>NC_139027.1:128857936-130355919 GCF_964662115.1 Mustela nivalis | reverse complement strand
GTCCACTTACATGCAGTTTTCTCATCACAGTGTGCTGCTATAAATGTATTTACACTTCCTTATACTTTTCTCAGTAACATTTGATTCTTCCTAGCTGACTTTATTGTAAGAATACACTGTATAATACACATAATGTAAAAAACCCATGTTCATCCACTACCTATGTTACCAGTAAGTCTTCCGGTCCACAGTAGGCTATTAGTAAAGTTGAGGGGAGTCCAAAGTTCTACTGGGATTTCCAGCTGAGCCAGGATCAGTGCCCCAACCCCTGTGTTGATCAAAGGCCAACTATACATATCAGATGGGCGGGGGCACACTACCAAGCCACCCACAGGGAGGGAAAAGAAGTCAATTCTTTAAAACCACAATAATAATCATACATGCTAATGGATTGTGTAACACGGTATGTCCACTTTTATCGACAGTTTCCCCAACAAATTATCTTGTGACAGTGATGCACTCCGTAGCAGAACTACGCAGAGGCAGCAAGAACAGCATAGCTTAAGAGGCCAAAGGGGGACACTGGAGTTTTTTCAAAGCGATGGGGCATCACGAGGGCTTGTAAAACAATTCAGATTCCTGTCCCTCACTTCACGTCCTAGAAGTCAGGAATGGGGAGGGGAGATACACAAGAATTCTTGTTTCTTAAACACGCCCCAAAAGGCGGGGCCAGGAAACGCGATGACAAATTTTACACCGCTTCAAACCTTGACCAATTTTTTACGATTAAAGAATTTTTCTTAATTTCCCCGGTGATTTGGGAGCAGCCATCAGGTCTACGACCGAAGAACCTGCTCTGGGTTTGGGCAGACGTGGTCCAGGTCCGTCTAACGCCTTCCGACTTATAAACAGGACTCATTCGATCTCTATGGTCTTTATACGTAGAGTCTAGCGTACTGTACACTTTAAGTAAGAAATAACTCTATTATCAAGATAATGTTTTTATTTTCCACAGGCTTCCCGGCCCCCGCGCATACCGCAGTCTCACAGTGACGAACAGCTTAATAAACAACTGTATCTGCGCAACCGGAGGAACGCACGAGAAGGAAAAGAACCCAGTTATTGGAGAAAGATGGGGCGGGACCACCTCAGTAATGCACCAATCAGAACCCCTCTGAATCAGGAGGGCGGAGTCAAAGGACTTGCAAAGTGCGCAGGCGCAGGGGACGCTCAATGAGGGGGCTCCCCCCCTCACCCGAGCGCGCGCACACTTTCCCCTACCCCCAACCCCAGCGGGGGCGGGCTGTTTGGCGCGCGCGCGCCAGCCCATCTCCCGGGCTCCGCCCCCCGCCCCACCGCGCGCTCCCGCCCCCGGGCTGAGGCGACTCAGAGTCGGAGCCCGACACAAAGGCGGTGGCGGCGGCAGCAGCGGAGGGGCCCTAGAGGCCGCTCCGCCCGCGCTCTCCGGGCCCACCTCCCTCACCGAAGCCACCGGCCTGGCCACCCACCCGCGGGCCTAAGATGGCGGCGGCGGCAGAGATAGGGCAAGCGGTGGCCCCGAGCGGAAAGCGCCACAGGGGCCACCGCTGCCCGGCTTCGGATCCCCGGACGCCGGAGCGGCTCGCCGCGGGACCATGGCTTCCTGGGGCTCTTACCTGCCCGGAGCGGACTCGCGGGGACGCGGCTGCACGTTCTGCTCGACCTCCCGTTTTGCCGCCTCCGCCTCGCCCTCCCCAGCGCCGCTGCCGCCATCTTGTGTCCCGGGCCGGGACTCCGCGCTGCGCATGCGCTGGTACCGCCTCTGAGGGACCTTGCCGCCGCCGCGCCGCCATCTTGAGTGTGGCAGAACCAGCCGACTCCACAGACCCTGCTTGCTTTTGGCCCCCTCCCCTTCTTCCCGCCCTTCCCTGCTGTTCCATGCGGGTCTCAGGAGGGCATGGCAGCTTTGCAGTTTGTGGGGTTTGGGCTGAGGAAAGAACGTGCTCACAAGCACGCTCCCAGCCTCAGTTTCCACACACCCCCCCCCGCGAGCACACCCGCCGGGGATGGAGGACCCGGGTGGGAGGTGCACCGCCGGGGCCGAACTGAGAATGCGCACCGGGGGGGCGCGGGGCGGGCTGGGAACCTGCGGGCGCTTTGCAAAGACGCCCACCCGGGGGCGGAGTTGTGGTGACGCTGCTCTGGGCGTAGCAGGGACCCGGGTCCTAGCTCCGGCTGGGCTCTGCCCCTTCAACGTCCAGTCGCTTGACCTCTCTGTGCCAAGAATGCTTTCCAGCCGTTCTCCATATTCAGGATGCCTGCAAATCGAACCTTCGCCCACAGTGAGGCTACATAAGTTCTAAGTGCTCTTGAGTAGGAAAAACTCAAAACAGCCGCAGGAGACATAATAAACGGCTTTGGCAAATTTAGGAAATTATTAACTAAAAGCATCAGAGGGGCTCTCCCAACACTGACATACCTGTGGCTACTAGTTGCGGTGCTAAGCCTCGCTGAGAGCTCAGACCGGCCACCAAAGTTAGCCCAGCGGGAGATGCAGTTGCTAGGTACCGCACGCCCGACTCTGCGGGATTCTTAGGTAGGGGCGGGCGGACCTGCTAGCTCCACCCCTCTCGGGCTGCCTTTCTAAACTGACCTCTCAGCAGGAGCTTAAAAGGAACACAAGGTTGCCACCTGCTGTTGGCCTGGCGCTTCCCAGGCGGAGCCGGAAGCTGCTGGTACCGTAGCTGGGCAGTAGCCTCTGCGGTCCGCGGTGCCTAGCCCGATGCAGCCTGGTGGGGTTGGGGGAGTGCCACCAAAACGGGAGGCAGCAATAGGAAATAGGGAATTCATCAATCCGGCTAAGTTTAGAGCCCTGCTCCTCCATCCTAGATGTGTGGCCTTGAGGGAGCTGTTCGACCTGTTTGAGCTTTGGTTTCCTCTAATGGAAGGTAAGTCCACCTGCCCTGTGAAGGTTTGGAGAGAATTAACTGGGCCTGTGAAGTACCCAGCACATGTGGTACCTGGCCTTTAAAAACGTTAGGTGTTAGCGCCTCACGGGGTTATGAGGATTGCTCCGAGAAGATCTGAGCCCTCCAAAAACAAACCGGTCCCCCGTATAGGCCCAGTAGGTGAAGCCAAGCCTCCCTTAACAAGGTACCAGTTCACTCGGGAAGCTTAGCTGGGTAACCGTCCGCTTTCAGCTCAGGTCAGGATCCCAGGGTCCTTCCATGGAGCCCGGATCAGGTTCCCTGCTCAGCGGAGAGCCTGCTTCGCCCTCTCTCTGCCTGCTGCTCCCCCGCCTCAACTCTTTCTCTCTGTGTCAAATAAATAAAATATTAAAAAAGAAAAGAGAATAGCACACATACAGAAAAGTGCACAAAACAGAAATGTAAACCTGATGATCTGTCAAAGAGCAAAGACCCATGTGAACATCATTCAAGTCAAGGTATCATCAAGCACAGCATAATCACCACTAGTTATTTTTTTTTATTTGTTGCGTTTTCCTTTGTTTTTTATTTTATTTTATTTTTTTTAAAGATTTTATTTATTTATTTGACAGAGAGAGATCACAAGTAGGCAGAGAGGCAGGCAGAGAGAGAGGAAGGGAAGCAGGCTCCCTGCTGAGCAGAGAGCCCGATGCGGGACTCGATCCCAGGACCCTGAGATCATGACCCGAGCCGAAGGCAGCGGCTTAACACACTGAGCCACCCAGGCGCCCCATTTTATTTTTTTTATTATTTTTTATTTTTAAAAAATTTTTTTAAATTAACATATAACGTATTATTAGCCCCAGGGGTATAAGTCTGTGACTCACCAGGTTTACACACTTCACAGCACTCACCATAGCACATACCTTCCCCAATGTCCAGAACCCCCCACGCCCCCCACAAACCTCAGTTTGTTTTGTGAGATTAAGAGTCTCTTATGGGGGGCGCCTGGGTGGCTCAGTGGTTGGGCCGCTGCCTTCGGCTCAGGTCATGATCCCAGGGTCCTGGGATCGAGCCCCGCATCGGGCTCTCTGCTCAGCAGGGAGCCTGCTTCCTCCTCTCTCTCTCTGCCTGCCTCTCTGCCTACTTATGATCTCTGTCTGTCAAATAAATAAATAAAATCTTTAAAAAAAAAAAAAAAAAAGAGTCTCTTATGGGGGCGCCTGGGTGGCTCAGTGGTTAAGCCGCTGCCTTCGGCTCAGGTCATGATCTCAGGGTCCTGGGATCGAGTCCCGCGTCGGGCTCTCTGCTCAGCAGGGAGCCTGCTTCCTCCTCTCTCTCTCTCTCTCTGCCTGCCTCTCTGCCTACTTGTCATTTCTCTCTGTCAAATAAATAAATAAATAAAATTAAAAAAAAAAAAAAAAGAGTCTCTTATGGTTTGTCTCCCTCCCAATCCCATCTTGTTTCATTTATTCTTTTCCTACCCCCCAAACCCCCCATGTTACTTCTCGATTTCCTCATATCAGGGATATCATATAATTGTCTTTCTCTGATTGACTTATTTCGCTAAGCATAATACCCTCTAGTTCCATCCACGTCGTCGCAAATGGCAAGATTTCATTTCTTAAAAAAAAAAAAAAATTTCATTTCTTTTGATGGCTGCATAGTATTCCATTGTATATCTATACCATGTCTTTTTTTTTTTTTAATACTTATTTATTTGACAGATCACAAGTAGGCAGAGAGGCAGGCAGAGAGAGGGGGAAGCAGGCTCCCTGCTGAGCAGAGAGCCTAATATGGGGCTCCATCCCAGGACCCTGAGATCATGACCTGAGCTGAAGGCAGAGGCTTAACCCACTGAGCCACCCAGGCGCCCCTATACCACATCTTCTTTATCCATTCATCTGTTGATGGACATCTAGGCTCTTTCCATAGTTTGGCTATTGTGGACATTGCTGCTATAAACTTTTGGGTGCACGAATCACCACTAATTTTGTGGTAATCAATTTTTTGCTTATGTAGTTTTACCACGGAAGTGTGTATCCCTAAACACTACAGTTTCATTTTGCCTGTTGCTTGAACTGTATACAGATGGAATTCTACAGTCCTATGTTGTGTTGGCCTTCTTTTGCTCGACATTGGATTTGGAAAACCCATTGCATGTAGCTGTAGTTCATTTTCATTGCTGTATTCTGTCTTCCAATGGATATTTATCTACTCTGCTGTTGGGAGATATTTGAAGCCCCCCCACCCCATACCTTCTTTCTGAATTATTATAGATAATAACAACAAAGTTATTATATTTAAATAAATGAGATAAGCCATTAAGTATGTAAATATTTGAATGGATGAGTGACTACTAAAACCATTCTCCAAACTGCTCTTCCTGTCCTCCACTCTTGCTTCTCTCGTAGTCCGTAATGCCCCCTCCAGTCACAGAGATCTCTTTAAATCTGGTCATATGGAAAATCTGTTCACGTCACCCTGGGCTTAACACCCTTGAATATCTCCCCACTGACGGCAGGATGAATTCCCAAACCCTTAACTTGGTTTACAAGGTCGTAATTATAAGGGGAGCTACCATGGCAGAGTGTTGAGTATGGACTGTGTTGAACACTTGACATACATTCATGCTGTTCATGATCCAGACCTTCAAACAACCTCTCCTTCCTCAGACCCCAGCCTTCACGAACTGTGTGCAATTTCCCCAAAGGTGCCAGGTTCTCTCTGAGCGTGGGTCTTTGCATATGTCGTTTGCTCTCACTCTCTCCCCCATTGGACTCATTCAGCCTTCAAGTCTTACTTTAAAATGTTATTTATTCTTGGGCGCCTGGGTGGCTCAGTGGGTTAGGCCACTGCCTTCGGCTCAGGTTGTGATCTCAGGGTTCTGGGATGGAGTCCCACAACGGGCTCTCTGCTCAGCGGGGAGCCTGCATCCCCCCACCCCCGGCCTGGCTCTCTGCCTGCTTGTGATCTCTGTCTGTCAAGTAAATAAAATCTTAAAAAAAAAAAAGTTATTTATTTTTTATATGAGAGAAGGGAGGTAGGGCAGAAGGTAAAGGAGCATCTCAAGCAGGCTCCCTGCTAAGCATGGAGCCCCATGAGGGGCTCGGTCTCACAACCCTGAGATCATACCTGAGCCAAAACCAAGAGTCAGATGCCTAACCGACTGAACCACCCTGGTGCCCTCTTCAATTCTTTTTTTTTTTTTTTTAAGATTTTATTCATTTATTTGAAAGACAGAGATCGCAAGGCAGAGAGGCAGGTGGAGAGAGAGGGGAGTGGGTAAGCAGGCTCCCTGCTGAGCAGAGAGCCCGATGCGGGGCTCAATCCCAGGACCCTGAGATCATGACCTGAGCCGAAGGTAGCGGCTTAACCCACTGAGCCTCCCAGGCGCCCTTTCAAGTCTTATTTTAGATGACACCTCCTCCAGAATGCCTTCACTGAACCAGGCTAGGTCAGGCCCCCTCTTCTGTACTCCTACAGCAGCCTGTGCTCAGTGGACTGCTTAAGGGTGGGGCTGGGGCTTGTTCGCATCTGTAGCGCCCATACCCAGTGCTGTGCCTAACCCTCTGTAAATATTTATTGACCATGGACAGACCACACTGGGTTGAAGCCTGGGTGATTTTTTCCAGGTATCCCTGTTTCTATTCCAGGCTCTGGTTTCTGTGGTGGGGACACCAAGGCAGTGCCCTTTGAGATGCCAAGAAAAGCAGAAGTTGCCTGCCGTGGCAGAGTCCTTGCCAACAGCCTGGAGTCCACTACTCCCAAGATAGGGATGAGCAGGTCAAGCAAATATCCTGGAGCTTTCAAGCACTCCATCAACTTTCCTGAAGAAGCCTAGTGAGTTGGGAGAGGTGGTTGAGATCAGCAGGGCTCCTCCAGCTTTAGCCAGTCCTGGCTGGGAGCCTGCTAGCGGAGCCAGCTGGCAGAGCCTGTGAGGACCTCAGCCTAGGCTCCATATTAGAGCAGAAACATAAACATCCAGGCTCAGGCTGCCACATACCTTCACCCCCTTGTTCTCTGCCATTACGGTAGGAAGCTGCTGAGAGGGAACCACACATCCCAACCCCTGGTGGTCCGGGCAGGGAGGCTCCTGCGTGATCCTGATTCAGGCTACCCCCCACCCAGGTCCAGCTTGAGCTGCTCAGATTCTCTGCTCTGCCGTTTAAATAACACTGAAGGGGCACCTGGGTGGCTCAGTGGGTTAAAGCCTCTGCCTTCGGCTCAGGTCATGATCCCAGGGTCCTGGGATCGAGCCCCGCATCGGGCTGTCTGCTCCGCGGAGAGCCTGCTTCCTCCTCTCTCTCTCTCTCTGCCTGCCTCTCTGCCTACTTGTGATCTCTGTCTGTCAAATAAATAAATAAAATATTTAAAAAATAAATAAATAAATAAATAACACTGAAGCTGTTTCCAAGGTCAGTGGGCCTGGCCCTAGGAAAGCTGCAGAAGGAAGTCTTCCATCCCAAACTGTGGTTTCCACTGGGAGTGGCTCTCTGGCCATTCTGGGGCCAGATGAGAGAAGCCATTTAGGCCAAGAATAGACGAGGGGAGTGGGGCGTTTCCTCTAGCCTTCCTGGTCCTTTAAGTGTCTGATGTGGTGTCCGGCTCCCCTCCATTTCTTCCTCCAGCTGGGGCCGGTATGAAGTGGGGCCCACCCCAGAACCCTGAGAACCAAAGATAAATAAGACAGACTCTGTCCTCAGGCTGCTCGCAGAGGAGGCGGGGAGACAGACACAGAACAGGAAGAAACCCTCTGCTGCAGGGAGATAAGGGTTCCGCTGGGCTGACCAGGGGGCTGGGCCCTGCAAAAGAGAAGGCTTCAGAAGAGAGGGCAATGAGCTGACTCTTGCTGGAAGGATAGGACTTTCCAGGTGGGCGAGGATGCAGCCGGTCCCAAGGCCCGGAGGGGTGGAAAGGGGTGGCGTGTTGGGGGAACTCGGCAGCCAGAGCACACTGCGAGGCCACGGGGAAGGTGCAGGTTGAGTCAGGGTCCTGAGCCCCAAATTCAGTCCCTGTTCTGGGTGAGCACCTGCCATGTCCAGGTGGTGTCTGGATTGTCTCAGGTTGGGGGCGGGGGCACCTTCACCCTCCTCACCCATTCCTTCTGATGCCGGTTCGTACTACTTTGGGCAGAGCAGCCACGAACCAGGATGTTTACCCTCCTATGAGCTGAGTCTGCAGAATGAAATCCCAGACTTCTCCAAAAAAGAAGCCAGGGTGACAGCTGGCAGCTTCATGAGCATCTGAAATCATAGGAAACTTTGACCAGAGAGGGGGAAGAGGGAGGACACCAGCTGGGTTCCTAGGATGCTTGGCTTCTTCTTCTTTTTTTTTTTAAAGATTTTATTTATTTATTTGACAGACAGAGATCACAAGTAGGCAGAGAGGCAGGCAGAGAGAAAGAGAGAGAAAGAGGGAAGCAGGCTTCCTGCGGAGCAGAGAGCCCGATGCGGGGCTCAATCCCAGGACCCTGAGATCATGACCTGAGCCGAAGGCAGCAGCCCAAACCACTGAGCCACCCAGGCGCCCCGGATGCTTGGCTTCTAACCCAGAGATCTCAACCCTGGTGGGAAAAACGTTAATTAAAAAAAAAAAAAAACACTTTAATAATTTATGTATGTCATGAGAGTCACCTGTTTCAAATGTACCAGTCAATGATTTTGAGTAAATGCACAGCCCTGTGCAGCCGTCCCAACTCAGAACATTTCCATCACCCCAGAAAAGAACTCTTGTGACTCGTTTGCCGTCACCCCGTCTTCCCAAGCCCCAGACCCGGGTAACCACTACTCGGCTTTCTATCTGTATAGAATTGCTTTTCCTGGACCTGTCGCATAACGGAACCATACAGAATGCAGTGTTTGCCTCCGTCCCTTTACTTTACGTTCTGTATTTGAGACTAGCCGTGTCTCTGCACTGATCGGTATATAGTTCATTGTTTTTTCCTGCTGAATGGTCCCCTGCCGCACCTATACAGCTCGTTCTGTTTAATCGGTTTACGGGGTGCTGGACCTTTGGGTTGTTCTCCACTTTTTGGCTGTTAGGAATGGTGCTGCCATGAACATCCATGTGCAAGTGTTGGTGTGAGCGTTTGTTTTCCTGTCTGGGGAGTAGACACCCAGAAGCTGGATTGCTGTGTATGTAGTTAAGTGTGTGCTTAACTTTATGAGAAACTGCCAAAGCCCTTTACCATGTTACGTCCCTAGCAGCAGCATGTGAAGGTTCTCATTTCTCCACGTCCTTGCCGATGCTTGTTACTATCAGTCTTTTTTTTTTATTATATCCTGTTGAGGAACTTTTTTAAAAAACACCCACTGATGCCTGGGCTTCAGCCCAAACCAATTAAATCAGAGTTCTGCGGGGGTGCCTGGCAGGTTCAGACCATGGAGTGTGTGACTCTGGATCTCAGGGTCCTGACTTGGGCCCCACGTTGGGCGTGGAGCCTATTTAAAAAAAAAAAAAAAAATCAGAGGGGCACCTGGCTGGCTCAGTCAGTTAAGTGTCCAACACTTGATTTCAGCTCAGGTCTTGATCTCAGGGTCGTGAGTTCAAGCCCGGCATTGGGGGTGCTTGAACCCAATGGAGCCTACTTTAAAAAAAAAAAAAAAAAAAAAAAAAAGAAGGAAAGGAAAAATCAGAGCTTTAGGGTTTGGAGCCATAAGCATTCAAAACAAAACCAGGCATAACCCTCCCTATTTAAAAAGCTGCTAATGTAGGGGTGCCTGGGTGGCTCAGTGACTTAAAGCATCTGCCTTCAGCTCAGGTCATGATCCCAGGGTCCTAGGATGGAGCCCCACATGGGGCTCTCTGCTCAGCGGGGAGCCTGCTCCTTCTCTCTCTCTCTCTGCCTGCCTCCCTGCCTACTTGTGATCTCTGCCTGTCAAATAAATAAATAAAAATCTTTAAAAAATAAATTAAATAAATAAAAGCTGCTAATGTGTGGGAGGGTTGAGAACCAGTGATCTAACTTCAGGCAAGAAGTTCTGGCCTGTGGGGCACTGAGAGAGACCTCAGGCTGGCCGGCAGCCTCTCCCGTACCAGGAAACATAGGAGGTTGAGGGTAGGAGGCAGGCTGCCTCCCATGAAGGCACATGAAGTCCCAGGGCAGCCCAGCCCATTGCAAGGTGAGGAAAAGGGGCCTGGGAGTGGCTTTGGTCAGGGAGTCCTGATTTCTGCACAGCCAGCTGAGAAACTGGGGGAGCAATGCTCACCCCCCCACTCCGCCCCCAGCTATGACTTTAGGGATTGTTCAGGCCTCTGAAGAGATTAGCAGAGTATGGCATTCCTGGCTGCAGGCCAGCTCCAGAAAACCCCAGAAAGATGTAAGGAGAGGGGTGCTAGCAGGAAGCACAGGGAGCTTAGAGGCTCAGGGGGCAGTTAGGGCTGTACTGCTCAGTCCATGATAATAGATCTCCTCCCACTGAAGGAGACTCTGTGTACCAGACCCTGTGTGGGGCCCGAGGAAACACCCATGGGGCTTCTGGAAGAAACAGAGAATAAAGAATGAAGCAGAACAAAAGGAAGTGATAGGGAAGGGTCCTCCCAGGGCCGGTGACTCTGGAGGAGAGATTCGAGTGAATGAAGGAAGCTAACCATGCAAAGTCTGTCTGCAAAGGTGCAGCGGGTGAAGGGAGGGACCAAGGGCAAGCTTGAGGCTGAGTGAGCCGGTGTCCAGGCGTTGGTGGAAGATGGTTGGCGAGGAAGGTAGGAAGGAGCTGGCAGCCTGGAGTCCTTCCGGGCTCGTAGCCAGAGTCCAGGTCTTATTTTGTGTGTGACGGGGAGTGAACGAGGGCTTTGCTTTGCTTTTGTTCCTTTTAAAATGTTTTATTTATTTATTTGACAGAGAGATCACAAGTAGGCAGAGAGGCAGGCAGAGAGATGGGGGGGGAGCAGGCTCCCCGCTGAGCAGAGAGCCCGATGTGGGGCTCGATCCAGGACCCCGAGACCATAACCTGAGCCAAAGGCAGAGGCCCAACCCACTGAGCCACCCAGGCGCCCCTGAATGAGGGTTTCGAACAGGGTAGGAAAATAACTACCATTTCTACTTTTTCAACATCACTGTGGTTGGTGCAGGAAGGCTAGATCCTTAGGGGCGACAGTGATGCAGGGAGATGATACTGCTTGTCAGGGTAAAAGAAGAAAATGGGCCGGACTAGTGTTGGTGCAAATGGAAAGGTGTGCGTAGGGGTGGGGAGGGGGAGCACCTTCTGGAGTTTGGGACACCAGGATCTGCTGACATGAGGTTTCGGGAAGTAAGAGACTCAAGAATAACTCCCCGGCTTCTGGGTGGGCTTCGAGCATCTGGGCGAGGAGGGGCCTGTGATCTGAGAGGAGAAGTCTGGGAAAGCTGCAGAATTTGGTACCACAGTGGGGACATTGCTGAAATACAGCCCTCGCTGGTGGCAGTAGGGAGGGAGGCCGGAGGGCTGTGATGTCCTCCTGACTCTCGGCTCTGTGTATGTTGGGCCCTCAGAGACTGTGGCAGCAGAGGATTCCAGAAGTCAGGATGCTGGAATGTGTTGGGTACTTCTTGTACCCTTTGGAAAGGCCTGCGAAGACAGAAGCACAGGCTGAGCATGGTGACCCATCGTCATCTTCAGAAGGAAAAGTCACTACCGCTCGCAGCCCCCTCCCTTCAGTTACTTGGAAATTTCTATTTCTGGCTTATGAACTCCAGACATCTAGGCAGCACTGGACAGATCTTCCACACCTTCCTCAAAGCAGTGAGCGGCTGGGAAGCCCATGCTGAGTGCTAACAAAAGCAGGGACCGGAAGTTTAGAGAACCATCAAGAAAGAGGCCCACATGAGGCAGAGTCAGCGAGAGGCTACAAGAAGCATGGAAGCAGGCAGGGAGGGTGAACATGAAGAAAAGAGAAGTCAGAGGATGAGTGAGCTGCTCAAGGCCAAGTAGCTGGAGAGGTACAAGGGACAGGGGTGCACAGCGCCCTGGAGCCGGGGAGCAACGCTCCATGAGAAGCGCTGGAGTCCTTGACTTTGAAACCTAGAAGATCCTTTGGGGGCCAGGTGGCCGGCTCCATCCGCAGAAAAAGGAGCTGGTCTTCAAGGAGAAAAATGGGAAAGAAAAGGAGAAACCCAAAGGCCACGTGTCCAAGTTTTAGAAGCCACAGAAAGGCAGTAAGCAGCTCTGCGCTGGGTGCACTCAGACAGAACCAGACCTGTGTTTCTTATATCTCCAATGTGTCATTCAGCCTGTTTGGGGAGATGTAATCAGAGTCTCCTGGGCAGACATTGCCCCCCCCCCCAACACAGAGCTCTTCCCTCATTCCAACTCCGCCCCCTGTCACACACGCAGGGGGACTAACCCAGGCTCCATGTCCACGAGCTGCAGAGAGAGGAAGGGGGTTCACGTCCTGAGGGGTAGCTTGGATGTGCCTCGGGGGGCGGGAGAATGGTCAGGAGGGGAGACGGTCTGACGCAGCTTCTCCAAGCCGCGCAGGGATCCAAAGAAAACACAGCTGGAGGTGGGGAGAGGGAAGGGGAAGCCAGGCTAGGCATGTTGACATCTTGGGCAGGAATCCAATTGGTGTCCTGTGTTTACTTACTTGGACCATTTAGTTCCCCCGCGCTGTACCTCAGTCTGCCAGTCTACAAAATAGGAGCAATGAGAGCTATTTCAAGGAATTGCTGTAGGGATTAAACGGGGTCATTTAAGAAGAGACACAAGTGAGTGGAGTGGTTAAGAGCAGGGACTCTGGAGCCAGACTGACTTGAGCTAGTTCCTTAACCTCTCTGGGTCTCTATTTCCTCATCTGTAAAATGGGTTAATGATAACCTGTCTTATAGGACGTTATGAGTTTTCAGTGAGTTAATATCTGGAAAGCACTTTTTGTTAATACTAGCACTTTTGTTTAGTTACTACTGAAGACCAGAGACATTTACTGAGCCCTTTAGTGTACCAAGTGGCCCAGCATTTTATATACTTTTATTTGGTAAGTCTGTTTGTATGTTTGTTTGTTTGTTTGTTTTGAGAGAGAGCACACACACGCATGAACCAGGGTGGGGCAGAGAAATAAGCAAACCTCCTGGACCAGTGGGGAGCCTGTCATGGAACTCTATCCCAGGACCCTGAGATCGTGGCCTGAGCCAAAGTCAGATGTTTAACCGACTGAGCCACTCGGGAGCCCCATATACTTTAAAAAAAAAAAAAAAAAAAAAGATTTGCTGGGGCGCCTGGGTGGCTCAGTGGATTAAAACCTCTGCCTTTGGCTCAGGTCATGATCCCAGGATCAAGCCCTGCATCAGGCTCTGTGCTCAGCAGGGAGCCTGCTTCCTCCTCTCTATCTGCCTGCCTCTCTGCCTACTTGTGATCTCTATCTGTCAAATAAATAATAAATAAAATCTTTAAAAAAAAGATTTACTTATTTATTTTAGAGAGAGTGAGTTGGGGGGGAATGGGCAGAGGGAGAGGAAGAGAATCCTAAAGTAGACTCCCCACTGAGCACAGAGCCAGACGTGGGGCTGGATCATGACCTGAGCCAAAATCAAAAGGCGGCAGCTTAACAGACAGAGCCACCCAGGCGCCCCAGCATGCTACATACTTTATTTAAAATCTCACAACCACCCAGAGAGGTAGGCAGGTACTAGATCATCCCCATCTGACAGATGTGGAAACTGAGGCTCTTAAAGAGACTTACTTTTTTTTTTAAGTTTTTATTTATTTACTTGACAGAGAGATCACAAGCCAGCGGGGAGTGGGGGGGGCGGGGCGGGGATGCAGGCTCCCCGCTGAGCAGAGAGCCCCATATGGGGCTCAATCCCAGGACCCTGACATCATGACCTGAACTGAAGGCAGAGGCTTAACCCACTGAGCCACCCAGGCACCCCAAGATTTACTTTTTAATTTACTCTAGAACAGGGGTTGGCAACCTACAGCCCATGGGCACGCATCCAGCAAGCAGTCTGTTCATAAGTCTTGTTTATAGCTGCCGTGGAGGAGTTTGAACAGCTGACCAGAGACCACAGAGCCAGAACCGCCTAAAATATGTACTATCTTATCTGACTTTTAACAGGAACAGCTTTCTGACCTCTGCTCTAGAAAATGACAGGAGCAGGATTTGAACCAGGTCTGCGTGATTCTGAAGCTAATTAAATAATGCTTTGCTTTCCTCGTGGTTTAACAATATCGCTGTGCTGGGTGCACAGCAGGGGCTAGAAAGGGATTTCTGTCCTGTCCCTTTGAGGGCTGGGAAGTCCCTCCTTCCCTCTTCAAAGCTGGGAGTGAAAGTGGAAGGTATTTGGGGCTTCTGATCTCTTCATCCCTCAGGTCAAGTGTTGAGGACTCAGGGAGGTTGCCAAAGACCCCCCTGGGCTGCCCAACTGCCAGTGTCACTGAAGTATGAGGGCGGGGGGGGGGGCACACGCTTCAGGAGGAAGGGAAAACCCAAGGGACGGAGAGTCGGGCTGCCAGGGCAAGTCCCTGCATTCAGGGCCAGTGAATCCCTCTTGTCCCCAAGCCCAGAGCTGTGTTTAGGGTCTCAGGCTGAGACAAACATGGGACAGGAGTCCCTTAAGAATCTGGGGTGCTGGGGTGCCTGGGTGGCTCAGTGGGTTGAAGCCTCTGTCTTCGACTCGGGTCGTGGTCTCAGGGTCTTGGGATTGAGCCCCGCATCGGGCTCTCTGCTTGGAGGGGAGCCTGCTTCCTCCTCTCTCTCTGCCTGCCTACTTGTGATTTCTCTCTGTCAAATAAATAAAATATTTAAAAAAAAATCTGGGGTGCTGTAGATGTCATCTGTCCCCCAGACACTCCTGAGGGCTCCAAACCAGTTTAATCACTCAGCAAATGAGCAGGACCTGCTCCGTGCAGGCATGGTTCTAGGCATGGTTCTGGGAATAAGTGGGGAACCAGATCCTAGCTCTCATGGACACAGACCATGTCTCCATTCACCAATACTTTGGTAGACCGATATTAACTGGTCACAAAATGTATAAAGCAAATAAGCCAGGCTGATGGGACTGAGAGTAATGGTGAGGTAGACAGGAAGTCCTCTCTGAGGAAATGCTGCTGAAGCTGAGACCAGCATGACAAGGAGCGAGCTGTGGGAAGATCAGGTGGAAAGGCATTCCAAGAGGGAACAGCAAGTGCAAAGGCAGTGTGGCCAGAGCAGAATAAAGAGGGATGACAGAGGGTGGGTGACGAGACAGGGGCAGGCGTGTAGCGTGCCTTGAAGTCAGGGCGCAGAGGCCACAGTTTATTCTGAATGTCATGGAAAGCCCTAGATGCTAACAAAGGACACTGATGATTGTAGCTGACATTTTCCGAGCCCTGACTAAATGCCAGGTGCTCATCAAGTCTTTAAATCCATTAACTCTTAAAAAAACAAAAAACAAAAACTGCATTAACTCTTAGGGATCTACAAGCAGTCCGGATGTGGAAACAGACCCAGAGAGGTTAAACTGCTGGCCCAAGATCACACAGCTCCGTTTAAAGCGCACTGGGGTTGCTGCGGAGATAGTGACATGCAGGAAACAAGAATCTCCTGCAGGACTTCCCAGTGATACAAAGATGGAGCTTGCATTTCGGTTAAGAAATTGAGAAGAGGGGACGCCTGCGTGGCTCAGTCGGTTGAGCATCTGCCTTTGGCTCAGGTCATGATCCCAGGGTCCTGGAATGGAACCCCATAAGCCCCACATTGGGCTCCCTACTCAACAGGGAGCCTGCTTCTCCCTCTCCCTCTGCCTGCTGCTCTCCCTGCTTGTGCTCTCTCTCTGTCAAACAAATAAATAAAATCTAAAAAAGGAAAATAAGAAAGAAAACTAACATCTGCCAGGTTTTCTGCTTGAGCCAGGCTCCAGGAAGAGTGAGGGCTACTAGAGTTCAAAGGCATTAAGGACTTCCTCCTCTGGATATCCTTAGCTCTTTCTTCCTTCCTCTCCTAAACCCTTTCTGTCTCATGTGCTTGTGGGGTGTGCCTCTCATCCGAATAGCCAGTATTTATTTGGCACTAATGGTATGCCATGTACTGTGCTCAGCACAGCCAGGAGGCACATTTATTCTTGCAACGACCTTGCTGTTTCTGTTTTTTGGAAGAGGAAGCTGAGTCTCAGCGCTGCTTCAGTAGGGGTCCAAGAATTGGATGAATTCCAAGAATTTGAATCCTGGTCTGTCAGACTCAAGAGTCTAAGCACTAGCTACTGGGCTAGAAATACCACCTCCCACCCTTTCACAGTTCGTGGGTTTTCTGGTAGTAGCTGTCCAGTGGTCTTCACGTCTGGTTTCCTGCTAGGGTCGGTCCATACAAGTGCAACCTCATAGGTTACGATTAAAGAAGTTCCTCTAGATCCAGGATGACTAACCGTCCTTGTTGGCCTGGGACTGAGGGGGTTCCCCTGAAGGGAGATATTCAGTTTCAAAGCTAGGAAGGTCCTGGGCAAGTCGGGACATGTTGGCATTCCTGGACGAGTGCTTAGTGCTACATATGTGTTCTCAGTGGACACTCACCTTTATTGCTTTTCCTTTCCGCTTTCATCCATTTGACAACAAACAAAGGTTAGGGTTAGCCAGCGCCTACTCTGTGCCAGTCCCAGGAGCTGGGGACACAACACAGGCAGTAGATGGAGATACTGTGCAGAGAACCTAGCTTCAAAGGTTCACACACAAAAAATCCACAGTCCCTGGGAAACACCAACCCTGCCTGCCTCTGGGGTGACTCCAGCAGTTTGCGCCCAACCTCCTGGGCAGGCAGCACTTGCTTGGACTCTGGTGGGAGAAGTCTCCGGGGCCTGTTAGGTCCCTACATAGTGACATAGAGACATTTGGTGGTACATAGTGACATAGAGACATATGGTGGGGGGGGGGGTCCCCGGGTGAAGCCTGCCAAGAAGAGGTCTTGATGATTGTAGGTGGAAAGGAAGAAAATGTGCCTTGGGCATTGATTTTGTGGGTGGTCCCAAGTATCCCTCACATTTTGCTGGATGAGGAAACTGAGGCGCAGTAACCCAAATGAAGTGACTTGCTCAGGATCATACAAGAAGACATGGGCATTTGGAATTTAAACCACGGTCCCAGAGAAGCAAGGACTGTTGGGATTGGGCGGGCCAATTCCGGCACTTCCCTCCCTCCTTCCCGGCTTGGGTCCCCCACTTGTCTTGACAGCGGGCCTGTCACGGGGCTCTGTACAGTCCTCTCCACCCTCGCGGCTGCCAGCGTTCCGCCCCGTCCCTCCCAGCCCCTGAGGGAGGAGGGGAGAGCGGGAGCGAGGAGGGGGGTCGGAGAGGCCCGGCATTATAAAGGCGGCTGGAACAGCACTGCCCGCCAGACCCTGCCGCCCGGATCCCCTGCGCAGCCCGCCGCCCCACGTGACCGCACCGACCCCCCGCCCCAGCTCCGCCGCAGTGAGTTGGGGCGCGTCCCCATCCACCCCCAGCCCCTCGCTGAGCTGCGTGGTCTACTGAACCCGGGTGGGGTAGAGATCCCGTGAAGGCGGGCGCTGATATGGGGGGCGGGGGTACCAGGCCGAATCCCAATGGCAGGGATTTAGGACCGGGCGGAGCCGGGAGACCGGGAGCCCGAGGTTGGGCCGGCAGCCCCCTCTACTCCCCCCGGCGCGGGGCCTGGGAGACTGCGAGACACCCCCCAGGAATGCGCGTGCAGCCGTTTCCATAGTAACAGGCAAGCCGCGCCCGCCCTCTGCTAAAGGAAAGGGGGGGGGGCGCTGGTACCCGGGAGGTCCAAACTCATCACGCGGCGGGTGCACGGGGGGGACCGAAGATGTCCCCTCCCGTTCCCCCGTGTCCCAAATCCTCTGGGAACCAGAGCGCGAGTCGCATCGACTCTCTGAGCCTCAGTTTCCGCATCTGCCAAATGGAGGCAATATAATTGGTTCCAAGTTCCCTGAAGAGCTGTTTCGAGGGTAAGGATCCGGCCAGTCCCTTTTCTGGTTGGACAACCGGGGAGTGGGTTTGGGCGGCCCTGATGACTCCAGCGACCCCACCCCCAGGCCCGCTCGCCATGGCCCTCCTCGGAGCCCTCCTCCTAGCGTTTCTGGTAGGCGCTCATGCGGAGCTCCCCGGCTGCAAGATCCGCATCACCTCCAAGGCGCTCGAGCTGGGTAAGGCGCGGGGCCGGCTGAGGGCGGATGAGGGAGGGGTCGCCCCGGCAGTGGGCGCAGGACCTAAGGGTCTCGCTGCTACTTCAGTGAAGCAGGAGGGCCTGCGTTTTCTGGAACAAGAGCTGGAGACCATCACCATTCCGGACCTGCGGGGCCGGGAAGGCCAATTCTACTACAACATCTCCGAGTAAGTAGGAGACCTGGGGGGCGGGTCCTAGGGCCGGTGTGGGGGGAAAACGACAAAGTGGGTGGGGTAGGGGCGTGGCCACATCTAGGGGGTGGGACTCAAGAGACAGGATGGGGCGTAGAATATAAAGGCCAAGCCCTCCAACATAGGCGGGACCAAGAACCGCGAAGCAGAATCCTTGCAGGCTGAGGCGTGGCTAAAGAGCCCGGGAAAGGGGGAGTCAGGAAACTTGCCAGGGGATGAGAGTGGGGTCTAGGCCCCGAGGTGGAGCTAAAGGGAAAGGTACCAGGAAACAAGAGACAAGAACTTGCGACGGTGGGGATAGGAGAAATGGGATATGCAGCTCAGCTGACAGAGACCAAATCAAAGCATTCGGTTAAAAGAGCAGGTCAAGCAACTACAGGGTGTGAGAGGGAAAGGAGTGCAAGCAATCACTCTAAAGAAGGGGTGAAGCTCACTTTTAACACCTGGGTCAGGAGAAGCTCATCTCCGAGCTGTCCCAAGTCCAGGCCCAGCACTTGAGGGGAAGTGGGAGAATACCTTCCACCCACCTCAGCTTTCCCCAGGCCTGGACCGGGAGAGGAGGGAATGTTTCCTGTGGTTGGGTGGGACCCACTTCGTGGTCCTGAAACTAATACGAGGCTTCCTGAAGGGTGAAGGTCACAGAGCTGCAGCTGACATCCTCCGAGCTCCATTTCCAGCCAGAGCAAGAGCTGGTGCTACAGATCAGCAACGCGTCCTTGGGGCTGCGTTTCCGGAGGCAGCTTGTCTACTGGTTCTTGTGAGGACCTGGCACTGCTGGGGAGTGGAGGGTGGTTCAGGAGGGCTGGGAGGCCGTGGGGCTGTGGGCAATCGTTTAGCCTTCCTGCATCTCAATTTCTTCATCTGTGCAATAGGGACAAGCAGACCCACTTCATAAGGGTTTGGTAGAATGTCTAGTAAACCAGGGAAGTGAAGCCTTATTAAGAAACATCATGACAGGGGCGCCTGGGTGGCTCAGTGGTTTGGGCTGCTGCCTTCGGCTCGGGTCATGGGATCGAGCCCCGCATCGGGCTCCCTGCTCCGCAGGAAGCCTGCTTCCCTCTCTCTCTCTCTCTCTCTGCCTGCCTCTCTGCCTACTTGTGATCTCTGTCTGTCAAATAAATAAATAAAATCTTAAAAAAAAAAAAAAAAGAAAGAAACATCATGACAGGGGCACCTGGGTGGCTCAGTGGGTTAGAGCTTCTGCTTTCAGCTCAGGTCATGATCCCAGGGTCATGGGATCAAGCCCCGCATTGGGCTCTCTGCTCAGCAGGGAGCCTGCTTCCTCCTCTCTCTCCACCTGCCTCTCTGCCTACTTGCAATCTCTGTCAAATACATAAATAAAATCTTAAAAGGAAAAAAAAGAAGTATCATGGCGGGGTGCCTGGGTAGCTCAGTGGGATGAGATTCTGCCTTGGGCTCAGGTCATGATCTCAGGGTCCTAGGATGGAGCCCCAAATCCGGCTCTCTGCTCAGTAGGGAGCCTGCTTCCTCCTCTTTCTCTGTCTGCCTCTCTGCCTACTTGTGATCTCTTTGTCAAATAAATATATAAAATTTTTTAAAGAAAAGTATCATGAGGTATGGGGTGAGTAGGGGCGGGCGAAGACACCGTTATGCAGGACATTGAGTGCCCCACCCCTCCTTGCAGGTATGATGGGGGCTACATCAATGCCTCTGCCGAGGGTGTGTCCATCCGCACTGCTCTGCAGCTCTCCCGGGATGCCACTGGCCGCATCAAAGTGTCCAATGTCTCCTGCCAGGCCTCGGTCTCCAGAATGCACGCAGCCTTCGGGGGAACCTTCAAGTAAGCCCGATCTCCAACCCAGGGCACCCCCCTTTGAGCCTTACTGCCTAGTACGATGCAAAGTGCACAGACTTGGGAGCCAGGTCAACAGGGTCCAACTCTCAGCATCCTCATTTCCCTGCTTGTGTGACCTTGGTCGAGGCACTGAAGCTCTGTGCCTCAATTTTCTCATTGGTGAGATGAGGATGATAATAGGAACTATTTTATAATTTTATGTTCTGAAGACTGTTAATATATGTATAAATGTTTAGAACAGTGCCTGGCATGTTAGTGGCTAGCTTCCTAGATAAGAGTAATTGTGAGGATCAGTATGTGCAGCTGGACATGAACTCAGTAATTTGTAGCCCTCACTACTACTGATAAAAACAATAGCATAATTTCAGGTTTGGGGCTGAGAAGGGGACTTAGTGATTGTTCTCAAAGAGAGTGGGAAAGAAAAGGTGGTGGATTTATCATCTGGTGTTGGTATACTGCCAAGTTTATTAAATAACGTATATGCAAGTACTTGAGGATTCATAAAGGAACTCAGAGCCTAGCTGAAGGGACAAAATATTTGTTATTGGGGCTTTGAGGGAGGAACTGAGTCCTCCCTGGGTTCAGAAGAGGGTAAGCTGGGAAGACTGCCTGGTAGAGGAAGCATCTGAGCCTATACAGGGGGACACACAGGACAGGAACGCTGAGGGTGGAAGGGAGGGTATGAGTAAGCATCTGGAAGTGGGGATGCTTACAGCAGGTTTGAAGAACTGGGGGTAAATTCAGGGGGCTCGTGGGGGGCAGGGGTTAGGTCTTGAGAATAAGGCTAGAGAGGGGATTTGGAAACCCTCCATTAAAGAGGTGGTAATACAGTAAAGCTGAGCCACCTCCTCCCCATCTCTCAGGCTAGTGATTTCTCCTGGACCTGGATTGGGGTAGGGCAGAGTCTGGGCTCACGTGGTCTCTCCCCTCCTTGCAGGAAGGTGTATGAGTTCCTCTCCACATTCATCATCTCGGGGATGCGCTTTCTCCTGAACCAGCAGGTACAGCAGTAGTGTGTGTGGGGGGTGCCCTCCTCTCTTTGGAAGGCCCTGACTCTAGACCCCACCTCGCAGATCTGCCCTGTGCTTTACCACGCAGGGACGGTGCTCCTCAATTCACTCCTGGACACTGTGCCTGGTGAGTTGGTGCTGGCCGGGTGGGAAGCTCCGGGCCATGCCTGGGACTGGACTGGGGGTGAGGAGGGGGCCAGGTGTGCAGCTGCCAGGCAGGGCCTCAGAATAGTCCCCTGCCATGCCCTGGCCTCAAATAGGGCCTCTGCTGCTGACTGGCCACATGGCCCTAGGTAAGTACTCACCTCTCTCTGGGCCCTGGTGTCTTCGCTTGGCTGCCGATGCCTCCTTCTGGGGGTTGTTGGAACTAGTAACTGAGCGATGACTGTCTAGGTCCTCGATATGGACTTGCTGATCACTGGGAGCTTGTCTGTATTCATCCCTTGCACTTAACAGGTGTTCAACTAACACAAATTCCCTTTTCCTGCCATGACCTCTGCCTGCTGTGGGGTAGAGATCATCACGCCCCCCACACACAGGGCATGCAGAACAATGAGGGAAAAGAATCCCTTGCCGTCTTGTTCAGTGATCTCACGGAGCCCTTGCCATAGGGGTGGCGATGGGAGGAGTGGTCACTAATATTCCTGAGCACTGACTGCTTCCCGCGTAAAACCGATTTGATCCCCACAACCCTACGAGGGAGGATTTCTAAATCACCGTGTTGTGGATGAGAAATAGGCCCAGAAGGGTGAATGCAGCTTGAGTGACTGTGCCCCTTCCCACAGTTCGCAGCTCTGTGGATGAGCTGGTTGGCATCGACTACTCCCTCTTGAAGGACCCCGTCGCTTCCGACAGCAACCTGGACATGGACTTCCGGGTGAGCTGCCTGGCTGCTGTGGGGTCTCTGACCTAACCAGACCTCCTCCTCGTTCCCGGCATTGCTCATTTTGTCCTCTGAAGGCACAGCTCTGGGCCACTCCACTGCTGAGTGGACCTCCATGGCCTGCAGAATTCGGTTCAACCCCTGGGTCTGGCTTCTGAGCCTGGTTAACCTTGTCTGGCCCCACCTTTCTGACTTCACCCTGTTTCTCTGCACTCATTCTTTCCCAAATATGCCCCTGGCTTCCTGCCTCAGGGCCTTTGCTCGGGTGCTGCCCTTTCCCACCTCCCCTGAAGCAGTTGGACATAACAGCTCTATGCACATAATCTATGTCAATGTCAACAGCAGCTTTTCTCACTCCTGCTCTGTATCCTTCAAGACCCACTCACAAGCCACCTCCTCCCCAAGTCCCTCTCCTGGGTGTCCCTTCTCTGGCCTAATGGGAGTGCTCCCTTGCAGAGCTCCAGCTGCCCTCCTCTGAATGACTTTGTAGGAGTTGTGCTGACAACGAGGGCACCTGGTGGGGTGTTGGTAGAGCATGCGACTCTGAATCTTGGGGCTGTGAGTTCAACCCCCATGTTGGGAGGAGAGATTAGTTAAATAAATACAACTTAAAAGAAGAAGTTGTGCTAATAAGACCCCTAAAGATAGCAACTGGGTCCAACCCTCACGGGGCCTGGCACCGGGCGTGGGAAAATCTGGGTGCTGGGCCAGGCTGACCCTGATCCCCCAACTGTAGGGGGCCTTCTTTCCTCTGGCTGAGGGGAGCTGGAGCCTGCCCAACCGGGCGGTAGAGCCCCAGCTGCAGGAGGAGGAGCGGATGGTATACGTGGCCTTCTCGGAGTTCTTCTTTGATTCTGCCATGGAAAGTTACTTCCGGGCGGAAGCCCTGAAGCTGTCCCTGGTGGGGGACAAGGTATGTCGGGGTCTGTCTGCGGGATGGCCAAGAGGGGACCTGTCCGAAACTCCCGATAACCCTGCCTCATCTTCTTCCCCTCTCCAGGTGCCCCACGATCTGGACATGCTGCTGAGAGCCACCTACTTTGGGAGCATTGTCCTACTGGTGAGTGTTGGCGGGAGGTAGGGATGTGGCCAGGGTGGGCGGCCATACCACCTGCACACCAGCGAGGGGACGTGTGAGCTGTACAGGCAGAGGCCCCCACAGCCACTGAGCAGTAGATAGAAGGCCCGACGTCTTGCCTGTGGCTAAGTTCTCTTGTTTGTCAAGGTCGATTTCAGGTCTGTGAAGGGCCCTTGCTACTTCTTCATGAAGCTAGGAGGAGCACAGGCTGAGAACCCAAGCTCTCTAAGCATAGGGACTCTAACAATGACCAATGTATTCTTTTTTTAAGTTAATTTTTTTTAATAATCTCTATGCCCATTGTGGGGCTCGAGCTCATTACCCTCACGATTAAGCGTTCCATGCTCTACTGACTGAGCCAGCCAGACGCCCCTGATGTATTCTTCTTTTGCCTTATGATTGCCCCTTGTTTCATGGGAAGAGGGTTGGGAGGTCACAGTGATCTAATGATCTCAGTGATCGTTAGAGGGCTTGCCCTTAATCTCTTCTACACTATACAGCCTCCAAGGGCTGTCACTGAGGATTAACTGAATTAATTCACGTAAAGAAATTAGAGCAGCCCCTGGTGCAGGTTAACTGCTCAGGAAACACTAGCTGCCGTCCCCGCTGCTGTCATCCTCATCGTCACCATCTGCCTGATGGCCAAGTGGTGGGGGAGGGTCACGGACTCCCTGGCCAGGCTGCCCTGGTCTGCAACCCAGGGTCTGCACCTGGATAACTCCAGAACCTTGGACAAGTTACTTAACTTCTCCGTGCCTTGGTTTCCCCATCTCCAAGGTGAGCATGATAATGCCTGCCTCACATGGTTATGATGAGGTCTGAATGAGCTAACACAGGCAAAATATTGGTCAGTGCCTACACGGGAAAGAGCACAGCGGTGCAGAGCAAAGGATGATAGGGCAGAGGGTGGGGATATCTGATGCAAACACTGTCCTGGAGGAGTCTGGCTGGATATAGATCCCCACTAGCAAGAACTCAGGAAAGCATTAGAAGGAGACATTCCATCCCTCACGTGAGCAAAGGCACAGAGGCTGGGTACAGTTCTGAAGGGTCTGGGAAGCCACACCAGTCCTCGTTATTTGCGGGTCTGGGCTCCCAGCAGGCAGAGCCAGAGCCACCCCATGTTCCCTCCTGGAGCTCATCAGGGAGCAGATCTGGGACTACCCCCACCTCCCCCCGACACTCTGTCCCCAGAGCCCAGCGGTGATCGACTCCCCGCTGAAGCTGGAGCTGCGCGTCCTGGCCCCACCTCGCTGCACCATCAAGCCCTCGGGGAGCACGGTCTCCGTCACTGCCAGTGTCACCATAGCCCTGGTCCCGCCTGACCAGCCCGAGGTCCAGCTGTCCAGCATGATCATGGTGCGGACACTAGAGCGGGGGTAGTGAGGGTTGGGATGAGCATGCTGCGGACCCCGTGGGTCAGTAACCCTGCCCCAACGCCCTTGCCTGTAGGACGCCCGTCTCAGCGCCAAGATGGCACTCCGGGGGAAGGCGCTGCGCACCCAGCTGGACCTGCGCCGGTAAGCACCAGTCAAGGTCTCGGGCAAGCGCTTCACCTCGCTGAGCCTGAGTGCATTCAGGATAGTCGCACCTGTTCAACAACAGATCTATAGCTACTGGGGAGCTAGGGTCTTTGTTCATGTGTAACAAATGCATTTTAATCAGGTGGAACTTCTCTAGATTATCTTATGACCCAGAGGCAGGCAGAGCAGATCTTCTGAGAGGAATGAACCAGCCCAGGTTAAGTGACGTGCCCACAGTCCCACAGTCGCACAGCAAAGAGCCTAACCACAGGGGTTCAGACAGAAACAGCTTTTCTGATCTTAAGAGTCACTTCACCTTCATTTTCTTCAGGACTAAATGGAGGGAAAAAATAGCACCTACTATGTGAGCCACAGGCAGCCAGGGGCTACTACACAGCGGGGGCAAATGTGCCACGGTCTGCAGAAAGGTCTATTGGACAGCACTGTCCCAGAGGTTAAATGAGATATTGCAGGGTCGTGGTTAAGAGTTTAGATTCTAGGGGCACCTGGGTGGCTCAGTGGGTTAAAGCCTCTGCCTTCAGCTCAGGTCATGATCCCAGGGTCCTGGGATCAAGCCCCGCATCGGGATCCCCGCTCAGCGGGGAACCTGCTTCCCCCTCTATCTCTGCCTGCCTCTCTGCCTATGATCTCTGTCAAATGAATAAATAAAATCTTAAAAAAAAAAAAAAGTTTAGATCCTAGAGGCAGCTTCTGCCCTCTACCAGCTGTGAGACCGCAGGTGAATGCCTTCAGCTCTCTAGGCTCGATCTGCCTCGTCTAAAAAGTACAAATCACTTCATAGTGCCTACTTCTTAGAGCTGTCGGGAGGATGAAGTCACGTTGGCATTTTAAAATATCTTACTACTGGGTGCCTGGGTGGCTCAGTGGGTTAAGCCGCTGCCTTCTGCTCAGGTCATGATCCCAGGGTCCTGGGATCGAGTCCCGCATCGGGCTCTCTGCTCAGCGGGGAGCCTGCTTCCTCCTGCCCTTTGCCTGCCTCTCTGCCTGCTTGTGATCTCTCTGTCAAATAAATAAATAAAATCTAAAAAAAAAAAATCTTACTACTTAACTTCTGTAACATGCTTATTAGTACTAGGAGGAAGTAAGCTCTGTAAGTTTCATTAAATAAACACAAACCATACACGCCAGGTGGTCAGGCCAAGTCTAGTATACAGGAAGTGGTCAATGAATTACGAGTAGCAAACTTGAAAAAAAGGAACCGAAAGTGGGAGAAAGGACTCTCCCACCCAGGGATGCACATCTGGCGAGTGGCAGAAACCCCAGACAGATGTGAAGATGGGAACATCAGAGGCTGAGACAGAGGGGCATCTGGTGGCCTGAAGAAGGGGAACTTCTGGGCCTTGTGCTTACTGGACACTTGTTTCTCTCCCGTAGGTTCCGAATCTATTCGAACCAGTCCGCCTTGGAGTCACTGGCAGTGAGTTGTGGGTAGGGGGGTGCCGAGGCCGGGTCAGGGCTGGGCAACGGAGGCCCGTCGGCTTCCTACTGCTCGCCCTGACGTCCCGCCCTCTCCCTCCCAGCTGATCCCGCTGCAAGCCCCTTTGAAGACCATGCTGCAGATTGGGGTGATGCCCATGCTCAACGGTAGGGCTGGGGGTCAGAGGACAGGAGAGGGAAAAGGGAGGGGAGCTGGGTGGATCCCGGCTGAGCCAACTGCTCCCACCCACAGAGCGGATGTGGCGGGGCGTGCAGATCCCACTACCCGAGGGCATCAACTTCGTGCGTGAGGTAGTGACGAACCATGCGGTGAGTGGGGGTTGATGGAGGAGGGCAGAGCCTCCCCGCCCCGATTCCCCACCAACCTAACTAACTGGGCACCTGACCCCAGCTCCTCCCTCATTGACGGCCCCTCCCATTTTCATCTTCCATCATCAGACTTCTCCAGCCCTCTGCACAGCTGTGCCCTCACCTTCTAAGCCTCTTCCTGGATTCCACCCCTAATATCTACTTATCTTGACCGTCTGAGCTAAGAGGTCACCTCCTCCAGGAAGCCCTCCTTGACCTCCACAGACTGTGTTCCTGCAGCCTCTCTTTTACACCCCTCACAGGGAGCTAGAAGACCTTCTTTGCTGCTCCTCCTGTCCCACTAAACAGAACCCCTCAAGGCTAAGAACTCTGTCTCTATCTTGAAATTTTGGCCTCTGTGATGGAATGAACAGACTCCCCTCTCTGCCCCACTGCACAGGGCTTCCTCACCATCGGGGCTGACCTCCACTTTGCCAAAGGGCTGCGAGAAGTGATTGAGAAGAACCGGCCTGCCGACACCCGGGACCCCTGGACATCCAGTGGCCCTCCGCCCTCCACAGCAGCTGCCTGAGTCCTCAAGCCCACCCTGGAAGGGGCTTTTGGGACTCCAGACACCTGTCATCCCCTCCCCTAGGACCTCCCACCCCCAGCCTATAGTGTCCTAACCCCCAGTGCCACAAAGACAGGGCTTTAAGCTGTACCCAATTTAATTCCATAATCAGTCATTCCATTGATTACAGTCTGTCCACCCTCCCCATGGTCCACCCTCCCCATGGGCCGTGCTGAGCTCTGCTGTGTTCCAGTGCATGAAGGGAAGGGGCCAGGCCCCACCCCAGTCAGGAATAAAGTGCTAACTCCCCCAGGCTGTCTTCTGAGGCACTGGGGCCTGGTCTGGGAGGCGGAGGGCTGTGAAGAGGGCAGTGGTGGTGGGGTAGGTTGGTTCTGGAGGCCGGGATCTGCCCCACAGGGGCATTTTGCACAAAAGAGGGCCTCCCTCCTAGCAGGAGAGGCAGGAAAGGGGCTGGATCAGAAGGGGGACTTGTCTCTGTCAGTATGGCTGCATCAGGCAGAACGGGGACTGGTCTCTGTCAGTACGGCTGCATTGGGCAGAAGGGAGACTGGTCTCCATCAGTACGGCTGCTTATTCAGGAAGCGGGAGAACATGGTGAGGGCAGCCTGGGGCTTGTCGGTGGGGACCATGTGCCCAGCGCCCTAGAAGCAAAGCTCTGTGAGATCACCTTCCTGTGTCACCCCTGCCCCTCGGTGCCCCCTCCATCCTACTGGATCCCTCCAGCCAGTGACCTTCCTCTTCTCTCACTCCCTCCAGAAAACTTGCTCTTATGGGCCCCGACGGTAACCCAGTGTATCAGGCAGCTGGGAGGAGAGAATGGGTGGGTCCTGCCCCATCCCCTCCAGCCAAGCCAACCCTCGTCAGGCCCAGGCTCTACCTTGATGGTGAGAAAGGCGATGTGGGAGAACTCCTTCACGAAGCCAGCAATCTGCTCTCCACTGTCCCCGTAGTCCACTAACCAGGGCCGGCGCTGGACCTCCATCTGCCGCACCAGGAAAGACTTAGCAGCCTGCTGCTGCCCCATCATCTCTGTTCACAGCTGCCAGCAAGACCTCAGGGGCCCGGAACTCCCCAGAGTTTGCCCTGTCTGCCTGCGCAGAGTCCAGCTGCCAGGCACAGCTGCCCCATCCGTCCCCAGAGCCGGGATCTTTGCGCCTTACCTTCTGGTTGAGGGAATCCACGAACCACTCGTCCCCCATGAAATTGCAAGCCATGTCCACATCTCCGTTGTATAGCAGGATCCGGTATTTCTGGAGCCGGACAAGAGAGGGAACGGGGGCTCTGGCGTGAGCGCAGGGCCCAGCCCTTCCCTAGTTCAAGCCCTACCCCTTCAGGGAATTCAGGGGGCCCAGCTAAGTAGCATGAAGCAGGAAATACTCAGGTATTCTGTTTTCTACATGTCCAGTGCTCTACTAAATGCTTCACCTATGAAGGTGGATACTGTTATTAACGCCATTTTACAGGTAAGGAAACCTAATCTCAAGATATGAGAAACGTGCCCTGGGTCATACGGCTAGTAAAGGAAACTACACACAGTCCATTTGACATTAGAGCTGCTGCTCTAAGCACTGTGGGTACAGAATCTGGTCCTGACTGGCTGTCAGGGTCTCCTAGATGACCTTGGACAAGGCTCTTTCCCACCCTGGACCTCCATTTGCCTGTCCGTAACACGTACTCCTGCTCTTCTCCACCTAAAGTCTCCTCGGCCGATGCAGAACCCCCAGCCTCCTACCACAGAGCAGCATGGGGTGGGGGACAAAGCCATGTTCAAATCGTGACCCTGTATCACTGGGCTTCATTTCTTAGAGTTTCAGCTTCTGGTGTCCAGAGCAGTACTCTCAAGGGGGCCCTGAGGTTGCTGGTGGCCCCCACCGCGCAGCTCCCACTCACCTGCGTGGTGAGTAGCTTCAAGTACTGGTCCTGCACACTTTGGTAGAGACGGCGGTACTGTATGTTCACCAGGAAGCTGCGGGAGCACATGGGCAGGCCCCACGGAGACCAGGTAAAGGGGAACAAAGGGTCACATGGCAGACCTCCCCGTCCTGTCCCCTCCCAGCTCAAAGCTCCAGCCCAGGGGGCAGAACTGGGATTCAGTCCTCTCCTTGTGTCACGCCTCTAGGACTTAGTTGGATGAGAGAGGCTGGAACGCCGAGGTCCTCAACTCACCCCCGTTGGGAAACGTAGATGGAAACATTTAGTGACGGGTCCACGATTGGAATTTAGCACCAAGGGGCCCACGGGTGTGAGAACCACAGAGCATTAACGGCAGGAGGGCAGGGGTGCTGGCCAATCAGAATGGACTTGAGTGGCCCCCGCCATGCCGGGCGTTACCATGTTACTCAACACGGGTCACAGGAGATCTGTGCAACTGGGGACTGTAGCGGAGCGGGGATGGGGGACAGGGTCTACTGACTCCCTACTGGGGAAGCAAACTAACATTCTACCAATGAACTGGTGAAACATCCATCAGCTGAAGGGTTAGACTTCCTGTACAACTAACCCACCGCCACACCCTGAAGGCCACCCCTGAGAGACTCTGGCCCAAGGGGTTCCTGGGAACCCATCTGATACCCACAGGCCCCGAGAGCCTGCCACCCCCAGACCCCCGCTGGCCGCAGCGCCTCACTTGCACATGTCCCAGCGGGGCAGCTGCTCAGGGATGTGGAGGGCCTTGCGCACATAAGGGTTGTTGAGGTAGGTAGAGGCGGCCGTGGTGTTGGTGCAGGGCGGGTCCATGCGCACCCTGTCCCCGGAGCGCAGCAGCAGCGCCTGGGAGACCAGACCAAAGGTCAGGGTCTTTGCCGCCCTGGCCCACCCCCACCAGAAGCAGCCCAGATGCTTGCACACCTGATGCCGTGTCTGCTTGAGTGGCAGGCGAGTGAAGATGTTGCCGAAGTCGTGGAGCACGACAGCATCCTTCTCGAACCTGCAAGTGAAGTGGGGGATGGGTGCCTCCGTCTCCAGGCGGGGCTAGGGCCCCCCAGGGCACACCGCAGGGCCTACCTTAAATGGCCGGGCACACCCCCAGCACAGGGGGCGTAGAGGTTGTAAATGTTGAGGCCCGAGTTGCCCACGATGCGGGACACTTCCTGTAGCTGCAATGACATGCCGAGCCACCCCTGTGTCACAAAGCCCTGGCCTCCCCAGGATCTCACCAACACGTCCCAAGATTCATCACTCTCCTGCTTCGCCTCTTGTTGTTACCCTTCCCCCACTTTTTTTTACAGGTAGGGGAACTGAGGCTCAGTGGAAGGCATCTGCCAGCTCAGTGTCTAAACCCTGGTGGCACTGCTTCCTAGCACTGTGACTTCAGGCGAGTTAACCTGAACACTTTAACATTCTTTTTTTTTTTTACACTTTAACATTCTTGACATCACTTTCCTCTTCTAGAACATGTGGAAAATACGATGTTCCTTAAAAGGCAAACTTGAATATCAAATAATCCGCGTTGACCTATGTCAGCCCAGTGCATGGAACACTGTAGGTGTGAGAGACCCTTTCCCTCACAGGGATTCTAGGATTTGCCGAGAAAGTCACAGGAAGTAGTGACAGGAACACATCCCTAGATGTGTCCCAGAAAACACCAAATTGCTGTAGAAGGCAGGACAGGAATGCCATAGGGGACAGGGTCAGGGAGTCCCCAAGGAAGGGATGTGGTCCTCTTCTCTGGGCTGGGGGTGTCAGGGGTGACAGAGGTTGGGGGAAGAACCTCACATTAGTCACGCATTCTGGGTCGGTGTTGTCGTAGAAATTACACTTGTTTTGAGAGCAGCAGTGTGTCTGCAGGGAAGACCAGAGCCTGTAGAAGAGGCACAAAAGCATTCAGGCCTAAGGGGGGGCCTCCCACGTTCTCCCTCCAACCTCCCACCACCTGCCTCCCAGGGGACAAGGATATGGATCACAGGGGATGGTATGGAAGTTCTCCACCGAGCTGCTCTGGGGCCATCCTGCCGGCGGCCCTCCTCAATCCCTTCCCGCACTGAACACTTCTAGCAACCCCAGCCGTCCCCCCCCACCTGGTCATAAACTGGGGTAGGGCCCGGGGGTATCATGTGCCTGGAGAGCAGACCTGAGATCTCATGACCTCCTCCACCCCGGAGATTGCCCAACCGTCCCCTCCCATACCTGTTCCCCAGAAGGCCATGGTAGTAGGCGAAATAGACCAAGGAGTTGTCATTCTGCTCATAGGAGGAGAGTCCATTGCCCACAGCCAACCCCTGTGAAACAGCCAGGGCATCCAGGTCATCTTGAGGGAGAGGAGGAGCCTCCCTGGGCTACACCCAGACCTCCAGCAATGTGGACACTGAAATCCAAGCTGGTTTGTGGGGAGGCCACTCAAAGTAAAGAACAGATCTGGCTGGCTGACAGGTGAGCTTCCGTCCTGGGAGGCACGTGAGCAGGGGCAGGCGCATTACAAAGGAGACCACGTTGGACAGGGAAGATGGCCTGCCTGACCTCGCTCACCGAAAGGCCACGACCATAAGCTGCCTCACTCCCATCCCGCAGCGGCCCTACCTGCAAGTTCATGCTGGGATCCTGCATGACCAACACCGCCAGGGTCGGGATGTAAATGCCAGCATAGCTCTCTCCAGTCAGGAAAAGCTCATTGTCCTTGTACTCCGGGAAGAGGCGGAAGAAATCCTTCAGGGCCTCAAAATTGCTCTGGGCGACCTAGGGAAAGCAGGATGGAGGGAACCGAAAGCTTCTGGTATTGGAGCTAGAAAGGACTTCAGAGATCATGACACCCACCACCCACTCTGAGCAGGAGGAAGTGGCTTCGCCAAGACCATACACAGCCTGCGAAAGAGCCAAAAACAGACTCCAGCGCCATGTTCTTCTCTCCGGCTCAGGCTACCCTTAGAGAACTGGGGAAGCTGGGGCACAGGGCAGGCACTGGACTCACCTCGGTGTCGTTGGTGGCATAAGTCTTGTCATCAGAATAGGAGAAGCCCACCCCAGCTGGGGACTCAAGGTACAACACATTGGCAATCTACATGGCAGGAGGAAACCAACTGAAGAAGGCTCCCCAACCCATCCGAGTGCCCGGACACCCCCACGGGACCCCCGGCTCCAGCTATACCAGGTTCCAAGAGTAGGGGTTGTACTCCATCGTGGCACCATCTGGCTGCACCTGAAGAGGAGAGAGAGGACTGAGTGCCAAGGGCCACTGTGCTGGGCACTCCACACTCGGACAAAACCCCTGCGAGGTATAGAAAGTCAGGTCAATGGTACAGACCAGGGAACCCAGGCTCAGGAGAAGGGCACACTGGGAACACCTCCAAGTCCTGCTCTCCCTCCTCCCCAGCCCCTTCCTTTAGGAGCTTTCCCCTTCCTGGTTGTAGGGGGGAGACCGTGGCTTTCCACTCACCAGGAAGGGGCCGTGCTCTGTGAGGAAGCCATCTAGGGAGCTGCAGCCAGGCCCTCCGTTGAGCCAAAGCACCAGAGGGCTGCTCTTGGGATCCTTCTGCGATTCCACAAACCTGGGAGGGGAGGTAGAGCAGGGTGAGTGCCCCTCTCCCAGGCTCCCCGGGAGGTCTTCAGACCCTCCCCCAGCTCGCGCCCCGTCCCCTCCCCGCCCCGGAGGGAGGGCGGCAGACCAGTAGTGGAGGTGCTTGGAGCCGGAGCCACGGAGGTAGCCGGAGTACTGGCGGAAAGCCGGCTGCTTGGCCAACCCAGGCAGGCACTGGATCTCATCCACGTCTGGCGCTGCCTGGCCTGGGGGCGCCCAGGGCAGGAGCAGCAGCAGCAGCCAAGGAGGCGACAGCGCGGCTCCGATCATCTGCAGCAGGAAGCAGGGCCGTCTGTTTCCGCGCTCCCTCGCTCCTCGGCGCGGCCCCGCGGAAGAGCTGGCGGCGCGCGGCCAGAGAAGTCCCCGGCCAGGCTCCAGCGCCCACCCACCCGGGCCGCGGGTCCCCTCCGGACTCCCCGGACACCCTCACCTCTGCTCCCCCGCGTCCTCGCTCTCCTGGAGGGGCCCGGTCGCGGGAGGTCATGTGGAGTCGAAGTCACGTGGGTGCCGGCGTCACGTGACAGTCAGCCAGCCCGGGCCTCGCTGGTCCCCCGGGACCGGCGGCTCGCAGGCGGCAGCTTGCGTGCGGTCAGAGTCCGCGGTCCTCCCAGGTCGTGTCGCGCGCGCCAGCCATCAGATGACCCAGATGTGGGCGGCCAGGATCCCTCGGCCTCCCGGTGGGCCCCTGTCCAAGCGGGATGGCTGAGCAAGCGGCGCTAGGACCCCAGGGCAGAGCCTCGGGAAGGGCAGTCGGGGGGATGGGACGGTTACCTTACTTGGTGCCCCCGCGGTCACCCTCTGAGCACGCCTCCCAAAATAGCCCCCGGCGCCCGCTGGCCTGTCTCGTGGCCGGGAGATGGCTGCTGTCTCCGACCCCGTGGACTTGGGAGCGGCCTGGAGATCCGCGCGTCCCGAGCCCTGTCCCACCCGCTTCCACCAGGTGCACGGTGCCAACATCCGCGTGGACCTCTCCGGGACGCGGGCCACACGCGTGGAGAGTTTCGCTCACGGCGTATGCTTCAGTCGCGAGCCGCTGGCCCCGGGCCAGGTATTCCTGGTCGAGATCGAGGAGAAAGAGCTGGGCTGGTGCGGGCACCTGCGCCTCGGCCTGACCGCGCTAGACCCCGCCACTCTGGCCTCCGTGCCCGAGTTTTCGCTGCCCGACCTAGTCAGCCTCGGCCACACCTGGGTCTTCGCCATTACGCGCCATCACAACCGCGTGCCCCGGGAGGACCGCCCGGAGGCAGAGGCATTGGCCCCCAGCCGCCCCCCGGCCCTCCTGGTGGAACCGTATCTGTGCATCGAGCAGTTTCGCATTCCCCGCGACCGCCTCGTGGGTCGCAGCCGGCCCGGGCTCTACAGCCACCTCTTGGATCAGCTGTATGAGCTGAACGTGCTGCCACCGACCGCGCGCCGCAGCCGCCTGGGCGTTCTTTTCTGCCCACGCCCGGACGGCACTGCCGACATGCACATCATCATCAACGGCGAGGACATGGGCCCTAGCGCCCGGGGGCTGCCAGCCGCCCAGCCTCTCTACGCAGTGGTGGACGTGTTTGCCTCCACCAAGAGCGTGCGCCTGGTCCAGCTCGAGTATGGCTGTAGGTATCCCACCCCCTGAGCAGCGACCCCTCCTGGCCCAGTGTGGGAACAGGAATTTGCTAGAATTCTCACTCCAGCTAGCAAGACTTCCGTTTGTCCAGCCTTAGTGTAGAAGTTAAGGCATCAGACTTGAAATTCTGCTTTTGCTTGGGATCTTGAACAAGTCACTGCCTGGCTCTGGGCCTCTGTTTCGCCATCTCAGCTGTGACCTATTAGGTTGCTTGCTTTGCCAGTGTTTTCTGTATTAACCTAGGGCTGTATTAACCTAAACTCACACCTGGGCTGCCTTGGAAGCTGTGTGCTCTCTTATTAGACAAATGCTCCTGGATTTGGGCATACCAGTTGAAAGGCATCATAGGTTCCAGATTGTTCGTGCGATCTGGTCCTTTATAGCCTTCTTAAGCCCCCCCACTTTTTAAGATTTATTTATTTATTTGACAGACAGATCACAGATAGGCAAAGAGTGGGGGGAAAGCAGGTTTCCTGCTGAGCAGGGAGCCAGATGCAGGGCTTGATCCCAGGACCCTGGGATCATGACCTGAGCCGAAGGCAGAGGCTTTAACCCATTGAGCCACCCAGGCGCTCCTAGCCTTCTTAAGCCCTTTATTTATACCTCTGATCATTTTATGAATTCAGTGAACTAGAACCCACTCTTGTGTCAGACCTGTGCTGGAATGTTGGGTGTGCACAGGTGAGTCAGGCACACTGCCTGTGCCCCCAGCAACTGCTAAGAGGGGTTCCAATAGAAACAGGGCTGCAGTATTGTGGAGGTTTTGAAAGAGGTGCTATGTCAACCACATGAACAGCCTGTGATGCAGGCTGGACCTAGAAAGCAGAAGGGACTTGCCCAAGTTAATGACAAAAGGAGAACCAGGACCTAGGTCTTCTGGGTCTCAGGCTCAGATGCCCCTCCAGTTAAGTTTGCCTCTGACAGCCTTCTTTCCACAGTGCCGTCCCTGCAGACTCTCTGCCGCCTGGTCATCCAAAGGAGCGTGGTGCACCGGTTGGCCATTGATGGGCTCCACCTGCCAAAAGGACTTAAGGATTTCTGCAAGTACGAGTAAAGGCCTGCAGCAGCCCTAGAACTGGGCCACGAGCATGTCCTGGCCCCGGAGCCGGCCAGGCCTGGAAATAAACACAGCTGATGCTGACACCCATCACTGGACGGTCTCCTTGCCCTGGAAGCCCATTAGCAGCACTTGTAGAAACGTTGAGAGTCAGCAGGTCAGAGCAAGACAGGGCATTTTATTTAGTTATTTTTAAGATTTTATTTGAGAGAGAGCACATGATCAGGGGCAGAAGGAGAGGGAGAAGCAGCCTCCCCTGCTGAGCCAACGTGGGGCTCCAATCCCAGGACCCTGGGATCATGACCTGAGCCGAAGGCAGATGTTTCACTGACTGAGCCACCCAGGCGCCCCTAGACAGCATTATAGACATCACCTAGACCAGCATTCCTAGTCGGGCTGCTCATTAGGGTTATCTGGGATACATTGGAGAGCTGATGCCCCAAACCCCATCTCCAGAGATTCCCATTCTGATTGTTGGAGGATTAGGCCTAGACGTTGTTCTTTTGTAAAAGCTCCCCAGAGATTCTAATGTACAGCCAGGATTGAGGAGCATTCCCCTAGAATAGAGGTCTTGACTTTGGCATATAGTATAAACACTTGAGGGACTAATACTAACTGGGTCTGACCCAGGGGTTCGGATTTAATTGGTCTGGGACAAGGCTGGGCATCAGGATTTCTGAGCGCTCCCCAAAGAATTTAATGTCCATCCCAGTTTGACACCCTGGACCAGCGATTTCATTCTGCAGATGGGAAACCGAAGCCTAAAGACAGGAATGTATTCTGAAGTCACACAGCAAATGAGTGAGGGCAGAGCACTCCTTCTCATACTGCAGAGCACAAAGCACTCGCTTCTTTATTGGTATCTCTGATCATTTGCTTCCATGACAGATAATCTCATTTAATGCTCAGGACTTCTGGTGAGGAAGTGAGTATCATTACTTCCATTTTACAGAGGAGAATATCAAAGAACAAAATTATCCAAGTGACTTGCCCAAGGTAGAGGTAAGAACCTAGAATGTCCTGTTCCTGGTCCAGCACTCTTTTAACCCCATGCTATTGTCATATACAGGTTCTAGAATGAACAGGTCAGTGCTATGAGGTGGGTTCCAGGTGTAAAGGGGAGGGACTATGAGGTGACATTCTAGAATGGTGGAAGGGGTAGGACAGGAGGCAGAGGACTGTTCCCTCACAAACGGGGGCTTTGCGGCCGCCATGTCCTATTTCATGTCTCCACAAACTCATCAAGGTCTTCCGCCTTCCAGTCAAGGTGAGAGAGGGGCTCCTGGAACTGGAGGGGGCATCACAACTTTCCCTGAGAACTTGTTTTCCTGGCTCTGGGGAGGTGGGGGTTCTGCTGGACGTTTCTGGGCTGGCCCTGGAATCAGTTCTCTGAAGAAAGCCATTCTGAAAGGTCTTGCCAGTAGCTACCTGCTCACTCATTCATTCAACAAACACTTCTCCATTACCTACTCAGTGTTGGAGACCGGGGGTGCGGATATGAGTAAAACACCTAGTTCCCAACCACTAGACAGCCCTGTTGGGCTGGTCTTAATCACTCCTGTTTCCAGTACTCTGCTTCTGTGCCCTGCCCCTCAGGGCCTCCCGAAAGACACCGAGAGTAACATTCCATCTCGTTCCTGTCTCTACAGGTGGGGCTACTTCTCCAGGCTCATCCCTTGGCCTCTATAGTCCTACAGAGCCAGTGGTGGTGGCCTCTGGTGGACTAGGCCCAGTGAGCCAGAAAGCTGAGCAGGTGGCTCCTGTTGCCCAGGCCTGGGGCCCAGCCCTGGCAGTGCCGGAAGCCAGGGGCTGCCCTGGGGGGGCTGGCTGGGAGACACTGCAGCGGAAGGATTATGGCCGATACAACCACAGATTCCCCCTCGCAAGGCAGCCGGAGAGCTTGGGCTGGGAGGATGGCTGCTCCAGAAGCAGAGCTCCCCGCCTGGGTGGCCCCAGCAGGCCTGGGCCCCTGCTGCTGTGTGGGCTGTCACCAGGGGTTCTACCGATGCCCTCTGAGGCAGGGGGGAAGGAGGCCGGCTCCCAGCCTGATATCTGCATCCTTACCCTGGCCATGATGATCGCAGGCATCCCCACCGTGCCTGTCCCAGGGCTTCGGGAAGAGGACCTGATCCGGGCGGCTCAAGCTTTCATGATGGCCCATCCGGAGCCAGAGGGGGCCGCGGAGGGGGCGCGGTGGGAGCAGGCCCGTGCCCACACAGCCTCTGGGCAAATGCCCCTCATGAGATCCAGGAGAGGCCAGCCTCCTGGCTCCTGCTTGTAGCTGGATGAAATAGCACCAGACGCACAGGGCAGCTTCTCTGTATGGTTTTTGGGCAGACAGAATTGGGAGTGCCTGTGAGACGGATGGGGATAGGGTGGTGGTATGAACCACTCTTGTCAATACAAGTCTTTCATCAGGGCCCAGACCCAGGAACTTTCTCCAGATGCCAGTAAGTCAGGAGACAGGACTTCTCAGAGTAGTAACAATGAAAATCACCTGAGGTAGGGCCCTCCCCGCCCCCCGCTTGGAGTGGAGGCCTCTTTTGTCTTGTTTCAGGATTTGATCAAGATTGTGATACAAAGTCCTAGGCAACGTGAATTTTCCTCTTGCCTGACATTTCCCAGCCAGCTGAGGGCAAGTGATGGGACGAGTGTCAAGGAAGGAAGATGAACACTTGAGCGCCCACTGGTCATGGGCCCATTACAGGCAGGCTCTCCTTTAATCTCATCAGTGCTGGGAGGGTATCCATTTTTACAGATGAACAGATCGAGCCTTTTGAGGGGGGACTTGCCTGATGTCCCAGAGCTAGTAAAAGGTACAACTAGGCCTCAAAAATCAGGCATTGAAAGAACTGGGATTTGCACGTAGTGGCAGACTCCAAAGTCTATTCTTTCCATGATATTTGCTCTGCTGTCTTCTAGAAGATACAAAATGAGACGAGGGCTGGAATAGGCAAATGTGACTTTAATGACCCCCCTGTGGGGGCCAGGGAACAAAGGCTGGGTCAGGTGAGTCATCTAATGACTGGGGAAGCTGTTACCAAGCCCCCGCCCCTGATCTCCACCCAGTATCTTATCCTAGAGCAGGGCCACCTGTTTCTAAGGCCCTTGAGCTAAGAATGGTTTTTAATCATTTGAAAAGGCTGCCAAACAAAACCAAACCAAGAATATACAACAGAGACCAAGGCCAGCAAAGTCTAAAATATTTACTGCCAGGCCCTTTACAGAAAGGGTTTGCTGACTCCTGTCTTAGGAACTAGACACATTTTAGGTTAACAGGCCACGGTAGAATAGAAGACCCTTTTCTTTTCCTGGAAGGAAGGCCCACGGAAGTAGAATAGTGTGTGTGTGTGTTGTGCATGTAGGGGTGGATGTGAGCGGGTATGTGTGCATGAGCATCTCTGGGCATGGAAGGTAATCAGAGTTGGACCTGCTCATAAGGGCCGATCCAGCTGTCGGCCAGCTCCCGCAGGGTGCTGTACCTCCGTTCAAACTCCTCCTGGCTGCAGTGCTGCAAGAGCTGACCCACCTCCTCGGTGAGGAGAGCCACAGCCAAGTGCTTATCCAGCGTCTCACTCCACTTGCTGCCCAGAATGTTGTCTAGACTGGCAGCACAGCCTGCTGTCCACTGGGCGGGCAGCATGTCGGGCTGAAGCACCTGGTGGCGAGCACTGAGCATGGCCAGGATGTGGCGGCAGGGCAGGTGGAAGGCCTGGTGAAAGTAGCAGCTGCAGCTGGCAGGGGGCTGGGGCTGCACCCGATGGGTGTCCTCCAGGATCTGGATGTTCACCTTCTCCGAGCCGGAACTGACGAGGTGCACAGATTTCTGGACCACAGCAAGCTCCCCCAGACAGAGCTGGGCGGCCGGCCCCGTGCAGATGGCATTGAGGGAGTGCTGGATGCGGGCTTCTACCAGCCGCTCCACTTTGGGGCTTTCCGGGCTGACGTCTAAGGGGGCCTGACTTTTCTGGGGAGTCAGGCCCAGGCTGAAGCTCGCCTCGTCTCCTGCATTCTGCTGCATGTACCGGAGCAGAGAGGCCATGCCTTGTTCCACACAGGGGGTGGTGCCGAAGAGCTGGCTGAGGATGCGGGTGGTGACCTCCAGGCCCTGGAAGTAGCGGCTGCTCTCAGCTCGGCTTCGCCAGCGGTGCGCCAGCCAGATCCGGTCATTGAGCAGCCAGTGGGAGTGGAGCTCCGGCAGCCGGGCTGGAGGGATGCAGCTGCTCAGGAGTGTATACAGCTTCCTCAGGTTGCCAGCGGTGGCCGAGCACATTGTGCTCTGCAGGGCACTGAGGAGCACCCTCTCCACAGGCTGTTCGAGGGACAGCTGATAGAACTTGCCCTGGAGGAACTTACAGATGTGAAAGGCTGAGAGCAGGACCTCAGCTGCGGGGAACTCCATAGCAAGGGTGGGTAGTGGGAGGAAGTGCGGATCCACCAGGATGGTACAGACTCTCTCCCATGCTGGGTTAAACTTCTTGAACACCTGGAACATCTGGGCCAGGCCTTCAGCATCCTCCTTGGCTGGAATGGCGAAGTAGACTGCCCGGGCCAGATGACCCTCCAGCTGCACCCGAGGTCCATCTACCAGGAAGGTATATAGCACCTTGCCCGTTGGGTTATAGGTCCGGTGGATAAATAAGATCTCAGGGAAATGGGCAAAGACCCCTTGCATAAAGCAGCTCTGGTAGTTGAGGGTATCTAACTGAGCAGTCTTGCTAACCTGATACAGCAGCATAGGTGGGTTTGGGTCCTCAATCAGGAACTCATTCAGCACTGTCAGGGCCATGGGGGAGAGGGGAGACGTCTAGATGCCAAGGTCAAAATACTTTCTCTGCAAGACTGCTGTCCAGGACTCTCAAGGTCTCAAGCTCCAAGCAAGCTGAAGCGTGAGGCTGGGATGTAGTTCCCCGATCTTGTTCCAAAGATGCGCCTATGGAGAGGAACAGAATCTTAAGGAGACAGTAGGGGCTTAGCGCCTCAGTTATTCATCCAGATAATATTGCTTACTGTGGATCAGCACTGTTCTGGGGGAGATGCATGATAAACATGTAAACAGATAAAGATATAACAGGCAATGAAGGTTGCAGAGAGCACAAAACTGGATAATAGGTAGACAGTAAGATGGGAGAGGGAGAGAAATGTAGCTAAGGCGGGAAGGGAAGGTGTCTCTTGGTGGGGAGAGAGGACGACATTGTAGCTGAGACCTAACTGATAAGCTGGGCATGGAAAGATTCAGTTCTCAGAGATTTAAGTGGGTGTGAGGGGTGGAGGTGCATATGGCCTCCCCACCCCTCTAGATATCTTTTTAAATATTTGTTTAGCACTTTATATTTACAGATTACCGCTTGGCATCCATTCTTCCATTTGGTCCTAGTATATATATGAGAACCTAATTGCGCCCCAAATTGTATGATTCTAGGCAAGTCAGTGACTCTTCCTGAGCCTCAAGCCCTTGAACCACGCACAGGAGCTATCACATGTGCTTGGCAGGAGCTATCACATGTGCTTGGCTTCTCCTGCCTCTCCATAAACCCCTCTATTAACTGCAGTACTGTGTTTAAAAGCTTCGTCTATTTGGCCCCAAACCCGGTTCCTATCCCCATTTTACAGATGAGAAATTGAGGTTCAAAGAGGTTAAGTGACTTTCCCACCATTACTCCATAAGTAGCTGGAAGCTGAGTCTTTGGTTCGGGATCCTCACTGTTTTCGAGTACCTGAGGTCCAAACACCAGAGTGGGGACGCGGCCTCTGACCTCTCACCTCTAACCCGGGTGGGAGGATGTAGGTATCAGACGTTCCCATTCGGAGTCCGGCCGGAGCCAGAAGAAAAGTCAACCTCCCACCCCTTTGGGAGCTGTGTCACGGCTGACCACCATCATCAATCGCCTCACACCTCCACCCTTCAGAATCACTCACCCACTGCCTGGCTCCGTCGCCATTTCTCCCTATTTGACCCTGCCTCTGACTCTGACTGACCTCTAGGCTCACCAACCGCGGCACCAGCTTCGCCGTGACTTGGGCCAATGGCCTGAAGAGTTCGCGTTCGGTTTGGGGGGATTAGACCAATCGTAGCCCGGCGATTTGTGGGCGGGTGCTGTTCCTAGGGTTACGAGGGGCTCGGCTGGCGGTAACCAATGAAAGCCCGAGGACACTAGCATCCACGCGAGCCTGAGCCCTGAGGCTGGACTCCGAAGCCGCGCGTCTGTAGGGGGGGCGGGGAGGGGGCAGGGAGGGGGGGGGGAAGAAGACTCTGGAAGGCTGTGTTACTATGGAAACTCCTCCGAGGCCGAAAATGAAAAAGGAAAATAAATAGCAGTGCTTTATGGATTTTTCTTTCTTTTATGGTCAAATTCCAACCTCCTCCCGAGGGGTTGGGGGTGGGAAAGGGTGGCTATGGGCTTGTACTGTCTCCGGCCTGATGGGGAAACTGGGGCCCAGGTCTCAGATTCTGACTTCTCCACCAGGGGTCAGGGGCCCAGCCATAACTGTTGAGCAAATCCAGATCTCCTTATGAGAGATGAACCTTGTGTTGACTAGCCCCACCCCCTCCAGTGTTTTACAGAAGAAACAGATCCAGAATGGTCCTGTGACTTGAGGTCATGGCAGACCAGTGCAGGAGCCAAGACTGACTGCCACCTTTGACCTCGGTTCCCCTGAAGATGACATCTGGGAAAGCCGGGTAGCTCCCAGGTTTTAAGTGATTAAAACTATTAACTAGCAACAACAGAAGCCCATACTGGGGCTTAGAACTGGAAGGAAAATGCTCTGTTTATATAAATCTAGAGGGTATATTGGGATTAGAACTGACCAACACTTATCTTTACAGATGAGAAGCCCGGGGTTAAAGAAATCAGAAACTTGCCCACAGTCCCCCAGCAAATATAGGCAGTGGAATCTGGGTTTAGGTTTCCCCCTGCCCCACATCTATTTGACTTCCTCCTACTAGAATTCTAGGCAGCCTGAAATCCGTGTTGAAGCCTTGATTGGTAGGAAGAGGATTAAGTTGGTGGTGGACTGCTAAGACTTTGAATTTAAGGCATCACGTGCTTTGCACTCTACAACCTCCATTACATTCCTTCCCTGTTCAGGCAGCACGCCATTTCACCTGCTTCTTTGATTTTATTAAAAAAAAAAAAAAAACAACACAGAGGTGCCTGGGTGGCTCAGTGGGTAAAGCCTCTGCCTTCGGCTCAAGTCATGATCTCAGGGTCCTGGGATCGAGCCCCACATCAGACTCTCAGCTAAGCGGGGAGCCTGCTTCCCCCCTCTCTCTCTGTCTGCCTCTCTGCCTACTTGTGATCTCTCTCAGTCAAATAAAACAAACAAACAAACAAACAAAAAACCCCACAACTTTTATTTAACATGAATAAAAATAAGTACAAATAACAGAATCTTTGTAAAGAGCAGCAACAGTCAAGGATCACCCTGTCCCTTTGTCCCTGAAAATAGGTCCTTTTACCAGGTGTATTTTGTGTCACCCAATCCTGGGCAGGAGTTCATCTCTCTAATGGTAGTAATATCTGATCTCAGGAGTCAGGGCAGAAAGAGGGGTGACCTTTCAGCACGAAGATAACTTTGGCCTTGACACAGAAGGAGGCTCTGGAGGAATGACAAAGGTAGGGCAGAAAAGGGGTGGATTCAAAGGACTGTCACACAGTGGGGTTCCTCTTCCCCCTCTTGTAACAATCTTCCTAGCCCTACCTAGGAAGACACTGGTGAAAATGCTGACCCCTGGCATGTCCTGCCTGCCTTGAGTTCCCAGACTTCCAAGGAGAGGGGTCTGTGGTCCGGTGTGCCAGTGCAAGTGCTTCAGTTGTGAATCATGGCTCCAGTGAGAGGGAGGCCCTCCCCTTCCTCTGGCCTTCCCCAGAGGAAAGGGAGGCGGCCCACATCCTTGAAGTCCTCTGGCTGCTGACTGGGCTCAGGCGGCTGGCAGGGGTCCGCCCAGATGTCCACGATCTTGCGCAGGGTGGAACAGCGCTCCTCCAGCTCTGGCCCCTCGGTCTGCAGGAGCAGGTTTGCTAGCTCCCTACTTAGGTCCTGAATCATGTCACTCCGTCCTTCTTTCCCAGGCTGGCCTGTGTTTAGGACCATGACGGGGTCCCGGAGCTCCCCACTGGGCCCAAGGAGGTGCTGGTACCTCTTCTGCCACCGGCGGCACACCATGGCTTCTCCCACGGGCTTCTGGCTGGTGTGCAGCAGGGCCAAAATGTGCCGGCATGGCAGGTGGTACCAGCGTTGAAAGGAACAGCTGCAGCTACGGCCGTCTTTGCTCACCTGGTGAGAATCCTCTAGTAGCTGAATGTCCACCGAGGAGCCAGCCAGGTCCACCAGGTGAGTGGAGTTCTGTACCACCTCCCACTCGTTCTGGCACAGCTTATAGGCCAGTTGGGAGCCACTGCCGTGCAAGGCGTCTAGCATGCCGCCCAGGGAGGGCCGCACCTGTGGCTGCTGCTCCAGCTCCACCCGCTGTGCGCCTGACTTGGGCTCTTCCACGGCGAGCCTGGGGAGGCTCCCCCAACAGGCTCCGAATGCCTTCTTGGGCTTTGGTGGCACACTGGCTGGCCGGGCTCTCTTTAACTTGGGAGGAGCTGTGGGCACGTTCTTCAAGCCTTTGGTATTAAAGAAGTCTATATAATCCACAAAGCGGAGGATGCAGTCCGGCAGAGACTGCTGTTCCCGGAAGAGGCTGGACACCTTGCTGGTGACCACGTCTAGGCTGTCCATATACGTGTTACACGCGTGCAGGCCTTTCCTCACGTGCATGTACCAGAGCAGTTCACAGGAGAACCAGTGGGCCTGCAGGAAGCCGAAGAGCTGCTCATCTAGTACGGCTTGGGACATCTGACGGAGATTTTGGAGGCTGGCGTCAGAGGTGACAAACACGGCCTCCCGCAGGGCTTCCTTCATGAGCCTTTTAAAGGATGGATTTGCTGAACTCCGATGCAACTTCTTCTCCAGGAGCCGGGTGGTGTGGTAGATGGAGAGGAGGATACGCGCAGCAGGGAAGATCTCCTGCAGGATGGCTCGGTGAGGGAAGGACGGGTCCACAAACACCACCTTGACCTTGGGCCAATCGGAGTTGAACTCTGTGAAGATACTCAGCATCTTGGCCACGGAGGTAGCGGTCTCAGCCTGAAGCACAGCAAAGTGTACCACGCGGCCCTCTCGTTCCTTGTTCTCCACCAAGAAAGCATAGAGGATGTGGCCCTGGGCATTCTCCACCCGGTGTAGCAAGAGATTCTCTGGGAAGCGGATGAACAGATCGCTCATCTTGCTGCTCTGGAAGCTGAGCCGGTCCAGGTCTTGGCTGTTGCCCACGCTGAGAGAGGCCATGGAACCCTCGTCCACCTTAAGAAAGTTCTTCATCACTTTTGCTATCTGGGCCAGGTCAGAAGGAGTGATGCCCTCCTGCTCTGGCTTTGAGGGTACTTGGGCCTTATCTAAGCAAAATGATGGTTCAATGGGGGACTTCTCGGCCAGGTCAAGGTCTTTCTTGATCGCAGACTTCTCAGGCTGGGGTTTCTGCAGGCACACTGTCTTTTGAGATTTGTCAGCGGTGTCTCCTCTAGGACCTGCAGGTTTGGAGTCAACATGGATATGCTGGGTGTTGAGTTCACTGATGAACAGTCTATCCAGTTTCTCATTATATCGCAGGAGCAAGTACGCTGGGCACATGTCCGCCTTTGAGGTTCTCTTCCTGTTTGACTGAGTCCGAATACAGACAAATTTCACCTGCATGTATCTAGAGAAGGCAGAGGTGACAGTGAGAAAGGTGCTGCCTGCCCCTTTCTCTTATAAGACAAGACCCTGGGGATGCCTGGGTGGCTCAGGTAGTTAAGGGTCTGCCTTCCGCTCAGGTCATAATCCTGGGGTCCTGGGATCGAGTCCCACATTGGGCTCCTTGCTCAGCAGGGAGCCTGCTTCTCCCTCTTCTTGTGTACTCTCTTTCTCAAGTAAATAAAATCTTAAAAAAAAAAAAAAAGACAAGACCCCATAGGGATACAGTGGCTGGTATGTGTCCCAGAGATCACAAGGCAGTGTGGGATGCAGGGAAGGGAGACGGACACTCACACTCCAATCCCACAGTGTTCGACTCTTTTATCAAGACCCTGTCCAACTAACACGGCATTCGTTTTCAGCATCCTCAGTTCTAAGCCCCGCTCCTTTCATTCACCCTCTATGGCCCATCTGTAGTTCCCAATGATTCAGTGTCAGGCAAGACACGAGGGAAAACAGACAACAGGCAGTAGCAAAGGGCCAGCTGGCTCCTCACGTTTAAAATGTCCCCTTTGGGGGCACCTGGGTGGCTCAGTGGTTAAGCGTCTGCCTTCGGCTGAGGTCATGATCCCAGGGTCCTGGAGTTGAGCCCGGCATCCGGGGAAGCCTGCTTCTTCCTCTCCCATTCCCCCTGCTTGTACTCCCTCTCCCGCTGTCTCTTTCTGTCAAATGAATAAATAAAACCTTTCCCCTTCATTCCTGCCTTTGCCTTCTCTTCCTCCAGACAGTAAAGATACAAGTGGCCCTCTCTCACAGGAAACATCTCTATTCATCTCTCTTTTACTTAAACAAAAATGTCCAAATCCTAAGAAAGTCTGAAAACCCCTGGGTCAGATGATCTTCAGGTCCCTGTCAGCTTTACCATTCTAGGTGGATAGTGAAGATTCAAAGGAGAGGGGTGATTAAATTGATAATTTACTCTTTTCCTATCCCCATTCGACCCATGCTTCAAGGCCAAATCAGGTCCCACCTTCTCCAGGAAGGCTTTGTGGATGTCTTCAACCAGTTAACTGCTCCCTTTTCTCAATTCATAGCATTTATTTAACATAAAAGGCTTAAAAACTTCTCTGGGTGGCAGTAAACCGTGGAGATGCTGGAGGCTAACTGCCTGGGTACTCAGGGCTCCACCACTCAGAAGCTCTATGACCTTGGGCAAGTCACTTTACCCTCTGTGTGCAGTTTCCTAGTCATAAAAGGAGACTATTTTATTAAGAATGTTATGAACATTAGGGATGCCTGGCTGGCTCAGTTGGTAGAGCGTGCAACTCTCTCTTTCCTTGGTGTTTTAAGTTCAAACCCTGTGTTGGGTGTACAGATTAGTTAAAAACAAAATCTAAAAAAAGAAAAAAAAAAAGATTGTTACGAGGGTTAAGTAAGACTCAGATATAATATTTAGCCCAGAGCCTGGTTCAGCCTTTTATTTATGCTAAATAAAAGCCTGCTGCTATTATTACAACTCCTATGCCTTGTGACGTTCTCTTGGGTGTTTATAAAGTACCTTTACAATTGGATGGGGCTGTCATCAAGTGGCAGGACGGAGTTATTTCTCAGTGTATTTCAAGCACCTAACACAATGCTCTTCTTTTAACAGATGCTTATCAAAGATGTTCTGATAAATGACGCAAGGACGGTGTGTGGGATGGGTCACACCCCTGCCTCCTCAGGGAGTGTCCTAGCCACCAGGAAAGGGGGAAAAAAATCTCAGTCCCTGGCATGAGTGACACAGCCTGGGCACCTCACTAACCCTTTTCCAAACACTCTAATCTAGCTGGTCCTGTCTGCCCACCCCGTGGGGTAAGCTCAGAAAAACAGGATATGTCAGGCCTGCAATAACAGGGTGGAGGGGTCCAAGGCTGAAAATGCCTGCACCTGTTGCCTGCACAGGGCGGCAACACTATCCCCAGAGCTCAGGCCAGGAAGGGGCTGGAGCAGCCTAGTAGCATGGCAAGGCCAGTCAGTGGTGACTGAGGATTGGATTCTGCCCATCTCGGCAGCCCCTTCTTTCCCACCCCTTCACCATCTTATTTTTTGTGCCCTAGAAACACAAACTGTCTATAGCTTCATGGAGTCACTGCCTTTGCTTGTGTTTGTCTCTCTCTGGAATGCCCTTCCCACCCACCTTCATCTCCAAGTTTACTCATCCTTGACTACATGCAACCATCATCGTTTCTGGGAAGACTTCCCCGAGCCCATACTCGGGGCCCTACCCTTTTGCTGGCTCAACACCTTAGCAGAGCCCTAGCTCACCAAATTGGATCGACTTCATGTGCTCTTAGTGCATGTTTATTAGGCTAGTTCAAAAAAAGACACTGGTGAACCCCAACCAGAAAGGTCTTTCACATCTTTCCTGGTTCCATTAATGACTGACTGTACCTCCCAGGGTAGAAACCTTGGCATTCTTTTTAACTCCTCCTTTTCCACATCGATACCCAATACGTTAACAATCCGTTTACACGCTTTCCTACCAGTACTACATGTATTAAGATATTATATGCCAGGCTATATTAAGTCCCTAACATGCACCATTTTAGACTAGGAAAGAGGTTCTATTATCCTCATTTTACAGATGGGGAAACAGGCTTAAAAATGTTCTTAAGGATACCAATCTGAGATTTGAACTAAGCCTGCTTGCCAACAGTCTGTGTAATTAACCCTTATACTGCCTGTCCACTTTCAAAATCTCTCTCCTTTCACAGAATACTCATTCTTACCCTCATCAACTTGACCCTCAACAACTAGTTGGGTTCAATTAACTTCCTTAAAGATCTCTAAACATAAAATTCATGTTGTCATCATGCATTTCAAACATCATGGGTAGTAGGTTGAAGCCTGTTTTTTCCCCTGCTTCATTTCATCTTTTTAATTGAGACATAATCTACTTACAGCCAAGTATACAAATCTTTTGTTAAGAACTTTGAGCACTGCCAAGTTGTTTTAATCTGTACTTAGTTGTCTCGCGGCTTAAAGCATCACTCCTTTGAAGAGAGGCACAAGGTTTCACACCTTTCTGAATCTCCCTTACTGCTTTTATCTGAGACTGCTCAACCAGGATCTGGAGGGAGTCAGCCAGCCTTGCTTCCCATCCACTTTGTCCGTGTTTGCATTCCCTCCTGGACAGCGCTGCCCGTGTGCTCCCAGTGTTCATCCCACAGCTAGCACACACCAGGTGCACGAAGCCCAAGTACCAAATGAATGTTAAATGATTGACTGCAGAGCACAGGAAGTTGTCCTCCTAGAACATGATAAGTATACCAGGAAGACCACTGGGAGTGTTCTGATGGAACGCTTCTGGTCCTAGCACTATTCCTTTTCCTAACTATGACTCTGAACAAGTCCTTTGTTGAATTTCAAACAATTACCAAGTCCTGTTAGGTACTGAACACTAGTGGCTCACCGTAATTAGATAGTCTCCACTCTCTAAGTCTAGTGAGCAGAGAGAGGCTCACATAGGTAGCCAGTGAAATCAACATTAAGTGACTGGTTAAAGAGAAGTATAAGCAACATACTTATATCTGAACAAAGAGTGATTCACTCTCTGGGGACTGGTACAGATTAACTAAGGCTTTTGATTAATTTTACATAAGATTTGTGTTATGGTGTTTAAATCATACCTTCAGCAATGAACAGGATTTTTATGGGTGGAGTAAAGCCATTTTTAGACAATATAACTTGAGTTAGCAACAAGATTCTGAGTCAGAAGATCTTTTAAGTTCCAACTCTACCACAAGTACTAGCTGTGTGAGCCTGGACAAGTCATTTCACTTCCTCTGAGCCTCCAAATCCTTATCTGTAAATACAGAAATCACAAGAGTACTGTCTATGAAAAGTCAGTACCTCATCCAAAACCATCCAGAACCACTAAAATTGAATTCATGTAAAAGGCTGTGAGTGCACCTGTGGGTTGCTAACTCAACAGCCCTTAGCCCCTTCTTCATTCTAACAGAAGGCTAACTTAATTTGGGTTGCCATTCCTCCCCCACATAGTTAAGTACTGCAGGGCTTGTCTAAGCCAATTAAAGTAATCTCATTAGGAATGGGTAGGGTTACTGGCCCAATTCTGGAGCAGGAAAATGATAGGAAATCTACAGGAAACCAAGGAAGGCTTTACCCTTTGGACATGACTCCTGCATTTGTGCCATGTGGGAGCCTTCCTGCAGGCAAGGCTGGGTCCTGAGGACCGCAGTGTGGAGAGATATAAAAAGCCTAGGCCTTGGAAACTCACCTTCCAAGGCCCCCCTCTAGGCTTCTAAGAAATAAGCCATTTTGAGTCAGAGTTTTCAGTTAATTGCAGCCAAAAACATCCCCCAGAAATAACGTATCATAGTAAGAGTGGAAAAAAAGATTTCAGTGGAACTGAATTGTGAAGTTTGAATTATATTTAGGGGCATGTGGCTGGCTCAGTTGAAGAGCATGTGACTTGATCTCAGGTTAGGGAGTTCAAGCCCCATGTTGGGTATAGAGATCACTTAAACAGTTAAGAAAATACAGGGACACTTGGGTGGCTCAGTCTGTTAAGTGTCTGCCTTTGGCTAGGGTCATGATCCCAGGGTTCTGGGGTCAAGTCCCGCATTGGGCTCCTTGCTCAGAGGGAGCCTGCTGCTCCCCCTGCTTGTGCTCTCTCTTGACAAATAAATAAAAATCTTTAAAATATATTATATTTAACAAAATGTAGGTTATAATGGCAGCATATACCAATTCTTTTTTTTTTTTTTAGCATATACCAATTCTTAAAATAATCAAAGCATGACTTACAGTGTCAACTGTTGGTTTTTGTTTTTCCTGGTGCATTCTCCCCAAACACTATGATACTTCATTCACTGTCTCAATCTTACAATATGGAAAGGTCAGTTTTAGGGAAACATTCCTGGGCTTTATCAGACTTCCCAAGAGCCTAATTTCTTTATTACGCATATCCTTTGTCAAATTCCTATCACATCATCAGCCTTGTCACTTCCCTTCTTCCTTTGTTCCCAGGTGTCAGGCTGAGAGTGATGGAAGGAATTCTCACTCATTACTTTCAGAGACCTCACTAAGTCCTACAGCTCTTGGGAGATGTGTAATTTCAGTTTGCACTTAGTTTTATCTCCATTGTGTTATCCTGATGTTTACGACATCTATTGACTGGCCAGAAACTGAGTGCCAAAGACGCTAATGGGACCGGTTGGGATAAGAAGGACATTATTTAGTAGTGACTAATTTTATTAGTGCCTGGTTTATTAGCAAGAGTTTTGCATGACATCTGCTTTCCTACCGGGCCTTGTGACTATGCACACATGGAAAATGAAAACCCAGATAATAAAAGCCTTGTTCAAAGAGTGTGATGAGGATTAAATAAAAACAATGCAAGTAAAGTACTTAGCAGAGTGTGCGGAATGCGGTCCAAACAAATGTCCCAAAAAAGGTAGCTATTACACTGAACAGCAATGGAGAGAGACAGGAGACTACTTCACGGACTGTTTGATGACTATCAATCCCCAAAAAGACATAACAAAAAGAAAAACACAACAGCCCTATACAAAAATGAGAGGGGAAACTGGGCATAAAAATCAGAGAATCTCCCAGTGGAATGGGACTTTTGGACACTTAGTGATAACTCCCACAGCGCATTTGCCTCTTGAAGTACTGTGTCCAAGTACCACTTTCTAACATGTACTAGTTACAGCTCCGGTGAGTACTTACAGAGCACTGCGTTTCTGCTCCTACACGCATTTTCTTCTTCTTCACCACACCCACCTCATTTTACAGAGGACGAAATGGTCAGAGAAATTAAGTCTTGCCCAAACTCTAGGGTAAAGCCTGTCTTTTGGACTCCTGAGCTCCTCCTTTTAACCACCGACGGGATTTAAGGCAGGCTGACCCAGGATCTGCCACTTTGGCCTGTGGATTATTTTGAGCTGAATACTACCGAAGCCCAACGGACTCCAGAAGAGCTCTTCACCTCTTCCTTAACTGTTTAACGTAATTGAGACAGGGAGCCCATAAAGTACTTTTGAGCTGGCCCCCTTGGAGTGTGTTCAAATTTGAACTGACTTGCAGTTTTTATAAAGTGGAGCTACTGACCCAAAGCCTGGATTTTTGACTTCTGCCCCCCAGTTCTGACAACACCCGCTCTTCATTTGCACCTGGCGGCCATTAGCTGGAGTTCATTAGATCGGGCCTGCTCTCCATTTCGCCCCAGTCACACGTCCGTGGCCCCTGCTAAGACGACCCGATTGTCTGTGGTCATTTCATTGTTCTTTCTCTAACGGTGAGATTAACCGTTAAACTTTCTTCCGCTGTTTCACCTGACCCCTGAAGATAATGGAGTTGCCAACCCTTAGCCTCTCCGCCCGTTTTCTCAGCTGCCAAAAGGGAAAAATAGCATTTATCTGCAATTCTCCACACAGCCCTGCGGGTAAATCATGCACACCCACGACAGGGAAAGACGCCTGGGGGCACGGAAAGTGTTTTTTTTTTAAAGGGCTGTTAATCTCAGAAGCTCCAAGAACCGTGTACAAAACGAACCAACGAATGCCTGAGCAAACTAACCAGCAACGACCGCGTTAATTGCTTTGTCCAGAGAACAAAATGAAGTAAGTCATCGCGAAGGCGTTTTTATCTATTTGTGAAGACAGTACTTGGTATGAGGGATACTGCAGGTGCTCAAAGAATGGGGCAACTTGCTGCTATTTGGGGAATTCAGGGAAAACTGTAATGGAGTGAATGAGTGAAGGGGAAGTGGGTGGTCAAAAAGCGGTGCCTGGGAAGGTTTTGCTCTTTTCGCCAGGAACAGGCCAGGTGCTTACCGGCCTGCTGGAGACCTGGGCCCAGCTGCACTCCCTCTTCCTCCAGGCCTCCCTCCAGGGGACCGTCGGGCTCCCTCCCCAGCCTCCTGCCCCGCCCCCGCCCCGCCCCGCCCTTACAGGATGTCCTCGCGGATGGAAGTCCCATGGTTGAGGTTGTGGAAGCGGACGGAAACGCAGTCCCTGAGAATGAAGGAGCACCTGTTCTCCTTTTTGTAGGCGCTGAAGCACTCCTTGAAATCCTCGTAGGTCTTGAAGCAGCTGCCCAGCTCCATGGCCGCCCCCTCAGCCCACACGAGGGGCTGGCCCCAAAATCAATAGAAGGGTTCAGAGGTCACACTCTGAGGGCCTACAGGCTGACGTGTGTCCAGTATGCCTGAAGGGTCGGTCCCGACTGAGTGGCCTGTTACGGAGCTTAGGAGGAGCCCTAGGACTGAGAGGGATATGAGGGTCTGGGGGCGTCTTTGCTATTTGAAGGAGCAGAAATGACATTCAGCGCTTATTATTCAGTCCCGGGTTCCGCCCCCTCACAATCATACCCAATCATACGCGGGATGCCCAGACTGGCAATCATTTCCTCCAATCGCCAGAGAAAGGTAGGCGGCTTTCGCGAAGACTGACATGAGCACTGGCCAATCACAACTTGGATCCCGCTTCCTCAGGGCCGGCATGGGATTTCCGGTTACTGGAGGAAGCTGCAGGGAAAAGCCCTGCGTTCAGTGCGCATCTGTTCGCGTTCGCTCAGCGCAGTGCCCTGCCCCGCAGCAAGTGAACCCCATGTCGTCCCGGCAGGCTCCAGAGGACGAGCAGGGAGGCGGCGATCCCCCAGGGGACCTCCGCAGCGTCCTGGTTACCAGCGTGCTCAACCTCGAGCCGCTAGACGAGGATCTGTTCAGGTAGCCGGCTGCATCTGGCTCGCATCCCCCCGGTTGGGACAGAGGCCTCTGATCTCGACTGCCGCCTCCGCGTGCACCCTGCTGATAGCCTCCTGGACGAGGATGGGTTCTGCGCGGGATGCAGGCTCTGCCACGTCTGGGAGAGCAGACATGCCCTCGCTGCCCTAGCTTCGTCCCTCTGCGCGCGGGGTCTGCGCAGCCCTGCCACTAGGAGGTCCTAGCAATCTGGGCATATAAAGTGGTGGCCTGAGACAGCCGCCTCAGCAGCCCACCGTTGAGGAGTCAGTGTCCCTGGGGGAGCCAGCCCAGAAAGGGTGGTGACTTGTCCAAGTCCACGCAGCTGATCAGGTTTAAAACTTAAAAGCAGCTCCTTGCATACTGTCCTTTTCCTCTTACATACCTCGTTCCCTCCTCCACTTGGAGGGATCTAGTAGCTCATTGCTCTTTCCGAGGCCTCAGCCAGTTTCCTTCCAGATGCCACCTAAATGCTTTCTGTAGCTAGAGATTTAATAGTTTCTCGTCCTTCAAGGTTCCTGCTGGCTTTTCAGAAACAATCTTAGGTGTTAAATTCCCTTCCCCCTACTTAATGAATTACAAATAACTTCGTGGAGGGCTACTTGGAATCCTTAGTATTAAAAAATGTTAACTTAGGGCTGGGCTGGGTTCCTTTGTAGGAAGCTGGAGTTTCACCTCTGGGGTCTTAGTTTCTGCATCTGTTCACTGAAGGGTCAGACTGGAAGCCTGAGGGCTCTTAGAGTTCTAGATCTAGTTCCTGGAAGAACTGGACCGTCCAGGTGGCAGGCTTTAATGCAGTCCACCCCCAGTTCTTCCGGTTTGTCTTGGTCCCCTAACAGCCTTGACAGGCTTCTGCCGTATCCTTGAATACAGCATTGGAGGAAACACTGGACCTGGGGACAAAAGATGCAGAGACTGCTAGGATTGGCAATTTAAGTTGTGTCACTTTGCTCAAGTCACTCTCCCTCTCTCTGATTCCTGTTCTTTTTATGTAAATAAGGGGATTGGTTCTTTATCTTTAAGTGAAGCCCACAGAAGGGTTGGGCAGTCCTGAAGGCCTTGAAGTTCTATGTATGCTGTATGCAGAATAAGGGTATTTGCCTGGGGGAGGGTTCATGGCTTTCACCAGATTTCAGGAGGATCCCAGAGAGAACCTGCCCTATGGGCTTAATGATGGTTGCAGGATTTGGCCTCTCGTTCTACCCAAGTATTTCCTGCTTTCCCCTCACCCCACAGAGGAAGACATTATTGGGTACCCACAACCCAGCGGCTGTTTGGAGGTCAGATTGTGGGCCAGGCCCTGGTGGCTGCAGCCAAGTCTGTGAGTGAAGACGTCCATGTGCACTCCCTGCACTGCTACTTTGTACGGGCAGGTAAACTATCTCCCCCCTTATCCCCAACCCAACCCTGATGGCCCAACAGCCACTTCTTACTGTACCTGGAGGGCTGACTGGGGAGAGGGAGGAAGGACAGTGGATGTGGGGAGAGAAACTATTAGTTGATTCCCTTTAGGGGAGCCTAGAGGGACAAAGCCTGGGGCCAAGAAGAGTGTTGGACCTCACACCTCTTGAGATCACTGAGTGCTTGTTGATGTGAAAGTGTTGAGGTTTAGAACAAATGGTCCAGAAAGAATTTTTGAGATGTCTTTGGTGCAAAAAGGTGGTTTTGTTTGTTTTTTGTTGTTGTTGTTTTTTTTTTTTTTTAAAGATTTTATTTATTTATTTGACAGAGAGAGATCACAAGTAGGCAGAGACGCAGGCAGAGAGAGAGAGAGAGAGAGGAGGAAGCAGGCTCCCCGCTGAGCAGAGAGCCCGATGCGGGACTCGATCCCAGGACCCTGAGATCATGACCTGAGCCGAAGGCAGCGGCTTAACCCACTGAGCCACCCAGGCGCCCTGTTTGTTTGTTTTTAAAGTTGTATTTTTGGGGTGGGGGGTTGCTTGGGTGGCACAGTCAGTTAAACTGCTGCCTTCAGCTCAGGTCATGATCCCAGGATCCTAGGATCAAGTCCCCCCCCCCCCCGCCCCCCCAACTGGGCTCCCTGCTCAGCAGGGAGTCTGCTTCTCTGTCTCCCTCTGCCCCCTAACCTCATTGTGCTCCACTCTCTCAAATGAAGAAATAAAATCTAAAAAAGAATAGAGTGTGGGGCAGGGGTGGGGCGGAGGCAGAGGGAGAATCTCAAGCAGACTGGGGTGTCCCTGAGATCTGATCTGAGCGGAAATCAGGAGTTGGAGGCTTAACCAACTGAGCCACCCAGGTGCCTCCAGAAAGGTGGTTTTAGGAGAGCACGGAGCAGAGCATGGGGCAAGGCCGGTGAGCAGAAAGAGCTGCACTGGGGTTGTGATGAGTGACTGGGAGGGGGTTAGGGACAGCACAAGCCTCCAAGGTATTTTGGAAACAAGGTTTCCAGGAACCTGAGGGGCATCTGGGGGGTGGGTAGAGATAAAGGAAGTTTCCAGAGGAATTTCTATGTTTAAAGAAGACTTAAAGGGGTGGGGGTCTGGATAATACTTAAGCTAAGATCGCCTTTTCTCTTTAGCAAAGTATTAACATTGAGGCCGCTGAGTTCCTAGAGGAAAGTCACTCTACCTTTTTCAAGGACTTGTCAGTGCATTGTTTGTAGTAAGGAAATGTAATTTCTTATCTGGGACAAATGACTTAAGACTTTGTTGCTTAACTGCTCCCTGCAGGTTTTTGTTAATTCTCTCCACACCTTCTGGTACCAAGCCCTGTACTGGATACTTGGAGAGGTGCTGTCACCTCTGCTAGGAGTTCCACAGTAGGCAGCTTGGCTTGGAGAAGAGAGCACCAGCCTGCAAATCAAGAGACCTTGGGTCTGGTTTCAACTTTGCCACTAACTCCTTAAGCAGTCTTTTTCTTTTTTTTTTTCTTTCTTTTTTTTAAGATTTTATTTATGTATTTAGACAGAGATCACAAGTAGGCAGAGAGGCAGGCAGAGAGAGAGGTGGGGGAAGCAGGCTTCTTGCCGAGCAGAGAGCCCGATGTGGGGCTCGATCCCAGGACCCTGAGATCATGACCTGAGCCGAAGGCAGAGGCTTTAACCCACTGGGCCACCCAGGTGCCCCTCGCCAAGCAGTCTTGAATGAGGTTACCATCTACATCCTCACCAGGCTTGGTTCATCCCACCTGAAAAATGGAGAAGGGGAGGGTTCTGGAATGTTGCTGGTTTCCCATGAATGAGAACTGATACTCTTTTTGAATGAGGAATTTATGGGAATAAGTAAAATTTGCATGATACGGAGCATAGCCATGTATGTTATCTTGTTACCTTGGTCCTGACAAGTCAGCAGGAGGGGTGGGGATTCCTGCCACCATTCCAAAGGAGATGGGGACCAGAAGAGGTTATGGAACCAGCTTCCTCAGTGCTCAGGGAGGCAGCACGGGGATTTAAACCTGATTGTGAGTCTTCAAGCTTCATACTCTGCTCTCCTCCTTTGCTTTTCTCTTTTACTCTTGGGACGTAATTCCAAACCATGAGAGAGCTACCAGATTTTGGGGGAAGGATCCTTTTCCTTGGAAGGCCTCTATCCAGGGCAGCATAAAATGAGGCATGCCCACGCTACTATTTCAAAATAATCGTAAATCATTTGTGTCCCTACCTGCTTCTTAAAGGCTGCAGCTTTTCAGTATATATTGAATAATTGGCAACTCTTACAGGACTATTAAAATAGAAGTCAGGGGACAGGAGACTAGTAGTAACAGGATTTGGGAGAAATTATTGTGTTAAAAAAAACAAAACAAAACTAGGCTAAGGCATATTGTTACAGTTTTATAAAGTTTGTTCTGAGCTTCTTTGCAGCACTGCAAATAGGGAAGCTCTCTTGCATGTGTGAGATGTGACCTCCCAGGGGGTCCAATGATGATATTTCCATATTTTTAAATAAAAGAGGCTGGGATGGGTGTGGTTGTCTTTGGCTATTTATCATATCAATTCTTTTTTTAAAAATCCGGGATAGAAGGATAGGTTTTTTTTTTTTTTCTCCAGGCATTGCTCTGCAGATAAAGAAGAATGTAGTACAGGGGTCATCTGACTTGAGATAGGTGTACAGCTTGGCAAATCAAGATACAGAGCATCAAACATTATTTTGCAAAGGGCCAGATAAAAAGTAGTTTGTGTTTTGGAGCATTTGGCTGGCTCAGTCAGTGGAGCAGGTGACTCTTGATCTCAGGGTCATGAATTCAAGCCTCATTTGGACCTGGAGCCTCCTTAAAAAAACTATTTTAGGTTTTGAGGGCAAAAGCAATAGACAATATGTAAAAACAGAGGGGGGAGGGGCTTGCGTGTAGTTAAAAAATGTTATTAATGGCATCAATTTCCTCATCTGTTCAATGGGGAAAAAAAACCCTTTGCATAACTATTGTGAGACCCACTTGAGAAAACCTGACTTAGTGTCTTTCTTTTATTTTTTTTTTTTCTTCAAGATTTTGATTAATTATTTGACAGGGAGACCCAGCGAGAGAGGGAATACAAGCAGGGGAAGTGGGAGAGGGAGAAGCCGGCTTCCAGCAGAGCAGGAAGCCGGATGCAGATGGAGGGCTTAATCCCAAGACCCTGGGATCAGGTGCCCCCCCTTTTTTTTTTCTTAAGATTTATTTATTTTAGAGAGCCTGCTGGGTGGGAGGAGGGGCAAAAGTTGAGAATTCTCCAGAAGGCTCCCTATTGAGGGTAAAGCCTCATTTTTGGGGTTGGGGGCTCCATCTCAGGACCTTGAGATCATGATCTGAGCTGAAACCCATTCAGAGCCTTAACCAACTGAGGCATCCAGGTACCCTGACCTGCCTTAGTTTCTAATGCTACCTGGCACCCAGAAATCACTCTGCAACTGTTTGACCCTTCCTTCAGTATATTCCAGGGCCTACCTGCTCTGTTCCAATAAAAATGTCCAAGAACAGGTCTGGAACTCATTCATACTGAAAGGTATATCACTGGTAACTAGAAGTACTAAGTTTTAGCTACAGCCAAATACTAGATTAGAGCCTTTTTTCTTTTTCTTTTTTTTTTTAAGATTTTACTTGAGAGAGTGAGCACGAGCAGGGGGAGAAGCAGAGGAAGAGGGAGAAGCAGGCTCTCTCTCTTATGAGCAGCAAACCCAACAGGGGGCTCCATCCCAGGACTCTGGGATCATTACCTGAGCCGAAGGCAGATGCTTAAGTGACTGATCCTCCCAGGCGCCCCATTTTTATTTCCCTTTTAAAGTTTGTTGGTAGGGAAAGAAGGGTTCCTTGCCAGCCCCTGGTATCAGATTGTGCATGTAACTGTATCCAAGATGTGGACTCTTGGGAATCCCTTCCTAAAGGCCTGAAGACCTTGAGGGGCCTCCATTCTGATAAAAATGGCCCTTTGGCAACGCTGGCCAGCAGGTTGCTGAGCAAACCAGCCAGTTTTGGATGGTGATACTCTTTGCTGTTGAATGAGCCTCTGGTGCCTGGTTGGCTCCCCATTTGGATGATGATGGGGAAGCACACTGGTTGAGACCTGCTTCCTTCATCTGAATATTGAATATCGTCCCTAAGATGTCTCACTGCCAAGGTATCAGAGTTCTCCAGCATCAGCCTGAATCAGACACAGAAGGACTTCAGAGACACCAAGGAAACTCCTCCTAGAAACCTTTCTGACTGGTTTTTTGAGGGCTAGCTAATAGGCCTCAACCCAGGGCCAGTGACTTCCATTCTACCCTGGCGATGCAGACACCCAAAAGAGAAGGGCCAAGTGACTTTTGTTTGCATCTAGAATGAAGTGACTGACTGGCAGCAGGCTTTTCCTAAGAAAATGAATAGTTAAACAGATAATGGCCAGACCATATATAAAAATAGAACTCTGGGCTGCCCAGGTGGCTCAGTCAGTGGTGTGTCAGACTCAGTTTTTGGCTCAGGTCATGATCTCCTGGTTTGTGAGATCAAGCCCCAAGTTGGGCTCTGCACTCAGCAGGGAGTCTGCTTGAAGACACTCTCCCTCTGCCCCTGCCTCCCCCCCCCCCCAAATAAATACTTCTTTAAAAAAAAAAAAACAACTCTTGAAGCCAATCTACTGTCTACACATCAGACTTAAAGGAAATGAGGCCGCCATCTCTGGCAACCAGACCAGGCAGCGAAACCATAACCCCTGTTAACAGTCAGCCCCAAACACCAAAGACTGGACTAACAGCTGATAGCTTCCCTAAGTTTTGTCCCCACTTCCAACTTAGGACCAACCAGAGAAAGGCCAGATATGCACACCTACCCAATACAGCAACTGCCTGCTTCTAGTTCGCTTCCCTGCACAATCGCCATTCCAGCAGCCTCCTGGCGTGCCCCAGAGTCAATCTTTTTTCACAGTAACGCTTTTCTGCTCCTCTGCCTGCTTTTGAGTTTCTGCCAAACATAAGTGACGGTGACGGACTCCCTTGCTATACTAAACTCCGAATAAATAGCTTCTGCTTGTTCTGAAGTGAACAGACAAAAAAGTGCAGGCCAGAGTTGCTGACCTCTGATCTAGAAGATTAGTCCTAGACTCAGGACAAGATTCCAGTCAATAGGTGAAACCAGACAAAAGCTGGGATTATTTTCTTTCACAAACACATGGAGCACTTGACTGTGGCTGGACGTTATTCTGAACACTTTACAACTCTAATTGAATTCTCCTTAAGATCCTGAGAGGTGTGATTGATCCCTATTTTACAGATGGGCAAACTGCTCAGAGATTTTCCCAAGGCCACACGGCTAGTGGCTAGTGAGTGGCTTGGCCAGGATGTGAATGGAGGGCATGTCCCCCTGCTCTGGGCTGTGGAAGGAGAGGTGCTCCGCGTGTCCTGGGGAACCCGAGGACAGGCTCTGCTATCCTCACTGCATATCTAGTCCCCCAGCCATAGCAGGCCTCAGTCAGGGGCTACCGGGCAGAAAAGGAATAGAGGAGTAGCGGAGGTACCTGTCCAGCTGTGGGGATGACGACCGCCCATACGGGGCTCTCTCAGACTCACCATGTCACTTGTGCCCACTGCAGGGGACCCCAAGGTGCCGGTGCTGTACCAGGTGGAGCGGACGCGGACGGGGACGAGCTTCTCGGTGCGCTCCGTGAAGGCCGTGCAGCACGGCAGGCCCATTTTCATCTGCCAGGCCTCCTTCCAGCAGGCCCAGCCCAGCCCCGTGCGGCACCAGTTCTCCATGCCCAGCGTGCCCCCGCCCGAAGAGCTGCTGGACCATGAGGCCCTCATCGACCAGTATTTAAGGTGAGAGCAGGAGGCTCCGGGACACCTGCAGTTGTCACCTGGGAGTGGGTCATGGAATCCTTTAGTGGGTCTTGACCGGCATTTAAAAAAATAGAGGTATTAGAGTGTATTGTGTGTAGTCGGGGTCAGCCCCCTTTCCTGAAACTTGAGCTTCAGTTGTGTGCGTCTGTGGTGTGCGTGTGTCTCTGCGCACGGGGGAGCATGTTGGGTCGTGATGTAAGTGCAGAGCTTCTGATTCGGCCGGGTCAGGTACTGGTACAGCTTTCCTGGTTATTAAAATTCAGACACACTTCTGTGATCACTTGCTACATAGCTCTCCAAACCCTGAGTGGTCCCTCTGCTCCTCTGGGGTCACTCATGATCCGGCACCCTAGCAGGTAATGCCTGGCGTGTGATGGTCCCTGCTGCCTTTGCCTTAGTGTGTGTTCAATATTTGAATATCTCCTGGTGAAATACCTTTCTCTCTCTTGGATCACAGCCAGTAAAGTTGGGAACATTGTGGGGCAGGGGAGAGGGCTCTGGGTCCCGACACAGGACGGACACGTGAACTCTAGCTGGGTCTATGCCTCTGTTAGTGTTCCCCTGCTGTGTGACTTTGCCTGGCTCTCCACCCTGCCTCTCAGAGTCCTGCTTTACCTAAAAATCTGGAATGGTCACATCTGTCCTGCCTACTTCACAGCTGCATCCCAAGGAGACCTCCCCTGGCCCATGCTGCCTGCTGGGAAGGCAGCAGAGCACCGATGGATAGAATGGGTGTGATCTTTTGGTAAAGGCCCAGATTCAAATGTAGACCCTTGTTTCTGCTAGCTGTGTGAGTTTGGGCAAGTTGCTTTCCCACTCTGAGCCTCCGCTTGCAGGTACCAAGGTGCTAATCGTGATTCCTACCTCACAAAGCTGCTATGAGGATTAAGTGAGGTAAGAGATGATAAGTAACTCCGTGAAAGCTCAGTGAATTGTAGTTTTAGCGCTGCCCGCAGAGAGGAGTGCGCACAGGGCCTGGTCTGCTGTCAGCGCTTCCAGATGTTCACTGAAATGAAAGGAGGACATTGTTCTTAGAGGTCCCTGATTCTAGAGCTGTGCTGTCCAGCTAGGAAGTCACTACCACATGGGGCTATATTAACGTAACATTAAATAGAATGAACAATTCTGCCGTCGCACTAGCCACACCCCAAGCACTCAGTAGCCTCATGTGGCTAGCGACTTCCTAGTGGGAAGTATAGGTACAGAATGTCCCACCATCACATAAGGTCTGTGGGACCGTGCCCTAGAAGGGGGGGCCGAAAATGGAAACCCCGGTGAAGAGTGCTCAGGGTGGTTGTTACCAGGGGGGAGGGACTTCCCTGGAGATGGGCCCCCCCAACCCCCACTGGGAAAGTGGTCTTCCCAATTGCTTAGGGTTCGGTTGGTCGGTCTGAGTTGCTCAGCCTGCTTCCTGAAAGTGGAGAATAGCGAAGTGGGTCAAAGCCTGAAACATGGAGCCAGACTGCCTGGGTCCACACGCTGCCTTCTCCACTGCCGGAGCAAGCTCCTGGAACTCCCAGTGCTTATTTCAGGTCAGTTCTCCCATGGGGGTGATGACAGCACTGTGTCGCCACAGGGTTGTCGTGACGAGGTCATGTGTGCTTTAGAAGCATGCCTGTGGTAGGGTCCGCCTTGCCACTCTGAAGTGTTAGAGGAGGTAGGTGGCCGTCACCAGCTCCATTTTGCAGATGGGAAGAGAAGCTGGCACAGGGCCACAGGGCGCCTAAGTGGCAGAGAAAGGAGTCAGACACTGTGCTCTTCTGCCTGTCAGACGGGAGGGGAGCTGTGGGGAAAAATCAGGACTCCCTGTGGAGGAATGAGGGGGTCACAGAGGCAGCTCAGAGAGGCTCTCCCTTTCCCCTTTACTTCCAGGGATCCCAGCCTCCAGGAGAAGTACCGAGTGGGACTGAACCGAATTGCTGCCAAGGAGGTGCCCATTGAGATCAGGCCGATAAAGCCACCTGCCCTGAATCAGCTGCAGAGCCTGGAGCCCAAACAGATGTTCTGGGTGCGAGCCCGGGGCCATATTGGTAAGAGGACCCCGAGGACTGAGGCTAGGTGTGCTCTTTGTGGCACGGGGCGTGTTACTTCCCCTCTCTGGGGCTGTTTCCTGGTCCGTGTGATGGGGAAGTAGCTTCTCACCAGGACTCTCTCTGCTGCCTGCATGGGGATAAAAGGGATGGTGACTATAATAATCCTCATGGAGCCCTTTCTGGGGAAGACCAGGCACCTTGCTGAGGTTCTCCTCTAGGACCCCTGCTAACCATATGGCCTCTGTGCAGGCTGGAAGAAGACACTCCCTTGGAGGGCTCATTGTGGGAGACTTAGGGAGCGAAGACTGGATTTCAGTCCTCACTTAGCGCTGCCCTCTGCCCATCCCTACCTCCTTTGTCAGAAGGCGCGTGCGCGCGTGCACACACACACACACACACACATACACACCCCTCAGGCCAGGCACCCTCGTGCAGCAAACACTCCACATCTGTGCACGGCAGCCCCTCTCTGCCTCCCTCCCCGCAGGTCCTGAGCTGTAAAGCCCAGGAGCCTGGGGCTGACGGGCCCGCACGCATTGCAGGGGAGGGCGACATGAAGATGCACTGCTGTGTGGCCGCCTACATCTCGGACTATGCCTTCCTGGGCACGGCCATGCTGCCCCACCAGTGGCGGCACAAGGTGCGCTTCATGGTCTCCTTGGACCACTCCATGTGGTTCCATACCCCCTTCCGAGCGGACCACTGGATGCTCTATGAGTGTGAGAGCCCCTGGGCTGGTGAGTACGGGGCCACGGGGGGACAAGGGGCCTCATGGGAGGGGGACGTGGGGAGGGCGGGGTAGGGCAGGAAGCCTGCTTTCTCAGGTGATCCTGTGGGGCACCACCCATCGCTTCCTCTCCTAGCCTCCTAGTCTCTGGCATTGTTGTCTTCAAAATGACAGCATGAGGCTCGAGAGGGGACACCTGCTAAGCTTAATTTCTGTAGCCTGCAGGGAGTATCAGAGACCCAGGTCTAGGCCCAGAAGCACTGCAGATTCTCTGTGTGATCCTGGACCAGTCCCAGCTCCTCTCTGAGCCTCAGTTTCCCCATCTAAACAAATAGGGTCACATAGAGCAGTGGTATCTGAACGTAGTGGCACGTCAGCCAGCCAGTTGGGGGAGCCTTTCCAAAACAGATACTCAGGTTCCACCCCCAAGATTCTGACTCAGTAGGTCTTGGATGAAATCCAGGAAACTTTTTTTTAAGCAGCTCCCTTGAGCAATAGTGCGGATTAACCAACCTGACTGGGGGTCAGGGCCCTCCATAGTCTCTAAGGGCTCCACTACTTAGGATACTCATGGTGTGCAGAGAAGCCCAGACTTCATCAGTGTCTAGTCTCAGAGCCCTGGGCGCCTTTCCAGGCAAGTATACTTCAGATGAAGAAAAGCCTTGCTCTGTAAAACAGGGACAGAACGAAGGGAATCTCTCTTAAGGGAAGGGGGAGTCTCCAACACCAAGAGTGTTGCAACACAAGATCAGCAACCTTGTGGTTAGAACACCTGGCTTCGGATTTGGCCGGCTTCTTATGGCCCAGGGCCTGAGGCTCCCTGGACTTTGGTGTCTTCATCGGGAAAATGGGCCTGCTTCACTTGGCCACTGAGAACTAAGTGAGCTCTACTCTGTGTAAGGGAGACCAGCAGCTCCCTCTGGAACCTTCCATTCAGGCCCACTGCTAGCAAAGGAGTGTTCAGGCTGGGAGGGTGGCCAGATGTGATGGCCCCAGGTCCTCCCCATAAGCCCTTTTTCCTGATAGGGGTGAAGATGGGTTTTTTTTTGTTTGTTTGTTTGCTTTGTGAATTGCCACCCTGGAGCACCCAGTTTGATTCATTAGAAAGGGAACTGCTGGGTTTCCTACCCTAAGTAGCAAGAGTGGGGACGGATCTACTTAGCCAAGCTGCTGACCTGAGACTGCCCTCAGAATTCTTCCCCCTGTGAGCTTTTTGAGGAAGCCACTGGATATGTGAAAGTGCTTTCAAACTGTCAAGTGGGGTTCCCTTAGGAGTTACCCCCAGGGACCATCCCCAATAGGCTCATAAAGGGGGCACTTAGAGACTGGGAGAGGCCACAACACTCGATGTGCCCTTGGACGGGGCAGCCAGAGCAGCTGCACACTTTCCAAGAAGCATTGTCTGGCCGGGCTCTGAAGGAGAGAGAAGGCCATTCTCACCCTTCCCCTCACCCACAGGTGGCTCCCGGGGGCTGGTCCAAGGGCGGCTGTGGCGTCGGGACGGTGTCCTTGCTGTGTCCTGTGCCCAGGAGGGCGTGATCCGAGTGAAGCCCTGGGACTCAGAGAGCAAGCTGTAGCCAGAGGGAGCAGCTTGGCCTGGGGCTTCAAGGGTCACCCTTCTCCCAACACCTTACAGTCAAGGGCCGGACCTTCTATCCCCAAACCCAATAAAGAGACTAATACCACTGGAGCTGCTGGCCTTTAATTCCGGTGGGCCAGACGGCAGCCCTACTCCAGGACTCCCAAGGAAGAGTCCCTAGCCCTCGGGCCAAGGAAGAGGTATCATTGACCTACCCTGGGGCATAGTCCCCAGACAGTCATGAATGAGCTGGAGAGGCTGCATCAGACTTCCTCCCTATGCCACCCCAGGGCAACCCTGGCCGAAGCTTTTCCTAAGCTCTGCTCGACAGAAGGAATGTTTCCTTGGTTTGCTACAAGTTCCGTGTAGGACTTCTAGGGGTTCCCAGCACCCTCTACAGCTTCCCAACTGCTATTCATGCCCTCCTTGCCCACCCCCCATCCCGGGGCGGTGCCTCTCCCCACAGTGGCCTTAAGTCTAGGCAAAGTCAGTCCAGTTCCTCCTTGATAAGCAATTCTTTGAGACTGGGGGGTGGCGTGGGGGTCAGGCCTGCCTCCTGCAAGGCCTGGAGTCGGGCCTCTGTTTGGCGTTTGTCCAGGCCCAGGCGCCAGGAGAGCCGGACGTGGGCTTCCAGAAAGGGTGCCAACAGAGGGTGGGGGTTCTTGTCCCCCAGCAGTTGCAAGGCCCTCTCACAACATGCCCGGGCCTCCCCAGGGTTCTCCAGCTCCTGGTGGCACACAGCCAGCCCAGCCAGGGTTAGCAGTGGGCGGTCTGGGCCCAAGGGGGTGCCTAGCTGAGTCTGCAGCTGCCAGGCATTGGCCCAGAGCGCCAGAGCCTCATGATAGAGGCCAGTGCAGGTGAGGCTCTGCGCCCGCCGCAGCTCGGGCAGCACAAAGAAGTCCTGCAGGTCCGGGGCACGGCGCAGCTCAGGCACTGCCTGCAAGTGGCTCAGAAACTGCTCGAAGGCTCGGCTCCGGCGGGCGATGGTCTCTGCGGTAAAATTCCGGCGCAGGCGCTTCCGGGGGAATGAGATGGCAGCCATAGGGCCCCGGAACTGTCGCTGCAGGTTTCGATGCAGCCGCTCAAAGTCCGAGTAGCGGCGAGAGATCTGGGCTGGCTGGCGATCGGGTGGCCCTGGGCCCATCACGGCGAGGGTGTAGAGCTGCAGGGAGGGTGGGGTCAGCGCAGGTGTGAGTTTTCCGCGCGCCCCTTCCCTCCCCATACCCACACCTCAAGCTGCATTCCCCCACTTCTTCCTTGGCCCCTGAGACTGGGCCCAGGAGGGTGGGAGCTGCTGGGGCAGCAGCCAGGGAGCCCAGTCCCATCTTACCTGAGGCTCGTCTGAAATGACCCAGGCCCAAGGCAGCACGGGGAGAGAAAGACAGAGATGAGCTTCAGTGCCTAGACCTGCCACCCCTTTTGCCCGAGCACTCCCTTCCCATAGGGCATTTAGCTCTTCGGACAGCCCCTCTGGTAAACCAGCTGGGAGCTGAAGCCCAGGCCGATCTCTTGGGCCACTGAACCAACCTTCAAGACCAGCTTGGACTTTGTTCCACTCTGGAAACAGAGCCCCCACATCCTTAGGTTATTCCAAAGCAGACCTGGAGGACAGGTCTTCAGATAGACCAAGGAGCGATCATTGTAAAGAGGGCATCGAGGCACACCCCCCAGTCAGCTATTCCCTTGCAGTGTGTCGTCAAGCAAGGCAGTACGCCCGTGGGTCTTGCTGTCCTCTCTAGTGAGCGAAGCAGTGACCTAGGTCAGTGTCCCCTCACGTGTGGGATGCGTGTAAGTAAATGTTGGGCCTGAGATTCTAGGTGGTTCGTACTGGAGTAAATAACACTGAAGTGGAGACAGGAGGTGGCCCCCCCTCCCCTTGCCGAGTACCCCTTGAATCCTGACTACAGGTTGAGAAGCTCTCAGCTTGGTTTTTTGAAACGCACTTTTCCAACACTTCTCATCTCCCCTTTCAGAAAAGACCCAGAAAGCAAATCTCAGGTCTGAGCCTTCAGGCAACAGGATTCATCCAGGGTTTTAATGACACGGTTTCATTTTCACTGCTTTTATTGTATTTAATTAATTAATTTTTATGGTTGTCTTTATGGCAAACAAACCTTCCCACATACAGTACTGCTTTGAAGTCTTTTGAACTTATTTACGGAAAAAAAATAGGTTTACTTAAAAATGTTAAGCAAGGAATGGTACAGTAGCATTTAGCTAGGATGAGAATCATGAAGGTGGTCCTGGAATGAGTGATGTTTGAGAAACGCTGATCAAGATGACCATGAAGCTGCCCTGGGGCCTGAGGATCCGCACATAGACTAATCTGTAATAATGCTGACCCACCAGGTTTGAAAAGTGGGATTTGTTAAGCATGAGATGTTGAAGCACCAAACCCGGACTTTTCTCTCGAATTTGTTCTGTGAAATTGTCAATATTGTAGCCACCTCTAGCCTATTTTATACTTCTCTTCAAGATTCAGTGGACATTAATACTAAGGATTAAAAGATTTTACCTTGAAGAAGTTTATTTTACTCCCGCTCAGTTCTGCATTCCCAAAAAACACTGGCTGCAAAAACTTTTTTTTTTTTTTAAAGGAACAGTTATCAAACATTCCAGGAAACCAGTTTCCTTCAAAATATACTTCAGGAAGCATTGTCTAAAATGACCCCTTATATTCATGTAGCTTTTACTTTAAATATTTGGCAAAAAGGAAACATTTTATATCCATTATTTCATCTGACCTTTGTAATGTCCTGCCAAGATGGGTAAGAATGACTGTAGCTCCATTAACTGAGCACCGGCCCCCGCCACGATGTGCTGTGCTGGGCACTTTACTATGGAGCACAGCAAGGAGGGAGCTCCTGACTCTGACAGCCAAGGAAGCAGGCTACAAGAGCAGCAAAGGGCTCCAAGACTTCCCCTAAGTCACATAGCTGCTGAATGGTCCAGCTGGGATTCAAACCCAGGCCTGCCTACCGGCTTTCAACCCCACCCCAGGAATAGAGGGGACTTGTCTCTCCAGACATGGGCCAGAGCATATCCGGCCATACTGCACTATCTTGTCATTCTCTTCGTAGAATCACCCAATACTTCCCTGCTGCCTGGCTGTTCCTGAGGGTCCTTCTCCCAGTACGTGAGGCCTGGCTGGGACTTTCGCCACTTAAGACTAGATCATCAGAGTCGATCCCTGCTCAAATTGGAGCAGTCACCCCATAGGCGAGGCCTTTGTTTACTCACAGCGCAGAAAGGAATGAAGAGGCCCAGATGTGGGGCAGTGCTCCAGGCCCTTGGCCTGCTGAGTCAGAAACGGAGGAGGGTGGTGAAGATGAGGGAGGTCTGAGTCTGCCAGGACCGGCCAGGTCAGGCTGGGTTTCAGGACTTGGCAGACCTCATTCTCCCATGTCAGTTTCTCCTTTCCACAGGCAAAACCAGACTCCAAGGCCTTCCCCTTGCTCTTCATCTCAACACCATTTACCCCCTAAATCTAACCCTCAGAACAAGATTATTGTGTACAGTGTGGATGCCCAGGGATTGAATGACCTGGGGTATAAGGCCCTAGACGCCATACATTTTCAAGCCAAAGTTAAGTCATAATAGTCGTTACCATTTTATCAAGTACTTCATAATGCCAGGCACATTGCTAAGGGCTCTCTGCGCACTCATTTAATTTCTTCAACAATCCTCTGCATTATTCCCACTCCTCAGATGAGGAAATAGGGTCATCAAAGTTAAACAACCCACCCAATGTCAAACAGCTGATAACTGGGGTCTGAATCAAGGTCTGGATTCAAAACCCATTTTTTTTTTTAACTACTCACCAATGCAACTTGGGTCTCAGGTCTGACCCGGATAATAATATTCTTTCTTGTATTTTGCTACAGTTTGCAAAACCTGGGGGAAGGGGAGCCCACACGGCTGTTCTCTTAGTCTCAAAACCAGGATGGAGAGGCAGATCCATAATCCCTCAGAAAGCTAAATCATCTGCCCAAGCACTTGATCAAATTACATCCCTTTTCTGACCTCAGTTTCCCCATTCCTAAAATAGACTGACCATGTATCAAGTTGGGAAGTTGGGAGTCTTCCCTACTTTCTCTTAGCCAGACTTTCAGACTCACAGCCCAGGGGTTCCTGGACCTTCACTCACCACGTACTTGGAGGGTGGGTCTTTGACCACGTTGGCGCTGGTCACCTCGAAGAGCAGCCGCTGGGGCACCAGGGTGTTCCGGGACTTCTTCCAGAAATCCTGCAACTGCCTTGCCAGCGGCTGACTGCCCCGCTGCCCATCAGGTGGAGAGCTCCGATCTGCAAGGGCACAAGACAAGTCACATCAATGGGTCTGGGGCTGAGGGTCACGTAAACTACGTGTGGCGACCTCACTCATACACCCAACAGGTGAGACAGGCTTTATTTCCATCTGACATAATGGAAACTGAGGGCCAGAGAGGGACCAGATGCCAAACACCATGCGTGGCAGACAGTGGGCTCTAAATATTTCCACCCAAAACATCGCTAGCACATTATTACGATTTGTATCCCAGACGCTGTACATTTAATGCCCCCAGCAACCCCGAGATGGGAATGATTTCCCTCATTTGACACAAGGGAAAACTTGGCTCAGAGAGGTGTTGTGACTCTCTCAAGGTCACACAGCCAAGAAATGGTTGGGGAACAGGGCTGGGGTGGAGGCCTAACCGAGCCCCAGGGTTCCCGCCTCGGTCTTCGGCAACTCGCCTGCATCTTCTCCCGACGCCCCGTCCCCGGAGGGCAGCGAGTCGGGGCCAACTTCCCCGTCGTCCTCGTCGTCCTCCTCCTCTTCGTCCTCGGCGCTGGTGAAGCTGAGGGTGCCGCTGAGGCGGGAGGACAGGCCCTCGGCGTCGTCATCCTCCAGCTCCGAGCTCTCCGGGAACTGCTCGGCCTCCGGACCGGTCGCCGCCTCCCCCGGGTTGTCCCCGGCTAGGGCGTGCCGCAGCCGGTGCAGGAGCCGCGAAGCCATGGCACCCTGGGGGGAGCCCGACACTGGGGCCTGGGCGTGGGCGGGAGGGAGACCCGGGGCCCCGCGCTGGGAGGAGGGGCGGGGCCCAGCCGGCGGAGGGAGGGGCGCCGAGGAGGCCCCGCCCAGCCGGTTGGGGGTCCTACGAGGCCCGGGCGTTGCCTGGCGTCGCACCCTCCCTCCGCGGTAGCCTCGGGCCGCGCTCTTCCCCGGATAGGCCGGGACCCCCCTCTCGTCTCTTTCGCCTGCTGGAGCGTCTCTCCCTCCCGCGCCCCGCGGTGTGCTCAGGGGAGCGCGATCCCCTGGGGTCCGGGGTGCAGCCCCGGCAGCTTACCGAGGCCGGCCCGGCTTTGCCGGGCCCAGGCCGCACACAGCGCCGCTCCGGCCGCTTCCTGCCGCCGCCCCGCCCCCGGCCCCGCCCGCTCCCCGGAGCCTCCCGGGAATCCCGGGCCCTCCGCTCCGGGAGGGACTTGGGAATCCTGGGTAGGCCTGGGCGAGCCCCAGCCTCCTGCGGGATCGAACCCAATCCGCAGGGGCTCGCACCCTCCGCAAATCCTCCCACCCGTCCCGAAGACCCAGTCTGTCCCAGCTGCCCCCGCTCTATCCCACAGTCTCCATCCAGCGCTCTAACTTTCCAAAGTCATGCCACAGTGGAAAGCCCATCTCGCTGGTGAAAAAATTGAGGCCAAGGAAGACCTGTTATCTGAGTTGGAATCTGACGTCGAGCCTGGAGTCTAGGTTCAAGTAATATTAGTACTAATTTTGCAGTCCTTGTAAGGACCTTGATCCAGTGCCTGGCGCCGAGCAGAGGCTGACAAATGATCAGCTACATAGTTATCCTTGTTCCTCCAGTGCTCACAGGTTCTTTGCAATCTCTGCTGGAGCCTCGCACATAGGAAGTAGTAGACGAGGAAGTGAGATCCAGAAAGGCAGACTGACTTGCCCAAAGTCCCACAGCTTGCCAGTGGTTTTTGAGTGTGGGACCTTGCAGCCTACCTCTCCTGAGTTCCTCATTCTGTTCTTTTCCCACACAGAAGGCCTGGCAATCTCAGCAGCTCCTCTGAAAGGCTGGCTGTGTTTTATCTTTTACCCGGAGGGCAGCAGTGGGTCAGGAAGAATTTATTGCCGCTTCCTGTCAAAAGGCCTTGCTGTCCTCCAATGGAGCAAATAAGATCTCTCTGACAATCCTTCCTACCCTTTTTGAACAGCCCAGGAGAGGTGGGGGAAGTAGCTTTGAATGGGAAACACACTCCCTGCTCTGCTATGCACAAAGGTTCCACCGTGACCTACATCCTGTTATAGGCATTTTCTGTGGGGCTACACACAGCTCACACTCACATGTTGAGGAAGGGGGCTGTTATCAGATAATAATGGCCCATTTTCAGGATGAAGAGGCAAACTGACTTTCCTAAAATCCAGTGCTAGGAAATAGAGGGGCTTGGATCTATGCCCAAAGTCCACGCTACTCTTCATTCAGCTTAGTAGTAGGGTGAAGGGGGCAAAAAGGGACACACTTCATTCCTTAATTCATCCAACACTCACTCATTCACTGAACACCAAACAATATTAACTTGTGTTTGGGCCTATGTCTCTCAAGTCTGGGTACAAAGCAGGTGCTCATAAAACCATGGGCCGTCAGAAATCTGGTCTGGTACCTGTATTTTACAGAAGGGGAAGGGACCTACCTTGGGTCTTACAAATGGGATGAGAACTAGGTTTCCTGAAGTCTTGTATTCTCCACTCTCCTTGGATTCTTTTTTTTTTTTTTAAGATTTTATTTTTTTATTTGACAGAAGGAGATCACAGAGAAGCAGGCAGAGAGAGAGGAGGAAGCAGGCTCCCTGCTGAGCAGAGAGCCCTATGTGGGGCTTGATCCCAGGACCCTGGGATCATGACCTGAGCCGAAGGCAGAGGCTTTAACCCACTGAGCCACCCAGGTGCCCCTCCTCGGATTCTGTATAGTATCTCCCCACAGCTGTCCTGAGAGATGGTCATTAAATTCCTGGTTGCAGGGCGCCTGGGTGGCTCAGTGGGTTAAGCCGCTGCCTTCGGCTCAGGTCATGATCTCAGGGTCCTGGGATCGAGTCCCGCATCGGGCTCTCTGCTCAGCAGGGAGCCTGCTTCCCTCTCTCTCTCTCTGCCTGCCTCTCCATCTACTTGTGATTTCTCTCTGTCAAATAAATAAATAAAATCTTTAAAAAAAAAAAAAATTCCTGGTTGCATACATTCAGTAACAGGAAGTTCCTTTTCTCTGGAGGCTTCCCGTTCCCATGATTATTCCGATGATTATTCCGATGGTTAGGAATTTCCTTCTCTTAACCAGATGCTCCTCTGTCCAGTTATTCATATAAAGAACACGATACTTATTGAGTGCGTGCTAAGTGCTGCATGCTGGGGAACGCAGTGATGAACAGTAACAGTCTTCGGTTCATGGAACTCAGAGCAGGCATGTCATGTGGCATGCTCAGGGCCATGATTGAAGAAACTACTGGAGACTGCCTTGGACTCCCTTGGCCTTAGTAGGGGAGGAGGGATCCCAAAGGAGGTGATGTTATTTCTTATTTTTATTTATTTATTTTTTTCCAAGTAATCTCTACACCCATCGTGGGGCTCAAACTTAGGACCTGGAGATCAAGAGTCCTATGGGCCACTAACTGAGCCAGCCAGGCGCCCCTTTAAATATATATATTATATATTTTATATATACATTATATGTTATATATTTATGTATAAATTATAGATCTCTTATTTTATATATTTAACTATATTGAAATATATACATATATGGGTATATATACACATGTATGTGAATTAAATATTTATATAAATATAGATATACTTATATATTTAAATACACATTCATATAAATATAAGTAAATAAGTTAAAAAATATATACATATATTGGGACGCCTGGGTGGCTCAGTTGGTTGAGCAGCTGCCTTCGGCTCAGGTCATGATCTCAGCATCCTGGGATCGAGTCCCGCATTGGGCTTCTTGCTCAGCGGGGAGCCTGCTTCTCCCTCTGCCTCTGCCTGCCTCTCTGCCTGCTTGTGCTCACACTCTCTCTGATAAATAAATAAATAAAATCTTAAAAAAAAAACATATATATACATATATACCCATGACACCAAGATCAAGTGTTGCATGCTGAGGTGCCCAGGAGGCTCAGTGATTAAGCGTCTGGCTTCGGCTCAGGCCATGATCCCAGGGTTCTGGGATCAAGCCCCACATTGGGCTCCCTGCTCAGTGGGAAGCACGCTTCTCCCTCTCCCAACCCCCTTGCTGTGTTCCCTCTCTTGCTGTCTCTCTCTGTCAAATAAATAAAATCTTAAAAAAAAAAAAAAAAGAGTTGCATGCTCTACTGTCTGAATGAGCCCTGTGTCACAAGGAAGTGATGTGAAAGCTGAGAAAGTTGACAGGGAAGTGGGCAGGTGAAGAGAGAGACGATGGGAGTTCTGGCAGAAACAAGCAGCACGTGCAAAGACCCGGAGGCTACTTAGGGCGTTGTTTGGAGCTGTGTTTTAGTCTGACCAGAGCACAGCAGCATGTAGGATGGGGAGGGAAGGGGATGGAGATTGGAGGTGTTAGAGGGAATAGGTAAATTTGCACCTTATCTATTTTCCTGAATAAATGAAAGAACAAATTAATGAACAAATGATTGCTGAGGGTTCCAAACTCCCTGCTTCAAAGGAATCATTAGTGGCTCCAGGGCTCACAATCAAATTGGACTCCCCTGGTGTCACTGCCCCCTTGGTTCTCTGCCTGGCCGGGGGAGGCCTTACATAGTCTGGCCTAGCTCCACTGAGCTTTTCTTGGGAATGCCTATAAATAGAGGAAAATGGCGGTCCAGCTGCCTCCATCCGTCTGCCTTCCTTGGAATCCAGCCTCCTCTCACTGGCCCCAGGCTGTGCGCTCAGTTGTCTTCGTGCTCTTTCTGTTGGCTTAGCCACTGTCCACAGCATCCTACCACAGCGCCTACCTCTCCGACACCCAGTCTGGACCCTGGGTTTGGAGGATGGGCTCCCTTCAGCCTGGGCTTGCTCTGCCCATCCCTTCACTTTCCAGATGGACAGCTGAGGGGCTCAGGACTTCTTCACGGAGCTCTAGGAAGGGGCCGGCTGCCCCTTTACTCACCTGGAGAGCTTGTCCCCACCTAGTCTCCCTTGCCCTCAAAAAAAAAAAAAAAAAGAATCTCAAACACCTTTTCCCTGGCAAAGGTAAATGAGAGAAAGGTCCACTTTCAGCATTTATTTCTCCTCCGACTACATACCCATCTCCTGGACCCCTCCCTAGATTTCTTGTTTGGACAGGTCCCCTCAAGGGCTGTCCCAACTTCCCTTAAGGACTTTTCTCTTTTTTTTTAAGATTTTATTTCTTTATTTGACAGAGAGAGAGAGAGAGAGCACAAGTAAGCAGAGCAGGAGGCAGAGATAGAGGGGGAGGCAGGCTCTTGGCTGAGCAGGGAGCCTGACGTGGGGCTCAATCCCAGGACCGTGGGATCATGACCTGAGCCGAAGGCAGAGGCCAACCAACTGAACAACCCAGGTGCCCCTCCCTTCAGGATTAATAAGAATCACTGATATGACTAGAGACCTTTATGATTTACAAAGCTCCCTAGTAAAAAGGGAATAATAATAGCTTTTCCCTCATGGGATGGGGGTGATCTAGGTGAGATCACATGGTTAAAATGCTTAGCATAGTGTGTGGCTCGTCCTAGAGGTTCAATGACCGCGGCTGTCACCTTCTCCTCCTCCCCTCCCCGGCCCTCCACCACAGTTCAGACAGGCCGGCCGTTCCACTTGCCAAGCACCAACCCTATGGAGCCAGCACAAGCTAGGTGACTTAGAACTGGGATTCATTTCCCATGGTCTGTCTGTGAGGGAGGTCACGACTGTCCCCATCTCCACCTCCCAGAGAAGGAAACTGAATCTCAGAGTGGCAGGTCGCCTGCCTAAGAGTGCACAGCTAGCAGCGACAGGACCAGGATCTTGGGTTTCAGACTTCACAGGCTTGTCCTCTTCCCTGTCTGCTGTGCTGCTTCACTTTTCTCCATTCCGATTGTCCTTTACCCATCTTGGAGCCACCGTGTTTCTTGAGCAGGGGCTCCCTAAAGCAGTGGAGCAGGGCGGGTTCTCCTCCCAAGAATCTAGGACATCAAGGCCTGCCACCTGCTCAGAGGCTTAAATTTCTCTGCAAGGGCCCTTGGCTAAATTAGGTAATGGGCTAGGACTCTGGGATGCGGTGGGGGGAGGAGGCGCTCGCTGACCCCAGGATCTGATTGGCCAGGGCAACTAGTCCTGGGGAGCAGGGAGGTGGGAGGAGAGGGTGCCCCTACAAATCCAAGGGGCTGGAGCAGGCCAGGGCATCTTCGGGTGGTGGAGTGCTGAGGAGGTGACGCGCAGCAGAGGAGGAGGCCCTGGGACTAGCAACCATGGTAAGGACAAGAAGGGACTTCATCCCTTTGCTTGCTGAAACTCTTCTGGACCTCTTCCAGGCCAGATCTGGGTGTTCTGTAGTTCAGTAATTGGACATTTGAAGATGGAACATGAAGGTTCCTGGAACCCAGATATCTAGGAGGAAGACTGGGAAGAAGGCCTTGGACTTCCCCAGGGGTGGGGGGGATTGGGGTGTTCTGTTGATTGCTGACTCCCTGCAGACCTGAGGCTCCGGCTGTGTTGGTCATGGAGCCATGAGGGGCTCCTTGCTTGTCTCCCTCATGATGGGGGGGGGGGGATCCTGAGGGCCAGAGTGAGTCACCCAGCAAGCCAGCAGCAGGGGTGGGCTAGAAGCCTTGCCAAACTCTCCTGAAGACTCCTCTGGAAGAAGGGGGGGGGTAGTTGCGCTGCAGGGTCTCAAGCCAGCTAAGGGGCAGGATCCCAAGAGCTCTGAGGGTGCTGCGGAGAAGGGGCAGAAGATGATAGACCAAGGTTAGAGAGACCTCTGCCTCCCAGAGAGGGTTTCTAATCTGGGGCTATCAATTCCCCTGAGGTCCTCCTCCCCACTTCACTTCAAGGGGTAACTAGACCCTGGAGGACAGCTGCTGTTGCCCATGCCAGGCTAAAAATAGCCCATCCTCTTGTGTGGGCAACGAGGAGGGAGGAGGGGAGGGCAAGGAAGAGGGCAGTAGCCGGGGGCAGAACGCCTTGGCCACCTCAGCCCTCCCCCCAGCCAGCCTCCGTTCAAAGCCCCCAGAGCCGGACGGCTTGGGTTGGAGGTGGCCAGACCCCCTCCCCCCAAATCTTATTTTCACCTCCACAAGGCCCCCATCACATTCTCCCCAGCACCAGTAGTATTTACTCCAATGGCTCCATGATAAGAAAGAAAATTAAAATCTCCATCTCCACAAGTTCTTGGAGGGAAGGGATGATGCGTCTGAGTCTTTTTGGTCCCAGGGCCCAGTCTCTGGCCTGTCACCTAACCAGTGCTCAATGACTTTCCCTTGCATTATTATTTATTTGAGAACAAACAAATGTATTGAGCCCCTATTACAGAGCCAGGCTCTGCTGGGAGCTAGGGAAAACTGGGAGAGGACACTGGAATCGTGTTGGCGCTGTCCAAAACCCTTTCACATCCTGGATGTCACCTCATCCCTGAAAAGCTGCTGAGAAGAGAGAGGGTAGAATAAGTGACTTGCCTGAGGTTAGTGGGGGGGGGGGATTCCTGACTTGACATCTGATTAGCAAGGTTGAAGACCTTGGGCATAATCTGTGTTTCCTCCCTAGCTCTTCAAAACTGGGGTCAGGTAGCTGTGGGAGCATGCAAAATGTGGTGCTGGTTTGGAATCGTTTTTCTGGAAGACCAAAGCACAATGACAGAAGGGGGTTGAGGCAAGAATGAGCTCTGGGGCCACCCCTTCCACTCTCTGACTCTGTGTCTTCTGCAGACGGACCAGCAGGCGGAGGCCCGGTCCTACCTCAGCGAGGAGATGATCGCTGGTGAGTGCAGGGGTGCGGGTGGGAGGGCTGGCTGCCGGGTGGAGGTGTGCTGGGCAAGGTCTGGTGTCCGGCAGGGTGGCAGAGAAGGTGTGAGGCTGACAGTCCAGCCAGCCCCACCTCAGTCCTCTGGCTCTTTCAGAGTTCAAGGCTGCCTTCGACATGTTTGATGCTGATGGTGGCGGGGACATCAGCGTCAAGGAGTTGGGCACGGTGATGAGGATGCTGGGCCAGACACCCACCAAAGAGGAGCTGGACGCCATCATCGAGGAGGTGGACGAGGACGGTGAGCAGGTGGTTCTCCGAGGCGGGGATGCGACGGTGGTGGGAGAGGTGGGGATACAGGGGTGAGGCTCATCCGCCACCTGCTCCCCTCAGGCAGCGGCACCATCGACTTCGAGGAGTTCTTGGTCATGATGGTGCGCCAGATGAAAGAGGATGCGAAGGGGAAGAGCGAGGAGGAGCTGGCCGAGTGTTTCCGCATCTTTGACAGGTGCGCTGGGGCCCGGCCGCACCGCGCTTCACTTCTCCGCGGGGCCAGGAGGGAGGGGGCGTCGCCGCGGCTAGGGCGACTCGCCCCTGCCTGCCCTGAGTCGCACCCTGTCCCTTCGCCCCCCCCAGGAACGCGGACGGCTACATCGATGCGGAGGAGCTGGCTGAGATTTTCAGGGCCTCTGGGGAGCACGTGACCGACGAGGAGATCGAATCCCTCATGAAAGACGGAGACAAGAACAACGACGGCCGCATTGACTTCGACGGTGAGGGTCGCGGGGGCGCGGCAGGGGGCGGAGCCAGGAGGAACGCCCGGGGCGTGGCCCCGACGCACCGGGCTGTCGGCTGCTTCGTGGGCGGGGTGGGGAGCTCCCGGCGGTTTCCTGCGATTTATGCTTCTCCTCTCCTTCCCCGCAGAGTTCCTGAAGATGATGGAAGGCGTGCAGTAAAAGTCGCCCTCGCCTCCGCCCAGACCGCGCGTCCCTCCGGCGAGGGCACTGTCACCTCCCGCCCCCCGCCCGGCCCGGCTCTCCGCCGCCGGAGGGAGGCGCGGCCCCTGCTGGCTCCGCGTCCAGAGGGAATAAAAGCAGACACTGCAAAGCGCGTAGCCTGAGTGAGAGGAGGAGCGGGGTGCGGGGTGCGGGGTAGGGGCTGGGGTGGGGGCTGGGGGACGTGTCAGGGCCCTCCCGTCTGGGGCGCCACCCGAGGCTCGGAAGAGGGGGAAGCCAAGCTGCGAGGCGCCCCAAGGCGCAGGAGCCCAGGGCCGCGCGGAAGAGCTGGGCAGCTTCCCCGGGGCTGGAACTGGACGTGGACAGCTCGGCCTACCGGGCCGCGACGGGCCTGACGCTGGAAGAGGGAGGCCCGGGGCGGGGGCTTGGAACTGTCGGGGGGAGGGTGTTGGGGTGGCGGGTAGGATGAGGGCGTGGCAGGAGGCTGGAATTCGGAGGAGCCCGAGGTGAGGCCCCCTTCCTTCCCCACCGTCCTTCCTTTCTGCAGCCTTTGGTTCTTGCGCGCAGGCTCACGGGCTGGGAATGGGAAAGTTGAGCCCGGTGTCCATCCGTTCTAGGCGGCATGCATTCCTGCGTGACTTCTACTTCGTCTCTTCTGAGTGTTTCTAGGTGCTCCATACTGCAGGTGGGACAGGAGGGTGGGGGCGCACAGCCGGGAAGGCGTTTCTGACGTCATCATCTCCACACTGGATCCCTGCCTCTAGCTCCTGCCAATGAGCTCAGCACAGGGCCCATTAACATGATCTAGCTAAAAGAAATCTGACCTCGCTGGTCCCCTGTTGAAAGACCTTCAAGGCTCCTCTTTGCTTCTAGAATCAAGTCCAAATTCTTTTCCTCTCCTTTCTCGCTCAGGTTTCAGCCACACCGGCCGATTTGTGGCTCCACTTTGGACAGTGGGGGTGCACTTTCAAGCCTTTGGGTTTTTGGTCTCCTCCTTCCTTTTAACTCTAACAAGCCTGGCAAATTTTTCAACTCAGCTCAGATACCATCTCAAAGAGACCAAGACCCAGCTCAGATACCCTCTTCTCCCTTGATCCCTGCTCCCACTGGCTAAGTGGGCTCTGGCTTCCAGAGCTCTTTGCACACAGCTCAGTTAGAGCAGGCTTCAGGTCCAAGCTAATGGGGTGCAGTGGTGACTGTGCTTGTAGAGTTTGAATCCTCATTGCCAGTGACAAACCACTCTGTGGTTCAATTTCCTATTCTGTAAAATGGGTTTGATGACAGTACGTACCTTGCAGGGTTGTGAGAACAAGTTAGTGTGTGTAGTGCAGAGTGCTTAGAACTGAGCGTGGCACATGCTAAGTGCTTAATGCTATTATTAATATCACTACTATCACCTGGAAACATTGGCCCGCCCTGTTATTCATTGCCACAGTCCTCCCTCTGCAAGTCCTTTGTGTTCTCGGCTCCCCTTTCTGACTCATTCATTCATGTTCCCCAGTGTGTATCAAAAGCAGGGGTCAGTCCTCCTGTGTGCTGGGCCCCACGCCTTGCAGGCAGGTCTCTTCCGTTTACACAACCCTTGAGGCAGTTGGATGCTGTTCTGCCCATTTTACAGCAGAGGACATGAAGGCAGAGTGAGGCGACGTAGCCAGGCATGCGGACATTTGGAGGAAACAAGAGCAAGGCTCTTAACTGTGGCCCCATCTACCTGGTGACAGTTCTGCCTGCCTGTCCTGAGTCCTTGGCACTGGTCCTGCCCTACACGGAGAAATCCCGCTCACCTTCCATCCTGTTCTCCCAACACTCATTTACCTCAGGGGTGGCACCCTGAGGGATGGGTCCAAATCAGGAGTTCCGGAGCCCACTCGCCCCCTGTAATTGACTCTACCCTGCTTTCTTCCTACCCCCTCCTCTCTGAGTAACCCTGCTCCTTTCTTCCTACCCCCTCCTCTCTGAGCCTACTCGGTGTTGTGACTTGGGCTGCCGCCACAGCTCGCCAGGTTGCTGAGAGCAGCAGTTAATCTCCCTGCCACTCAGTCCCCAGGTGGCAGCCAGGAGCAGCTTTCTGAAACCAAATCTGATCACATCCCTGCCTACTCAAGGTTTCATTAGCTGCCTCAAGATAAAGCCTTTGCATTTTAATTACAGGCCTTTAACTGGAAGGCCCTACAAGCCCTATGGGACCTGACTACCATGGTACTTTGCCAGTATTCCATACCCCTGAACTTCTTCATACTCCATCTCCTTCTGCAGACAGCCCTCCCTGACCCTCCTGGTCTGCATTAGGTACCCCACTTCTGGGCTTTTGTAACATGTGAGTCTAACAGCCGACGTTTATTACCTGACGAGGTAGGCACTATTCCAAGGCCCATCTAGCCTCTGAGGTAGCTACTAATTTGCATTTTAGAGAGGTTAAGTCTAAGTGTGTGCAAGGAACATGGGGGTGGCGTGCGGACTGCTGGGTCAGAGCTCTTCACCATCCCTCTGTAGGGCACTTACTCTACCCCACTCACCCGTGCCTCGTTGCCCAAGTTCAGCCTCTGAGGACAGGACCTAGTCCTTCCCCCTGCTTTGGGCTTTTACTTTGTAGATACTCAGTAATTGTAGGGCATGTATGGGAACAACCGATACCTTCGAATACTTCCTGTATTAGGCTTCTTTTTGTTGCAAGGGCTAAAACCTAAAGCAAACAGACTTTAAAGGGCTTTCCTGGCTCTTGCAACTGGGGTGCTGAGGCATCCCAGCCAGAGGCCAATCTCAATGTCACCTCTGTCTCCCAGCTACTTGTCTCTGCTTGGCTTTCTTCCATCTGCAGCTGACTGCACCAACTGCCCAGACTCCCTCCTCTTTTTAGCAACCCTATTAGTAAAATAATTTTACTTTCTCCCAGGAATTAATCCCAGGGAACACTGATTAGTTAGTTCTGAACTACAGTCAGCCCCTGGGACTGACACGAGACAGGCCATGTGGCCTTCCTGGGGGCAGGGGGCAAACGCTTTGATCAAGGACTACATGGAGAGGTGTCCTAAGGCGGGCCCTGTTCTTAGACATCCTTTAGCTAGGGCTTTTCAACGTTGGGAGGGCATCAGAGTCGTGGAGAGCTTGTTGGGATCACGACTTTGCATTTCTACCAAGTCCCAGGTAAAAGATGGGAGGGTCACACCTTGAGAACACTGCTCTACACCTTTAACTTTGAGAAATGCAGGATCTCAGATCCCACCCAGACCGACTGAATCAAAGTTTGCATCTGAGGTAGCCCCCTGGCAGATTTATCTGGACCTTGGATTGGGCAGCCCTGCTCCAAACCCACAGGGGAGAGCTAACAGCTCCATGTAAGAAGAGGACCCGGACCGAGGGCATCCACATCTGGATTTTACACCACTTCTCACCTGCCTGCCTCTCCTGCTGCTCATGGGGGAACAGGGCAGGAAAGAAGCCTGGGCTGGCAGGAGCAGGAGGATGGTGAGAACCTTCCTGATGCCCTCCACTACTGTCTCCTCCCCCTCCCCCTGGGCCTGCACAACCAGCTGCTGGCAAAGCTGGGTAGGTTGGGTGAGGCCAAGACCCAGGCAGTGTTGGAGGGCACCTGGCTGTTGTTATTGGTCCATCCTGGATATCTCATGGGACCTGGGCCAGGGCCATCACCCTAGCCTGCTTTTCCCCCTGCCTGCCCCTGCAGGGACCCCACCTGGTTGGCATAGGAGTTTCCTCTCAGGGGCTCAAGGCTGAGGTCTATGGCAGGCCAGGGTCAAGAGAGCCTTGGGGCCAGGGGCCTGGGCCAGTGGGGACAGCAGCCGGGAGGACTCATCGGTGATGAGGTGAATGTACTCCCTGGGAGTGTGGGGCCATCCATGGAGGGGCGGCTGGGCTAAGGGATGAGTCAAGCTGTCCTGGGCTCTCTGGCAGGAAGAGGTGTTCCCTGGTGGTCTCCCAGACCCCGGGCCTGGTGTAGGGGGACCTGAGTGCTTTTCTTCTGTCTTAGGACCAGAACACCCTGTCAGAGCACAGTGGCTGGTCCTTACCTCCCAAGCCCCTGCTGTGTGCCCGCGTGTGTATGTATGTGTATATATATATATATATATATATATATATATACACACACACACACACACTCCTTCTACAGCTATAGCTCTTTCGCTTCAAGGTCTGGTTCAGCCTCCTCTGTAACTCAGCTGGGACAGCTCCAATATCCACTGCTGCTCCCAGTGCACATCACAACTAGATGGAAAAGCATTTTGTAATACCGTCTTCTAGAAGAGGAGATAGATGCAGTCATAAAATGACTAAGGTCACAAGGGAAGGAATCTTCATCACCCCCTTGCTCAGCTGCTCAGCCTGTCAGCTGCCTCCAGGCCTTGGGGAGAGGAGCAGGGCGAGAGCCGGGATCCTACTCCACCAACCCTGAGTGCTCCCATCCCTGGGGTAACAACAAGGCAACTTGTAAAAAAAAAATCCAATGTATTTATTTAATATATTCATCACAAGGGCTCAACCAGAGACTTAATTTAAAAAACAGAAACAAAACAAAAATGACACCACAGCTGAAGATACACAGTCCTAGATAGAAATGAAGAAAAAGACAGACTGTCTAAGGAGAAAATAAAAAGACAACACAAGGAGAGAGACTGGACAGTCAGGGATCTTGGCTGGAGACCTGCTTTGAGTAGGTTTCTTGTAGGTACTTCTTAAAGGCTGGAAGAGAACAGGCAGGTCTTAGGGAGTGGTGAGGGCAAGGGTTACGGTGGGCAAGGGGGCAGGCAAGGATACAAAGGTGGTACAAGTCTGGGGAGCTGTCGGGGGGGGGGGGATTCTCCTTCTGTTGGTTGCCTGTCAGCTCTCCTGGATGGGTTCCACGACCCCAGGGACGCTGGGGGAAGTGACTGGGGCTTAGTGAGCAAGTCATTTACACAAAGTTTGCTTTCTACTTCAAAGCCCCTCAACCTACATTAATGTAGAAAGTTGGTTTTCTGATTTGACAGCAAACAGGCAAATCAGAAACACCGAGGCAGAGGCAGAACTGGGTTATCTGGCTGACACCCACCCCAAGCCTGTCCTCAGGACACAATCCCAAGTCACCAGCATCCTTCGGTTTGAGGGAGTCTTTGAAGGTTGGGGAGGGATCACCCGATGCCCGAGAAGGATGAAGGACCCACCTGTGGGGTTTTTCCAGAGCTCGGCAGCGTGTGTGTTCAAAGGACTATCAATGTTTGGTTCTGTGGGTGGACGGAAAGAGAGAATCGTCAGTAGGAGAAGAGGCTGGCCGGGGCTGCGTTCCCAGGCTCAGGGAGGGGCTGGTCTCAGAAGTCACCTCCTAGCAGGCTCTGGATGGACAGCAGGATGGTCCTGACGTCATACAGGGCTGACCACTTGTCCTTCAGGATGTCCAGGCAGATGTTCCCCTGGGTGTCCACGTTGGGGTGGTAGCAGGGTGTGAGGAATTTCACCGTGGGCGCATTGTAGGGGTAGCCACTGGGGAACTCCAAGGAGAGCTTATACCGCAGGTCTTCATACACCTGGCATTGGAGAAACAGAGCTGGGGAGTGAGCCTGAGCCTCACGTACCAACCCAAGCCCCAGTAAGGGCCGTTCAAGGGCTTTTGAGTTTGTCTGGGACTTGATAAAAAGTGTTACACTGGCTCGGTACTTTCTCTCCAGTGGCAGGGACCTCAGTGACCCTGGTCAACTGGCATCCTGACGACTACCTGTGCTTTAGTGAGGCACATGAGCTGCTGACACGTCAAAATTAGGATATTTAAGGCATACCCCTGAAATTCTGTTTTTTAGAAAGATTTCATTTTTAAGTAATCTCTATGCCCAACATGGGACTTGAACGTACAACCCTGAAATCAAGAGTTGCACATTCACTGATGAAGCCAGCCACGTGCCCCTGGATTTGACTTTTTTTTTTTTTTAAAGATTTTATTTATTTATTTGACAGAGAGACAGAGAGAGCACAAGTAAGTAGGCAGAGCTGCAGGCAGAGGGAGAGGGAGAAGCAGGCTCTCCACTGAGCAGAGAGCCTGAGGCGGGGCTCGATCCCAGGACCCTGGGATCATGACCCAAGCCGAAGGCAGCCACCCTACTGAGCCACCCAAGTGCCCCTTCTGACTCATCCTTTTTTTTTTTTTTTCCCCTTCTGACTCATCTTAAACCAGATGTGCAGCAATGGGAAGCTGCCATCTTGAGACCTGTGCCTTTCCATTGGCCAATGTCCTCAGGTACGCTCCATACACTTTTCTGTCTGGCCTTCCACAGGCATCTAAGATGGAAAGCTCTGTTTTAAACCCAACCTCTTACTGTATAAAGGGAGATGAGGACCACAGTCTGAGAGCACAAGGACAGAACAAGGAAGTGTCCTGGCAGGCTTGAAGCTGACCTGCACTTGGTTTTTATCTCCAACCTCTCCCCAGACCCAACAAACTCACACTCACCTCCCTCGACCCTACACTTACTGTGCCAGCTGCTCCGTGGATGGTCCCCACCCATTTGAAAAGGTTGTCTGATTCAGGGAAGGCAGAAATTCCTTTGTCACCGGACATCTGGGGAAGAAACAACATCTGCTGGGCTGCAGAGTACGCTTTTGGGGGTCAGTGGGTGAAATCCTCCCCCTTAAGCTCATTAAATCTTGATCCAAAATTTGGATCAAATCTATAGGCTTTTTTTGAGGAAGTGATTCAATTCTTGGGGCGGAACCTGCCCTTTGGGGAGGACTACTGGGTGTGTTAAAGAGGGAAGGGTTATGCAGAGCAACAGAAGGCAGCTCTGTACTCCCCAATCTTGTTGGATGCTGGGAAAATTCAGTTCGACATGCTGGTTAGTGCTGGTTACATACAAAGCCTAAAGACGACTCACGGACTAGGGAGAGATACAATTATCAGGACACAAGTGGGATATTCAGGGTTAAAGTAGACAAGGTCATCTAGGGACAATTACTTGAAAGTATGACAGGTGTATTTCCTAGGAATAGTAAGGGCAGAGTTGGGTGTGGGTAAATCTCAGGGCAGGAAAGTAGGGCCAGGCAACTTAGACAGAAGGCCTTGCATGGCTTCAGGGAACTGTATTTTAGAGAGAATTTCATGCTGATGGTGGGGCTGGGTGGGACTGGGTGGGACCTGGAGTAGACACGCCTGGAAAGAAAGGTGCAGGTGGGATCGATTAACTTCTTCCCAGAAGACAGGGAAGTGGACTCATCATTTTGTCCCCAGTGCTGGTAAGTGAGTGGGAGGTGGAGGGTGGATCAGTTGGCTTGGGGGTCTGGGCAGGAGTCACTCACCATGAGGGTCATCAGCTCCTGCTGTAGCCTGCAACATAAGCATTGGGAGTTACCTGGGAGTGTGGGCGGCCCAGGCTCCCCAGGGCGCTTCTTCCCTCACCCCAATGACTCTGGAGGAGCTGTCATGGAGGCTCCCCCTGCCCTGAGGCCAGACTCAGCTGGGGCACACTCACCCCCCACTTCCACCGGAGAGTCCTAGTGAATCCTCACCCTTCCTAACTGGGTGAGCTACCAGGCTCAGCAGGACGGTTCTGCCTTGTTCTTAAGCCCCTCGGCTTCTCTGACGTCTCTCTCCCGGTGCCGGATCCCAGTTTCTCCCCACTTCCGTCTCCACTCGCCCCCACCTCGCCGGACCACCGAGGGTCCCAGGCACACTTTCATCTTGACTCACCCGCGGAGGATCATGGCAGCGTGCCTCCCCCTTTTGTCCTCCTTCCGGGGGCCCTCTAAGGGCAACCCGAGCTCCCTGCGTGCCCTCCCGTCCCCGCACATCTACCCACCCCAGGAGGAGGTGGGGGCCCGGAAGTCCGAGCTCCAGACGCCGAGGCCCAGGCCGTGCCCGGCCCGGCACTCCACACTCCTTACCTCTTGCCCACGGGTCCACGGGCGGCGCCCCCGCTGGGCTCGGCTCCTTTGCGGGCGGCGGCGACGCTGGCGGCAGCTGGGTCGCGGTTCTGGGAGGCCATCCGGGCGGCGCGAGGAGGGAGACAGGAACTCGGAGAGCACGACTGCAACTGCAGGGCCCGGGGTCCGCCCGCCCGCGTTTGAATTGTAACCCTCCAGCAGCACCGGCCAATCAGCGGCTCGCTTGCGTTTGATCCAGCCAATAGGGCGCGCCGGAGTGCGCTGTCACCGCGCAACTGCTGCACCCACCCCCCAGCGCACCAGCATTGGGCGGCGGGAACAGGCTTCTGAAGGGCGATTGGCAGAAGAGGCTGTCATTAACTAACGAATCTGCAGCGGATTGCTGGCCTTTGGAAAACGCCGACCATTAAAGGGCCAAGAGAAAGTCCACGTGGGATGAACCCTTTCGGGTTCCAGGCCTGGCTACAGGAGGGAACTCCCGGCTGCGCCCCGGTATCCCTGCTCCACGGGGAAGGGAGGGCTCGGGTCTGATGACATCAGTACCCTTCCCTCATCCCGGAAACCCCTGCCCCTCCACTAGTTTAAAATGTCCCGCACACCTCCTGGGACCTGTGTCTGAAAATTCACTGGAGGGCCAAAGCACGACACTGCTGGAAACAAACAGGCTCCTACTCAGCCTCTCCAACGGTTTGCTTTGTGACCTCAAACACGGGCGAGTAAAACGGGCGTAATAAAAGCCTCTCCGCATTTTTCTTCTGGTCTGTCATCAACCCCCACAGTGCCAGCCAACACATTCTGCCACTTCCACACCTTAGAGCATGAAGAAATAAGAAACAGGGAAGGTTTGCAGGGTACACAGTGTTCCCCGCTTTGTCTCCTAAAGCAGATCTGCACCGGTCAGTGGGACCTTACTACCTGCGATGGAGGAGGGGTACCTGCTCCTTTTTTCCTACACCCACTTCTAGATTGCTTGGCATTTGTCAGCCCTACAACAGACCGCACAGCTAGCTCACTGTCTGTTTATTACAAACTGTTTAATTGCTTCTTAACCCAATAACTTTAGAAATATAGAACCACGTGCCAGTGTGGGTGTGCTCTGTAGTGAGTCACTACAGACTAGCCCAGGCACAGCTTAATGCCGCTGAGTTCCATCCAGGAGCAGTCCCAGCAGTGGCCTCAGCCGTGTGGGTGACAGGGTCTTGGAAGAGGGCTGCCAAGAGTAGCCACGGGACCTGGCTTCGGTCAGGTCTGTGGAGGTGCTTCAGCAGCACGATGCTCGTTCTCTGTCCGTAGTGTCTCCATGTACTTCCGCATCTTCTCAACCATCCAGGAGGGTAGCACAAAGGATTTCAACTCCTCCAGCTTCAGGTCCAGGCATCCTCTGGAAGAGACATTGAGGAGGAGAGTTAAAGCAAGGGAGGGTGGAGGCCCAAGCGCATGCCAAGGGGCTACTGCAGGGGGTGGGGCAGGGTACCCATGACCGGTTTCACCTGTAGTCATCACTGGCCGCGAGGTCCCGGATGTCCTCCTCGATGAGGAGGTAAGCCTAGGGCAAGAGCAAAGAAGGGTGATCATTGCCTCTGATTCATTTCAACTCAATATCACTTTATTAAACATGTGATTAATATAAGGGCTGGAAGGCAGAGGGGCCTTATTTACAGTTGAGGGGGTAGTGAGTAGGGAAAGACTGGAGAATAGCTCCCTGAGACAACCTTTCACTCCAATAGAAACTTGATGGGTAAGGGAGCTGGGATGGGTGACTTCCTTACAGCCTCCCCCACCTCTTAAAAAAAAGAAAAAAAAAAAAGACTCTGAGGTGGCTTAACATGAAATGGCAAAAGCGCTAGCAAAACACACATGGAAAACAGGGAATCAGGAGGAGGAAGCTGTGTGTTAGGTATGGAAGTGAGATGATTTGGTTTTGAACTTCGTGGCAAAAGGGCAAACGTGAGAAGCTGTGCGGCTGTCTCCTACCAGCGGCCGGCAGCATGGCTATGGCACAGTGCCATGGCTGCAGGGGTAGGGAGCCCTCTTGTGTGCTTACCACACAGAGGCTGTTATTCATCACATGGGAAAATCTCCCATAGGAGACAGTTCTTTCTAGTCTTAGGGTCAGGACTGTGTGTCCCTGGAGTCATCTGTCATCTTATGAGCACTGTGAACTCTGTAACCAATGAGATGTCCTTGAGAAGGCCTAGAGTTAAATTTGCAAAAATGCACAGAAGTGTGCTGGTTTCCCAAGTCAGCTATTAAAAAAGCCCACCCCCTTTAAAGCTACTTTTGCTCATGGCTTAACATTAGATCCTGTCTTTCCTTTTACCCATCTATTTCTTATTTACATATGTTGCATTTTATCCATCAGTGGTAAGCTCCCTGAAATCTTCTGAAATGGGGTATAGGAATCAGCCCAGTAGTAAAAGAGAAGATAGTTTCCTTGCCAGGAAGGAGATGGCACACTGTCTGCAAGGCCCCTGAATTCTAACAGGAGCAGTCCCATGGTAGGACTGAGTCCTCAGTGGTGACACCGCATATGACGGACAAAGCCCTGCTAGTTTGAGAACACCTGCAACCATGGTTTTCCCAAGATCGTTGCTTGATGAGCTAAGAACTTTTTAAGCAGAGGTGATTCTGGAAGGGAGTGCTAGGCGTGGCAAATGGGTTTCACCACATGTGCTAACTCCTGCAGACAGCAGGTGCTCCCTGGAGCACTGTCTTGGGGGAAGAGCCTACAGCTGTGTTTAATGGCAGAGGTGGTGATCCCTGAGAAGCATCTGTCAATTGTCACAGGAGGGAAAAATAGCGTTCCGTGTGTCAGGCACCTGCCACTCTTATACACAGCTAAGAGAATCTGAATATAGGGATGATGTTGGAGGGAGTGAGGGAGTGGTGAGTGGGAAAGGAATCCACGGAGTAAGGCCAGTCTTCAGTGGGAAGGGCCCTCCCCACCCTGACAAGTCTCCCTTTCCACATTCATCAGACTTGGGGAGTCTCAGACATGGAAGGAAGCTGCCAGCAACAGCGGGACCCATGGCTGCTGGGCTGGGTGGGTCTCTGACAGGGCATGTGTGAACAGTGCTTACCATCTTCCCCCCTGTTGCCCTCATGTGATGCTGCTCAGCCAGCCAGTGCTTGTCCTGGGGGTCGGCTGCATACTGGAAGGGATGAAGTCGCAGGTGTTAGACTAGTGGGAGGATCCTCATTTGGTCCCAGAGCAACTCTCAGCAAGACCTTGTCCCAGCCCGGTGAATGCAGAGGGCTCGCCAAGCTCTTCCCAGCGAGCGGAGCTGAGCCCAGGAGGCCAGGGGACAGGACCCAAATCCCAGAGATTTAGCAAGTTTCCTACTCCTTCCATTCTCAAAGCACAGCACTCTGTCAACTGGTCAGACCGGTGACTATTATTCCAGAATTCTATTCTTTTTCAAAAAATGACCTGAGGTAGTTTGCCACATGTGTGAAATGTTATGGTAACCACATTTTCTGAAACAAAACTCAGGACAGGTCATGCTCTGGGGGAGGCAGAACAGCACTGTGGGTAAGAAGTTCATTTTGGAATTAGGTTTATATTCTGGTCCCTGCCTCTTAGTAGATGGTGTCAACCTGGGCAGCAATTTCCTTGAGACTCAGTTTCTTCATCTGTGAAACCAACAGTATTAATACTCAGGAGCTTGTCAAGGATAAATGAGATCGTGCATAAAAAGTGGTAAAGAGAGGAGCAGCTGGGTGGCTCAGTGGGTTACAGCCTCTGCCTTCGGCTGGGGTCATGATCCCAGGGTCCTGGAATTGAGTCCCTAATCGGGCTCTCTGCTCAGCGGGGAGCCTGCTCCTCCCTCTCTCTCTGCCTGCTGCTCTATTTGTGATCTCTGTCAAATAAATAAATAATAACGCTTTAAAAAAATGCATTAAAAAAAAGTGGTAAAGACAGTATCTGACACACAGGAAGAGAGAGAGAGAGAGAGAGAGAGAGAATGAGAGAAAGTGTGAGAGGGGAGAGGTCAGAAGGAGAAGCAGACTCCCTGCTGAGCAGGGAGCTGGATGTGGGACTCGATCCTGGGACTCCAGGATCATCACTGGAGGCCAAGGCAGTTATTTAACCAACTGAACCACCCACGTGCCCCCTTCCTTCCACTTCTTAGGCTGGAAAGATTACAGTGAGAGATGGTCCCCACTGGTAATGAATGCGGGTTGGCAGTTCCCAGATCTACGGTAGATCGAAGAATTGGGAATGTGTGCCGGTAATCACGAACATTTACGGAGCCTTGCCAAGCGTCAGCAGTGCGCTGGGAGCTTTCCTGCACTCTCCCCCTATTCTACCAAGCCTACAAGGTTGGATTGTATCTTTCTATTTTTGTAGATAACAAAACAGGCTCAGAAATGGGAAGGAAAAATAAAATAAGAACAGAACAGAGAGGAAGGCAAACCTTAAGAGGCTCTTAACTCTAGGAAACAGTGTTGCTGGAGGGGAGGGTGACGGGCATTAAGGAGGGCACTTGATGGAAAGAGAATTGGGTGTTCCATGCAACTGATTAATCACTAAATTCTACCTCTGAAACTAGTAATACACCATATGGTAACTAAACTGAATTAAAAAAAGAAAAAGAAATGTGAAGTTGCTTGACCAAGGTCACACGGCTACCAAGTAGTGGAAACAGGGCTGAAGCTACACTTCTAACCATCGTGCTACTGGAGTTCCAAGGAGATGCCGGAGCACATACACTTGGGGGATGATGCCAAGAGGGTTTTGGAAGAAGTGGATCTACAGAAGAGTCAGGCAGAGATCTAAGCCCGGAGGGGAGGAAGGTCATCAGAGGGAACAGCAGGAGTGAAGATGCTGAAAGGAAAATGAAGTAGCAGGTAGGCCACACTGTCTAGGTGCTGAGGCTCTCAGGATATAAGATTGAAAAAGCAGTAGCAGGTACACCCTTCAAAGAACCTGAACTTGCACAGAATGTAGTAGACAGAGCCGTAATTCTGGGACTCCGAGCCTTAAGTATGGGTGCAAAACACATCTTGAACACACACGCATTACTATTTTTCTAATATATTTGGATACTTTTGTGATGGAAAAAACACATTCATTTAAGGGGTGATTGCTATCCTGCCCCCCATTATTTTCTTAAATAGGACAGACCTAGGGACCTCTCTGAAAAGGGTTAGAACTGCGCCCACCCGTGCTCCACTCTCTTTATTTTACATACAATTGAATAAGGTAATGGTTAATAGCTCAGGCTTTGGGGAAGACAGACCCAGACTAGAATCCTACTCACATTAGACTTACCCCTTACCAGCTAAGTAACTTTGGGCCAGTCACTTAGCCTTTCTTTACCTCTGTTTTTAATTTTTTATGTATTGTGAAACAATGATAGCCATCTCCGTTTTAAAGAATTGCTCTCAGAGATAATGTGAGTGCAGTGCCTGAGCCCTGTCTGGTCTGCAATAAGCATACAAGAAAAGTAGCTGTTATCGAGGGGCAGAATGTTCAGTAAATTCCAAAAGGTAAAGGTTAAGGGCAGAGGGGTAACTAGAGCGCAGAAGTCCTGACTCCCAGATCAGTGTCTGTTCCAAGCATCTCTGTGCGGTCCAGAGCTCCCAGCATGCACTGCGGTGGCCCACCTCACTCCCTGCACTTGCCTACCTTAAAGAGGTGCGGATGCTTGATGTAGATTCTTCCTCTCGTGCCCCCCATGCCCAGGGCCCTGAAAAGGGACAGAGGAGTGTTAAGGATTCCAGCCTCAGAAGTCCTAGGGGTAGGCCCCCAAGCTGCCCCGCCCCCTCAGCACCAAAGCTCTCGAACTTACTTGTTGGCTCGAGATCCCAACACGAAGGTGGTAGATTCATTCAGCCGGGCTGGGTCCCACTATGCAAAAGACAGAGAGGCTGGTGAGGTGAAGTCTACCTGGTGGGCAGGATGGAAATGCTCTTCTCCTATCACCATCCTCGCCCACTATTCTGAACAGCTGAATCAAGAAACCAAGTATTGACAATATACTGGGCTAGATATTGGGGATAGAGAGATGAGTAAGATAGTCTCTGCTCTCTGGGGGCCACAGACATTATGTACAGATAATTAAACCAGCATGAGACAGGCAGGGATACAGATGCTGGGTGTGAGGGATGCCACGGGGGAGGGCAACAGGAAGGCTCCCTTGCAGAGTTTAATTCCCAGGTTAATTCTGGAAGGGCCGAGGGGCGGAAGAAAGGGCGGTACAGTATGAATGGTAGGAAGCGAGAGCGGGCTTGGCAGGCTGGAGAGACCACAAGGGGTTCTATGTAGTAAAGGGAGAGAGAGCACAGATTAGGGAGAGGCAACAAATGAGGTAGGAGGGAGAAGCAGAGAGGGGCTGGAGGCCCGGATGTGCTCCCCCCCCCACTCCTCCGAAAAGGAAAGTCTGTTTTCGTTTTTACTAGAGGATCAGGTGGCACAGGACAGTTCACTAAATGGCTTCAGAGACAGGGGCTAGAGGAGACACAAAAAATAAGCTGGGGTGGGAAAGGAAAACAACCAGGAGGAAGTAAGAGCTGGCTGATTCCTTCGCCGCCTCATTTAGGGGAGGGACGTGGTGCCTCTCAGCAACAGGCTGGAAAAGGCTTCGGCCCTCCTGAGTCTGCTTGAGTTGCTGCTTTTAGGGGTTTGCACTTTATTCATTCTGTAGGCCACGTGGAGTCACCGAGGCTTCTAAATAGGGAGAGCCAGATTTGACTTAAAGACCGCTCACTCGCCCACACACGGCTGATGGATTCGAAGTGGCAAGACTACAGGCAAGGAGTGGTTTAGGGGTTGCTGGACTAAAGCATTTCAGAAACAAGAGAAGGGTCTGAGCTCACGCGGCAGGAAGGATGACAAGGAGGGAAGAGGAACTGGGATCTCTGTGGGGAGTGGGATCAGCCCGGCCTCGAGGGGACACAGATGGAAAGGAGGGGAAGAGGGAAAGAGAACTGAAGTGGAGAATGTCAAAGAAGGTCGATGAGGAAAGATTCTGCCTGCAATTTTAGATAGGCTGAGTCTGAAATGCTGCAGAAGCTCCAGGCAGGGAGGTCCAGCAGACAGCAGGAGACGTAAATTCTAAACCAGAAAGAGACATGTGGGACAAAGAGGTATGGTGACCTCGGCTCGCACTGGTCCCTGAGATCCTGAGAGTGAATGCTTGAGAGCACTCACGGAACTTGACGTGCAGGAGAGGGCCAGCGAGACGACTCTGAGGGATACCCACGTACGAGGCTCACGGCTGAGGAAGAATGACTCATGAGAGGGAGAAGGGATGTCCGGAGAGGAACACAAAAAGCAGGGAAATGCAGGATTATTAGCTCGAGGGGAGCAGAGTGGAAGACGAAAGGCATGGTCACTGGTGTGAGAGCAGAGGGGGCCAGTAACACAGGAGGTGGAACATTTCTACTAGACAGAGCCTCCGCCAGGCCAGTGGAGCTTTTGCCTACCTTACTAGGCTTCCATTTGTGGCTTTATTTGAAGAAAGGATTCTACTAAAAGAGCTTGCAAACAACTGTTCTGGAGCCAAGAGAGGCTAATGGTTAAGACCATAGGCTCTGGTGGCAATGGACCTTGGCTTTCACACTTCGCTTGACCATCTAGCAGCTGTGTGACTCTGAGCAGGTCTCTGAGCCTTCATTAAGTTCAAGGGTATTAAGTATATATGATAACTACACTTAATACACTATACCACAGAAGGGCTACAGAATCTTTCTCAGAAGATTGTTATAAAGATTAAATGAGATGACATACAGAAGATTTAGTGCAGGGCCTGTCTTATATTAAGCACCCCTAGTTCCAATCCCTGTTTAAGATCCTTCCGGGAGGCCAGAGAGGGGTGTGGGTACAGGGTGGAGGTTGGGGAATAGGTGGGAAGGCTCTGGAATGGCGTGTGCGCCTCCCTCACACTCTCACCCCTTCCCTCATGGTGGGTCCAGAACCTTGACTGGATCTCCCTGGGATAGTGGTCACTGCCACGCCCACATAATCATACCTTGGGGCCTTCTCGGCGAATAGGTTCACAGGATTTTGGCTTCCATCTGATTGGAAGGAAAGAAGAAGGTAAATTCTCCGAGGTGAGGCCTAGGACTGAACAAAGCCTGCTGGTGGTGGTAGGAGTTCCTCACACACTCTCACTTTGGTCCTGGTGGTCTCTCCTCCCGGTTACCCACTGAGGAGGTACAAAGGTAAAAGGGCATTCTAGGACTGGCTCTGAGACTACCTAGCCATGAGGGCAGGTCCAGGAAGCTCTCTGAGCCTTCCTTTCCTTCTCTGTGAAAAGGGCAGCAACTGCCCCTCCCCCATGTTTGGGAGCCAGGGGGCTGCCTGGGGGTGGGGTGGGGAGACCAAGCCACAGTATGGTGGCCGCACTGCTCTACTGCTCTGTCTCCCCAAGCCAGTGGTTCCAGACAGTCCCCGCTGCTCCGAACTAGACTGATGTGGCTTTCTCGATCAGACTTCCACGTAAAGTCTTATTTGAAAAAAAGATTCTGTTGCTTCAAAACCTTTGTAGTACAATGTTGCTCATCATTAATTGGCTGACCTTGGACAAAAATTCTGAGTCTGTTTCCTGATTTACAAAATTAACTATACCTTCATTAGTGGGTGGCTGTAAGGGTTAGAAGGTAAAGTATGTAAGATATTTAGAGAAGTTATAACACGTTATGAGCCTTCAGTATGTACTCACAATAAAAACAGCTCTGGTCTTTAATCAAGCTGGGCAGAACAGTTCTGGGGCAAAAGCAGGATAAAACAATGTCCTCCCTGCTGCCTTCTTTCCCCAGCCCACAAACCAGACTAACCCTTCCCCACGGTGACTCAAACAGTGGGATCTGATTTTGGCAGGCCAGGAGTTCTGGCCTCTCTCCCTCCAGGCCCACCCCCTCCCTGCCCTCCCGGCACTGTCGGCCCCTACTCACACCAGGCCAGCGGCTGCCCGGTCGTTTGACAGCATGTGTCCAGGAGGCCGTCCCTTCCTCTGCCAGAAAGAACAGCTGTCAGAGGCCTGACCCCGTGGGAAGCCCCACCCCACGCCACTGGCACGCCGAGGGTCACTCGGTGGAGATGGTTTTCCAAAAAGACCAAATGATGCTTGAGAGCGAACAGGGATAGTTAACAGTCTCCAGGGGTCCTGCTTCTCATGCTAGAAAGGCCCCCATGATGCATGGAGGAAGCCCTCTATTTTCTGGAGTCGTAGGGTTTTTTCCTAGCCAGAAAGCATGGAGATGAGTTACCTTTTTGGGAACAGGGCTTCCTCGATGGGCACATTCCTCTTCTGTCTGTCGGCCGCGCTGGAGGGAAATGGAAAGGAGGGGTCAGTGGCGAGCCAGTGCCTGGGATCGGCAGGTTCAGGGGCTGCTGAAAGCAAAGCCCTGGACTACTTCATTGGGCCCCTCCCTGGGCTGGGCCTCCTGAGCTCTCCCAGCGTGATGCCGTTTGGAGCTCTTTCTACAAGTGCGTTGTATGTGGAAGCTCCCTGGGCCCAGAGAGTTCACCTGCCTCCCAGCCTCATCGGTCTCCCCCTGCAACATCCCAGACCCAGCGATTCTGACCTTTATCCCTGGAAGCTCATGGGTCAATCTGGGTATTACTTTTTCTCCATCGGAAAACAGTAGTTTAGCCTGAAAAGAAAAGACCAAGTGTTAACAGTCACTATTGTGGTGGGTAACAGCTGGGTTAAAACTTCAGATTGGGTTGAAGTGTTTTCATGATCAGTACAAAAGCATCTTGAGAGATGCATATACATAGATATCTACCTTCTTTCTAAAAAATTCAGTTGACCCTTGACCCTGCATAGGCTGACTTACACAGTTTTTTTCCCATAAAAACAGTACAGTACTGCAAATGTATTTTCTCTTTCTTACAGTTTTCTTAGTAACACTTTCTTTTCTCTAGCTTATTTTATTGCAAGTATACAATCTATAAATCATATGACATACAAAATACGTGTTAATCAACTGTTGATGTTATGGGTAAGGTAGTTCTGGTCAACATAAGCTGTTAGTTTTTGGAATCGAAAGTTTATATGTGGGGGCGCCTGGCTGGCTCAGTGGTAGAGCATGCAACTCTTGATCTTGGGGTAATGAGTTTGAGCCCCATGTTGGGTGCAGGGATTACTTAAAAAAAAAAAAAAAAAAGGGAAGGATGTATGTGTATTTGTGTATTTTACACGGCAGGAAGTTGGTGCCCATCATCCGTGCCTAATTCTGTTCAAGGGTCAACTATAATTAATGATCATTGCTGAAAAATTAAAGATGAAACTATACAAAAAATCCCCACGCCAAACCTGAAATCTCTGTATCTACCGACTACTGTTAATACTTCTTTTCCTTTTTTCTTTTTCTTTTTTATTTATTTTTTAAAAAAGATTTTATTTATTTATTTGACAGACAGAGATCACAAGTAGGCAGAGAGGCAGGCAGAGAGAGAGTTGGAAGCAGGCTCCCTATGGAGCAGAGAGCCCGATGTGGGGCTCGATCCCAGGACCCTGAGATCATGACCTGAGCTGAAGGCAGAGGCTTTAACCCACTGAGCCACCCAGGTGCCCCACCTTTTTCTTTTTAAAGATTTTATTTATTTATTTGACAGAGAGAAAGAGATAGTGAGAGAGGGAACACAAGCAGGGGGAGTGTGAGAGGGAGAAGCAGAATGCAAAAAAGTCAGCAGGAAGCTGACTTGAGCCAAAGGTAGATGCTCAAGGAACAGACCCACCCAGGCGCCCCTACTGGTAATATTTCAGTGTAAAGTCTTTATTACTTTTTCCTATGTAAATATATACTATATATTATTTTCCTAACTAAATGTATTAACATAATATATATTCCTCAACAAGCTGCTGCTTTTCATTTAATAAATACTGAGCTCCCAGTGTAGACGTGCTGGGGATGCAGTAGTAAGCAGCATATGCAAAGTCACTGCTCTTGCAGAGCTTCTACTCTGCGGGAGATCTGGATAATAAGCAAATAAACAAACATATATACAAGGTGATTTCAGATTGTGATAAATGGTGTAGAGAAAAAACTCCAGGCAGATGTGACAGAACTAGCGAGGGGAGGGCTGTTTAAGTAGATGGTCAGGGGAGGCTGTGCTGAGCAGGCTGCCTTCTGGGCTGGGCAGGAGAAGGAGAAGAGCTGAGAAGGGTGTCAGCAGCAGGGAGGAGGGCAAAAGCCCCAAAGCGGGAACAGACTCGGCTTGTTTGAAGGAAAAGATGGCCTGGCAAATAGTGGGCAGAGGAGAGAGGCGTGAACGAGGAGCGTGAATGAGGCAGGCAGGGCCCTGCAGGTTACGGGAAGAGTTGTGTTCTCTCACAAGAGAACGTGCGTGGCATTCGGTGAGCCTGAGCACTCCCCTCTTCTGGAAACTCTCTCCTACTGGCTCCTGTGGCCACACTTCCCTGGTTTTCCTCCTACTTGTCTGGCCACTCTCTCTTAGTCTTCTTTGCTGGCTCATCTTCCTCAGTGTGGTTCATTCTGTCTTCTTCCATTTGGTATTCTATCTGCTCTTATCACATTCACAGCTTCAGTTAACATCTATGCATGGACGAGACCGTAATTCTAAAAAAATCTGAGTTCCGGGGCACCTGGGTAGCTCAGAGGGTTAAGCCTCTGCCTTCAGCTCAGGTCATGGTAACAGGGTCCTGGGATCGAGCCCTGCATCGGGCTCTCTGCTCAGCGGGGAGCCTCCTTCCCCCTCTCTCTGCTTGCTTGTGATATCTCTCTCTATGTCAAATAAATAAATAAAATCTTAAAAAAAAAAATCTGAGTATGGTTGACACACCATGTTGACCCTATGATTTTTTTTCTCTTCAGCTGTGGCCTCTCCATTGAGCTCCAGATTTATACAACAGTCTGCCTGGTGTCTATGCATGGAGGTCCCAAGTTTGCTAAGTCCAATACTAGACTCGTAAACCTCCTCCAAAGGTTGCAGTGAAGAGTGCACAAGTCTCCATGTGAAATTATGTGCATGTTTTGCGGTAACGGAATTCATACCTCTCTGCCTAACCAAGCTGTAGGTTTTAGGAGAGCAGGAGCCCTGCTCGTTCATTTGCCATTTGTTCCTTCGCTTCCTCCTTCACTGATGCATGCAATCATTCGGCACACACTCAGCGTCCCCCATGTTAAGAGTCCTATTCTAGGGCGGGGCAAACTGTAGTGAACAAAGTTAGACCTCAGCTCTCATAAAGCTAAAGCTTTTAGCAGAGGTGGGGTATAAAGGAGACAGAAAATAAATTCATGAACTATTAATAATTTCCGATTGAGGTCAGGGATAGAAATCAACAAGATGATAGAGATTAACTGGAGGTGGGGAAAAAAGTGAGAATGAGGAGCTACTTTATTTTTAAAAAAATATTTTATTTATCAGAGCGAGTGAGCGCACAAGCAGGGGTGCAGCAGGCAAGGGGAGAGAAGCAGGCTCCCTGCTGAGCAAGGAGCCCAAGGAGGGGCTGCACCCCAGGATCCAGGACCCTGGGGTCATGACCTGAGCTAAAGGCAGACACTTAACCAACTGAGCATCCCGGCATCCTTACTTTTTTATTTTTATTTATTTATTTTTAATTTTTATTTTTTTAAAATTTTTTAATAAACATACAATGTCCTTACTTTATTTTTAAAAAGATTTTATTTATTTGAGAGAGAGAGAGAGTGAGAGAGAGGAAGCATGGGGGGGGGGCTGGGTGGGTGGGGGTGGGAGTGGGGCAGGAGGCGGAAAAGGTGCAGAGGGAGGCAGAGAACCAGATTCCCCGCTGAGCACACTTAATCCCAGGACCGGGTCAGGACCTGAGCTAAAGGCAGATGCTTAACTGATGAGCCACCCAGGTGGGGGGATGAAGGGTGGGGCAGGGGTGGTGGAGGGGTGTTACTTTAGATGAAATGGCCAGGGAAGGCCTCTCTGAGAGGCAATATTTGAGCTAAATCTGAAGAAAAGGAGGCAGCTATATAAAGAGTTAAGGACAGGGCATGCGGGGAAGTGAGAACAGCAAGTGCAGAGACCCTCAGCTCAGTGCACTGGAGACCCAGAAAGATTCCAGCGCAGCTAGAAGATAGTCAAGGAGGGGGTGGTGGGAAGAGGTGAGCAGCAGGGAACATTTACTGAGTCCTTGCTATTGATCTAAAATCTTTAAAGATATTACAACAACTAATCCTCCCAACAATCCTATGGTGCAGCACCTCTACACCTATTTTGCAGATGAGAAAACTGAGATTTAGTAAGGTGAAGTAACTCGCCTCAAGTTACACAGCTAGTCTGCTAAAGCTGGTTAAGCGACTGCCTTCAGCTCAGGTCACCATCCTGGAGTTTCGGGATCCCGTCTGGCATCTGGCTCCCTGCTCAGCGGGGAGTCCGTTTCTCCCTCGGACCCTTCCCCCTCTCATGCTCTCAAATAAATAAAATCTTAAAAAACAACAAGAATAAAAAAAACCCCAGGACTCCTATCTGGACAGTGCAAATAAAAAGAAAGCCTGCATTCTTAACTACCGTGCCACATTTTTCTTAAAGGATGTGTAGCAAATAAATAATTAAATACGTAAATAAAATGAACAAACAAAAACCAATTACCATGCAAACAAAATCGAGCAAACCAAAAAATGCAAGGTAACAGGATATAGATAAGATCAGCCTCTTCTCCCTGAGAAATAGCCAGAAAGGTGCAGCCCAGGAGATTAGGGAGCATGATGTGGGGTCGGAAGTGCAAACAAATCAAGTCAACACCAACAAACTAAAAATCCTTCTCTGGGGGCGCCTGGGTGGCTCAGTGGGTTAAACCGCTGCCTTCGGCTCAGGTCATGATCTCAGGGTCCTGGGATCGAGTCCCACATCGGGCTCTCTGTTCGGCAGGGAGCCTGCTTCCCTCTCTCTCTCTCTCTGCCTGCCTCTCTGCCTACTTGTGATCTCTCTCTATCAAATAAATAAATAAAATCTTTAAAAAAAAAAAATAAAAATCCTTCTCTGTCTCACGTCCGATATGAACAATCTTTTCAAGCAACAAGAAGTTCTGTGTGCAGTTCAGACGAGGCGACGCCAAAGAACTTCAAGTTTTCTGGGCTACCTGAAAACCAGGCTCTGCCAGGAGGCCGCTGTGTATTATAACCACAAACAGAACTGCCATGTATTTACCGTGTAGTATGTTCTTTGTTGTCACGCACCCACGTGGTGCTGGTCGTGTATGAATATTTTCTCATTTAATCCTCACAGCAAACCACTGGTGCTGGGATTTTTACTCCCAATTTTAGGGATAAGAAAACTGAGGAAAATAAGGGTCAAAAGACTTGTTTGAAATTTCTTGATTCATTGGTTTCTTGCTGAACTTTGGGCTTTCTACCTTCCCGATCTCCAATTCTTGCGCCCTGATCACACACCGTGTGTTCCACACTCCAGCTTCCCAGTCAGATCGATACCGGCCAAGGGACTCCAGGAGGTGGACGTGGGGACTCAGGAGACAGGAAAGGTGTACCATCCACGGAGCACAGATCATGCCCCCCATTCACCTTCAGCTCATCCTTCTGGGGACTCCTGAAGAGTTGCGTACATTTCCCTTCCATTCTCTAGGGCAGATTCCCAAACCAACTTCCTTATGGCAGCCAGAGTGCGTGATCTCTCAAAATGCCAATCTCAGTACGTAGCTCTTCTGCTTAGAACTCCATACCTATAATTTGGCCTCTGCTACTTTTCCAACTTCAACAAGTATCATTCTCTCCACCCTCTGAAAACCAGCAGCCCTGGCTTCTTTCTGTCCCTTGGATGTACTCCGCTTCCTTTTACCTCCAGGTTCCACACCTTCTAGTGTACTCTCTTCATTGCCTCCTGTGCTCACAGCACTCAGAACAGTTTGTAATTCCAAATCTACTGAATGATAACTGGAGTAACGTCAGGGAGCTGCGGTAAGGCCTGTGTCCATTTTTCATAGCACAGCTGGGGCCTGGCACAGAAACGGCGCATGATATATATGAGCTGGAGAGGTAAATAAACTCGGGAAAGCATTCTGGGATGCAACCGAGACTGAAGGTTTATCAGTTTAAACTTGATTCAGTTCAAACTTAGAAGAATATTCAAACTTCCATGTTGGATTATGAGCAGATATTACAACTGATCGTAACATACTCCAGTCCCAGACTGAAGTAATGAATTGGCCTCCTAGGAGTCTGGCAGACTTAAGTATAAACCATGGGAAGCAGATCAGCTTTCTCTGCCCTCTCAAAGCACTAAAGGATAGAGTTCTGCCCTTTCAAAAGCTGAGGCTCAGGCCCCGGTCTTGCTCTTTTCTGAGGCTGTGCCTGAGCAGCTGGCCAGCCCACCTCCTGGGAGACATGACTCTCTCATCTCCGGAGAATCACTCTCCTAGGACTAAGTTCAAACCCGTCTCTGCGGCTCTGAGTGTGTAGAAATTTCCATCTCTGACAGCCAGTGGTTTCACAGTTAAGCACAGAAGCGGGTGATGCTGACAATTCCTATTAATAAGAACAGCTGACACATGCAAACAGGTTCACTCCTATTTTGGGAACACAGGCATTTTTAGACTTGATGTCATGCCTCCCGAGCACCCCCCGAGAGGTAGGAAAGCAGAAAGGGTGACAGGCCCCACGGTAATAAAAGGGGCTGTGACTACTTGCAGAGTGATGTCACCACTCACAGAGGTGAGAAAGTGCTCAGATATCCTAACTCTTGCTTGTTCAGAGCCACAGTTTCTTCATCTGGAAACTAGGGATTACAATTCGTCTTCTGGGGCGTCAAACTAGTACACGTGAAAGCACTGGTCCCGTACTAGGTACAGAGGAGCCACTTCCCTTCTTTCTGTCAGCAGCAGCTCCAGGCCCTCTCTGGAGGCTCGTGGCTTATCAGGTATCCCCCCAAGTACCATGAATGAAGCGATCACACTTCTTAGTAGAGCCCTGAGGACGAAGCCTGGGCCTACGTCTCTGCATCTCTTGTCCCCTTGGGTCTCACCTGCTCCAGGCAGCTCCGACAGGCCTCCTGGATCAGCTGCTCTGCGTCCACCTCTTCCCCGACGTTGTCTCTGACATTCAGTGCTGCCTTCTGGAAGAACTAGGGAGAAGTACAGCAGAGGACAAGGTCAGAAGACCTGTTAATCTGCAATAACTTAAAGGAAACAGAATATAAGAGAGAAGATTACGAACGTGGCTTTCAGATCAGACAGATAGAGAGTAGGTCACTTCCCACTCTATCCTGTCTTAAGGAGGATCACAGTCATGGAGGTCCTTTGCTCTTTGTCAAATAAATAAATAAAATCTTATTAAAAAAACATCAAAAAGCAAATACAGAAAGACAAAAAACCTGCAAGTATATATATTAAAGTAACAGTGACATTATGGATGATTTTTTTTTTGCTTATCTATAGTATCTCAATTTTTATAACATACATGCATTATTTCTTTTCTTTTCTTTTTTTTAAAATTTTATTTATTTATTTGAAAGACGGAGATCACAAGTAGGCAGAGAGGCAGGCAGAGAGAGAGAGAGAGGGAAGCAGGCTTCCTGCGGAGCAGGGAGCCCGATGCGGGGCTCGATCCCAGGACCCTGAGATCATGACCCGAGCCAAAGGCAGCAGCCCAAACCACTGAGCCACCCAGGCGCCCCTACATGCATTATTTCTGTAGAAGGAAAAAAGAATGCCAGTGCCCACAGTGAACATCCCAGGGCAGGCCAGAAAAGATCCTGAGAGTAGAAGGTCCTCACTGAATTCTGACCTTGCCCAAGCCGAAAGAAAGGTGTGGAATGGGTGGCATAAGACCTGACTAGGGCCCCAGGACACCCGCAGTCCCAATCAGCTAGGGAAGGGGAAGGCAGAAGTTTCTTTCATTGTGGAAGAGGGAGAGTCAGAGCCTGAGAACACTGAGGGACAGGTGATGGGAGGTCTCCAAATGGAGGCACTAGAACACATTCATTAAGAATCTAAGTTGTGTCTCCAGAAGACAATGTCATACAGAAAAATTCTGGTACCTATATACTGTGGAGACAACTATGGGGATGTACTTTCTTTTCTTATCTCCTCTCCTCCTTCCTTCTTTCCTTCCTCTCTCTCTCTCTCTTCCTTTCTTTTCTTTAAATTTTGAGTAGGCTCCATGGCGCCCCCTCCCGCCCAACCTGGGGCTTAAACTCATGACACCGATTAAGAGTTGCACGCTCCGGGTAGCTTAGCTGGTTAAGTGCCAGCTTGATTTCAGCTCAGGTCATGATCTCAGGTTGTGAGATCGAGTCCCACATCGGGTTCCCCCTCTGTGAGGAGTCTACTTCTCTCCTTCCCTCTACCCCTCTCCCACTTGCATTTTCTCTCTCTCTCTCAAATAAATAAATGAATCTAAAAAACAAAAACAAAAACAAAAAAACCCCAAAAACAAAAGGAAGGAAAAGAAAAAAGAGTTGCATGCTGTACTGAGTAAGCCGGCCAGGCACTCCCCAAGGGAATGTTCTTTCATTTTATATTTGACAAGGCTGAATGCCTGATATTGTTAATGCTCAGCTAAGGAGAAGTACAAGAAGGTGGATTAGAAGTCTGATGAGGGGAAGAGGAAAATTCTTCAGGCAAAGTTAAAATGAATAGTCAGATGAGTTTCACTTTAAAACAAAACCTTAGGGTGCCTGAATGGCTCAGTTGGTTAAGCGTCTGCCTTAGCTCAGGTCATGATCTCAGGTTCCTGGGATGGAGTCCTTTGTGGGGCTCCCTGCTCAGTGGGGAGTCTGCTTCTCCTTCTCCCTCTGCCCCTCCTCCCTCTCATGATCTCTCTCTCAAATAAATCAATAAAATCTTAAAAAAAAAATCCCTAAGAACTGGAGATGAATACTGGTGTTCAGTGTTGATTACTGGCTAAGTGAAAGCTAGCTGAAACAATCTGGATTCTTTACAACCAGCCTGAGAAGTGGGCAGTGTGATGAATATACAGGGGTGACCGTAAGTGGACTCTCGACCTAAGAATGAAATCTGGTCCTGCATAAGGCATTCAAAAACGCTGCTGGGATAAATACAAAATTGTATTTCTTTTCTTTTTTTTTTTTTTAAGATTTTATTTATTTATTTGACAGACAGAGATCACAAGTACACAAAGAGGTAGGCAGAGAGAGACAGAGGGGGAAGCAGACTCCCTGCTGAGCAGAGAGCCCGATGTGGGACTCGATCCCAGGACCCTGGGACCATGACCCGAGCTGAAGGCAGAGGCTTAACCCACTGAGCTACCCAGGCGCCCCTAGAGAGAAATTTTCTTGAGGAAAGAATATGTTTTCCTTCCTTTCTTTCTTTATTCACTTATTTGAGTGAGAGACTCAAGAATAGACTTTATTCACTTATTTGAGTGAGAGAGGGAGTGCTGCATGCAGGAGCGGTGGGAAGGGCAGAGGGAAGAGCAGACTCCCCACTGAGCAGAGAGCCCAACACAGGGCTTGATCCCTGGACCCCGAGATCGGGATCTGAGCTGAAGTCAGACACCTAACTGAATGAGCCACCCAGGAGACCGCTGTGGGATTTTATTTTATTTTATTTTGAAAGGTTTTATTTATTTTTTGACAGAGAGAGAGATCACAAGTAGGCAGAGAGGCAGGCAGAGAGGGGAGAGGGAGCAGGCTCCCCACTGAGCAGAGAGTCCAATGTGGGGCTTGATCCCAGGGCCCTGGGATCATGACCTGAGCCGAAGGCAGAGGCTTTAACCCACTGAGCCACCCAGGCGTCCCTGCTGTGGGATTTTAAATAGGGTAGTGACAGCCTTAGATTTACACCTTTGAGGTCACTGGCATCTGCAGGGAGGGTGGGATGAAAGTGGGGAAGAAGAGCAGCAGTAGGGGTCACAGGAGGGGCCTGGGTAAGAGAAAATGAAGGCCTGAACCAAGGCGGAGGTGAGGAAGAAGAAGGGCACGAAGACTGTGAAGTGGAATGGACAGGACTGTGGCTGGACAGGGGAGATGAAGGAAAGACAGAGTCCTTGGTTTCCGGTTTCTAAATGAACGGTAGTCCCATTCAAACATCACATGTCCCAGAATGAGCTCCTGATGCCCCCTGCTCGTTCCTGTCTTCCTCCTATCAAGCCAGTGGCAATGCTGTGTTTATAGCTGCCCAGGGCAGATAACGGATGCGTTCAGTTCTCTTGTTCTTTTACCCGCACACCTGAATCATCAGCAAAGCTTGTTGTTACCTCTAAAACACACGTGGAATCTCATCTTTCCAACACCTTTACTGCTAACACTCAAGCCATCATCATCTCAAGCCTCCTCCTGTAGGTGATTCTCTGCACATCAGTCAGGGTGACCCTTTAAAAATGTTCACATCAAATACTCTGCGCAAAACTCTCCAAGAGCCTCTATTTTACTCAGAGTAAACCCCAACATCCTTACCATGGCCTCAAAGGTTCTCCATGAACTGGGCCCCTCTTTCCCCTCTGATTACCTCTCCTATTACCCTCCTCCTGGCTCAGCTGGCTCTAGCCACACTGGAGACTTTGTTGCTTTGAATGCGCCAAGCATACCGCTGCCTTAGGGCATTTGCCCTTGTTCCCTCTGCCTGGACTGCTTTTCCCTGGTGTGTCTTGTTTTTCCCTTCCCTTATTCAGGTCTCTGCTCACATGTGGCCTTCCTGGGCACAGTCTATGAAACAGCCTTACTGTTTCCCACTGGTCACTCTCTCCCCCTTCTCTCTGGCGTTCCCTAATATAGTACATATTGTTTAAAGAGAGCAGGGACACTGTTCATTTTGTTCTCTGCTACATCATCAGTGCCTTGAACTGTGGCTGCTATTACGGTGGAAGCTCAGTGAATACTTCTTGAATGAATAAACACAAGAAGAGGTTTAGGAAGAAAAAGGTCAGTTCTGAATATGCCGCTTGAAGCATCTATGGGACCATCAGAGTCATGCAGAAGTTTACTTAGAGGTTTAGAAAGGCATTTTAAATAATAATAATGTTGATAGTTACACAAATAATAAAAACACTTGTTTGGGGGCGCCTGGGTGGCTCAGTGGGTAAAGCCTCTGCTTTCAGCTCAGGTCACGATCCCAGGGTCCTGGGATTGAGTCCCGCATGGGGCTCTCTGTTCTGCAGGGAGCCTGCAGGGAGCCCCTCTCTCTCTGCCTGCCTCTCTGCCTACTTGTGATCTCTCTGTCAAATAAATGAATACAATCTTTAAAAACAAACAAACAAACAAACAATCAAAAACACTTGTTTGAAGCATGGTGCTGAGCAGATTACACTTAGATTAATTTATCCTCAAAACAGCTTGGCAGAAGAGGTATTCAAGTTACCCCCAAAGAAAGGAGTAAAAGTTCTCAGGGGTTCAGAACTGGAAGACTTTGCACATCTGTGTGTAGCAGAGAGACCCAGGGGAATGTGATGCAGGAAAGGCTTGCCCATGCCTCTTTGTCCCTCTCACCTTCATGTACTTGTTGAAGACAGTCTGGATCTCCTCATTGATGCTAGGCTGCAGGACAGCTCGGAGGAGGTCCATGGAGATGGCAGGATCTGTAAAACTGCATTCAGGAGGGAGACACAGTCAGGGGTTATGTCCCAGACATATCTTTCTTAGTCTGCCCAGCCAATTACTGACACAGGCTCCTTTAACAGCAATAATAGATAGCTTCACCTGAAAACAAGCTACATGCCCAGGTTCTGTGCAAACTACACGGACATGGTTTTTTATTCCATTTCCATAATAACCCTATGAAAGGAGTTTTATTTTTTAAAGCGTTTTATGAGATACAAAGTATACACTTCAATGAGTAGTTGTAGAGAACATCCACTTAATCACGACCTGGCAAGAATATAATCAGCATCCCAAGGTCCACCTTGTGCTCTCTCCCTTCCCCAACATAAATATTACTGTTTGCATAACAACAACAACAAAAAAAAAACCCAAATCCTACTGTTTGCTATTCTGCCTTTTTACAGCCCTCGACCACAGAGCCGACTGAATGTTAGGGATCTCAGGCACTGCTGAATCCATGATTCCCCATTTTGTACCTGAATTCAGACGGGGCAATGATTCAACCAAGATCAACACAGAGTTATAGAAGCTGAGTCTCCGCTTTCCTAGTCCAGTGTTCTTTCTAACGGCTGATGAGCTCTTTCCAGTTCTGTGCAGTGGGGACCCCAAGGGTGCTGGGAGGTGAATACCCAGGACCAGCCTTACCTTGTTGTCATCTGTGAGCGGCGGCCCCTTCGCTGCACCTGCCGGTGCTTTATCATTATATTCCAAGGATTCTGCGGGGACCAAGGGAACAGATGTCACTAAGGCCCGTGACACTGGAGTAGAGGTGGAAGGTGAGTATGAAATTAAACTTAGACAGCCCTGTTTCTCAGGGAATTTCAGCGCTTCTTCCACCCTGGGACAGGAGGCAGGGCGGCGGCAGAAAGGCCCTGCGGGGTGGAGGAACTCAGGAAAAGTTTCCTGCCTCCAAAGTCCCAAACCCACCTTTTCTGGGACGGCAGGAGGAAGGGAACGAGTGTTTACCGAGGGACTACTCTGGGGCAGCCGGTGTGCTGGGCGCTTTCTTCGCATTTACACCCCAACCCCGTAAACAACTTTATGAAGCGGCACTAATCATCTCCATTTTACAGAAGAGGAAACTGGAGCTCAGAGGTTGACAGGACTGGCTCACGTCACCTAGCTAGGAGGGCGGCACCAAAATTTGAATCCAGGTCGTCGGACTGCGAAAACGCCAACCCCCTGGGCAGCACCAGCCGCCGCGTTCTCTCGCCCGCGGGCTAGGGTCCCGGGAGCCCGAGGCCCAGCCGCCCCGAGCCCAGGCCCAGCCCCGGCCTCCCCGGGGGTGTCCTCACCGTGAGAACCAGCTGCCCCGCTGCGCCCGCGTCGCCCAGCTCGGGGCCGCCCCGCTCTGCCCCGCCGGGTCCCCGCGGCTGCTCGGCGTCGCCAGTGGCCCCCATGGCTCCCGCAGCCCCCACAACTTCAGTCCGACTCTGCCACCGGCCGGAAAGTGGCCCCGTGACGTCATTGGAACGCGCCGCGCGCCGACCCGGAAGCGCGCCGCGGCGAGCTGCTGGGTTTCCATGGGAACCGCAAGGCGCGTCTCGCTGGGGTCCCGGACTCCTAACGGCTCCGTGAGCGCGGTTGGCCGGGGCTTTGCTAGGGCGGGGCCGCGCCTCGGGTGCAGACTGTGGGTGTTTGGACCGGGGGATCTTTCCTCCCGGCGCAGGCTGGTGAAGTGCGGGGCAGGAGGAGGCAGCGAGCACAGCGGCGCCTGCAGTTCAGTCTTTGAAAGCCGTAGAGTCGGTCTAATGCGGGGACCCAAAACCCAACCCCAAGAGGGTGTCTGGCCCACAGGGTCCTTCTGGGGCTAGGCCCCAGGGGCTGCCTATTTTATCTGAAAGCATCATAATGAAGGCTGGGTGGACTCCCCAAGCCCTAGGGAGCTGGGCTGCTCTTTCCAGACTGGTGATTCTGGGATGGGCAGAGGACGCAGGGGTTTAACAGCTGTGGAGTTCCTCAGAGCTCCCCTTAGCTCTGGCATAGAGGTGAGATGTTCGTGAATAGAACAGGATCGATTTATGGGTAGTAGAGAAAGTTATTTTTACCAGGTCACAATATGGGGTAGTAAAAAGTACGAGTTTTTCATGTAAAAGGATCTGACTTCAAATCCAGGATGATATGGTGATTAAGAACACTGACTATGGAATTGCGCTGCCTGCCTTTGGTCTACCGCCTCCTGTGTGACTTACGTTTCTTTCTGTGCCTCAGTTTCCCCCATCTGTAGAGCGGGGATAATAGTACCTAATTCATAGGGTTGCAGTGAGGATTAAATGAGTCAATTCATATAAAGCACTTAGAATTGTGGTGCAAGTAAACCCTCGAGCAATGCTATCGTCGTTACTATTATTAAATTCCAGTAACCACCACTTACTAGCTTTATGACCTTGGGTATTCTTTCTCAACCCCTCTGAACCAGTTTTATTACCTCTGCAAGGTTATTGTGAGGACTAAAATAAACAATATATATAAAATGCATGTTCATCGAATTGTTGGTAAGTCAACAAGTGTTAAATATATCCATGCACCAATATCAGCCTTAAAACAATAAGGCAACTCTTTAGCACCAAACTCTTTGGCTCTATTAAGGAGATTTTTACTTTAAGCCTTGAATTTCCTCTGCTCTATAATCTTACGGGCTAAGCAGTCCCAGTGGATACCATGAAATATCATGTCTGACCAAAGTCATAAGCAGGACAGATAATTCAAACGAAATAGAGGAAGAGGAGATGAAGAAAGGGAGTATAGATGGTCTCGACTACTTGAGTCATAGCAACTTCTTTGGGTTCTGTGAACCAGCCTTCACACAATCAAAAAATGACCTGTATGGGCTAGACAGATGAAGATGCAGGTATTGGTGCATTTGTACTCATTCTGAACAAACTGAAATATGGCTTTACTGTGGGTATTTTTTCATGGTTTCTAAGTAGTCTGCTCCCTTCTCTGTTTTCAAGGTTGCTAGGATGAACAGGAGCCACACTACATTTTATTATCTGTGGTTATTATTAAGTTGCATCTCTGGTCCTCCCTTCTGTCGCTTTGGCTGCAGCTGTGCCCTTCCAAAGCCCTTTAGGGCTCCCTCTGATCTTGTATCCAGTGGCCATCCCTCATTTCCCCCAACTACCCATCAGGTTCTTCTTCATTGTCCACGGGTGTTGTGTATGTTCCATTACAGACTTTAATCACTGTCATCACTGCCTTTGGGAGTGCCAGGAATTTTCCCACATACCAGCAACCAGTCACTTTTCTTCTTGTCAGGAGAACACATCCTTGGGGGAATATTGCAAAAGGGAAGACTTTGGGGCTGGGTTTAGGGCAGTCTCCTAGTCCTGCCTGTCCCTTGGTGGGTGCCCTGGGCAAAGGTGTACACCTCCCGCCTGGACTGAGCGCTCCTCTCAACTCTCGGCGCCGTCGTCATGCTGAGCTGCCTCTTCCTCCTGAAGGCCCTTCTCGCTCTTGGGTCCCTGACATCCTGGGTGGCTGCAGGAGAGCATGGTGAGCTATTATTTGGGGTCCCCGACCAACAGTAACAGACAGTGACCAAGAAGAAGACCTCCCCTGTCTCTTCCTGGAGTGAGAGTCCTCTTTGTGGAGATGGTCATCTCTGTAGGACAGGACTGGATGCATAGCTTCTCAGGACAGCCGGAATAGGTCTTCCTGGCTTTCTCTACCCTCTCTGGACAAGGAGGTAGGCCTTCCAGTCTGGCTTAGTAGAGGTTCTGGCTTTTCCCTAGAGCTCCTTAAATGTGAACAGGATCACACCAACCTTTCCCTCTCTTTATCTGCAAAGTGGTCCGACATTCAGTAGTGGTGGGCAAGTGTCAGGGGTTGTGTGAGGGGAGGGGACAGCAGTGGGAGAGCTATCTTGGATAGGAATGTTGGCAGAGGCTGAAGAGCCTTGAAGTGCTCGGCTTCCATTCCCCATTTCTTGAGGCTTAGCGGGTCACCTCAACCTCGTGGGACATCTTTTGCAGTGAAAGCAGGAGAATGCCCTCCTGATAAGCACCCGTGCAGAGAGCTGTGCCAGGGGGATGAGTCGTGTCCTGCTGGGCAAAAGTGCTGCAGCACCGGCTGCAGTCGTGTCTGCCGAGGAGGCCTTCCAGAAGGTATGTTGGCTGGAGGGGCACAATCCAGGTGTGCTCTCTGACCTTGCCTTTGGGGTAGAAAGACCCGGAGAGCCTCCTACCTCCTAGATGGGCTCTGGAAATGAAGCTTGTCTGCAGCATCTCTCCCCGGTTTGGGGGTTTCTTCTTTAATCATGCAACCCCCAGCTCTTTGTCCCCTATCAGAAAAGAAGACACACGGATGATCTCTGCCTTTTGTTTGCACTCAGGGCTCCCGTGAAGGCTGGGGGGCCAAACTGTGAGGGGGAGCCTGTTAGAGGTAGTGATCACAAGAGTAGATCTCAAGCCAGGGAGACTTTTCTTGCTGCAAATAAGCCATAAGCCACTCTTTGTAAGCGTTAAGCTTTTAAGCCACAATTTCCTCACCTGTAAAATGGGGATAATGGTTTGTACTCTTGGGATTGTTATGAGGATCAAATGAGAGGTTCCTGGCACAAGGCAAACTCAGTAAATGTGAGCTCTCATCATTGTTATTGTCTTTGCCTTAGCACCAGGGTTGAGTGTCCTAAAGAAGCTCAGGTCTTCCTTCCTTTCTTTGATTTTCCCTTTTGCTAAATCTGTGGGAGCCACCGGTAGATAGATAGATAGATAGATAGATAGATAGCCTCTCTCTCTCTCTCTCTCTCTTTTTGTGTGTGGCTGTCTCCCTTTTTCCCTACAGGGAGGAAAGGAGATTGTCCCAGGGCTGTTCGGAAACAATCCTGCTTCCAAAGGTGCGTCACTGATGAGACTTGTCCAGGTACAGAGAAATGCTGCACGTTTGGCTGCAACAGGCGCTGTGTGGTCCCAGTCACTAAACCCAAGCTGGGTAAGAAATATTGCCCCGGGCGTTCCTGGGCTTGCTGGTCTGCTGTCTCCTTTCTCAGATAAGCCCACACCATACTATTACTGGTTTTTCCTTACTTTGAGCCACAATAATTGCCTGCCAAATTCTGAGAAACTTAAGAACAAACCAACCACAGACAAAAGGTACCCCAGCCAGGATGATCTGTGGCATGGGATCCAGGCAGGCAGAGGAGGCTGCCAGCAGGGAGATCTGTGGCTTGCGGCACTTTCTGCTCTTGTGCTTGCCTCCTCCCCTGGCTCCTGAGAGGCCTCCAGAAAGTATTAGAAATTGACAGTGTCTCTCCGTGGCTTGTTCCTTCTCATGTCCCTGTCGTTTCCAGATTTTTTATGGTTAATTTTGCTTGTTTGTGCTTCCAAATAAATTTTATTATGATATTGTTTCGCACTACCCCCCTGCCTGAAAATATGGAAGCTGCTTTTTTTAGAGAGATGTTAGATATAGAAATTAATTTAAGGGGGGCACCTGGGTGGCTCAGTGGGTTAAGTGTTCGCCTTTGGCTCAGGTCATGATCTCGGGGTCCTGAGATCGAGCCCCATGTTGGATCCCTGCTCAGCAGGGAGTCTGCTTCTCCCTCTCCCTCTGCCCCTTGCCCTGCTCTTGCTCTCTCACTGTTTCTCTCTCAAATTAATAAATAAAATCTTAAAAAAATTAACTTAGGGACAACGGACATTTTTATGTTGAATCTTTATGTCTTTGCATTGTCAAGGTATGTTTGGTGTATTTCAGGGTGTTTTAGAGTTTTAAAATACTTCTTGATAAGTTAATGCCTAAGTTTTATTTTTTCTTCACTGCATTAAATGGGGTCTTACATCACACCTTCCATTATGTTTCCTAAAGAAACTGGAACCATTCTCTGTGAGTGCATGTGGCAGCTTTTCCAGTAGAAAAGCTTATATTTTGGTCCTCAGAGAGCTGGGTTCAAGCCTGAGGCTCCCCAGTTACCGGCCGGCAAGTCCCTGGTCAAGTGTCTTCTGCTTCCCTGGGCACCTTTCCCTTCTCTGTCAAATGGAAAGAAAAAGCCTTGGACGTTGTAGTAAAGGTTCAAAGTATGGAAAGTGTTTAGCCCTCAGTGGACATTGGCTTCCTTCCTGTTGCCTGCTAAGTTGGGCTTCCTCAGGAGTGCGGTTGCTAACCAGCCCCTTTTATCAAGAACCAGGATCGCTTTCTCCTCCTCGGACCTCTTCATCTTGGAGACCCTGGAACTCCGCAGCATGTGTCCGCCTCTTTCCTCCCAACCAAACCTCACCAGGTAGAAGCCCCTTCCCTGGAGCCTGTGGGGCTGTCTCTGTCGGGCTTCAGCAGCTCATTCGGGCACCCTGCCCATAAGAGAGAATAGAGGGTTGTCTTCCTTGCCAGGACTCTTTTGGCCCAGTTTTGGAACCAGAGCCTGGGAACTTGTGTCAGGCCAGTCACTCACCGCCAGCCTGCAGGGCCCAGCACAGTCTTCCAGTGTGTGAAGCTGATGGCCGAGTGACAGGGGCTGAGGGACAGGCTGGCACCCAGGCCAGGCCCTTTGTGAGCAGCTCTGAGCCCTGGCCAGGCCAAACAGTGGGATGGTCAGGTCGCCCGAGGGCTTGGGGCAGACACTGGGACCTGCCCCGTGTGGCCTCTCTGGTCCTGGCCTTTGTCTCTGTAAAGTGGAGATGAGTGTACTTACCTCAAAGAGTGATAATGTCCTTTGGGCAGCTAGAACAGGATACCATGGACTGGGTGGTTTATAAATAAAAGAAATTTATATCTTAAATTCTAGAGGCTGAGCAGTCCAAGGTTAAGATGCCAGCATATTCAGTGTCTGGGGAAAGCCAGCTTCCTGGTTCATAGACTGCCATGTCTTCCCCGGGAGCTCCCACGGTGGATGGGCGCAGTGCAGGCAGTGTCCTCTTCATGGGGGCTCCCCTCTCACGACGTCGTCGCCTCCCAAAGCCTCCCTCTCCTAAACCCATCACACTGGGGGTCTGTATCATACACTTTGGAAGAATTTATTTATTTATTTATTATTTTAAAGGATTCTATGTATTTCTATGACAGAGAGACAGCAAGAGAGGAAACACGAGCAGGGGGAGCAGGAGAGGGAGAAGCAGGCTTCCCGCTGAGCCAGGAACCTGATGTGGGACTCAATCCCACGACCCTGGGATCACGACCCGAGCTGAAGGTAGATGCTCAATGACTGAGCCACCCAGGTGTTCCAAGAAATGTCTTTAAAAAGCCTTTAGAAAGCTTGCCAAATAACATTCAGCAGCTTGTGCTGTGATGCCCAGCACCTCTCTGTTCAGATTCCCTCCCCACCATCCCAAGTCTGACCTGTCTGTCCACGCCCCCACTTTCTCCCTTGCTCACTACCTATTGAGCCTCTGCCTGGCTGGCATACATGTCCCGTGGTGAGCAAGGCCGCCGTGGTTAAAAATACTGGGCACCAACCGTGATGAGGGCTGCAAAGGGACATCAAAGCGAGCTGGAGAGGAGGTGTCCTTTCTTTTCTTTCTTTCTTTTTTTTTTTTTTTAAGATCTATTTATTCTTTTTTTTTTTTAAAGATTTTATTTTATTTTATTTGACAGACAGAGATTACAAGCAGGCAGAGAGGTAGGCAGAGAGAGAGAGAGGAGGAAGCAGGCTCCCTGCTGAGCAGAGAGCCTGATGCGGGGCTCAATCCCAGAACCCTGGGATCATGACCTGAGCTGAAGGCAGAGGCTTTAACCTACTGAGCCACCCAGGCGCCCCAGATTCTATTCATTCTCGACAGAGAGAGATCACGAGTAGGCAGAGAGGCAGGCAGAGAGAGAGGAAGGGAAGCAGGCTCCCCACCGAGCAGAGAGCCTGAAGTGGGGCTCGATCCCAGCACCCTGAGATCATGACCCGAGCCAAAGGCAGAGGCTAGGAGGTGTCCTTTCACCCTGGAGGATGAGCGGGAGCTGCCCCGGCCAAGGCTGGGAGTAGGGAGGAGCTCACTCTCTCAAGGGATTGAAAGGAGGTCAGTGGGGTGGGAGGAAAGGGAAAGAGAAGGAAGGGGCTCCACTTTGGGAGAGTCCAGACTTCCAGTTAGTCTCCAGGGCTTCTGTCTAAAGCTTTGTTCTAAACGTACTGGGAAGCCTCTGTGGGGCTAGTAAAAGCAGGGAAGTGAGGCCCAGTCTGGTTTTCATTTTACTTTATTAAAAAAAATCTTTCTGGGGCGCCTGGGTGGCTCAGTGGGTTAAGCCTCTGCCTTCGGCTCAGGTCATGATCCCAGAGTCCTGGGATCAAGCCTCGCATCGGGCTCTCTGCTCAGCAGGGAGCCTGCTTCCTCCTCTCTCTCTCTGCCTGCCTCTCTACTTGTGATCTCTCCCTCTCTGTCAAATAAATAAATAAAATCTTCAAAAAAAATCTTTTAAAAAAGATTTCTTTATTAGGAGATGAAAAGTAAAGATTTGTTTATTTATTAGAGAGAGAGAGAGAGAGAGAGAGAGAGAGAAGGAGCACTGGAGGGGCAGAAGGAGAGGGAAAAACAGACTCCCTGTTGAGCAGGGAGCCACCCAGTCTCCCTGTGAGTGAGTTCCAGCTCTTGTTCTTGGGTAATCTTCGTGGACTGTAGGGAATCACAATGATGTGGCTTGAAGGAACACATCATCGGTCCTGGTGCTGGGAATTTGGGACCCAGTTCTGCCACCATTGACCACAGGCCAGTCCTGCTCCTTTTCCGGATGTCTGGCTGTCTGGCTGGCTGTTTGCAAGAGGAGGTATGATGGCTCAGAGGGCCCATCTTGGCTTAAGAAGTTTTGAGATTTCACTTTTCTATCAGCATCACTGTCCTCTCAAATATAGTGGAAGGTTAGAGCTGGGGCAACAGTAAAGCCCATGTCTGAATATTTCCTGGGTGTCAGGTTTTTATTCCACTTTTTTTGTGTGTGATAGCTTGGGTCTTGGGATAGGGGCATATAAAAAGAGTGGGGATGACCATTCCCATTCTGACTCTCATTCCTCTTTCTCATCCTGGTTAGATTCCTGGTTAGATAACCATGAGGTGCCTGGAAACCATGTGGCATGAGGAACTGAGCTTACCTAGTTTGGGAAATCTGAGACAATGAGAGGCAGAGGGTCCTGTCTGGGATCATGGTGCTAGCCATGTTTTCACAAGGTTTCTGGGCATAGGACAAGGACTGATGGACATCCAGATTTCAGTGGAGTATAAAGTGTTAAAAGTGGGGTGCCCAAGTGGCTTAGTTGGTTAAGCAGCTACTCTTGATTTTGGCTCAGGTTGCGGTCTCAGGGTTGTGAGATGGACCCCTGCATCAGGCTCTGTGCTCAGCACAGAGTCTTCTTGAGATTCTCTCTCTCTCTTTTCCCCTCTGCCTCTCCCACGTGTGCTCTCTCTCCCTCTCTCTTTAAAATAAATAGATAAATGAATCTTAAAAATTGTAAGGATGGCATAGTCTGGCTTGGAGGCCATCAGCTCCAATGTTTGAGCTGAGAGTAGGGAATTATTTGGCAGGAGTTCATGGGGGATGCAGTGGTGGTCATGGTGGGTACTGGTCAAAGGGCATGTGCTCTGACCCTCAGGGCTTCAGCCTGTTCCCCAAGAGTCCCTTCACAGTGTCTACTATTTGACAAAACTCCAGGGACCTCAAGGAAGCCTAGCCTGGAAGAGAGTAGAGGTTTCTCCATGCCTGGTCCTGGGGATGAGGAGGAGCAGAGAGCTCCTGGCATTAGTCACTTCAGGGCCACGCTCAGCAAAATGATGACATCTGGGAAGGGTGCTTCTCTGTGTAGCTCCACAAGAAGTTATATTGCTATGTTTTTCCCAGCAGAGATTTTTTTTTTTTTTATGTCCAGCCTTCTCAACTGTGGGATGAAAGGCTTTGTTCTTTGTTAAATAGATTTTAGTGTTTGTCAAGTAGGTGCGGAGGTGTGGAAAGGCACATCTGGCAATTAGCATGACCATGTGTTCTGGATAAAAAATCAGATTCGATGTGTTCTGACAATGGCAGAGATTCTTTGAAATAGGGACTGTTCAGGAAAATCCCGTGATGCCGGGTTATTAGACCCTGACTGTCAGCTGCACATAGCCTCCTGGGAGGCCAGCACTGGCTTTTTTCCATCATGGCGGACTTCCCAGGGCAAGCCATAGACAATTGTACTTACATGTCCCAACTCAGAGGCACTGGGCCAGTCCTGCTTCGGTTTTCCACAATGCCTTTAATAGCCTGTCGCTTCTTTTCTCCACTTAAAGAAGCTGAAATAAACACTGAGATGAATGAGTCATGGTGAGGCAGTTTGGTTTGGATGTGGGTTCCTAGGGTGTGCCTGCTCCAGGGGACCTGGCCCGGGGCCTGCGTGTTTTAAGGATGGTGTAGTACAAAGAGTGCTTCTTGCTTGCAAACCGAGAGGCTGAGTTTTGTCCTGCTTTGCCACTGACTCACTCTGTCGTTCTGGGCAAACCCCTTCTCTTCTCTGAGTGTCGCTATCTTCAGAGGGGTCGTGAAGGGGACACATGGTGGATGTGCTTGGCTGTAGGCAACAGAAAATTAACAAAAGAGGGGTTCCTTTTTTCCTCGCATAACAAGAAGTCCTGAAGTGGGGACCAAGGCTGGATGGTGGCTCCACGATACCGAGGATGAGGTTACCTTTTTTTTTTCCTTCCCCTTTGCCTTCCTTGGTTTTGTCATACTTGTTGCCTCGTGGTTGAAAGAAGATGGCTCTACCTCCCTGGGTTAGCTCTGTCTTTGCACTGGAAGAAAGAGAAGTCAGGGCGCAGTTGGAAAGGTGCAGTAGCCAGGTCAAGAATGCACAAGTTTTTCCAGCTTCTGTCCTAGTTTGTGGCCACTCCTAGTTACAAGGTAACTTGGGGAAGCAAAGCTTTGCAGCTGGCTGGGCTCACTGCCTCTCCAAACATAACTGTGGTTTCATTAGCAAGTGCTTCAGTTGTCCACAGCTGTATAACAAATACTTCCCAAACTTAGTGGCTCAAAATAACAACAGTTGCCTCTTTCCCTTGGCTGTTTGGGTTGGCGGGGCTCACCTGGGCCGTTCTTCTGCCCACATGGCAAAGCTAAGTCACTCATACAGCTGCGTGCAGCTGGGAGCCCAGCGGGGAACTTGACGGTGGCTGAACCGGGCGGGTGCGTCTCTGCATCCAGCTTCTCTCTCTTTGGGGCATCTCACCATTCCGGAGTTGAGCTCAAGCTTCTTCTTGGCATAGCGGCTGGTTTCCAAGGTGAGGGGTGTTTTAAGGGGTCAAACCCCTATCAAGCCTCTGCTTGCATCACGCTTGCTGGTGTCCTGTTCGTCAAAGCAAGACACACAGTCCAGCCCAGAGACCATATGGGAGGTGTGGCTCCCTGGGGGCCACCACCATAGGTGTCTGCCACGGGAAGGAGGAAGGAGGGAGGGACAGTGAATGCGGGGCTGGCTGTAAGTCTGTTTGCCACGGTGGGTTAGATCTCCATAGTGTTTTCCAGATTGTGAGTCTTGAGATCACTTTAGTAGTCGATGACCAGCATTAAAAAAAAAAAATAGAAATAGAAAGACTGTAAAGTACATATATATATGCACATAAATACATATTTTAAGCAATCATATGGATTAACACATACAATGAAATATATATAATATAATAAAACTCAAGAGTCACAGTGAAAATATCCAGGAACACTGGGTCTAAACACCTCTGGGTCCCATGCTTTGGTTCTGTGGCAGAGTCTGGTGGTGAATGTCCTGCTGACCCCCTTCCGTGCGAGGAGCTGTGTGACAGGGACGAGTCCTGTCCCCAGGGGCATAAGTGCTGCAGTACCGGCTGTGGCCACTCCTGCCGTGGAGACATTCAGGGAGGTATGTTGGCCCCTCGGGGAAGGGATTCTGAGTTTTAGGGTGGGTTGGGGAGGGGCCATCTGTGGCCTTCTGGTCTTTCCCTCCCTGGGAGGAGTCAGAGTTCTCATCCCTCCTGTCCTCCTAGACCCAGCCCAAAGCCACCTCACCTCTCCTGGGGCCCAGGGGCCCGCACTGGTGTTGAAAGAACTCGGGGAAGGCAGTGAGTTAGAAGGAAAAGTCCTAAGACTGGAAGCCAGGTGGTGTGGCTTCTGGTCTTGGTTCTGCTGCTGACCAGCTCTGTAACCTCAGGGAAGCAGACTTGTCCTGAGGCAGTTTCTTCATCTGTAAGGTGAGGGAGTTGCCCGAGGTCATTGTTTTCTGACCAGATTCTTAGCAACAGATTCACAATAGATAAGAGCATTCCTGATCTGATTTCTTTGTTTCAACAGATGTGTTTCAACAGATGTATTTTTAAACGAATCCATATTTTTGAATGCTCCTTTCCTACCAGGCACTGTAGAACTCCAGAATTATTGGCTCAGATGTTGTTTTTATTTATTTATTTATTTTTTATTTTTATTTTTTTAAAAGATTTATTTATTTATTTATTTATTTGATAGAGAGCACAAGTAGGCAGAGAGGCAGGCAGAGAGGCAGGCAGAGAGAGAGAGGGGGAAGCAGGCCCCCGGCTGAGCAGAGAGCCCGATGCGGGCCTTGATCCCAGGACCCTGAGATAATGACCTGAGCTGAAGGCAGAGGCTTAAACCACTGAGCCACCCAGGCGCCCCTCAGATGTTGTTTTTAGACAACGTGTAGATTCCCAGGTAGTGTCAAGTTTCTGAAGATAGATTCTTGTCCTTATCATCAGGGAAGGGAGACAGATCAAGAGCTGTAATGAGTTCTGATGAGAGGAGCACCAAACCTTGTCTGGGTGGCAGACGGAGGCCTCCTGGAGGAAGGGACACTGAGAGGCCCAGCCATGGGGGGAGGGGGTGGGGAGCTCCGTGGCACTCCACGCAGCCCCACCCACAGAGGTATGGAACCCAGGGACCTCCGGGGAACTCTGTGGGAGACCATTTGAAAACTGCTGGTCCAGAGGTTCTCTTTACGGCCCCACTGATTCTCAGAGGCTCTAACTCCCAGGTTTCCCAGGCAGATCTTTGGTTAAGATCTGGTTACAGTCAGGGATGGATTCGTCTGGAGCCTCTGAGTCTCAGTTGCATCCAGAGTCAGTGGCGCTGACACTCCGGTCTCTACCTGTTTCTGTTGACCCCGCAGGGCGGGGTGGTGAGTGTCCACGCCTTCTGGTGGGCTTGTGCATTGTCACCTGCATGATGGATGAGAACTGCCGGGCCGGGGAAAAGTGCTGCAAGTCAGGCTGTGGCCGCTTCTGTGTCCCGCCCATTCTGCCAGCGGAACTGGCCACAAACCCCAACGGGACCCTCAGCCCTGGTTCTGCCAGAGGTGAGTCACGGCCAACCTCATTGATAAGAGCGTGCTTGACTGCTGTGTGTGGAGAGCACTGGCTTAGCTCCTTCGTAGGAGCCTTCAGAGGATCAAGACAAAGTTCTTGCCCTGGAGAGTCTGGTGGGAGAGAAAGATCCAATGCCCCAGATAGGAAACCTTTATATAGACCGCATGGGCTTCTAGGCTCTGAGTGGGTGTGGCTCGTTGGGAAGGTCTTTCTGCCAAAGTAGGATTGGATCTGGGCCCTAAAGACTAGGCAGGATGTGGCAAAAGGAAGAAAGCACAGAGAACATGCTGGACAGGTGGTCTGGTGGTGAGCAAAGGCATAAAGGTGGAATGTGTGTGACACACTTGGGGACCTGGGTCGGGATGGGGTGAGAGTGAGCTGTTTTGGTGCTAGGAGATACAAGGTTGACATCTGAGTGAGTCATCTTCACTGCCAGTTTGGACTGGATTGTCTGGGAAATGGTGCCATCCAAGGCTTTGGGGAGCCATGCATGCCCAACTTCTCTAGGGTGGGGGGAAGCCGGAGACAGGAGGGCACAAGTGTGACCCGCGGCTGCTTCTTTCTGCAGGGATCCTGGTGCCTTAGTTGTCGTGATTTGTCCTGAGCTGCTTTGGTGATGACAGGGGCGCTTGTCCTGGCTGCCAGGAGAGAGTGATGTCCTGGAGCTGTGACCCTCCTGGGGGCTCTCATTGCCCTCTCTGCTCTGCTTCTGTTCCTGCTGTGGCCCTGAGCACGGGAAACAGAGTCGTGGGTTTGGGCAATGGTGTGTGGTACTGCTTTTCCCCAATAAAGACTGTACTGACCTTCTTGCCTGTGCTGTTGGAGGGCCAGGACGAGGAGAGAGAGCTAGGGGGTCTGAGCATGGCTGCAGGATTACGGGACTTAAGGCAACCCATCCTTTCCGAGAACAGTGAAAGTGGGGGCTGCCCCGCTGGTGAGGGTGGAGGTGGGTGGGAGTCAGTCTCGGCTGATTTGCCATAGATTTCTCTCTCTCAAGCCTCGGGAGTGGGGCCATCAGGGCTCTTCTTGGGCCTGCTGATCTTTTAATAGAGAATGTGAGCTGGGGATGGAACTGGGGTGGGAAACTAGTTTACTATAGTTTCTTGGATGGTCCCACCTTGGATCTCCTTCTCTGGGGGCCGGCCCTTGGCTCCAAGACAAGGCAGTTTGTCCCCTTCAGGTAGCTTTGCTATAGGGAAGGGTTGCCTTCAGGTTCTCAGAATATAAAAGATAAAATAAATTTTAAAAATGCATGCAAAATGGATCACGTTCTATATCCTGGAGAAATTTATGTTACCACATTATTTTGTAATGGGACACCATGAAAATAGCTAATTTAATTAGTCTTCTCTTGGTGAACATGAATCCCTGTACATATAAAGGTTGGCCTTCTCTTGCAGGCACATCTGATCTGGGGAAATTCTTTGTGGTAGAATTCTAGTTTCTCCAATAAAGCCTGATCCCCCCTCCCCCCGGAAAAGGCCCTCAATCAGTGTTTGTTGAGTGACTGAAAGAATGAATATAATTCCCAAGTCTGTCTGTAAGAGATTTGTTGAGCTTTGAGTATTAGAAAACCCACCAAACAGTGGCTTCGTCAATAAAGACAATCTAATTTCCTCACATCGGAGTGTGGAGAGAGGCATCCACAGTGCTAATGAGGAGACTCCTTCCTTCCTTCCCCGCCAACCTCAGCGTGCTGGCTTTTGTCCTCAAGACGGTCCCCTCACGGGTGTGGGACCGTTGTACAGCCCTGGACGTCACAGCAGGAAGGTCTGTGGAAAGGGTAATGGTGAAAAGACCTTCCCCTCAAATGCTCTCTCCTTTTAATGACAGAGACCATCTTCCCTGGAAGCTGACCCCTGCCCACGTTTCCCTCGTCCTCTCATTGGCTGGAAAAGCAAATGTCTGCAAACAGGAAGTGGAAAATGTGACTTCTTAGATGAAACGTGCTTCATCCTTGAGGCTGAGGGAGGGGCCCACCTGGATTTAAAAAATTGAGATTCTATTAGCAAGGAAGGAGAGAATGGGGGAGGGAAGGAGTGAACCTCGTGTGCCGTACTGGGTTCAAGGACGTATGCATTCAAAATTTGGACAGAAATTTCTAAGTAGGCAGGACTTTTATAACAAGTGCTCACCTTGAATATTGCAAAAATGTTTTTTTATAATTCCCAACTCAAAAAAACAGAAAAAGGCAAGTTACAACGTAAAAAAAAAAAAAACACCTTCCAGGGCACCTGGGTCTCGCATTCGGTTGGGTGTCTGACTCTTAAATTCTGCTCAGGTTGTGATCTCAGGGTCGTGAGATCGAGCCCTGTGTCGGGCTCTGAGTCTGCTCAAGACTCTCTCTCCCTGTGCCCCTCCTCCAATAAATAAATAAAACTTTAAAATTAAAAAAAATTTCCATCACTGTTGTCTTTTTGTGCCCTCTTTCCCTCTGGTTTCACACTGGCCTGTGAAATTCTGGTTTCTACTGGTTCGGAACACTCATCTCTTTGAGAAGACATGTCAGCGTTTGATCTGAAGAGGAGCGGCTAGTGTGAGCCTTGCAGTGGCCATCCTAGGGACCTTCAGGGTCCCAGGCTCATAGTGCAGGGACCTAGGAGGACCTCCCGTGTCCATGTAATTGGCTGCTGAACAATTTGGTAAGTTCTTCTTCCACTGTTTTCCTTATCGTGTTTTTGTTTATTAAAAAAAGAGATAATACACGGACACCATTTAAAAAATCAATATGGAGAAGCTTTCAATGAAAACAGCAATCCTGGGATCTTAAAATGTGGTAGGATGATTTCCTGCTGGGGGTGGGGGTGGGGCTGGAAAGGAAGTTGTGAGTCCCAGCCCAGCTCAGGCTGAGCACCAGAGAGATGGCCCTTCCAGATCTTTCCTCTTCATCTGGGGCAGCCCACCCTGTCCACATGGGAGCAACGACATGGGGTGGGGGGGGGAGGGGAGAGATTGAGAGAGCGAGAGAGAGAGAGAGCTCTCGAGAGCAGAGCAGGCGCATGAACCAAAGGGTTGAATTTGTTTTTGTTTGATTGTGTTGGAGTTGGAGGTCAAAGGTTGAGATGGGGCCAAATTCCGTTTCTCCCTCCCCCTCTTCTGGGCCTTTCTAGGCCTCTTTTCCTACTGTTGTACCCTAAACCAAAGAAGCCATCGGAACCTGTCCTTCCTCAGTTTAAGACCATTTCAGCCTCAGGCCTGGGGAAGCAGATCTCAGAGGGCCCTTCTATTACAGATGCCCTAACCTTGCACCCTGAAATTAGCTCTGACCAGAATGAAAAACCACAACCACGCCCCTCCCCAACCTTAGCTTCCTGCTGGCTCACCTTGGGGGGTGAAATCTGAAACCAGCTCCCTATACACAGAGGGCCATGGGGAGATGAAGAATGATCACTCCCTATCAGCAGGTGGCAGGTGCAAGGGAACTTAAACAGGATGCTTGTCTTGGGGTCCAGAAGCCAGCAGATCTCAGTGTCTGACCACCTGAACCTTAACAGTTTACAGAGAGACCTTTACAGGGCTGAGTCCCATGCACCGGCCAGAGGGTCTCAACAACATCTTGATCCCTCAAGGCTACATCCTTGAAAATGGCTCCCACTATGGGAACAGTGAGTGGCAGAACATTCCAAGGACAGGGGATGGGGAGGAACCCCCAACTGCTCAGGGCCAGCTTGCAGGTCAAGTGGCAGTCATGTCCTCTCCAGGACCTCCTCCAACCCTTCTGCCCAGTGGGGCTCTGACACATACTAGTCCTCAAACGTGAGTCCTCTAAGACCTGTTCTTTGACCAGAGTCAGTGGGTTTTGAGCTCCCCACTTCTCCATCCCTTCCCTTGACCATCAGGTGGTGGAGACCGCAGGTGGCACATGTGTGTGCTGCCTCAGTGACATCATGGGCTCTGCATCCTCTCCCTGCTGCTCTTCTGGATCTTTCTCTCTGCGGAGCATAATGTCATTGGTAAGTGGGATAGGTGGGTTGAGAGAGTCAAGAGGGGTGAGGTGCAACCCGTGCCCCTGGCAAGGGGGTGTTCTTAAGGGCTACCTTCCTTTTCCTACCCAAGTTAAGCTCCCTTGCCAAGGGCATTGGTGCTTAGAAGGCCAACTTCCTATAGATTCCCAAGCATTGGAAAAGAATGAAGAAGCACCCCAAAGAGTTAACAGCTAACCCTTACTGAGCACCAACTATGTCCCAGGTGCTGGGCTAAGAACTGGGCTTGCACAGCGGCCCTGCCAAGTCCTGTGTCTTTCACATGAGGAAACAGAACTCGCCCAAGGTCTCAGAGTGAGTTGTGGGGCTAGTTTGTACCTCGGTCTGTATGCTTCAACAATTTTGATATTTTACTTTCTCTCGCTATAAAACGGAGGTAGGCAAGTGATTTGGGATCAACTGTGATATTTGTGGAAGTAAGGAATAGGAACAGGCAGGGGAAACTCTGGGTTCCAGTCCAGATTGGCTGCATGAGCTAGGGCGGGCTGTCTCTTTCTCTATAGGGAAAGGCAGGGAGAGAGAGAGAGGGAGAGAGGAGAGACAGGAAGGCAGAGAGAAGGAATGGTAGGGAGTGGTGGAGGATGGAGGAGGAAGGAGGGAGGGAGAAAAGAGAAGGAGAAGGGGACACAGAGAGACAAACATTAGTTCCTCAAGAGTCACAGTCCCTTCCAGCCCTGAGACGCTGTGTTTGGCAGAGCAGGTCCCAGGTGGGAGGAGCTTGGCCCTGGATATCTGTGACCTATTCATACTCTCCCTTTCATGCTTTCTCATTCATATTCTGGTCACTCTGCCATCCTGGTCCTACGGACCGGCCATCAGAGAGCAGCTCTTGAATTGTTTTCTTCCAAGAGTGACCTTGGGTCCCGGCTCCAGCCTGAGCCAGGACCTTGTGCAACCAAGAGGGGGAAATGAAATGCAGTTTGTGAGAGGGGACAGAGCCCAGACTGTGAAGATGCGGTGCGGGTATTCAGCGAAGGTTCAAGGTCTATTTGGAGCGGTGGGGAGCTCAGATGCTGGGCTCAGCTGCATCGGGGACGCTTGTGGGAACAACAATGGGCAGGGAGTTTTGAGTGGAAAGAATTCTTGGCTGGGTGCCTTTACTCTTAGAGCCACCAGAGGGCAGCAGAGGCCTAAGTCATAGACCGCTTCCAGGCCAGAGAGAAATGCAAGGATTGATACTCTAGAAGCCTAGTTAAGGGGAAAGTTCAGTATTGTCTGAGTTCCTCCCAGATTTTTCCAGTCACTCTGAGAAAAAGTTACACTTTTTTTTCCGGAGCCCTACTGAATTGCGCTTTATCAATTCCGAGACCTAACATTATGCTCTCCCTTTTCATGCCTTGTGGAATGATCCTGCCCTTTAGGTAACCCTCTCCTTGGGGACATCAGTGTATCAGTGTTTCTTGCACAAAGTCGCAGGTCAGGAGAAAGTTTCCCTCTGGCCATGAGCCATTCTGAGAATGGGCAGGGAAGTGACATACCTGGCCTCGAAATGAGAGATTTCCTCCCTCAGACATTCCCTCTGAATCGGCCCCGGTGAAAAAGTGCTTTCCAGAGCCGAAGTTTCATTTTTGCCTTGGCTACTGGGGAGCCAAGAGTTGGGTTTTGCAGTGAAGCCTGAGTTTGAATCTGGACCCTTCTGCTGCGTATTAGCTCTGTGCAACATGAGCGAGGACAATCCCATTGTCACGTTACCCACCTCCCAGGATTGCTGAGTATATATGTATATATAAAGTTAGAAAGCACTTAGCACAGAGCCGGACACAAAGGCACATCCAGTGATGGTTATTCACGTTTTCTTGAAAAAACGAATCTCTTCGTGATCACCCTCTTTTCTTACCCTCTTGGATCTCTTCTACTTTTGAATGTCCTCAGCCTCTAGAAGTCCAATGCGCTATCCATTGCGCCACGGGGCCACCACCTTCTCTTCTACTTTTGGTGTAATGATTTCCAGTTTCCTGTTTCCTGTTCCTCCAGTCCTGTTCAGCAGATGGTGTGGTACACATACAGGAGAGGTTAGCATATGTGGAATGCTTGGGCAGAAAGAAGCTTCTGGAGCAGCGCTGTCCAAGAGAAATATAATGCAAACCACCTGTGTAACGTCAAGATTTCTAGTGGCCAAATTAAAAAAGTAAAAAGTTCGGTGTCGCCTCAAAAAGTTAAACACGGAGTTACCATAGGACCCAGGGATTCTGCTCTCGGGTCTATAACTAAATGAATGGAAAACAGGTGTTCAGATCAAAACATGTACACAAATGTTCACAGAAGGCCCTTTGCGATAGTCAGAAGGTGGAAGCAGCACAGTTGCCCATCAGGGCATAGGATCAACAGATAAATGGATCCATGGATAAACAAAACAGAATGCAGCCTAGCCCTCCAACGGAGTAGTCTTTAGACATGGAAAGGAATGAAGTATTGACTCTTGCTACAGCACGACGAGCCTTGCAAACACTGCGCTCAGGGAACGAAGCCAGACACGAAAGGTCATCTCCTGTATGATTCCGTTCATAAGAACAGTCTAGGACAGGCAGATCCACACAGACAGAAAGCAGAGGAGAGGTTGCCAGAGGCTGCTTTTAGAACAGAACTACCTGAGGCGGCTTGTCAACGTGCAGATTCCCAAATTCCATCCCAGATGTTTTGGCTCAGTAGGTGAAGGGTGGCGTGGGCCAAAGAAACTGCTGGTTTTATTATTATTATTATTATTATTATTTTTAAAAAGATTTTATTTATTTGACAGAGAGATCTCAAGTAGGCAGAGAGGCAGGCAGACTCCCTGCTGAGCAGAGAGCCTGATGTGGGGCTGGATCCCAGGACCCTGAGACCACGACCTGAGTTGGAAACAGAGGCTTAACTCACTGAACCACCCAGCCGCCCCTATTTTATTATTATTATTATTAAAGATTTTATTTATTCATTTGACAGAGAGAGACAGCAAGAGAGGGAGCACAAGCGGGCGAGTGGGAAAGGGAAAAGCAGGCTTCACGCCGAGAGCCTGATGTGGGGCTGGATCCCAGGACTCTCAGATCATGACCCGAGCTGAAGGCAGAGGCTTAATCCACTGAGCCACCCAGGCGCCCCTATTTTATTATTTTTTAAAGCTTTTATTTATTTATGAGAGAGAGAGAGAGAAAGAGAGAGAGAGAGACAGCACAAGTAGGGAGCCTGCGGTGGGTCTCGATCCCAGGACCCTATAATCATGACCTGAGCCAAAGCCAGACGCTTAACCGAGCCACGTAGGTGCCCCAATAGACATGATTTTTAAAAACAATTTATTTATTTACTGGAGAGAAAGAGGGAGGCATCAGGGCAAGCGGCAGGGGGAGAGAGTCCCCAAGCAGACTCCCCGGGTGGAGAGCCACTGCAGGGCTCGGTCTCATGACCCATGAGACGGTGACCTGAGTCGAAACCAAGAGTGGGGATGCTTAATCGACTGAGCCACACCAAGCACCCTGATCGGCATAATTTTAATTGTTAAAGTGTTTGGTTTCTTTAAATACATATGAATTTTTTATATTTAACAAGACCCTGGAACTCTGTAGCTGCTGTTTCACCTGTTTGCCATGTTCTTTGCCAAATGGCTTCAAAGGCTTTTCCCTTCTCTCTTACTGCCATTAAACCAGAAGTGTATTGAAGTGGCAAAGCCTCTATTTTTCGCAACATTTCCTCGACTCCCGGGTAGATCGTTGTGGATGTTTCTTGATATACAGTGTTCTGTATATCAGAATTTCTAGGTTCTCCTGTTCTGCGGTGCTCCATTTATAGGTTCCATTTTCCCATTTTAATGTTTTCCATATTTAATATTTAATATCATATTTAATATCCATATTTAACATTTTCCCAGTTTTAATATTTTTCTGGTCTTTTCAACATAGGCTTCTTTTCCCACCATTCTCTCTGCTCAAGGCCATATAGAAGCAGTCCAGTCTCTTCTCTCTGCCCTGTTTGCTTCCGCCTTCATTGCACTACAACTCAAAACTGAAGCAAGCTGGCTCCGTACCCGCCCAGGGGTCCAGATCCTTGGACTCCTAATAATGAACTGTTTAAGGTGCCCGATGCAAAACGTACCTTTAGACAGAAACGAAAATAGTTTTCTTTCTGGTTTTCCTGATGGTAAATTCTAGTAAAGTTCATTCATGCTGAACTTTACTTTGCTATGTTTACATGCCTGCTTCGCCCAGCAGCTGGGGGAGCTCCTCCCTCCCTAGAACGGAGCCCTCATCTGACAGGTACTTGTGGGTCAGGGTTCTCGGCGACCAGCAGCAGCAGAAAGATACTGGCTAACTTAAGAGGGTGCTGGAAGGATATTGGTACTCACACTACTCACGGACAGCTGGGGCTCCATGGTCGGGGACTGGTGGCACCGTGGGGGTGGTCAAGAAGGAGGGGGCACATCCTCTAAGCAGGAAGGTCATCTAGATTGGGTTGTGGTGGCACTGCTGTGACAGTCATGTTCTCTTTGTCTTTGCTCCTTCTCTCAGGATTTCGGTTTTCTGAGAGAGAAAGAGTATGATTCCTGATTAAGGGTTTCTCCACCTTGGTTCTACTATCATTTTAGACTGGATACTTCTTAAAATGATTATTACTATTTTAAAAGACTATTTATTGGGCGCCTGGGTGGCTCAGTGGGTTAAAGCCTCTGCCTTCGGCTCAGGTCATGATCCCAGGGTCCTGGGATCGAGCCCCGCATCGGGCTCTCCACTCCTTGGGGAGCCTGCTTTCTCCTTTCTCTCTCTGCCTGCCTCTCTGACTACTTGTGATCTCTGTCAAATAAATAAATAAAATCTTAAAAAAAAAAGACTATTTATTTATTTGAGAGAGAGAAAGAGAGAGCAGGAGTGAGGAGGGTGTGCAGAGGGAGAGGGAGAATCTCAAGCAGTCTCTGCAGGGAGCATGGAGCCCGATTCGGGGCTCGATCCCAGCAAGACCTGAGCCGAAGACAGACCGCCCCTGGACTGGATAATTCTTTGTTGTGGTGGAGGGACTGTCCTGTGCATTATATGAGGTTTAGGAGCATCCCTGGCTTTCCCCACTGGTTGCCAGCAGACTCCATGTGTTGACAACAAGAAGTGTCTACAGATATTGCCAAATGTCGTCTGGGGTGAAATGACGCCCGGATGGGAATTTTGATCTTAACTCAGCTGCCTCCTCGCAGTGCTGTGTGGAGAAGCGGTCTGGTTCCCTGACTTCCGGTGTGGTTTAGCAGGCTCCGGGACTTGACCCCTACAAGACATCACAGGATGGAGAGACAGAATTCCCTATAAGGGAGATAGATAAGCTGCTGTAGGAATGGGAAAGAGATGGATGCGGCTCACAGTGAATCCTCAGGGCCGTATAGACTCCTGTGAAGAGTTTTACGTTTTGTAATACATTAGATGTTCATTAATTGCATTTAAATAAAAAATAAATAAGAAAAAGAGTTTTGGGGCACCTGGGTGGCTCCGTGGGTTACGCCTCTGCCTTCAGCTCAGGTCATGATCCCACGGTCCTGGGATGGAGCCCCGCATCTGGATCCTTGCTCAGCAGGGAGCCTGCTTCTCCCTCTCCCTGCTGCTCCCCCTGCTTCTGCTCTCTCTCTCTCTGGCAAGTAGGTAAATAAAAAAAAAAAAAATTCAAAGCTCTTTGGGGCACCTGGGTGGCTCAGTCATTGGGCATCTGACTTCGGCTAGGGTCATGATCCCAGGATCCTGGGCTCGAACCCCGCATCAGGCTCCCTTGCTCAGCGGGAAGCCTGCTTCTCCCTCTTCCACTCTCCCTGGTTCCTTCTCTTGCTGTGTCTCTCTCTGCGAAATAAATAATTAAAATCTTAAAAAAAAATTCAAAGCGCTGAAGCCTGTCTACAAATTTGGCACCCGTGTCATGGCTGGATCCTTGGAGTATCACCTGCACATTTCAGACGGCCGGGACAGCCAGGGATTTGGGAGGAGATTGTATAGCGATGTTGGGGAGGGTGATGTAAGCCCTTCCACCATGATCAGAGCCAGAATTCTCCAAATGGTCACTTAGAAATATGACTCTTTTTTTGAAACCCTCCATTTTTGTCCATCACGGCTGGGATATATTGAAACTTCTTTCCCTGACATATAAAGTCATACTGAAGTCCTGGGCCTGCTAACCTCTCCATCCTCCTGGTGCCTTACACCGTATCTGGCTTATAGCACGTGCTCAGGGAATGTGCTGAATGAATGAAGACGCAGGCGAGAGTGCATCATGCATGGAAGGAAGTTCCCCACTGAGAGCTGAGGGACACGACATAAATGCAGCTACGAGACACGGCGAGGAATCTGTCCGGCCTCACATTTCAGACCTTCACTTCCACAATAGGTCAGAACTGGACCAGAGGATCTTTAAGTCGCTTTCTTCTCCCCCAAATCCATGCTACTCATAAAAAGACAAGTGAAGTTGGGGCGCCCGGGTGGCTCAGTGGGGTAAAGCCTCTGCCTTCAGCTCGGGTCATGATCCCAGGGTCCTAGGATCGAGTCCCGCATCGGGCTCTCTGCTTGGCTGGGAGCCTGCTTCCTTCCTCTCTCTCCACCTGTCTCTCTGCCTACTTGTGATCTCTGTCAAATATATAAATAACATCTTTAAAAAAAAAAAAAAGACAAGTGAAGTTGATGGGTGCCTGGGTGACTCCGTTGGGTAAGCATCTGCTCTCAGTTCAGGTCATGATCCCAGGGTCTTGGGATCTCGTAGTCCTGCATCGGACTCCTTGCTCAGCGGGGAGACTGCTTCTCCCTCTGCCGGTCATAGCCCCTGCTTGTGCTCTCTCTCTCTGACAAATATATATATAAAGTCTTAAAAAAGAAAAAAAAAAAAGACAAGTGAAGTTCAGACAAAAACACCATATAGGAGACAATAATAATACGAAACAGACATGGGGAACCTGGATATTAGGTTAAAATTTTAACCACAGACTGCATGTCTTGGATCAAGGGTCTGAAAAACAGAAATGGGGCGCCTGGGTGGCTCAGTGGGTTAAAGCCTCTGCCTTTGGCTCAGGTCCTGATCCCGGGGTCCTGGGATCAAGCCCCGCATCGGGCTCTCTGCTCAGCGGGGAGCCTGCTTCCTCTTCTCTCTCTGCCTGCTTCTCTGCCTACTTGTGATCTCCGTCTGTCAAATAAATAAATAAAATCTTAAAAAAAAAAAAACAAACAGAAATGGTGCTTGAGGTTAATTATTCTGGCAATAAATGTTCATAGCAGCAATGGCCACAGTCGCCAAACTGTGGAAAGAACCAAGATGCCCTTCAACGGATGAATGGATAAAGAAGATGTGGTCCATATATACATACAATGGAGTATTATGCCTCCATCAGAAAGGATGAATACCCAACTTTTGTATCAACATGGATGGGACTGGAAGAGATTATGCTGAATGAAATAAGTCAAGCAGAGAGTTAATTATATGGTTTCACTTACTTGTGGAGCATAAGGAATAACACAGAGGATATGGGGAGATGGAGAGGAGAAGGGAGTTGGGGGAAATTGAAAGGGGAGATGAACCGTGAGAAACTGTGGATTCTGAAAAGCAATCTGAGGGTTTTGGAGGGGCGGGGGGTGGGAGGTTGGGCGAGCCTGGTGGTAGATATTAAGGAGGGCACGTATTGCATGGAGCAGTGGGTGTGGTGCATAAACAATGAATTCTGGAACACTGAAAAGAAATAAAAAAAATAAATAAAAATTAAAAAAATTATTCTGGCAATAGCAGATAGAACTAATGAGGTTTGGTACTGGCTGGATCATGAATGGATCTGATGAAGAGAACCTGGCAGGATAGGACTGCTGTGAGGGGGCTGGATATGAAATTCCATGTGGAGACAGTGATCTACCAGACCCAGTAAAGACTAGACCAAGGAAGAGTTGGAGGTTTTCTCTAATCTGTGTATTCTCCTATAGGAGATGGAAGGAGACGGTTAGATGGGGGAAGAGATCGAAGTCTTCCCGATGATTCTTTGGGATGATCTCCCTTTTTGTACATCTTCTCCCAGGTTCTGCTCTACACCCAGATGTGAGGGTGAATGCACTGAGTATCTCTTTTTATTTTTATTTTTATTTTTTTCAAAGAGTTTATTTATTTATTTGACAGAGAGATCACAAGCAGGCAGAGAGGCAGGCAGAGAGAGAGAGAGAGAGAGAGAGAGAGAAGAAAGCAGGCTCCCTGCTGAGCAGAGAGCCCGATGCGGGGCTCTATCCCAAGGACCCTGGGATCATGACCTGAGCCAAAGGCAGAGGCTTTAACCCACTGAGCCACCCAGGCGCCCCGAGTATCTCTTTTAAAAAAAACTTAAAAAAAATTTAAATTCAATTTAATTAACATAGTGTATTATTAGTTTCAGGGGTAGAATTTAGTGATTCTTCAGTTGCATAGAACACCCAGTGCACATTCCATCACGTGCCCTCCTTAATGCCCGTTACCCAGTTACGCCATTCCCTCACCACCTCCCCTCCAGCAACCCCCAGCTTATTTCCCAGATTTAAGAGTGTCTTATGGTTTGCCTCCCTCTCTGTTTTTTATCTTACTTTATTTTTCCTTCCCTTCCCTTCTGTTCTTCTGTTTTGTTTCTTAAATCCTACATAGAAGTGAAATCATATGGTATTTGTCTTTGACGGACTTATTTCACATAGCATAATACACTCTAGTTCCACTCACATTATTCCAAAATGCAAGATTTTTTTGATAACTGAATAATATTCCATTGTATATATATATACAACATCTTCTTTGTCAATTCATCTGGCCTCTTTCCATATTTTCGCTACTGTGAACATTGCTGCTATAAACAATGCACGTTCCCCTTCCAATCACTATGTTTGTATCCTTTGGATAAAGACCTGCCAGTTCAATTGCTAGGTCCTAGAGTAGTTCTGTTTTTAACTTTCTGAGGAACCTCCTTACTGTTCTCCAGAGTGGCTGCACCAGTTTGCATTCCCAGCACCAGTGTAAGAGGGTTCCCCTTTCTACATCCCCACCAACATCTGTTGTTTCCCGAGGTGTTAATTTTAGCCATTCTGACTGGTGTGAGGTGGTATCTCATTGTGGTTTTGATTTGTATTTCCCTGATGCTGAGTGATGTTAAGCATTTTATCATGTGTCTGTTGGCCATTTGTATGTCTTCTTCGGAGAAATGTCTGTTCATGTCTTGTGCCAATTTCTTGAGTGTTTTTAATTTGTTGTGTGTTGAGTTTGATAAGTTCTTTTTTTATTATTATGTTCAGTTCGCCAACATATCGTACATTATTAGTTTTTGATGTAGTGCTCAAAGATTCATTAATTGCATATAACATCCAGCTCTTTACAGATTTTGGATACTAGCATTTTTTCTGATAAGACATTGTGAATATCTTTTCCCATTCCATAGGTTGCCTTTTAGTTTTGTTAACTGTCTCTTCTGTTGTGCAAAAGCTTTTCTTCTGGATGGAGTCCTAATAGTTCATTTTTGCTTTTGTTTCTCTTGCCTTTGGAGATGTGTCTAGCAAGAAGTTGCTGTGGCTGAGGTCAAAGAGGTTGCTGTCTGTGTTGTCCTCTAGGATTTTGACGGCTTCCTGTCTCACCTTTAGGTCTTTCATCCATTTTGAGTTTATTTTTGTGTATGATGTAGGAAAGTGATCCTGTTTCATTCTTCTGCATGTGGCTGTCCAATTTCTCTAACACCATTTGTTGAAGAGACTGTCTTTTTTCCACTGGATATTCTTTCTTGCTTTGTCGAAGATTAGTCGAACATACGGTTGAGGGTCCATTTCTGAGTTCTCTATTCTGTTCCATTGATCTATGTGTCTGTTTTTGTGCCAGTACCATGCTGTCTTGATGATTACAGTTATGTAATAGAGCTTGAAGTCTGGAATTGCGATGCCTCCAGCTTTAATTTTCTTTTTCAACATTAATTTGGCTATTTGGGGTCTTTTCTGGTTCCATGCAAATTTTAGAATTGTTTGTTCCAGCTCTGTGAAAAATGCTGGTGGTATTTTGGTAGAGATTGCATTGAATATGTAGGTTGCTTTGGGTAGTATAGACATTTTAACAATATCTGTTCTTCCAGTTGATGAGCATGGAATGTTTTTCCATTTCTTTAGATCAGAGTATAGATCCTTTACCTCTTTGGTTAGGTTTATTCCTAGGTATCTTATGGATTTTGGTGCAATTGTAAGTGGGACCAACTCTGTGATTTCTCTTTCTTCTGCTTCATTGTTAGTGTATAGAAATGCAGCAGACTTTTTTTTAAAAAGATTTTTTAAAATGTATTTTCAGCATAACAGTATTCATTATTTTTGCACCACACCCAGTGCTCCATGCAATCCGTGCCCTCTCTAATACCCACCATCTGGTTCCCCAACCTCCCACCCCCTGCCGCTTCAAACCCCTCAGATTGTTTTTCAGAGTCCATAGTCTCTCATGGTTCACCTCCCCTTCCAATTTCCCCCAACTCCCTTCTCCTCTCTAACTCCCCATGTCCTCCATGCTATTTGTTATGCTCCACAAATAAGTGAAACCATATGATAACTGACTCTCTGCTTGACTTATTTCACTCAGCATAATCTCTGCCAGTCCCATCCATGTTGCTACAAAAGTTGGGTATTCATCTTTTCTGATGGAGGCATAATACTCCATAGTGTATATAGACCACATCTTCCTTATCCATTCGTCTGTAGAAGGGCATCTTGGTTCTTTCCACAGTTTGGCGACCGTGGCCATTGCTGCTATAAACATTGGGGTACAGATGGCCCTTCTTTTCACTACATCTGTATCTTTTGGGTAAATACCCAGTAGTGCAATTGCAGGGTCATAGGGAAGTTCTATTTTTAATTTCTTGAGGAATCTCCACACTGTTCTCCAAAGTGGCTGCACCAACTTGCATTCCCACCAACAGTGTAAGAGGGTTCCCCTTTCTCCACATCCCTTCCAACACATGTTGTTTCCTATCTTGTTAATTTTGGCCATTTTAACTGGTGTAAGGTGATATCTCAATGTGGTTTTAATTTGAATCTCCCTGATAGCTAGTTATGATGAACATTTTTTCATGTGTCTGATAGCCATTTGTATGTCTTCATTGGAGAAGTGTCTGTCCATATCTTCTGCCCAATATTTGATGTGATTATCTGTTTTGTGTGTGTTGAGTTTGAGGAGTTCTTTATAGATCCTGGATATCAACTTTTTGTCTGTACTGTCATTTGCAAATATCTTCTCCCATTCTGTGGGTTGCCTCTTTGTTTTCTTGACTGTTTCCTTTGCTGTGTAGAAGCTTTTGATTTTGATGAAGTCCCAAAAGTTTATTTTCGCTTTTGTTTCCTTTGCCTTTGGAGACATATCTTGAAAGAAGTTGCTGTGGCTGATATCGAAGAGATTACTGCCTATGTTCTCCTCTAGGATTCTGAAATGCAGCAGACTTTTGTGTATTGATTCTATATCCTGTGACTTTGCTGAATTCCTGTATCAGTTCTAGCAATTTTTTGGTGGAGTCTTTTGGGTTTTTGACATAGAGTATCATATCATCTGCAAAGAGTGAGAAAAGGCATTTAAATCCGAATTCATCGGATTCATCTTTCTTCTTGTTGTCCAGTTGCTGAGGCTAAAACTTCCAGTACTATGTTGAACAACAGTGGTGAGAATGGACATCCCTGTTGTGTTCCTGACCTTAGGGGAAAAGCTCTCAGTTTTTCCCCATGTAGAATGATATTTGCTGTGGGTCTTTCATGTATGGCTTTTATGATATTGAGGTATGTTCCCTCAATCCCTACATTGTGGAGGGTTTTTATCAAGAAAGGCTGCTCTATTTTGTGCATCTTTTTCTGCATCCTTTGAGAGGGTCATATGGTTCTTGTCCTTTCTTTTATTAATGTGGAATATCACACTGATAGACTTGTGGATGTTGAACCGCCTCTTAAGCCCAGGAATAAGTCTCACTTGGTCCTGGTGAATAATCCTTTTAATGTACTCTTGGATCCCATTAGCTAGTATCTTGGTGAGAATTTTTGGATCCCTGTTCATCAGGGATATTGGTCTGGAATTCTCCTGTTTGGTGGGGTCTTTGGTTTTTTTGTGATCAAAGTAATTCTGGCCTCCTAGAATGAGTTTGGAAGTTTTCCTTCCATCTCTATTTTTTTGGAACAGTTTCAGAAGAAAAGGTACTAATTCTTCTCTAAATGTTTGGTAGAGTTCCCTTAGGAAGCTGTCTGGCCCTGGATTCTTGTTTGTTGGGAGATATTGGATTACTGATTGAATTTCTTTGCTGGTCATGGGTCCAGGTTTTGTTCTTTTTTTTTTTTTTTTAAAGATTTTATTTATTGGACAGACAGAGATCACAAGTAGACAGAGAGGCAGGCAGAGAGAGAGGGGGAAGCAGTCTCCCCGCTGAGCAGAGAGCCCAATGCAGGGCTCGATCCCAGGACCTATCACAACCTGAGCTGAAGGCAGAGGCTTTAACCCACTGAGCCACTCAGGGGGTCAGGTTAAAAAAAAATTAGTTAATTAATTAATTTGACAGTGATCAGAAGTAGGCAGAGAGAGAGGTGGGGGGAAGCAGGCTCCCTGCTGAGCAGAGAGCCTGATGTGGGGCTCAATCCCAGGACCCTAGGATCATGACCTGAGCCAAAGTCTGAGGCTTTAACCCACTGAGCCACCCAGGCGCTCCTCTGTTCAGGTTTTTAATTTCTTCCTGTTTCAGTTTTGGTAGTTTATATTTTTCTAGGAATTATCCATTTCTTCCAGATTGCCTAATTTGTTGGCATATACTTGCTAATGAGACTCTCTTATAATTATTTGTATTTCTTTGATGTTGGTTGTGATCATTCCTGTTTCATTCATGATTTTATTTATTTAGGTCCTTTCTCTTTTCTTTTTGGTAAGTCTGGCCAGGGGTTTATCAGTCTTGTTAATTCTTTCAAAGAACCAGCTCCTACTTTTCTTGATCTGTTCTACTGTTTCTTGATTCCTGTATCATTGATTTCTTCCCTAAACCTTATATTTATCTTCTTCTGCTGGATTTAGGCTTTATTTGCTGTTCTTTTCCTGCTCTTTTAGGTGTAAGGTTGGGTTGTGTGTTTAAGACTTTTCTTGCTTCTTGAGGAAGGCCTATATTGCTGTATACTTCCCTCATAGGACTGCCTTTGCTGCATTCCAAAGGTTTGAACTGTTGTGTTTTCATTTTCACTTGCTTTCATGTATTTCTCAAATTCTTCCTTAATTTTGTTGGATGCCTGGGTGGCTCAGTAGGTTAAGCATCTGCCTTCAGCTCTGGTCATCATCCTGGGATCCTAGGATTGATTTCCAAATCAGGCTCCTTGCTCAGCAGGGAACCTTCTCCTCCCTCTCCCTCTGCCTGCAGCTCTCCTTGACTGTGTTTACTCTTTCTTTGATAAATAAAATCTTTAAAAAAATTCTTCTTTAATTTCCTGATTGATCCATTCATTCTTTAGTAGGATGTTCTTTAACCTCCATGTATTTGTGGCATTTCCACATTTTTCTTGTGGTTGATTTCATGCTTCCTAGAACTGAGGTCTGAAAATATACATGGTATGATATCAATCTTTTTGTATTTATTGAGGCCTGATGTGATCCAGTATGTGATCTATTCTGGAGAATGTTCCACATGCATTCGAAAAAAGTGTAGGATGAAATGCTATGAATATATCTGTTAAGTGCATCTGGTCCAGTTGTCATTCAAAGACATTGTTTCCTTGTTTATTTTCTGCTTAGGTGATCTGTCCATTACTGTGAGTAGGGTGCTGAAGTCCGGTACTATTATTGTGTTATTATCAATGTGTTTCTTTATGTTTGTTATTAATTGATTTATATATTTGGCTGGTCCCAAGTTAGGAGCATAAATTTTTATAATTGTTAGATTTTCTTGTTGGATAGATCCCTTTATTATGACCTAGTGTCCTTCTTCATCTCTTATGACAGTCCTTGGTTTAAAATCTAGTTTGTCTGATATAAGTATGGTTACTCTGGGCTTCTTTTGATGTCTGTTAGGATGATAAATTGTTCTCCAATCCCTCACTTTCAATTTGGAGGTGTCATTGAGTCCAAAATGACTCTCTTGTAAAGAGCATATCAATTGGTCTTTTTTCCCCCATGCAATCTGATACCCTATGTCTTTCAATTGGAGCACTTAGTCCATTTATATTCAGAGTAATTATTGAAAGATATGAATTTAGTGCTATTGTATTATCTATAAAGTCGCTGCTTCTATAGATCATCTCTGTTGCTTTCTGGTCTTTGTTATTTTTGGTCTCTCTTTCCACACAATGGATCCCCTTTAATATTTCTTACAGAGCCAGTTTAGCATTTTACAAATTCCTTTAGTTTTTATTTGTCTTTTGAAACTCTTTATCTTGCCTTCTATTCTGAATGACAGCCTTGTTGGGTAAAGTATTGTTGGCTTCATATTTTCCCCATTTAACACAATGAATATATCCTGCCAGTCCTTTCTGGCCTGCCAAGTCTCTGTGGACAGGTCTGGTGCCAGCTTTATGTGTCTACCCTGGTAGGTTAAGAACCTCTTGTCTAGAGCTGCTTTCAGGATTTTCTCTTTATCCTTGTTATTCGCAAGTTTCACTATAATATGTTGAGGTATTGATCTATTTTTATTGATTTTGAGGTGAGTTCTCTGTGCCTCTTGGAATTGAATGCCTGTTTCCTTGTCCTTATTAGGGAAGTTGTGATTTGCTCAAATACACTCTCTGCCCTTTTCCTCCAGCTCTTCATCTTCTGGGACTCTTATAATATGCATCTTATTTCTTTTATGGAATTGCTGAGTTCCCTAGGTCTACCTTCATGATTTCATAGTTTTCTTTCCTTCTTTTAAGTTTCCTTATTCTCCATAATTTTATCTCATATATCACAGATTTGATCTTCTGCTTCATTCATCCTCATTTCTATGACACCACTTGGGATTGCATCTTGGTAATAGCATTTTAAAATTTTGGCTTGAGTAGATTTTAGTTCTTTTATTTCTATAGTAAGGGGTTCTCTGTTGCTTTCTATGTTTTTTGAAGCTCAGCTATTGTCTTTATAATCATTGTTTTAAGTTCTAGTCCAGACATCTTATTTACATCCATATTGATTAAATCTCTGGTAGTGAATACTACCTTCTCTTCTTTCTTCTGTGGTGAATTTCTTTCTCTTGTCATTTTATCCAGAAAAGAAAAGAACAAAAAAGAAAGAAAGAAAAAAAGCAACAAAACAACAATGACAACAACAAAAAAACCAAAAAATCCTAGATCCTGGGTGCGTTTTGGTCTGCTGGTTAAAAAAACTAGATCTCAAAATAAGAAAGAAAGAAAAAAATATATGAAAGAAAAAGGTACATATTTATATGTCAATTATTTTATTATATAGAAAATAAAAATACATACATATATGCTTATATATACATAAATAAAATTATTATATTGCATATAAAATAAATAACAATGAAAGGAAACAAAAAATTAAAAACATAAAAATAAAAATTAAAAAAAGTAAAAAATAAGAAAATAACAAAAAATAACACTAAAAGACTAAAGAATAAAAATACAAAGAATGCTATATACTGTTTTCCCCAAGAGCTATTTTTGCAGCCCTCTATGATCAGTAAACTTGGTGCCAGCCATTTATTTGTGCTGGCCTTCTGGGGCAGGGGCATGTGGGGGCCGGGGACGGGACTTGCCCTGGTGGAAAAGCGCCTCCAGGGTGCAGGAGGCCGGCTCCGTGTAAGGGGCTCCAGACTCCACTAGATGGCGCTGTTTTTTCTCTCTGAAGGTTTTCGGCTCTGATGGGCGGAATGAATATGGCTCTGCCTACTCTCTAGCCCCCGAGCTGAAAATTGGCACCCACACTCTTCAGTGAGCCTTCACAGAAAAGCGATCAGCTACTCTTGTCTCCCCGATTTCTGTCTGAACTGTCAGAACTCTGTGTTTGCCTGGCCTGTGACTGAGCCCTTTTTATCTCAGTCATGTAACTGAGTTTCAAAACTCCAAAATTTAGGGGCTTCCTTGGCTCCATGCCATGCTCTTCCTCCAGGGATTGGCGGGGGTTGGGGGTGGGGGGGTTGGGGAGAGGGTCTCACCATGCTCTGTCTTCTGCTGGACCCCCTAGGAAAGAGACTGCAGGACTGTGCAGTGGTTCACAGTTTATGGCAACACAGCGCAGAAAGCTGGTTCCTATACTTTTTCTCAGCTGGCTTCCCCACTCCTATGCCTGGGAAGTCTGCCGCACTCAGGTACCACCTGTTCCTCTTGGGACCCCATGGGTCCGGAGACACTGCTATCCCACCTGGGATTCCACCTCGCTTTGCTACGTGAGCACCTCCAAGCCAGGCACATTACCTGCTGTAGCAGACTTCTAAAAGTTCCGATTTTGCAAGGATCTCTTGAATGACAGGAAAACTTGTTCCACATTCCAAGATCTGCTGCACCAATACCTTCTCTTTGGGGGGCTCTTGGAAAGAGAAACCAAATCATTCTTAAACTACTTTTAATTTTGTCATATATAATGGAAATTTTTCCTTTCAAATTTCTCTTGTGATCAGATAGGACCTTGGGAAGAGACCAGACTCAAGACTGTAATCATTTCATTCTGTCTTTGGTGTGTACCCCACGCCCTTGATTTATGTTGTTAACTATGTCCCCCTTTTACCAGGGATCATCCCCTCAAAATATCTCACTTGAATTTAATGTGAAACTCTTGTGGGTTTCTTGTGGATTGATATTCTGTGTTACTCCTTGGGTATGTAGTTCTGTAGAGGTCCGCAAATGTATGGCTCTTACTGATGCTTATGGGCACTTGTGAATATCTTCCTTCAACACCACAGACAGCACACACAAACCTTCCTCTTAGAGGTAAACTGAGGACCGAGTGAGAACAAAACTTGGACAATCCCTTGAGCAGCCACAAGAGATCTGAACATCTGAGGCTAAAATGGACGTTGGGTAAGAATTGTCTTTAGAGGGCACCTGGGTGGCTCAGTGGGGTAAGCCGCTGCCTTCAGCTCAGGTCATGATCTCAGGGTCCTGGGATTGAGTCCCATATCAGGCTCTCTGCTCAACAGGGAGCCTGCTTCCCTCTCTCTCTCTGCCTGCCTCTCCATCTACTTATGATTTCTCTCTGTCAAATAAATAAATAAAATCTTGGAAAAAAAAAAGAATTGTCTTTAGAGAATATTTTACTTATAGTCATTCTTTGGAACACTAGACTATAGTTCTGAAAGGATTTTCAAGGAAATTACACGCGAGTCCTCTTTATTTAACACTGTGCTTCACATAGTCAGGGGGAGGAAAATCTCCAGAATCCATGAAGGGGCACCAGATAGGTTATATACATAATGCTAGACCTAGAAAAAAGTTTTCTGTGGATTCAGAATGGTCTGGAATACTAGACTTCGGCTCAGTACCAAGAAGCTGACCTAGAATGCCCGTGTATGGATTTACCCTGGGCTACAGTGCCCCCTACTGTATATGGTCCTTAGAATACCGGTAAAGGCTGCACATATCGCCGGACTTCTTTGTAAGGCTGGGTCCTTGGTGAGAATATGAATAGAGCAGTCAGGGCAAAGGGGAATGACTCTCCATACTCTGACTATAGAAGTTCAACTTGGTTCCAGATTTGCAGCTTCCAGGTGTAAAGTCACAACTTCTATATTGCAGGTATCCGGGGGCACTGGAGACATTTCCCTAGAATATGAACATTGTTGAGGGTTTAATGCTCACTGATTTGGGCAGATGAAATAACTTAATGATGATTATTTTAGTGCCATTTGCATGGAAATCCACTGGGATCCGTGAAAAAATACAGAAGCAAACCAGCTTTGGCAGGTCATATCAAGGAGATATCAACAATAATTGCTTTTACACAGGCTGAGTCATTACATGGCTAGTATCCTCTGAGAGGTCACTTGTGGTTTACACTGGAAGAATCTGGGATGAGAAAGACAGGTGAATTTAGACCAGGCCTGACATACAGGAATTTTTCAGTTGAAATTTTATATATCTAATTAGTATGAAAGGCAAAGCCGGGCAAGGAAATTAAGCAAGAATTCTGAATTTGAAAATCTTCCAGTAATAGTTCAATTTATTTACCCAGAATTATTTTGGTATACTTTTGCATAAAGAATATTCCTTTTTCTTTGTTTCTTCCTTCTGTCTTGTTAAGCATCCTTTCTTCCAACAGTTCTGTCTCTGTTAATAAATAAATGTAGTGATTGTTATGGTCTTTGGTAGAATCCACGGGTCCTTTATGTCTCAACAGAACTTCAGAGATGTTTTTAATTCTTTTATCTGTCCTGATCCATAATTCATTTATAAAATATTAGTGAGCAAATATAGTGCTATACTCCAAGGATATACAAATTAATAAACTGAGATCTTTGCTCTTGAGCCTGACCTATTGTGTAACATTCACTGTAGATACTGAACTATCCTGCCAACTCTCACTGCTTCTCTTTTAACTGTACAACAATAAAGGTTGGATGGGAACTTAAAGACCTGAGGCCATCATGGTAGTAGTGAGATGCTGTGTGGAGAGCTGGGGGGTCTGGATGTATGTCCTACTTCTGAATGAGCTTGGTAAGTCATTGACCTTCCCGGACTTCAATTTCCACAATTGCAAAAGGGTTTTTTTGGACTAAATGATTGAGACATTGAAATTTGTGCCTGTGACTGATTGTCCCCAACCTAGGTAAAATCCCTTGTCCCATTGCTCAGTCTCCTATGGCCTCTTACATGCTTTTTCCTGAAAAAACAAAGAAACAAAGAAACAAACCAACCAACCAGAGTTTCCAGTATTTGGTGTCATTGCGGGTGGGGTGAGGAGTTGGGAGACTTACTTTTCAGGAAGACAATATTTTTCACAGAGATATTTGTGTTTGAAGTTGTTTCTGTTGCCTCCACAACCAGAGAAGATGAAGGGCTCACACAGAAATGTCAAGGTGTTGTAGTAGAATCTGGTGTGAACAGACTTACAGGTGCCGAATACCGGAGGATAGTTGCAGATTTCTGGGCAAGAGAATCCTGGAGTCAGGTTTTCTTTTCTACTGTTAAGTGGGCATTCTTAGCCTCATGGACTCAGATGACTGATGGCCATCAGCCCATGTGAATCTACCTGATACTTTTTCATTGGGAGAGTTCCTTCATCATAAATTTCATTGTGTATGTAATATGGAGCAATGATTTAGACTCTGGCTTGGGTCAGTGACTCAGACAAGTAATTGGAGAAGGAGAATAAGATAGCTCAACTAACCTAGAGCCAAAAGCAAGAGAGACCTCAGGTGTTCTCCCTCTCTTGCAGAATTTTATATTAAATATATCCCATTTCCTAACTCTCCACAGGCTTTCCCATGGCATTGGAAGTGAACATGTCATCTGCTCCCCCAAGGCCATAGGTCAGAGCCCTTCCTTTGACTTTTGCAGAGTCTCTGCAAACACACAAGCTAAACAGACTTTTGGCTGTCTATGTCTACTCCTGAAGAGTAGGCTTAAAATGCTTACTTTGGCAGGAGATCTTCCTTTCCTCCACCAGTGTCTGTGTCCTCTCCCAACGAACCCCTCTTTTTACTCACCTGGCCTCACTGAGACCATGGAGGTGGGTGGTCAGAGCAGGAACAATGATGGCCACATGGGAGACAAAGAAGGAGTTAATGTCAGTCTTCCTCAAGTCCAAAAACAGCCCTTACCCTCAACTGGAAAATTTTGCCATGTTTACTCTGATTATTTCACACGTATTCATCCCGATAAGTAGATGTGAGTGCCCTAAGAGTGTGAATGATGGCCTCTGCTTCTCTGTATCCCTGGAATGAGAAGTGGTCCTGTATATATGTGTTAAGTAGAATTGAAGTTTTTCTAACACACACACACACACACACACACACACACACACACACACACCCCAATAAAGGAGTTTCCTGGATACTCCTGACAACCAATTTTCATAACCCCACTCCTCTTCCTCTGAAATCCCTTTGAAAAAAACTAAGTTGATTCTATTGTCGATCTTCCTGCTTCTCCAATCCCTAGACAGAATTGAATGAAACTTCTGGAATCAGATGCATTAGAGCCATATGGTCAGAGATAAAAGCAAGACTTCCTTTCTGCTTGTCACCCAGGCTGCCTAGACCATCTTTGCCTTCACAATGTTCCCCTGAGCTGCCTTTCCTATTTTGCCTTACTTCCAAGATGTCCACTTTCACACAGTTCTTTTCTGAGCTCTGCAGGAAACAGCATGCCTGAAAGCGTCTGGAGGGGCATGGACAAAAGGAGGAGACACAAAGAAAAGAGGATCCATTCAGGCTTCATGGTGTTGCAGACAGCAGGTGGGAGAGTCCTGGACTGGGTTCACATTATATCTTGAGGGTGGAGTTCCTACTCTTGGGAGAAGTTGAACCCATCTCTCTGATTTCATGCCCCCTGGGGCTCAAGCCTGTGTTCTGGTGTGTCCAGAATCAGCCTAGTGAGCAGAACGTGAAGTGCTTGGGTACCCAACTATGTAGCATTGCACGGTCATGGTTTGTCACAGCTCTACCGGTGAGCCTCAGTCTCCCCTCTCTCTTCTTCAAATCTAAGGGTCATGACTACTCCTGGCTCAGGGCATCAGCATTTCTATGAAGAACAGTTGTAAATAAATTATCATCAGTGCTCTAATATATAAATGTAAAAATTCAAAAGTAAGTTAATGTCGGCTTGAACTTAAGAAAATGGAACAAAAACAGTGAAATAAATATAAAGAGAGTAGTCAAGATATTGATGAAGATAGTTGAAATTAATAAATTAGAGAAAAGAAAATATAATTGTCAAATAAAATGGAAAGTTTGTATTTTAAAAGCATCATTAAAATGGACAAAAATTTGGCATGAATGACCAAGAGAGACAGAGAAGAAATAAGCATTTTCAATAATAGGATGTGGAAAGGATAGAACTCAAACCTGGAGGAGATGAAAAATTTGCTGGGAAATAGTATGTATATTTTTATGGTTAATAGCATAAGAAATCACCAGAAAATGGAAGTGCTCAAACTGACTGAATATACAGCAGAATGCCTGAATTCATTAATAAATATGCATAAAATTGAAGTAAATTCTGACTTTAAAAGTGAGATGATTATACTATATGTTCTACAAACACTGGTCGACAATTTTCTGTGTCCTTTAAACTCTTCTAGTAAAATTATTTAAAAATTACAAAAAAATGAAAAGGTACAGGTCTTCCTGGACTTATTAAATTGTGATAAACCCATTGTAAGTAAAAAATATTGTAGATCAAAATCACATTTAATACACCTAACCTATCAAACATCATAGCTTTGCCTAACCCACCTTAAATGTGCTCAGAACCTTAGATTAGCCTATGGTTGGGCAAAATCAACTAACTCAAAGCTTTTTTTTTGAAATAATAATATGTTTAATATTTCATGTAGTTTATTGAATACTGTACTGAGGATGGAAAGCAAAATGGTTTTATAGGTGGACCATGGTGGCACGTGCATGGGTTGTTGACCCTTGGGATCATGGTGGCCAACTGGGAGTTGTGCTCACAGCTCCTGGCCAGCCTAAGAGAGCCGGGGAATGTAGATGGCCAGTACTGGCAGGAGAAGATCAAAATTCAAAATTCCAAGTATGGTTTCCATTGAATGTATATTGCTATTGCACCATTGTAAAGTCAAAATATTGTTAAGTTGAACCATCATGAAGTTAAAGACCATCCATATCTATCTCCATCATTTTCCTTATTGAATTATGGAAAGGAAAACATTACTTCTCTCCTCAGTCCTTCTACCCAATCTCCAATTTTTCTCCATCTGCTTAGACACCTATCTCTAAGTATTATCAGTATTGTTTACTCCTTTAAAAGCTAGAAACATCTTTTTGAGGGCAAATTATGTTTTACCTTATCTACTACCTATGCATGTCTCCCAAGGGGAGAACAAATAAGTCAGTGTATTTTATATAGGAAATGGAGTGCTAATTAATTAACCAAGTGGGTTTCATTAAGAGAACTTCTATGTTAGTTAAAAAAAAACCCCACAAAGACATAATTGGAATCATGCTATGCAGGTGGATCTGGGACTTGGTTTTATCTCTTAACATTATATTTTATTTTATTTTAAAGATTTTATTTATTTATTTGACAGAGAGAGAGATCACAAGTAGGAAGGCAGAGAGAGAGGGGGAAGCAGGCTCCCGGCTGAGCAGAGAGTGCAATGAGGGGCTTGATCGCAGGACCCCGAGATCATGACCTGAGCTGAAGACAGAGGCTTAACCCACTGAGCAACCCAGGTGCCCCTTAACATTATATTTTAGAGCCTCTTAAATAGCTACATGGGTTATATCAGTGTATCATAACTTATTTCACTTTTTTGGTATTAAAGAAAAATTGGGTTGTTTTTTATATTTAATCCCAAATAATACTGTAATGAATATTCTTGTACATGGGTCTTTATGTATAATTATTTCTTTTTTTTTAAAGATTTTATTTATTTATTTGACAGAGAGAAATCACAAGTAGATGGAGAGGCAGGCAGAGAGAGAGAGAGAGAGGGAAGCAGGCTCCAGAGAGCCCGATGCGGGACTCGATCCCAGGACCCCGAGATCATGACCTGAGTCAAAGGCAGCGGCTTAACCCACTGAGCCACCCAGGCGCCCCTATGTATAATTATTTCTATGGCATAAATTTTTAGAGATGGGCTTCTGGGTCAAAAGCATATACATTTAAAAATTTAGTAGATAATACCCAATTTACCATAGCTTTGATAACACTAATTTTCTGGTAAATCTAATGAACAAAAAATGGCAGGCTATTGTTGTTTTAATTTAGATTTCCCCGGCTGCTAGTGGGGATGAGATTAATTATTGATATTTTGAATTTCCTCTTTCTCACATTTTGGTAATTTTTATCTTGGGATATCTTTTTTTTTCTTACAAATTTAGAAAAATATTTTATAAATTATGAGTCTTTTAAAATTATTAATTTTATTTTTTAAAATTTATTTATTTAGTTGGGGTGCCTGGGTGGCTCCGTGGGTTAAAGCCTCTGCCTTTGGCTCGGGTCATGATCCCAGGGTCCTGGGATCAAGCTCCACATAGGGCTCTCTGCTCAGCGGGAAGCCTATTTCCTCCTCTCTCTGCCTGCCTCTCTGTGTACTTGTGATCTCTATCTGTCAAATAAATAAAATCTTAAAAAAAAATCCCTGAACCTTTAAAAAATTTTATTTATTTGACAAAGAGAAAGAGAGGGAGAGAGAGAGAGAGAGAATAGCAGGGGAATAGTAGAAGGACAGGGAGAAGCAGGCTACTTGCTGAGCAAGGAGTCCAATGTGGGACTTGATCCCAGGACCCTGGGATCAGGTCAGCTGACTAAGCCATCCAGGCACCTCATAAATTATGAGTCTTAATAGTTACATTTGCTGCAAATATTTTTTCCCAGTATTACTTTTCCTCTTATCCCGTTGTGGTTTCTTCAATCAAGTACTTTTTTAATGTTTATGTAATTAAATCTATCACTCATAAACAAACAAATTTAGAGGGGGTGCCTGGGTGGTAAGTGTCTGCCTTCAGCTCAGGTCATGATCTCAGGGTCCTGGGATCAAGCCCCATGTCTGGCTCTGCATTCAGCCTGCTTCTCCCTTTCCCTCTGTCTGCCACTCCACCTGCTTGTGCTCTCTCTCTCTCTCAAATAAATAAATAAAATCTTAACAAAACAAAACGAACAAACTTAGGGGTTTCTAAGTTTCCTTAGGAAGTCCTCCATCAGCCCAAATCTAGAAAAAGACTTTCAGGGGCACCTGGGTGGCTCAGTGGGTTAAGCCTCTGCTTTTGGCTCAGGTCATGGTCTCAGGATCCTGGGATTGAGCCCCGCATCGGGCTCCCTGCTTAGTGGGGAGCCTGCTTCCCCTCTCTCTCTGCCTGCCTCTCTGCCTGCTTGTGATCTCTCTCTCTGTCAAATAAATAAATAAAATCTTTAAAAAAAAAGAAAAACACTTAAAAATATTTTCTTCTATTAGTTCATATTTTATTTTTTTAGTATTTACAACCTTAATATATTTGAAATTTATTTTTATAGGTAATGTGGGTCAGAAATCTAATTCGACTATCATATCACATGAATAGCAAATTGTCCTATCATTTATTGAAGAATATGTCAAATTTCCTTTGATTGAAATGTTAATTTCATCATATTCTCAATTATACTTGGATCTATTTCTGGACTTTCTATTTGATGTATCTATTAATATTTTCCTATTTCTATACCAATACTGCACTTTTTTTTTTTTTTAGATTTTATTTATCCATTTGTCAGAGAGTGTGTGAGCACAAGCATGGGGAGTGACCGGCAGGGACTTGATCACAGGACCTTGGGATCATGACCTGAGCCGAAGGCAGACACTCAGCTACTTAACTGTCTGGGCCACCCAGATGTCCCTGCACCGTTTTTTAAAAACTTGAGATATAAGTTACATACTCTAAAATAAACGAATTTCAAGTGGCTTTAATATATTCACAAAATATATTCACGAAATTATCTACTTCCAGAACATTTTCATCACTCCAGAAAGAAACCCTATATCCTATTGTTCCAACACCTGACAATCACTAATCTTTCTGTCTCTATAAATTTGCTTTTTTCTGTATATTTCACGTAAACAGAATCATATAATCTAGGGCCTTTTGTGTCTGGATCCTAACAGTATCATAGTATTCCCTTCCTTCCTTCCTTCCTCCGTCTCTCCCTGCCTCTTTCCCTCTCTCCTTCCCGCCTATGTCCCCTGCTCCTTCTCACTTTCTCTCTTCTTTTTCTCTTTTAGATCTTTGAAATACAACTTTATTCTGCTTCTAAAGGAAAAAGAATGGGAGTGGCAGAAACAAGATTTCACCCTTGAACATTGTGTTGTGATTGCAGCAGTCTTATACTGGAAACTTAAGAAGGAAACAGCTGCATTCTAAAACAGCTAAGCACGTGGGTCCAGAAAACCAAGGCACTTTTCTTAGCTGCCACGTTCACTCTGAAGCCCGTTCATCTCCTTCAGAATCCTAAAGAGGAAGTACACTTTCTCTCAGCTCTTGATTGCAGTGGCAGACAGCCGGCGCCACTGACGTTACAGTTTTCCTATAAAACCAGACATCTGATGTGGGGTTCCAGCTTCACTTTCTCATGGGTCATCGTCCCCATTTGGGAAAGCAGCTGTCTGAGCAACCTTGAAATCATGCTCCTGTTGGAAAGGACAAGCAGTGCATGTGAGCTGAAGAGTGAAGGGGTGGAATGTAGTGAGTATTTTTGGTTTTGTCTGCTCAGCATTACATCCTCCCGTTATATGCCTGTGGTAATGGCATCCCAGTTTTCTTCCCAGAACTGTCCCTCCACCTATTGGACTGTCAACTCCGGTGTTCTTTCTTTCTGGTGAGTGTGGGCAGGAACAATTCATGAATGGGAGGATTGGGATTTGTGAATATTTGGGTAAAGAGCCAGGAAATTCAGGCTTTTCATCTGGATTTTGGTTCATATGGAAAAAAATCTTAATTTTATTCTCTTATTGTGCCAAGATATTCTCTTTTTGCTAAGGAAGTCAGTTATTATTTTGTATTTGAGTGTTGTGAATGGAAAGGTATTTAAGAAGCCAAGCTTAGGAGTGCCTGGCTGGCTCAGTTGGTAGAGGATGTGACTGTTGATTTTGGGGTCATGAGTTCAGGACCCACATTAGGTGTAGAGCTTACTTATTAAAAAAAAAAGTCCAGCTTGCAGGTATAACTGTTTCAATTCTGTTTCACATTATGACTCCACATCTCCGTATGATTAATTATTAATAACAAATAAATAAATAATTTCTATGTAACAATAAATCTAAGTAACCTCAGTATGGATGTAGATGGGACATTCTTAAAAATTTCTGATGACCTCTAAGTGTTTTTACATATTGGTGTTCTATTGGGTTCATCATGATCTTGTGCTACACTGGTAATGTGATCCATATGCAATTACTTAGTTTCTCTGCTTTTCTAAGTCATGAATTGTAAGAGGGACCTATGTGAGACATGATTCCTTTTTCAAGGCTTTTATAACGAAGTTGTATTAAGGACTTGAAACCTAGTCAACGTATAGAGGCTAAGTGTCTGGTGTTGGCTGGAGTATATTCTCCACAGAGTAGAGAAAGGTCAGGGCCAGAGATTAAAGTAAATAGAATCTGAAGATGGTAGTTTCATGTTTTCAACAGGGTCAACATCTTTGCTGCCCCAGGTCATCAACTCCTTATCTCTATTAATAAAGACAAGGCTGAGTAGTAGCTGGGCTGAGTGGGAGAAGCCCTAGGCTATGATGGAGAAAAAAATATGTTCCAGAGTGTCGATTGCCTTGAATTCTTCCCCTGTGTGTTCAGAAGAAGGGTTATCTGATGACACTATTATTTCAGTATTGGGTTCCTGAAGTTTCTGTATAGTCATGTGCAACATGGGAGTGAATGCACTGAACTGCAGGTCCCCAGGGAGAGGATAAAATGTTCCATTTCATTGTGTGGGGTCTAAGACATCAAGTGAAAATGTAACAGAGTAGAAAATAGTGAGGGTCATTAACTCCCTCCTTTGTCTAGTAAAATCCTATGAAAGAAGGATACTTGAGAAAAGCATAGTACCTAGAGTACCTAGTGAACCCATTAGAAATCCATCAAAATAAGGAAGGAATCTACATTATGAGATGTATGAGATTATGAAAGGACCCCAAAGGCATAAGTACATTTTATGAACAAACAAATTACACCACCAGCCCATGAAATACACTCTTCTTGTTGTGTTGTGTTTGAAATCCACCCTTATGTCTTCAGGAATTCCCAAGACCAGATGGCTAATGGTGAAAAAATGGTCTCGTTTGCCCAGTCTTTCCATGATTAGTGTTTTAGGACAATTGGAAATGAACTGCTTAGATGTTGACTGCTCCGGTGCCCTGAACGACAATGAGGAATGGGAATTTTCTTAGTGGGCAGAACTTGGGGAGATAGCCATCTCTGTCCACTTTACCTGGAAGCAAAGATAGACTGGTTGATTGATTTGTGGACAGTTGTAATGGCCTGCCTGTATTGCAAGGGTAGTAGAATACGTAAGATTAGAATGTGATATATCTCTCTCCCATTTTATTATCAGAAATATCTTCTATATTGAGCATCTTCAATGAACAGTTACTTGGAGCATGAATAGTCTCACATTACAGGTCCACTTATTGAACAAGTTACTCTTCAGCAATTTTACGTATCATAATGAAATTCCATTTACCTTTCCCTTCCCTAAAACATGTTCTCACCAATTTTCTAATCTTACGTATTCTACTACATGACCTTCCTCAGGTGATACAGATTTCTGTCACTTTTTGACTCTAAACCCCTCCCACTTCTCCCTTTTGCTAACATAAAAGAAGCTCAGAGATGAGGGGAGAGATGAGTCTTTAGGACAATAGTCCTCCATCTCCTTGGTTTGCTGGCTTTCTGAATAAGGTCATTTCCCTTGCCCCCAGCTTCGTGCCTCATGACATATGGGCCTGTCCTGCAGTGACTGGAAAGAGCTTAGATTCAGTTACAGATAAGCAAACAGAATACTGACAGAATTGGGCCAATTGGCAATCCAACTCATAATGTAAGATTTTTTTTTTTTTTCTAACATCCCCTTGTTTTTTTTTTCTTTTTTTTTTTTCTTTTTTTTATTTTTTATTTTTTTAACTTTTTATTTTTTATAAACATATATTTTTATCCCCAGGGGTACAGGTCTGTGAATCACCAGGTTTACACACTTCACAGCACTCACCAAAGCACATACCCTCCCCAATGTCCATAATCCCACCCCCTGTAAGATTTTTAATGTATCTTTATGAGAAACTACAAGACCAATCAGACAAAAGTTCTAAATAATGTAAACACGTTTATTTTACATATATACAGGTATCCAAAAATAGATAACATATCATTATCTAATGGTAATCAGATTGGAAGATAAGGCAAACTCTTGTCTGAGCACCACACCCATATGTTGAACTCTCTATTGAATATATCCACTCACCTGTTTTGGAGAAGCCTTAAGTACATCCTCCCCCAAACCAAGCTCATGATTTTACACCCTTCCCTTATCTCCTGCTAGGACTCTTACACATGTTAGTGACTGACACATCCATTTACTTAACCAAGCTTACCTGGGGGTCATCCATTACCTCCCTCTAATGCATATCCCCATGATCCTGTCTGATGCAGGAAGGGTTGGGGTTTGGAGCTATTGGCCAAGAAAGAATTCTTGAGATGTCTTTGGTGCAAAAAGGTGATTTTATTAAAGCATGGGGGCAGGACCTGCCTGCAGTAAGAGCTGTGCTGGGGTTGTGACCAGTGACTGATTATATATTTTCAAGTTGGGAGGGGGTTAGGGGCAGCTCAAGACTTCAAGGTATTTTGGAAACAAGGTTTCTAAGGTCCTGAGGGGGCTAGCTATTGTTAGGAAAAGGTTATTACTGTCTAGTAAAGGTCTCACTCAAAACTTTTCTGATATATTATCTGTGGGCCACATGCTTGGAGGATGATCGCCAACATGAATCTTGGAGGGGGGTAGAGATAAAGGAAGCTCTCAAAGGAATTTTTTTTTTAAATTTAAATTTTTCTTTTATTAACTTATAATGTATTATTAGCTCCAGGGGTGCAGGTCTGTGAATCGCCAGGTTTACACTTCACAGCACTTACCATAGCACATACCTTCCCCAATGTCCATAATCCAACCACTCTCTTCCTTACCCTCTCCCCTGCAACCCTCAGTTTGTTTTGTGAGATTAAGAGTCTCTTATGGCTTGTCTCCCTCCCAATCCCATCTTGTTTCATTTATTCTTTTCCTAGCTCCAAACCCCCCATGTTGCCTCTCAACTTCCTCATATCAGGGAGATCATATGATAATTGTCTTTCTCTGACTGACTTATTTCACTTAGCATAATACCCTCTAGTTCCACCCATGTCGTAGCAAATGGCAAGACTTCATTTCTTTTTATGGCTGCATAGTATTCCATTGTATATATATACACACTACACCTTCTTTATCCATTCATCTGTTGAAGGACATCTAGGTTCTTTCCATAGTTTGGCTATTGTGGACATTGCTGCTATACACATTCGGGTGCACATGCCCCTTTGGATCACTACATTTGTATCTTTAGTGTAAATACCCAATAGTGTAATTGCTGGGTCATAGGGTAGCTCTATTTTCAACTTTTTGAGGAACCTCCATGCTGTTTTCCAGAGTGGTTGCACCAGCCTGCCTTCCCACCAACAGTGTAGGAGGGTTCCCTCCAAAGGAATTTTTATATGTTAAAATAGACTTGCAGGATCCTGAGGGGTTGGGCTAAGATTGCCTCTTGCCCTTAGCAAAGTATTAATATTGAGGCAGCTGAGTTCCTAGAGGAATGTCACTCTGCCTGTTTCAAGGACTTGTCAATGGGTTCTAAGGAATAAGGGAATTTAATTTTTTCTTTTGCCTTTGTTTCCCACATCACTGTCTATTTACTTACAAGGCCTTTTAATTTTAAAGATGGTTCCACTGTGTTCACTTCTGTTCTGAACAAAAGATTCACCACAGTTGTGGTTTCAAAAAGGAACAAAAATTACTATTATTATAGAAACCTATAGAAGCAGAAAAGGAAAGAAATCTACACAGAGCGGAGGGTAATAATAAGCAATAAATGAGAATAAGGCAAAGTTAAGTCAAATTGGGTACTTACAACATTCAGTGTCGTTAGCTGGGGGAAGCCTGGCGGAACAGCCAGGCTGGAGTCCTGACTGACAGGCCTAGATAAAGCCTCCTCCCCTCAGGGGAGACTTCCAACTGACCGTCCCATAAGGGCCATGTTTATAGAGCAAATAACAGGGTCTGTAAATATTTGTTCACCCATGTGAAGTTTGGAGGAAGAAACGGTTCTATGTTACCATGTTTTTATATTTTCAAGGAGCCTGGGCTGTGTGTGTCCTGCCTCCCCTCCCAGATTCCATTCCTGGGGGCCAGCCCAGCCCAGAGCAGGAGCCGATGTGAGACAAGATTTGTGGTTCTTGGTGTCCAGAACTGAGGGGCCAGTTCGGACCTAGAGGCCAGAGAATGTATTTTATTTTATTTTTATAATAGGTTTTACTTATTTATTTGAGAGAGAGAGAGAGAGAGAGCAAGAGAGAGAGAGAGAGCACATTAGCCAGCAGAGAGGCAGGCAGAGAGAGAGGGAGAAGCAGACTTCTCACTGAACAGGGAACCCGATGTGGGGTTCAATCCCAGGACCCTAGGATCATGACTTGATCTGAAGGCAAACACTTAACAGACTGAGCTATTCAGATGCCCTTATTTTATTTTAAAAATTGTTTTTATTTAAATTTAATTAGGTTAACATATACTGTATTATTAGTTTCAGAGGTAGAATTTATTGATTCATCAGTTGCATGTAACACCCAGTGCTCATTCCATCGAGTGCCCTCTTAAATGCCCATCACCTAGTTACCCCATCCCCCAGCTCACCTCCCTTTGAGCAACTTTCAGTTTGTTTCCTAGAGTTAAGAGTCTCTTATGGTTTGCCTCCCATTTTTCTTTCCCAGCCCCTCTGTTCATCTGTTTTGTTTCTTAAATCCCACATAAGAGTGAAATCATATGGTATTTGTCTTTCTTTGACTGACTTATTTTGCTTAAGGTAATATACTCTAGTTCCATCCACATGGCAAGATTTCATTCTTTTTGATGGCTGTGTAATATTTCGGTGTGTGTGTGTGTGTGTGTGTGTGTGTGTGTGTGCGCCACATCTTGTTTATCTATTCATCTGTTGATATCTGAGATCTTTCCATAGTTTGGCTGTTGTGGACATTGCCACTATAAACATTGGGATGCACTTGCCGCTTCGAACCTCTATGTTTGTATTCTTTGGATAAACACCTAGCAAGCAGTTACTAGCTGGGCTTGAATATTAAATAACCAGGCTGCCAAGGTTATTCACATAGCATGAGTCCCGCAGATGGCATTTCTTAGCCTGCTTGTATATATGCAGGTCCAGGTGGGCAGTTATGGGGGACAAATCACAGAAATATCTTCCGTATAGAATAACTTCTCTCATCTCTACTTATCCCTCTCCAGCCCATGCTATGGTTTTGGGTGTCTGCCAGAGCTCTCAGCTGTCACCCTGTCTGTGTGTGCATGGACTGTCCGCCTGGCAGTGGCACAGTGCTCCTATGTTTTATCTCAGGTGTGAAGCTGGTTTTCAAAGCTCCAAATTTTAGGGACCACAGACCAGCACTAACCCTCTGGGGGAGTGTCTTGCTGAGCTGTGGCTTGTACTGGTTTGTGCCAGAAAAGCAGTTGCACAATTGTGCAAGGTTTTGGATTTTATGGTAAAACATCGCTTAAAGCTGGCATCCAGGTTAGCTGCCCTCAGCAGGTGTCTCTGCTTGTATGTTAATGAACGGGGCGGTGCAATGGTGCCCATTGGCTCTTTTGTACCCTGAGAGTCAGTGCCTCCCCTCCCAAATGCACTCCAAGAAGGGGAACTGTCTCTCCCAGCATAACCCAGGGGATCCTCAGAGCATGTTGTCTGCTTCCAAGGCCTCTGCTCTCCTTCACAGGAGCATCAGTACACCTGCCAGCCTCCACTTGGAGAGAGTGCAGGCTTCCAAAACTTTAGTCTTTGTTTTCCCAGTCAACGGTTTTGTTTTCTCAGTCAATGGTTTTGGGGAATTGTTTTTCTTGAACAATCCCCTGCATGCTGTTTTTTTCCTCTCTCTCCTCTCTCTGTGATTAGGGCTCCCTCCCCTCCACAGCACCTGTGAGTGTTTTCTCCCCCAAATCATACTACTGCACGGGCTACCTTCCACGATGGAGCCTCTTTTCTCCCTCTAGTTGTGTAGTTTTTTCTCTCCATTCTCAGCTTGATATCCTAGGTGTTCAGAATGATTTGATAATTATATAGCTGTGTTCGAGGAATGAGGTAAGCATAAGGTTCTTGTCTTATGCCACCATCCTAATTCTTCTCCTAGATGGACTATAATATATATATATATATATATATATATATATATATATATCTCCAAAGGAAATGAAAACCAGATATCGAAGAGATATCTGCACTCCCATGTTTATTGCAGCATTATCCTCAGTAACTAAGTTATGGAAACAACATAAGAATCGGTCAGCAGATGGTATCACATAATCTTTGCCCAGGCAGATGCTTAACAGACAGAGCCACCCAGGTGCTTCTATTTACTTTTATTTGAATGGGCCACACTTTTGTATTTCTTTGTATGCTCTGTGATTTCTTTTCTTTTTTTTAAAATTTGACAGAGAGAGAGATCACAAGTAGGCAGAGAGGCAGGCATTGAGAAAGGGGGAAGCGGGCTCCCCACTGAGCAGAGAGCCCGATGAGGGCTCGATCCCAGGAACCCGGGATCATGACCTGAGCCAAAGGCAGAGGCTTAACCCACTGAGCCACCCAGGCGCCCCTGTGATTTCTTTTTAATGCAAACTGGAATTTTAAACCTAATGATGTGGTAACTCTGGAAATTAGATTCTTTCTTTCCCAGGGTATGCTGTTTTATTTTGTTGTTGCTTTTGTGAGGTTTTATGTATTTGTTTTTTTTTTAATTAAATTATTTCATTTTACTAAAAAAGTTTTTATTTTTTTATTTTTATTTTTATTTTTTTTTACTAAAAAAGTTTTAAAAACTTTTAAAAGTTTTTAAAAGTTTTAAAAACATTTTTTATTCTTTTTTTTTTACTAAAAAAGTTTTAAAAACTTTTAAAAGTTTTTAAAAGTTTTAAAAACTTTTTTTATTCTTTTTTTTTAGGAGTTTTCTTTTATTTTTATTTTTTAAAATTTTTTATTTTTTATGAACATATATTTTTATCCCCAGGGGTACAGGTCTGTGAATCACCAGGTTTACACACTTCACAGCACTCACCATTTTTTTATTCTTTATTGGAGAAGTGTCTATTCATGTCTTCTGCCCATTTTTTGAGATGATTATCTGACATGATTATCTTGTGTGTGTTGAGTTTGAGGAGTTCTTTATAGATTTCGGATATCAGTCCTTTGTCTGTACTGTCATTTGCAAATATCTTCTTCCATTCTGTGGGTTGCCTCTGTTTTGTTGACTGTTTCCTTTGCTGTGCAGAAGCTTTTGATCTTGATGAAGTCCCAAAAGTTCATTTTTGCTTTTATTTCCTTTGCCTTTGGAGACATATCTTGAAAGAAGTTGCTGTGGCTGATGTTGAAGAGGTTATTGGCTATGTTCTCCTCTAAGATGCCCTTCAACGGAATAGATAAAGAAAATGTGGTCCATATACACTATGGAGTATTGTGCCTCCATCAGAAAGGATGAATACCCAACTTTTGTAGCAACATGGATGGGTCAATTATCATATGGTTTCACTTATTTGTGGAGCATAAGGAATAACACGGAGGACATGGGGAGATGGAGAGGAGAAGGGAATTGGGGAAAATCGGAGGGTGAGATGAACCATGAGAGACTGTGGACTCTGAGAAACAAACTGAGGGTTTTGGAGGGAAGGGGGTTGAGGGGTTGGATGAACCTGGTGATGGGTATTGTGGAGGGCATGTATTGCATAGAGCACTGAGTGTGGTGCACAAACAATGAATTCTGGAACACTGAAAAGAAATTTAAAAAATAAAAATTAAAAAAAAGATAAAAGTATTTTATTTATTTGACAGAGAGATAGAGAGTGCACAAGTAGGCAGAACAGCAGGCAGATGGAGAGGGAGAAAACAGGCTCTCTGCTGAACCTGATGTGGGGCTTGATTCCAGGACCTTGGGATCATAGCCTGAGCCCAAGACAACCACTTAACCGAAGGCAGCCATTTAATTCACTGAGCCAGCCAGGCACCCCTATTTGTTTTCTTTTTGGATTGCTTAGGCTGTCTTATGCTGAGGACCAGACTTAAATATAAACTTAAGGTATTCTCATGTTTTATTAGCCTTTTCTGGGACATGCATGGTCACTTTTAAATTTCCCCATGTATAGGGGCGCCTGGGTGGCTCAGTGGGTTAAGCCGCTGCCTTCGGCTCAGGTCATGATCCCAGGGTCCTGGGATCGAGCCCCGCATCGGGCTCTCTGCTCAGCAGGGAGCCTGCTTCCTCCCCTCTCTCTGCCTGCCTTTCTGCCTGCTTGTCATCTCTCTCTGTCAAATAAATATAAAATCTTAAAAAAAAAAATTTCCCCATGTATATAGTTGTTCTTGAATTTTCTGGTCTTTATTTTTTAACTTTTTGTAAAAAGATTTTTAAAAATATTTTATTTATTTATTTGAGAGAGAGAGAGAGAGAACAAGCTGTGGGAGTGGCAGGCAGAGGGAGAGGCAGAGGGAGAAGCAGGCTCCCTGCCCAGGACCCTGAGATGGTGACCTGAGCTGAAGTCAGAGGCTTAACCAACTGAGACACCCAAGTGCCCCAGAATTTCTAGTCTTTAATGTCTGGCTCCCATAGGCAGAAAAGGAGGAAGATAAAGGGAGGGGGGAAAAAGCACAGGACTCTTAAACACTGGGAAATTACTTTAGCCTGGTGGGCGGGAACTTGCAGTAAAAAGAGGAGGCACTTCTTTGTGTGCATTCTGTGAGGGGAGGCAGCAATCAGATGAGGGATCAGAACATATATCCCTGACATTGGGAGGAGAGCTATCCCTGAGCCACTGGGTGGCTCAATAGGTTAAGGGTCTGCCTTCAGCTCAGGTCATGATCCTGGGTCCTGGGGTCAAGTCCCACATCAGGCTCTCTGCTCAGTTGGGAGCCTACAACATGGCTGTTGCAAACTGTGTTTAAGCTGCTCCAGGAAAATGTGCTCAGCTGCCTTCCAAACCCATGAGGGTGGGGAATGTGTAGCTTCTTAGAGTGCTAAGAGGTGAAATTGATTGAAATTAATTGCAGTTACCCTCCAAGCCTTCCTCTGGAAGTCGCAAACCTCAGTAGACTCCAGTCCTGAATACACTTACATCAGACATACTGTGTCAGTGCCATTGTTGTCTATGTGGGGAGGTCCTGGTGATTCCTACTCTGTCATATTCCCCTACCTTAAATTTTCATATTTTAGGATTTCCTTATTTTTTTTTTAATTTTTAATTTTTATTTTTTATAAACATATAATGTATTATTAGCCCCAGGGGTACAAGTTTGTGAATCGCTAGGTTTACACACTTCACAGCACTCACCATAGCACATACCCTCCCCAATGTCCATAACCCCCCCCCCCCCCCCGCAACCCTCAGTCTGTGGATTTCCTTATTCTTTCCTAATATTTCAAAGGGCTCCTCGACCTAATCTACTGTCACTAATTCAAACTTTGGCTGTTTCCTTTATATTTATCTCAGTTATGGTGTCATTTAGGTGCCCTCTTCTATTTTTCCAAATCCTGTTATTTTTTATTGGTTCTTATCTGTGAATATATGTTGCTGCTTTAACATATCAATATCCACTCTTAACTAATTGAGAATATTAATTATTTCATTTATCTCTTCAGTTAATTCGGGGTTATTTTCTATTGGCTATTTGGCTTGTTGTTTCTCTTTGTTTAGGTGTTTGTGACAAAATTAGTTGTGATCATTTGTCCATGAAAATGTGAGCTTTCTTGCTTTTATTGTGTATATAATCCTTGAAAAAAAAAATTACCAGTTACTTTACCAGCAAAAGATGGGTTTATTGAGGAATTAAAGAAATTTGCAGTCCGAACAAACAAGCTATGGTCAAACTGTAGGCAAGTTTGGGGAACAAAGGAGAGGTATGTTTTCATAAGGAGAAGAGGAGTCTGTTGGGAAGGCTGTTATAAACTAAAAGTCTATTGGCATAAACTGGGAGTTCAAAGTGTGGTGGCTTCCCATTGGCTGAACTGTTGCTAGGAGGGATAAGGAAGGTGTTCTTTCCTGTGGTAGAGTAATATCCACCTGCAAGGTCAGGTTGGTCTCTTCCTGTTGGATCTACAATAGACTAGGAGTCCTAACTCCTCCCAACTCTATTTTAGTGATGTTTCTCATTACTAATTTTCTTTTCTTTTTTTTTTTTTTTAAAGATTTTATTTATTTATCAGAGAGAGAGCGAGCACAGGCAGACAGAATGGCAGGCAGAGGCAGAGGGAGAAGCAGGCTCCCTGCCGAGCAAGGAGCCCGATGTGGGACTTGATCCCAGGACGCTGGGATCATGACCTGAGCTGAAGGCAACTGCTTAACCAACTGAGCCACCCAGGTGCCCCTCTCATTACTAATTTTCATATGCATGTGGTAGATGGGTGTTTGGTGGGGTAACCTGCATGTCTTTTGGTTGTTTTAAAGTATTGCATGGAGCACTGGGTGTGGTTGCGTAAATAATGAATCTTGGAACACTGAAAAAATAAAAAAAAATAAAGTAGGTGGTGGAAAATTCCAGTTAAAACTCCACAATGATAAAATCTGGGCTTATTTATACCCATTTGCTACTTCCTAAATAGTACTTTTCTTCTTTTTCCCCCCTCTGCACTTGGAAATATCTATATTTCTGCCCTACATGTGTTTCCTTCTCACGTTTTATTTTTTCCCTCAGGTTTTGGCGTCCATCCATCATTGTGTATAGGAAGTAGAAAAACTATAAACTCTGTGTTTGCCTCATCCAATTACACGCGTTTTTATACACTTATGATAGCTGGCCTTTGGAACCACCATTTTGTTATCTCAGTTGTACTTGTGGTACCGTGTAGATGTTTTTGGTTATTGAGCAAATAATGATAGACCCAGATTTTTGTGGTGGGGAGAATAACATAACTCAAAAGCCTTCACCCAACTCGTTCTTTTACTGTTGGTGCCCAGCAACCTGTCTCGGGCATCTCTTTCATTTTCTCACCAAGATAACAGTACCCTCTTTCGTCAAAAATTCTTTTTTTTTTTTTTTTAAAGATTTTATTTATTTATTTGAAAGACGGAGATCACAAGTAGGCAGAGAGGCAGGCAGAGAGAGAGAGAGAGGGAAGCAGGCTTCCTGCGGAGCAGGGAGCCCGATGCGGGGCTCGATCCCAGGACCCTGAGATCATGACCTGAGCCAAAGGCAGCAGCCCAAACCACTGAGCCACCCAGGCGCCCCTCGTCAAAAATTCTTAATCTTGACTTTAGTTATTCATATCCCTACTTCTTCTTCTTCTTTTTTTTTTTTTTTTTAAAGAGGGTGGAAGAGCACGAGTTGAGGGTGGACAGAAGAAGAGAGAGAGTTCTAGGCAGGCTCCATGCTCAGCACAGCGCTGGCTCAGGGCTTGACCTCACAACATTGAGATCGTGAGCTGAGCTGAGATCAGGAGTTGGATGCTTAACCAACTGAGCCACCCAGGTGCCCCCATATACCTTGTTTTTACTTGTCTGGATTTTCCAGGATTTGGCTAGGAGAGGAAGCAATCAGGCTGTGGGAATATGTTATTTTATCCCTGAAAGTTTGTTTATTTCCAGGATACCCAGCCCTGTGACTCACAACAGGAAAATCTCAGAACTTCCATTTATGTTAACCAGGCAGGTTAGCCTAGTCCCTATTATTTCAGGGTTCATGGCATGTCTCCAGCAGCTGATTTGGTTTAAGAATAATTTATAATTCCCAGGTCTTCACCAAAGTTGGAACATACCAGAAATTGGGCTTCACTTGTTCAGAATAAACCCTGTTTTGATGATAGTCAGATCTTGAAGTAATCAGAGCTTTTGCAGAAAATGGTCTCAATTTAGATTAATTTTCCTATTCTCAAGATTGAAAAAAGATAGGCTTGCCTGTCTAGTTACAGGGTCTCACTGGTTTATAATGTCTCTGATGTTGGCCCTAGTACCAATAGTCCAGGACACATTCACAAGTGAGGGATTGGACTTGGTCAGTAAGATAGACAGGGAAGGTATGACTGAAAGGGATGCTTGAATAAATTCAGAGATGAAACGATTAGGCTGTGTGTCCTACAGGTGGGAAGGTCATGGCCATGGTGAACCTTGTAGCATTATATTCAGACTTGGCAACTAGTATTTGGGTGATTATTCTCTTGGTAGCTAAAACCCAGTCATTGGATTGAAATGGAGGCTTTACAGAATCCTGACCTGAAACCATTAGTACTGATCAGAAGTTCTTGATGTGGAGAAAGGGGAACCCTATTACACTGTTGGTGGGAATGCAAGTTGGTGCAGCCACTTTGGAGAACAGTGTGGAGATTCCTCAAGAAATTAAAAATAGATCTTCCCTATGACCCTGCAATTGCACTACTGGGTATTTACCCCAAAGATACAGATGTTCTCGTAACATCCTTATTTGAACATCTCTACTTGAAAGATAATCTTTTTTAAAAAAATTTATTTTATTTAAATTCAATTAATTAACATATAGTATATTACTAGTTTCAGTGATTCATCAGTTGCATATAACATCCAGTGCTCATTACATCCATGTGCTCTCCTTAATGTCCATCTCCCAGTTTCCCCATCCTCCCACCAACCTCCTCTCCAGCCACCCTCAGTTTGTTTTCTATAATTAAGAGTCTCTCATGGTTTGTCTCTTTTATATTTCCCTCCCTTCTCATATCATCCTCTGTTTTCTTTCTTAAATTCCACATATGAGTGAAATCATATGATAATTGCCTTTCTCTGACTTATTTTGCTTAGCATAATATTGCTGATGAATTGATTTCATTTAACCAAATTAACTCTTTTAGTTACATGAAAGATTTGGCACTATTATCTTATACTGGTAGGCAGAGAGTTATGCAGAAGTACTGGTAGGCAGAGAAGTTATGCAAAATGTACACTGAAGGCTGACTACATATGGAGAACGATCAATGATTATGAGAGTTGGTTAATATTTCTGAATTATTAAGTCTGACAGCATAATCCTGCTTTCTGTGTTGTTTAGTCTATTGATACCAGATGCTTAATGCACAGTAAAATATGACAGTGTAATAGAAGTTAAGGCTGTTCTGCAAAATAAAGAAAATTACTGTGTGGGATAGGAAATGAAGCAAGCAGAAGCTGAAAGTTAGAATTGATTTTAAACAAAAGGGTGGCTGTATGTTAAACTTCAAAAATTATTGTACCTTAAAAAAAAGAAATGGAGGGTAGTTTTTCCAGAAAGACTGAGAACAGCTAAGTCAAATTTCAAAGACTGAGGTACTAAACAATGTTTAAATAACTACTTATTAATAGGGACCAATTTAGAAGGCTAGTTAAACTAACTGGGGCTCCTGACTTGGTGGGCATGAATCAGGACACATCACAAAGAAACATTTGTTATGAGTACAAGGACATGTCATGTGAATGTGAGGTTCACTTATCAGTTTGGTTTCAAGGGCAAGGAGCACGGGTTTAGTACCTTGGTTCTATGAACTAGCTCAACCTGAGAAGGGAGGTGATATGAACCCATTCAGATTTAGCTTGTCATGCCTGAAACATTATGTGCACATATGAGGAATGGTTCAGGGGTGAGGAGGCGATGCGACCAGTTGAGATTCAACTCTGGTTAAGACAGGGGAAGAGACTTTCAGACAGCAGGGAGGGCTGACACAAAGTTGCTTTTATTTTAATGGTCATACAGTCAATTCTCAGCAAAGAGAGAACTCACGTCCGGAAAATGGCAAACAGCTGGAAGTTTCCAGGATTATGGAAATATTACAAAGTTTTAAAAATTGGCTTGAATTTTCTTAAAACAATGTTTCAGAATGGTGCATCAACTCTAACCTTTTGGCCTTTTTTCCCTGTTCAAGCAAAAACAAACAAACAAACAAACAAACAAAAAACAGATCTATGTTAATAGATTTTGGAAAGTTTCCCTGGATTAATTTAAGTCATTATTTATCCCAGGGGAAGTGCTGAGATGCCATATCTTTCAATGTCCCTCCTGTTCCACTGATGAATCTTCTATTCTTTCGTTCCCTTAAAACTTAGTCATTTCTACTATGTGCCAGGCATTGCAAAAATGCACTAGGGATATTAGATAAATAAAGCAAAATTTCTGTTTTTGAGTTATTCCCAAGGTCACTTTTCATTTTACTCTCCTGGAAATCAGCCATACAAAAGCCTTGTTAGCCTCCAAGGACCTTCTTCTAGTTCCAGTGACTGGGAAATGGCCAAAGTGTGAGCTGAGAGCTTAGTCGTATAAAACAGCATACTGCTATGGAGATTTCACAAGTCTGGGATTAAAAGGGTTGGGTTTGGGTGAACTTGTGTATGTAAAATGGTCAAGCCCTGGGTGACTATCAGATCTGGTTAGAAACCTTGCTACATCGTATAATGTGAACTCGGGCCAGGTAGTTACCTCCAGTGGACTTGGTTTCTTCATCTGCCCACTTTAATGATAAAAATATCCCTTAGAGTGATTTAAATTTTAAATTATACCAATATATGTCATTTGCTTAGTGCAGCACCTGGCACATGGTAATTATTTGATAAGTGGTGACTACTATTTTTTCTCTGGAATTTGATTCCCCAACTGGAAAATGATAAATGATCCTGAGATCCAACTCAACTATTAAGCCTTTTGTTGAGGACATTCCTCCCTCTTCCCATCCCAAACAAGGAATCTTAGTATCTCAGAGCCTTTCCTTTTCCTCTCCCCCAAGGATCAAGGACAAGATGGGATTCCTTACGTTATTTTGTACTCTTTGACACAGGCTATGTCACATTCTATTTTAAGCTTGTAGTTATTAAGGTTGCCATTACATCCGGAGAAGATAAAACTTTCACATCTTTCGGAGCTTTGGTTGTAGAAATATCTGAAGTGAATTTCAAAGCAGCTGCCAACTTCCATATCCATTTTGCAGGGATCTGCATGAGAGGTTCCCGTTGAGTTAGGAAGAATTAGTTAGAACTCAGCCAGAGATCTTGCTTTACAGGACCCTTAAAGATGCCTCACATTAGTTTGGAAATGGGTGGTAAGTGGTTGAGTGGCTTGACCAAGGGCATGCATTTGCTATGTGGCCATGCCAGAATTTGGGGTGTCTGACTCACAGTGTAGACTGTGCCACCTCTTGTGCTCCAGAAGCAATGAGCCTGTACACATAACCCATGGAAGAAAGCTTCATTATCCTTCACATCTACATTGTGAGCTTCTGTAAATAAGGACCACGGGTTCAAGTGTTCTCTTTGCACCCAGATCCCAGATATTGAAAATGCCTCAGTTTGCTCAGTTTCCAATCCCCGTTTACTCTCCTCTCAGTACGTATTCTTAAATGGTCTGGGATCTTCGAAATTTGTCAGGAAACCCCTAGTTCAAAATACTTCTGGTTCTTTGGAATGCCTACAAAAGACACCCCCATCTGGAAAGGACTGACTTGCAACGTAGTTTGCTTTTTCTTATCAGACATCCACAAGAGCCCTAGAGTAAGTAATGCCCATAGTCAAAGGACTAAGAGTCTATGGGTATTAGCTTAAAAGGAGGACCTTCCTGGACCAGCTGGATATCACTTTTTTTTTTTACACTTTCTCCCTCATTCATAATTGGCCTTTGCATTTATTTTTGGCTTTAAGTTCATACCTTTGAGGTCTCCACATATCATTTCAGCAAGTCTAGCAACACCACCCATTAATGGGGTAGTCAGCAAGAGGAAGATGAAGAGCCCTAGGAGAAATCCCAACTCAGCAGGCTTCATGATGCAGCAAGCAGGAGGTAGGAGAGTCTTGGTATCAACTGATGTTATATTTTGGGCTTGATACTTGAGATGGCTGTGCCCACTCACCCCAAGGGCCAGGACTGGGCATTACTAGGCATTGAGTTGAACAATGAATGCTTGAGTACCCAGCCATGAAGCTGAAGGTCCCAGGCCAGTTAAACTCTTGACAGTGAGTCCCATGTTCATCTAGGAACCATAGAAATGAAAGGATCAGAACTTCTAACATAAGTTTAATGATGGAGGATAGAATGATTAAAGAATTAAAAAAGAATTGCTTCCTTTCCTCTCTTCAACCTTCCACAACAAGGAAGACACTGATCCTGGTGAAACAGGAAGACTGTAATAAGAACAATAGTGGTAATGATGGTAACTAACCTCTATGGTACTTCCTTCATGCTAAGCACTATTATTTATCTATCTGCATAAAATCTTTGAATTTCAAAAACAAAAAACCCACATGCACGAGTTAGGTGCAACTTTCACCATCACAGATGAAGAAATTGAGGTTGAGGTTAAGTTTTACATTCAAGGGGCGCCTGAGTGGCTCAGTAGGTTAAAGCCTATGCCTTCGGCTCAGGTCATGATCTCAGGGTCCTGGGATCGAGCCCTGCATTGGGCTCTCTGCTTGGCGGGGAGCCTGCTTCCTCCTCTCTTTCTGCCTGCCTCTCTGCCTACTTGTGCTCTCTATGTGTCAAATAAATAAATAAAATCTTAAAAAAAAAAGTTTTACATGCAAGGTCATCCATCTATTATGTAGTGGAATCAAGATTTGAACTCACTATACTATATTGCCTAGCATATGGGACAACTTAGTTTTGATTTATTGTAAAACTTTTGAAGTTTTGGCGTTCACATTTAAACTCTTAAACTCCCTGAAGTTGATTATTTTTGGTCAAGTATGAAATAATCGTCCGATTGAATTTTTCAATGGCTTCAGACTCATTTATTGATAAGTTTATTTTTTATCTATATAATATCTATGTCATACATTTTATCTATATAATATCTATATAATAACTTTTCTTATACATTTGGGATTATTTCTTTTCTTTTTTTTGGTTTCTAATTTAATTTAATTCAATTTTTTTGGTGTGTGTTTTCCAAAATTCATTGTTTATGCACCACACCCAGTGCTCCATGCAATACGTGCCCTCCTTAATACCCACCATGAGGTTCACCCAACCACCCTCCCTCCTCCCCTCCAAAACCCTCAGTTTGTTTCTCAGAGTTCACAGTCTCTCATGGCTTGTCTCCTCCTCTGATTTCCTCCAACTCACTTCTCCTCTCCATCTCCCATTGTCCTCCGTGTTATTCCTTATGCTCCACAAGTAAGTGAAACCATATGATAATTGACTTTCTCTGCTTGACTTATTTCTGAGATCTGTGTTTCACTCTACTATATATTCCTGCTCCAAAGCCATTCTTAATTACTTGAATTTTATATTATCTTAGGATTTTGCATATTCACATACATTTCAGGGTCAGTTTGTCAAGTTCTTCAAAAGGCCCATCTTGGATATTGATTTTAGTTGAATTAGATTTACAGGTCAATTTGGGGAGAATGATGTCTTTACAATATTATCTTAGGTATATACAATAGTTTCCCATCTGTATTGGTTTTCTTTTCTTTTCTTTTTTAAGATTTTATTTATTTATTTGGCAGACAGAGATCACAAATAGACAGAGAGGCAAGTGGGGGGTGGGGAGGGTGAGGGTGGAGCAGGCTTCCCGAGGAGCAGAGATCCTGATGCGGGGCTCCATCCCAGGACCCTGGGATCATGACCTGAGCTGAAGGCAGAGGCTTTAGTCCACTGAGCCAACCAGGTGCCCCTGTATTGGTTTTCTTAATATCTTCCAAGAAAGGCTTACAATATTTATATTTCTCAAACAGGTCTTGTAATCTTATTTATATTTTTGGTATTACTGTAAGTGATATCTTTGAACATTATATTTCTATTTGTTTCTGATATATGGAAATATGATTTAAGTTATTTATTAATCTTATGTCTAGCATAAGCAATGAGTAGTGATGTTGAACACCTTTTTATGTATTCGTTCGCTATTCATCCGTCCCGTAGAAAATGGTCCATCCAGGTCCTTTGCTCATTTAAAATCAGAGTATTTGGCTTTTTTCACTTTCAATGAATTGTATGAGTTCCTTACAAATTTTGGACATTAACTCCTTACCAGATATGTGGTTTGCAAATATATTCTCTCAATCCATAGGTAGTTTTTTCATTTTGTTGATTGCTTCCTTTGTTTGCAGAAGCTTTTTTATTTGATGTAGTCTTACTTGTTTATGCTTGCTTTTGCTGCTTGTGCTCTTAATGTCTCATCCAAAATATCAATGCCAAAGACTATTACCAAGGAGCTTTTTCCTTACACTTCTCTTCTATGAGATTTACAGTGTCAGGTCTTACGTTTAAGTCCATATCCATTTCAAATTAATTTTCATGAGTGGTGTAAGATAGAGGTCCAGTTTCATTATTTTGCATGTGGATATGTGGTTTCCCCAGCATCATTTATTGAAGAGACTATCCGTTTCCCATTGTGTATACTTGGTTCCCTTGTCAGGTATTAGTTGACCTTATACATATGGGTTTATTTTTAGGCTTTTGGTTCAGTTTCATTGGTCTATGGGTCTGTTTTCATGCAAGTACAATAATATTTTGATTACTGTAGCTTTTTCCCCCCAATTAATTAACATATAGTGTATTATTAGTTTCAGGGTAGAGTTTAGTGATTCATCAGTTGCATAAACACCCAGCACTCACTGCACCACATTCCCTCCTTAATGCCCATCCCCCTGTAGCTCCTTCCCCACCTCCCTTCCAGCAACCCTGTTTGTTTCCTAGAGTTAAGAGTCTCTTATGGATTCCTGGTCCATATATACAATGGAATATTACTCAGCCATCAGGAAGGGTGAATACCCACCATTTGCCTCGACATAGGTGAACTGGACAGGATTATGTTAAGTGAAATAAGCATATTTCTCAAGCAGAGAAAGACAATTATCATATGGTTTCACTTATTAGGAGAAGGAAGGGAAGAATGAAGAGGGGGAAATGAGAGGAGGAGATAAACCATGGGAGACTGTGGACTATGGGAAAAAAACTGAGGGTTTCAGAGGGGAGCGGGGTGGGAGGATGGATGAGCCTGGTGATGGGTATTAAGGAGGGCTTGTATTGCATGGAGCACTGGGTGTTATATGCTAACAACGAATAATGGAACACTACATCAAAAACAAATGACATACTAACATAACATAATAAAATAAGAAAAAAATAAATGTGGTTTGAAATAAGAAAATGTGATACCTCCAGCTTTGTTTATCTTTCTCAAGGTGCTTTGGTTATTTGGGGTCTTTTTGGTCCACAAAAATTTTAGGATTTTTTTTTTTCTATTTCTGTGAAATATGTCATTGGAATTTAATAAGGGTTGTATGGAATCTATAGCTTGCTTTGGGTAGTAGAAGGGAAAACCACACTCCTCTGTGTGCCCTTTACTCTCTCGACTCTACAATAACAGCACAGCTTCACTTCTGAGATTAGATGTGTGTGTGTGTGTGTGTGTGTTTCCATACCTCAAGCAATTCTTTTTTTTTTTAAAGATTTATTTATTTATTTATTTATTTATTTATTTGACAGAGAAATCACAAGTAGGCAGAGAGGCAGGCAGAGAGAGATAGAGAGATAGGGAAGCAAGCTCCCTGCTGAGCAGAGAGCCCCATGTGGGGCTCCATCCCAGGACCCTGGGACCATGACCTGAACTGAAGGGAGAGGCTTAACCCACTGAGCCACCCAGTGGCCATATCAAGCAATTCCGCAACACCACTGGGTGCCTTACAATTTAACTGAATTCTGACACTATTAACAGGGAAATACCATCAGATCCCACATATTTAGTGCTCAGGCTCACAAGACTGCACCCCCTTTACCCACATCAGATACTAATGGCAAGTCTAGGTGGTTAACTAGACTTCTGACCAACCAGCTATAGGTTGGGGACTCCCATGACCCCTTCCTTGGGTGGGAGTAATTTGTTACAGCAGTTCACGGACTTCAGGAACAGTTTATTTACTGTGTTACTGATTGGTTATAAAAGGATGTAACAGGTTTCATGGAGCTTGAAACCTGTACAAATTAGGGAATATTATTTTAGAGAAACACTGCAGTGCAATGATGCAGAAAACTATGGATACAAAGTTAGGTATGTAAGTCAATATTTATTTGGAAGGAAAAAGGAAATTATAGGGTACCTGGGTGACTCAGTCTGTTAAGCATCTGCCTTTGGCTCAGGTCATGATCCCAGAGTCCCTGGACTGAGTCCCACATTGGGCTCCCTGCTCATTGGGGAGCTCTTCTCCCTCTCCCTCTGCCACTCTCCTTGCTCCTTCTCTCTCTCTCTCTCACTCTATCTTTCTCAAATAAATAAATAAATAAAATCTTAAAAAAAGAAATTATAACAAATCACAAGCTTACAAAAGCTTATGAATACATCAAACATCATGAATCCTAGAAAAATAACATTTCATTACTATTATTTAAGATATTTTAAAAATACCATTTTCCTATATTTTCTGGCTGATTATTCTCTGATCACCTCTTCTCATGACAGTGATTTTTTATTTTTTTAAAAAAGATTTTATTTATTTGACAGAGACAGCAAGAGAAGGAATACAAACAGGGGGAGTGGGGGAGGGAGAAGCAAGCTTCCAGCCCAGCAGGGAGCCCAATGTAAGGCTCAACCCCAGGACCCCAGGACTATGACGTTAGCTGAAGGCAGATGCCCAATGACTGAGCCACCCAGGCAACGCTATATCTTGTTTCTAGAGAGAGAACAGAAAGATAATTCAGTCTTTGCTCTAGCATGGTTGATAAAAATCTTAAAGTTATAGTCCTGGAGAACTAATGCACAGCCCAGTGATTATAGTCAACAATGCCATATTATAATCGTCAAAGTTGCTAAGAGACTAGATTGTAATCATTCTTACCACAAAAAAGAAATAACAATTATGTGTCTTCATAGAGGTGCTAGCTAATGCTATAGTAATCATATTGCAATATATAAATGTATCAAAACACAATGTAAACCTTAAACTTGCACAATGTCATATCTCAGTTATATTTCAATAAAAAAATTAAGTTGTTGATATTGGGAAAGATCCTTTCTAGATTTATAACATTGGTAATGCCACATCTATAGCTTTCTTCATAGTTTTTGGCTCCTGTGGTGCTGCATGCCTGGGACAAGCCCTTGGGGAATCCTAGCTCTTTGGTCTTGATCTAATGGAACCTCACTGCAGCCTAATAGTCACTGATCCAGTTCCACCAGGTCCTCAGCGCCCTCACTCTGCCCTGTCTTGGGTTCATAATGTGGCCATGAAACCTTGAACCCTGGCTCCAAGCATGTTGCCATGCAACATCTTATTGTTATTTCTTCTTGAGGTCCAATATGGGAGCATTTTGCTTGATGGGTGCAACCAAGGCAGATCGTCAGTGTGGGCTGCCCAGACATGAACACAGAATTAACTTAAGACCACTATTAGGATATGGCCCTGCAGCCTCCCACTCTTCTAGCCACCCCTCCCCCAAGGTTGGGACAATGTTGTCTGCCTCCATGTTTGGATGGTGTTGCTCTTTCCTCTCCTCATCCAGAGAGAAGCAAGTGAAGGGCCTGGAGCTTAAGCTACATGAGTTTCATGGTAAATTAGTCTTTTCTGCCAAACCCAAGATCTATTCATAAGTCAGATTTTGTTGGGGAAAGTGGTCGCAAATTTACTCCTCAATGCCTTCCTAAAAATGGACTAAGAAAAACACTATTGTGAGGGGCACCTGGGTGGTTCAGTCATTAAGCATCTGCCTTTGACTCTGGTCATGATCCTGGGGTCCTGGGATAGAGCCCCCACCGGACTCCCTGCTCAGGGGAGAGCCTGCTTCTCCCTCTCCCACTTATTTATTTAAGATAAATAAAATCTTTTTTTTTTTTTAAAGATTTTATTTATCTATTTGACAGAGAGAGATCACAAGTAGGCAGAGAGGCAGGCAGAGAGAGAGGAAGGGAAGCAGGCTCCCTGCTGAGCAGAGAGCCCGACGCGGGACTCGATCCCAGGACCCTGAGATCATGACCTGAGCCGAAGGCAGTGGTTTAACACACTGAGCCACCCAGGCGCCCCAAGATAAATAAAATCTTAAAAAAAAAAAAAAAAAAGAAAACAATATTGTGGAGGCATGCAGGGAAATGATGATAATTAGCACATTTTTTTCTTCTGGATTCTTTAAACACATTCATGGATTATGCCATGTAGGGCGTCCAAGGAACCGAACCATGTGTTGTCAGCCTATGCTTGATAACCCTTAAGGAAGCAGCCCCAGGAAACTTCCTGGAATTTAACATGAGGCTGTCACAGAGAGTGCTATTCACCTTACCACCCAGTTTCCTCTTTGAGGACATGTGAAGAAGCTTTTCTCTTTGGCCACTTACTACCACGATTACTTTCACTATGCCTGAGTATCTTTTTGGGCTAACTTTATGCTTACTCTAAAGGTTGTAGCTGTGCTGCCCTTACTGTGCTGTTATTACAAAAGCTTAGAACCATTTTATGATATCTCCTAGCAAGTGTATGTAATCACATAGCATGCATTTGCTATGCTCATCTCCTGCATAGTTTTACCCTACTTTATTATTTTTGTATCTTCTTTCTTCTATCTTCCTCACCTAGGCTAATTAAAAAATTTATTTATTTATTTATTCATTTATTTATTTAAAAAGATTTTATTTACTTAGTTGACAGAGACAGCAAGAGAGGGAACAAAAGCAGGGAAGTGGGAGATGGGAGAAGCAGATTTCCTGCTGAGCAGGGAGCCTGACTCTGGGATCATGACCTGAGGTGAAGGCAGATGCTCAACCACTGAGCCACCCAGGCACCCCTAAATTTTTATTTTTTTTAAAAAAAATTTATTTATTTATTTGAGGGAGTGAGAGAGAGAGAGGGAGAGAGAGCATGTGTGCGATCAGGGAAAGAAGTGGAAGCGGAGGGAGACGGAGAAGCAGACTGTGCTGAGCATGGAGCCCAACATGGGGCTGGTTCTCAGGACCCTGAGATTATGACCTGAGCTGAAATCCAGTCTAACACTCAACCGACTGAGCCACCCAGGCACCCCTAAACTTGTTTTTAAATTAAATTAAATTTAATTTAATTTATTTATCAAAGATTTTATTTATATATTTCACAGAGAGAGAGCAAGCACAAGCAGGGGAAGTGGCAGGCAGAGGGAGAGGGAGAAAAGCAGGCTCCCCAGGGAGCAGGGAGCCTGATGCAGGGCTTGATCCCAGGACCCTTGGATCATGACCTGAGCTGAAGACAGATGCTTAAATAACTGAGCCACCCAGGAGCCCCTAAATGTGTGTGTGTGTGTGTGTTTAAAATATTATGTATTATGAATCCTAGTAAGCTGACTTAAATCCTTTTTTTTTTAAAAAGATTTTATTTATTCATTTGACAGACAGAGATCACAAGTCAGCAGAGAGGCAGGCAGAGAGTGAGAGGGGGAAGCAGGCTCCCCGCTGAGCAGAGAGCCAGATGCAGGACTCGATCCTAGGACTCCTAGATCATGACCAGAGCTGAAGGCAGAGGCTTTAACCCACTGAGCCACCCAGGTGCCCCTGCCTTAAATCTTTTTGAAACAAGTTTGAATGCCAGTAAATAAAACCATAAACTAATTTGAACCTTATTAAATTAAAAAGTTTTTAATTAATTAACCTTATTAAATTAAAAGTTTTAAATTTAATTAATCTTCATATTAAATTAAACAGTTTTTCAGGGGGTGCCTGGGTGGCTCATTGGGTTAAAGCCTCTGCCTTCGGCTCAGATCATGATCCTGGGGTCCTGGGATCGAGCCCCACATCGGGCTTTCTGCTCAGCAGGGAGCCTGCTTCCCTTCCTCTCTCTCTGCCTGCCTCTCGGCTTATGATCTCTGTCTGTCAAAAAAAAAAAAATCTTAAAAAATTTTTTTTTCAGGACACCATGCTGCTTTGAAGGTGTAAAGAATGGGATGGGGCTCTAGGGACACAAGGTCCCCTTGGTTTATTAGCTGTTTGGCACATCCCGTCCTCCCCCAGGGGCTAAGAACTAGTGAAGTGGGAAAGATAGGAACAAAATGCATGAGGAGCCACCAAAAAATTAAGTCCCAGCCTAAAAGAATAGTTTCAGCTCAGATAAAATTTCTCCCATCTTTTCCCAAAAGCAACAAGTAGGAGGTTCATCTGGGCCTTTCTGGGTGCTTTACCCACTGCTCCAGATTATTAGACTTGATGTTTAAGAGCAGGACCGAGACTCCAGGAGGAGTTACTTTCCTGTCCTAGCCTTTACCCTGAAAAAGATTTAGAATATCGTGAGGCTAGACTCTAGGTTAGGATTTCCCAATGCCCTAAGAGGTATTTTTCCCCATAGTCAGAACCCATAATTTTGTTCTTAATTCAGGAAGAAGGTCCTAAAAAGTGACAAAAGATTGATGGAATGTAGGACCTATCTCTGAGTTTACTGAGTGGACAGTATTCTAGAATGTGTCCAGGGGAGTGACTTGGCACTTTGTGTTTGATCAAAGCTTAATAAACTTACTCCAGTTGATATTGAGAATGGACGTGCCAATAGTATAGACAAATCTACCTGAGTCAGGAAGGGTGCCTAGAGGGCGTGGCGGGGGTGGGTGCTGTACTACTGTGAAGTTAATGGACTCAGAGCTTCATGGAATTGCAACTGTTTCCCTGGCCACTGCTCCTGATACATCATCTTTCTTTAAGCCTCAGAGTTCCCAGGCAAGTCTTAAAGGCTTGGATTTGAGAAAAGAGGTGGCATTCTAAAACATGGTTGCATGAGTACATGCTACAGATGAAGGAGTTCTGTCTCCTTGAGTATGGAAGCTATCTGACATGGGGTTTGTATATAATCCTGTATATTTCTATCTTAGGACTGTGCTTCTTACTTTTTTCTGTCATATTTGTGTGGAAACTGCCATGCCAAGTCACCAGAACCAGAGCATACAATGCTAACGGGGGAAAAAAAAACAACTAAATCCATAGATGCACACAGATAATTTTGTCCCCATATCACTGTGACTTCTTTCTGCTCCCTTGGTCAATGCAGGAGCAAGATATTTTATTTATTAGCTTAATACTGCTTGCTTAAACAGTGCTTCCCACTACTGCTCCAAAAGATTCCTTGGATTTGTCTAATGGAAAGTTTCTGCCCTGAATTCCTTTCTTGGTCATCTGGCAGAAGGACCAGCTTCTCTTAATGATTCCTGCATTGAAGTTTTCTCAAGCAACTCAGTCACGCTGATACACTACTATACTTATTATATGTATCATGAATTAATGCACACTTTTCCAAAAGCCTTCTGGTTTCTTCATACCTCTGTTATGTAGCATTCTTGTGCAGTAGTCAACCTCCCATTTAAGATCCTTGACTGAAATAATTTCTTGTACATAATCAGACATTCACTTAGTTCTGCTCAAATTGAAAAAGTTTGTTCCAATAAGGAGGCGTGGAAGGGACACAAAAGGACTTAGTAAAAGTTCCCATCAGGAGAGTCCAAGATTCCAACAAGGGTTAAATCTCTGACTCCTATTTTTGCTTTTATCCCATACCCTTGACTCTTACTTTTACTGTTTCTGACTACAGGTTTTTTTTTTTTTTCATGTATTCACCAGCTTTGCAGAGAATACCTCATTAGTGCTTTGCTTCTTTCTCATTATTTAAATGGTGGAAATAAGAAGTACAACCTTATACCTTATCTTTCTGCTTTCTTCTTGCCCATTGCTTCCAGTGTAGTGTCCACGCTATATGATCATAGTTTTCTAAAAATTTCAGACTCATTCAGAAGGGACATTTCTTTTTTTTGAAATGCAAAGTGTGAGTACACTGGATTCATTATGTATTTATAATAATTGAGTTAATCTCTTTCTTGTAAGCCTTATTAAATCCATTATTATATATCTACTTTCATCCAGTGGCCTCCAAGTGGACAGTCTGTACTTCTATATTTCCTGGGTCTTTGACTTTAGAGTTGATCTTGTTGCTTGTTTTGGTCAAGAAATAATAACAGGCTTGTGGGGTTGGATTTCCGCTTTGAGTTCTGCATTTTACCACAGGAAGAGTGTTTCTTGAGAAACTCTTGGTTCAAGAAGGAGGAGAGACACAAGGATCATAAGTAGACTCTACTCTCAGCCTGGATCCAAGCTCAGTCAAACCCAGTTTAGATTAGTCAGGCATCTGTTTTCTTGCTGATGTGTGTATGAGAGAAACTTTTATTGTTGCCACTGCTGAGATTTATGGTGGGAGATTGTTACTGAACCTATGAAAAAAATTCTAATATAAATATTACCTGCTCACATCATATAAAATAGTAGGAGAACATGGGAGATGGGAAATAACTAAAATAAACACACACACATATATAAAACAGTGATGACATTTATATTTATAAACATCCATGATACAGCAAAGAAGAGAAAATTATGGTCCTCTTTTCTGATCACAAAGTAGTGGCTGATATTCAGGACTTCTTCCTCACATTATTCATCCACATTTGCTTTGCTTTCACCCAGCAATGCAGCAACTAGTTAGTGTTGTGTGTGTTTTTTTTTAAATTTTTAAATTTTTAAAATTTCTTTTCAGTGTACCAGAATTCATTGTTTATGTACCACACCCAGTGTTCCATGCAATACGTGCCCTCCACAATACCCAGCACCAGGCTCACCCTCCCTCCCACCCCCGGCCCCTTCAAAACCCTCAGATTGTTTTTCAGAGTCCATAGTTTCTTATGGTTCATCTCCCCCTCCAGTTTCCTCCAACTCCCTTCTCCTCTCCATCTCCTTGTGTCCTTCATGTTATTTCTTATGCTCCACAAATAAGTGAAACCGTATGATAATGGACTGTCTCTACTTGACTTATTTCACTCAGCATAATCTCTTCCAGTCCCGTCCATGTTGATAGAAAAGTTGGGTATTCATCCTTTCTAATGGAGGCATAATACTCCATAGTGTATATGGACCACATCTTCCTTATCCATTCGTCTGTTGAAGGACGTCTTGGTTCTTTCCACAGTTTGGCGACTGTGGCCATTGCTGCTATAAACATTGGGGTACAGATGGCCCTTCTTTTCACTACATCTGTATTTTTGGGGTAATTACCCAGTACTGCAATTGCAGGGCCACAGGGAAGCTCTATTTTTAATTTCTTAAGGAATCTCCACACTGCTTTCCAAAGTGGCTGTACCAACTTGCATTCATACCAATAGTATAAAAGGATTCCCCTTTCTCCACAGCCTCTCCAACACTTGTTCTTTACTGTCTTGTTAATTTTGGCCATTCTAACTGGTGTAAGGTGGTATCTCAATGTAGTTCTGATTTGAATCTCCCTGATGGCTAGTGATGATAAACATTTTTTCATGTGTCTTTTAGCCATTTGTGTGTCTTCAATGGAGAAGTGTCTGTTCATGTCTTCTGCCCATTTTTTTTTTTTTTTTACATGGTTTCTGTTTTGTGTGTGTGGAGTTTGAGGAGTTCTTTTTAGATCCTGGATATTCTGCCCATTTTTTGACATAATTATCCGTTTTGTGTGTGTGGAGTTTGGAGAGTTCTTTATAGATCCTTTTATCTGTACTGTCATTTGCAAATATCTTCTCCCATTCCGTGGGTTGCCTCTTTGTTTTGTTGACAGTTTCCTTTGTTGTGCAGAAGATTTTGATCTTGATGAAGTCCCAAAAGTTCATTTTTGCTTTTGTTTCCTTTGCCTTTGGAGACATATCTTGAAAGAAGTTGCTGTGGCTGATATCGAAGCGGTTACTGCCTATGTTCTCCTCTGATGGATTTCTGTCTCATGTTGAGGTCTTTTATCAACTTCGAGTTTATCTTTGTGTATGGTGTAAGAGAATGGTCGAGTTTCATTCTTTTTTACATAGCTGTCCAATTTTCCTAGCACCATTATTGAAGAGACTGTCTTTTTTTCACTGGATATTTTTTCCTGCTTTGTGGAAGATTATTTGCCCATAGAGTTGAGGGTCCATATCTGGGCTCTCTATTCTGTTCCACTGGTCTATGTGTCTGTTTTTATGCCAGTACCATGCTGTCTTGGTGATCACAGCTTTGTAGTAAAGCTTGAAATCAGGGAACGTGATGCCACCAATTTTATTTTTGTTTTTCAACATTTCCATAGCAATTCGGGGTCTCTTCTGATTCCATACAAATTTTAGGATTGTTTGTTCCAGCTCTTTGAAAAATGCTGGTGGAATTTTGATCAGAATGGCATTGAAAGTATCGATTGCTCTAGGCAATATAGACACTTTTTAAAAATTAACATATAATGTATTATTAGCCCCAGGGGTACAAGTCTGTGAATCACCAGGTTTACAGACTTCACAGCACTCACCATAGCACATACCCTTCCCAATGTCCAGAACCCAACCACCCTCTCCCTACCCCTCTCCCCCTAGCAACCCTCAGTTTGTTTTGTGAGATTGAGTCTCTTATGGTTTGTCTCCCTCCTGATCCCATCTTGTTTCATTTATTCTTTTCCTACCCCTCAAACTTCCCATGTTGTTTCTCGACTTCCTCATATCAGGGAGATCATATGATAGTTGTCTTTCTCTGATTGGCTTATTTTGCTAAGCATAATACACTCTAGTTCCATCCACATCGTCGCAGATGGCAAGATTTCATTTCTTTTTATGGGGCGGTATAGACATTTTAACAATATTTATTCTTCTGATCCATGAGCATGGAATGGTCTTCCATCATTTTGTGTCTTCTTCAGTTTCTTTCATGAGTTTCTGCAGTTTCTTGAGTACAGATCCTTTACCTCTTTGGTTAGGTTTATTCCCAGGTATCGTTTTTTTTTTTTTTTTTTTTTTTTAATTTATTTTTTATTTTCAGCATAACAGTATTCATTATTTTTCACCACACCCAGTGCTCCATGCAATTCGTGCCCTTTATAATACCCACCACCTAGTACCCCAACCTCCCAACCCCCACCCCTTCAAAACCCTCAGATTGTTTTTCAGAGTCCATAGTCTCTCATGGTTCACCTCCCCTTCCAATTTCCCCCAACTCCCTTCTCCTCTCTAACTCCCCATGTCCTCCATGCTATTAGTTATGCTCCACAAATAAGTGAAACCATATGATAATTGACTCTCTCTGCTTGACTTATTTCACTCAGCATAATAATCTCTTCCAGTACCGTCCATGTTGCTACAAAAGTTGGGTATTGGTCCTTTCTTTTTTTTTTTTTTTATAAACATATATTTTTATCCCCAGGGGTACAGGTCTGTGAATCACCAGGTTTACACACTTCACAGCACTCACCAAAGCACATACCCTCCGCAATGTCCATAATCCCACCCCCTTCTCCCAAACCCCCTCCCCCCAGCAACCCTCAGTTTGTTTTGTGAGATTAAGAGTCACTTATGGTTTGTCTCCCTCCCAATCCCATCTTGTTTCATTTATTCTTCTCCTACCCACTTAAGCCTCCATGTTGCATCACCACTTCCTCATATCAGGGAGATCATATGATAGTTGTCTTTCTCTGCTTGACTTATTTCGCTAAGCATGATACGCTCTAGTTCCATCCATGTTGTCGCAAATGGCAAGATTTCGTTTCTTTTGATGGCTGCATAGTATTCCATTGTGTATATATACCACATCTTCTTGATCCATTCATCTGTGGATGGACATCTAGGTTCTTTCCATAGTTTGGCTATTGTGGACTATTCCCAGGTATCTTATGGTTCTTGATGCTATAGTAAATGGAATGGATTCTCTAATTTCCCTTTCTGTATTTTCATTGTTAGTGTATAAGAAAGCGACTGATTTCTGTACATTGACTTTGTATCCTGCCACCTTACTGAATTGCTGTATGAGTTCTAGTAGTTTGGGGTGGAGTCTTTTGGGTTTGCCATATAAAGTATCATGTTATCTGCGAAGAGAGAGAGTTTGACTTCTTCATTGCCAATTTGGATACCTTTTATTTCTCTTTGTTGTCTGATTGCTGTTGCTAGGACTTCTAATACTATGTTGAATAAAAGTGGTGAGAGTGGGCATCCTTGTCATGCTCCTGATCTCAAAGGGAAGGCTGTCAGCTTTTTCCCATTGAGAATGATATTTGCTGTGGGTTTTCCATAGATAGATTTTATGAAGTTGAGGAATGTTCCCTCTATCCCTATACTTTGAAGTGTTTTAATCAAGAACAGATGCTGGATTTTGTCAAATGCTTTTTCTGCATCAATTGAAAGGACCATGTGGTTCTTCTCTCTCCTCTTATTGATTTTTTCTATCATACTGATTGATTTGCGAATGTTGAACCATCCTTGTAACCCAGGGATGAATCCCACCTGGTCATGGTGGATAATCTTTTTAATGTGCTGTTGGATCCTATTATCTAGGATCTTGTTGAGAATCTTAGCATCCAAATTCATCAGGGATATTGGTCTGAAATTCTCCTTTTTGGTGAGGTCTTTGCCTGGTTTGGGGATCAGGGTAATGCTGGCTTCATAAAAAGAGTCTGGAAGTTTTCCTTCTGCTTCAATTTTTTGAAACAGCTTCAGGAGAAGCTGTTATATCTTCTTTGAAAGTTTGGTAGAATTCCCCAGGAAATCTGTCAGGTCCTGTGCTCTTGTTTTTTGGGAGGTTTTTTTTTAAAAACCTGGAAGTATGTTCCAAATCCTCATTTGTGTCTCTGTCTGTATCAGTTGCTGTAATTTTCTATTATGCCAGACCTAGAAAATTCCTGTGTTCTAGGTCTCATTCCTGTTAAATTGTTGAGTAGCAGTCCTATTTCTCCTTTGTAAAACTGACTAATCACAACAGCCAACAGGGAAACCATTCGATTTGTTCAGTGAAATAAGGAGCATGAGGTAGCTACTTGGCAATCTTACTCCATAACGAAGATACGGTTTTGTGACATTTGATGGAGGAATTTTGCCGTGTGATACAAAACAACAACAACAAACCCCTCAATCTCTAAAGCCCCCCCCCAAATGAAACTGATAATTGCCATTGTTGGGGACACTCTTGGAGTCTTAGAAGAAAGATTAGTGGTAAGATGAAGGGGAGCAAGGAATCTTGGGTTGTTGAGTCTTTGGAAGACTTTTAGTCTATCCTTCCTCAAGGCATTTGCATGACCCATTCCCCTTAGTCCAAGGGGTGTTTTTGTTTCCAGGCTGCAGCATTTCCTGATTAGGTGATGTATTCTGTGCTAATTTCTTGTATAACTGTCCCTGGCAACACACTCAAGATGTCCACAAGTGGCAGCCTTCTTGCTAAAGGTTTTACTAGATGTCTCAAGCCTGGTTACTTTTCTGTTATTTCTTTGGCTTACAAGAGGACAGCTTCCTAGCCTTTTTAGACTCCGGATGGGAAAAATCTCCCATTACTTCTCAGCATCCAGACAGTAGTCTCTATGCCTTTCAACCTCAGAGGATACACCTCAATCTCTTTCAAGCTCTTTCATGCCCTGCTTGGACAGCAGCATGGGAGAGGATCTCCTTTTCCTGAAATTCAGCTGTACTCAGCATGGGGCTGGAATGTCAGTCATCCCTTCTTGCAGAAGATTGAACTCACCTGTGAGTTCAGGCTGGAGGGGAGCACAGCATTCCTTAGTTCTATGACACCCCTTCCAAAAACATGTTCATGGACCCTCTCTATTAAAGCTCTGACCTTCTCTTGGATGGCTGGAGTTGAGTGATGGCCATTGAACCACTCTGGCCGCTTCTGAATGCTTTCCTCTTCAAGTATTTTATTTTTCTCTTTAGAATGAATGGACACTCATTGATAATTATCTTCAGCTATGAAGTCTCAGCTAAAATTTGTGAGACAGGGATGAAATTCCATTCCATAGCCTATCATAAATATGGTTGTTTCACACCATGGTTCTACCATGATTTACATAACTAGTCTCCTATTGTTGAATATTAAAGCTGATTCAAATATTTCACATTCATAAGTAACATTGACAAATATCTTTATCCATATCATTATTTCATCAGTTTTTTAGTAACTGTTTTCACTTGGTTTGATGGCTGTGGGTCCTCCAGTCCAACACTCATCTAATCCTCCAAAAAAAATATTGGGCCCATTCCTGTATCACCTCCAGTTCCTTCAGTTGGAAAATCTACATGTGGGTGGCTATGAAGTAGGAGATCTCCATTTTCCCAGTGCCTTCACTGCCTGTCTCTACCTCAGGTTCTTTTCATATTACACTAATATACTATATTTAGGGTAAAAAGTTCAAATACATCCTTCAACAATTAGCACATTTCTTGGAATTTTATTTCTTCACAAATAACTGGAACTAAATGCTAATATATTAAGTGTAAAAAGAAACCCCTATAACAGTAAATCCTTGTAAAATTCTCTGACACCATGATCTTTATTTTACCATTATTATTTAGATATTAGCTCTATGTAGCCCCAAGCTATGTTTTCCAATAGAACTTTCTACCATGGTGGGAATGTTCTGTATTTGATTTTTTTAACAACAGTAGCCACAAGTCACAAGAGGTTATTGATCACTTGAAAAGTGATTAGTATGATTGAGGAACTGATGGAATATTTTATTTTACTGAGTTGTAGTCAATATAAATTTACATTTAAATAGCCTCCTGTGATCAGTGTCCTTGTAATGGAGAGATAGATCAAGTTCCAGTGATTCAAACTGTGATAGCTACAGTTTGAATGGGCCATTGTTAGTGTGAGAGGCCTGACTACTAGGTCAACTTGAACCACATCAGGTCAGCTCATGGTGGTGAAGGAGCCTGCAGCATCTTCTGAACAATGTTTCTGGCTCTTGGCCAAGGGTCACCAGAGATAAGCCACATTAGAAAGGGGAAATAGAGGAGAGGAGTGGAACATGAAATTGTGATAAATTTATCTTGGGAAATGTTCATTTGGATGGGATGTGGTTGTGGGTATGGTATGGTGGGAATAGGTGACCACAAATTTCCAAGTTGGTACATTCACATGGGATTTGCAGGGGGAAGTAACATCTTCCATAGTTGCTGGAGACTTAGTAGAAGAATCAAGATCATTGTTACGTTATCTGATATTTCATCATGTGGTTTGATTATATCTCTCAGGGATGGAGCACTTTCCATAGCTATGCCTAGTTCCACCTTAGAAGATGTTTCAAAGGTCAGAGACATGACACTTGTCTTCTTTGGGAGCTAATTTATATGGAATCTAAGTAAAAATTTTTTTTAAAGGCAGAGAGTTTAAGGTGGAAGGTACACTTAGATTCTTTTCTAAAACAGGAATTTTTATTAAAAAAAGGACTGGAAAGACATGAACAATGATAGTAACCTTCTCCTTAGACTCTACCAGGAGCTGTGGTACATCCTTTATCTGTATCATCTCATTTGGTCTCATGACACACCTGAGGGTAGGTGTTGTTCAATGACACTTAAAGATAAAGAGACTGAGGCCCAAGGAGTTGGAGATACACCCAGCCTCCCCAGGCCAGCAAGGACAAAGCTAGACTGAATCTCAGAACGGCTAGGAACTTTAACCCTTACTCTGTCTTACCATCCTTTCTAAATGGATATTTCCAAGTTTTATTTTGGGGGGGGGGGTAGGGAGTGTTTTTCACCGTATTCAAAGTTTCCAAAAGCAAATATCATTTTGTTTTTAAGAAAAATAATTTATATTTTTAACATCTTGAGGAACTCCCATACTGTTTTACAGAGTTGCTGTACCAGATTGCACTACTAAGTATTTACCCCAAAGATATAGATGTAGTAGAAAGAAGGGTCATATGCACCCCAATGTTCATAGCAGCAATGTCCACAATAGCCAAACTGTTGAAGGAGCTGAGATACCTTTCAACAAACGAGTGTGGTCCATATATACAATGGAGTATTAACCAGCAGAAAGAATGAATACCCACCATTTGCATTGACAGGGATGGAACTGGAGGGGATTAAGCTAAGTGAAATAAGTCAAGCAGAGAAAGACATTTATCATATGGTTTCACTCATATGTGGAATATAAGGAATAGAGCAGAGGACCACAGCTGAAGGGAGGGAAAACTGAATGGGAAGAAATCAGAGAGGAAGACAAGCCATGAGAGACTCTGGACTTTGAGAACCAAACTGAGGGTTACAGAAGGGAATGGGGTGAGGGGATGGGGGAACCACGTGATATATATCAAATAAGGCACCTGTTGAGATGAACCTGGGCAATGTGTTGAGAGTTCCTATAAGGGCAAGATACAGTACTTTGAAAGGACACAGAGTGGCCCATTCCATCTGGGGTGAATTGGTCCTACAGAGATTTTTATTTAATGTAAGGCTTGAAGCACGAGTTGGAGTTCATTGGGTGAGTGGGAGAAAGACATTCTGGCAGAGTGCAAAGCTAGAGTTTGAGCACAGAGGGACAGAGGGCACAGGGCCTTGGAGGGAGGCCAAGCTGAAAAAGGCAGCTTTCTAAGTGTGAAGGGAAATGAGGAGTTATGAGGCCTGAGCTGGAAGCCGGGGCAAGAGCGTCAATGGGAAAATTCAGTGGAAGCAGGAAAATGTGAAGATCCATTTGACAGCACTGAAACTGACTGCCCAAATTTGCAATTCCTTGGGAAAAAGGCATCCCAGGCCTTGGGTTTATATTCTAGGTTCACCACTGGCCCACTGGCTAATGCTGTGTATGTGATTTGAACTCTATGATCTTCAGTTCCCTGTTTGTGAACTGGGTATTACGGTTGCTACGAAGACCCGATGAGTTGAAGCTTGTCACGGCTAAAATGTAAGCTCACATTTAAAAAGGTAGAGCCCTTGGCAATGCCCACCAGAGCTCAGGTTTTGTGGAGGATGCTGGCAAGTTCCGCCTGGGCTATTTTGTCTTCCATTCCATCACCACAGGAAGCTTAGGACTGTATTTTCTGGGAACAAGGCAGGCATTATTCTCAGGTCCTCACTGGCACTGCCATCTCCTCCCTTACCCAAGCTTCCCAGCCAGCACCAGGACCTCCAGAGCAGTCATGGTCAGTTGAGGGGAACCACTCTACAGAGGACACGCTACAGCATTGGGGAGAGCGAATATTTGGACATGTAGATAGAACAGATATTATAGTTAATGCGATACATCAGACGGCATTGTCCTAGCCAAGCCTACCAGAAGATAACAGAATGCCTGTTTCTGTAGAAGATGCACTCAGGTCTACCGCAGTGTTTTTCCTGCGTGTCCAAGGTGAAGTCTTGTCTTTCTGAGCAATGCTTTGAAATGAGGCTTGCTAAGGCTCATCAACCCATAACCATGCAATCCTGAAACTACAATAAAAATACCCTACATCATTGCACCAGCCACCTTCTGTTATCTTTCACCTGGGTTCTTACTACCAGCTCAGTATCTTCCCACTGCATAGGCCATGGATTATGTGACAATGCTGAAGCTCTGATGGGTGGCCAGGGTGTGGCCTGGGTGGTTAATCATATACAAGGTGCAGAGGAAGTTAGCAGGGCTGACTCGCCAGGTTTGAACACAGTGGTGTTCATGCACATAAGCTCCTCCACTGGCCTTTCCTTGTCACCATTTATTGAACTCCTTTGTACAGGGTTATAAAAAGGACTGTCTAAGCTGAAATACCCCTTGGCAACTCTGGTGACTTCAGAAGGACTGTGAGAAGACCCTAAGGTCCTCCTTTCCCCCCAAATAATCTGAAACCGAACCCACCAAGTTATGAATTGTAGCTTTGTTTTGGTGGTGGAGTTACAGAGGATTCTACTTTGCTCTCTTGCTTTCTATAACATTGGTAAAATCATAGGGATGATCCCCCCCCTTTTTAAGGAGAAACATCTGGAACCCAGAAAGAGAGAATTGCTGGCACCTTCTAACCTTTACAGAGCCTTTGCAATGATCAAGTTCTTCCATTCCACACGGCCTCATGTAATCCTCACAAAACCTGATGTATGGATGTTCTCTTTATCTCTCACATGAGGAAACTGATGTTCTCAGAGTTGTGGAGTGAGCTGACCAAGACCACGCAGAGTGTGAAGGGCTCAGCTTGACTTCCCACCCAGGACATCATTAACCTGAAGCCTGGCAGAGCCTGTTCCTTGGCAATGGCTCAGAATGTGAGCACCCTGTGTTCCCCGCACCCACCCCCAACCTGAGGCCAAGACTCTGCCTCCTTATGTTGCTCTGTGTACCAGAACCCTCCCTGAACCACATCTTGCTCCAGGGAATGGGAGCATAGCCTGGTGGGTGTGTTTGTGGGGGGATAGTGGAGGAGTGTACAATCTGGGTGACAAAAGGCTGTTCTGACGTTGCCGGGATATTGAAGAGGCTAGAGGAGGAAAACTGGAAAATCCCACACTGGGAATGTCAGGCCAAACCCCAATAGTTACAAAATGTTCTTGGAAACATGCCTCAGTTGCCAACCATGATGGTTCTTTGTTTTTAAAATTTTTAATTTAAATTCAATTTAGTTAGCATACACTGTGTTATTATTTTCAGGGGTAGAATTTAGTGATTCATCACTTGCATATAATACTCTGTGGTCATTACATCAAGTGCCCTCCTTAATGCCAATCACCCAGTTACCTCATTCCCCCAATCACCTCCCCTCCAACAACCCTCAGTTTGTTTCCTATAGTTAAGAATCTCTTACGGTGGAAAGCCTGGGTGACTCAGTCATTAAGTGTCTGCCCTTGGCTCAGGACACGATCCCAGGATCCTGGGATTGAGCCCCATATCAGGCTCCTTTCTCAGCAGGAAGCCTGCTTCTACTTTTCTCATTCCCCTGGCTTGTGTTCCCTCTCTTGCTGTGTCTGACTCTGTCAAATAAATAAATAAAATCTTAAAAAAAAAAAGAGAATCTCTTATGATTTGCCTCCCTCTCTCTTTTTGCCTTGTCTTATTTTTTCCTTCCCTTCCCCTCTCTGTTCATCTGTTTAATTTCTTAAATTTTACATATGAGTGAAGTCTTATGGTATTTACCTTCCTCTGATGGACTTATTTCACTTCACATAATACCCTCTAGTTCCATCCATGTCATTGCAAATGGCAAGATTTCATTCTTTTTGATTGCTTATTAATATTCCTGTGTGTGTGTGTGTGTGTGTGTGTGTGTGTGTGTGTGTGATCCACTCGTCTTTATCCATTCATCTGTCAGTGGACATTTGGACTCTTTCCATAGTTTTGTTATTGTGGACATTGCTGTTATAAACATTGGGGTGCAAGTGCCCCTTCAAATTACTATGTTTGTATCCTTTAGATAAATACCTACTAGTACAATTGCTGAGTCCTAGGGAAGTTCTACTTTTAGCTTTCTGAGGAGCCTCCATACTGTTTCCCAGAGTGGCTGCACCAGTTTGCTTTCCCACCAATTGTATTAACAGGATTCCCCTTTCTCCACATCCTCACCAAATATTTCTTGAGTTGTTAATTTTAGCCATTCTGACTGGTGTGAGGTGATATCCCATTGTGGTTTTGATTTGTATTTCCCTGTTGCTGAGTGATGTTGAGCATTTTATCATGTTTCTGTTGGCCATTTGTATGTCTTCTTTGGAGAAATATCTATTCATGTCTTCTGCGCATTTATTATTTTTTTTTTAAAGATTTTATTTATTTGACAGACAAGTAGGCAGAGAGGCAGGCAGAGACAGAAAGAGGAGGAAGCAGGCTCCCCTCTGAGCACAGAGCCGGATGTGGGGCTCAATCCCAGGACCCTGGGATCATGACCTGAGCCGAAGGCAGAGGCTTTAACCCACTGAGCCACCCAGCACCCCTTCTGAGAATTTCTTAAGTGGATTTTGTTTGTTTGTTTGTTTGTTTGTTGGATGTAGAGTTCGATAACTTCTTTTTTTTTTTTTATTATGTTCCATTAGCTAACATATAGTACATCATTAGTTTTTGATGTAGTGCTCAAAGATTCTTTAGTTGTATATAAAACCCAGCTCTCTATAGATTTTGGATACTAGCCTTTTATCTGAAAAGATGTTGTGACTATCTTTTCCAATTCCATAGGTTGCCTTTTAGTCCTTTTAGTTTTGTTCACTGTCTCCTTTGTTGTGCAAAAGCTTTTCTTTTGGAAAAGTTCATTTTTGCTTTTGTTTCTCTTGCCTTTGTCTAGCAAGAAGTTGCTGTGGCTGAGGTCAAAGAGGTTGCTGACTGTGTTGTCCTCTAAGATTTTGATGGCTTCTTGTCTCACATTTAAGTCTTTCAACCATTTTTTAAAATTAATTTATTTATTTTCAGCATAACAGTATTCATTATTTTTTCACCACACCCAGTGCTCCATGCACTCCATGCCCTCTATAATACCCACCACCTGGTTCCCCAACCTGCCACATCCCCCCCGCCACTTCAAACCCCTCAGATTGTTTTTCAGAGTCCATAGTCTCTCATGATTCACCTCCCCTTCCAATTTCCCCCAACTCCCTTCTCTCTAACACCCCTTGTCCTCCATGCTTTTTGTTATGCTCCACAAATAAGTGAAATCATATGATAATTGACTCTCTCTGCTTGACTCTGCCTAATCTCTTCCAGTCCTGTCCATGTTGCTACAAAAGTTGGGTATTCATCCTTTCTGATGGAGGCATAATACTCCATAGTGTATATGGACCACATCTTCCTTATCCATTCATCTGTTAAAGGGCATCTTGGTTCTTTCCATAGTTTGGTGACTGTGGCCATTGCTGCTATAAACATTGGGGTACATATGGCCCTTCTTTTCATGACATCTGTATCTTTGGGGTAAATACCCAGGAGTGCAATGGCAGGGTCATAGGGAAGTTCTATTTTTAATTTCTTGAGGAATCTCCACACTGTTCTCCAAAGAGGCTGCACCAACTTGCATTCCCACCAACAGTGTAAGAGGGTTCCCCTTTCTCCACATCCTCTCCAACACATATTGTTTCCTGTCTTGCTAATTTTGGCCATTTTAACTGGTATAAGGTAGTTTCTCAATGTGGTTTTAATTTGAATCTCCCTGAGGGCTAGTGATGATGAACATTTTTTCATGTGTCTGATAGCCATTTGTATGTCTTGATTGGAGAAGTGTCTGTTCATATCTTCTGTCCGTTTTTTGATATGATTGCCTGTTTTGTGTGTATTGAGTTTGAGGAGTTCATTTCAACCATTTTGAGTTTATTTTTGTGTATGATGTAGGACATTTATCCAGTTTCATTCTTCTGCATGCGGCTATCCAGTTTTCCCAACACCATTTGTTGAAAAGACTGTCTTTTTTTTTTTTTTTTTTTAACCAAGGGATATACAGTTGAGGGTCCATTTCTGAGTTTTCTATTCTGTTCCATTGATCTATATGTCTGTTTTTGTGCCAGTACCATACTGTCCTGATGATTACAGTTTTGTAATAGAGCTTGAAGTCTGGAGTTGTGATGTCTCCAGATTTCATTTCCTTTTTCAACATTAATTTGGCTATTTGGGGTCTTTTCTGGTTCCATGCAAATTTTAGAATTGTTTGTTCCAGCTCTGTGAAAAACGTTGGTGGTATTTTGGTAGAGGTTGCATTGAATGTGTAAGTTGCTTTGGGTAGTATAAACATTTTAACAATATCTGTTCTTCCAGTTGATGAGCATGGAATGTTTTTCCATTTCTTTGGATCAGAGTATAGATCCTTTACCTTTTTGGTTAGGTTTATTCCTAGGTATCTTATGGGTTTTGGTGCAATTGTAAGTGGGACCAATGCCATGATTTCTTCCTTCTGCTTCATTGTCAGTGTATAGAAATGCAGCAGACTTTTGTGTATTGATTCTATACCTGTGATATTGCTGAATTCCTGTATCAGTTCTAGCAATTTTTTGGTGGAGTCTTTTTTTTTCTTTTTCAAGATTTTATTTATTTATTTGACAGAGAGAGATCACAAGTAGGCAGAGAGGCAGGCAGAGAGAGAGGAGGGAGCAGGCTCCCTGCTAAGCAGAGAGCCCAATGCGGGGCTCCATCCCAGGACCTGGGATCATAACCTGAGTCAAAGGCAAAGGCTCTAACCCTCTGAGCCACCCAGGCGCCCCTCTTTTGGGTTTTCTACATAGAGTATCATGTCATCTGCAAAGAGTGAGAGTTTGAATTCATCGGATTTGGATGCCTTTTCTTTCTTTTTGTTGTCCAGTTGCTGAGCCTAGGACTATGATGAACAACAGTGGTGAGAGTGGACATTCCTGTTGTGTTCCAGACCTTAGGGATGTGGGATGATATTCACTGTGGGTCTTTTGTATATGGCTTTTATGATATTGAGGTATGTTCCCTCAATCCCTGCATTGTGGAGGTTTTTTTTTTTTTTTTTTTAATCAAGAAAATCTGCTGTATTTTGTCAAAAGCTTTTTCTGCATCTATTGAGAGGATCATATGGTTCTTGTCCTTTCTTTTATTTATGTGGAATATCACATTGATAGATTTGTGGATGTTGAACCACCTCTGAAGCCCAGGAATAAGTCCCACTTGGTCCTGGTGAGTAATCCTTTTAATGCACACTTGGATCCCATTAGCTAGTATCTTGGTGAGAATTTTTACATCCCTGTTCATCAGGGATATTGGTCTGGAATTATTTGTCTGTTTTTTTTTTTTTTTTTTTTTTTGGATCATGGTAATGCTGGACTCATAGAATGAGTTTGGAAGTTTTCCTCCATTTCTATTTTTTGATTAGCTTCAGAAGAAAGATATTAATTCTTCTTTAATTGTTTGGCAGAGTTCTCCTGGGAAGCCGTCTGGACCTGGACTCTTTTTCATTGGAGATTTTTGATTACTGATTGAATTTCTTTGCTGGTTATAGGTCTGTTCAGGTTTTCTATTTCTTCCTGTTTCAGTTTTGGTAGTTTATATGTTCCTAGGAATTTATCCATTTCTTCCAGATTGCCTAATTTGTTGATATATAATTGCTTATGATACTCTCTTAAAATTATTTGTATTTCTTTGATGTTGGTTGTGATTGCTCCTCTTTCATTATGATTTTATTTATTTGGGCCCTTTCTCTTTTCTTTTTGGTAAGTCTGGCCAGGATTTTATCAATCTTAATTCTTTCAAAGAGCCAGCTCCTACTCTTGTTGATCTGTTCTACTGTTTCTTGATTCCTATATCATGGATTTCTTCTCTAAACTTTATATTTTTCTTCTTCTGCTGGATTTGGGCTTTCTTTGATGTTCTTTTTCCAACTCCTCTAGGTGTACGTTTAGGTGGTGCACTGATATTTTTTCTGTTCTTTTTCTTGGTTCTGTAGAAGAAAAATATTCTCAAATATTCTCTGGTGAAATTTTGTTCTTAGAAATACAATATTTAATTTTCCATTACTTCCCTCAGTAAAATTAGACCATGAAGTTAAGTTTTCTTGCTATAGGGAAAGCAGAACCTCAAAGAACCAAGTGACAACAAAGAGTCATACCTATGCTTCTACATTCCCTTGCAGAACCTTGAAAGGTGTGAAGTTTCACTGTAAAGGCCAGTCTCTTAAAAGAGAGGTGATTACTTAATTGCAAAATTTACTGAGTAATTACTTTGTGGCACATAATATCTTTAGAGTTTGCATAGGTTATCTATTGTTGTTCTAGTCTTAAAGATGATGCTCAGAGAGAGATTGATTAACTTGTCTGAGGTCACTTGCTAAGAAGTAAAAGAGCCAGGATTTGGGTGTGGATGTATGGCTCTGGGACCCTACTTCCTCACTCTGTTCCTTGTCTCATATGTTGGGTGTTGTGTTCAGGGCAGAGAATACAGCAGAGAACAACACCGTTTAGAAGGTCACTGGTTGAATCTCTTGCCTTGTGGGTCTTTGTACCAACCTTTCAAGGTAGGAATAAAGAGTCCTTATCTTATGCATGAGAAAGAAAGGCAAACATGGGCAATTGTCTTTCTTAAGGTTATAGAAAGATATAGCTGAAAGATAGAATTAGAAACCAGGTGTCTCATAGCTCTTTAATGCCCTTTCTCCCTTTTTCTGTTCTGGGAGCACTTCCATTCAGCAGATGTGGGGTCAGTGCTAATGCCTTGGCAGTTAACCAAAGCTTTGCTCAGGCTGCAGGATCTCCAGAGCCCAGGAACACTGGGGGCCAAAGGATGGTATTTGGTGAAAGAAGGAAAGCAAAAACAAAGAAAACAGATTGGCTTTGGGATTTTGATGAGACTTATGATCTCAGCTATAATGTCCCAGGCTTCAGAATAAAGGTGGATTCTGGGACAGGGCAGGATCTGTGGATGGAGGAGTTTGTGGGTATGCTCAGAGAGGCATATTTAGAGATCCACAGATGTGGTGATGAGAAGGATTAATTAGTCTGGGAATGGAGGAAGTGTCTTTTAATCAGGGCATTTAAGAAAATTATTCTTGGCAAAGAGAAGGAGAATGTTAGAAAAATAGATCCACTGTAGGAGCTGATAAGAGACTCTTCTGTTGAGCTCCCCAAGATAGCTGGGTCAGAACAGGCATGCAAAGCCCCTTACCTGTCATGATTTACATGGTTGTTTAATGTACAGACTATCCCACAGAAGGAAGAACAGCACTGAAGTCCGTTTTGGCAATCTTCCTGCAATGTACAGAATTGAGTACAGTTTCCAGGATCTGATCTGCAGGGTGGGGGTTCCAAGATACTCCCTGGAACACAGACCAGGAAAGAGGAGGGTCTAAACAACAGACTGTAGCAACATTCAGAACTCCAAAGGCCCAGGTAACTACCAGAAAACCAGCCACCCTATCTTCCTCCTGTGGTCAAAGGGAGGTAGAATCAGATTTTGTCCTTAGCTTCTGCCTTTCTCTGAGTTCTTGGCAGTGAAAACCAAGACTTGGGTATCTGACTGGAGACAGGTTGGCAGAACCCTGTACCCATAATTGCAGATCAGGTACCTCATAGACTGTAGTTAGGTCCAGTTCAAGAGATGAACAGTGTGTGATGAGCAAGAGAGTGGTGTGTAGGTGCATTTGCACTGAATCATTGTGTAGTCCCAAGCAAATTGTACAACCTCTCACTAACAACATTGTTTATCCTAGGATTGACCTAACATGTGCTATTTGTGTATAGGAAAAATGAGGGGGAAGGAAGATTTTGGGAAAGGATGAAGTACACTTCAGTACACTAAAGATACTGGCATCTAGAATACTAGGACCAGAATCACAAATGAGTTCTGGGTGTAACTTATTTCATGAGGTTGAGGGTGGGTATTTTGGAATGGGGAGCAAAGATCAACTTTTCTTTCTTCCCAGATCTCTTCTGATAAGGAAGTCAGAGTGTCAGGATGCCCCCACTTTCTACTATTAGAGAGGAATAAGCATTTTAATGCTAATATTTCATTCCCCTCTCATCCCTCAGTACTTGGGTCCAAGTCAACACCACCTCCACCAGGAGATCTTGCCACAGGGCTCCAGCTCACAACCTACTTTCTGTTCCTGAGCTCCAAGGCATTAAGGATAGGTACAATTAGCCCCTTCATCAAAGCCCAGCCAGGCCCTAATTTTTGTACCCTGTGACTTGCCCTTTCTTTGGAATAAATGGCATATGTGGAGCATTCTATAAGCCCCTGTTGACTTACAGCTTTGCAAGTATTTGCAATTAGAAAGGGGTCCATAGGATATCATACTGACCTAGAGGGAACAAATGATTAATGAAATTGGGGGCTATAATTGTAACAACAAATAGCACCAGAGAAAAAAGCCAAGGCCCAAGCTGTTGACAATTTGGCAGAGACCACTATGCAGCATTCACCCTGATCTCCTAGTCATCCCATGGGTCACTAGATTGGTGCAAGAAATTGGAACTGGTCCCCACTTTGCGGAGGAACAGTGTGAGGAACGAGTCTGTGAGCCAGGGTTTTCAGAGAGGTGAACCTTCTCATGTTTTGCCTCCTTTTCTGGTTATATGATTCCAGTCTTACTCACAAAGACGTACCAGTCTCTCAGGAGCCCTTTTTGTGTTTTTCTTCAAACTTTAATCCTTAGTTCTCCAAATTAATCCTGCCCTCATTCTCTTGCATCTAGCTTGGTTTCCCTCAGTCTTATAAATCTGTGTGCTTTTCTGAGACCCCCTAAAACAGGAACTTGTATCCTTAAACTCCGAGATAGTACATACTTCCTCTTCTGAGCCCCCACCATTATGAGGATGCTCTTCCCATAGAAGAATATAGGTGTGATGGATAATAGTTCATTTCCCATTTGGTATTGGTCAAGTGAACTGTGGGAGCTCTTGTTAGGTTGAGCTGGGCCATGGTGGCTGCTGAGATGGACTCTATACCTTGCCACTGATGCTAGTCACTGGTAATTGTGCAAGTACCTTTGAAAGTTTAAAATGTGGAGTAAAATGTGAGACTTTCTTTCGTTCTCTCCCAAATGTTCTCCAAAGCTTAGATTATGTAGGCTTCAGGCTGAGTTCTATCAACTTAATTTTCTTCTATGTTTTTTAAAAAAGTTTCATTTACTTATTTGAGAGAGAGAGAGAGAGAGAGGAAGAGAGAGAGGAGGGGCAGATGGAGAAAGAATCCCAAGCAAACTGCCTGCTGACCATAGAGTCTGATGTGGGGCTCAATCTCACGTGGAGATCACGACCTGAGCTGAAATCGAGAGTCAGATGCTTAACCTACTGAGCCACCCAGGTGACCCTCCTCTCTGTTTTATTGCTTGAAAAGTTGGTGCAAGCATCCGTGAATAAACTAGGACAGCAAGAATACACTGGATGATGAGGCTGATAACATCTACAGTAGTTAATTCTTATTGAGCATTTATCACGGTCCATTAAGAGTGCTCTCTGTGTACATGCATTATCTCAGTTTCTCCCCTGAGCTGTCCCAGTGTCATTTTATCTTTGCAAAGATTAAATCTGAGGACCAGACACTTCGTTGAAGACCACTCAGTACACACACAGCAGGCATTCAACCTCGATTTTACTGGCAATAGGACTTGGACCCTTGAACATGACACTGTGTTTTTTTCATCATGTTTATCCTCAGCCCTCAGATCTTCTCATCTCTACAGATGCTGCTTCCCTCCCCAGAGCCCAGACCCAGCACCTACTCATCACATGTTCCTTGGGGCTTCCAGGCACCTGCTGTGGTGTTAAGTGAATCAGCAGAAAGAGCTGGAGAAGCAACACAGGCTTCATGCTGCTGGCAGGACAGATGGGTAAGTCCTGGCTGAGGACTGCTGGATTTGACCAGACACAATTCAGAGGAGGAGAGAGGGAAGGAGGGCAAAGTAGAGGCATGCTGTGACCAGCCTTGCACCTGTGTATTCCAATGACAGACATCCAAGTACCTCCCAACCACGCCCACCCAGGGCCAGGTAGCTTTTTCAAATCTACACCCCTTTCATCGCCTAATCTTGTCCTTGTTATGTCTTTCCTCTGTCTAGATCTTGTTAATGTCCTTTCACAAAACTTTAATAATTTTTCCCATGTAGAATTCTGGCATGTCTTTGTTATATTTATTCCTAGAAGCTTGGACTTTTAAAATAAAATGGTAAGGTGTGGGTAACTTTTTAGTTATTTCTTTCTGTTTGTTGTTAATGCAGAGAAATGACTTTTATGTATTGATTTGTTACTAGCTACCTTGCTAAATTCTCCCACAGTTCATTTTAATTTCTTAGTGTGTTCCTTGTAGTGTTTTGGGTAGTCAATCATCATCTGCAAATTATGACAGTTGTATTTTTTTCTCTTAAAAGTTTATGCCATTTAAAATTGTTTTTTAAATTTTAAAATTTCTTTTCAGCGTACCAGAATTCATTGTTTATGTACCACACCCAGTGTTCCATGCAATACATGCCCTCCATAATACTCACAACCAGGCTCCCCCATCCTCCCACCCCCTGCCCCTTCAAAACCCTCAGATTGTTTTTCAGAGTCCATAGTCTCTCCTGGTTCACCTCCCCTTCCAATTTCCTCCAACTCCCTTCTCCTCTCCATCTCCCCATGTCCTCCATGTTATTTCTTATGCTCCACAAATAAGTGAAACCATATGATAATTGACTCTCTCTGCTTGACTTATTTGACTCAGCATAATCTCTTCCAATCCTGTCCATGTTGGTACAAAAGTTGGGTATTCATCCTTCCTGATGGAGAAATTTTATGCCACTTTTAAATGTCTCCTTGTGCTGGCCAGGACCTCCACACATGACTGTACAGAAGTGAAGATGTGCATATTCTTGTCTGATACCTGACTTAAAATGAAAGCTTCCCAAATTTCCCCTTTTAGGATAATGTCTAATTTAGATTTCTCATAAATATCTTTTATCAAGTTTAGAAAGTTCTTTTTCATTCCTGACAACAAGAAAGTTTTCCTTAATTTATGTGAAATTATATCTATTGCTTTTTTCTGTTAACACGTTGAATTACATTTCAGGTTTTTTTTTTTAAAGATTTTATTTATTTATTTGACAGACAGAGATGACAAGCAGGCAGAGAGGCAGGCAGAGAGAGAGAGAGAGAGAGAGAGAGAGGAAAGCAAGCTCCCTACTGAGCAGAGAGCCCAATGTGGGGCTTGATCCCCGGATCCTGGGCTCATGACCTGAGCCTAAGGCAGAGGCTTTAATCCATTGAGCAACCCAGGCGCCCCTCAGATTTTCTTTTTTAAAAAGTTTTATTTATTTATGAAAGAGAGGGAGAGAGAGGGAAAGAGAATGTGAGAGTGGGAGGGGCAGAGGGAGAGAGAAAGAAAGAATCCCAAGAAGACTCTGTGTTGAGCTCAGAGCCCAATTTGGGGCTTGATCCCATGACCCTGAGATCACCACCCAAGCAAAAATCAAGACTGGGTTGCTCAACTGACTGCAGCACTCAGACACTCCCATTTCAGGTTTTCTAATATTAAACCATTTTTACATTTCTCCCATAATCTAATGTGATTATTGGATATTATAATTTTCATATAATTTAACTCAGTTTGCTATTTTCAAGGAATTTTACATCTTGTTCATAAGAGAGCTGGACCTGTAACCTTCCTTTCTCACACTGTTATTCCCTGCTATTATCATATGTTCACACTGACCTCATAGAAAGTGTGGCAATGAAGAGGTTAAACTCTCTCTCTTTGCAGATGACATGATGCTTTATATAGAAAACCCAAAAGACTCCACCCCTAAACTACTAGAACTCATACAACAATTCAGTAATGTGACAGGATAAAAAAAATCAATGTACAGAAATCAGTTGCTTTCTTATACACTAACAATGAAAATACAGAAAGGGAAATTAGAGAATTGATTCCATTTACTATAGCACCAAGAACCGTAAGATATATGGGAATAAACCTAACCAAAGAGGTAAGGATCTATACTCAAGGAACTATAGAACACTCATGAAAGACATTGAAGAAGACAGAAAATGATGGAAGACCATTTCATGCTCATGGCTTGGAAGAATAAACATTGCTAAAATGTCTATACTGCCTAGAGCAATCTATACTTTCAATGCCATTCCGATCAAAATTCCACCAGTATTTTTCAAAGAGCTGGAATGAACAACCCCAAAATTTGTATGGAAACAGAAGAGACCTCAACTTGCTAAGGAAATGTTGAAAAAGAAAAACAAAACTGGGGGCATCACATTGCATGATTACAAACTTTACTACAAAGCTGTGATCACCAACAGCATGTTACTGGCACAAAAACAGACACATAGACCAGTGGAACAGAGTAGAGAGTCCAGAAATGGCCCTGAAACTCTATGGGCAACTTATCTTCCACAAAGCAGGAAAAAATATCCAGTGGAAAAAAGACAGTCTCTTCAAGAAATAGTGCTAGGAAAATTGGACAGCTATGTATAGAAGAATGAAACTCGACCATTCTCTCACACCATACACAAAGATATACTCGAAATGGACAAAAGACCTCAACGTGAGACAGGAATCCATCAGAATCCTAGAGGAGAACATAGTCAGTAACCTCTTTGATATCAGCCACAGCAAATTCTTTCAAGATATGTTTCCAAAGGCAAAGGAAACAAAAGCGAAAGTGAACTTTTGGGACTTCATCAAGATCAAAAGCTTCTGCACAGCAAAGGAAACAGTCAACAAAACAAAGAGGCAACCCACAGAATGGGAGAAGATATTTGCAAATGACAGTACAGACAAAAGGCTGATATCCAGGATCTATAAAGAACTCCTCAAACTCAACACACACAAAACAGATAATCATGTCAAAAAATGGGCAGAAGACATGAACAGACACTTCTCCAATGAAGACATACAAATGGCTATCAGACACATGAAAAAATGTTCATCATCACTAGCCCTCAGGGAGATTCAAATTAAAACCACATTGAGATACCACCTTACACCAGTTAGAATGGCCAAAATTAGCAAGACAGGAAACAACGCGTGTTGGAGAGGATGTGGAGAAAGGGGAACTCTTGTGCACTGTTGGTGGGAATGCAAGTTGGTGCAGCCAATTTGGAGAACAGTGTAGAGATTCCTTAAGAAATTAAAATAGAGGGGCACCTGGGTGGCTCAGTGGGTTAAGCCGCTGCCTTCGGCTCAGGTCATGATCTCAGGGTCCTGGGATTGAGTCTCACATCAGGCTCTCTGCTCAGGGGGGACCCTGATTCCCTCTCTCTCTCTGCCTGCCTCTCCATCTACTTGTGATTTCTCTCTGTCAAATAAATAAATAAAATCTTTAAAAAAAAAGAAAAAAAAGAAATTAAAAATAGAGCTTCCCTATGACCCTGCAATTGCATTATTGGGTATTTACCCCAAAGATACAGATGTAGTGAAAAAAAGGGCCACTTGTACCCCAATGTTCATAGCAGCAATGGCCACAGTCACCAAACTGTGGAAAGAACCAACATGCTCTTCAATGGACGAATGGATAAGGAAGATGTGGTCCATATATACTATGGAGTATGATGCCTCTATCAGAAAGGATGAGTACACGAGTTTTGTATCAACATGGACGGGACTGGAAGAGATTATGCTGAGTGAAATAAGTCAAGCAGAGAGAGTCAATTATCATATGGTTTCACTTATTTGTGGAGCATAAGAAATAACAGGGAGGACATGGAGAGATGGAGAGGAGAATGGAGTTGGAGGAAATTGGAGGGGGAGATGAACCATGAGACACTATAGACTCTGAAAAACAATCTAAGGGTTTTGAAGGGGTGGGAAGTGGGAGGGAGGGTGAGCCTGGTGGTGGGTATTATGGAAGGCATGTATTGCATGGAACACTGGGTGTGGTGCAAAAACAATGAATTCTGTTACACTGAAAAGAAATTAAATAAAAAAAAAAATAGAGCTTCCCTATGACCCTGCATTTGCATTATTGGGTATTTACCCCAAAGATACAGATGTAGTGAAAAGAAAGGCCATCTGTACCCCAATGTTCATAGCAGCAATGGCCACAGTCGCCAAACTGTGGAAAGAACCAAGATGTCCTTCAATGGATGAATGGATAAAGAAGATGTGGTCCATATATACTATGGAGTATTATGCCTCCATCAGAAAGTATGAGTACACGAGTTTTATATCAACATGGACGGGACTGGAAGAGATTATGCTGAGTGAAATAAGTCAAGCAGAGAGAGTCAATTATCATATGGTTTTGCTTATTTGTGGAGCATAAGGAATAACACGGAGGACATGGGGAGATGGAGAGGAGAAAAGAGTTGAGGGAAATTGGAGGGGGAGACGAACCATGAAAGACTGTGGACTCTGAGAAACAATCTGAGGATTTTGGAGGGGCGGGGTTGGGGGTTGGGTGAGCCTGGTGGTGGGTATTAAGGAGGGCACGTATTGCATGGAGAACTGGGTGTGGTGCATAAACAATGAACTTTGGAACACTGAAAAGAAATTAAGAAAAAGAAACTGTGGGGGTACCTGGGTGGCTCAGTGGGTTAAGCCTCTGCCTTTGGCTCAGGTCATGATCCCGGAGTCCTGGGATCAAGCCCCGCATTGGGCTCTCTGCTCGGCGGGAAGCCCGCTTTCCCTCTCTCTCTGCCTGCCTCTCTGCCTACTTGTGATCTCTGTCAAATAAATAAATAAAAATCTTCAAAAAAAAAAAAGAAAAAGAAAGTGTGGAATAGCAGCCCCTATTTATCAATTCTGTGGAGAGTTTTGTGTAAGGTAAAGAAAACTAGTTACTTGAATCCTTAATTTCCTTTTTTCTCCTTCTTGTGCAAATATACTCACTTGCACCTTGTCATTTTCACTTAACAATGTATCCTGAAAATCACCCTAAGGCAGCTCATAGCAATTCCCCCCTTTTTTAGAACTACCTTCAACACCACTCTGCGCACACAAACTTCGTCATTCAGCCAATTTTCTTTAGAGGGGCATTTATGTATTTTCCATGATTTTGCTATTACAAATATGATTCAGTGAACAACCATGTGCATATTTTCTGTATTGTTGGACGTATAACATCTGGGTAAGTTTCTACAGGTGTAACCGTTGCTTAAAATGGTAGATTGACAGAGTTTTCTTGGATATCATGAAATTCTATTCCTTAAGGTTTATACTATTTTGTACTGCCCCCAACCATGTGAGCGTAGGTGTTTCCCCCAGCGGAAGGTATGATTGTGTTTTTGAATCTTTGCCAAACTATATGAAAAATGGTATCTCTGCAGCTGCTGATGTTCATTCACATTGTGGTACATTCCAGTACTTCATTGATTTTTATATCTGAATAATAATCCATTGCATCTATATACCACAATTTGCTGATGTATTCATCTGTTGATGGACATTTAGGTTGTTTCTACCCTTCGGTGATTGTGAATAGTGCAATGTGAATGTTTGTGTACAAGGATTTTTTTTAGTACCTATTTTCAGTCCTTTTGGGTTACCCAGATGTCTAGCAGTAGAATTGATGGGTCCTATGTTAAACTTTTGAGGCGATTTAGATTTCGTCCATAGTTGTTGAACTATTAAGCATTTTTTATCACTAAGGTGTAAGAGTTTCAATTTCTCCACTTCCTTGCCAAGTCTTACTATTTTCCTTTCTTCCTTTCTCCCTTCCTCCCTCCCTTCTTCCTCCCTTCCTTTCTTTCTCATTTTTTGGATTATAACCTTCCATGTGATTGTGAAATAGTATCTAACTGTGGCTTTGATTTGCATTTCCTTAATGATGTTAAGCATCTTTTCATATACTTGCTGTGTCTTCACTGGAGAAGTGTCTACTCAAGTTCTTTGCAATTTAATAACTGGGCTATTTATCTTTCTTGAACTGTAAGAGTTCTTTTTATATTCTGAGTATTAAACCTTACCAAACATATAATTTTCAAATATCTTTTCCCACTTTATGTGTTGTTTTTTCACTTTTTTTTATAGTCTTTTGATGCACAAGTTTGGTTCTTCACTTTGATGAAGTCCAATTTATCTATTTTGTTGATGTTATTGCTATGCTTTTGATATAATTTAAAAAAAAAGATTTATTTATTTATTTGACAGAGAGAGACACAGAGAGAGAGGGAACACAAGTAGGGGGAGTGAGAGATGGAGAAGCAGGCTTCCTGCTGAGCAGGGAGGCCAATGTGGGGCTTGATCCCAGGACCCCAGAATCATGACCTGAACTGAAGGCAGATGCTTAACAACTTAGCCATCCAGGCACCTTATATGCCATTTCTAATGATCCATTACCTCATCCAAGGTCGTGTTATTTCCTTCTACACTTTCATCTTGAAATGTTATAGCTTATTTATTTCAAAGATTTTATTTATTTATTTGACAGAGAGAGAGAGAGAGATCACAAGTAGGCAGAGAGGCAGGCAGAGAGAGAGGGGTAAGCAGGCTCCTTGCTGAGCAGAAAGCCTGAGGTGAGGCTTGATGCCAGGATGTTGAGACCATGACCTTAACCCACTGAGCCGCCCAGGTGCCCCTAGCTCTTATATTTAAATCATTGATCAACTTTGAATTAATTTTTGTATAGGATATGAGGTAGGGGTTCATTTTCATTATTTTGCCTGTGAATATCAAGGGTCCCGGTACCATTTGTTGATGTGACTATTCTTAGTTTTGATATGCTGTTAAAAATCATTGGCCATAGTGTATATGGACCACATCTTCCTTATTCATTCATCCCTTGAAGGGCATCTTGGTTCTTTCCACAGTTTGTGGTGGATATTATAGAGGCACGGATTGCATGGAACACTGGGTGTGGTGAAAAATTAACGATACTGTTATGCTGAAAATAAATAAAATAAAAAAAAATCATTGGCCATAGATGCATAGTTAAATAGATAAATAGATAAATAGTTAAATAGATGCATAGATAAATAGATGAATTCTATTTATCAATCTATATGCCCACTCTTTTGATTATTGATTTGATTATTGTAGCTTTGTAATAAGTTTTGAAATTGAGAAATTTAAGTCCTCTAATTAATACTATTTTGTGTATATGGCATGCCCTTCGAAATTCTGTATGAATTTGAGGATTGGCTTCTTCATGTCTGAGGGGAAAAAAAGCCATTGGAATTTTATTTGGGATTACACCACATTGCCATTTTAATGCCCTAGATCTTCTAATCCACAAATATGGAATGTCTTAATTTATTTAGGTCTTCCTTAATGTCTTTCAACAACGTTTTGTATTTTTTTGGTGCACAAGTTTTTCACCTTCATGGTTAAACTTGTTCCTAGGTATTTTATAACCTTTTATATCCTATTGGAAATTAAATTGTTTTCTTAATCTTTTTTGGATTGCTAATTGTTGGTGTATAGAAACACAGTTGATTTTTGTGTCTTATTTTTGTATTTTGCAACTTTGCTGAATTTATTAGTTCTACCAATTTTTTGTGTGTGGATCCATTCAGAATTTCTCTGTGGGATCATGTCATTTGCGAACAGTTTTTTTTCCCCTTCCTTTCCAATTTAGATGGCTTTTTTTCCTTGCTTAATTGCTTTGGCTAAAACTTCCAGTACAATATTGGCTAATAGTAACAAAAGCTGCATTTTTGTCTTATTCCTGATCTGGAGAGGAAAGCTTTCACTCTTTCACCATTGAATACAATGGTAGTTGTGTATTTTTTATAGATACCTTTAATCCTTGTTGAGGAAGTTCCTTGTGTTCCTAGTTTTGTGAATGTGCTGCAATTTATAAAATGCTCTTTCTGTTTTGGTTGAGATGATCATGTGATTTTTTTTTCCTCCCTTCATTGTATTAGTGAGTTTTATTACATATCACTGCAACCTAAGTATCTCAGATTTTAAAACTAAACTATCCCTGTGTCCTGAAGGAGACTGTATCAGGAGTTTAGAACATCAGAATAGGGTTTAACTCTTCACTGCCATCTTTTCCCCATCTTCAATACCTATTGGGAGTCCAGCATCCCCAGGTTTCCCCATTTTCTCTTTTTAGGGGAAAATCAACTGTGCTTCAGAGAGCCTACAATACTTCTCCACAATATTTATGGTCAATGATTACCTCTTCCTGGAGAGCGTGCCCTGAGCTCTTGGCTGGTGGGTCTCCTCATCTGTCTGAGCTCTACGATACTTACAATATACCCCTATTCTTTGCATGTCCTCCTCTAGTCTCTCTCTAGATGACATATTAATCAGCCATAATATATTAATAATTATAATATAGTAATAATTAACATATAATCATATTAATATAATATATCACTCTCTGCTTAGTGGGAAGCCTGCTTCCTCCTCTCTCTTTCTCTGCCTACTTGTGATCTCTCTCTGTCAAATAAATAAAAACTCTAAACCAAAAAAGAACCTTAGTTTAAAAAAATAATACATCAATGATCAATATACTAATATAATCATGATATATTAATATAATATACTAATAAAATATAGTCTATTAATATACTTAAATGTATATATCAATATATCAATATAATACATAACATTAATTAATATAGAATAATTAATATCAATATAGAATAGATTAATAACTAATTAACAATATTAATTAGTTATAGCTATAATATAATGGTATATTAATAGCTTTATTAAGATATACTTGATATATTTCAGATTCTTTTCAAACTGGGAAAGTTTATGTGTGGAATATATATAATTATATGTATAAAATATGTAATATATTGTTTTCTAGACTTATTAAGATATAAATGACATAACATTGTATAAATTTAAGGTGTACAATGTGTTGGTTGATATGCTTGCCTACCATAAAATGATCCAACAGCTTCATCACATCATATAATTATCATTTCTTATTTGTGGTGAGAACACAGAAGTATTACTCTCTTAGCAACTTTCTTTTTTTTTTTTTAAAGATTTTGTTTATTTATTTATTAATAATTTAAAAAAGATTTTATTTATTTGACAGACAGAGATCACAAGTAGGCAGAGAGAGAGGAGGAATCAGGTTCCCTGCTGAGCAGAGAGCTCAATGCGGGGTTTTATCCCAGACCCTGAGATCATGACCTGAGCCGAACACAGAGGCTTTAGCCCACTGAGCCACCCAGGTGCCCCAAAGATTTTATTTATTTGAAAGCAAGAGAGAGAGAGAGAGAGAGAGAGAGAGAGAGAGAGAGAGAAGGAACAGGGGGAGGGACAGAGAGAGAGGGAGAAGCAGACTCCTGACTGAATGGGGAGCCCCATGTGGGGCTTGATCCTGGGACTCCAGGATCATAACTTGAGCCAAAGGTAGATGGTTAACCCGGTGAGCCACCCAGGTACCCTCTCTTAGCAACTTTCAAGTAGGTAATACAGTGCTGTTACTTATAAGCATTATGCATATGTTACATAGCCAGAATCTATTCATCTTAAAATTTGGAGGTTTATACCCTTTGCCAACATTTCCCCATTCACCAATCTCCAGCCAGTGGTAACCATCATTCTATTCCCTGTTTCTAACAGTTCAGCATTTTAGTTTCCATAAAGAGGTGACATCATACAATATTTGCCCTTTCCTGTCTAACATTTTACTTATCACAATGCCTCAAAATTTATCAGGTTGTCAAAAATGGCAGCATTTCCTTCCTTCTTAGTGTTGAATGATATCAGTATCTTCTTCATTTATTCATCCCTTGATGGACTCAGGTTGTTTTTATATCTTCCTACAAAAATACTGTTTTCTTCCTTTCTGTAAATTATTTTGTAATTAGAATATAGAAATATTGGGCGCCTGGGTGCCTCAGTGGGTCAAGTCTCTGCCTCTGGCTCAGGTCATGATCTCAGAGAGTACTGGGATCCAGCCCCGAATCGGGCTTTCTGCTCGGCAGGGAGCCTGCTTCCCTCCCTCTCTCTGTCTGCCTCTCTGCCTATTTGTGATCTCTCTCTCTCTGTCAAATAAATAAATAAAATCTTTTAAAAAAATGAAAAAAGAATATAGAAATATTACATCTTTCAGGGAAAAAATTCTCTTTGCAAAGGAGGGGATTAGTCATGTGAGAGCAGGAATCCTCTGCAGAAGCCCAAGTCCCACAGAGAACAGGCTCTGTTAAGGGCAGGCAAAGGGGAGGAAACAGGGCTCCTTGTTTGGCCAGTGGAAGCAGGGAGGAGCCCAGGATAACCACCCAGCTCTCCAGGGAAGTCTGTTCCAGACTGAGAGCTCTCCACTCTGGCCAGAGGCATGCCAAGCCAGGCTCTGCTGCTTCTCTTGCTCCTCGGTGAGCTGCTGCTGCAGGCCCAGGGAGGGCACCGGAAACTGAAGATGATGCAGAGTAGGTGATGGACTAGGGGACAGGGAGGGGAAGGGGGCCAGGAGGCTCTGTGGTCCTTCTGAGGAAGACCTGGGTATTGGAACCTTTCAGCACATCCTGCTCAGATCACAGCACTATGAAGACTCTGGGTCCTCCCAAACCATGGCCCTCTGGCCCCTTTATCTGGCCCTGGGAACAGTGATGGAGGTGGAGGGGAAACTATGTCTTGTGCTTCTCCATTCCTAATACCCAGACACAAACACCACATACAGTGGTGAAAGGTACATCACGGGCTGAGAATCACATGGAGAAACCGAACAACTGTTCTTAGATTTCTGCACATATGTGCAAGTTACATCCACAAATGCTGGTGGGGGTAGGTGTAGAATGAAAGAACCGTGGGAAAGCAAGTTTTGGGGTGTACAAGGTCAAGTAAAAGTTATCATCAGAGAGACCAGGATGGTGGCAGTGGAAGGGAAATAGTGCAAGTGGTAAAATCTGGGAAGAGGCAAGGGCCCTGGAGAAAGTGACAGTGACAGGAGAGAGGGGGCAGAGTGGCAAGTCACCTTCCTCTCCAGACCCTGCAGATTCTGGAGAGTGGAGAGGGTCTGTAGGATGTCTCAGTCTCTGCTGAGTTCTCAGAGTGTAGATTCCATGGGAGGCCTCACCAAGGTCATGACTAACATGGGGGACTAACGTGGGAGACAGGGTCCTGGTTGCAGAGTACCCAGAGGGCCCAGAAAGGCCAGGTATTGAGATCTACTGGGGAAGAGTCAGGGGTTATAGAATTTGAGATACTGTCAACCACCAGGACTGAGTGAAGGGCAGAAGATGATTCCCCTGCAAAGTCCAAGAGTGTCATATGTGGGACCTGGGTTCTGGGGTTTTGGGAGAGACTCTAAGCTTCAGAGGAGGGCTCTCAGTGGATCTGGTTCCAGTGATCTTGTCCCTGCTCCTTTTTAGGTGCAAAAGCCTGTCAAAAGAAGCCCAGCGTGGATCTTTGCAGCAATCACTGTTCCTATTTTCTAAAGTGTCCAGAAGAAAATACCGTGTGCTGTCCAACTTACTGTGGGAATGTTTGCATGAGCCTCCAGTGAATGGGCAAGGGGGCTGAGCAGGCATCACGCCCCCACCCTCAACCCTTTATTCAGACCAAATCAGGAGGATCTCAGATCCCAGGCACCAGGTCGTCAACAGGAATGCACCCTCCCCACTGTCTGAACTCCTTGTTCCTGTCAAATAAACCAGAACAGATGTCCACAGACCTGCCTACTTTAGTCCCAGTGCTTGTGACCACTGAGGACCCAGTGCAGACCCCAGTCAGCCCCCCTCTCTGGGTCCAGGTCTCTGATCTCTCTCCCCTTGTCATTCTTCTGTATTCTCTCTCCTGTTGGTTCCTGCACCATTGCCAAGTCCTGGAGGCCCAGCCTCATTGTTGATCTGCTTACTGAGCCAGCACATCCAGGGGAGAAACTTCTCATGTGTGGTATCTCCCAATGCTAACCAGAACATTCCCCAGCCTGGGGTCCAAAGGGCCAAGTTAGACATGAGGCAGGTGGAGGCTAGACCCTGGTCACAGAGTAGGAGGCCCCAGGGAGGCCTCTTCTTAAACTTGACCCACCACCACCCCATTCCCCCCCATTTTCCTTGTGAGGTTCAGATTACTGTCCCTTTATAAGGGAGAAAACCAACCCAAGGGAAGTTGAGTGACATGCTCAAGGCAAAAAAGAGAGTGAGAGGTCATGCCGTGGCCAGAAGAGGATGTTTGTGTGGACCCCCGTTTGCTCACAGTTCCTCCATTATGGTTCTTCCATTATGGGCATGAAAGTGAGTGTCTACACTAACATCTAGTGTTACACTCCAGTCCAGGGCTTCCTACTGGGCATCAGTGAAGGATTGCCCAGAGGAGGAAATCTGCCTCTCTCAGACCAGAGCCTCTGGCCCACCTCAGAAGCATGCCAGGGCTCCTGGTATCAGAGGAACTTCTCTACCTCACCTTGGGCCTGCCCTTGGGCCAGGAGACCTTAGGAAAGATTATGATCAACCAGTAGCACAGAACTCATCAGACACAGGTGGACGGTAAGGACATGCTCTACAGGAGTGGTCCTCACAGAGCCTGACTCTGCGAGCATCTTCCCAGGGCTTGGCCAGGCCCCAAACACCCTGGGAGAGACTATTAGGAGAGGCAAAGTTACCTGCCAGGGCCCACACAGGGAATGACCTCCCACATCTATGACCAGTGCGCCCTACCATGTGGGTACACCATGCTGCCAGCTGACCTATTGCTTGCCACTGACATGAGCCTCTCCGATCATGAAATCTATGGGAAGCAGCTGGTCTTCTCCATCGTGATAATTGGTGCCTTGGCCCTTGTTCCATAGAGCTCTCTGGACACTCCACCCTGCCCCAGTGGACTCAGAGGCTACCCCCAGAAGGCTTTGACTGGGAGAAGTGCTTTCCTGGCCAGCACTCCATGTTCTGTCCTATGGAACAGCTGTGTGTTCCATGGTAGGTCGAGGGGAGGAGTGGGGACCCCTGTAAGGCCTTGACTCTCATGGAGGCAGAGGAGGGAGCACCTGTAAATTCTACCATGACCTGGGTGTCCAAAAAGCCAAGTCTCAGCCTTTGGAGAATTGTTGATCAGGCTGGTCTGTCTTGACGAACATGGCCTCACAGTTGTCATGACTTCTGCAATCCTTGTTCTCTTCTCATGCTCCAGCCATGCTCCAGCCATGCTCCAGCCATGCTCCTTGAAAATTCTCTCTTCCCCACCCCTCATCTTGATCTTCAGAAGTAGCTTGGCCTCCTGTAGAGACTCAACACATACTTTCACTCTCTCACTCCCATAAGTCATCTCCCTGGTCCTGTGACAAAGTAGAGCTTGAAGAGACTTCGGTCATGGGCTATCCCACAGGACATCATGCTGATCTTTTAGGTCATTTACACTGTGCTAACTGGCCATGGGGAAATAGTAGGCTTCCTAAGTGCTTTACCATGTGCATGCCAGGGTGTAGGAGATACTCTTGTTGATATTCAGGACTTTCCTTATTGGTGAGTTTCTAGAGATCCAGTGGCCTGGGGCTGACGGGGACAGTCTTTTGAGGCAGAAGACAAGTTTCTGTACCTTGTATTGCTTACCATTTAGAAAGACATAATGCACGGTGGGCCTCTTTGGATTTTGGAAATAACCTTGGCCCCTTTTGGGCATGCTCCTTTCTTCTACTTCCTTGGGGGACTGTAAGGCTGCATGAGGTTCAGATTACTAAAGACTCTGCAGTAATCCCAGGATGTATTGAAAGTTGCCGCCAGCTGGGTCTTAGGACCTGCCATATGCATTTTCCTAAACGTGTCTGTGGTAGATTAGGATGCTGGATAGAGCCATTGCATGTCCAAGTAGGAGAATCACAGAACACACACGTGGATTATTGAGGTCAGGCCTTGCCCTCTTCTGTTGATGGGTGCTTTCCATTCGAAAGCAGCTCTTTACTTGCTGGTGGACCCACATAAAAAATTGCATGCCTGACCATGGGATGTGGAGTCACGCTACCACTGGAATTTTCCATCAGAAATTGGGAGTTATCTGATCTATGAAGACTTAAAATGGGATGTGCCTAGAGGCAGTCCATGGCCAAATGAAAATGGTATGAATGAGAATGGGCCCAGTCAGATCATTTCTTCGGGAAATAAGTAACCTATAGAATCAAGTGTTTGGGCCCGAATTACTCACTGATATCTCCTCTTTCTTCATTCTTGCCCGATGTCACTAAGTCTCCAAGAAGGGCTTCCCCTTCCACCATGCATTCCTGAAGAAATGGTGTCTTCCCATGTATGCCTGTTTGGGTCCCTTCTACTTTCCAATCCCTTCCTTATGGTTTCTTAGGAACCAGAGATCTAATCCACCAGGCATCAGCCTTGCCCTCGGTATTCCTCCATTCATTTTCCGACTTTCATTTTGGGAGGGTGATTTCACCTGCGTTCTTTGCTAAGCCCTCTGCTCCCATCTCCTCACTTCATGCAGTCTCTCCAGTTTGTGTATGTCTCTGCTGTTAACCGTAAAAATAAAACCATCAGCTCTTTTACCAGCAAAAATGGGTTAATTTGGGAATAGCAGAGAATTGCAATTCAGGGCAAACAAGTTTTGGCAGAAACACAGGTGAGTCCAGAGATCAAAGGAGGGAATGCTCCTTTATAGAGGAAAGTGGGAATTAGCTGGTAGTTCCAAGTGGAATGGCTTTTCAGTTGCCTGGGTTGGGATAGTCTCTTATTGGCTGGGCTATTGCCAGGGAAGGATGAAAACCTTTCTTTCTCTTGCTGTGACTGCAAAGTACTAAGTGGCTAAGGTAGGAACCACTTGCCAGGATCATTTTCTGTTGCATAGGTAATTGAGGACAAGTGTGTGGTATGAGAGCTCCCCCCTCTGGCCCTTTAACTCCATTTCAGTGAGGTTTTCCTTTATGAATTTTCACACTGCATCTCTGTGGGCCACAAGAGTACTGATCCAAATTGACAGATTTGAGTGTTTTGTTTCTTTGCTCACAGGTTGTTTTCACCCATTTTGAGTTTATTTTTGTGTATGATGCAGGAAAGTGGTCCAGTTTCATTCTTCTGCACGTGGCTGTCCAATTTTCCCAACACCATTTGTTGAAGTCTTTTTCCCATTGGATAGTCTTTCCTGCTTTGTCAAAGATTAGTTGACCACACAGTTGTGGGTCTATTTCTGGGCTTTCTATTCTGTTCTATTTTTTGTGCCAGTACCATACTGTCTGGATGATTACAGCTTTGTAATACAGCTTGAAGTCTGGAACTGTGAAGCCGCCAGGTTTGGTTTTCTTCTTTAACATTCCTCTGGCTATTTGGGGTCTTTTCTGGTTCCATGCAAATTTTAGAATTGTTTGTTCCAGCTTTGTGAAAAATGCTGATAGTACTGCCATACTATTTTCTACAGAGGCTGTGCTCTTGTACGTTCATTCCCATCGACAGTGTATGAGGTTCCATTTCTCCACATCCTTGCTAATACTTGCTTTTCTGCTTTTTAAAGAAGATTTTATTTATTTATTTGACAGACAGAGATCACAAGTAGTCAGAGAGAGAGAGAGAGGGAAGTGGGCTCCCTGCCAAGCAGAAAGCCTGATGCGGGACTCGATCCCAGGACCCTGGGATCATGACCTGAGCTGAAGGCAGAGGCTTTAACCCACTGAGCCACCCAGGTGCCCCTTTCTGCTTTTTGTTTTTATAGTAGCCATCCTGATGGTGTGAGATGGTATCTCACTGAAGTTTTGACTTGCATTTTTTTAATGATTAGCAACATGGAGCATCTGTTCATGTGCTCCTTGGCCTTTTGTCCATATTCTCTGGAAAAATATCTATTTCAGTCTTTGATTAAATCTAGTTGTTTGTTTTTTTATGTTGGGTTTTAGGAGCTCTGTCTATATTCTGGATATTAATTCTTTATCAGATGTATGGTTTACAAATATTTACCCATTATATGGATAATCTTTTTACTCTGTTGATAGGGTTTTTTGATGCACAAAATTTTTAAATTTTCAATTTGCCTATTTTTTTTAAAAAGATTTTATTTATTTATTTGACAAAAAGAGATAACAAGTAGGCAGAGAGGCAGGCAGAGAGAGAGAGGAGGAAGCAGGCTCCCTGCTGAGCAGAGAGCCCGATGCGGGACTCGATCCCAGGACCCTGAGATCACGACCTGAGCCGAAGGCAGTGGCCTAACCCACTGAGCCACCCAGGCGCCCTGCCTATTTTTTTTTAACCTGTGTCTTTTCTGCTGTATCCAAGAAATCACTGTTAAATCCAATCTCATAAAGATTTTCCCTGTGTTTTTCTCTAAGAGTTTTGTAGTTTTAGGTCTTACATTTATGTCTCTGATCCATTTTTTATTATGTTATGTTAGTCATCATACAGTGCATCATTAGTTTTTGATGTAGTTTTCAGTGATTCATTATTTGTGTATAACACCCAGTGCTCCTCACAACATGTGCCTTCCTTAATGTGCACCACCTGGCTACCCCATTCCCCAACCCCTCCCCTCTGAAACTCTCAGTTTGTTTCCTGGGATCCATTGTCTCTCATGGTTCTCCCTCCCTTGGTTCCCCCCCCCCCCCGCCCTTCAGTTTTCCCTTCCTTCTCCTAATGTCCTCCATGCTATTCCTTATGTTCCACAAGTAAGTGAAACCAGACGATAATTGTATTTCTCTGCTTGACTTATTTCACTTAGCATAATCCTCTCCATTTCCATACATGTCGAGACAAATGGTGGGTATTCATCCTTTCTGATGGCTGAGTAATATTCCATTGTGTATATGGACCACATCTTCTTTATCCACTTGTCTGTGGAAGGGCATCTCAGCTACTTCCATAGTTTGGCTGTTGTGGCCATTGCTGCTATGAACACTGGGGTACAGATGCCCTTCTTTTCACTACATCTGTATCTTTGGGGTAAATACCCAGTAGTGCAATTCCTGGGTCATAGGGCAGCTCTATTTTTAATTTTTGAGGAACCTCCACACTGTTTTCCAAAGTGGCTGTACAGACTTGCATTCTAACCAACAGTGTAAGAGAGTTCCCCTTTTTCCACAGCTACCCAGTAAGGTGAATGATTCTTGACACTTCATTGGTGAAGTGTTTCTTTTGTTTATCTAAAAAATATAGGCGGACTTCCATGCCAGACATTGGCTCTAAGTGCTTAACTCATGGAACCCTCACAACAACCTTATGAGGAAAATGTTGTTATTATCCCCATTTAGTATATGAGGAAGTTGAAGCACAGAGAGGGTTAATGACTTGCTTAAAGTAAGTGGGAGCTAGGATTTGGATCCAGGTTAAGTCTGTGTCTTAAATCTCTTTATTATGTGGCCTTTTGAAAGCTCTTTGGTAGACCTTTCTCTTCTTCTTCTTCTTTTATTTAAAGGTTTTATTTATTTATTTGACACAGAGAGAGACAGTGAGAGAGGGAACACAAGCAGGGGCAGAAGGAGAGGGAGAAGCAGGCTTTCTGCCTAGCAGGGAATCCACTAAAGGGCTCCATCCCACGACCCTGGCATCATGACCTGAGCCGAAGGCAGACACTTAACGACTAAGCCATCCAGGCGCCCCAGATCTCTCTCTTCTTGTCAGCACAAAAGCCACAAGACATTGGTGATAAGGTAGTGTAGGCTGATGTAAGCAATCGAGAAATTTGTAGCAAAGATGGATGGAACTTTACAAAAGTCTTCACATGATTGTGGAAAAAAATAGATATATAAATCCTCTCTCATCTCCACAATCACCCAGACTTCCAGAAATGTATGTGTTAGTGGGGGAGCGTCTCCTGAAATTCCACAGTGTTCTGTTTCTGTCTATATTCCCTGCCACAAAAAGGAAAAAGGAAGTACTCTTTGAATAGGAATTCAGTGATAATGTTCTGAATGTACCCAACTTATGGCTTGGGGCAGATTACACCGATCTGCCACAGTCAGAATCATGATTACATTCTGAGTCTTTGAAATCTGTTCTGTTCATCATCTACCCTGTGCAGGGGCTCTATCGTTCCCAGAAGTCCGCAAGAAGATCCACCAGCCAATAATTACCAGCTCTTCCAACTTGAGTATCTTCAGAGGTAGGTAGAGTCAAAGTCCTGGGCTAGAAGTGGGAACCAGCAAACACTTTTTTTGTGGCTTGGTTGGATGAATTCCTTGTCCAAATCATGCCTCCAGATCATGCCAACACCATCTCCATATGGAAGAGGTTCTTGTCTTGTTCAAATGGAGAAACCAAGGGGCACTTGGGTGGCTCAGTGGGTTAAACATCTGCCTTTGGCTCAGGTCATGATCTCGAGGTCCTCGGAGCAAGCCCTGTGATAGGCTCCCTGCTCAGCAAGGAGTCTACCCCTGCCCCCACTCCTACTTCCCTTCTCCTGCAGTCACAAGCTCTCTCTCTCAAACAAACAAACAAACAAATAAATAAATAAAATCTTTAAAAAATGGAGTGACCGAGAGAGAGAGAAAGATTACGTAGATGAACACTGTGTCCCTTCATGTGGATATCCTGAGAAAGAGACTATGTATTGCCTACATAGTATTCCCACAGAGAGGGTTATAACCCGAGTCTAATCATTAAGAAATTTCAGAGAGGGGCGCCTGGGTGGCTCAGTGGATCAAGCCTCTGCCTTTGGCTCAGGTCAGGATCTCAGGGTCGTGGGATCGAGCCCGACATTCGGCTCTCTGCTCAGTGGGGAGCCTGCTTCTCTCTCTCTCTCTCTCTCTGCCTGCCTCTCTGCCTACTTGTGATCTCTCTCTCTGTCAAATGAATAAATAAAATCTTTTAAAAAAGATATAAATATTAAAAAAAAGAAATTTCAGAGAAACCACTAAATGAGGAATGTTTAACTAAAAAAATGTTTGGTTGTTTTCTTTAAAAATTTCAATGTCATAAGAGACAAAAGATATTATTGGGTGTATTTTTAAAATGGAAAACTGACAGTGGCTTAGATAAATATATAAAAGTATATTTTATCCATGTTAAATTTAATGAAGTTGATTAATTGTCCTATGATCATGTAAGAGAATGCCCGTATTTTAATACGCACTGAAATATTATTCCTAAATAAGGGCCATGATATATGATATTTACTCTCAAGTAGTTCAGAAAAAATATAATATATAAATATATATGGCATATATATATAAGAGGGAGGAGGGGAGGGAAAGAGGTGGTAATTACGGACAAATTTTTAGGTGGTTCTGAGCAAATGGTATACAGATGCTCTTTGTACTATTCTTACTCTTGTAACTTTAAAATTATTTCAAAGAACAGTTCTTAAAAAGTAAAAGGCAACTCATCTAATGGTCCACACGCCTCAAATTTTATTTTCCTATTTTATAATTTTTTACATATGCCAAAGAAGAGAATAACTTAGCCTTTCTAAAGAGTTTTGCACCTTTGGAAACATCTCTATATATTGTGCCTATTTTTTGGCATTTGAATAGATTTCAACCAATGTAGGTAGGTTATTTTCTGCTTTGTTAAAAATGTGGAAGTAAAAATAAAGATTTTGAGGGAAAATTGATCACTTGCTGGGAAAGAGACCATTAATCTCCTGTGACTATATAATTTGTAGTATCCAGACTTCTTTTGTCCTTGGAAGTGTTTTGATAAAAGTATCTGTCCTTCTGTTTGGCCTTAGTAGTATGAAGTCCCAGGCTGGGAGAGAAGTGAGAAGAGGACTGAGAATTTAGGGGAAGAGTAGGTAACCTCTTCCTCAGAACCCTGACTCGCATCACCAGTGAGCTGCCTAAAATCACAGCTAACACTTATTTTACATATTCTGTGTTCCAGGTCCTAGACTCTCTCTTCTCTTTTCTCCTTCACATTGATGTCCCTCTAATAATATCTATTTCTTTTATGTATCATGTTTATTTTCTATCCCCTGTGCTAGAATGTAAGCTTTACAAGGGCAGGGATTTTTTGTAATTCTGTTTATTACTATATCCTCAGCGCTTGGAAGCATGGCTTATAGTAGTCCTTAAATGTAAGCATTTGTGGGATGAATAAATTTAGGACAGATGAGTAAAATTTGGGCCCCCACTCACTCACCAGAAATTAATTTCAAATGGGTTAAATAGTTTTGTTTTTCTTAAGAAAGGGCATGCATTGCATGGAGCACTGGGTGTGGCGCATACACAATGAATTTTGGAACCCTGAAAAAGAAAATTAAATAATAATAATAAAAAAGGACTGCAATGAAGTTAATGAGATTAACCTTCATTCCTCAAGAGAGGAAAAGAGTTTGAGTCTAATAATAAAACAATAAGGGCCATTTATTTTGCATATTCTGTGTGCCAGACTCTATGCTCAGTGCTTCATAGACTCAGGATTTGAAATGTGGATTCTAACTTTACAGGTGGGGAAACTGAGGCTCTGAGAAATTAGGTGGTAGACCAATCCCAAAATTTTAATGAATCTCAATGCTTTGGGGTTGGGTTTCAAACCCAGGTGTCACTGACTCTAGTGCTTATGTTTTGTTATCTGTCCTGTACAATATTGATAATCTTCAGTGTAGTAACAAGTGGAAGAGAATTTCTTTCTTCTGGTGAGACAGGATGTGCATCCTATTGGCAGAATAAGCCAATTTTAATGGAGAAGAAAACTGGGGATAATTATGTAGGATTTGAAAAAGGCAGTACCTTTTTTTAAAAATTAATTTTTTAATTTTTTATAAACATAAAACGTATTTTTATCCCCAGGGGTACAGGTCTGTGAATCACCAGGTTTACACACTTCACAGCACTCACCATAGCACATATCCCCCCAATGTCCATAGCCCCACCACCCTCTCCCGACCTCCCTCCCCCTATCCCATCTTGTTTCATTTATTCTTTTCCTACCCCCACGTTGCATCTCCACTTCCTCATATCAGGGAGATCATATGATAGTTGTCTTTCTCTGATTGACTTATTTCGCTCAGCATAATACCCTCTAGTTCCATCCATGTAGTCGCAAATGGCAAGATTTCATTTCTTTTGATGGCTAGGCAGTACCCTTTACTCAGGACTTCTATACATTTGTGCTCTGAGGCTAATAACAGATTTAATTGAATTTTAGTCGCAAGATTGTTCTTATTGATATTTTTAATTTTATTTTTCCAGTGTTCCAAGATTCATTGGTGTTCCACTGATTTTTTAAAATCAATCAATTAATTAATTAATTTTTATTTATTTATTTATTAAGATTTTGTTTATTTATTTGACAGAGAGAAATCACAAGTAGGCAGAGAGAGAGGAGGAAGCAGGCTCCCCGCTGAGCAGAGAGCCCGATGTGGGACTCGATCCCAGGACCCCGAGATCATGACCTGAGCCGAAGGCAGAGGCTTTAACCCACTGAGCCACCCAGGCGCCCCGATTTATTTATTTTTTTTATAAACATGTATTTTTATCCCCAGGGGTACGGGTCTGTGAATCGCCAGGTTTACACACTTCACAGCACTCACCAAAGCACATACCCTCCCCAATGTCCATAACCCCACCCCCCTTTCTCGCAACCCCCCTCCCCCCAGCAACCCTCTGTTTGTTTTGTAAGATTAAGAGTCACTTATGGTTTGTCTCCCTCCCAATCCCATCTTGTTTCATTGATTCTTCTCCTACCCACTTAAGCCCCCATGTTGCATCACCACTTCCTCATATCAGGGAGATCATATGATAGTTGTCTTTCTCTGCTTGACTTATTTTGCTAAGCATGATATGCTCTAGTTCCATCCATGTTGTCGCAAATGGCAAGATTTCATTTCTTTTGATGGCTGCATAGTATTCCATTGTGTATATATACCACATCTTCTTTATCCATTCATCTGTTGATGGACATCTAGGTTCTTTCCATAGTTTGGCTACTGTGGACATTGATGCTATAAACATTCAGGTGCACGTGAATCCTGACTTGTTTTAAATGTGGAAGATGGCCAGGTACTTGATGTATTTTTTGCAGATGATTTTTGAGCAGATTTTCTTTAAACTCCCAGATGATCTGTCTCACAAGCTCATCTTAGGGGCTATCCAAAGGTTTGGCTAAAACTTTAATTTTAATATCTTGTTACGCATTTTTAATTTTTTTAACTTTTAAGTCAAAAAATTTTTTTTAGAGAAAGAAAGAGTGAGAGCATTCAAGCAGGTGGATGGGGGAGTGGCAGAGGGAGAGGGAGAGAGAGAATCTTAAGCAGGCTCCAAGCTCAGCACAGAGGCCAACACAGGGCTCAATCTCATGACCCTGAGATCATGACCTGAGCAGAAATCAAGAGTCAGATGCTTAACTGACTGAGTCACTCAGGCACCCTGAATATCATGTTACACATTTTAAAATAAAAAGTCAAGATATAGGCAACAAGGAGATGGGTATTAAGGAAGGCACGTTTTGCATGGGGCACTGGGTGTTATATGCAAACAATGAACCATGGAACACTACATCAAGAACTAATGATGTACTGTATGGTGATGAACATAATAAAAAGTTATAAAAAAAGATATAGACAGCAAGTCTGATATGATTTCAGTTTTATAGAAGATAGGATTACATACACCAATATAGTGGAATTACCAGAAATACTTCATTGTCTTCTTTGTACTTTTCTGTGTTTTTAAGAATTTTGTCAGCTGGATTTGAATTATTTTTTCATCAACGGAAAGCAACACATTTATAAAATAATTTTTTTTCTATAAAAGGAAGGCAGGAAAATGATCTGAGGGGTTTGAAGTGGTGGGGGGTGGGAGGTTGGGGGAATCAGGTGGTGGGTATTAGAGAGGGCACGGACTGCATGGAGCACTGGGTGTGGTACAAAAATAATGAATACTGTTATGCTGAAAATAAATGAAAAATTAAAAAAAAAAAGTAAGGCAGGAAGTGTGAGATACAGAGAAACCGTTTAGCAAAGCCAGTGTTCAGCTTTGGTGTGTGTGTGCCTGTTGTTGGGTGGATGGGGGCAAGGAGGAATAAGTAGACAAATAGTAAAGAAATTTTATAATCAATTCTTCTTGCCTCACAACTCTGTTTCTATCTCTCAATTTCCAGCAGCAACTGGAAAGGGAAAAAAACATCCTGACAGTATATATTCAGACATATATGGTCATCATCATGAAGCTCTGGACACCTCAACTCATGACATTCCTCTGTATGGTGTTACCGTCTGTGCTGGGAGTGATGAAGGAAAAACACAGCCGTAGGTGATTAACCTGGGGGTGGGCACCCTGTGGAAGGAGGGTATTGTGCTTTTTCCTGGACAAGTGAAGGGGTATTGTGTCTGGCACGTTTGACTCAGGACTCACGACCCACTTTCCCTGGGTCACCTATTGGAGATTCAGAGACTTTTTAGTTAATGCACAGAGATCTAAGAAATGTCCAAGTGGAGGTTCTCCGATGCTTCCTCTTCCAACTTTGAAAGTGGCAATGGGCCCTGCCACCTTTTACATACATCCCATAAGTTATAAAGATACGTTATTTTTCCATGTCAGGGTACCATATCTTTCCATACTTCCAGAAGCTCCGTGTCTTAGCTGTGTGTGATTTGAAGAGTACTGTAGGGGGATTTCTTAATATATATACCCTTAGTTTCAGTGGCAAATCTTTAAGAATGTGAAAAGATAGAAAAGAGACATGAGATGTGTCTCTAGTGGGGTAAATTTGAGGGCCATATGATGAGAAAATGGAATCAGTGGAGGGTGCCAAGAAAGTGGGTGAGAGAGAGAAGAATTTGGTGAAAAGCTGTTCTTGTATGTGCTTTGGTGAGTGCTGTGAAGTGTGTAAACCTGGTGATTCACAGACCTGTACCCCTGGGGATAAAAATATATGTTTATAAAAAAATAAAAAATTAAAAAAAAAAAGCTGTTCTTAAAGGCAGGGTCAATAAGAAACAGAAGGGAGATAATCTGTTCCTTATTCCCCCTGGTGTGGCTTCCCACACTAGGAAGTAGGTATGGTAACGAGGCTAGAGGCTGCCTTGGACCCTGAGGTCTCCTGTTACAGAAACGTAGACTTTATAGGAGGACACAGGAGTGTATGTGTGTGGGGGTGTATGCTGAATCCTATCTCCAGGAAGCTTGATGAGGGCCCAGAGGCCTATGGGAGCAGAAAAGGCGGGGATCTATGAAGATGCAATGAGGAGGTTCAGTACAGGGATTTTCTCCTAAGGCAGATGGATACCTGGGTGGGGCTTGGTGGGTCTTGGATTCTAGGAGGGGCTGTTAAGCTTATGAAGGACTTCTCTTCCCACCTTGGTTATGTGGCCCCTCTCAGCCTCTTCCAACTCATGTCAATTACAGGGAATGAAATGTTCCTTGAGGAATGCTGGGGAGAGCCAAGTGTCACTGAATGTACCAAGAAGTGTTCTAGAGCCCTTAAGTGTGTAAGCAAAAATTATACATGCTGCTGGACCTATTGTGGGAACATCTGTTGGAAAAATAAAGTGAGTTAGGAGATGTGCTTGGGTGTGGGTCTTTACTGGTTCTCAGATGCTGTTATTCATAAACAGAAGACTGAGGTTCCTCAAATCCTATGCACAAAAATAGTGGAAGACAATGTCCCCTAAGCCTGGACAGTAGAGCACTGGTGAATAAACCAAGATACCAGCTTAGGGCACTTTATTTCTTTCATTATATAATCAATGCCTATGTTGTCCTCATTTTATTACTCAATCGTTTTCTCTTTTCCCAATTTTTCTCCAAATTTCTAACCATTTCCTCCATAGTCAGACCTTTCAATGAACCCTTAGGACCCAGTCAGGCCCCAAATGTCTACATTTCTCTGTTCAATGAGCCAAACCCACCTCCCCACCCCAGAAGTGTACAATTCTTGGCACTGCATAAAGTACTCATGTCCCAGGGTCTGGTGGGGATGGGTAATATAAAGCTTGGAAATGAATGCTTGTTCCTCAGAGTTCCCTTAGCCTCTGAGTATATAACATTTCTATCTTGCAGGAAATATTTGCATGAGGTTTAAACCCTAACCTCCCAGCAGGACACCAGTCTATTCACACTGAGGGCTGGGCAAGAGCAAATCCTTGACAAATAAACTCATTTATCAGCAGTGGATTTTGGTTTTTTCAACGCCCTCCCACTACCTTTGATTACCATATTATACCCCCAAATTACCTCCTCATTTGATTACCTTAGAAACAATAGGCTAATTTCATGCTTTTCAGAGAATAGAAGTTTATTTTAGTACATAATTTTAATGTGGGTAACTGGCAAATAGCTCTTTCATTCGGTTTTTCAGAGAGCAGGTCTCTGGTAAATTTGTTTCTCACAGGGTTTGGGTAAAAATTAAAAAAAAATTTTTTTTAGAGAGAGAAAGTGTGCATGAACAGGGGAAGGGGAAGAGGGAGATGGAGAGAGAGAGAGAGAGAATCCTAAGCAGGCCTCATGCCCAGCTCGAAGCTGGACATGGGGCTTGGTCTCATGATCCTGAGATCATGATCTGAGCCAAAATCAAGAGTTGGACATTTAACCAACTGAGCCATCCAGGCACTCCTGGGTAAAAATTCTAAAATGACTTTACATGTATATAAGATGTATATAAGTTTGTACACAAGACTGGACAAATAAGTAAATAACTGGGGATGTTAGAAGCCATGTTTCTTACTGTAAGAGAAAAGAAGTTACAAATAAGCAAAATGGAAGGCTAGGATGAGCCCTTCAGGTAATGGATTTGAGTCAGAGACATCAAAATGAACCTACATTCAGCCCAATATATATACAGAGAGACAGAAGCTGAAGTAGACAGAGTGTGTGTACATGGATTAGTTACACATGGTGTATATTTCCTGGCTATGCCTGGAAGCAGTGATACCACAGTAGCCATAAACACACCAGAAGCCCAGATTTTGTTTTTTATTACCATTCTCCAATAAGTGGGCTAAGGCTTCTTGGAGAAATGGCTGATTCTAGAACTAAGTTTAGAAAATACAAGATGAGACTACAGTATCTTTTAGGGTCGGAAAGTAAGGAAATGCTATAAAGTCAAAGAATGAGAAACAGGAACTAACCTTGAAGGCTTCCCAGTGGTCAAAGCCTAGAACAGTTTGATCATTAAACTGTCCCTGCTGGTCTATTAAAATAAGACATTACAAAGTTAATGGAAAAATATTAGACAACTTCAATATAAATCTACTATTAAAGAAAGCAGAACAAATGAAAACTGAAATATTTCTGCAGAAAAAAAATGTCCCACCAGAAACACCTTGCCAGGGAGAAGGTTAATACAACACCTACAACTTTAATTATATAAATATCTGTAAACAAAGATTTTAACAGATGAAAAAAAAAATACCTTGAATCAGAAATTTTAAAACTCACACATAAGTGGCCAAAAATCCAGGAAGACATGAAATAAGAGGTGGTCAGAACAAAAATATCAAAGAAAAAGTTAAAGGTCATTTCAGAAATAAAGATTGTTACAAGATTTTGAGACAGAATAAATTCAACTGAACTACAAGAGGCATTGAAGAAGAATGAAAGAATACAATATTCAACAAATGAATCATTGAACATTATATAAAAAAGGATTGATGTACTATACCTTGGCTAATTGAATTTAAACTTAAAAAGAAGACAAGAGATCACAAATAAAATGCAAAAAGTAAAATCAATGAGAGAAAAATTAATAAAGAAGATGGACAAAAAAATCTAAATAAATAAATATAACTGGAGTTTAAAAAAAACCCAAATTACCAATATTATATGAGGAAGTGGTGATGCAACATGGGGGCTTAAGTGGGTACGAGAAGAATCAATGAAACAAGATGGGATTGGGAGGGAGACAAACCATAAGTGACTCTTAATCTCACAAAACAAACTGAGGGTTGCTGGGGGGAGGGGGTTTGGGAGAAGGGGGTGGGATTATGGACATTGGGGAGGGTATGTGCTTGGGTGAGTGCTGTGAAGTGTGTAAACCTGGTGATTCACAGACCTGTACCCCTGGGGATAAAAATATATGTTTATAAAAAATTAAAAATTAAAAAAAAAAGTGATGTACAAATCCCCCCCCCCAAAAAACTAGAAAGCATTCCATCAATAAAAGAAATCCGAATCCACCTAAAAAGGGACTGCCATATACCCAGCAGCAGTGACCCAGAATAGACTTAGAAATCAGATGTGTGATGTCCTCTCACATATATTGTTCTACCTTCTCATACCCACTCACTAATGCTTTCCAGGAAGTGAACCCTTCCCAAGCTAAGACACTGGACAGACACTACACTCACTGGTGGGTATACATTCCTAGAGAATGTAATTTTAATGGCAGGATTTTAGGCTTAGAAACAACTGCCTCAGCCTTCCTTGAATCCTGCACGTCACGCCCATATGCCCATTCTAATTATATTTGGGCAGATGGGCATTTCTTGAAGGTAGATCTTGCACTCAGCACCTAAAGCTAACTTCCAATACTTCCTTAATTAGACACCCTGGGTTTGTTATGACACAGGCTACTATCAGAGGCGGTGGTGGGTGGGGCACACTTTGTAGGTGAAGGCACCAGTATGGACCTACTTGGGTCCATGAGGTCACGCAAAGGATGGAAATGAGGCAGGAGTTGACCGTTATCATGGTGTATGAGACATAGCAGATACTTCTAGAGTCCTCCCATCTGCACTGACATAAAGAAGTAGCATGGCTGGAGCATGAGAAGAGAAAAATGACCGCAGAAACCATGACAACCATGAGGCCATATGTTTGTCAGACAGCCCAGCCTGATCAACAATTCTCCACAGGCTTTTTGGACACCCAGGTCATGGCAGAATTTATAGATGATCTCTCCTCTGCCTCCTTGCCTTCCTTGAATCCTGAGAGTCAAGGTCTTACAGGGGTCCCCACTCCTCCCCTCGACCTACCATGGAACACACAGCAGTTCCATAGGACAGAACATGGAGTGCTGGCCAGGCAAGCACTCCTCCCAGTCAAAGCCTTCTGGGGGTAGCCTCTGAGTCCACTGGGGCAGGGTGGAGTGTCCAGAGAGCTCTATGGAACAAGGGCCAAGGCACCAATTATCACGATGGAGAAGACCAGCTGCTTCCCATAGATTTCATGATCGGAGAGGCTCATGTCAGTGGCAAGCAATAGGTCAGCTGGCAGCATGGTGTACCCACATGGTAGGGCGCACTGGTGATAGATGTGGGAGGTCATTCCCTGTGTGGGCCCTGGCAGGTAACTTTGCCTCTCCTAATAGTCTCTCCCAGGGTGTTTGGGGCCTGGCCAAGCCCTGGGAAGATGCTCGCAGAGTCAGGCTCTGTGAGGACCACTCCTGTAGAGCATGTCCTTACCGTCCACCTGTGTCTGATGAGGTCTGTGCTGCTGGTTGATCATAATCTCTTTCCTAAGGTCTCCTGGCCCAAGGGCAGGTCCAAGGTGAGGTAGAGAAGTTCCTCTGATACCAGGAGCCCTGGCATGCTTCTGAGGTGGGCCAGAGGCTCTGGCCTGAGAGAGGCAGATTTCCTCCTCTGGGCAATCCTTAACTGATGCCCAGTAGGAAGCCCTGGACTGGAGTGTAACACTAGATGTTAGTGTAGACACTCACTTTCATGCCCATAATGGAGGAACTGTGAGCAAACGGGGGTCCACACAAACATCCTCTTCTGGCCATGGCATGACCTCTCACTCTCTTTTTTGCCTTGAGCATGTCACTCAACTTCCCTTGGGTTGGTTTTCTCCCTTATAAAGGGACAGTAATCTGAACCTCACAAGGAAAATGGGGGGAATGGGGTGGTGGTGGGTCAAGTTTAAGAAGAGGCCTCCCTGGGGCCTCCTACTCTGTGACCAGGGTCTAGCCTCCACCTGCCTCATGTCTAACTTGGCCCTTTGGACCCCAGGCTGGGGAATGTTCTGGTTAGCATTGGGAGATACCACACATGAGAAGTTTCTCCCCTGGATGTGCTGGCTCAGTAAGCAGATCAACAATGAGGCTGGGCCTCCAGGACTTGGCAATGGTGCAGGAACCAACAGGAGAGAGAATACAGAAGAATGGCAAGGGGAGAGAGATCAGAGACCTGGACCCAGAGAGGGGGGCCGACTGGGGTCTGCACTGGGTCCTCAGTGGTCACAAGCACTGGGACTAAAGTAGGCAGGTCTGTGGACATCTGTTCTGGTTTATTTGACAGGAACAAGGAGTTCAGACAGTGGGTAAGGGCATTCCTCTTAATATTCTGGTGCCCAGGATCTGAGATCCTCATGCCTTTGTATGAATAAAGGATTGCGGGAACAGGATGCACAGTCCAGCCTTCTCACCCACTCACTGGAGGCTCAGGCAAATGTTCCTGCAGAAGGTTGAAGAGCATGTTATTTGTTTGACTTCCTTGATGATATTCACATGGACATCTGCACATGTATATGCTGGTATGCTTTTCACAGACCTTGATTTCTTTGAAACAGCTCCATTTCTTTTTTTTTTAAATTTATTTTCAGCTTAACAGTATTCATTATTTTTTAACCACACCCAATGCTCCATGCAATCCGTGCCCTCTATAATACTCACCACCTGTTACCCCAACCTCCCACCCTCCTGCCACTTCAAAGCCCTCAGATTGTTTTTCAGAGTCCATAGTCTCTCATGGTTCACCTCCCCTTCCAATTTACCCCAACTCCTTTCTCCTCTCTAACTCCCCATGTCCTCCATGCTATTTGTTATGCTCCACAAATAAGTGAAACCATATGATAATTGACTCTCTCTGCTTGACTTATTTCACTCAGCATAATCTCTTCCAGTCCCGTCCATGTTGATACAAAAGTTGGGTATTCATCCTTTCTGATGGAGGCATATTACTCCATAGTGTATATGGACCACATATTCCTTATCCATTCGTCCGTTGAAGGGCATCTTGGTTCTTTCTACAGTTTGGCGACCGTGGCCATTGCTGCTATAAACATTGGGGTACAGATGGCCCTTCTTTTCACGACATCTGTATCTTTGGGGTAAATACCCAGGAGTGCAATTGCAGGATCATAGGGAAGCTCTATTTTTAATTTCTTGAGGAATCTCCACACTGTTCTCCAAAGAGGCTGCACCAACTTGCATTCCCACCAACAGTGTAAGAGGGTTCCCCTTTCTCCACATCCCCTCCAACACATGTTGTTTCCTGTCTTGTTAATTTTGGCCATTCTAACTGGTGTAAGGTGATACCTCAATGTGGTTTTAATTTGAATCTCCCTGAGGGCTAGTGATGATGAACATTTTTTCATGTGTCTTGTAGCCATTTCTATGTCTTCATTGGAGAAGTGTCTGTTTGTGTGTTCTACCCATTTTTTGACATGATTATCTGTTTTGTGTGTGTTGAGTTTGAGAAGTTCTTTATAGATCCTGCATATCAGCCTTTTGTCTGTACTGTCATTTGCGAATATCTTCTTCCATTCCATGGATTGCCTCTTTGTTTTCTTGACTGTTTCCTTTGCTATGAAGTCCCAAAAGTTCACTTTCGCTTTTGTTTCCTTTGCCTTTGGAGAGATATCTTGAAAGAAGTTGCTGTGACTGATATTGAAGAGGTTACTATCTAGGTTATCTAGGATTCTGATGGATTCCTGTCTCACATTGAGGTCTTTTGTCCATTTCGAGTTTATCTTTGTGTACAGTGTAAGAGAATGGTCTAGTTTCATTCTTCTACACACAGTTGTCCAATTTTCCCAGCACCATTTCTTGAAGAGACTGTCTTTTTTCCACTGGATATTTTTTTCCTGCTTTGTGGAAGATTGTTTGACTGTAGAATTGAGGGTCCATATCTGGGCTCTCTACTCTGTTCCACTGGTCTATGTGTCTGTTTTTAATGCCAGTACATGCTGTCTTGGTGATCACAGCTTTGTAGTAAAGCCTGTGTCTCTTTTTATTAACATTCTAATTTTTTTTGGAGATTTAATATAAGCAATCTATTGTTTTCTCACATTTGGAATCACCCACGTATTGTTACCCATTTTGTCCCACCCTCATTTAATGAGGTAAATATCTCACAGTGTGGTTTTCCATAATCACACATATCTCACTTAAAATATATGCCTATTGTCAAGCATTTGCATTGTACTAATTACTGATTATCTAGACAATGTATTAAGTTGAGCATTTTCAGCTATAATTCTTTGTTTTTTAAAGTATTTAAAAATATTTTGTTTTTTTATTTATACATTTATTAAATTACCTTATTAATTTCAAAGAGAGAGCAAGCACAAGCATGGGGAATATCAGGCAGAGAGAGGAGCAGACACCCCGCTGAGCAGGGAGCCTGATGCAGGACTTAATCCCAGGACTGTGGGGACAAAGGCAGACACTTAATGAACTGAGCCACACAGACATCCTCATAAATCATTTTTAAAAGATATATTTATTTATTTTAGAGAGAGGGAGCAGGGGGAGGGACAGAAGGAAAGGGAGAGAGAGAATCTTAAGCAGGGCTGAAGCTGAATAGAGAGCCTGACCCAGGGCTCAGTCTCACAACCCTGAGATCATGACCTGAGCAGAAACCAAGAATCAGATGCTTAACTGACTGAGCCACTCAGGTGCTCCACAACCATAAATGTTTTATTTTTTAGATTAATATAAGAAAGGTGGAATTTATGGGTATATGAGTTAAGTAGGTATTCTAAGTATAAGTAAAGTGTACCTACACACACACACACACACACACACACACACATGTACAGAGAAAGGGAGAACTGGTTTTGTAATTAAACATGTTTAAATCATGTTTAATTCAACAGAGGATGAGTGTCAATTTTCTCAAACCTCATAAGGCAACACAGTGTAAGTTGGGAGATAATGGGCAGGAACGAGACCTTTACTGTCTATAAACATTTGAGTAGCAGAGGACTGTTTATAGTTTTTTTTGCTAAGGCAGATGGGGAGTTGAATCCTGGTGATATTTGCCAGTGTCATAATACCAGGACAATCCTATGGCCTCTGTAGATTTAGTTCACTCATTAATTCTTGACACCTCCATGCTGAAGATAAAATAAGATGACATCAATAAATACCTTCGTAGTAACTGGCACACATAGTAGGTGCTCAATGTAGTACATTTGTCTTCTCTCCAATCTTGCTTCCCAAACACACAAAGCAAGCCCTGGGATCAGAAGAACTCTCTTATCTCTTATTTTATACTGGGTATTAAGACCCAGCCTTGAAATTGGACTTTTAGAAGAAAAACCTTTTGGTCCAGGAGTTGGGGGTTTGCATGATTATCCAAGCAGATCCGTCAACTCTACGTGGATTGGTGGCAGAGCCAGGAGTACATATAGGAACCTGAAACAGCCATTTCAAATGAACTACCTCTACTCTCTGAAGAACAGGAAATGTGGGGAATTTGTTCGGGTTTTATGGAGTGAGGGGGTGAATCCTGAGTCAGGGACATTTTCTGTTGTGTGAGGTCATAGTCAGTTATGCTACCTTGTCCTTCAACTTAAGTTATTTCTTCCTGTTGACAGGCTCCAGCACCTACTCACTTGGGGGGCATCCCCCTGCCTTTCCTTCTCCCCTGCCTCCCTGTTTACCTTCGTGTTGTGGTCAGAGCTCTACAAACTGTCTCCTCTTTCAACGTTTTCTGGTTGGGATAGTTTTACCCAAAGAGACACAATCCTCACCCTTGTACAGACCTCCCTCTCCAAAAAGGATTCCTAAGGGATGCTTAAATTTCCATCATCAGCCATTTTTTTCTTTGGGGAGTGGATCCCTTTACAAATACAAACACTGTATGATCTCATGTATATGTGGCCAGGAAACAAAGGCAGCCCAAATTCATACATACGAAGAATAGTTTGGCAGTTGCCAGAGGTGGCAGGTAGGTTGTGAAGAAAATTGGTGAAGAGGATCAAAAGGTACAAAATAAATAAAATATTTATAAAGAGGTGTCAAGAATTAATGAGTGAACTAAATCTACAGAGGCCATAGGATTGTCCTGGTATTATGACACTGGCGAATATCACCAGGATTCAACTCCCCATCTGCCTTAGCAAAAAAACTATAAACAGTCCTCTGCTACTCAAATGTTTATAGACAATAAAGGTCTCGTTCCTGCCCATTATCTCCCAACTTACACTGTGTTGCCTTATGAGGTTTGAGAAAATTGACATAAATTATATCATAAATTATAAATAAGTCCTGGGATGTACTGTACAGCTTGATGACTATAGTGACCAATGCTGTATTGTATATTGAGGAGTTGATAAAAGGGTAGATCTTAAAACTCCCATCACTGGGGCACCTGGGGGCTCAGTTGGTGAGATATCTGACTTCAGCTCAACTTATGACCTCAGGGTCCTGGGATCAATCCCCAGGTCAGGCTCCCTGCTAATGGGAGTCTACTTGTCCCTCTGCCCCTCCCTATTCCCCCTACTAATGCTCTCTCTCTGGCTCTCTCTCAAATAAAAAAATAAAATCTTTTTAAAAAAAACCTCTCATCACAAGTTGAAAAAAAATGTAATCCTGAATGCTAGCTAAATTTATTGTGATTATGATTTCACTATATAAACATTGCATCATTATGCTGTGTACCTGAAACTAATGTTATACATCAATTATGTCTCAATTAAAATATGCAAATACCTGTGGAGTAAGCAATCACTAGGATTTCTGGAGACCTCAGGGATGGGGACTATGAGAATGGACACCAAAACACAACCTTACAGTTTTAGAAGAACACATAGGCTCATTACAGGTCAAAAACACACAAGCAGGTTTTACATACATGTGTAATATATGTGTGCATATGTATGCATCTAATAATATATAATAAAATATAATACATACATACATACTAATGTGTATGAATACATAAGTTCATATACATACATGTATTTGTATATATACACATAAATATTTATATGTGTATGTGTATACATGTATGTGTGCATATACATGTGTAATATCTGTGTGTGTGTGTATAAAGTATACACATAGTGAGAATGAGAGCAGGAGCCTGCTGTTTTCCTAAATTCTACACAGCTTTGTTGCAGGTATGGGGACTAACATAGCACAATAAAAAACAAAAAACAAAAAGGGTTTTTTTTTTTCTCTAGGAAGCTATAGCTTTCCTCCTTAGAGGAGAAATGGCTTGTGGTCAGGATAGAGTGCTGGTGATTGAGCACTAGGTTAGATGTCCTGTTATCACTCTGGAGCTGGTCTCTGGGATTTCACCATGTCTTCATCCTCCCTGCACCCCTCATACTTGCCAGGTTGGACTCATGACCGTGTCCCTTCCCAATATCAGCTCCAGGAGTGCTGTTGTCCAGCCATCTGCTGGGTGCATGCTCACCTCCCAAGAGTATGTGTGTGTATGTGTGTTTATACACACACATGTGTGTATATATATATGTCTGTGTATGTTTATAAAACATGTTTATAAAATATACAGAGAACAAAAGCAAGGGAAAGTCCTGCTGTTTTCCTAAATTCTAAACTACTTTATTGCAGACCCATCTGAATGGTCCAGACAAAGTATGGCAGATATCTGGGGAGGAACCCCTTTGGCATTCTCAGTGACTGTGCTCCTCAAACAGACCACTATGGAACCCCAACATCTGAGCCAGATGCTGGGCAGGGCTGCAAGGAACATAATTTTCCTGCAAGGAACACAATTTTCCAGCCACAGAAAGTGATGACTTGGAAATCCACAATTCAATCATTTTAGGTGTGGCACCTTTTGCAGTTCCCATCAAAGTTCCTTCTGTTTGCTCCCACACCTTTGTACACAGGTCCCCAGATTCTACTGTCTCTATACAGTCCACTCTCCTCTGCCAAGTGCCCAGAATCCTGACATACATTTCTCACTGCTCAATGCATCCGACATATCCTGGTGAAAAATATCACTGTACAGGGACGTCTCCAGTCAGTGTATGACATATTCCTGGACATAGAGTTTGAGAGAAGGAGGTCTGTTCCTCAGGAGCCCTGGGTCTTGCCCACTTGACTCTTTCTTTTTCTAATAAGCTCCAAAATATGGGTATGGTAGCTCCTCTCTGATATTTGTTGGGAAAATACCAACAGTCCACAACCCACAAATTGTGCCAAGATGTTGGTGCAAAAGAAAATCAATACAGAGAAGGTGTTAGGTGGGATCTTATTAGCACAAAGCAGGTCCAAGGCAAATAGATAAAACAAACTGCCTTTCACTCCCCACCTATGGATAAACTCAGATGCATCAGATAAAAGACTCAAGAATTGGGTCTGTTTGGGTGGCCAGGACTGTGATAAGGTACGCAGTGTTCCTCCTAACTTAGGAGAACATACTGCTTATATCAAAGAGAATCTAATACTTAGGAATGGGAGAGTAACAAAGGAAAGAGTCTGTGATATGGCCAACATGAAGTTCCTGGGCAGAACCTACAGATCTGTCACAACGCAAATCACCATTAAGTTCTAGGCCTTTGAACTTTGTTTTTCTGCTCTTCTGTCCCTGCTTTCAGGCCACAACCTCCTCCCCCACTCTCCAAGTATGAAGAGGCCACATAAAAGAGCTGTCAGCCAGCTACTGCAGACACTGAACTCAACATCTGGAGAGGCTAAGTGTGGGTAAGGGTCTGGAGGCATGAGCTTTAATTTGTGGCTTGTTTGGATGTGTTCCTTGTCCAGGGGATATCAACACTATTTTTGTGGGTTGAAGATTATTGTTTCTGGTGTTCCAATAAGAAAATTGGCACAGAGGTGGCATATCTGCCCTAGGTTCCACAGGTAAAAGGGCCAGGCATGAAACAAGGTACCAGTATTCCTGACTGTAAGTCCAATACTTTCTCCCCTTTAACATTACCTGGGAAGCCCAGAATCCTGAATTCTGAGGGGAGTGTCCTTCTGTGTCTTTGTGGTGCCTCGGGGTCTTGCCATTGTCCCACACTCTACCTCAAGATGACCAAAGAATTCACCCAGAATTCTGTAGGTGAGTAGTACCCAGCCTGGGCATGATTATGTTTCTCTTCTCTGGCTCAGTTAGTTACCTGAGGTGTGTAAAGAAGGGGATCCCCAGGATCCTAAACACCTTTTAAGAGTAAGTAAGGAACTCAGAAAACTGGACTAAGAGTAAAGTTCTTTTTCATTGAACAGATCTCAAAGTTCTGGAAAACGTAGATCTAGAGTGATATTTTTATTTTTATTTATTTATGTTTAATTTTAAAAATTATATTAGGTTAGCTAGCATACAATACATCATTAGGTTTTGATGTAGTGTTCTAGGATTTGTTGTTTGCATATAGCACCCAGTGTTCCATGCAATATGTGCCCTCCTTAATACCCATTACCAGGCTAACCCATCCCTAACCCCCTCTCCTCTAAAACCCTCAGTTTGTTTCCCAGGGTCCATAGTCTTTCATGGTTTGTCTTCCCCTCTGAATCCGCTCTTCAGTTTTCCCTTCCTTCTCCTAATGTCCTCCATGCTATTCCTTATGTTCCACAAGTAAGTTAAACCATATGATAAATTTCTCTGCTTGACTTAATTCACTTAGCATAATCTCATCCAGTTCCTTCCATGTTGATGCAAATGGTGATGGCTGAGTAATATTCCATTGTATATATGGACCACATCTTCTTTTTCTTATTAATTATTTTTATTAACATATAATGTATTATTTGCCCTAAGGGTACAGGTCTGTGAATCGTCAGGCTTACACACTTCATAGCATTCACCATTTCACATATCCTCCCCAATGTCCATAACCCAACCATCCTCTTCCTCCCCACCCTCCCCCCAGCAACCCTCAGTTTGTTTTGTGAGATTAAGAGTCTCTTATGGTTTTTTCCCCTTCTGATCCCATTTTGTTTCATTTTTTCCTTCTCTACCTCCCAAGCCCCCATTCTGCCTCTCAAATTCCTCATATTAGGGAGATCACATGATATTTGTCTTTCTCTGATTGACTTATTTTGCTCAGCATAATATCCTCTAGTTCCATCCATGTCATGCCAAATGGCAAGATTTTATTTCTTTGGATGGCTGCATAGTGTTCCATCATATATATATACACACACACACACACGTACATATATACACATATGTGTATACACACACACACATATCTATATATCTATATATATATATAGATATATATATATTACACCTTCTTTATCCATTCATCTGTTGATGGATATCTAGGTTTTTTCTATAGTTTGGCTATTGTGGACATTGCTGCCATAAATATTCGGGAGCAGGTGCCCCTTCGGATCACTGCATTTGTATCTTTAAGGTAAATACCTGGTAGTGTAATTGCTGGGTCATAGGGTAGATCTATTTTCAACTTTTTGAGGAAACTCCACACTGTTTTCCAGAGTGGTTGCACGAGCTTGCATTCCCACCAACAGTGTAGGAGGTTTCCCCTTTCTCCGCAAGCTCTCCAACATCTGTTGTTTCCTGACTTGTTAATTTTAGCCATTCTGACTGATGTGAGGTGGTATCTCATTGTGCTCCACATCTTTATCCATTCGTCTGTTGAAGGACATCCCAGCGCCTTCCACAGTTTGGCTATTGTGGACATTGCTGCCATGAACATTGGGGTGCATATGACCTTTCTTTCACTACATCTATATCTCTGGGATAAATACCCAGTAGTTCAATTGCTGGGTCATAGGGTAGTTCTATTTTTAATTTTTTGAGGAACCTCCACACCGTTTTCCAAAGTGGCTCTACCAACTTGCATTCCTACCAACAGTGTAAAAGGTTTCCACTATCTCCACAACCTTTCCAATATTTGTTGTTTCTTGTCTTGTCAGTTATTGCCATTCTGTCTGGTGCAAGGTGGTATCTCAATGTGGTTTTGATTTGAATTTCCCTGAATGATATTGAGCATTTTTCTCATGTGTCGATTAGCCATTTGTATGTCATCTTTGGATAAAGATCTGTTCATGTCTTCTGCCCATTTTTTACTTGATTATTTGTTTTCTGGGTGTTGAATTTGAGAAGTTCTTTATAGATCTTGAATACCAGCCCTTTATCTGTAGTGTCATTTGCAAATACCTTCTTCCATTCCGTGGGTTGCCTCTTTGTTTTGTTGAGTATTTCCATTGCTGTGCAGAAGCTTTTTACCTTGATGAATTCCCGAAGGTTCATTTTCACTTTAGTTTCCTTTGCCTTTGGAGACATATCTTGAAAGAAGTTACTGTGGCCAATGTCAAAGAGGTTACTGTCCATGTTATCCTCTAGGATTTTGGTGGATTCCTGTTTCACATTGAGGTCTTTCATCCATTTGAGTTTATCTTTGTGTATGGTATAAGAAAATGGTTGAGTTTGAGTCATCTATGTATATCTGTCCAATTTTCCCAGCACGATTTATTGATGATACTGTCTTTTTTCTATTGGACATTTTTCCCTGCTTTGTCAAAATCAATTGACCATAGAGTTGAATGCCCATATCCGGCCTTCTATTCTGTTCCATTGATCTATGTGTCTGTTTTGTGCCAGTACCATGCTGTCTTGATGATCACAGCATAGTAATATAGCTTAAAATCAGGCAACATGATGTCCCCAGCTAATCTTTTATTTTTTAACATTTCCTTGGTGATTTGGAGTGTTTTCTGGTTCCATACAAATTTTAGGATTGTTTCTTCCAGCACTTTGCAAAACGCCATTGGTATTTTGATTGGGATGGTGTTGAATGTATAGATTGCTCTGGGATGATACTTTTAGATATAAATGAACAGCTTCATGGAACCCCTAGAGCATAGCTGTTCTCTAGAACTTTCAGGGGTGATGGAGGTGTTGTATGTCTGAGCTGTCCAATATAATAGCTACTAGTGGGGTGAATGGGTGGTTCAGTAGGTTAAACATCTGCCTTTGGCTTAGGTCATGATCTCAGGGTCCTGGGGTTGAGCCCCACATGAGGCTCCTTGCTCAGTGGGGAGTCTGCTTCTCTCCCCCCACCCTGCCCCCTCCACCTCCTGGGCTGCCTGCTTCACTATCTATCTCTCTGTCAATAAATGAATAAAATCCTAATAAAAAAATAATAGCCACTAACCACATGTGGCTGTGGAATGCGTGCAATGACTAGAAGCTCAATTTTAAATTTAATCAAAATCATCACATGTGGGTAGTGGCTACCATATTGGACAGTGAAGGGGAGGCACTTCTGCTTGGTGGAAAATGTCTGAAGAAATATAAAGACTTCCATGGAGAAGGACAGTCACTGTCTTGTGACCACATAATTTATAACATTGGAATATTACTCTTCCCTTGGGCTCTTTTATTTTCCTTCCTCTTTGTTTTCAGGATGGTGAAGAAGCAGATAAGGGCTGCAAATGGGAGAGCTCTGGGAATTCTGAGTGGTAATTAAGTTTCCTTCCTCCTTGCCCCATCTTCCCCAGCCCTCAGCTGCCGGTTGTCAGCAGGGTATATCCTCTTCTGCTTCATTTTCTCCTTAACAATTACTACCATCTTTGTCCTTCCCTATTATATTGTTTAATTAGAATGTCAGCTCTACGAATTTAAGGATTTTTGCCTGTTTTGTTCACCACTCTATTCCAGTACCTAGAACTTGTAATTAGACACTTAATAGATATTTATTTATTTTGAGATTGATATAGACAGACAGAGAGATAGATAGACAGAACTCATGCATGAGCAGGAGGGCGGGGTAGGAGTAGAGGGGGAGAGAGAATCTCAAGTAGTTTCCGTGTCCAGCACAGAGCCTGACCTCGGTCTGGATCCCAGAGATCATGACCTGAGGCAAAATCAAAAGCCAGACACTTAACCAATTGTGCCACGCAGGCACTCCCTAATAGATATTTATTTATTTTTTTAAAAAAGATTTTATTTATTTTATTTGACAGAGATCATAAGTAGTCAGAGAGAGAGAGAGAGAGAAGAGGAAGTATGCTCCCTGCTGAGCAGAGAGCCTGATGCGGGGCTTGATCCCAGGACCCTGGGATCATGACCCCAGCTGAAGGCAGAGGCTTTAACCCACTGAGCCACCCAGGCGCCCCCCAATAGATATTTATTAAATGAATAAGCTCCCCCTCTACTCACACAGGTTAAATTCGCAACAAATTGAAATGTAAAGTGTAAAAGAAAAAAACCAAAAAAATAAAATGAAAATATTTTTCCAACATCTAGACAAGAGAAATTCTGAGCTTAATACTAAAAGCTCGCATTTATTGAGTATATACTATGTTCTGGCTCTTATGCTAAGTGTTTCATATACACCTAATGAGATGAATATGAATATTATTTCTATGATACAGAAATAGAGATAAGGAAGCTGAGGCTCCAGGAATTAGGCGATCAGCCCAATTTCCACAGCTAAAAGTTGGGGGAATGGGTGTTGGGGTTCTAGTTCAAGATGATTTGACCCTGATGCCTATGGTCATTCCTCACTGAAATACTGGAGAGCAAACAGAGTGGTAGCAGATTTTCCTTTGTATCACCTTGAGTAGAACAGGAAGTGTGGTAGCACACATCTGATATCCTGTTGGTGGAAGTATAACCCAACCCTTAGTCAGAAAATGTGGCAGATGTTTTCCAAAGTCTAAAATAGACAACATCTTTTGCTCAGCAATCTTTCTCTATTAACTCATACATACAAATAATAAGGCATATGCCAAAGATATAGTTATAAAGAGGTACATCGGGATATTTTTATAACAAAAAGAAATTGGAAATATTTGAGTCTTCATGATATGGGGGGGGGATTATTGTGATGTTGGTAGTTGAATTGTTGGTGTGATTTATATGATGTGATCCTATTACTTTGTCTCTCCTATCTGTATACTTTATTTAGATGGGTTAGTTGTTTCCTTGCCTCATCAGGAAAACTTAGGTAAGTCCCCAAATTTTGTGTGACTCCAGTCACAAAACATCTCAATTTAATAATTAAATGTGCATGGAGGAAATTAGGAGAAGGAAGGGAAAAATGAAGGAGGGGAAATCGGAGGGGGAGATGAACCACGAGAGACTATGGACTTCAGGAAACAAATTGAGGGTTTTAGCGGGGAGGAGGGTAGGGATGGGTCAGCCCGGTGATGGGTATTAAGGAGGGCACATATTGCATGGAGCACTCGGTGTTATACACAAACAACATTGAACACTACATCAAAAACTAATGGTGTATATGGAATATTATGCATCCATCAGAAAGGATGTATACCCAACTTTTGTATCAACATGGACAGGACTAGAAGAGATTATGCTGAGTGAAATAAGTCAAGCAGAGAGAGTCAATTATCATGTGGTTTCACTTATTTGTGGAGCATCACAAATAACAAGGAGGACATAGGGAGATGGAGAGGAGAAGGGAGTTGGGGGAAATTGGAAGGGGAGGTGAACCATGAGAGACTATGGACTCTGAGATCAATCTGAGGGGTTTGAAGGGGTGGGGGGGGTGGGAGGTTGGGGGAGCCAGGTGGTGGGTATTATGGAGGGCACGTATGGCATGGAGCACTGGGTGTGGTGCATAAACAATGAATTCTGTTATGCTGAAAAGAATTTAATAAAAAAAAAACCAATGATGTACTGTATGGTGACTAGCACAATATAATAAAAAAATAAAAAAATAATAATTAAATGTGTAGGTCCGTGTGATTAGCCATAACTTCACACATTGGTCAGAACTGTGGACTCTCCCTTCTCTTAGAAGCTCTAATTGTAGTTGATGTGGTCAGTATCTCCAACTTGGGCTCTTCATGATTCTGTTCCTTCACCCCCATCTGATATAAGAAGTTTGTCTCCTAGGTAGCAGAGGCATGAAGAACCAGTAAGTGGGAGTGAGACAGTTCTCACATAGTACATGCTATCATAAGCTGGTTTTATGCATCTTGCACTCCTTTATGGGAGACCAAGGGTTCACTGAAGACATAAAATGGCATCTGGCCTTTTACAATTCAGATGTACCCCAACTGCAGCTCACTTATTTGGTATTAAAGGCCACTTTAGCCAGATTTATTACCCTTTAGAATCTTCAATTATGACCCAGGTCTATGGGATCCCTACAAATTCCTGGAGACACACACACAGTAAGCTCTATGAGTAGAACCTACAAAGTCTTTTCTGTCAACTTGGAAAGAAAAGACAACTTCCCCACTCCCCTGAGAACATCTTTTTACCTACAAAATCTTCAAAACCCTGTCTACCACTCGTTCAACTTTAGATCATCTTCTTAGATGAAAGGTTTAAGAGTCCCCTGACCAGTTCTTGACCATCAACTTTCTCAAGTTTTATGGATTAACCTATCTCATATAATTCACTCTGGAATCACTTTGGTACTCAGACCTAGGGGCTGGACTAACACTTCCATTATATTATCCTATTACATACATTCTTAAGTAAACAAATCAGGACACTTGATGTATTCTATTATTCCAAGTTCATAAATATGAGTACAACAAAAAGAGACATACATACATTGGTTATCCCGGGGAGGGGGGTGGTGGTGGTAGAATTCCCAACGCTTTTTTATTTCCTTTTAGCTTTTGTTGTTGTTATTTTTGACAAATTATAAAAGCTAAAAATTTACTGCTTTTTGGGATGTGGTGCATAAACAATGAATTCTGGACACACTGAAAAGTAAAAAAAAAAAAAAGAAAAAAGCAATGCATTTTCAAAAGAATAATTTTGCAAAGGAAGTGTCATATAATCTGAGATGGGGAAATAGCTTGGGGAAGACAATGGCTAATTTGATATGTTGTTAGGTGCCAGGGGGTGAAAAGAAGTAGGAGAAAGAATAATTCAATATTCACAAGCACTTTCTCTCTCTTTCTGATGCTAGCCTCTTTAATTTCTGTTCTACTTCTAGTGGCACTTGGAGAAGACCTATCTTCTGACAAAGTCTAACCCAAACACACAGAGAGATGACTGTGAAGTGCTGGGTTCTCCTACTTATCATGCTCATCTATAGGGTTGTGATGCTTCTGCCTGTGCTGGGAGGCCTCAAGAACAAGGCTTTTTGTAGGTGGTATGACACAGGAAGAGGGGGGCCACCCAGGCCTGGGATTTCTGGTGTAAGTGATACTGGGACCACCTTTCCTGGATCCCAACCCTCTTTAAAACAGAGACATCCAAAAAAGATTTAGGTTGGATGTTCCCTATGTGGTGCCTTTCCAGCTCCCAGTCTGAGCTGAAAGTGATAATGGGTATAGGGAAAGGGAACATACTTTAGTCTATAAGTCCATCCCATAAGCTAGTAAGAAGTGATATTTTCTAATGTTAGACTACCTTAGGCAGGGGAAACACCAACACAGAGCTTTCCTTTGAGCCCATATTTTCAAATCTCTGTGCCTTTGATGAATACCAAAAGAGAAATATTATTTACTTGGAAGGGAAGTCTTTTTTAGAATATGAAAAAATGGAAAAGACAAAAAGGGCATCAATTTGGATGGGACTGGAGGAGATTATGCTAAGTGAAATAAGTCAAACAGAAAAAGTAAATTATCATATGGTTTCACTTATTTGTGGAACATTAAGAAAACATGGAGAACCTTAGGAGCAGGGAAAAATGATGGGGGAGAAACTGGAGTGGGAGATGAACCATGAGAGAATGTGGTCTCCAGGAAACAGAGTTTTAGAAGGGAGTAGGTGGGGGGATGGATGAACCTGGTGGTGGGTCTTAAGGGGGGGGCACAGATTGCATGGAGAACTGGGTTTATATGCAAACTATGAATCATAGAACACTACATCAAAAACTAATGATGGTGACTAACATAACACAATAATAATAATAAAAGGAATCCTTAGGAGTCAAAGTTTGGGGTCAGATGATAAAACTGAGATAATGAAGAGAGAGTTGTGGAATGTGGGGAGAGGCTGAGTGCTTAGTGGTATGAGCATGGGAGCAAGCAGACAAGAGGAAGAATAGGTACCCATTCTCCCCCAGCTGAGTTTTCCATCCTGTAAATTGGTTATAGAAAGTGGAGCTAGACGATATTGCCATCCCTGAAATCCCAAATCCAGTGAAAATAGATGTGGGGTGGTGTCATAGATGGCGAGGTTGTCCCCAGCCTCTATCTTCAGCGAGGTTGGGAGGGCCCAAAGGCCTGCAATTCTGTGGGGACATGTGGAAAGAGGGAAGACATGAGATGCAAGAACAGTTTCCTGTGAAAAGACAGCTAGAATTCAAGGAAAGGATTTCCTTAAAATGCAGACAAATGTTTTGTTTGTGACTTTGAGCTCAGGTTTCAGAGCTCAGGAATTGTTAAGCTTGAGATGGGTTTCTTCTCTAAGTCATGCGTGAATGGATCTACCACCTACCATTGTCTACCATCTCATTCCAGTTGGAAGAACAGTCACTGAGCAGTGCTGGGTACAGCCTCCATTAAAGTATTGTGCGAAGAGGTGCACTAAATTATTGGAGTGTTTATCTCTCAATCATACATGCTGTTGGACCTTCTGTGGAAACGTTTGCTTGGACAATAGGTGAGATGGCTAGATTGGGAAGGTTGTACATGAACATCCTTACTGCTGGTCACCCTCATTCTGAAGCTGTGACATGGAATAGATATACCCAAATCCTGGTCAAAGAAACAGGCAGCATAAGACAATGTCCTCTTATCTCCATACCTAGCTGCCATTCAAGGCAAAAAACCCAAGACACCAATGTGGGGGGCTCCACTTTTCTTCCTTCATTTTCACTCAGTTCCCCCAGAGGGTCACCCCTCAGTTTGTTCATCCCTCCTTTGTCCAAGGCCCTGACTGTTGCCTCTTTGGTCTGGTATCTCCTTTGGCCCCTTGTCCCAAGCAGGCCCAAAGAGACCCCACCTCTACCTGACTGCCCAATTGGCAAATCTCTTGGGAAAAATTGCTTAAAATGGGTAACACCTGTCTCTTCCCATTGGCAGGGGTTGGGGTGTTATTAAGTTTGGGAATTGATGTCCTCAGAGATCCATGATTTTAACCCCTTCACTTGTCTCTTCCAGAGAACCTTTTAAATCCATGTTAAACTTCTAGGTGTGGGTTAGAGGATGACTGTGTAGTCTAAGAAGAGTGCTCCCTAGATTCCTGTTGGATTATTCACTTGCCTGACTGAAGATATTTCCATTCTCCCCTTGATTCCTCTATCCTGAGAAGGCTCAAGTCTCTGCCAAATAAACTGATAACCAACCCGAGGGCTCTGCATTGTTTTTTACTTCACCACTGTGGTTTCCTTCTTTCTTTATGATCACCAACAGTTGTTCCTATCCAACTCTTCCTTCCCTGTTAGATTTATATATTAGTCAATAGACTCATACCTGTAGCAAAAATGCAGAGATTTATAAAAATCTCAGTAAACAGAGCAAAAGTTTGTTCTCACTCAAATACACTACATTGCAAGTGGCTGGTGAACAACCCCCATACCATGCATGATTCAAGGACCCTAAATCCTTCTGTCTATAACTCTATCATCTCTCAGGGACTTGACTGCATCCAGCCAGCAGATGGGAGAATGAATGGGCAGCATGAAGGCTCCTACAGAAGGGTTTTAATATCCAGGCCTAGAGGTGGAGCTCTGTTTTTATCCACATTCTATTTGCCCTAATGTAGTCATAGGATCCTCTTATTTACAAAGGAAACTGGGAAATACAGTCTAACTGTATGCCCAAGGTCAACAGAAAGCAGGATAGGGTGAACTCATGGCAGTCTCTGAACTGTGTGTTTATGCAAAGCCAAACTCCTCAACAAGACCCAAGACCCTGGCCTTCATACCACTCTCCAATGGAACAAGCACCCCCACCCCCAGCATTAAACAAGGCATTCCTGCTCTCAGGGTGGGCACTCTGAGTTCCCAGAATGATTCATCTGTTTTTTTTTTAAATTTAATTTTATTTTTTCAGTGTTGCAAGATTCATTGTTTATGCACCACACCTAGGGCTCCATGCAATACGTGCTCTCCTTAATACCCATCACCAGGCTCTCCCAATCCCCCAAAACCCTCCCCTCCAAACCCTCAATTTGTTTCTCAGAGTCCACAGGCTGTCATGGTTCATCTCCCCATCTGATTTTCCCCAATTCACCTTTTCTTTCTTCTAATGCCCTCCATGTTATTTCTTATGCTCCACAAGTAAGTGAAACCATATGATAGTTGACTCTCTCTGCTTGACTTATTTCACTCAGCATAATCTCTTCCAGTCCTGTCCATGTTGACACAAAAGTTGGGAATTCATCCTTTCTGATGGAGACGTATTCTTCTACTGTATATATGGACCATATCTTCTTTATCCATTCATCTGTTGAAGGGCATCTTGGTTATTTCCACATTTTGGTGACTGTGACCATTGCTGCTATGAACATTGGGGTACAGATTGCCCTTCTTTTCACTACATCTGTATCTTTGGGGTAAATACTCAATAGTGCAATTGCAGGGTCATAGGGTAGCTCTATTTTTAATTTCTTAAGTAATCTCCACACTGTTCTCCAAAGTGGCTGCACCAACTTGCATTCCCACCAACAGTGTGAGGGGGTTCCCCTTTCTCCACATCCTCTCCAACACTAGTTATTTCTTGTCTTGTTAAGAACTCCTCAAACTTAACACTCAAAAAACAGATAATCACATAAAAAAATGGGCAGAAGACATAAATAGACATACAAATGGCTAACAGACACATGAAAAAAAATGTTTCATCATCATTGGCCATCAAGAAGATTCAAATCAAAACCACATTGAGATGGGGAGGGTATGTGCTTTGGTGAGTGCTGTGAAGTGTGTAAACCTGGTGATTCACAGACCTGTACCCCTGCAGATAAAAATATATGTTTATAAAAAATAAAAAATTAAAAAAAAACCCACATTGAGATATAATTTTACACTAGTTAGAATGGCCAAAATTAACAAGACAAGAATGATTCATCTTCCTGCACTCCAAATCCTTTCATTCTCACCTGTTTTTGTCAGCCTGGTGGTTTTACCTGGGTAATATTATTCATATCCTAAAATGTCTTCTCATTCCCAGCAAGCTTTCCAGCCCATACTGTTTCCATACTGAATTTCTACCATTGGTATCTCAAAGACATTTTAAAAATATAACTTCCCTTGGATGAGGAGGTTGCAAAGTACCTACAATGTATTCAAATCTGTGCCTCTTCCTGGTCCAGAGAGTGAGATATTCTCATTTAGATGGGATGAGTTAGCACATCACAATTATCAACTGTAGACCTCACGGAAAGGTTCCAGAATGTGATACAGCAAAGACCATGGCCAAGCAAGGGACTAAGGCCTAACAGAACACTGGTTAGTGCTCTCAGGCTCAGAATAAAGAAAAGGCATAAGGACTCAGGGACTCAGGTAAACAGCCTTCAGGAGTGGGGCTTTGTCTTAACCTTCAGGGAGAAGGAGCACTTGGAGCTTGATTGAGTGAAAGTGGTTATTCCTTCCCTACCAAAGGAGTAGAGAAGAACAAGAGATTAGGGACCTCCAGTGGAGGGACCAGGAAAGGAAAGCATTGTCCACTTGAGGATCCTGGGTATTACAGGGAAGGAAAAGCAATTTTCCTCTATCCTTCTGGGTTCTTAGCTGAGATCCTTGCAATAAAAGACATATTAGGAGAAGTTAAGAAACAGAAGTTTACTTAATGTAAATGTAGTTTATTAAATGTAAACTTCTGGTATACATGGGGCCCCTTAGGAAAACTGAATGTCTCCCCAAAATCATCCAAGACATATCCTTAAGTACCATCTTCAGCTAAAGACAAAAGATGTAGAAATGAAGGGGAAGGCCAGTTATGGGATATCACCAGGAAGTCTCAGTGGTTGTTAGCTCATGCCAACCTCGTTAATAAGGTTTTACTTCAGTAGAAAATATTTTCACTTAGTAATGTGGGGAAGATGATCTGGATATTGTACAATATGTGTAAACAATGTGAGAATGGAATAATGAAGTGTCATGCAGGGAGTATACATCCGTTTGCCTGGGCCTAGAGACAGCTTAAACATTTTTGCATGCACAGCTCCTTAGAGAACACTTAAAAAAAAAATCTGAATAGGTGTGATGCAGGTAAAGTCAAACTGTTACATTTAACTTCTTCAATGCATCCCCACTTGGATTTTTTTTCTCCAACAATGTGACAGAACTTCTCTGTTACATGACAAAGCTCTGTGATCTGTAGGTGGTATTTAAATGAGTGTTCTCCAGTGGCTCCTAGATTGTGCCTGAGGGAGGAGAGAGCCAGTTATCAGGCCACTTCAGGGTCCCATGCCAAGGGTATGGTCTCTATGCCTATGAACCAATCCATGGGTGAGACTCCTCCTGGGTCCCTTGGGATATGATGGTGGATCCACAGCTTCTATTAAGGTACTTTGGTCTGTGGGTGGATGCCAAATTATTGTGTTGTGGGGGTTGGGAGGTTTCAGGCAGGGGAGTATTATTCAGCCATCTTGATGCTGTCCCTCCTGAAAAGCATGTTAATGGAATGGAATGATATATAATAGTGGGATTACAAAATTTGTAAATTAAGTATGCTGAGCCCTGGGTGTTATACGCAAACAATGAATCATGGAACATTACATCAAAAGCTAAAGGAGTACTGTATGGTGACTAATGTAATAAAAAAAAGAAAAAATGAAATGTGCTGGTATCATTTAGGAGCTAATTCTTGTGAAACAGAAAATGTTGGGGGAATTCAGGCTAGGAAAAAGTTGTTCTCCTTCAAATTTTGTAATCAAGTTATAAATGTCTTTGGTGATTTTTAAGTTTTAATTTACTTACATTTTCTGATACTCTTTTTAAAAATTTTTTTTTATCTATTTGAGAGAGAGAGAGAGAGAGAAAGAATGAGTAGTTTTCTGCTGAACAGGGAGGTGGATGGGATGAGGGGCTTGGTAACAGGACCCTGAGATCAGGACCTGAGCTGAAGACAGATGCTTAGCCAACATAGCCACCCAGACTCCCCCATTTTCTGATATTCTTAAATGGCTTTTAAAATATGGTGGGTATGAAAGAGTGCACATATTGCATGGAGCGCTGGGTGTTATATGTAAACAATGAATCTTGAAACATTACATCAAAAACTAATGATGTATTCTATGGTGACTAATATAACACAATAAAAAATAAAATAAAGTAAAAGATATACTAAAACACTTATACAATAAGTATGTATGATTTTTTTGGGAAGTCAACTCAAAATTTTATTTTGTGAAAGAAGAATGATATCATTATCTATCTAGCTAATGGATAACTGATCATATCTTATTAGTTTTCTTTTTTAAAAAAGATTTTATTTATTTATTTGACAGAGAGAGACACAGTGAGAGAGAGAACACAAGCAGGGGAACTGGGAGTGGGAGAAGCAAGTTCCCTGCTGAGCAGGAAGCCCAACATGGGTCTTGATCCCAGCACCCTGGGATCATGACCTGAGCTGAAGGCAGCGGCTTAATGACTGAACCACCTAGGTGCCCCCTTATTAGTTTTCTTTGTACTTCTCTGTGTTTTTTAAATTTCTAAAATAAAAAAATGATGAATTACGAAGAATTCATTTCTGCAATGAGATGAGTAGAAAACATAAGAGAAGGAAAGTACCTTCTCTTATGAAAGGAGAGAAAGGAGAGAAGGAGACACCAGTGCCCAATCAAGAAGTGGTGCCTGGAGGAGATGAGGCAGAACCAGATGGGGCTGTGAGAGACCAGTCACATGATCTCCCAACTCCACACCCCAAAGCCCTGCACTACCCCCTGCAGACCTAGTAAAATCCTGGGTCTCCTGCGTGGCACACACTCAAACATCCAGAGTTAACATCATGAAGTGCTTGGTTCTCCAGCTGCTAACACTCTACTGCCTGGTGATCATGCCAGTGACAGGAAAGTTTAAAGAGTCAGCTGAGGTTATAGAGAAGCCTCCAATTTATGGTAGGTATTCTGGGTTGAGCTTCAAAACGAAGAGGGTGTAGAAAAGAAGGAACCAGGGACTGGCATATAGGAAAGCACTGGTTCCTTTCTTAAGCCAGGGTAACTGAGGAAACTGAATATGCCATTCTCAAGTTTGATCATCTCCTGATGTTATGAGAAATGATGTTTTTATGTGTGTTGTGGGAACTGTGGTGGCTACATGGTGTTTTGTTGAGCAGAACCCATAGCCATGGAAAGCTCCAGAGGGTTCATAGCCTGTGTGGAGGGTGCCTGGCTTGAGCTATCAGAAGCTCATGTCCTCCAGTTAGGGGCCTCCAAGGATGAGCATGAAATTGGGAAAGGCGTACTAGTTATTTCTTGAAATGTGCCCTTTGTTTGGGGAATAATGTTAGAGAGCATTTTAGATTATTGGACATGCAGAGGAGAAATAAAATGGGTGCTTGACCAAGAGAATTGAAATAATCACAATCGAGGGGAGCGTAGTGAGTCCATAACTGTTGGTAAACATTTCTGGGGGAAGTGCAAGGTTTGGAAGGCAGTCTCAGCCAGACAGGGAAAAGTACAAGATAGTTCCTCCTCTTCCCTGGGACTCTGTTTTTCTCACCCTGTAAAATGAGAACAGGAGACCAGAGGATCTCTTGGGCCTCTTTGTTCTGAGAATTGGGTTTCAAGATTGAGATACTGTGATGTTCAGTTTCATAGAGGTGACTTCATGGTTGCTGGGTTTGCTAGGGAGTAGTTGCTGGATTTTGACTCTAGGAATGGGAAAGGTCACCCAGATCCCAAAGGCAGACAGAAGAAGAAGAGAAACCAACGGTGTGGGTGCTGGGGACTTAGAGGGGCTGATAATAGTGTGAAAAACTACTCTTCTTTTTGGAGTCACTGCTTATATGTTCTTCTTTCCTAGTTTTACCAGAGCATATTCTATTAGGATGTGTGATAGTCCCCAACGTGTATGACTGCAAGAACAAGTGCCAGTTTCACTCGGATTGTATTTTTGGCTATGAATGCTGCTATTCCTCCTGTGGAAAAATCTGCATGAGAATGAAAGAAACGGGTAGGATCTAAGAATCACCCACTTTTGCCTTTGGGTTCTGAAACACTATGGAATCCCTAACCATGAGGGAACAGACAGAAAAAGACTATGACTCCCCAGTCCTGGTACCCATTCCAAGCTGGAATCCCCACCCCTTCCTCCCAGCCCAAACCCCCATTGTTCACTTGAAGGCCTGCATGATTTATCCAAACCTCAGGAGATCTGACATTTATGTCTCTGCTCACTGGACTTAGACTTCCTGAGAGAAATCTTGTATAGGCATCTCCTAAACCAAAGAAATATCCTTGCCTCCAGGGTTTGGGAGGATCTCAAAAAGATGTGTTTCAGCAGACTGTGTGGCTAATGAATACCTACTCCTTCTCTCTTCCAGTGATCAGAACTAAGAAAATTAACCCCAGCCGCACGGTGGTGTCTACTGTTGTTCCCTTAATCAGCAGTGAGATGCCAACTACACTTGAAGGACAAGACATTAGTTCTACCTGATGTCCAGTGGTACCATCATCTTGTTCCAGTTGGGAGGCAAGGCGAAGGAGGAGTTAGGGTCATAGGGAAGTGTCCCTGCTCCTTGCCAACTCTGTTCCCTGAACCATTATATTATATTATCAGCTTCAATTCCTTGACAAATAAACTATGGCAGTAACCCAGAACCTCTCTCTCTTCTTCTATATTCTCAATACCAATTCCTCCTTCCACTTTTTCCCTAAGCCCCAACCCCTGCCTCCCAGCTTATTTCCCTTCCTTTTTACCATTCAGAAGATTGAACTCCTTAGCTAAGACTCTTGGAGTATCTTTGTTCATTGACTACCATCCCTGGGGAAACTGTTTATGTGTGGAATATTCTTATGGCTACAGATAACAGGAACCCTCTGGGTTCCCTGAACTTGGTGCAGCCTTTCTTTCCTTACTTCAGGCCTGTGATTCTAGTAGTCTCCTACAAGAGGCCTCCATTTTAACTAATTCATGGAAGTACAATCTTCCTTACAAGTGACAGCATTTATGGTCTAGAACTGAAAGGAAATGCCATTGGCCTCTCCAATTGGCCTCTCCAACCTCTCCTCTCAGACAATGTCTTGTTTGCTTTTTTTTTTTTTTTTGGTTGTTTGTTTTCAAGGAAGAAGTTTTCTATTACCATGAAATTGCAATGAGGCCTTGAGTAAGCTCTTTCTTTCTTTTCCTTTATTTAAAATAAAAAAAATTGACCTACAGTGTGTTATTACTTTCAGAGGTACAGTTTAGTGATTCAACAATTGCATATAACACCTAGTGCTCAGACAATTCTTTATTTGTTAGCACTATTTACTCAATCACTTGGAATCTATAGAGATATTTTCAAATGTAAATAATTCTAGGAGGAATAGGCAACCTTTAGAAGGTTATAGAGAGTCTACATTGTGCTCAGGCTTGTGATAAGGACCACTTCTCGTGAATGGAAGTGTGCCTATCTGTTGTCATACAACTAAGGAAGCATTAAGTCTTATGATCCAAACAAGCAGAAACCAGGATGGGGCATGGCAAGAAGGGATGAATGAAATATACAGTTAGTGTCTTAAGGTATTAATACAGAGGGGTCATTATGCACATCGTGGTATCAGGTTTCCTGGAAGAAGAGATGCTTGGCCCTACCTTAAGGGATAGGGAAGAGTTGGGGTAACACAGAATGAAAGCTATTTTTCCTCCATGACAGGATTAAATATAGACTGGGAGGACAGGAAAGGAAACTTGAAGGAAAGAAAAGGTTGTTACCCAATCATCTACTGCCCCCAGCACCAGCAGATGAAATTGTGGACAAGGTTGGATTATAATAAGCTCTAAAACCCTAGAATATTTTAACTTGCCAAATTTTCCTTTTTGGTCTCTGTTGTTATGCCCATAGAAACTGCAGAACACAAGTGTTATTTGCTAAAATTAATGAAGGAAAATAAACAGGCACAGACAGGTGGCTGATCCTACCATAGTCCACTCAGGAAGTTGATGACAAATACATAGACCTCATTCTCTAAATGAAATGCCCCTCTGTCCAAGTTTCCTGAAATACATATATGTCAGGGGTTAAAGATGTGCCTAAAATAGGGAGGAATAGGGCTGGGGAGGGACTGTGCAGAAAGTGATAACTGAGATGGGTGAAGGAAGACAGGTCCACACTGTTGTCCTGGACTACCAGGGGGTGATCGCCTTAGGACAAAACCAATGAACTGTGTCCTGCTAAGCAATTAGCATAAAGAAGAAGTTGAGTTGATCTCTGGAGCTACCAGGTAGATAGGACACTCTTAACCAGTAGGTGCATTAAGGAACACAGTGAGCCCTTGCACTTGGCTGTCTTACTTCAAAGCCCAGAATGAACCCACTCTGGAAACAGAACTGATAGGCAAGTAGTATCCAAATGCAGGGCTGGAGACCCCAAGGGATCTCATTTTGCTTTCTTGGAAGAATTGGTCACAAGTAAACTGGCCTACCATTGCCAGAAACATAACTGACCAGCAGACAATTTTAACATACTTCCCAGTAACTAATAGACGAGGAAGACAAAACAAAACAAAATATAACAAATTGAAAAGGTTTGAACAACACAAATTAAAAATGATTAACTTGTATCAAAATGAATTCAGAATTAATGGGGAATATACAGTCTTTATGAGAGAAATTGAACATTTAAAAAAAAAGGAAAACTGAGGTGCAAAGTGCCTGTTTGGCTCAGTCACTGGCTTGTGAGTATAAGTCCCACATTGGGTGTAGAGATTACTTAAAACTAGAATCTTATTAATTTTTGCCATTCCAACTGGTATAAGGTGGTTATCTCAATGTGGTTTTGATTTGAATTTCCCAATGACAAAAATTAACAAGGAAAGAAACAACAAATATTGGAGAGGATGTAGAGAAAGGGGAGCCCTCTTACACTGTTGGTGGGCATGCAAGTTGGGACAGCCACTTGGGAAAATAGCATAGAGTTTCCTCAAAAAATTAAAAATAGAGCTACCCTATGACCCAGCAACTGCACTACTGGATATTTACCCCAAAGATACAGATGTAGTGAAAAAAAGGGCCATATGCACCCCAGTGTCCATAGCAGCAATGTCCTCAATAGCCAAACTGTGGAAAAAGCTGAGATGCCCTTCAACAGATGAATGGATAAAGAAGATGTGGTATATATATACACAACAGAATACTATGCAGCCATCAAAAGAAATGAAATCTTGTCATTTGCAATGATGTGTATGGAACTAGAGGGCATTACACTGAGTGAAATAAATCAATCAGAAAAAGATGATTATTATATGATCTCTCTGATATGAGGAATTTGAGAGGCAAGCCTGGGGATTGTGCAGAGTAGGGAAGGTAAAAGTGAAACATGATGGGTTTGGAAGGGAGACCAACCATAAGTGACTCTTAATTTCACAAAACAAACTGAGGGCTGTTGGGGGGTGGGAGGGTAGGGAGAAGGTAGTTGGGTTATGGACATTGGGGAGGATATGTGATGTAGTGAGTGCTGTGAAGTGTGTAAGCCTGATGATTCACAGACCTGTACCCCTGGAGCAAATACTACAGCATATGTTAATAAAAATAATTAATAAATAAAAGATATTTTATTAATTAATAATTTTAATAATTAATAAATAAAAGATATTCCATATATACAATGGAATATTACTCAGCCATCAGAAAGGATGAATACCCACCATTTGCATCATGGATGGGACTGGAGGAGATTATGCTGAATGAAAAAAGTTGATTTTTATATGGTTTCACTTACTTGTAGGACATAAGGAATAACATGGAGGACATTAGGAGAAGGAAGGGAAAAAAGAAGGGGGAAAATTGGAGGGGGAGACAAACTATGAGAGACTATGAACATTGAGAAACAAATCGAGAGTTTTAGAGGGGAGAAGGGTGGGGGGATGGGTTGGCCCAGCGATAGTATTAAGGAGGGCACATATTGCATGGAGCACTGGGTAGTATATGTAAACAATGAATCTTGGAGCACTACATCAAAAACTAATGATGTACTGTATGGTGATTAACATAACATTAAAAAAAAGAATTATTTACCAGGACCAAGTGGGATTTATTCCTGGGCTTGCAGAGTTGGTTCAACATCCACAAACCAATCAATGTGACATGCCACATTAATAAAAGAAAAGACAAGAACCGTATGATCCTTTCAATAGATGCAGAAGAAGCATTTGACAAGATACAGCATCAGTTCTTAATAAAAACTCTCTTAATAAAAATCTTGCCAGTCTTGAAAGCTCTTTATCTCTTCATCCATTTTGAATGTCAGTCTTGCTGGATAAAGTATTCTAGGCTGCATGTTCTTCTCATTTGTTGCCCTGTTATGTCTTGCCAGCCCTTTCTGACTTGCCAGGTTTCTGTGGACAGGTCTGATATTATTCGGATGGCCTTCCTCTGTATGTAAGGAATCTCTTCCTCCTAACTGCAAATTTTTTATCAACATGGACGGAACTGGAGGAGATTATGCTGAGTGAAATAAGTCAAGCAGAGAGAGTCAATTATCATATGGTTTCGCTTATTTGTGGAGCATAAGGAATAACACGGAGGACATGGGGAGATGGAGAGGAGAAGTGAGTTGGGGGAAATCGGAGGGAGAGATAAACCATGAGAGGTGGACTCTGAGAAACAAACAGGGTTTTGGAGGGGATGGAGGTGGGGGGTTAGGTGAGCCTGGTGGTGGGTACTAAAAAGGGCACATATTGCATAGAGTACTGGGTGTGGCACATTAACAATGAATCTTAGAACACTGAAAAAATAAAACAAAATTTAAAAAATAAAGTTGCTCTTTGTAAACAAACAAACAAACCTCTCAACAAGTAGGTATAGATTGAACATACCTCAACATCATAAAGGCCATACAGGAAAGACCCAGAGCGAATATAATCCTCAATGGGAAAAAACTTAAAGTTTCTTCTATGGTCAGGAACAAGACAGGGCTGTCCACTCTCATCATTACTATTTAACATAGTATTGCAAATCTTATCCTTAGCAATCAGACAACAAAAAGAAATAAAAGGCATCCAAATTAGGAAGGAAGAAGTCAAACTTTCATTCTTCATAGATGACTGGATACTTTATATAGAAAACCTGAAATACTCCACCAAAAAAATTGCTAGAACTGATACAGGAATTCAGCAATGTCTCAGGATATAAAAAAGAATGCATAGAAATCTGTTGCATTTCTATACACAATAGTGAAGCAGCAAAAAAGAAATCAAGGAATCAATCCCAATTTACAATTTACAAATGCACCAAAATCCATAAGATACCTAGAATAAATTTAACCAAAGAGGTAAAAGATCTGTACTTTGAAAATATAAAACACTTACTGGGTGTGGTGCAAAAACAATGAATACTGTTATGCTGAAAATAAATTAAAAAAAAAAAAAGAAATCGAAGAGGACACAAAGAAATGGGAAAAATCCTATGCTAATGGATTGGAAGAAAAAACATTGTCAAAATGTCTGTACTACCCAAAGCAATCTACACAATGCAATCCCTATCAAAATACCACCAGCATTTTTCACAGAGCTCCTAAAATTTGTATGGAGCCACAAAAGACCCTGAATAGCTAAAGCACACCTGAAAAAGAAAAGGGAAGTTGGAGGCATCACAATTATGGACTTATAAATCTGTAGTCATCAAAATAGTATGGTACTTGCACAAAAATAAACACATAGATGAATAGAACAGAATAGAAAACCCAGAATTGGACCCATAATTTTAAGGTCAGCCAATCTGCGACAAAGCAGGAAAGAATATCCAATGGATAAAGTATGCCTCTTCAACAAATGGTGTTGGGAAAATTGGGCAGCCACATGCAGAAGAATGAAACTGGACCACTTTTTTATACCATACACAAAAATAAATTAAAAATGGAGGAAAGACATAAATGTGAGACAGGAAGGCATCAAACTCTTAGTGGAGAACACAGGCAATATCCTCTTTGACCTTGGCCACAGCAACTTCTTACCCAACAGGTCTCCAGAGGTGAGGGAAACAAAAGCAAAAATAAACTATTGGGACTTCATCAAGATAAAAAAAATTCTGTGCAGAGAAGGAAACCATCGAGAATGCCAAATGGCAGCATAAGTACTGGGAGAAGACACTTGCAAATGACATCTCTGATAAAGGGTTAGTATCCAAAATTTACAAAGAACTTACCAAACTCAACATCCAAAACCCAAGTAATTGAGTTAAAAAATGGGCAGAAGAGGTTGGAGACAAGATGGCGGGGAAGTAGGAGGGGGCACCTTTTCAACCTGTACCCTAAAGTGAGCTGATTACCTACCAAAGAACTCCGATCATCCATGAAATCAGTCTGAGATCAGAATTATACACGTCTGGATCTCTGCAGGGGCAGAAGACGCCAGTGGGCAGGTAAAGTGGAGTGGGAACGTCAGACTGATATCAGAAGATAAAAGGGGGAGGGAGCCATCAGAAGTGACTGATGGAAAGTAATACCCCTAATACGAGAGTGCCCTGTGTCTGGGGACCAGCATTAACGTGGAGTCTGGTTGAAAGCACTCAAGAAGAGCAAAGGATCGCGGGGGGAAATTGTGGGAATTGGGGAGGCTAGGGACAAGGGCTTAAGTCCCTGGACCCAGGACAGCCTCACCTGGCGCTGAGCCAGAGACAGTGTGGTGGAGAAACCAGGTCTTGGTTCCTGAGCCACCAGCACACCCTAGAACATGTGGGGTCCGGCTCTTGTGAGGCACTGGGAGCCTTGCCAGATGGCAGAATGCCAAGCCGTGCTAACAGAGCCTGAGACACGCGCACCCCTCACCCTCCCCTGAGAGAGGTGCGCGCAAGCCCAGCGCTCTTAGACCCGGAAAGACCAGGCGCTCCCAGCCCGGGCCAGCAGGAAAATCTCAGTGTGCGATTGCTGCTTGTAACCTCTCTGGTGGTCTGGAGCTGCCCAGACAGCCGCCGCTGTGGTGGTTTCGGGTGCAAGGAAAAGATCCTGCATCCCCAGGGACCGTGACTTGGAACCTGCTTGGCCAGCGGCCAAAGGGGAATTTATATGGACTCTGAAGCACCAGCAGGGGAGCAGACTGAGGCTTCTCTCTGAGAGGGAGATCAGGGTGCAGTTTGCTTTCCTCTAAACCTCCAAAAACCATCAAAAGTGGTCAAGGTGAGAGAAAAGAAGTGAACAAACATAAAAACTCCAGAGAACAAAAGCCTGAAAAAACCAGTTTCCTCAGAGCCCACCCCCTTGAGGGGGGCGGGAGGATTAACTCAGGGAACATCATTGACTGAAAACCCACCTGGCAGGCCCCTGAAAACCAACGAGGAAAGAAAAAAAAAAAAAGACTACAAGAGAACAACCACCACTACTTCATAGATACAACTTTTATTTTTAACTCGTTCCCACTATTCTGGTTCATTTTTTTTTATATATAGATAATTTTTTAACCTTTTTGCCATCACAGTGAGATGTCCAGTACATCAAATTCCATAATAACCTTCTAAACTGAACTTTTTGAAACATACACCTGTGTTTTTCTTTTGCATTTCTATTTTTAATTTTTTTTTAAATTTTACTTTAGTTTAGTCTAGTTTATTCCTTTTTTATTTTTATTTTATAATATTCATATAGAGTTAAACTTCAAGGTAATCCCCTTTCCCCAATCAATGCTACCCCATAGGTAAACCAATTTTTAATCGCTCTTTATCTTAGGGAAGTTGAGTCCTTTAACAAAGATATCAAGATACATCCAGGAAGAATCAAAATAACCTTCCTCACCCACACTGAGAATTTATAACCACTCTCCCACCTTTTTCTTCCGCCAGTGTTTCTGTGTATTTTTGTTTGTCCTGATAGTATATAATCTTATACTTGGGGTTCTTTTTGACGAGGTTCTTCCTTTTTTTGCATATATATATATATATATATATATTTTTTTTTTTTTTTCTCTTGTCATATACTTTCATCAGTCTTTTTGTCTGTCTGTTTTTGTTTGTATACTTCATAAATCTTACCTTGGAGCCCATTTGGGCTGAACCTTCTCTTTATCTTCCCTTTTTTTCCTGTCTCTCTCTCTCTCTTTTTTCTCTCATTTGGGTGGGGAATCCTGATTGCCCAGAAGCATTCCAGGGTGCACCATGACTGCACCACAGTCGATACATCCAGCTACATCCGTTCAGTTATCTCTCACCAAAATGACTAGGAGGAGGAATGCCCAACAGAAGAAAAATACAGAGGATGGGCCTTCTGCAACAGAGCTAATGGCTATCAACATAGACAATATGTTCGAAAGAAAATTCAGGCTCACAATTATCCAGGCAATAGCTAGGTTGGAGAAAGCCATGGATGACCAAACGGAATTGATTAGGGCAGAACTGAAAGCCACCAGGGATGAGGTTCACAATGCTCTCAATGAGTTCCAATCTAATCTAAATTCTCTCAAAGCTAGGGTAACTGAGACAGAAGATAGAGTTAGTGATCTGGAGGACAAACAGATAGAGAGAAAGGATCAGGAGGAAGCCTGGAACAAAGAGCTTAGAAGCCATGAAAACAGAATCAGGGAAATAAATGATGCCATGAAAGTTCTAATGTCAGAATTATTGGAATGCCTCAAGGGGAGGAGAAAGAAAGAAGTCTAGAAGATATAGTGGAACAAGTTCTTCATGAAAATTTTCCCAATCTCGCGAATGGAACCAGCGTTCATGTACTAGAGGCCAAGCGGTCTCCACCTAAGATTATAGATTCCAAAAAAAAAATCAAGGTACTTGATAGTCAAACTGAGGAATCATAATTGTAGATACAATCTCTTGAAAGCCGCTAGGACAAAGAGCCTCCTTACTTACAGAGGAAAGCCCATCAGAATAACATCAGACCTGTCCACAGAGACCTGGCAAACTGGAAAGGGCTAGCAAGATATATTCAGGGCACTAAAGGAGAAGAACATGTAGCCAAGAATTCCTTATCCAGCAAGACTGACATTCAAAGTGGATGGAGAGATAAAGAGTTTCCAAGACCAGCAAGGCTTAAAAGACTATGCAACCACCAAGCTGACACTGCAGGAAATATTAAGGGGAGTTCTATAAAGGAGGAAAAATCCCAAGAATAGCATTGAACAGAAATATAGAGACAATCTACAGAAAGAAAGACTTCAAAGGTAACATGATGTCAATAAAAACGTATCTATCAATAATCACTCTCAATGTGAATGGCCTACATGAGCCCATAAAATGACACGGGGTTGCAGATTAGATAAAACGACAGGACCCATCCATATGTTGTCTACAAGAGACCCATTCTGAACCTAAAGATACACCCAGACTGAAAGTGAAGGGATGGAGAAGCATCTTTCATGCCAATGGGCCTCAAAAGAAGGCTGGGGTAGTGATTCTCATATCAGAGAAATTAGATTTTAAACTAAAGACTGTAGCCAGAGATACAGGAGGACACTACATAATCCTTAAAGGGACTATCCACCAAGATGATTTACAACTGTAAATATCTATGCTCCCAATATGGGAGCAGCCAATTACACAAGAAAACTGTTAATCAAGATAAAGAGTCATATTGATATGAATACACTAATCGTAGGAGATCTTAATATGCCTCTCTCAGAAATAGACAGATCATTGAAGCAGAAAATCAATAAAGAAACAAGAGCTTTGAATGACACATTAGACCAGATGGACCTCATAGATATATAGAGAACATTCCACCCTAAAACAACAGAATGCTCATTCTTCTCAAGTGCACATGGAACCTTCTCAAGAATGGACCACATGCTGGGTCACAAATCACAAAGACTGAGATTATTCCCTGCATATTCTCAGATCACAATGCTTTGAAACTGGAGCTCAATCACAAGGAAAAGTTCGGAAGGAACTCAAACACCTGGAAGCTTAAAAAGCACCTTGCTTAAGAATGCTTGGATCAACCAGGAGATCAAAGAAGAACTTAAACAATTCATGGAAACCAATGAGAGTGAAGACACTTCGGTCCAAAACCTATGTGATACAGGGGGAAATACGTAGCCATCCAAGCCTCCCTCAAAAAACCTGAAAAATCCAGAACACACCAGCTGTCTCTACACCTTAAACTGGAGAATCAACAACAAATCAAACCAACTCCACACATAAGAAGGAAAATAATCAAGATTAGAGCTGTGATCAATGAGGTAGAAACCAGAGATACAGTAGAATGTATCAATGAAACTAGAAGCTGGTTTTTTGAAAGAATCAATAAGATCGATAAACCATTGGTCACACTAATCCAAAAGAAAAGAGAGAAAGCCCAAATTCATAAAGCTATGAATGAAAAGGGAGAGATCACAACTAACACCAAGGAAGTAGAAACAATCATCAGAAGTTATTATCAACAGTTATATGCCAATAAGCTAAGCAACCTGGATGAAATGGATGCATTCCTGGAAAACTATAAACTCCCAAAATTGAACCAGGAAGAAATCGACAACCTGAATAGAGTGATATCTAGTAACAAGATTGAAGCAGTGATCAAAAACCTCCCAAAAAACAAGAGCCCAGGACCTGACAGATTCCCTGGGGAATTGTACCAAACTTTCAAGAAGAAATAACACCTATTCTCCTGAAGCGGTTTCAAAAAATTGAAGCAGAAGGAAAACTTCCAGACTCTTTTTAATGAAGCCAGCATTACCCAGATCCCCAAACCAGGCAAAGACCCTACCAAAAAGGAAAATTTCAGACCAATATCACTGATGTGTATGGATGCTAAGATTCTCAACAAGATCCTAGCAAACAGGATCCAACAGCACATTAAAAAGATTATCCACCATGACCAGGTGGGATTCATCCCTGGGTTACAAGGATGGTTCAACATTCGCAAATCAATCAATGTGATACAACAAATTAATAATAGAGAAGAACCACATGGTCCTCTCAGTTGATGCAGAAAAATCATTTGACAAAATCCAGCATCCATTCCTGATTAAAATGCTTCAAAATATAGGGATAGAGGGAACATTCTTGAGCTTCATAAAATCTATCTATGAAAGACCCACAGCAAATATCATCCTCAATGGGAAAAAAGCTTGCAGCCTTCCTGTTGAGGTCAGGAACATGACAAGGATGCCCACTCTCACCTCTCTTGGTCCACGTAGTATTAGAAGTCCTAGCAACAGCAATAAGATAAAAAAGAGGAATAAAACGTATCCAAATTGTCAATGAAGAAGTCAAACTCTCTCTCTTTGCAGATGACATGATTCTTTATATGGAAAACCCAAAAGACTCCACCCCCAAACTACTAGAACTCATACAGCAATTCAGTAAGGTGGCAGGATACAAAGTCAATGTACAGAAATCAGTGGCTTTCTTATACACTAACAATAAAAATACAGAAAGGGAAATTAGAGAATCCATTCCATTTACTATAGCATCAAGAACCATAAGATACCTGGGAATAAACCTAACCAAAGAGGTAAAGGATCTGTACTCAAGGAACTACAGAACACTCATGAAGGAAATTGAAGAAGACATAAAAAGATGGAAGACCATTCCATGCTTTTGGATTGGAAGAATAAACATTGTTAAAATGTCTCTACTGCCTAGAGCAATCTATACTTTTAATACCATTCTGGTCAAAATTCCACTGGTATTTTTCAAAGAGCTGGATCAAATAATTCTAAAACTTGTATGGGATCAGAAGCGACCCTGAATCGCTAAGGAAATGTTGAAAAACAAAAACAAAACTGGGGGCATCACGTTACCTGATTTCAAGCTTTACTACAAAGCTGTGATCACCAAGACAGCCTGGTACTGGCATAAAAACAGACACATAGACCAGTGGAACAGAGTAGAGAGCCCAGATATGGACCCTCAACTCTATGGTCGAATAATCTTCAACAAAGCAGGAAAAAAATACCCAGTGGAAAAAAGACAGTCTCTTCAATAAATGGTGCTGGGAAAACGGGACAGCTATATGTAGAAGAATGAAACTCAACCATTATCTTACATGGCACACAAAGATAAACTCAAAATGGATAAAAGACCTCAACATGAGACAGGAATCCATCATAATTCTAGAGGAGAACATAGGCAGTAACCTCTTCGATATCAGCCACAGCAACTTCTTTCGAGATATGTCTCCAAAGGCAAAGGAAACAAAAGCAAAAGTGAACTTTTGGGACTTCATCAAGACCAAAAGCTTCTGCATAGCAAAGGAAACAGTCAATAAAACAAAGAGGCAACTCACAGAATGGGAGAAGATATTTGCAAATGACAGTACAGACAAAAGGTTGATATCCAGGATCTATAAAAAACTCCTCAAACTCAACACACACAAAACAGAAATAATATCAAAAAATGGGCAGAAGATATGAACAGACACTTCTCCAATGAAGACATACAAATGGCTACAAGACACATGAAAAAATGTTCATCATCACTAGCCCTCAGGGAGATTCAAATTAAAACCACATTGAGGTATCACCTTACACCAGTTAGAATGGCCAAAATTAGCTAGACAGGAAACAACGTGTGTTAGAGAGGATGTGGGGAAAGGGGAACCCTCTTACACTGTTGGTGGGAATGTAAGTTGGTGCAGCCACTTTGGAGAACAGTGTGGAGATTCCTCAAGAAATTAAAAATAGAGCTCCCCTATGACCCTGCAATTGCACTACTGGCTATTTACCCCAAAGATACAGGTGTAGTGAAAAGAAGGGCCATCTGTACCCCAATGTTCACAGCAGCAATGGCCACGGTCACCAAACAGTGGAAAGAACCAAGATGCCCTTCAACAGACGAATGGATAAGGAAGATGTGGTCCATATACACTATGGAGTATTATGCCTCCATCAGAAAGGATGAATACCCAACTTTTGTAGCAACATGGATGGGACTGGAAGAGATTGTGCTGAGTGAAATAAATCAAGCAGAGAGAGTCAGTTATTATATGGTTTCACTTATTTGTGGAACATAACAAATAACAAGGAGGACAAGGAGAGATGGAGAGGAGAAGGGAGTTGAGGGAAATTGGAAGGGGGGGGGGTGAACCATGAGACACTATGGACTCTGAAAAACAACCTGAGGGTTTTGGAGGGGTTGGAGGGTGGGAGGTTGGGGGAGCCAAATAATTTTGAGATATAATTTCCTCTAATAGATTAAAATACACCCTAAATCTAGCACAGAGCTTTGTTCTAGTCTCCAGCCTGAGCAAACTCTCTCCACCATTTTTTTTCTTTCTTTTTCCAACCAACTTATCAATTCCTTTTTCAGAATTTTTATTTTTTTAATTTTTTATTATTATTTTAGGAGACTGATTTTATTTTATTTTATTTTATTTTCTTCATGTCTTTGGACTATTTATTTATTTTTTTAAATTAAATTAATTTATTTTCAGCATAACAGTATTCATTATTTTTTCACAACACCCAGTGCTCTCCATCAGAAAGTATGAATACCCAACTTTTGTGTCAAGATGGACAGGACTGGAGGAGATTATGCTGAGTGAAATAAGTCAAGCAGAGAGAGTCAATTATCATATGGTTTCGCTTATTTGTGGAGCATAAGGAATAACATGGAAGACATGGGAAGATGGAGAGGAGAAGTGAGTTGGGGGAAATTGGAGGGGGAGATTAACCATGAGAGACTGGACTCTGAGGAACTAACTGAGGGTTTTGGAGGGGAGGGGGGTGTGAAGTTGGGTGAGCCTGGTGGTGGGTATTAAGGAGGGCATGTATTGCATGGAGCACTGGGTGTGGTGCATAAACAATGAATTCTGGAACACTTAAAATAAATTAAATAAATAAATAAAAATTAAAAAGAGAATTACAGACCAATATCCTTGATGAACACAGATGCGAAAATTCTCCTCCAAATACTAGCCAATAAGCTCCAACAGTACATTAAAAGGATTATTCACCACGACCAAGTGGGATATATTCTAGGGCTTCAAGGTTGGTTCAACATCTGCAAATCAATCAATATGATACAATACATTAATAAAAGAAAGAACAAGAACCATATATACTCTCAACAGATGCTGAAAAAGCATTTGACAAACTACAGCATCCTTTCTTGATCAAAAGTCTTCAAAGTGTAGGGATAGAGGATTAATATCTCAATATCATTCAAGCCAACTATGAATAACCCACAGCTAATATTATTCTCAATGGAGAAAAACTGAGTGCTTTTCTGCTAAGGTCAGGTGCATGGCAGGGATGTCCATTATCACCACTGCTACTCAACATAGTACTAGAAGTCCTAGCCTCAGCAATCAGACAACAAAAAGAAATTAAAGGCATCCAAAGGCACTCGAAGAAATGGAACAAACAATCCTAAAATGTATATGGAACCAGAAAAGACCTCGAATAGCCAGACAAATGTTGAAAAACAAAAAAGCCAAAGTTGGTAGCATCACAATTCCAGACTTCAAGCTCTATTACAAAGCTATAATCATCAAGACAGTATGGTACTGGCACAAAAAACAGACACATAGATCAATGGAACAGAACAGAGAGCCCAGAAATAGACCCTTAACTCTATGGCCAACTATTTGACAAAGCTGGAAAGAATGTCCAATGGAAAAAAGACAGTCTCTTCAACAAATGGTGTTGGGAAAATTGGACAACCACATGCAGGAAAATGAAACTGGACTATTTCTTTACATGCCACACAAAAATGGACTCAAAATGGATGAAAGATCTCAATGTGAGAAAAGAATCCATCAAAATCCTTGAGGAGAACACAGGCAGCAACCTCTTTGACCTCAGCTGCAGCAATTTCTTCCTAGAAACATCACCAAAGGCAAGAGAAACAAGGGCAAAAATAAACTATTGGGACTTCATCAAGATCAAAAGCTTTTGTAGGCAAAGGAAACAGTCAACAAAACCAAAAGACAATTGACAGAATGGGAGAAGATATTTGCAAATGACATATCAGATAAAGGGCTAGTATCCAAAATCTATAAAGAACATATCAAACTCAACACCCAAAGAACAAATAATCCAATCAAGAAATGGGCAGAAGACATGAACAGACATTTCTGCAAAGAAGACATCCAGATGGCCAATAGACACATAAAAAGTGCTCCACATCACTGAGAATCAGGGAAATTCAAATCAAAACCACAATGAGATACCACCTCACACCAGCCAGAATGGCTAAAATTAACAAGTCAGGAAATGACAGATGCTGGTGAGGATGTGGAGAAAGGGGAACCCTCCTTCACTGTTGGTGGGAATGAAAGCTGGTGCAACCACTCTGGAAAACAGCCTGGAGGTTCCTCAAAAAGTTGAAAATAGAACTACTCTACAACCCAGCAATTGCACTACTGGGTATTTACTCTAAAGATACAAATGTAGTGATCCAAAGGGGCACGTGCACCCAAATGTTTATAACAGCAACGTCCACAATAGCCAAACTATGGAAAGAATCTAGATGTCCATCAACAGATGAATGGATAAAGAGGGTGTGGTACTTATAAACAATGGAATACTATGCAGCCATCAAAAGAAATGAAATCTTGCCATATGCAATGATGGGGATGGAACTAGAGGGTATTATGCTGAGCAAAATAAGTCAAACAGAGAAAGACAATTATAATATGATATCCCTGATGTGAGGAATTTGAGAGGCAGGGCTTGGGATTGTGTGGAGTAGGGAAGGAAAAAGTGAAACAAGATGGGATTGGGAGGGAGACAAACCATAAGAGACTCTTAATTTCACAGAACAAACTGAGGGTTGCCTGGGGGGAGAGGAAGTATGGAGAGGGTGGTAGGGTTATGGACACTGGGGAGGGTATGTGCTATGGTGAGTGCTGTGAAGTATGTAAGCCTGACGATTCACAGACCTGTACCCCTGGGGAAAATAATACATTATATGTTAAGAAAGAAAGAAAGAAAAAAAGAAAGGAAGGAAGGAAGGAAGGAAGGAAGGAAGGAAGGAAGGAAGGAAGGAAGAAAGAAAGAAAGAAAGAAAGAAAGAAAGAAAGAAAGAAAGAAAGAAAGAAAGAAAGAAAGAAAGAGAAAACTAGGGGTGAAAAGCAGACAAGATACTATGTATTTCAATCCTACAGTCATTTTCTCTTTGGGGAAATGGAGGACCAGGCAGGATGAAGATACTACCTAATGTTACACATAATATCAGGGGAAATGATGGCTCTAAATTGCAGGTATCTCCAACACAGCAATCTTGCTCAGAGACCAGCACTTAGCAAAGCAGGAGTGATGCCACCCATGTGGGCAGAAGGTGAGGGTGTGGGCAGAGAGACTGGTTATTCTGAGGCTCTGAATACTGTCTTGGTGGAGGTATTTCATTTTTTTTCCAGCAGCTGAAGATGCAGCACTTCTTATTACCCAGACAGTGTCTCTCCTTCGTACATAAACCTCTTTCTCTGAATTCACATTTCTCTTAGATTCTGGGATATATCCCTAGGAAAAGGATAGTTTTACAACCATGAATGTTGGAGGGCATGATGCCCACTCTTCTCCCAACATGAGGCAATTCTGGGGAGTTGGGAAAGTTTGTTTTTTCTTTGCTCATCCAAAGGAGATATTTCCTTCAGGGTGCTCTCATGTATTCCCCAGAACTGCCTACACTACCCTCCCTTCTGACCACCCTTACTCTCTACCTTCACACCCTGCCCCTTGTTCTACCCCCCACCCTCATTCTCACTAAGGAAGGATTTCTCAACCTTGCCACTAGAGCCTCATCATTATTTATGGGAGAGGATGGCTGTCCTGGGCTCTGTAGGATGTTGAGCAGCATCATGCCCTCTATCCACTGGATGCCAATAGCACTCCCCAGTTGAACAACCAAAAATATCTCCAGACATAGCAAATGCCCCCTGGAATGCAAAATCACCCCCATTGAAAGTCACTGGTCTAAGCTAATCTGGTCATTTTGATATGGTTGAGGAGTTAGTGTTTTGTAGTTCCTGGTGGGCGGGTTGCTATTGACAGTGATTAATATCCCTCATTGTGGGATCAGAGAATGGGGTTTTTGAGTTATACCTCCTGGCTTAGCTCTCACTCTCTGAACTTTGGTTTCTCCACCTGTAAAATCATTTTAGCCTTACAGAGTCATTGAGGAAGAAATGAGAAAAAGTATGTAAAGCTCTAATCATAGAAAATGATGCCTAGCAAAGTTAATTATGTGTGTCAAATGTTTCCCATAAGCTAAGCACTATTCTATGCATTTTAAATGCTATCTCATTAAGCTCTACTGAGATCCCCATTTTGCAGAGGAGGAGACAAAAGCACATGGAATTTAAGTAACTTGTCCACAGTTATGGCTACTGAGTGGAGGAACAAGAATTTGGACCTAACATATTTCAATCTAGATCTCTCAAACTCTTTACTTTGGTAGCAAATATCATTACTACTATATAGTCATGAAGTACTGTTTTCAGTTAAACAAAACTTCTGGATACTGTCTTCTATTCCAAAGGCAAGGCACCCCTGGGGATGCAGGAATGCTTTATAGGACTACATTTGAAAGAATCAGGAGTTGATAGAGATGATATCTTGAGAAAGGGGGCTGTTTCTTTTGTGAGATGAGAGGGAGGTCCCCTAAGCTTCTCAGATTCCTATAGCCCCTCCCATAAACACTGGATTCTGTGACTCTTCCCTCAACCCCCCAAATGACCTTCACTTCAAAGGGGCTGAAAATGGGGTTTGCCTCAGGTCTGCAGTCTTGCATTCACTAAAGGGATCTTCCGAAAAGAAGGAAATTGGAAGAAACATCCCAACTATGTCCCAAGCTGGGCCCACGGCTAACATGGTGGGAAGCAACTTGAGTCTTTTTTTTTTTTTTTAAGATTTTATTTATTTATTTGACAGAGAGAGATCACAAATAGGCAGAGAGGCAGGCAGAGAGAGAGAGAGAGGAGGAAGCAGGCTCCCTGCTGAGCAGAGAGCCCGATGCGGGACTCGATCCCAGGACCCTGAGATCATGACCTGAGCCGAAGGCAGCGGATTAACCACTGAGCCACCCAGGCGCCCAGCAACTTGAGTCTTATTCCTTGTTCCTTCCTCCCAGCAACATTCCCTTTCTTCAGGGGGAGGGCTGAGGCCCCAGTACTTCCTGGGAAAGATCCAGTCAGTCAGACCAGGTCCCTGGATATTCCCTAGAAGGGTGGATAAGAACAGAATGCTCAAAAGTCTAGAAGACTCCATTCTGAAGAAGACCTGGCCTTTCTGGTGATTCCAGAACATGAAAAGATCTGGCTGCTTTTGTCCAGCCTATTTCTTCAGTAGTCAGTATCTTGGATGTGAGAACTGGAGTCAAGCCACCCACCTGTTTTACTTCTGGGAATTCCAAGTTCCTGGCATCTACAGTACACAGCCCTGGGGAAGGGTCTTTGATGACATGGATCTTGATCCTTAGCAGCCTGGGCTGGGCCCTCTGGTCAACCAGGAGGAGGGGGTAAAAGTTGTCTCACTTTCTAGGTGAACTTAGGTGTCAATGTCACCATCAGGGGTCTTCTTGATGACTCTGAGAGTTGTTGAATGTGCTTGTTCTCCATTCACTCTCTATTTTACCTGCATGCTGAGTGACATGCCCCTTTTGTTTGTCTCTAAAATGTGTCTCTAAGGATCTCTTGGTATCTCTTTGTTTTTCTGTGCTTCTCTGTGTCAGTGTCTTACTTATTCTCTTTTCTGTGGACCTCTCATGGTCTCTGTGTCCCCTTCTCCCTCTCCCACTGTTTCTTCCCATCCTTCTCCATTTTTTCCTTGGGTATTTCATATTCTTTGACTAAGGACAAAGAATGTATGTGTTGCCACAGAGTGAGATATGGAGGAGGAACAGCCTGTCAGCAGAGTTTTCAGAGTGTTTATCAAGGTCCTATTGTTTGAGAACAGTGGAGAATGTCAGCAGAGCTTATAGGGAGTGTCTTCCATCTGGTGCAAACTCCTTGTTGTTTGAGGAGGCATTGTAAGATGGGGAGACCTGCCTGAGAGACTACACCCCAGTACAGGTCCATAGGCAGTAGAATTGATGGCTTCTGATGGGACTGGTGAAAGGGCTCTAGAGAGAGTGCTGGAGTAATTGGCAGCTTTTCTATAGGGAATCTGCAGTGCCAGTGAGTCCATCACCCTTGACAGAAGGAGAGATATTCTTTAAAGTGCAAATGTCATCTGTAGGGTCCCCATTTCTTTCCTTAACTATAGTTTGCACTTTTGGGCCAAGATTTATTCTCCATTTGTCTTATATAATGGGTAAAAGCCAGACAAAGGCAGCCTTATCATCAATGAGTGACTATATGGTCACAAAATTTAGGATTACCAACAGAGCCCCCTATGGGAATCTCTGGTGTGGGTCTCAGCCTCTTGACAGCTCGCGACAGTGATAGTCTCTTCTAAGAAGGCCTGAGATGCTCTTGGGACATATTTACTCAAAGTGATGCCCCCAGACATTCCCCTCAGAGATATCCCCCTACCACCACCGGGCCAGTGTTGTGGTTGCACTGGCCTTTGTGGTTCTTATTATGATCACAGGGATCATCTCTGCCAAACCATCAGGGAACTTAAGAAAACAAGATTTATTGCTTACAAGCCCTGGAGAGAGCATAGGAAGGCAGAGAACCACACACAAAAGGTTGTGGACTGAAAGAGGGGGAGAAAGTGCAGACTTGGGGCTCTCCCTTTGTTTGGGTCCAAGAGTGGAATGTCTAGGTTTTCATGGTGGGAAGGTTAACATGGTGGGAATTTAAAGCATATACATGTGGGGATTACGGTGTGGGACGGGAGAAGCAGAATCACTCCAGTGATCAGTTATTTGGGTTGCTCAAGGCCTTTCTAAAAGGAGAACTTCATTGTTGAAGGCAGCTGTTTCCTTATCCTAGTTGTAGTATCTGTGTTATATAGCTGGAGATATACTTATTAAAATGGATGTGTTTGAAATGGATGCCTTGGCACTCAACAGGTTAATGTCAGGCACTTACATTACAATGAAAAGGCTGAATATCAGGCACTCTTACTATAGAATCCCATTCCACCAGTCAGGAATCAGGTGGATCCCACAAAGGGACCGGGAATACATTTCTAATGAACAAGCAAGATGTTCTGAGTGGAGCTTTCCCTCTTATTATGTGTCCTTCCCAAACTCAGTTCAGGAGAGAACACAAGGACTGAACCACTTGGGTGGCAGGACTGTGAGGGCACGAGTCCTATTTCCTCACCTTACACAAATGGGTTAAAAGGCCTAGAAGAGTGTAGATGCTTGCTCAATGTCACCAAATGAGTGAGTGTTGGAGATAAGGTAAAAGGGATTTGGAGTGTCTGAGTTCCTTTTTTTTTTTTTTTTTTAATTTAAAGATTTTTATTTATTTATTTGACAGAGAGAGACACAATGAGAGAACACAAGCAGGGAGAGGGAGAAGCAGGCTTCCTGCTGAGCAGAGAGATCAATGCAGGGCTCAATCCCAGGACCCTGGGATCATGACCTGAGCTGAAGACAGAGGCTTAATGACTGAGCCACCCAGGCACCCCTGGAGTGTTTGAGTTCTTGTCTGAAGTCACTATGGAATGTTCTGATATTAGTATGGATATAATATCTTACTATGGAGTTGAAAGTAGTGAGGAATAGTGCATAGAAAGGGTTGAAGTTCATGTCTATAGTGGGGACAGAGGCTAAAAAACCCCCAGAGTCTGTAAAGGTCCAAATGGTTCTTAGGGCCTCCACATAAGCCTGAATTCTTCTCTCAATTTTCTTGAATGTAAATGAGAATTCAGAATTTCTGGTTGTTCTCTCTCTTCTGGCTTGCCTAATTTCCAGCCCCTCTTAAGAGTCTCACTTTCCAAGCAGGAGGGATGAAATTTATGCCTTTGGGGCCTCAGATGAATGGCATTTTTGCCCCCTTCCCTCACCCAATTTTTGAAGAAGGCTGAGCAAGGATCCATGTGAATCTTTGCCCTGCTTCCCTTATCTCTTCTCAATGAAGGTCATAGTGCCCTTCCTCTAACAGGCACAGTTCTGTTCCAGCATCAATCCCCTGCTCATAGTGAGGGAGCCAAGGGGGTACCATGGTAGATGGTCTCCTCCTGGAAATTTCTGCTTGTTAATTAGGCCAAGACACTTTGCTCAAACTTCTTGTCCCTGGATTTCTCTGTTGTTCTTTGTGCCTCTAAGTGTTATTATTGAGTTTCATTAATAAACTCTGTGCTTCATTGAACAAGTCTGTGTCTAGAACCTAGTGCTTAGAACATTAATAGGCCCAGAATAAACACTCAGTACAAACCACTGGATGAACAAGGTCAGAATGTGCATGGCTCATAGTATGTTGTATGGGAAGATAGTTTGAAGAATATGAAGAAGGATGGGTGGGATTATCATGGATATTCATGTGCATGAATGCATGAATATCATGGGTGGTTGAATGGCTGGGGAAGAAGTGGATTGGATTGAACACAAGGATGGATAGGTTAGTCATTGAATGAATGGGTATATTGATGGAAATTCTGAATGAAAAGGTAGATGAGTAAATTGGTTGGTGGATGGAGGGAATTTGGGCATAGAAATTATGGACAAGAATGTTGATGGACATGAAAGAATGTGTGTATGAAAGATGGATGAAGGTGGATATAAAACAGGCAGCTGGATAGTAGAAAGAAGTTGGTTGAGAAGGGGAAGTGGTAGATATATGAGTGAATGGATGGTTAGAAGGACAGGTAAATTTAAAAGTATGTCAATGCAGGCTAGGTGAGTGGATGGATATGTGAGTAAATGGATGGAATGATAGGTGAGTAGGTGGCAGTGGGGTGGAAATGAGCATATGAATGAAACATCAAGGAAAATTAAAGATATAAAAATAACTATGCACAAGATAATCTGTAGCACTCTAAAGTAATACATTTGAATGTGGAGAGAAAATGGATTAATTTTGCCAACATATAAAAGACCAATATTTGCAGAAGAAGAGATAGAGAACCTGTACAGTCTATAAAATAAAAAGTAAAAGTAATAAAATAAAATAAATATAAATATATAAAAATAAAAAATGTAAAAGAAAACTGGTAAAATAAATGTGTCCTTATAGAAGAAACCCTACCTAGATGCTTTTGGAGTGAAATTTTGTCTAGCCTTCAAGGAATAAAGGATATCATTAAAAGTATTTTATTGAAGGTATTATTTAAAGTATTACAGGGGAAAGAAGGGAGAAGATGGCAGAGAAATATGAGACCCTGTTTCAACTGATCTTCTAAAGTGAGCTAAATATCTACTAGAACACTCTGAACACTCTGAAGACCCATGAAATCAGCCCGAGATGTAAGATTATACACTTCCAGATTTCTGTGGGGACAGAAGACATCAGTGGAGAGATAAAGCAGAGTGGGAATGTTCGGACTGATATCGGAGGATAAACAGAAGAGGGAGGGAACCATCAGAAGTGACACATTGGAAAGTAATACCCCAATATGAAAGTGTCCTGTGGTTGGGGACCAGTATTAACTTGGAGTCTGGTTAAAAGCTCAAAAAGAGCAGAGAAAGACAACTATCATATGATCTCCCTGATATGAGGAAGTGGTGATGCAACATGGAGGCTTAAGTGGGTAGAAGAAGAATAAATGAAACAAGATGGGATTGGGAGGGAGACTAACCATAAGTGACTCTTAATCTCACAAAACAAACTGAGGGTTGCTGGGGGGAGGGGGTTTGGGAGAAGGGGGTGGGATTATGGACATTGGGGAGGGTATGTACTTTGGTGAGTGCTGTGAAGTGTGTAAACCTGGTGATTCACAGACCTGTACCCCTGGGGATAAAAATATATGTTTATAAAAAATAAAAAGTTAAATATTAAAAAAAAAAAAAAAAAAAAAAGAGCAAAAGATCTTAAGGGGCAACTGGTGGAATTGGGCGGTCATGGGCATGGGCCTAAGCCCACAGACTGAGGGCGGCCACCACCAGTGACTACCCGTGCCAGAGAGTGGGGCAGAGCCTCTAGTCTGTGGTTCCTGAGAACCCGGCTTTCCACTGCTTGCACCACTGCTCAGTGGAGCGCACCCCCACCCATGTGTGAGAGAGTCTGGTATGGTTGCCAGCCGCTGCTCTCTAGAACCACAGCCTTTTGCGCTCTGCATGCCCTGCGTGACCAGGGTCTGAGCCTACTCCCTGGCCGCCCTGAGAGAGCTTGGTGTGGGTGCTAGCTGGTGGTCTCTAGGGACCAGGAGAGGGTCTGGATGCTCCCAGCCCATCCTGGGAGATCCTGGGGCTATCTCTGGTGGGACCCCCAGCAGTGGCAGCCTTCTGAGACCTGTGTGACTGTGGGGTCTGAGCACACCTTCTGTGGACAGGGACCCCAGACAGAAGTCCTGGCAAAGGCAGCCACCAGAAGTGGGATCCCTGGACCATATCACTTGTGGTTTTAGTGGCACAGGGGTGCAGAGACAAGTGGGCACCTCAGTGGACCCCTGAGACGGTGGCTGGAGGTGCACACTGCCTGTGGGAGGTTGCACTATTCAGTGGAATTTGCAGAGGGGGAGTCTGTGTGTTCTGGACCACCCAGGGCGGAGCAGACTGAGGCTTCTCTCTGAGGTAGAGGTCTGGGTACAGTTTGTTTCCCACCAAACCTCCAAAAAGCTGCAAAAAGCCGCCAAAGAACAAAAACCTTCAGAGAACAAAAGCCTGAAAAACCAGTTTCCACAGAGGCCAGCCCCTTGACTGGAGGCAGGGTGACTGAACCCAAGCAAGACTGACTGAAAAATAATATAGCAAGCCTCTGCCCCTGAAGGCAAGCCAAAAGAATGAGAGGACAACCATCATAGGGTCCCCATAAAACTGTAAAACCCCAACATCAGGGGAAAGCAATATATTAAGCTCCTGGTACTGCCCTAAAACCTGTATATTTTATAGATACAACTTTTAAAAAATTGTTCTTATGATTATTGGTATTTTAATTTTTTAACCTACTTACCTTTATAACTAGAGGTTTAATACAACATATTCCATAATATCCTTTTAACTTGAACTTTTTTCCATGCATATGCCCGTGTTTTTCTTTTTCTTTTTTTTTTTTAAATATACATATAGATATAAGCTTCAAGGGAATCCTTTTTTCCCATTCAATACTACCCCTATATATAAACCAGTTTCAATCTCTTTTATCTTTGGAAAGTTGAGTCCTTTAACAAAGACACCAAGATATACCAGGGAAGAATCAAAATAACCTTCCTCGCCCACAATGAGGATTTATAACCGCCTTCCTATCTTTTTCTTCTGTCAGTGTTTCTGTGTATTTGTTTTTGTTCTGGTAGTGCAGAAATCTTATTCTTGGGGTTCATTTTGGCTGGGTTCTTTTTTTTTTTCTTGTTATTTACTTTTGTTGGTCTTTTTGTTTGTCTGTTTTTGTTTAGATACCTTATGAATCTTACTTTTGGGGCTCATTCTGGCTGGGTTATCTCTTTTCTCTCTCTCTTCTTCCTTTTTTCTTTCTTTTTGGTGGTGACTTCCCATTGCTCCAAAACATTCCAGGGTGCACCTTGCCTGGATCATGGTTGATATATTCAGCTGTATATCCCCTGAACCACCTCTCACCAAAGTGACTAGGAGGAGGAACTCCCAACAGAGGAAAAATTCAGAGACTGTGCCTTCTCCATCAGAACTATTGGATATGGACATAAATAGTATGTTGGAAAGGGAATTCAGGGTAATTATTATCTAGGCAATGGCTAGGTTGCAGAAGACCATTAGTGACAACATGGAATCTCAAAAGGGTGGAAGTGAGGGCTGATTTGGTAGTATTAAAATCAATGAGATCTAATCTAATCTAAATACTCTAACAGCTAGGGTAACTGAGGCAGATGATAGAATTGGTGATCTAGATGACAAACTGATAGAGAAAAAGAATCAGGAGGAGGCCTGGAATAAACAGCTTAGAAACCATGAAAACAGAATTAGGGAAATATATGATGCCATGAAACATTCCAATGTCAGAATTATTGGGATCCCTGAGGGGGTGGAGAAAGAGAGAAGAGTAGAAGATATAGTTGAACATATTCTGGATGAAAATATCCCTAATCTGGAAAATGGAACAACTATTCATGTCTTAGAGGCAGGAAGGACGCCCTCCAAGATGAATAAATATAGAAAAACCTCCAGACACTTAATTGTGAAATTCATGAATCATGATTTCACACAGGTCTTAAGAGCATCCGGGGGAAGAGATTCCTTAGGTACAGAGGAAGGCCCATCAGAATAATGTCAGACCTGTCCACAGAAACCTGGAAAGCCAGAAAGGGCTGGCAAGACACATTCAGGACACTAAATGAGAAGAACATACAGTAAGAATGCTTTATCCAGTAAGGCTGACATTCGGAATGGATGGAGAGATAAAGAGCTTCCAAGACCAGCAAGGTTTAAGAGTATGTGACCACCAACCTGGCACTATAAGAAATATTAAGGGGGTTCTATAAAAGAAGAAAGAAACCGAATGACACAGAAGAGAAACCTACAGAGGCAATCCATAGAAATAAGGACTTCACAGGCAACAGGATGTCAATAAAAACTTATCTTTCAACAGTCAGTGTCAACGTGAACAGCCTAAATGCTCCCATAAAATGGCTAGGGTTGCAGATTGGATAAACAATAGGACCCATCCATATGCTGTCTACAAGAGACCCATTTGGAACCTGAAAATACATCCAGACTGAAAATGAAAAGATGGAGAAGCATCTTTCATGCCAATGGGCCTCAAAGGAAAGCTGTGTTAGTGGTTCTCATATCAGATAAATTAGACTTTAAAGACTGTAGTCAGATATACAGAACGACACTACATCATTCTTAAAGGGTCTGTCCAACAAGAAGATCTAACAATTGTAAATATTTATGCCCCCAATGTGTGAGCAGCCAACTACATAAACCAACTGTTCATCAAAATAAAGAGTCATATTGATATGAATACATATAGTAGGGGATCTTAACACACCACTCTCAGTAATAGACAGGTCATCCAAGCAGAAAATCAATAAAGAAACAAGAGCTTTTAATGACACATTGGACTAGATGGACCTCATACATATATACAGAACATTCCACCCTAAAACAACAGGATACTCATTCTTCTCGAGGGCACATGGATCTTTCTCCAGAATAGACTACATACTAGGTCACAAATCAGTGCTCAACCAATACCAAAAAACTGAGATTATTCCCTGCATATTCTCAGACCACATGCTTTAAAACTGGAACAACCACAGGAAAAAAACTGGAAGGAATTCAAACACTTGGAAGCTAAAGACTACCCTGCGTAAGAATGCTTGGATCATTGTGTACTGTGTAAGAGAATGGTTGAGTTTCATTCTTCTACGTATAGCTTTCCAATTTTCCCAGCACCATTTATTGAAGAGACTGTCTTTTTTCTACTGGATATTTTTTCCTGCTTTGTTGAAGATTATTTGACCATAGAGTCGAGGGTCCATATCTGGGCTCTCTACTCTGTTCCACTTGCCTATGTGTCTGTTTTTGTGCCAGTACCAGGCTGTCTTGGTGATCACAGCTTTGTAGTAAAGCTTGAAATCAGGTAACGTGATGTCCCCAGTTTTGTTTTTGTTTTTCAATATTTCCTTAGCAATTTGGGGTATCTTCTGATTCCATACAAATGTTAGGATTATTTTCTCCAGCTCTTTGAAAAATGCTGGTGGAATTTTGATCAGAATGGCATTAAAAGTATAGAGTGCTCTAGGCAGTATAGACATTTTAACAATGCTTATTCTTCTGATCCAAGAGCATGGAATGGTCTTGGGAAATTTGGACAGCTATGTATAGAAGAATTAATATTGATGATTCTCTTACACCATACACAAAGATAAACTTGAAATGGATAAAAAACCTCAGTGTGAGGCAGGAATCTATCCAAATCCTAGAGGAGAACATAGCCAGTAACCTCTTTGACATCAGTGGTAACAACTTCTTTCAAGACATGTCTCCAAAGGCAAATGAAACAAAAGCGAAAATGAACTTTTGGGACTTCATCAAGATCAAAAGATTCTGCACAGAAAGGGAAACAGTCAACAAAACAAAGAGGCAACCCATGGAATGGGAGAAGATATTCGCAAATGACACTACAGACAAAAGGCTGATATCCATGATCTACAAAGAACTCTGCAAATGCAACACACAAAAATCAGAGAGTCACATCAAAAAATTGGCAGAACATATGAACAGACACTTCTCCAAAGAGGACATACAAATGGCTATCAGACACATGAAAAAAATGTTCATCATTGCTAGCTATCAGGGATCTTCAAATCAAAACCACTCTGAGATACCGCCTCACGCCAGTTAGAATGGCCAAAATTAACAAGATTAGTAAACAACAAGTGTTGGAGAGGATGTGGAGAGAGGGGAACCCTCTTATGCTATTGGTGGGAATGCACGTTGGAGCAGCCACTTTGGAAAAAGTGTGGAGATTCCTTAAGAAATTAAAAATAGAGCTTCCCTATGACCTCGCAACTCCACTAATGGGTAATTACCCCAAAGATACAGATGTAGTGAAAAAAAGGGTCATCTGTACCCCAATGTTCATAGCAGGAATGGTTTCAGTTGCCCAACTGTGGAAAGAGCCAAGATGACTTTCAACAGACAAATGGATAAAGAACATATGGTCCATATATACAATGGAGTATTATGCCTCCATCAGAAAGGATGAATACTCAAGTTTTATATCGACATGGACAAGACTGGCAGAGATTATGCTGAGTGAAATAAGTCAAGCAGAGAGAGTCAATTATCATATGGTGGAGGATGAGGAATAACACAGAGGACGCTGGGAAAAGGAGAGGAAAAATGAGTTGAGGGAATTTGGAGGGGGAGATGAACCATGAGAGACTATGGACTCTGAGAAACAAACTGAGGGTTTTGGGAGATGGGGGATCAGGTAAGCCTGGTGTTGGGCATTAAGGAGTGCATGTATTGCATGGAGCAATGGGTGTGATGCATACACAATGAATCTTGGAACACTGAAAAAATAAAATAAAATTAAAAAAATTTTTAAAAATATTACAGATTATAGGAGGCACCTGGATGGCTCAGTTGGTAGAGCATGCAACTCTTGATCTCACAGTCATGGTTTGGGCCTCATGATGAACATAGAGATTGCTAAAATAAAATAAAAAATAAATTTAAAAATGAAAATTTACAGATCATAGGGAGAAAAAAATATTTCCAAGTTTGTTGAAATTTGTTGAATTAGTTGAAATTCCCAATTTGTTGAAAGCTGTATGACTCAAATAGCAAAACATACAGAAGTAATACCTATTTTACTTTTGATGGTTGATAACAATTCTCATCAAACTATTTGCTTGAACAACCTTCACTGTATTAATCCAGGTATAACTTCAATATGATTATGGTCAATCTGGCAATGCAAGGATTATCCAATATATGAAAATTTAATAATATAAACACTTACACTAACAAATTAGAAGATAAAAATCAGAGTCCACTGTCTCTCATGATTCATTTCCCCCTCCAAACTGAGGGTTTTGGAGAGGATGGGGGTGGGTGGTTGGGTAAGCCTGCTGGTGGGTATTATGGAGGGCACGTATTGCATGGAGCACTGGGTGTGGTGTATAAACAATGAATTCTGGAACACTAAAAAAAAAAAAAAAATAAATAAATAATTGAAAAAAAAACACAGACAAAAAAGGAAAAAAAAATCATTGCATGACTAGATGCTTAAAAGGTTTTTGATAAAATTCCACTGTAATTTCCAATAGCAGTATAAAAAGAAAGCAACACAAGTGCAGTAAAATTTGTTTATCCCAAAGCCAACAACAAATGTCCTTTTATATAGCAAGAGATGCTGATTTTATTTTTTAGTTTTAGTTTTTTCATTTTTAAAATTTATTTTGTTTATTATGTTCAGTTAGCCACCATATCATTAATTTTTGATGTAGTGTTCAAAGATTTATTAGTTTCCTATAACACCCAGTGCTCATCACAACACATGCCTCCTTAAAGAAAGAGTCAGATCTGGATGGATGTCATTTCCTTGCTTTTCTATGCATTCTTTTCTTTTTTTTAAAATTTGAATTTAAATTTAAATTTAAATTCAGTTGGCCATGGTATAGTACATCATTGGCTTTTGTTACAATGTTCAATAATTCATTAGTTCAATATAACACCCATGCTCATTGTACCATGTGTCCTTTTTAATGTCCATCTCCCAGTTACCTCATCCCCCCACCCACCTCCATATCTGCCACCCTCAATTTGTTCCTTGGAGTCCAGAGTCTCATACAGTTTGTCTCCCTCTCTGATTTCTTCCCATTCACTACCCCCCCCCCCACACACCTATATTGTCCCTTTCTCTATTCCATATGTTTCATGTATGAGTGAAACCATATGATAATTGTGTTTTTCTGATTAATATATTTTACTTAGCATAATACCCTCCAGTTCCATCCATGTTAATATAAATGGTGGATATTCATATAGTCATCCTTTTGGATGGCTGAGTAATATTCCATTGTGTATATGAACCACATCTTCTTTATCCATTCATCTGGTGAAGGACATCTTGGCTCCTTCCACAGTCTGGCTATTGTGGCACTGCTGTTATGAACATTGGGGTGCATGTGCTCTTTCTTTTCACTAAGTCTGTATCTTTGGGTACATACCCAGTAATGCAGTTGCTGGGTCCTAGGTAGCTCTGTTTTTAACTTCTTAAGAAACCTGAATACTATTTTCTAGAGTGGCTGTACCAGCTTGCATTCCCACCAACAGTATAAAATGGTTCCACTTTCTCCACAACCTCTCCAACATTTGTTGTTTCTTGCTTTGTCAGTTTTTGCTATTCAAACTGGTGTAAGGTGGTTTCTCAATGTGGTTTTGATTTGTATTGTCCGAAGGGCAAGTGATGTGGAACATTTTCTCATTTCTCTTTTGTCCATTTGTATGTCTTCTGAGAAGTGTCTGTTCATGTCTTCTGCCCATTTCTTGACCGGATATTTGTGTTTTGGGTGTTAAGTCTGATAAATTCTTCATAGATCTTGGATACCAGCCCTATATCTGATATGCCATTTGCAAATATCTTCTTCCATTCTGAAAGTTGCCTTTTAGTTTTGTTGATTGCTTCCTTTGCTGTGCAGCAGCTTTTTATCTTGATGAAGTCCAAAAAATTCATTTTTGCTTTTGTTTCCCTTGTCTTTAGAGACGTGTCTTGAAAGAAGTTGTTGTGGCTGATGTCGAAGAGGTTGCTGCCTGTGTTATCCTCTAGGATTTTAATGGATTCCTGTGTCACACTGAGATGTTTCATCCATTTTGAGTTTATCTTTGGGTGTGGTGTAAGAGAATGGTCCAGTTTTATCCTTCTGCATGTCACTGTCCAATTTTCCAGGCACCATTTATTGAAAAGAATTTTATTCATTGGGTGTTCTTCCCTGCTTTGTCAAAGATTAGTTGACCATAGAGTTGAGAATCCATTTCTGGGTTCTCTATTCTGCTCCATCGATCTATCTGTCTGTTTTTGTGCGAGTACCATGCTGTCTTGATGATCACAGCTTTATAATATAGTTTAAAGTCAGGCATTGTGATGCCCACAGCTTTGGTTTTCTTTTTGAACATCCCTCTGGAGAGTCTTTTCTGGTTCCATACAAACTTTAGGATTGTTTGTTTCAGCTCTGTAAAAAATGTCAGTGGTTTGTCTCCCTCCCAATCCCATTTTCTTTCATTTATTCTTCTCGTACCCACTTAAGCCCCCATGTTGCATCACCACTTCCTCATATCAGGGAGATCATATGATAGTTGTCTTTCTCCGCTTGACTTATTTCGCTAAGCATGATACGCTCTAGTTCCATCCATGTTGTCGCAAATGGCAAGATTTCATTTCTTTTGATGGCTGCATAGTATTCCATTGTGTATATATACCACATCTTCTTTATAAAAAAAAATAAAACATTATAAAATAAAATTTAAAAAAAGGAAAAAAAATGTCAGTGGTATTTTCGACATTATTTCAGATTGTCTACATAATAAAAAAAGGAAAGGAAACAAAGTAAGTCATGAAATTGGAATAAAGAAGAGTCAAATTTCTCATCATTTTCAGATGAATATGATTTTATATAAAATCAAAGCATTCCCAACAAACATTGTTGTACTTCATAAGACAATTTGGGATGGTAGTTGGAAAGAAGATAAAATTGATAGCTTTTTATTACATAATTGATTACATTGATTATATTATTTTCCATTACTATTCATTTTTGAGGTTCCAAGCCATTCAGTCCACAACATGAACAGCACTTCTGTGACACTGGGCAATCACAATCCTGCAGGCACTTGGGTCTGTCAGTCTTGGAACACACCATGTGCTTGTGCAGGCAGAAACCTGATTTGACTTTTTGGTATAAAGTAAGACACTTGATGTAGTGTTCCATGATTCATTATTTGTGTCTACATCAAAAACTAATGATGTACTGTATGGCAATTAACATAACATAATAAAAAAATAAAACACTTAGGGACTCCTGGGTGGCTCAGTTGGTTAAGCCACTGCCTTGAGCTCAGGTCATGATCCCAGGGTCCTGGAATTGAGTCCCACATTGGGCTCCTTGCTCATCTGGGAGCCTGCTTCTCTCTCTCCCTCTGCCTGCTGCTCCTGCTGCTGGTGCTCTCTTTCTGTCAAATAAATAAATAAAATCTTTAAAAACAACAACAACAAAAAAAACCCATTTAACCTTGAAATACTTGATCATAGTTCAGGGGAACTTGGGGAACTCTAAATAAGGTTCTCTTCTGTCTAAGCCTCTTACCACCCCTCCCCACCGAGTAACAGTGGAGTGCAGAAGGTAGAGTGTCAACTTCCAGTGGCTAATAATTTGAGGAGTATCAAAAAGTCTTGCCACCTCTGCATTGAAAGTCTGATAGGATTCCTTCCAGCCCCCAAAGAAGTAATGGATTTGAGTTATCTAATCCCAGAGTACCAGAGGTTGAAGGACTATTAGAGAGCACCCAGAGGTTCCTTTTTTTTTTTTTTAATACATTGTAGAAATTGAGAATCATTTAGTGACAAGTGAGTACTCTGTGGCCATAAAGAAAACAGGTAGAAGAATTGAAGTCAATTGAAAGGCCTTGGGTTCCTTCCACCATACCGTGCTGTTCCTCAAAATACTAAGAATCTCTGAGAGAAGGTGATACTATTTCAGCAGTATGTGAGGAAATGAGCACTAGCCTCAGAGGTTATAGAGTTCACTTCTTTCCTAACAGCATTTTGCTACCCATATTTTCCCAGCATACCTTACAGGATGTGAATATATTCTATATGTTGTGAAGTTCTGTGTAGACATAAGAGCTTCTTAGGAATGTACCTAATGATTATCTTTTTTTTTTTTGTATGAGTAAGTAGATATTGTCACGTGTCAGTCGGCAAAGAATGAAACTCATAACAAATAAGTTCTCATGGGGAAAAAATAGGGAGTGATACTATGCATGGTTGGTTTTGAAGACCAGAACAATAGTTTCCTGAAATCAAGTGGACAACACAAGATCAGTGATTGGGCATTAAAGAAGGAAAAATTCCCAAGGGATATCTAAAGCCAACCAAAGGGGCAACCCTATTCAATGGGACAGCATAACATCCTTAGCATATGTCCCAGAGACTTTGGGGGGTATATCCCCGGTCCTCACCTGTTCAGGCCTTGGCACAAGCAAAGTCACATATGGATTCGCAACATTTGGCAGTTTCAGGGCAATCAAAGTCGCTCTTACACAAAGCTGGACACACCATACAGTCCTTGAAAGGGAAGAGTGGGCACTGTCCATTCTTAACTAAAACAAGAGTAGATGCGAGTTTCCTCAAACCTTACCCTATCTCACACCCTTCAAACCCCTCCTCCCTCTTTAAAACTAGTATCACTTTCTGTGAGTTGGTTCAATCTGGTAGGCTGTGGAGGAATGGAATGCCTCAACATCTCATGGGTTGTAGGAGAAAGAGAGTGAGGCTTGTTCTCTAAAGTTCCAAGTGAGAAGATAGCTCCCGGTTTGGGGTATTTCAACCAAGCTGGGGAGAACTATGGACAGAGCAGGTTGGAGGTGGGAGAGGAAAGATGAAGGGTTCTGTTTTAGAGAAGGGAAGTGTGAGGTGTTTGTGAGATTGAGGTGAAAAAGTAGAGTATACAAGTGGTGTTTGGGAGTCAAATTCAGATTGGAGATACAACTATGTAGATCACTAGGACATAGATGGGTTGAAATCAATTCTTTAGGATTTTGTGCATGTTTCCTGTTATCATTACCTGATTACAAATTCTATGAGGGCAGGAAGTATTTCTTTTCCTCTCTTTCTCATTCTTCTTCTTCACCTTCTTTTCCTCCTTCCTCAAGTAAGACTCTGACAGACTGTGGTGTGTTTGACACTCAGAACTAGGGGTAGGTTCTTTCTGAGCCCCAAACATAAATTTTCCCAAACCCGCCCAAACCCATTTCCCTGGCTTCTTCTTCCTTCTGGCTTCTGAGAGTGAGCCAAGGTCTAATCCATAGTGCCATGATTCCTTACAGCCTCCCACAAATAACCAGGTTGCAAGATTGCTTAGTTTCCCATCCATAAAATGAGAATTATAATCTCTGGCTTACAAACTGCTTAAAGGAATTAAGGGGCATGAAGGAGTGCCTGGGTGCCTCAGTCTGTTAAGCATTAGACTCTTGGTTTCAGCTCAGCTTATGATCTTGGTGTCCTGAAATCAAGCCCCAGGTCAGGCTCTCTGCTCAGTGTGGAATCTGCTTGAGAATCTCTCTCTGCTCCTCTCCCTCTTACATTCTTAAGTAAGTAAGTAAGTAAGTAAATAAATAAATAAATAAATATCTTAAAAAAAGAATTAAGGAGATGATGCCTATAGTAAACTCAACACAGTGCCTGGCACATAGGAAGAGCTTGACAGATATGGGTTTTCTTCCTCCCTTTTTAGGGCTAGACATAGCTTCCCAATTTCTGACCTTTTGGGAGACAGAATTCTCGAGTTACAGTCCCAAGATTTCCATCCTCTGCTTATTGAATCAAACATGAATTTAGGTGCTACTGTGAAGGGATTTCATAGATGGAATTAGAGTCCCAAGTTAATTGACCTTAAAATATAGAAATTATCTGACTGAGCCACATCTAAGTTGTTGAGACCTTTAAAAGGAGTGTTTTCCCTCTGACTGATAGAGGAGAGGTAAGATAGATTTGAAGTGTGAGAGGAACCCAGTATGCTCTTAGGAGATATGAGGACGGAGAGAGCTAAGTGCTCTGGACTGAAGGTGGCCTCTGGAAGCAACCTCACAGGTACAAGTGTAAGGAAATGATTCTTCCACAGCTAGTGAGTGTCAGTGAGAACCCTGGGTCCCAGATGAGAACTGCAGCTTTGGCTGACGTCCTGGTTCCAGCCTGCTGAGAACCTGAGCAGAGAAACCTGACTCACCACACTAGACTTCTGACCTACAGGGAACGTATCACACAGCAACAGATAGCTACTATACTATACCACATGGTATAGTATATACCTAAACTGAGCATCTCTCCAACAGGATCTTTTTCTTTCTTTCTTTTTTTTTTTTAAAATTTCCTTAGCATTTGTGTGTGTGTGTGTGTGTGTGTGTGTGTGTGTGTGTGTGTGTTATGTTAGTCACCATAAAATACATCATTAGTTTTTGATGCAATGGGATCTGAACAGAGATGCCTGTTCCTTTTGGATACCACTGAGTCTGGGAATGATAAAGTTTAGATTTAGGAAGACCATATTGTTGTTCATTAGTATTACCCTCCTAATTTGCTAGGTTAAAAAAATGAAGTCAGATGGGAAAGAACAGTGAATGAGGGGTGGGCCTAGGACCACCAATCTATGACTCACTCCAGAAGCCCTGAACACTGGCCATTGGGACTTTTTGTACTTTCCAGCTATATTTCTTACCCTTCATACCAAGGATATCTGAGGTTAAGAAGAGTTATATTTCCTAATCTGGAGTGTACATTGAAAACACCTGAGCATCTTTTAGAAACTATAGACCATGGCCTGAATCAGAGTCTTTAGAAAGTGAAGCCTAGGGACTTAAATTTTTAAAAACAACACTGGTGACACCAAAGCAGGCAGTTGGGCACCATGATATAGGCTGCTACTTGGGAACCACTGTTCTAGGCTTAGGCATAGGGAGAGTAAAGAAATTCAAAAAGGGACACATCCAAAAAGGTAAAAGGACGTAGAAATCTTGGGATTATAAAGACAAATGCTGGCTCACTAGGGTAGACTCTAGTAAGTCCTGTCTCCTTTTTGCTTCTGAGGCATGTAAACCTTTTTTGGTTTAGCCATTGTAGCTCCTTGCCCCACTGTCAGCTTCAGCTCTCATTTAGAATCCTCTTCCCTCCCAGTCAGCCCACCTCAGCTACTTACCTTGTCTGTGCAGTCTCCTCCCTAAATACACACACCCTGGGGGTTCCACTGCAGCTACAGAAGATGCTCCATGGCATTCAGGTCTCAGCTTTCTGCTGTCATTACTTGACACACACTTCCTGCATCCATTCCTATGATCCTAACTGTGGTTCTTATGTCTCCCTCCAGCCCTATGCTCACTTCCAAGTTAAAGGCACATATCCCAGCACTTGGAGAACATATATCTGGGCATCTCAAGAGACTGCTATGTCCACATGTATAAATCAGACTTAGTGTCTCCTATACCTCAGCAGTGCCTCCTTCTCTCTGCTCCCATCTTTATATTTGGCATCAACAGGCCCCCAGGCTGTCAAGAGAACTCTGAGATTCACTCCTCCCTCTCTTTCACCCTAGCATCCTGTCAGTCATGGGCCAGTTCTACCTCCTAATCTTTCTCCAGGCCCCATGGCCCTCTTGGCCACTACTTCCAGGTTAGGCCCTGATGTCATTCCATCTCTCTCCTCCATTTGTGCAACCACCTCCTCACTGTCCTCTGCCCTCAGGCTCCTGCCTAGTGACCATTTTGTTTTTAAAAATTAAACTTCAAGGAGCACCTGGTTGGTTTGGTCAGTTAATCATCAGGCTTTTGATTTTGGGTTAGGTCATGATCTCAGTTAGGGTCCTGATGTGGAGGCCCTTATCAGGCTCTGAACTGGATATGGGTCCTGCTTAAGATTCTCTCTCCTCACTCCACTCACCTCCTCTCTCATTCTTTCTTTCTCTCTCTCTATCAGAAAATATTAAACTTGGAAAAGATACGTATCAGGTAAAGCTAGGGAAATAGTTTGGAGGGAATCATTGAGGGAAGGATTTGAAGGTCCCAGGGTAGGTGAGCAGGGCTAGTTCTCTGAATCCACAGAGGAAGTGACCTCATATAATACAAGTCCTTGCCTCCTTTCTGACCCTCAGTCCCAGGAAGTCCTCCTAAGGAGGGGTGGCTGCAGCTTGCTTCTCTGAACCCAAGTTTGACTTTCTAGATTGGAGATAAAGTGGTCTCCTCCAGAGAGAGAGAGAGAGAAGCAGGAGGAGTGTTATGTGCTACATTCCTCTAGGAGAAGGTGGAGCTGTGGAGAGGAAGGTGCCTGTGTGAGATGAGAAGCAGGGGGATTAGGCACAAGCCAGAGAGAGACACAGACCATGTATGAGAACTGTGAAGAAGTCTCACCACTACTCTCAGTTCATAGATGAGGAAACCGAGATGCACAGTGGTTCATTGTATTTTGTTTTGTCTTGTCTTCCTAGTCTATCAGTTACTGGGAAGTATGTTAAAATTGTCTGCTGGTAAATTATGCTTCTGGCAATGATAGGCCAGTTTACTTGCCACCAATCGTTCCAAGAAAGCAAAATGAGATCCCCTGGGGTCCCTAGCGCCGCATTTGGATACTGGTCATCTCCCAATTCTGCTTCCAGAGTAGGTTAACTCTGGTCTTTGAATTGAGACACCAAGTGCAAAAGTTCACTATGTTCCTTAATGCACCTACTGGTTAAGAGTGTCCTATCTGAGCATAAGGAGTAACAAGGAGGACACTGGGAGAAGGAGAGGAGAAGGGAGTTGGGGAAAATCGGAGGGGGAGACAAACCACGAGAGACTGTGGACTCTGTGAAACAAACGGAGGGTTTGGAGGGGAGGGGGTTGGGGGACTGGGGGCTGGGCGAGCCTGGAGGTAGATATTAAGGAGGGCATGTATTGCATGGAGCACTGGGTGTGATGCAGAAACAATGAATCTTGGAACACTGAAAAAATAAAATATAGTTTCAATTAAAAAATAAAATAAAAATAAAAGCACTAAAAAAAAAAAAAGAGTGTCCTATCTACCTGGTGGCTCCAGAGTTCTACTCAACTGCTTCTTTATGGTAATTTCTTAGTAGGAAATAGTTCACTGGTTTTGTCCTAAGGCGATCACCCCCTGGTAGTCCAAGAGAACACTACGGACCTGTCCTCTTTCACCCATCTCAGTTATCACTCTTTCTGCCCAGCGTCCCTCCCCACCCCTATTCCTCCCTATTTTAAGCACATCTCTAGCCCCTGACATATATGTATTTCAGGAAACTTGGACAGAGGGGCATTTCATTTAGAGAATGAGGTCTACGTATCTATTTGTCATCAACCTCCTGAGTGAACTTTGGTAGGATCACCCACCTGTCTGTACCTGTTTGTTTTCCTTCATTAATTTTAGAAAATAACACTTGTGTTCTGCAGTTTTAATGGATATACCAACAGAGACCAAAAGGGAAAATTTGGCAAGTTAAAATATGCTAGGGTTTTAGAGCTTAGTACTAAATTTGTGATCCAACTTTGTCCCTAATTTCATCTGTTGATGTTGGGGGCAAGAGGAGGATAGGGTAACAAGCTTTTCTTTCCTTCAAGTTCCCTTTCTTCTTCCCCCAGTCTATATTTGACCCTTTCATGGAAGAAAAATAGCTTTCATTCCATGTTACCCCAACTTTTCCCTATCCCTCAAGGTGGGACCAAATCTCTCTTCTTCCAGGAAGCCTGCTACCACATTGTGCATAATGACCCCTCTGTATTTATAATTTAAGTCACTGACTGCATATTCTATTCATCCCTTCTTGCCATGCCCCATCCTGGTTTCTGCTTGTTTGGATCATTAGACTTGTTCTTCTTTGGGCTATATGACAACAATAATCACACCTCCACTTATGAGGAGTGGTCCTTGCCACAGCCTGAGCACATTGTAGACTCTTTAAAACCCTATAAAGAATGCTTCTTCTTCTTAGGAGTATTCACATTTGAAAATACTCCTATAGATTCCAAGTGATTGAGTAAATAATGCTAACACTTAAAGCATTGTCTGACAGGAGAGGTTGGAGAGGCCAATGGCATTTCCTTTCAGTTCTAGACCATGCCGTCACCTGTAAGGAAGGCTGTACTTCCCTAGTTTAGTTAAAGGAGGCTGCTTGTGGGAACCTACTAGAATCAAAGGCCTGGAAATAAAGAAAGACTGCACTAAGAAGTTTGGGGAATCCAGAGGGATGGTGTTTTCTGTAGCCGTAAGAACATCCCACACATAAACAGTTTCCCCAGGGATGATATCAATAAACAAAGAGAGTCCAGGAGTCTTGGCTAAGAACTTCAACCTTCTGAATGTTAAGAAGGCAAAGAAATCCACTGGCAGGCAGGGGCTTGGGGAAAAAGTGGAGGGAGTGATTGGTACTGAAACTATAGAAGAAGAGACAGAGGTGCTGGGTTACTGTCATAGTTTATTTGTCAAGGAATTGAGGCTGATAATATAATGGTTCAGAGAAAAGAGTGACAAGAAAGAGAAACATTACCCTGGGATCCCACCTCCTCCCCCCCTTGCCTCCCAGCTGGGATAAGATGATGGAACCACTGGACATCAGGTAGAATTAGACTGTCGCCCTTCAGGTGTCCTCCACATTTCACTAGAGTCTAAGGAGACGACATAGTTGCCACCGTGGTGCTGGGGTTATCATTCTCAATGCTGGTCTCTGAAAGAGAGAAGAGGTAGGTATGCAGTTCACAGAGCCCGCTAAAACACAATTTCTTTGAGGATAACAGATCCTTCCAAACGTGGGGGCAGGGATATTTCTTTGATTTAGTAGATACACACATAAGGCTTCTCTCAGGATGTTTTAAGTCCAGGGAGCAAGGACACACACATGTCAGATCTCCTGAGGTTGGGATAAATCAGGCAGGCTTGCAAGTGGACAAGGCGGGCTTGGGCTGGGGAGAAGAGGAAGGGATCCCAGGTTGTAATGCATAATGGTACTGGGGGGAGCATAGTCTCCTTATGTCTTTTCCTTCACAGTTAGGGGTTCCATAGTTCTTGAGAAAGTCATGGCAAGAGAGGGTAAATCTTAGATCCTACCAGGTTCTGCAATTTTCATGCAAACATTTCCACAGCTGGAACTGCAGCAATAATCACCAGTATTGCATTCAATATCAAAATTGCAGTATCTCCTGCACTCGTGGATGTTGGGAATCTTCTCACAGTCTCTCAGTATAGGTTTTGATACAACTGTAAGGAAAAAAAAAAAATAAACAAACTACATGAGCTGTGACTCCAAAAAGAAAAAGCGTTTTTCTCACTATTATCTACCCCTCTAAGGTCCCAGCACCCACACCATTGGTTTCTCTTCTTCTTCTGCCTGCCTAGGGATCTGGGTGGTCTTTCCCATTCCTAGAGTTAAAATCCAGCTCCCAGTCCCTAGCAAGCCCAGCAACCAGGAAGTCACCTCCAAGAAACTGAACATCACAGGACCTTAGTCCTGAAACTCAGTTCTCAGGACAGAGGCCCAAGAGATCCTCTGGCCTCCTGCTGTCATTTTACAGGGTAGGAAGAACAGAGTCCCAGAGAAGAGGTGAAACTATCTTGTACTTTTCACTGTCTGGCTGAGACAGCCTTCCAAAACTGGCTGTTCTCCAGAAAACTTTACTAACAGTTTTGGACTCACTACAGTCCCCTTAATTCAGCAGATTTCAATTCTTTTTACCCTAACGATTCCAAAGTTCTCTTGGTCAAGCAACCATTTTATTTCTCCTCCTCATCCTCAATATTCTAAAATACTCAATTCCTTAAACAAAAGACACACTTCAAGAAATAATTAGTAACCCTCTCCCAATTTTGTTCTCATCCTTGGAGCCCCTAACTGGAGGACACGAACTCCTGGTGGCTCAAGCTAGGTACCCTCCTTTGAGCACTGTGAAGCTTTCCTTTGCTATGGGTCCTCCTCAACAAAAACACCACAGTCCTCACAACACACATAAAAACATTGTTTCTCATAACATCAAGAGACCATCGAACTTGAGAACTGCACATTCAGCTTTCGTCAGGTATCCTGGCTTAAAAATGGAACCAAGTCCTTCACATATGCCAGTCCCTGGTTCCTTGTTTTCTAACCCCTCTTCATTTTGAAGCTCACCCAGAATACCTACTAAAATCTCGACGTTCAGGTATATAAATAGGTTTTCCTCTCAAACTTCCTGTCACTGGTGTGATCACCAGGCAGTAGAGTGTCAGCAGCTGGAGAACCAACCACTTCATGATGTTAGCTCTGAATGTTTGAGTGTGTGCCTCACAGGAGACCCAGGATTTTACTGGGTCCTGCAGGGGGCAGGGAACGGCTTTGGGGTGTGGAGTTGGGAGAACACATGACTGGTCTTTTATTGTCCATCTGGTTCTGCCTCCTCCCCTCCATGCACCACTCCTCGGTTGGGCACTGGTATCTCCTGTGGTTCTTTCCTTCTCTTACGCTTTAGCTCCTCTCATTGCAGAAATGAATTCTTCATAATTTATCACTTTTTTTTTTTAGAAATTTGAAAAACAGAGAAGTAAAAAGAAAACTAATAAGAGACGATCAGTTATCCATTACCTAGAGAAATAGCAGTGTCATTTGTTTTCATAGAAAGGTAGTTTTAGAACTGACATCCCAATAAAAAAACATACATATTTATTGTATATGTATTTTAGTATGTTTCAAAAGCCATTTAAAAAATATCAGTAAATGTAAGTAAATTACAATTTAAAAATCACCAGAGACTTTTAAGAACTGATTACAAAATTTGAAGTGGAACAACTTTTTCTAAGCCTGAATATCCTCCAACATTGTCTGAGTTTCACAAGAATTAGCTCCTGGATGATACGAGCACATTTCATTTTAAATGAAATTTTAATTTACTTAGTTTATAATTTTCATAGATATACTAATTTTATATTATTCAATTCTTTTAAGGTCCTTTTCAGGACTGACATCAGCAAGACACCTGAATAAGAACCCCTGCTTGAACTCCCTCCACCCCATCCACCACACAACAATTTGGCATCCACCCAGAGACCAACGCGGAAGCGGCAGATCCAACACCAGATGCCAAGGGACCCAGAAGGAATCTCACCCATGGGTTGGATGATTGGCAGAGAGACCTCAGTGTTGGCATGGGACCTTGACGTGGCCTGAGAACAGACTCTAACCCCCTCAGCCACAGTCCAGGAGCCACTGGAGAACACTCACTTAGACAATCATCCACAGACGACAGAGCTTTGTGGAAGTCCAGGCGTGTAACAGAGAATTTGCATCACACTGTGAGAGAGAGGAAAAAAAAAAATCCAAGTGCAGTCACATTGCAGAGGTTAAAAGTAACAGTTTTGACTTTATCTGTATAACACCTATCCAGATTTTTAAAAAAATTCTCTAAGGAACTGTGCATTCAGAAAAGGTTAAGCTGTGAATGTGTAGTCCCTGCCTCACACTTCAGTTTGTTCCGTGCTCACGTTGTTTACCCATACTGTGCATTATTGATATCATCTTCCCCACATGACTCAGTGAAACTATCTTCTACAAAAATGAAACCTTACGAATGAGGTTGGCATGAGACAAGGGGCCTGGGAAAGCCCACAATTTTAGAAGAAGAATTGCGGTGTGTCCTGCATTTGACCAATGAACACACCCAAGTCTGAACACGTAAAATGTTTTCATGATTCTTCTGTGCACAAGAAAATAAACTATGAAAGTTCTGCAGTTTCTAAAAATCTTTAGTGAGTCTCCAGGGCATGGCATAACATTTTTGAATGCTAGAGAAATACATACATCGATGGATAACCAGGATCACTGTGGAAGGGAGTCAAGCACTGGGTTGATTCAGTAAGTCCTGCTGGATATATTCAAATACCTCAAGAAGAAGGCAGTGGGCCTTGAGATATTTTTCTGTGAAGAAGCTGAATTCCAGAGAGTCCTGAAAAGTTTCAAGAGATTTGAAAATGGTGAAAGACTGCTGAATTTACATACAGAAAATAAAAACAATGAATAAAAACAAGTTTTGACTGCTTCTTAAATAGGCTGTCTTAACAACCTCTTTTCAACCACATCCACATCTCCACCTTCAGATACCTGATGACCCAGTTCTCAGAATTTTGAGGATCTCTGGTTAAATCAGTTGGCTTTGCATTCCTCGCCCAGTCCCCCCACCCCAAAACTGGCATGAATCAGGACACATCCTCCAGGGAGTTTGGTTTTCTCTTTTCTAAAGAAGTAAGATACCTATTACTTAGCCACTGTTTTCTAGCCTTCAATGCCTTGAAAAGCTTATTTACTGTTCCTCTCCTGTTCTCTTTGATCTTGTGTATTACTGTGGTTTTTTTCTCCCTCACAATATTTTAGTCAGGTTTTAAGTGTAAGCAGAGATAAAGATAATAAAGGCCCCTGGAAAGATGCCCGCATTTTATTCCTGCAACCTGTGATTTCCTGACCTGAGGAAGTAAAGGGGCTTTGGGGATGTGATGAAGGGTAGGGACTTTGAGATGGGGAACCAGGTGGGACCAGTGTAAGCATGAGTCCTTAAGCAGGGAATGTCTCCTGGGTGCAGTGGGTTAGAGAGCCTCAGAAGAAGCTAAGAGCTGAAGCATGAGGACCCAGCTGGCCATCGCAGGCTCGGGGGAGTGAGGAATGGAGTCCACACCAAAGCATGTGAGTGAGTGGCCTCTAGAAGTTGAAAACGGCCTCAGCTGACAGCCAGCAAGAAAACGGAGACCTCAGTCTTACATCTTCAAGGCTCTGAATTCTGGCAACAATTTGAATGAACACAGACATGAATCCTTTCTCCTAGAGACCAAACACAGAAAGGAGCACAGCCCTGCTAACATTCTTGATTGTACAGCATGAGACGCGTGTGGGACTTCTGACCTAAGGAGCTGTAAGATAATGATTTGTGTGGCTTAAACTCCTAAATTCATGGTGACTTGTTACAACAACAATAGAAAACAAAAATTTGTAATTCAAATACCCTGCTTAACTGGTGGTCCCATTTCTGTGTTGGGATTTCCAGACCTATCTGAATGTTTCTGTTTCTTCCTAACCCACTCCTAAAGGGTCTTCCTTCCCACCCACAATTCTTTCCTCTCAATGACTAGTAATGGCTTTCAGAACTATTTTGACCTTCGGATCCATGAACATGACTCCATCCTCACTGGTTAATTTTGTGATCCCTTTTCCCTGGGGAAATAAACGTCAGCTTCATGTCCTAATTTCATAGTCAAAGTGTTTGATGGAAAAATAAGGAATTGCAGGGGCACCTGGGTGGCTCAGTCATTAAGCGCCTGCCTTCTGCTCAGGTCATGATCCCAGGGTCCTAGGTTCAAGCCCCATGTCAGGCTCCCTGCTAGGTGGGAAGCCTGCTTCTCCTTCTCCCATTCCCTCTGCTTGTGTTTCCTCTCTGTGTTTCTTTCTATCAAATAAATAAAAATCTTTAAAAAAAATTAAAAAAGAAAAATAAGGAATTGCAGACAAAGAAAAACAATCACTCCATTAATATTTAATAAAATGCTGCACCACAATGCTATTTTTATTATTAAGACCACAGAGTCTTTCCTCCTCCAGTTGAGGAATACTGTATTCCAGTTTCTTCCAGTTTGGTTATGGTTGAAATTTTCACTTTGGTTTCACTTTTTAATCTGTTTGAATTGTATTCTTGGTTGAGGGTAATATTTAATATCTTGCTTCGACCTTGTGGGTCATGAGGTGATGATGATCTTGGAAATGGAAACTTCATGTCAAGGACAATGGAGCAAAAAGGTGAAAGGGCCTGGATCTTCCATGATTTTGTGTTGTCCCCAAAATCTTCCACGTGAACAAAAAGTGACCTGTTTTATTTAAGCCACTATTCTCTATTTGTTGCTGCCCAAATGTAGTTGAAACTCATCTGACCTGAAATGCCAGCCAAAGTGGTATTAATGTAGAATGGAGGCGTTAAGAAGTCTCTATTTTACTTCTCACGTACTCTCTCAGGAAGCTCCAATGGCATGTATGTTACCAAAACAAGGGCCTTAAAAAAAGGGAGAGGTAGGATCTGTAAGGGCCTATTCAGTCAGAGCGGCCCCACGCCGCTCTGCCATTTTGAACTACCATGGTTGAACTGCCATTTTGTTGTAAAACTTAAATTGACCTCCCCCCCAGGGGAACTTATTTAAAAGCAAGTCCGGGAAACCAGTCCCAGGTAACAAAGTGCAAGTACAAGGGTGGGTCAGGCCAGGTGGAGGTATTCAATCAGTGGGGGCACATACTGTCTCCTAGCTACCAAGGAGTATGGGCCCCCACCCTTTGGGAGCCTTTTGGCGCCAATCCTAACCAAGGTGTGATAGGCTAAATCAAATGTCTACTAGGGTAAATTGTAATTCAATTGGTCACCTAGCATGACTGTGCAGCTTTCTCTGTGTGTTACAATTTCATTGGCCACCTGTGTGGCCAGGCCCAACCACATGGCCTTTGCTCTATAAAAGTTAGTCTGGAAAGCAGGGAGGGGTCGTCCTTTCTGTAAGGGGCTGCCCCGACCAGTCTGTTTGATGGTTGGTCTGATTCCTGATGCTTGGCGCGAAATAAAGCTTTGCTTGACCTTCGCTTTGTATCAGTCTTGCTCCTTTAATCACGGACCCATTATTGGGGTACCCAATTTTTTTTTTAACTTTTTATTTTTTATAAACATATATTTTTATCCCCAGGGGTACAGGTCTGTGAATCACCAGGTTTACACACTTCACTTAAAGGGGCACATGTACCCAATTTTGGGGGACCCAACAGATCTAGGAAACAGGCCCCTGAATCCAGGAGAGTGTGAAGTGCCACCATGATGGTGAAGAAAGTCCCGGGGCTGCTGCCTATGGCCCTGGAGCCCAAAAGCTCTGGTGCAGTGGCTGAGGACTTTCTGAGTCCCCATGGAGAAAAAGCAACTACTTACAGAATGCTTAGGATGAGTGGCTTCAGCTAGGAGTGCATTCTTTGGCTCTATTCTCTTGCCACTGGAGTGCTCCCATGTCTGTCCCAAGTAGAAATAGAAATAAGACAGGTGACCAGAAGTGTACAATTCTGATACTCTGATTGTCAAGGAGCTAACTGTCCCCCTTAAAAGGACATCCTTTTTGGAATGCTCAGGATGAACTGAATAAAATGCCTTCAGATGTTCCAAGGGAGGAAATAGGAGAAGATGCTTTTAAATAAGAAAGTCAAAACTCCAAAGTTAAGCAACTGCTCACCTGGGGCAATGCAATTCATCTTCTCTCCCTTTCACCTCTCAATGACCCAGGATTGCATTAGACCGTCTCTTAAAAACAGGTTAACTTCTATCTAGTTTTCAGAGCTTCACCTGTGTCTGCTGTTTCTTAAAATGAATGAGCTTCAAATAATCAATATGCCAAAGAGGCAGAACGTGGCCTGGGAAATTTGCTCCCCTTCATGAGAGACATTTACATGGATGAGAGACATCTCCATTTGCAAGGGGTCCTCCACTCTGTAAGTGGAAGAGAAGGATGACTTTCAACTTCTAGAAACTCTCTATCAATGGAGCCTGTTGCAGAAATCTGCATAACAACCATTTGATTGTTCACTGTGCCTTCCTGGTGACCTTCCATTACTGGCCTTCCCCTTGCTTTCCACATCTTTTGTCTTTGCTGAAAATGATATTTAAGAAGATGGCTTGTGGGGGCCACCTGGGTGGCTCAGTGGGTTAAGCCTCTGCCTTCGACTCAGGTCATGATCTCGAGACCCACATGGGGGGGGGCTCCATTCAGCAGGAAGCCTGCTTCCCCCCCTCTCTGCCTGCATCTCTGCCGGCTTGTGATCTCTCTCTCTCTGTCAAATAAATAAATAAATCTTAAAAAAAAAAAAAGAAGAAGATGGCCTGGAACATTTGGGGTAGTGACTCAGTTTTCCTGGTCTGTCCCATGTAGAGTGGAGGTATACATGTTAGTAAACTTCTGTTTCTTTTTCTCCTGCTAATATGTCTCTTATTGCAAGGGGTCTTAGCTAAGAACCGAGAAGGAGAGAGGAAAAATAGCTTTTCCTTCCCCATAATACCCAGGATCCTCAAGTGGACAATGCTTTCCTTTTCTGGTCCCTCCACTGGAGGTCCCTAATCTCTTGTTATTCTCTACTCCTTTGGTCACCAAGGAATAACCACTTTCACTCAATCAAGATCCAAGTGCTCCTTCTCCCTGAAGGTTAAGACAAAGCCCCATTCCTGAAGGCTGTTTAGCTGGGTGCCTGAGTCCTTGTGCCATTTCCTTATTCTGAACTCAAGAGTACTAGCCAGTGTTCTGTTAGGCCTTAATCCCTTGCTTGGCCTTGGTCTTTGCTGTATCACATTCTGGAACCTTTCCATGAGATCTACAGCTTTAAGTGTGATGTGCTGACTCATCCCATCTAAATGAGAATATCTCATTCTCTAGACCAGGAAGAGGCACAGATTTGAATACATTGTAGAGACTTTATAACCTCCTCATCAAAGGGAAGTTATATTTTTAAAACTGTTCTTCAAAATACTAATGGTAGAAATTCAGAATAATTTAGGGGAATGGTACAGGCTGGAAAACCTGCCTGGAATGAGCAGACATCTCAGAATATGAATAATATTACCTGGGTAAAACTACCAGGCAGACAAAACAGGTGGGAGTAGAGGATATAGAGATTGCAGAAGGAGGAATCATTCTGGAAGCTCACAGTGCCCACCTGAGAGCAGGAATGCCTTGTCTAATGTCCAGGGAGGGGGGTTGTTCTTGCTCCATTAAATAGTGATGTGGAGGCCAGGGTCTTGGGTCTTGTTGAGGAGTTTGGCTTTGCATAAGTATGCAGTTCAGAGATGGCCATGAGTTCCCCATATCCTATTTTCTATTGACCTTGAGGATACAGCTAGACTGTATTTCCCAGTCTCTTTTGCAAATGAGGGACCCTATGACTACATTAGGGCAAATAGAATGTGGATGGAAACAGAGCTCCACTTCTAGGCCTGGCCATTAAAACCCTTCTGTAGAAGCCTCCATGCTGCCTGTTCCTTCTCCCATCTGCTGGCTGGATGCAGTGGAGTCCCTGGGAAAGGATGGAGTTATAAATAGAAGGATTCAGGGTCCTTGACTCATGAGTGGTATGGGGGTCATTCACAGACCACCCACAGTGAAATGCATTGTGAATGAGAATAAACTTTTGCTTGTTTAGTGTGGTTTTTATAAATCTCTGCATTTTTGCCAGAGCTGTGAATCTACTGACTAATATATAGGTCTAACAGGGAAGGCTGTGTTGGGTGCCTATACCCATGGTGGGATGGGAACAACTGTTGGTTGTTGTAAAACGAGAAATATAGGAAAGGAGTATGAAATAATGCAGAGTACTCAGGTTGGTTATCAGTTGTTTGACAGAGATTTGAGCCCTCTCAGGATAAAGAGATCAAGGGGAGAATGGAAGGGTCTTTGGCCAGGGTAAGTGCATATCACAATAGGGAGCCAGGGAGCACTCTTCTTATATCTTAGGCGACATAGTCATCTTCTAACCCACACCAGTGGTGTGCCAGCTAACCTAGGGGCTTAGCATGGATTTGAAGTGTTCTCTGGAAGAGATAAGTCAAGTAGTTAAAAAGATAGGGATCCCTGGGGACTTCCATTCTCAAACTTAATAGCACCCTGGTCTCTGTTAAGGGGAAGAGAAATTTTTTTCTGGAAGATTGGGAGCTACCCTTGTTAAGCAATTTCTCCCAAGAGATTTTCCAATTGGACAGATAGGTGTAGACAGGGTCTCTTTGGGCCTGCCTAAGACAAGGGGCCAATGGAGACACCAGACCAAGGAGGCAGTAGTTAGGTCTTGGACAAAGGAGACGCCAGACCAAGGAGGCAATAGTTAGGCTCTTGGACAAAGGAGGGATGAACAAATTAATGGGTGACCCTTTGGGGGAACTGAGTGAAAGCAAAGGAAGGAGAGTGGAGCATCCCCTCCCCCATATTGGTGAGTGGGTTTTTCACCCTGAATGGCAGCTAGGTATGGAGATAGGAGGACATTGCATTATGCTGCCTGTTTCTTTGACCAGAATTTTGGTATATCTGATCCATGTCACAGCTTCTGAATGAGGGTGACCAGTAGTGAGGAAGCATGTCCATATCCGACGTTCTCACTCTAACCAATTCACTTATTGTCCAAGTAGACATTTCTACAGAAGGTCCAGGAGCATCTATGATTGGGAGACAAGCACTCCAGTAATTTAGTGCACCTTGTCTTGCAATACTTTAACAAAGGCTATACCCAGCACTGCTCAGTGACTGTTCTTCCAACTGGAACTGAGATGGTAGAGATTGGCAGATCCATCCACCTTCAAGTTAGAAAAGAAACCCTTCTCAATTTAACAATCCCTAAGCTCTGAGCTCAAAGTCACAAACAAAATATTTCTCTGAATTTTAAGAAAATCCTTGTCTTGAATTCAAGCTGTCTTTTCACAGGAGACCCTTCTTACATCACGTCTTCCTTCTTTCCACATGTCCTCACAGAACTGCAAGCCTTTGGGTCCTCCCCAAGCTCCCTAAAGATAGGACCCAAGACAATCTCAACATCTATGGCACCACCTCACCAAGTCTACTCTCACTGGACATGGGATTTCAGGGATGGCAATATTATCTAGTTCTACTTTCCATACCCAATTTACAGAATGCAAAACTGAGCTGGAGGAGAGTGGGTACCTATTTTTCCCCTTGTCTATTTGCTTCCATGCTTGTACCACTGAGGCACTCAAACTCTCTCCAAATTCCATCTCTTTCACTGGCCCATAACCCTCCTTTCATTATCCCCATTTTATCATCTGACCCCAAACATTTGACTCCTATGGATCCCTTTTTTGTCTTTTTCATTTTTTCTTTTTTCTTTTTAAGATTTTACTTATTCATTTGACAGAGATCACAAGTAGGCAGAGAGGCAGGCAGAGAGAGGGGTAAGCAGGCTCCCCGCTGAGCAGAGAGCCCGATGCAGGGATTGATTCCAGGACTCTGAGATCATGGCCCAAGCCCAAGGCAGAGGCTCAACCCACTGAGCCACGCAGTTGCCCCATCCATTTTTTCATATTCTAAAATGTTCTTCCCTTCCAAGTAAATAATATTGCCCTTTTGGTATTCAACAAAAGCACAGAGATCTGAAAATATGGGCTCAAGGAAAAGCTCAGTGTTGGTGTTTCCCCTGCCTAAGATAGTTTAACATTGGAAAATATCATTTCTTGCTAGCTTATGGGATCGACTTACAGACTAAGCTATGCTCCCTTTCTATATACCCCTTATTGCTGTCAGAGCTCAGAGGGAGAACATGGAGGGGCACTACACTGGGAACAGAAATCTTTCTTGGATGTCTCTGCTTTAAGGAGGTTTGTGATCCAGGAAAGGTAATCCCAGAATCACTTACACCAGACATCCAGGCTTGGGCAGAGTCCCCTCCTCCTGTGTCATACCACCTACAAAAAGTATTGTTCTTGAGGCCTCCCAGAACAGGCAGAAGTATCACAACCCCATAGATGAGCATGGCAAGTAGGAGAACCCAGGGCTTCATGGTTGTCTCTCTGTGAGTTTGGGTTGAGAAGAAGACAGGTCTTCTCCCAATGCCACTATAGGTAGAACAGGAATTAAGGAGAAGAGGGTCAGAGAGAGAGAGAGAGAGAGAGAACTGGTGAATATTGGGTTATTCTTTTTTTTTTAATATTTTATTTATTTATCTGACAGAGAGGTAGAGAGCACAAGTAGGCAGAACAACAGGCAGAGGCAGAGGGAGAAGCAGGCTCCCCGCCGAGCAGGGAGCCCGATGCGGGGCTTGATCTCAGGACCCTGGGATCATGACCTAAGCCAAAGTCAGATGGTTAACAACTGAGCCACCAAGGTGCCCCGAATATTGGGTTATTCTTTCTCCTACCTTTCCTTTTCACCCTCTGGCACCTAATGACATATCAAGCCAGCCATTGGCTTCCTCAGGCTACTTCCCCACTTCAAATTACATGGCACTTCCTCTGCAAAATTACTTCTTTTGAAAATGCAGTGCTCTATTAAAGAGGGCACATATTGCATGGAGTACTGGGTGTTGTACATAAACAATGAATCTTGGAACATTGCATCAAAACATAATGATGTATTTTATGGTGACTAACATAACACATTAAAAAAATTTAAAAAACAATAAATCTTCAGCTTGTATAATTTGTCACAAACAAACAAACAATGGATCAGCATTAGGCTTTCCACCCCCAGGGATAACCAGTGTATGTATGCCATTTTTTGTTGTATTCATTATATTTATGAACTTCAAATAATAGAACATCAGATGTCCTGATTTGTTTACTTAAAAATGTATGTAATAGGACAATATAATGGAAGTGTTAGTCCAGACCCTAGGTCAGAGTACCAGAGAGATTCCAGAATGAGTTATGTGAGATGGGTTACTACATAGGACTTGAGAAAGTTGATGGTCAAGGTCAAGAACTTGTCAGGGGACTCTTAAATCTCCCATCTAAATAGATGATCCAACATTGAATGAGTTTCTGGGAGGGAGGAAGGGGGGAGGCTATCTTCTAATTCCAAGTTGAGATAAAAGTCTTTCTGGGTATTACTCATAAAGCTTACTGTGCATCTCAAGAAGTCTGCAAGGATCCTGTAGATGTTAAGTCATGACTAAGGCTCTGAAGTGACCTTTAGAACCAAAGAAGAAAGCTTCAGTTGGGGCACATCTGAATTGTAAGTGGTCAGGTGCCATTTTCTGTCTACAGTGAACCCTTGAAAAATCCCAGAAAAGAGTGCCAGAAGCACCAAGCCAGCTTATGGTAGTATGTACTGTGTGAGAACTGTCCTACTCCTACTTATTAGTTCTTCCTGCCTCTACTACTTAGGAGACAGAAGCTTTTTTTTCCCCCATTCTTTTTAGATTTTGTTTATTTATTTGACATAAAGAGAGAAATAACAGCAGAGGGAGCAGGAGAAGTAGATTCCCTGCTGAGCTGGGAGCCCAATATGTGACTCGATCCCAGGACCCTGGGATCATGACCTGAGCTGAAGGTGGATGCTTAACCAACTGAGCCACCCAGGTGCCCAAGACAGAAACTTTTTATAGCCAGTTGGGGGTCAAGGAACAGAATCACAAAGAGCCCAAGATGGAGATACTGACCCTTTTCCACAACCAGAGCTTCTGAGGGAGGTGAGAGTCCACAGTTCTCAACTGCTGTGGAGTTGTGGCTAATAATATGGGCCTGCACATTTGATTATTAAGTTAGTATTTTGTGACTGAAGAGTCACACAAAATTTGGGGACCTATCTAAATCTAATTTGGGGACCTATTTTGTTGAAGAGATGAGGAAACAACTAACCAATCTGAATAAAATACGCAGGTGGGAGAGACAAAGTAATATGATCACATCATACAAGTCAGGCGAACAATTCAACTACCAATATCATAATCATTTCCCCATAGATGGCATTAATTGTTAAAGAGAAAACAATGAAGCAGAAGAAGATATACCCTGCTGACAGCTGGCAGCTAAGGGGTGAAGGAAGGTGACACAAGGAAGGAGGAGACTTACTTACCACTCAAATTTCTCAGGCTCTCCCATCTCTCCCCTTTAGCCTTTATCTGTGCTTTACTATCCTAAAACCAAGAGGAAAGAAAAAAAAAGATTCCGAGGAAACAGTAAAATTCCAGTGTCATAAAATTACATAGTAATAGACAGTGATTGTTCTTCTCCCTGAAAGAATTTATATTTCTTCAGACATTTTCCACCAAGCAGAAGAGCCTCCTCTGCACTGTCCAATATGGTAGCCAATACCCACATATGACAATTTTAATTAAATTTAAAATTCAGCTTCTAGTCATTTCAAGCATTCAACAGCCACATGTAGCTAGAGGCTATTGTATTAGACAGCTCAGACATACAACATTTCCATCACCCCTGAAAGCTGTAGGGACAATGCTGCTCTAGAATAATCAAACAAAATTCCTCTGTTCAAAAGCAACTGTCCTGCAAGAGATAATTTAAAAGGTGCAAAATTTTCAAACGGGGCTTTGAAAACTTACTCTCCTTACAGAAGAAGTGTAATTTAGAAGCTGGAAACAAGCAAAAATTAGGCATATGAATCTTGGACATATTGACTTTAAGCAGGTTGGGTTGTAGGAGACCTGAGAAGAAGAATAAAAGAAGGGGACTCTGGAGAGAAAGCAAAGGTAGAGAGAATCTTTAAATGTCAGAGAACAGATGTTGAGGGGGCTTCCATCTTTTTGTTTTAATTTAATTTTATTTTTTCAGTCTTCCAAGATTCATTGTTTATGTACCACACCCAGAGCTCCATGCAATACATGCACTCCTTAATACCCACCACCAGGATCACCTAACCCCCTACGCCCCACCCCTCCAAAGCCCTCAGTTTGTTTCTCAGAGTCCACAGTCTCTCATGGTTCATCTCCCCCTCTGATTTACTCCAATTCACTTTTCCTTTCCTTTTCCTAATGCCCTCTGTGTTACATTTTATGCTCCACAAGTAAGTGAAACCATATGATAATTGAATCTCTCTGCTTGACTTATTTCACTCAGCATAATCTCCTCCAGTCCCATCCATGTTGATATAAAACCTGGGTATTCATCCTTTCTGATGGAGGCATAATACTCCATTGTATATATGGACCATATATTCTTTATCCATTCTTCTGTTGAAGGGCATCTTGGCTCTTTACACAGTTTGGCAACTGAAACCATTGCTGCTATGAACACTGAGGTACAGATGGTCCTTCTTTTCACTACATATGTACTTTTGAAGTAAATACCCAGTAGTGCAATTGCAGGGTCATAGGGAAGCTCTATTTTTGATTTCTTAAGTAATCTCCACACTGTTTTCCAAAGTGGCTGCACCAACATTCATTCCCACCAACAGAGTCTCCTCTCTCCACATCCTCTCCAACTCTTGTTGTTTACTAATCTTGTTAATTTTGGCCATTCTAACTGGCGTGAGGTGGTATCTCAGAGTGGTTTTGATTTGAAGCTCCCTGATAGCTAGTGATGACGAACATTTTTTCATGTGTCTGTTAGCCATTTGTATGTCCTCTTTGGAGAAGTGTCTGTTCATGTGTTCTGCCCATTTTCTGATGTGATTATCTGTTTTTGGGTGTTGAGTTTGAGGAGTTCTTTGTAGATCTTGGATATCAGCCCTTTGTCTGTAGTGTCATTTGTGAATATCTTCTCCAATTCCATACGTTGCCTCTTTGTTTTGTTGACTGTTTCCCTTGCTGTGCAGAACCTTTTGATCTTGATGAAGTCCCAAAAATTCATTTTTGCTTTTGTTTCATTTGCCTTTGGAGACATGTCTTGAAAGAAGTTGCTACCACTGATGTCAAAGAGGTTACTGCCTACATTCTCCTCTAGGATTTGGATAGATTCTGGCCTCATGTTAAGGTCTTTTATCCATTTTGAGTTTATCTTTGTGTATGGTGTAAGAAAATGGTCAGCTTTCATTCTTCTATATATAGCTGTCCAATTTTACCATCACCATTTCTTGAAGAGACTGTCTTTTTTCCACTGGATATTTTTTCCTGCTTTGTCGAAGATTAGTTGACCATAGAGTTGTGGGTCCATTTCTGGACTCTCTACTCTATTCCACTGGCCTGTGTGTCAGTTTTTGTGCCAGTACCATACTGTCTTGGTGATCACAGCTTTGTAGTAAAGCTTGTAATCATACAAGTGATGCCTCCAGTTTTGTTTTTTCTTTTTCAACATTTGTTTTCTTTTTCAACATTTCCTTAGTAAGTTGGGGTCTCTTCTGGTTCCATATAAATATTAGGATTGTTTGCTCCAGCATTTTGATAAATACTGGTGGAATTTTGGGATGGCATTGAAAGTACAGATTGCTCTGGGCAGCATAGACATTTTAACTATGTTTATTCTTCCTATCCATGAGCATGGAATGGCCTTCCATCTTTTTATGTCTTCTTCAATTTCTTTTCATGAGCGTTCTGTAGTTCCTCAAGTACAGACCCTTTACCTCTTTGGTTATGTTTATTCCCAGGTATCTTATGGTTCTTGATGTTACAGTAAATGGAGTTGATTCTCTAATTTCCTTTTCTATATTTTTATTGCTAGTGTATAAAAAAGCAACTGATTTCTGTGCACTGGTTTTGTATCCTGCCTCACTACTGAATTGCTGTATGAGTTCTAGTATTTTGGGGGTGGAGTCTTTTGGGTTTTCCATATAAAGTATCACGTCATCTGCAAAGAGAGAGAGTTTGACTTCTTTTTTTGGTAATTTGAATACCTTTTATTTCTTTTTGTTGTCTGATTGCTGTTGCTAGGACTTCTAGTACTATGTTGAACAAGAGTGGTGAGAGTGAGCATCCTTGTCATGTTCCTGATCTCAAAGGGAAGGCTGTCAGCTTTTCCTCATTGAAAGTGATATTCACTGTGGGTTTTTCATAGATAGACACCTTAAAGAACTGGAAAATCATAACAAATTTAAGCCCACCCCATGCACAAGAAGGGAAATAATCAAGATTAGAGCAGAGATCAATGAGATAGAAACTAGAGATACAGTAGAACACATCAATGAAGTCAGAAGCTGGTTCTTTGAAAGAATCAATAAGATTGATAAACCACTGGCCAAACTAATCCAAAAGAAAAGAGGGAGGACCCAAATTAATAAAATTGTGAACGAAAGGGGAGAGATCACGACTAACACCAAAAAAATAGGAACAATCATCAGGAATTATTATCAATAGTTATAGGCCAGTAAGTTAAGCAACCTAGAAGAAATGGATACGTTCCTGGAAACCTATGAGCTTCCAAGTCTGAATCAAGAAGAAATTGACAAACTGAATAGACCTATATCTAATAAAGAGATTGAAGCAGTGATCAAAAACCTCCCCAAAAGCAAGAGCCCAGGACCTGACAGATTCCCTGGGGAATTCTACCAAACATTCAAAGAAGAAATAATACCTATTCTCCTGAAGCTGTTTCAAAAAATAAAACAGAAGGAAAACTTCCAGGCTCTTTCTATGAAGCCAGCATTACCCTGATCCCCAAACTAGATAAAGGCCCCGTCAAAAAGGAAAATTTCAGACCAATATCCCTGATGAATGTGGATGCCAAGATTATCAACAAGATCCTAGCTAATAGGATCCAACAGTACATTCAAAAGATTACCCAATAGAGCAATTGCTGGGTCATAGGGCAGTTCTATTTTCAACATTTTGAGGAACCTCCATGCTGTTTTCCAGAGTGGCTGCAACAGCTTGCATTCCCACCAACAGTGTAGGAGGGTTCCCCTTTCTCTGCATCCTCGCCAGCATCTGTCATTTCCTGACTTGTTGATTTTAGCCATTCTGACTGGTGTGAGGTGATATCTCATTGTGGTTTTGATTTGTATTTCCCTGATAGTGATCCAAAAGGGCACATGCACCCGAATGTTTATAGCAGCAATGTCCACAATAGCCAAACTATGGAAAGAACCTAGATGTCCATCAACAGATGAATGGATCAAGAAGGTGTGGTATATATACACAATGGAATACTATGCAGCCATCAAAAGAAATGAAATCTTGCCATTTGCGACAACATGGATGGAACTAGAGCGTATCATGCTTAGTGAAATAAGTCAAGCAGAGAAAGACAACTATCATAATATCTCCCTGATATGAGGAAGTGGTGATGCAACATGGGGGCTTAAGTGGGTAGGAGAAGAATAAATGAAACAAGATGGGATTGGGAGGGAGACAAACCATAAGTGACTCTTAATCTCACAAAACAAACTGAGGGTTGCTGGGGGGAGGGGGTTTGGGAGAAGGGGGTGGGATTATGACATTGGGGAGGGTATGTGCTTTGGTGAGTGCTGTGAAGTGTGTAAACCTGGTGATTCACAGACCTGTACCCCTGGGGATAAAAATATATGTTTATAAAAAATAAAAAATTAAAAAAAAAAAGATTACCCACCATGACCAGGTGGGATTTATTCCTGGGATGCAAGTGTGGTTCAACATTTGCAAATCAATCAATGTGATAGAACAAATCAATAAGAGAAGAGTGAATAACACACGGTCCTCTCCATTAATACAGAAAAAAAACATTTGACAAGATACAGCCTCTGTTTCTGATTAAAATGCTTCAAAGTATAGGGATGGGGGCTTCCACCTTAGATGCTTGTATCTGTTCTCCGACTTTCTCCATTCAGAGCTCATGTCCCTGCCAGCAGGCCTTAGCATGTCTTGATGAAGGAAAAGTATCAAGTGAAGGTATTGAGACTTCATTTACTATTGGGCAATATTTACCAAAGGATACAATCTAATTGATGAAGCTCCAGGCCAAAGGTGAACTACCTCTGAGCATGGTAGGTTGTCATAAATCCTATAAATCACTCACATTGTTTGCCCCAGAAAGGCAGTTTGAGGTGGCATAATACCCAGTTTTTGAGCGTGGCTCAGAGTGTTCTTATTATCCTCTGAATGCAGTAGTGCACAGCAACACAGATAAGTAAGGCAGATGCTCTGTCATCCACTTACAGACGGGGATACAAAGTAGGAGGTAGCTGGGTGAAGGTGAACATACACTGGGATGGTGTGGATTCCTGGGCAGATCCTTTGCACAAAGAAAGAGGAGGGCTTACTTCACTTAACATAATCCCCTCCAGTTCCATCCCTGTCGATGCAAATGGTGGGTATTCATTGCATCTGATGATCATTGCAACGAACCCATTGTATATATGTACCATATCTTCTTTATCTATGCATCTGTTTAAGGGCATCTTGGCTTCTTCCACAGTTTGGCTATTGTGGACATTGCTGCTATGAACATTAGGGTGCATGTTCCCCTTCCTTTCACTACACCTGTAACTTTGTGGTATATATCTAATAGTGCAATTGCTAGGTTGTCTGGTAGCTCTATTCTTAACATATTGAGGAACCTCCATACTGTTTTCCAGAGTGGCTGTGCCAGCTTGCATTCCCACCAACAGTGTAAGAAGATAATTATCATATGGTTTCACACATATGAGGAACATAAGCAATAGCATGGGGGGACCATAGGAGAAGTGAGGGAAATCCAAAGGGGGAGAAATCAGAGAGGGAGAGGAACCATGAGAGGCTGTGGACACTGGGAAACAATCTGAGGGTTTCAAAGGGGACAGAGGTGGGAGGAGGGGGTAAAAAGAAAATAGGTATTGAGGAGGGCATGTGCCGTGATGAGCACTGGTGTAATTTGTAACTAATGTATCATTGAGCACTAGATCAAAAACTAATGGTGTAGTATGCAGTGGTTAACTGAAAATAATTTTTTTAAAAAAGGTGGAAAACTGGTGCACACTGCCAGAACCAGAAAATCCAAAACCATGGGATCCATGGAGCTATTTATTTATACCTAAAATTATCATTCTAGATCTAAGTTTTCCAGAATTTTGAGATCCATTCGATGAAAAAAAAAAAAAGGCCTTACTCTTAGTCCAGTTTTCTGAGTTCAACATTTGCAAATCAATCAATGTGATAGAACAAATCAATAAGAGAAGAGTGAATAACACACGGTCCTCTCCATTAATACAGAAAAAAAACATTTGACAAGATACAGCCTCTGTTTCTGATTAAAATGCTTCAAAGTATAGGGATGGGGGCTTCCACCTTAGATGCTTGTATCTGTTCTCCGACTTTCTCCTTACTTGCCCTTAAATGGTGCTGAAGGTCCTGGGGATGCCCAATACCCTTCTTTGCACTCCTCAGGTACACTAACTGAACCAGAGAAGAGAAATATAACCATGCCCAGGCTGGGTACTACTCACATACAAAATTCTGTGTGAATTCGTTGGTCATCTTGAGGTAGAGTGTAAGACAATGGCAAGACCCTGAGGCATCACAAAGACATGGGAGGACTGCTCCCCCCAGAATTCAGGATCCTGGGCTTTCCAGATAATGTTAAAGAAGAGAAAGTATGAGACTTACAGTCAGGAATACTGGTACCTTGTTTCATGTCTGCCCCTTCTACCTGTGGAACCTCAGACAGGTATGTCACCTCTAGGTCAATTTTCTTATTGGACCACCAGAAGCAACAATCTCCATCTCACAGAAATAGTGTTGAGACCACCTGGGCAGGGAACTCATTCAACAAGCCACAAATTAAAGCTCATGCCTCCAGACCCTTGCCCATACTTAACCTTTCAAGGTGTTGAGTTGAGTGTCTGCAGTAGCTGGCTGACAGCTCTTTTATGTGGCCTCTTCTTACTTGGGGATGGGGAGAGGAGGTTGTGATCTTTCACCAGGGACAGAGGAACAGAAAAACAAAGTTCAAAGGCCTAGAACTTAATGGTGATTTGATATGTGAGTTCTGCCCAGGAAGTTCATGTTGGTTATATCACAGACTCTTTCCTTGGACACTCTCCCATTCCAAAGTATTGGATTTTCTTTGATATGATCAGTATATCCTCCTAACTTAGGGGGAACACTGTATACCTTATCCCAGTCCTGGCCACCCAAACAGACCCAAGTCTTGAGTCTATCATATGTGTATGAGTCTGTCCATAGGTAGACTAAAGGGTAGTTGGTATATCTATTTGCCTTGGACTTGCTCATGCTGATAAGGTCAACAGCTTCCCTGTATTGATTCTCTCTTGCTAATTAAAGCACAACACCATCTTCCCCTAAATGCCCTAGGGGTTTTATGTGGATAAAAAGAGACTGAGTAGGAAGGAGTTTAGGAAAGACAGATGACCAGCACCAACATCTTGGTACAAATTTGTGGATTGAAGGCTAGGGGGATTTTCCCACCAAATGTCAGAGAAGAGCATTGTAGAGAGCACTCATGCCCATAATTGGGAGCTTATTAGAAAAAAAGAAGAGTCAAGTGGGCAGGGGCCAGGGATCCCAAGGAGCAGACCTCCTTCTTCCAAACTCTATGTCCAGGGATATTTCATGCACTGACTGGAGACATCCATGTACAATGATTTCCCGCCCCCCGCCAGGGTACACTGGATGCATTGAGCAGTGGGAAACATATGTCAGGATTCTGGGTACTTGACTGAGGAGAGTGGACTGTATAAAGATAAAAGGTAGAATCTGGGGACGTGGGCACAAAGATGTGGGAGCAAATGGAAAGGAAGTCTGATGGGGACTGCAAAAGGTGCCACACCCAAAATGATTGAATTGTGGATTCCCAAGTCATCACTTTCTATGGCTGGAAAATGATGTTCCTTGCAGGGCTGTCACAGCCCTGCCCAGCATCTGGCTCAGATGCTGGGGTTTCGTAGTGGTCTGTTTGAGGAGCACAGTTACTGAGAGTGCCAAGAGGTTCCTCCCAGGATCTCTGCCACACTTTGTTCTGGACCATTCAGATGGGTTTGCAATAAAGCTTTGTAGAATTTAGGAAAACAGCACACCTTTGCTCTTACTTTTGCTCTCTCTATATTTTATACAGACACACACATATACATATACATATACATACATACATATATAAACACATTCATATATATACACATATACATGTATATAAACACATACAGGTATAGATACATAATATATACACATATACACACACATATATATACAGACAGGCATATATATGCATGTAGATGTGTATATATACACGTCCATATAAGGATATGGATTTATGTATACATACATACAATTATTGTGTGTATGTACAGATTATTATATATGATTATATGTATACATGCACACACATATATTACACATATATATAATACCTGCATACATATTTTTGATCTGTAATGTGCCTATGTGTTCTTCTAAAACTGTAAGTTTGTATTGTTGGTGTCTGCTCTCATAGTCCCCATTCCTGAACTCTCTAGAAATCCTAGTGATTGCTTAGCCACAAGTATTTGCATTTTTTAAAAAGATTTATCTATTTCTCTGAGAGAGAGTGAGACAGACTGAGCAGGGGGAGGGCAAGAAGTAGAGAGAGAAAATCCCCAAAAGACTCTGAGATCATGTTATGAGCCACAAGCAAGATTCCATGGAGTCAAGTGGGAAGAGCTCCAGGAGACAGGCAGCTCTTGCTGGAGGCAGGTGTGCAGTGTTACTCCAGTCCAGTGATTCCTGCTGGGCATCAGTGAAGGATTGCCCAGAGGAGGAAACCTGCCTCTCTCAGACTCTCTGGCCTGCCTCAGAAGCATGCCAGGGCTCCTGGTATCAGAGGAGCTTCTCCATCTCTCCTCGGACCTGCCCTTGGACCAGGAGATCTTAGGAAAGAGATCACCATCAACCAGCACTTGGACCAGGAGACCTTAGGAAAGATATTATGATCAACCAGCAGCACAGGCATTATCAGACACAGGTGGGCGGTAAGGGCATGCTCTGCAGGAGTGCTTCCTCACACAGCCTGACTCTGCAAGTGCCTTCCCAGGGTTTGGCCAGGTCCCAAATACCCTGGGAGAGACTATTAAGAGAGGCAAGTTTACTTGCCAGGGCCCACATAGGGAATGACCTCCCACATCTACAACCAGTGCTCCCTACCATGTAGGTACACCATGATGCCAGCTGACATATTTCTTGCCACTGTCATGAGCCCCTCAACCATGAAATCTACTGGAAGCAGCTGCTCTTCTCCATCATGATAACTGGTGTCCTTGCCTGTGTTCCACAGAGCTCTCTGGACACTCCACCCTGTCCCAGTGGACTTGGAATCTATGCCTAGAATGCTTTAACTAGGAGGAGTGTTCGCCTGTCCACCACTTGGTGTTCTGTCCTATAGAGCAGTTGTGTGTTCCGTGGTAGGTCGAGTGGAGGAGTGGGGACCCTGGCAAGGCCTTGACTCTCATGGAGGTAAAGGAGGGAGCACCTGTAAATTCTGCCATGACCTGGGTGTCCAAAAAGACAAAAGTTTCAACCTGTGGAGAATTGCTGATCAGGCTGCTCTGACAGACACACAGCCTCATGGCTGTCATTCCTTCTGCAGTCATTATTCTCTTTTCATGCTCCAGCCATCCTCCTTCTCTATGTCAGTGCACATGGGAGAACTCTATAAGTATCTTCTGCATAACCTACACCATGATAATGGTCAATTCCTGCCTCATTTCCATCCTTTGGGTGCCCCCATGCTCACAAGTGGGTCCATACTAATGCCTTCACCCACAAAGTGTGCCCCACTGCCACCTCTGGTAGTAGTTTGTGTCATGACAAACCCAGGATGCCTAATTAAGGAACTATAGGAAATTATCTGAAATGCAAGTATTGGGTTTAGGTGCTGAGCAAACCAAGGGTCCAGACAAACATCCTCCTCTAGCCACATCATGACCTCTCACTCTCTTTTGCTTTAAGCATGCCACTTAACTTCCCTTGGATTGGTTTTCTTCATTGTAAAGGAACAGTAATCTGAACCTCACAAGGAGAATGGGAAGAATGGGGTGAGGGTGGGACAAGTTTAAGAAGAGGCCTCCCTAGGAACCCCGTACTCTGTGACCAGGGTCTAGCCTCCATCTGCCTCATGTTTAACTTGGCCCTCTTGACCCTAGGCTGAGGAATGTTCTGGTTAGCATTGGGAGATACCACACATGAGAAGTTTCTCCTCTAGGTGTACTGGCTCAGTAAGCAGATCAACAATGAGTCTGGGCCTCTGGGACTTATCAGTGGTGCAGGGACCAACAGGAGAGAGAATACAGAAGAGTGACAAGGGGAAAGAGATCAGAAACCTGGACCCAGAGAGGGGGCCCTTTGGGGTCTGCACTGAGACTAAAGTAGGCAGGTCTGTGGACATTTGTTCTGTTTTATTTGACAGGAACAAATAGTTTAGACAGTGGAGTGGGTGCATTCCTGTTGATATCCTCTTGCCTGGGTTCTGAGGTCCCCATGCCTTGGCATGAATAGAGGTTTGGGGGAGTGTCCCAGACCTCTCACCCACTCACTGCAGGCTCATGCAAATATTCCCACAGAAGGTTGAACAACATATGCTATTTGCTTGACAATCTTGGTGATATTCACAGGGGCGTCTGCACATATATATGTTGGTATGCTTTTCACAGACCTCGATTTCTTTGATCAGCTCTATTTCTGAAACAGAGCAGGAACAGGGTCAGTGCAACCAGATCCCTTGAGAGCACTCCCTTCAAACTTAAAGCCTCTCCCAAAGACCCCAGAACCCAGGTCCCACATATGACACTCTTGGACTTTTCAGGGAAATCACTTTCTGCCCTTTACTCAATTGTGGTGATTGGTAGTACCTTAAATCCTATAAACCCTGACTCTTCCTCAACAGATCTCAATACCTGGCCTTCCCAGGTCCTCTGGGTACTCTGCAACCAGGACCCTGTCTCCCATGTTAGTCATGGCCTTGGTGAGGCCTCCCATAGAATCTACACTCTGAGAAATCAGCAGAGACTGAGACATCCTACAAACCCTCTCCACTCTCCAGAATCTGCAGGGTCTAGAGAGGAAGGTGACTTGCCACTCTGCCCTTTCTCTCCTGTCACTGTCACTTTCTCCAGGGCCCTTGCCTCTTCCCAGATTTTACCACTTGCACTATTTCCCTTCCATTGCCACCATCCTGGTATCTCTGATGATAACTTTGACTTGACCTTGTACACTCCAAAACTTGCTTTCCCACGGTCCTTTAATTCTACACCTACTCCCACCAACATTTGTGCATGTAATGTGTCACATATGTGCAGAAATCTAAGAACAGTTGTTTGGTTTCCCCATGTGACTCTCAGCCCATGATGTACCTTTCACTACTGTATGTGGTGTTTGTGTCTGGGTATTAGGAATGGAGAAGCACAAGATGTAGTTTCCCCTCCACCCCCATCACTGTTCCCAGGGCTGGATAAAAGGGCCAAAGAGCCATGGTTTGGGAGGACCCAGAGTCTTCATAGGGTTGTGGTCTGAGCAGGATGTGCTGCAAGGTTGCAATACCCAGGTCTTCCTCAGAAGGGATACAGCCTCTCCTGGCCCCCTTCCCCTGCCTGTCCCCTAGTCCGTCACCTACTCTGCATCGTCTTCGGTTTCCGGTGCCCTCCCTGGACCTGCAGCAGAAGCTCACAGAGGAGGAAGAGAAGCAGCAGAGCCTGGGTTGGCATGCCTCTGGCCAGAGTGGAGAGCTCTCAGTCTGGCACAGACTTCCCTGGAGAGCTGGATCATTATCCTGGGCTCCTCCCTGCTTCCACTTGCCAAACAAGGAGCCCTGTTTCCTCCCCTTTGCTTGCCTTAATACAGCCTGTTGTCTGTGGGACTTGGCCTTCTGCAGAGGATTCCTGCTCTCACATGACTAATCCCATCCTTTGCAAACATTTTTTCCTACATTTTAAATGATAAGATAATTTACAGAAAAAGTGAAAAGTTATCATTTAAAAAAATTATGATAATCTAGCTGCAGAGAATTAACATGTATGTGTTCTTAATACAATTCTTTTTTTTTTTTTTTTTTGCAGACTTAATATAAGCAATCTGTTGTTTTCTCACATTTGGAATCATCCACGGATTATTACCCATTTAATGAGGTAAATATTTCACAATGTGGCTTTCCATAATCACACATGTCTTACTCAAAATAAATGCCTATTGAGGAGCCTGGGTGGCTCAGTGGGTTAAGACTTTGCCTTCGGCTCAGGTCATGATCCCAGGGTCCTGGGATTGAGCCCCGCATCGAGCCGCACATCGGGCTCTGTGCTCGGCAGGGAACCTGCTTCCCCCTCTCTCTTTGCCTGCCTCTCTGTCTACTTGTCATCTCTCTCTGTCAAATAAATAAAATAAATAAAATCTTTAAAAAAAATGCCTATTGTCAAGCATTTGCATTGTACCAATTACTGATTATCTAGACAATATACTATGTTGAGCATTTTCTTTTTTCTTTTTTTAAATTAAATTTTATTTTTTCAGTGTTCCAAAATTCATTGTTTATGCCCCCACACCCAGTGCTCCCTGCAATACATGCACTCCTTAATACCCACCACCAGGCTCACCTAACCCCCGACCCCCATCCCCTCCCAAACCCTCAGTTTGTTTCTCAGAGTCCACAGTCTCTCATGGTTCGTCTCCCACTCAGATTTCCCCCATTTCACTTTTCCTTTCCTTCTCCTAATGTCCTCCGTGTTATTCCTTATGCTCCAAAAGTAAGTGAAACCATATGATAATTGACTTTCTCTGCTTGACTTATTCACTCAGCATAACCTCCTCCAGTCCCGTCCATGTTGATACAGAAGTTGGGTATTCATCCTTTCTGATGCAGAAATAATATTCCATTGTGTATATGGACCATATCTTTTTATGTTTTAATGTTTTAAAACATTTTAACATTTATTTGTCAGAGAGAGAGAGAGAGCATGGGAGGGTGCACAAGCAGATGGAGCGGCAGGCAGAGGGAGAAGCAGACTCCCCACTGAGCAAGGAGCCCTATGCAGGGCTTGATCTCAGGACCCTGCAATAATGACCTGAGTTGAAGGCAGATGTTTGACCAACTGAGCCACCCAGGCATCTCTGTGTTGAGCATTTTCAACGATAAATCTTTAAAAAAATTTTTAGACTAATCTAAGAGAAGTAGAATTTGTGAATGTAAGAATTAAGTAGATATTTTAAGTATAAATAAATATACACACAGGTCTGCATGTATATTTATATTTATACACACACACATATACATAGAAAGAAGGAGCATTAGTTTTGTAATTAAACATTTTTTAAATTTTAATTTTAATTTATTTTTTATTTTTTAAAATTTTAAGCTTTATTTTATTTTTTCAGTGTTCCAAGATTATGCACCACACCCAGTGCTCTATGCAGTACATGCCCTCCTTAATACCCACCACCAGGTTCTCCCAACCACCCTCCCACGAAAACCCTCAATTTGTTTCTCAGAGTCCACAGTCCCTCATGGTTCATCTCCCCCTCCAATTTCCCCCAACTCCCTTCTCTTTTCCTCTCCTTCTCGCAATGAGCCCCAAACATAAATTTCCCCAAACCCATCCAAACCCATTTCCCTGGCTTCTTCTTCCTGCTGGCTTCTGAGAGTGAGCTAAGGTCTAATTCAAAGTGCCATGAATCTTTACAGCCTCCCACAAATGACCAGGCCACAAGATTGCCTAGTTTCCTATCTATAAATGAGAATTATAATCTCTGGCTTACAAACTGCTTAAAGGAATTAAGGGGCATTATGGGGTGCCTGGGTGCCTCAGTCTCCTTTTCCCAATGTCCTTTCTGTTATTCCATTATATAATTAAACATTTAAATCATGTTTAATTCAACAAAGGATGCGTGTCAATTTCCTCAAACCTCAGAAGGCACCACAGTGAAGGTTGGGAGATAACGGGCAAGAATTTGTCCTTTATTGTCCAATTTTTAATAAAAATTTGAAAAACAGAGGAATGTTCATAGGGTTTGTGATAAGACAGTATTTGCCAGCATCATAACACTAGGACAATCTTATGACCTCTATAGATTTAGTTCACTCATTAATTCTTGGCACCTCCATAGTGAAGATGAGATAAGATGACATCTATAAACACCTTTATAGTACCTGGAACACAGTAGGTGCTCAATGTAATACATTTGTCTTTTCTCGAGTCTTACTTTCCAACCTCACAGAGCAAGCCCCAGGGACCAGAAGAATTCTCTTATCTCTTATTTTATACTGGGTATTAAGACCCAGCCCTGGAACTGGACTCTAGAAGAAAAACCTTTTAAATGTCCAGGAGTTGGGAAAGATTTGCATGCTTATCCAAGCAGATCCACCACATCCACATGGATTGGTGGCAGAGCCAGGAGTAGATATAGGAACTCAAAACAGCATTTCAAATGAACCAACTCTATTCTCTGAAAAACAGAAAATATGGGCAATTTGTTCTGGTTTTATGGAGTGAGAAAGTGAATCCCTAGTCAAAGAAATTTTCTGTTTTGTTGGGTCAGAGTCAATTATTCTTCCTGTTGACAGGCTCCACCACCTCCTGTCTTGGGGAGTATCCCTTCCCTGCTTCCTTGTTTACCCTAGTGACTCTGGACAGATCTCCACAAACTCTCTATTCCTTCACTGTTTTCTGGGTGGGATAGTTTTACCTAAAAAGACACAATCCTCACCCTTATACAGACCTGCCTCTCCAAAAAAGGATTCTTAAGGGATGCTTAAATTCCCATCAACAGCCATTTTTTCTTTGGCAATTGGATCCCTTTATAAATACAAATACTGTATAATCTCATGTGTATGTGACCAGAAAACAAAGACAGCCCAAACTCATACATAAAAGAATAGTTTAGTGGTTGTACAAACTTCCAGGTATAAAATATATAAGTCCTGGGGATATACTTACAACTTGGTGACTGTAGTGAACAATAGTATACTGTATTAAAAGTTGCTGGGATCCCTGGGTGGCTCAGCCAAAGGATGAAAATGAGGCAGGAGTTAACTATCATCAATGTGTAGGAGATGTGGAAGATACTTCTAGAGTCCTCCCATCTGCACTGATATAGAGGAGGAGCATGGCTGGAACATGCATTTTATTTGTGACCCCTTGTCTTTTTCTTTTTTCTTTTCTTTTTTTGTTTAAGATTTTATTTGTTATTTGACAGAGAGCAATCACAAGTAGGCAGAGAGAGAGAGAGAAAGGAGCAGGCTCCCTGCTGAGCAGAGAGCCCAATGCAGGCCTCAATCCCAGGGCCCTGAGATCATGACCTGAGCTGAAGGCAGAGGCTTTAACCCAGTGAGCCACCCAGCTTTCCCCCCTTGTCTTTTTCATTCTTTTTCTCAATGCCTCTTGTAGATCAGTTGAATTTATTCCATCTTGAAATCCTATAACAATCTTTATTTCTGAGATGACTTTTAACTTTTTCTTTCCTCTTTGTATGTTCTACCACTTTTTTTTACTTAACTTTTAAAAAATTAACATTAATTTATTATTTGTTTTAGGGGTACAGGTCTGTGATTCATCAGTCTTACACAATTCACAGCACTCACCATAGCACATTCAGCACATCATCTTACACATTACCTTCCCCAATATCCATCACTCAGCCACCCATCTCTCCCATGCTCCTCCACTCCAGCAACCCTCAGTTTGTTTCCTGAGATTAAGAGTCTCTTATGCTTTGTCTCTCTCTCTGGTTCCATCTTGTTTCATTTTTTCCTCCCATCCCCTATGATCATCTGTCTTGTTTCTCAAATTCCTTATATCAGTGAGATCATATGATAATTATCTTTGATTGACTTATTTGGCTAAGCATAATACCGTTTAGTTCCATCTGTGTCATTGCAAATGGCAAGATTTCATTTTTTGATGGCTGCATAATATTCCCTCACACCACATCTTCTTTATCCATTATTCTGTTGATGTACATCTAGGCTCTTTCTATAGTTTGGCTATTGTGGACATTGCTGCTATAAACACTGGGGTGCACATGCCCCTTCAGATCACTACCTTTGTATTTTTGCGGTAAATACCCAGTAGGGTCATGGGTAGCTCTATTTTCAACTTTTTGAAGAACCTCCAAACTGTTTTCCAGCATGGCTGGACCAGTTTGCATTCCCACCAACAGTGTCGGAGGGCTCCCCTTTCTCCACATCCTTGCCAATACCTGTCATTTCCTGACTTATTAATTTTAGCATTTCTGACTGGTGTGAGGTGGTATCTCATTGATTTGTATTTCCCTGATGCCAAGTGATGCTGAGCACTTTTCATGTGTCTGTTGTCTATTTGGATGTCCTTGCATAAATGTCTCTTCATGTCTTCTGCCCATTCTGCCCATTTCTTAGGATAATTTGTTATTTGGGTGTTGAGTTTGATAAGCTCTTTATAGACCTTGGAGACTAACCCTTTATCTGACATGTCATTTGCAAATATCTTCTCCCATTCTGTCAGTTGTCTTTTGGGCTTGTTGACCCTTTCCTTTGTTGTGCAGAAGCTTTTTATCTTGATGAAGTCCCAAAAGTTTATTTTGGCTTTTGTTTCTCTTGCCTTTGAAGACATGTTTTTAAAAAATTTTTATTGTGTTGTGTTAGTCACCATACAATACATCATTAGTTTTTGATGTAGTATTCCAAGAGTCATTGTTTACAAATGACACCCAGTGCTCCATGTCTTGAAAAAAGTTGCTGTGGCCAATTAGACCCTTGTCTTAAAAGTGTCTTGCAATTTTTTGAAGAAACAGAGGAGTATAACTGTGTTATTGGCTCCCAATTCTCAAGGTTCTGACAGTTTATACTCCCTTTAATGGTGTCATAAGAGTCTAAATGAACCTTTACTCTCTGCAAAGTTCAATGTTCCAACAGATGTGAATTATTCAGCCTCAGAGGCACAGGACTAAACAGAGTACTTTACTGGGGAAAACTGGGAGCTATGCAGTTATAGGAAGGGGGCTCTCTAGTCATTGAACATAAAGGAAAGAAGTATAGAGTTGGGATCAAATGTGGGTGATGCCATGTGTGAAAAGAGGCTGAGATAGAGAAATGGGAATGCAGATCCCAGGACTCTATCTGGGGAAGAGCTGAGCCTTGGAATGTAGAGTGGAAGAGTGGAAGCCAACATGGAGCATCGGTCAGGAGCATGGACAGTGCCTTGGATCACAAGCCAACTCCTAGAAGTTGTTCAGGTGCACCCTTATGCACTGATGATTAGGAGCCTGGTGACAATGTAGGACAGGACCTGCTAAGCATCTTGGGCTCAGCTTATCTTCAGAGCGAGTCCTGAAGTAACATTCATGCATCTTAGCACAAGAAGTTAAAACAAAGTGGATTTTAGAAGGGAGATATATATACACAATGGAATACTATGCAGCCATCAAAAGAAATGAAATCTTGCCATTTGCGACAACATGGATGGAACTAGAGCGTATCATGCTTAGCGAAATAAGTCAAGCGGAGAAAGACAACTATCATATGATCTCCCTGATATGAGGAAGTGGTGATGCAACATGGGGGCTTAAGTGGGTACGAGAAGAATAAATGAAAGAAGATGGGATTGGGAGGGAGACAAACCATAAGTGACTCTTAATCTCACAAAACAAACTGAGGGTTGCTGGGGGGAGGGGGTTTGGGAGAAGGGGGTGGTATTATGGACATTGGGGAGGGTATGTGCTTTGGTGAGTGCTGTGAAGTGTGTAAACCTGGTGATTCACAGACCTGTACCCCTGGGGATAAAAATATATGTTTATAAAAAATAAAAAATTATATTAAAAAAAAAAGAAGGGAGGGGTGGGGGGATGGGTGAGCCTGGTGATAGGTATTAAGGAGGGCATGGATTGCATGGAGCACTGGGTGTTATATGCCAACAATGAATCATGGAACCCTATATCAAAAACTAAGGATGTACTATATGGGGACTAACATGACACAATAAAAAATGAAAAGTGTTTTTTTCCTCCTTTGAGGAGCTATAACTTTTTTTTTAAAGATTTTATTTATTTATTTGACAGATAGAGATCACAAGTAGGCAGAGAGGCAGGCAGAGAGAGAGGAAGGGAAGAAGGCTCCCTGCTGAGCAGAGAGCCCTATGCAGGGCTCAATCCCAGGACCCTGAGATCATGACCTGAGCCCAAGGCAGAGGCTTTAACCCAATGAGCCACCAGGGGCCCCTATAACTTTCTTCCTTATAGGAGAAATGGCTTGTGGTCAAGATAGAGTGCTGGTGATTGAGCACTAGGTTAGATGTCCTGTTATCACTCTGGAGCTGGTCTCTGGGAGTTCAGCATGTCTTCATCCTCCCTGCACCCCTCATACTTGCCAGGTTGGACTCATGACCATGTCCCTTCCCAATATCAGCTTCCAGAATGCCATTATCCAGCTCTCTGCTAGGTGCATGCTCACCTCCTGAGAGAGAGAGAGAGAGTGTGTGTGTGTGTGTCTGTGTATGTTTATAAAATATGGTTATAAAATATACAGAGAACAAAAGCAAGGGAAAGTCCTGCTGTTTTCCTAAATTCCAAACAACTTTATTGCAGACCCATCTGAATAGTCCAGAACAAAATGGTCCCAGAGATCCTGGGAGGAACCTCCTTGGCACTCACAGTGACTGTGCTCCTCAAACAGACCACTACGGAACCCCAACATCTGAGCCAGATGCTGGGCAGGGCTGTGACAGCCTTGCAAGGAACATCATTTTCCAGCCATAGAAAGTGATGACTTGGGAATCCACAATTCAATCATTTTGGGTGTGGCACCTTTTGCAGTCCCCATCAGACTTCCTTTCCATTTGCTCACACATCTTTGTGCCCACGTCCCCAGATTCTACTTTTTGTCGCTATACAGTCCACCCTCCTGAGTCAAGTACCCAGAATCCTGACATACATCTCTCACTGCTCAATGCATCCAGCGGAACCTGGGGGAAAAAAAATCATTGTACATGGATGTCTCCAGTCAGTGCATGAAATATTCCTGGACATAGAGTTTGGAAGAAGGAGGTCTGCTCCTTGGGATCCCTGGCCCTTGCCCACTTGACTCTTCTTTTTTCTAATAAGCTCCAAATTATGGGTATGAGTGCTCTCTGCAATGCTCTTCTCTGACATTTGGTGGGAAAATCCTCCTAGCCCTCAATCCACAAACTTGTGCCAAGATGTTGGTGTTCTCCAGTGGCTCCTGGACTATGGCTGAGGGAGGTTATAGTCTGTTCTCAGGCCACATCAAGGTCCCATAATAAGACTGAGGCTTCTATGCCGATAACCCAACACCATCCTCTGGGTCCCTTGGTGGATGGTGATGGATCTGCCGCTTCCACTTTGGTCTCTGAGTAAACGCCAAATTGTTGTGTGGGGGCCCAGGTGGGGGAAATTCAAACAGAGGGTCTTATTCAGGCATCTTGCGGATGTCACTCCTGAAAAGGACCTTAAAAGAATTGAATGATATAAAATTAGCATATCTACAAAAATTGTAAATTAAATAAGCTTTAGAAATGAAATGTGGTGAAATCATTTAGAAGCTAATTCTAGTGAAACATAGACAATGGTGGTGGAAATTCAGTCTTAGAAAGAGTTGTTCTGGGCACCTGGGTGGCTTAGTTGGTTAAGTAACTGCCTTCAACTCAGGTCATGATTCCAGGATTTCGGGATTGAGTCCCACATCAGGCTCCCAGCCCTACGGGGAGTCTGCTTCTCCCTCTGACCTTCCCCCCTCTCATGCTCTCTCTCACTGTCTCTCTCTCCCAAATAAATAAATAAAAATCTTAAAAAAAAAAAAGTTGTTCCACATGGCAGTGTTCTCCACTATCACCACTGCTGTTCAATGTAATACTAGAAGTCCTAGCCTCAGCAATCAGACAATAAAAAGAAATAAAAGGCATCTGAATTAGCAAAGAAAAAGTCAGCCTTGTTCTTTGCAGATGATATGATACTTTATGTGGAAAACCCAAACGATTCCACTCCAAATTTCTAGAACTCACAGGAATTCACTAAAGTGTCAGGAAATAAAATCAATGCACAGAAATTAGTTGCCTTTCTATACACCAATAACAAGACAGAAGAAGGAGAAATTAAGAAGTCAATCCCATTTAGAACTGCACCCAAAACCGTATGATTCCTAGGAATAAATCTAAGCAAATAGGCAAAAATCTATACTCAGAAAACTTTAAAGTACTCATGAAAGAAATTGAGGAAGACACAAAGAAATGGAAAAACTTCCATTCTCATGGACTGAAAGAACAAATATTGTGAAAATGTCTATGCTACCCAAAACAATCTACACATTTAATGCAAACCCTATTAAAACACCATCAGTTTTTTTTTTCAAAGAAATGGAACAAATAATCCTAGAATTTACATGAAACCAGAAAAGACCCAGAATAGCCAGAAGAATGTTGAAAAAGAAAACCAAAATTAATATGAGAAGAGAGAAGAACCACATGGTCCTCTCAATTGATGCAGAAAAAGCATTTGACAAAATCCAGCATCCGTTCCTGATTAAAACGCTTCAAAGTATAGGGATAGAGGGAACATTCCTGAACCTCATCAAATCTATCTATGAAAGACCCACAGCAAATATCATCCTCAATGGGAAAAAGCTTGCAGCCTTCCCATTGAGATCAGGAACACGACAAGGATGCCCACTTTCACCACTCTTGTTCAACATAGTATTAAAAGTCCTAGCAACAGCAATCAGACAACAAAGAGAAATAAAAGGTATCCAAATTGGCAATGAAGAAGTCAAACTCTCTTTCTTCGCAGATGACATGATTCTTTATATGGAAAACCCAAAAGACTCCACCCCCAAACTACTAGAACTCATACAGCAATTCAGCAACGTGGCAGGATACAAAGTCAATGTGCAGAAATCAGTGGCTTTCTTATACACTAACAATGAAAATACAGAAAGGGAAATTAGAGAATCCATTCCATTTACTATAGCATCAAGAACCATAAGATACCTGGGAATAAACCTAACCAAAGAGGTAAAGGATCTGTACTCGAGGAACTACAGAACACTCATGAAGGAAATTGAAGAAGACACAAAAAGATGGAAGACCATTCCATGCTCTTGGATTGGAAGAATCAACATTGTTAAAATGTCTATACTGCCTAGAGCAATCTATACTTTTAATGCCATTCCAATCAAAATTCCACCGGTATTCTTCAAAGAGCTGGAGCAAATAATCTAAATGTTTATAGCAACAATGTTCCTATAAATAGCCAAACTATGAAAAGAACCTAGATGTCTATCAACAGATGAATGGATAAAGAAGATGTCACACACACACACACACACACAATGGAACACTATGCAACCATCAAAACACCAAAATCCTGCCATTTGCAATGACATGGATGGAACAGAGGGTATTATGCTAAGCGAAATAAGTCATTCAAAGAAAGAGAATTATCATATGATCTCTCTGATATGAAGAATTGGAGAGGCAGGGCAGGGGGCTGTGGGGGTTAGGGAGGGAAAAATGAAACAAGATGGGACCAGGCAGGGAGACAAACCATAAGAGACTCTTAATCTCAGGAAACAAACTGAAAGTTGCTGGGGGGACGGGGGAGGAGGGATAGGGTGGCTGGGTTATGGAAATTAGGGAGGGTATGTTCTATGGGGAGTGCTGTGAATTGTGTAAGACTGACTTGTGCCCCTGAAGCAAATAATACATTGTATGTTAATAAAAAAAAAAAAAAAGAAAAAGAAAGGGTTGTTCCACATCAAATTTTGTGATCAGTTTTCAAAAGTCTCTGGTGATTTTTAAATTGTAATTTACTTACATTTATTGATATTCTTAAATGGTTTTTGAGATATACTAAAATACATAAACAATACATAAAATACATAAACCCCCTGGTTTTGAAGGGGCAGGGGGTGGGAGGTTGGGTGAGCCTGGTGGTGGGTATTAAGTAGAGCACGTATTGCATGGAGCACTGGATGTGGGATATAAACAAAGAATTCTGTTATGCTGAAAAGAAATAAAAAAATACATAAACAATAAATATGTATGATTTTTTTTATTAGGAAGTCAGTTCTAAAACTATCTTTCTATGAAAACAAATGACACTGTTATCTCTCTAGGGAATGGATAACTGATCGTATCTTATTAGCTTTCTTTGTACTTTTCTGTTTCTCAAATTTCTAAAATAGGTGATACATTATGAAGAGTTCATTTCTGCAGTGACAGCAGCAGAAAGCATGAGAAGGAAAGAACCTCAGGAGACAAGAATGCCCAACCAAGGAGTGGTGCATGTAGGAGAGGACGCAGAACCAAATGGGGCAGTGAGAGACCAGTCACATGTTCTCCCAACTCCACACCCCAAAGCTGTTCCCTACCCCCTGCAGGACCTAGTAAAATCCTGGGTCTCCTGTGAGGCACACACTCAAACATCGAGAGTTAACATCATGAAGTGGTTGGTTCTCCAGCTGCTGACACTCTACTGCCTGGTGATCACACCAGTGACAGGAAGTATGAAAGAAAAAAGGATTGTAACTAAGCCTCAACAGTACAGTAGGTATTTTAGTTGAGCTTCAAATTGAAGAGGGGGTAGAAAACAAGGAGCCAGGGATTGGCATATGTGAAAGAGTTGGTTCCTTTTTTAAGCCAGGATACCTGATGAAAGCTGCATGTGCGGTTCTCAAGTTTGATGGTCTCCTGATATTATGAGAAATGATATTTTTTTATGTGTGTTGTGGGGACTGTGGTGGCTACATAGTGTTTTTGTTGAGGAGAACCCATAGCAGTGGAAAGCTCCATATGGTTCAAAGCCTGCATGGAGGGTGCCTAGCTTGAGCCACCAGGAGTTTGTGTTCTCCAGTTAGGGGCTCCAAGGTTAAGCACCGAATTGGGAAAGGGGTACTAATTACTTCTTGAAATGTGCCTTCTGTTTAGGGAATTAAGTATGTTAGAATACTGGGCATGGGGAAGAGAAATAAAATGTGTGCTTGACCAAGAGAACTTTAGAATCATTAGGGTTAAAGAATTGAAATCTGCTGAATTAAGGGGAGCATAGTGGGTCCATAACTGTTAGTAAAGTTTTCTAGAAAACAGCTAGGTTTGGAAGGCTGTCTCAGCCAGACAGGGGAAAGTACAAGATAGTTTCTCCTCTTCTCTGGGACTCTGTTCCTCCCATCCTGTAGAATGAGAGCCGGAGACTAGAGGATCTCTTGGGCCTCTTCGTTCTGAGAACTGGGTTTCAGGACTGAGGTCCTATGATGTTCAGTTCCATGGAGGTGACTTCATGGTTGCTGGGTTTGCTAGGGAATGGGAGCTGGGCTTTGACTCTAGGAATGGAAGAGGCCAACCAGATCCCTAGGCAGGCAGGCAGAAGAAGAAAAGAAACCAATGGAGTGGGTGCTGGGACCTTAGAGGGGCTGATAATTGTGAGAAAAACTCTTTATTCTTCTTGGAGTCACTGCTCATTTGTTCCTTCTCAGTTAAATTGAAGCCGGCATTGAGAACATGCATAAGGAATCCCACCCCCTTTGAATGCTACAGAACTGGATGCAGTTCTTCCTGGGATTGCCGTTATGGCTATGAATGCTGCCTTTCCTTCTGTGGACCTATCTGCTTGAATATCAGAGACGTCGGTAGGATCTAATATTCACCTCTCTCTTGCTATTAGGTTCTCAAAGACTATGGAACCCCTAACTGTGAGGGAGCAGACAGAAGGAGACTATACCTTCCCAGTCCTGGTACCCATTCCAATCTGGGACCCCCACTTCTTCCTCTATTGCCAACACCCATTGTTGGGTGAATCTGTTATCTTCAAAGAAATGTGTTTCAGCAGACTGCTTGACCATTGAATTCCTACCCCTTCTTTCTTCCAGAGGGTGACTACGAGAACACTCCACCTTCCACCAAGGCAGAAACTCCTTCAAGTACCACAACCACCACTAAAATTTGGGAGACCATTTCTTCATAATGTCCAGTTGTACCATCATCTTGTCCCTGCTGAGAGGCAAGGGGAGGGAGGTGGTGGGTTCCCACAGCAATGTCTCTCCTACTTGCCAACCCTCTTCCCTGAACCATTATATTATCAACCACATTTCTCTGAAGAATAAATATGGCAGTAACCAGAACCCCTCTCTCTTCTTCTATAGTCCCAATACCATTTGCTACCGCCACATTTTCCCTAAGTCCCCAATCCCTGCCTCTCAGTGGATTTCCCTGCCTTCTCATCATTCAGAACATTGAACTCTTCAGCCAGGACACCTGGACTCTCTTTGTTCATTGACTACCATCTCTGGGGAAAACTACTTATGTGTGGGTTGACCTTATGGCTACAGAAAACACTGTTTCTATGGGCTCCTTGACCTTCTCAGTTCAACCTTTCTTTTCTTATTTTAGGTCTATGATTCTAATAGGTTCTCACAAGCAGCCACACTTAACTGATCCAGAGAAGTACAATCTTCCTTACAGGTGACAGCACCCATGGTCTAGAATTGAAAGGAAATGTCATTTGCCTCTCCATCTCCTCTCAGACAATGCCTTGTTTGTTAGCATTATTTACTCAATTGCTTGGAATCTATAGGACTATTTCCAAATTTAAATAATCCTAGGAGGAATAGGCAACCTTTAGAAGGTTAATAGAGAGCCTACATCGTGTTCAGGCTTGTGGTAAGGACCACTCTTTGTAAGTGGAGGAATGACTATCTGTTGGCATATATCCAAGGAAGGGTTAAGTCTTAAGATCCAAACAAGCAGAAACCAGGAAAGGGCATGGCAAGAAGGGATGAATGGGATATACAGTCAGTGTCTTAAGGTATAAATGCAGAGGGGTCATTATGTGCATAATGGTTTCAGGTTTCCTGGAAGAAGAGATGCTTGGTCTCACCTTGAGGGATAGGGAGGAATTGGGGTAACCCCAAAATGAAAGCTAGTTTTCATCCATGACAGATTAAATATAGACTGGAATAGAACAGGAACTTAAAGGAAAGGAAAGGTTATTACCCTATCCTCCTCCTGACCCCAATACCAACAAATATAGTTATGGACAATGTTGAATTATGAATTTGGTATTAAGATCTGTGACCCTAGGGTACTATAATTTGCTAACTTTTCCTTTTTAGGGTCTGTTGTTAAAACCATAAAACCTGCAGAGCAGAAGTATTACCTGCTAAAATTAACAAAGGAAAACAAACAGGCACAGACATGTGGCTGATCCTACCAAAGTCTACTCAGTGGGTTGATGACAAATAGATATATAGACCTCATTCTTTTTTTTTTAATTTATTTTTTATTTTCAGCATAACAGTATTCATTATTTTTGTACCACACCCAGTGCTCCATGCAATCTGTGCCCTCTATAATACCCACCCCCCCGCCCCTTCAAAACTCTCAGATTGTTTTTCAGAGTCCATAGTCTCTCATGGTTCATTCTTTAAATGGCCCTATACTCGAGTTTCCTGACTACATATATGTCAGGGGCCAGAGATGTTCTTAAAATAAGGGGTCAAGTGGGAAATACATTTGGGGAGGGTCACTATGCAGAAAGAGTGATAACTGAGATGGGCAAAGGAGGACGGGTCCATACTATTCTCCTACACTAATGGTGGGGGAGGGGGGATGATTGCCTTAGGACAAAAGCAATGAACTGTTTCCTGCTAAGCAATTAGCATAAAGAATCAGTTGAGAAAAACTCTGTAGCCACCAGGTAGATAGGACACTACTAACCAAGTAGCTGCGTTAAGGAACACAGTGAGCCTTTGCACTTGGGTGTCTTACTTCAAAGCCCAGAGTTAACCCACCCTGGGAGCAGAATTGGGAGGTGACCACTATTCAAATGTGGGGCTGGGACACCCCAAGGGATCTCATTTTGCTTTCTTGGAAAGATTGGTCACAAGTAAACTGGCCTGCCACTGCCAGAAGCATAATTGACCAGAAGATAATTTTAACATACTTCCCAGTAACTGATAGCCTAGTAAGACCAAACAGAACAAAATACAACAAACCCAGTAAGGATCGAGAAGGTTTGAACAACACAAATGAAAAGCGACTAACACATGAAAATGAATTCAGAACTACTGTGGAATATACATTCTCTACAAGAACAATGGAATGTATTTTTTTTAATTTTTTTTATTAATTTTTTATTTTTTATAAACATATATTTTTATCCCCAGGGGTACAGGTGTGTGAGTCACCAGGCTTACACACTTCACAGCACTCACCAAAGCACATACCCTCCCCAATGTCCATAACCCCACCCCCCTTCAGTCTCAACAAATGTCAAGAAATTGAAATTAAACCAACCACACAACAAAAAAAGAAATAAAAAAACCCAATAACAGTGGAATTAAACTAGAAATAAATATAGTAAAATGGATAGAAAAATTTTCCATAGGAGTAAAAATTAAGGAAAGCAATTCTGAGGAATCATCAGTAAAAATGAAATTATGATAGACAATAGAAAATATTTTGCACTGGAAAATGAATATGACATTTTAAAAAACTTTATTTTGTTTTTTCAGTGTTCCAAGATTCATTATTTATGCATCACACCCAGTGCTCTATGCAATACGTGCCCTCCTTAATACCCACCACCAAGCTCACTGAATCACCCCTCTCCAAAACCCTCAGGTTGTTTCTTAGAGTTCACAGTCTCTTATTACTCATCTCCCCCTCCGATTTCCCCCACCTCACTTCTCCTCTCCTTCTCCCAATGTCTTCCATGTTATTTCTTATGCTCCACAAGTAAGTTTAACATACATACAGAATGATGTCCAACAAGTGGCAACATATGAGATCTTAGCCTCTGTCCCCCAACAGAGATCAATAATTATATGGTTATCCATGAACAAAAACAGTTATGGAAGAGTTCTGGAGTCCATATGAGAAACTTGAGCAACAGAGGGGAAAAAAAATCTGAAATTAATTGCATAGGAAGAGATGGAATTACAGCTATGTTTGCCTGCATCACCCCATCTCCAGGCCAGCTTTGCTCCATGCCAAGAAGAAATCTCCAGGTAGAGTTCCTTTCACCATCAAGAGAGAGCAGGGGGAGCCACTGCCCACCAGCCTTTTGGAGCACCACACAAAGGTTCGGCTTTGGTTTCACCCCACATAGACCAGCAAAGCTGAGACATAGAGATAGCTAGGAACAAGGATGAAAAAGTAGTAGCAGCCATGGAACTGGAGGGGATTATGCCAAGTGAAAAAATTCAAGCAGAGAAAGACAATTATCATGTGGTTTCACTCATATGTGGAACATAAGAAATATCGTAGAGGACCACAGAAGGGAGGGAAACTGATGGGGAGGTGGGATCAGGGAGGGAGACAAACCATGAAAGTCTCTGGACTCCAGGAAACAAATCACGGTTACAGAGGGAGGGCATGGGGAGATGGGGTAACTGGGTGATGGGTATTCAGGAGGGCACATGTGATGATGAGCACTGGGAGTTATATGCAACTAATGGATCGTGGAATACTACATCAAAAACTAATTCTGAGTTATTTCTTGACGAATTGAACATAATAAAAAAGAATAAATGTTTGGAAGAATTCACTAGAGGAATAAAATAAAAATAAAATAAACAGACCTAAATAAAGAAAAAGAAGAGAAGTAGCAGCCACACAGTGGCAGTCATTGTGGCAAATGGTGACCTGCCCTACAAGCAAATCCAACAGATTTGCCACTGAAGAAACCAATGGCCAACATGGCAAACACAGAGCCCTGCAGATTGCATTGGCTTTTGCTACAAGTATTTGCATTCACTGTCACCACCCACCCAAGTAGCTCCCCACTTCTTACCCTCTGCACACCTAGAGCCCAGGAACTGCACCAGTAGCCTACCCAGGCCTCTGCAGTTGTGTAATTGCAAGATAACAGTCTAGACTACCATGACTAACTCCCACTGAAGTGCAGTATGCTTGGGCCTGGACCCCCTCTCTGTGACAGGGCTCCACTAAAATAACATGGCCCAGAGAAACAGCAAAGCCACAGAAGGGCATGCTAACTTCCAGGGCTGCTGCAGCTGCTGGGGGCTTTGGATCAGGCCATGTCTTCAGTCACTGCCCTGTACCATGGCACTCATCTATAGACAGTCCCTCCTGCTGTGCAGCTACACACCCTGGGCCCACCCCCATCACAGGCCTTCCCTGCCAGGTGCTGGGACCTAGCGTACAGCATGTTGACTCAGTTAATAATAGTGTGTGGCATGCTTGCAACTTGCTGAGAGAGCAAATCTTTTTTTTTTTTTTTTAAGATTTTATTTATTTATTTGACAGAGAGATCACAAGGCAGAGAGGCAGGTAGAGAGACAGAGAGAGAAGGAAGCAGGCTCCCTGCTGAGCAGAGAGCCCAATGCGGGGCTCAATCCCAGGACCTTGAGATCATGACCTGAGCTGAAGGCAAAGGCGCAACCCACTGAGCCACCCACGTGCCCCAAGAGAGCAAATCTTAAGTGATCATCGCAAGCTTCTTCAGTCTATAGGTTTATGTCTTCTAATGTATTTAGACATTTTCAGTATTATTACCTCAAACACCTTTTCAGCGTTTTTTTCTTCTCCTCTACTTCCAGGGCTGTGACACAGATGTCAGAACTTTGGTTATTGTCCCTTAGGCTCTTTTTTTTTAGGCATTTTTTTTAATTTAAAAATTTTTTTCAAATTTTATTTTATTTTTTCCATGTTGCAGTGTGTATGCATCACACCCATTGCTCCATGCAATACATGCCCTCCTTAATGCCCACCACCAGGCTCACCTGAACACCCAACCCCCTCTCCTCCAAAACCCTCAGTTTGTTTCTCAGAGTCTACAGTCTCCCATGATTTGTCTCCCCTCTGGATTCCCCCAATTCACTTTTCCTTTCCATCTCCTAATGTCCTCCATGTTATTCCTTATGCTCCAGAGGTTAAGTGAAACCATATGAGAATTGACACTCTCTGCTTGACTTATTCTACTCAGCATAATCTCCTCTGGACAAAGTCTTGTCCACTTTGATACAAACGTTGGGTATTCATCCTTCCTGATGGAGGCATAATTCTCCATTGTATATATGGACCATATCTTCTTTATCCATTCATCCATTGAAGAGCATCTTGGCTCTTTCCACAGTTTGGTGATTTTTGCCATTGCTGCTATGAACATTGGGGGTACAGATGGCCCTTCTGTTCACTACATCTGTATCTTTGGAGTAAATACTCAGTAGTGCAACTGCAGGTCATAGGGTAGCTGTATTTTTAATTTCTTAAGGAATCCTAAAGGAGAACATAGGCAGTAACTTCTTTGATGCCAGCCACAGCAAGTTCCTTCAAGACATGTCTCCAAAGCAAAGGAAACAAAAGAAAAAAAGGAACTTTTGGGACTTCATCAAGATCAAAAGCTTCTGCACAGCAAAGGAAACAGTCAACAAAACAAAGAGGCAACCCACGGAATGGAAGGAGATATTCACAAATGACACTAAAGGCAAAGGGCTGATATCCAAGATCTACAAAGAACTCCTCAAACTCAACACCCAAAAAACAGATAATCACATCAAAAAATGGGCAAAACACATGAACAGATACTTCTCCAAAGAAGACATACAAATGACTAACAGACATATGAAAAAAATGTTCATCATCATCATTAGCAATCAGGGAGTTTCAAATCAAAACCACATTGAGATACCACCTTATGCCAGTTAGAATGGCCAAAATGAACAAGACTGGTAAACAACAAGTGTTGGAGAAGCTGTGGAGAAAGGGGAACCCTCTGACACTGTTGGTGGGAATGCAAGTTGGCACAGCCACTTTGGAGACATGTCTCAAAAGAAGTTGCTGTAGCTGATGTCAAAGAGGTTACTGCTTATGTTCTTCTCTAGGGTTTTGATAGATTCCTGCCTCATGTTTATCGTTCTTATTGATTCTTTCAAAGAATAAGCTTCTAGTTTCCTTGATGTGTTCTACTGTAACTCTAGATTCTATCTCATTGATCTTTGCTCTAATCTTGATTATTTCCCTTCTTGTGTGTGGGGTTGGCTTAATTTGTTATTGATTTTCCAGTGTTTTAAGGTATAAAGAGAGCTGGTGTATTCTAGGTTTTTCAATTTTTTTGAATGAGGCTCAGATAGCTATGTATTTTCCTCCTTAGGACGGCCTTTGCCATCCTGTAAGTTTTGGACTGATGTGTCTTCATTCTCATTGGTTTCCATGAATTGTTTAAATTCCTCATTGATTTCCTGGTTGATCCAAGCATTCTTAAGCAGGATGGTCTTTAGCTTCCAAGTGTTTGAATTCCTTCCAGTTTTTTTTTTCCTGTGGTTGAGTTCCAGTTTTAAAGCATTGTAGTCTGAGAATATGCAGGGAATAATCTCAGTCTTTTGGTATTGGTTGAGCCCTGATTTGTGACCAGTATATGGTCTATTCTGGAGAAAGTTCCATGTGCACTCGAGAAGAATGAATATCCTGTTGTTTTAGGGTGGAATGTTCTGTGTATATGTATGAGGTCTATCTGGTTCACTGTGTCATTCAAAGCTCTTGTTTCTTTATTGATTTTCTGCTTGGATGCTCTGTCCATTACTGAGAGTGGTGTGTTAAGATCTCCTTCTATTAATGTATTCATATCAATATGACTCTTTATTTTGATGAACAGTTGGTTTATGTATTTGGCTGCTCCCACATTGGGGACATAAATACTTAAAATTGTTATATCTTCTTGGTGGACAGACCCTTGAAGAATGATGTAGTGTCATTCTGTATCTCTGAATACAGTCTTTAAAGTCTAATTTATCTGATATGAGAACCACTAACACAGCTTTCTTTTGAGGCCCATTGGTATGAAAGATGTTTCTCCATTCCTTCATTTTTAGTCTGGGTGTATTTTCAGGTTCTAAATGGGTCTCTTGTAGACAGCATAGGGAAGGGTCCTGTCATTTTATCCAGTCTGCAACCCTGAGCCATTTTATGGGAGCACTTAGGCCATTCACGTTGAGAGTGATTATTGAAAGATAAGTTTTTAATGACATCATGGTGCCTGTGAAGTCCTTGTTTCTTACAGATTGTCTCTGTAAGTTTCTGTTCTATGTCACTCTTGGGTTCTTTCTTCTTTTATAGAACTCCCCTTAATATTTCTTGTAGTGCCAGGTTGGTGGTCACATACTCTTAAACCTTGCTGGTCTTGGAAGCTCTTTATCTCTCCATCCATTCCGAATGTCAGCCTTACTGGATAAAGCATTATTGGCTATATGTTCTTCTCATTTAGTGCCCTGAATGTGTCTTGCCAGCCCTTTCTGGCTTTCCAGGTTTCTGTGGACAGGTCTGACATTATTCTGATGGACCTTCCTCTGTACCTAAGGAATCTCTTCCCCCAGATACCCTTAAGACCTCCTGTGTGAAATCATGATTCATGAATTTCACAATTAAGTTTCTGGAGGTTTTTCTAGGCTCATTGATCTTGAAGGGTATCCTTCCTGTCTCTAGGAAATGAATACTTGTTCCATTCCCCAGATTAGAGAAATTTTCATTCAGAATATGTTCACCTATATCTTCTAGTCTTCTCTTTTTCTCCACCCCCCAGGGATCCCAATAATTCTGACATTGGAATGTTTCATGGCATCATATATTTCCTTAATTCTGTTTTCATGGTTTCTAAGCTGTTTTTTCCAGACCTCCTCCTGATTCTTTTTCTCTATCAGTTTGTCGTCTAGATCACCAATTCTATCATCTGCCTCAGTTACCCTAGCTGTTAGAGTATTTAGATTAGAGTGGATCTCATTGATTTTAGTACTGTCAGATCAGCCCTCACTTCCACCCTTTTGAGGTTCTATGTTGTCACTAATGGTCTTCTCCAACCTAGCCATTGCCTGGATAATTGTTACCCTGAATTTCCTTTCCAACATACCGTTTATATCCATATCCAATAGTTCTGATGGAGAGGGCACAGTCTCTGAATTTTTCCCCCTAGTCATTTTGGTGAGAGGTGGCTGAGGGGTGGTATAGGTGAATATATTAACCATGATCTAGGCAAGGTCCATCCTGGAAAGTTTCAGAGCAATCAGAAATCACCACCAAAAAGAAAGAAAAAAGAAAAAAACAGAGAGGAAAAAAAGGAAAAAAAGAAAACCCAGACAAAATGAGCCCCCAAAGTAAGATTTATAAGGTACACAAACAAAAGCAAACAAAAAGACCTACAAAAGTAAAAGACAAAAAACCCAAAACACCCAGCCAAAATGAACCCCGATTAATATTTATATAGTACAAAAATAAAGAGGGTGGGAGGTGCTGGGTGAGCCTGGTGGTGGATATTATGAAAAGCACATATTGCAGAGAGCACTGGGTGTGGTGCATAAATAATGAATTCTGGAATACTGAAAATAATTTTTTTTTAAAAAGTAAAAAAAAGAAAAAAGAACCAAATAGACAGAAACACTGACAGAAGAATAAGATTGGAAGGTGGTTATAAAACCTTAGTGTGGGTGAGGAAGGTAATTTTGGTTCTTTCTCGGTGTATCTTGTTATCTTTGTTCAAGGACTCAACTTTCTAGAGATACAAGGAAATTAAAACAGGTTTATATATAGGGATAGTATTGAATAGGGAAAAGGATTATCTTGAAGCTTATGTCTATATGCATATTTTAAAAAAAGAAAAAGAAACACAGGTATATGTATGGAAAAATTTCGAGTTAAAAAGTTATTATGGAATAGTTTCTATTAAAACCTCTAGTTGTAATGGTAAGTTGTAAGTTGTAACTAAAATAATAAGACTCATGAGAATGAATTCTTAAAAAATGAAAGAAAGAAAAGTAGTATCTATGAAATATACAGGGTTTGGGGCAATACCAGGAGGTTAATATGTTATTTTCCCTGATGCTGGGTTTTTACAGTTTTATGGTGACCCTGTGGTGGTTGTCCTCTTGTTCTTTTGGCTTGTCTTCTTGGGGAGGAGCCTGCCACATTGTTTTTCAGTCAATCTTGCTTGGGCTGAGTCACCCTGCCCCCTATCAAGGGGCTGGGACTGTGGAAACCAGTTTTTCAGGCTTTTGTTCTCTGGCCTTTTTGTTCTTTGGATGCTTTTTGCAGCTTTTCGAAGGATTAGTGGTAAGCAAACTGTACACACCCAGACCTCTGCCTCAGAGAGAAGTCTCAGTCTGCTCCCCTCTAGACGGTCCAGAACACAGACTCCCCCTCTGCAAACTCCGCTGAACAACACAACCTCCCACAGGTGGTTGCACCCACAGCCACCTGTCTCAGTGGTTGCCTGAGGCCTCTGTTTATCTCTGCACCCAGTACCACTAAAACTGCGAGGGATATTGGTCCTGGTGAACCAGAACCCAGGTGGTTGCTGTTGCTGGGACTGCTGTCTGGAGCCCCTGCCCACGCCAGGCGTGCTCACACCCAGCAGCAATGGTGCACGTCATGCAAAGGTGCAGACCATGGAAGGCTGTGTGCCCAGAGACTACTGGCCAGTGTCCACACCTGGCTTTCTCAGGCACCAGTGGGAATGCACCCAGCCCAAGTGGTGGTTCAAGCAGTTGAAACCTGTGGGCTCAGGGACCATGGACTGGAGGCCCTGCTGGACTCTCTCTGGCACTGGTGGTTACTGGTGGTAACCATCCTGGGACCACAGGCCTTAGCAAACCCTGCCTGTGACAGCCTGATTCTACCAGTTGCCTTTTAAGATCTTCTGCTCTTTTTGAGTGCTTTTAACCAGACTCCAAATTAATGCACTTTTGTATTGGGGTATTACTTTCAAATGGGTCACTTCTGGTGTTTCCCTCCTCCTTCTGTTTATCCTCCAATAACAGTCCGAGTGTTTCCACTCTGCTTTACCTCTCCATTGATGATCTGCCCCTGTAGAGACCCAGAAGTACATAATCTTACATCTCAGGCTGATTTCATGGGTGTTCAGAGTGTTCTGGTAGATATTAGGCTCAATTTAGGGAACCAGTCTTCTACTTCTCTGCCATCTCGCCCCTTCTCCTGTTAATCTAGTTCTAAACACCTAGTGAAAACTTCTTTGTATTTAAAAAACATCGCTCAGCTTTCTTGAGGTAAATCGACAAATAAAAATTGTTTAGATTGAAGATGGGTAGCATAAATTTTGATACAGTATCATATTGTGAAATGATTACTATAATCAAGCTAGTTAACATGCCTTTTTTAATGTGTGGTGCAAACACAACCTATACTCTTAGAAAATTTCAAGTGTACAACACAGTATTATTACTTACATTCACTATGCTACACTTTGGATCGCCCAAACTTACCCATGTTATTACTGGAGGCTTGTCCCCTTTGACAAGCACTTTCCATTTCACACACATGCACGTGGTCCCTGGCAACCACTAATCTACACCCTGCTATGAGTTCAACTTTTGAGCTTCCACATGTAAATGAGATCATGCAGTATTTGCCTTTCAGTGTCTGACTTCTTTCTTTCTTTTCTTCTTTCTTTCTTTCTTATAATGTTTTTATTATGTTACATTAATCACCATACAGTACATCATTAGTTTTTGATGTAGCATTCCATGATTCATTGTTTGCTAATAACACCCAGTGTTCCATGCAATATGAGTCCTCCTTAATATCCATCACCAGGCTCACCCATCCCTCCACAAAACCCTCAGTTTCTCAGTCCAGAGTCTCTCATGGTTCATTTCCCCCTTTGAAATCCCCCTCTTCAGTTTCCCCTTCCTTCACCTAATGTCCTTCATGCTCTTCCTTATGTTCCACAAATAAGTGAAACCATCTGGTAATTGTCTTTTTCTGTTTAGCTTATTTCACTCAGCATAATATCTTCCAGTTCCATCCATGCTGATGCAAATGGTGGGTATTCATCCTTTCTGATGCCTGAGTGATATTCCATTGTATATACAGACCACATCCTCTTCATCCATTTGTCTGTTGAAGGGTATCTTGGCTCCTTCTGCAGTTTGGCTATTGTGGACATTGCTGCTATGAAAAGTGGGCCTTCTTTTCACTATGGCCCTTCTTTTCACTACATCTGTATCTTTGGGCAAATACCCAGTAGTGCAATTGCTGGATCATAGGGTAGCTCTATTTCACTTAGCATAATATCCTCCAGATTCACCCACATTGTTGCAAATGACAGGTAGGTTTGTTTGTTTGTTTGTTTATTTGTTTTAAGGCTGAATAATATCCATATATATCACATTTTCTTAATCCATTCACCCATCCACTGGCACTTAGTCATCATGAATAATACTACAGTGAACATGGAGGTGCACATATCTCTTCAATATATTGCTTTCATTTCTTTTGAACATAATATACCTAGAAGTAGGATTGCTGGGTCATATAATAGTCTTGTTTCTGATTTTTTGAGTAACCTCCAGGTTGTTTTCCGTAGCAACTGCACCAATTTAAATTCCCACCAAACACACACAAGAGCCCTTTTCTCCACATCCTTGCCAACATGTGTTATCTTACAGCCATTTAAAAAAAGATTTTATTTATTTACTTGGCAAAGAGAGACACAGCAAGAGAGGGAATACAAGCAGGGGAAGTGGGAGAGGGAGGAGCAGGCTTCCGGCTATGCAGGGAGCCTGATGCCGGGCTTGATCCCAGGATGCTGGGATCATGACCTGAGCTGAAGGCAGATGCTTAACTGACTGAGCCACCCAGGCACCTCTCTTATAGCCATTTTAACAAGGTATCTCAATATATCTAACAAGATAGATTTGGTTTTCATTTCCCTGATGATCAGTTATGTTGAACACCTTTCCATATAACGGTTGGCCACTTGTACATGGTTTTTTTTTTTTTTTCCTGAGAAATTTCTATTCAAGACCTTTGTCCATTTATTAATCAGGTTATTTCTTTTTGTTTTGGTTTTAAATTTTTTAAAAATTTAATTTCATTTTTTCAGTGTTCCAAGATTCATTGTTTATGCCCCACACCCAGTGCTCCATGCAATACATGCCCTCCTTAATTCCCACTAACCTCCATCCCCCCCTCCACTCCAAAACCCTCAGTTTGTTTCTCAACGTCCACAGTCTCTCATGGTTTGTCAACCCCTCTGATTTCCTCAAATTCACTTTCTCTTTCCTTCTCCTAATGTCCCAAAGATACAGATGTGGTGAAAAGAAGGGCCATATGTACCCCAATGTTCATAGCAGCAATGGCCACAACTGCCAAACTGTGGAAAGAGCCAAGATGACCTTCAAGAAATGAATAGATAAAGAAGATATGGTCCATATACACAATGGAATATTATTCCTCCATCAGAAAAGATGAATACCCAACTTTTGTATCAACATGGATGGGACTGGAGGAGATTATACTGAGTGAAATAAGTCAAGCAGAGTCAATTATCATATGGTTTCACTTACTTATGGAGCCTAAGGAATAACATGGAGGTTATTTGTTTTCTTGATATTGAGTTGCTTGATAAAAAAAAATAAATTTACAAATAGGTAATCTGCAAATAATAAGGATTGGTTACAGAAAACTCAAAATAAGATTGTAGAAATGAACCCAAATAGGTCATTAAAGCCTATAAATGTCAATTAATTGGTAAAGATTACTAGGTTGGATTTTTCCTAAATGTAGATTGACACTGTTTGAAAAATAAAACAAAAATGCATGGAAAGGTTGAAAGCAAAATGGGGGGGAGGAGTCGAGGCTAATGCAAACTAAAAAGAAAATTAGATTAATATCAGGTAATATAGAGTTAGAAGATGAGTTTATTTTAGAGATAGAAAAGGGGACACCATATAATGATAAAAGATTTGATTAATCAGAAACTCTATCTAAATCAATACAATTTAGATACATTAAACAAACATTGATGGAATTACAGGCATAAATTGAGAAGTTCTTGTACTGAGAGCCCTGGACATACTTTTCTGAACTACTGATAGGTCAAAGACAGAAACAGTTAGAAAGATTTAAGATATTTAAATAACACATATAGAGAGATGCCACGATTGGCATGCCACACCTAGAGAGTTTCAGTATCAGAATGTTGATCACTGGATAGGAGTTATGTAGAAGACATCTACTTACTCTGCCTAAATTTAGGGCAAGGTATATGAAAGAGACACATGGAGCTAATTGTTCTCCTCAAGGTCTGCCCAGTGACTGAGGCTAAAAGCATGTTCTTGGTTGAGTAGCCAAGCAGAAGACCTACCATGCCATTGGGAGGAGGAAAATGTGAGGGAGGAGCTCTCAGGCATGGAAACATAACCTGAGGCTGTGTGTGCTCCTGGCATGGGGTGGGAGTGGAAGGAACAGCAGGGGTCATGGGATGTAGTAGAATCATAGTGGGGCCTTACCTGTAGTTTCCCCAAATTATAATTTGGAAATTCACACTGTTCCCCCAGCTCCTGACCATCTGTAGACATTTTGATTGCAAAATGCTCCTCTGTTTACTGCAAAGAGCAACCTTTGCCATGTGGAGAAGCTGGGCAAAGAGGTAGGTTCTATGATGGAGTTCTGGGGAAACTTCTGACCAACCAGGCTCAGGAACTGAGGAACCCATTGGGTTTGAAAGATTGTCAAATGGACAGTTGGGATATAAGAAAAAATCCCCACCATCATTTTAAGTGACTTGGCTTCTTAGGGTCCCAGAAATTTAAGCAAGTTACTTTAATCTCTTAAAATTTCTTTCAACTGTACCACTATGTATGCATTAGAATGACTAAAATAGCACATCTACAATCCTAAATGCTAACAATGAGGCAAGTGGAACTCTCATATATTATTAGTAGGAATGCAAAATGGTACAGGCATTTTGTAAAATATTTTGGTGGTTTCTTATAAACATATACTTATCCCAAACCAGCAATCCTACTCCTTGGTATTTACTCAAGAGAGATGACAATTTATGTTCATATGAAAATGTTTGTAGGGGGTTTATTCAGAATCCCCCAAAACTGGAAACAACCCAAGAGACCATAACTAGTGAATGGATAAACAACCTGTGGGAATTCATAAGATGAACCCTAAATCAGCAATAAAAAGGTCCAGGCAACACACAACAGCTATCATTCATCTGCTGATGGCTTCACTAGATGAAAAATTTCACACCATTTTGGTGTACATTCATATTAAGATTGTAGTGTGTTCCAAATATATATATTCTTACCTATAAATTAGATATATGTACCACTATACTAAAATATTATGTATTATAAAAGAGAAATTTAAAAAGAATTAGACAAAAGAAATGGTATTAAAAAATTTAAATTTATATATTAATAATATTAAATTTATATATTAATAAATTTGTATATTAAAATATTGAAACACTATTATTAAATAAATAAATAATCCTTTACAGAAAAAAATATGAAGGGATCTCAAATGCATTATGCAAGTATGTTGTAAATATTAATATTGTTAAAACTGCTACATAACTATTTTTAAATTTATTTTTTATTTATTTTCAGCATAACAGTATTCATTATTTTTGCACCACACCCAGTGCTCCATGCAATCCGTGCCCTCTATAATACCCACCACCTGGTACCCTGACCTCCCACCACCCCCCCCCTTTCAAAACCCTCAGATTGTTTTTCAGAGTCCATAGTCTCCCATGGTTCACCTCCCCTTCCAATTTCCTTCTCCTCTCTATCTCCCCATGTCCTCCATGCTATTTGTTATACTCCACAAATAAGTGAAACCATATGATAATTGACTCTCTCTGCTTGATTTATTTCACTCAGCATAATCTCTTCCAGTCCCGTCCATGTTGGGGGCATCATGTTACCTGATTTCAAGCTTTACTACAAAGCTGTGATCACCAAAACAGCATGGTACTGGCATAAAAACAGACACATAGACCAGTGGAACAGAGTAGAGAGCCCAGATATGGACCCTCAACTCTATGGTCAATTACTCTTTGACAAAACAGGAAAAAATATACAGTGGAAAAAAGACAGTCTCTTCAATAAATGGTCCTGGGAAAACTGGGCAGCTATATGTAGAAGAATGAAACTCAACCATTCTCTTACACTGTACACAAAGATAAACTCAAAATGGATAAAAGACCTCAATGTGAGACAGGAATTCATCAGAATCCTAGAGGAGAACATAGGCAGTAATCTCTTCGATATCAGCCACAGCAACTTCTTTCAAGATATGTCTCCAAAGGCAAAGGAAACAAAAGCAAAAATAAACTTTTGGGACTTCATCAAAATCAAAAGCTTCTGCACAACAAAGGAAACAGTCAACAAAACAAAGAGGCAACCCACGGAATGGGAAATTATTGATCATATAAGTAATGTGTCTCTTAGTGATGAGTAAGTGCTGGGTACCAAAAGGAGTTTGGGGGTGTTGTTTGCTTTTTGTTTTTGTTTACTGTTTTTTATTTTTTTAAATAATTATTTTCTTTTCTAATAAACATATAATGTATTATTAGCCCCAGGGGTACAGGTCTATGAATCTCCAGGTTTACACACTTTACAGCACTCACCATATCACATACCCTCCCCAATGTCCATAACCCCACCACCTTCTCCCTCCTCCCCTCCCCCCAGCAACCCTCAGTTTGTTTTGTGAGATTGAGTCTCTTGGGCGCCTGGGTGGCTCAGTGGATTAAGCCACTGCCTTTGGCTCAGGTCATGATCTCAGGGTCCTGGGATCGAGTCCCGCATCGGGTTCTCTGCTCTGTGGGGAGCCTGCTTGCCTCTCTCTCTGCCTGCCTCTCTGCCTACTTGTGATCTCTGTCTGTCAAATAAATAAATAAAATCTTTAAAAAAAAAAAAGAGTCTCTTATGGTTTGTCTTCCTCCTGATCACATCTTGTTTCATTTATTCTTTTCCTACCCCCTAAATGCCCCATGTTGCATCTCCACTTCCTCATATCAGGGAGAGCATATGATGGTTGTCTTTTTCTGATTGACTTAATTCACTAAGCATGATACCCTCTAGTTCCATCTGCATTGTCACAAATGGCAAGATTTCATTTCATTTCTTTTGATGGCTGCATAGTATTCCATTGTATATATTACCACATCTTCTTTACAAAAGGAGTTTTGTTATTGGTAGGTCACTTGGTTCTTTGAACTTCTAGTACAGTGCCCCAAATCACATAATACCCTATAATAAAAAATATTTTTAATAATCTAAGTTAAATATTAATAAACTAATTGATTAGCCCCCCTTTCAATTTTTAAGAATTAAGAATTGGAAACCTTATACTTGAAAAGAATTTGTTTCCTAGTAATTAGGATACTAATCAAAAATCAGAAGTGGTTGGGGCACCTGGGTGGCTCAGTGGGTTAACCCTCTGCCTTCGGCTCAGGTCACAATCCTGGGGTCCTGGATCAAGCCTCTCATTGGACTCTCTGCTCAGTGGGGAGCCTGTTCCCCCCCACCCCGCCTGCCTTGCTGCCTACTTGTGATCTTTGCCTATCAAATAAGCAAATAAAATCTTTTTTAAAAAATCAGAAGTGGTTTTCTTAATTTCTGGAAAGTTTTCCAAAAAGTCTTTACCAGTATTTACCAAATGATCAATAATGGTTTTAGTTACACCCAGTATTCTTTTATTTAGACAATTTATTTGATCTGATACACTTTATAAATATTGGAAAGTTTGACTACTATTAACTTTGATAAACCTGTGACAGTATATATTTTATAAAGTATCTTATTGCATGCTTTAGTACATTCACCTTTTTTGATGCCACAGATTATCTCACTATATTTATGGAAAATGTTAAATGAATCAACTAATTGACAAAGTCAATCCTCAACTAGCCAAATCATACCATTTTCTCCTACAAAAAGACTGACTTCATTTTTCATTTGAAATGAATATTTTCACACACATCCTGTGGATAGGTACCATCGCTCTAGGAATTTCTAACTCTAGGAGAGGAGCTAAAGGCATATCAATGTACTGTGATTTTGTTACCTGAATAAAACAAGGTACTGACCCATTAATGTTTCCTACCCACCTATTTTTTGCTTTGTTCTTGGGGAAGCATCCTCAGGAAAATGCATTTTCAAATTGTTCCTTTGCTTGGAACTCAGGTTTTATACTTTGGACACTTGTAAGAGAAAGGTAAGGAATATGCTTCCATCTCTACCTTTTTTGGAAGCACCTCAGGACTTTCTAAAAGATAAGTAGAAAGATAAATAGAAAGGGAGAAAGGCAGACTGCAGGCTCTTTTTCAGGCAGAACAACTTCAGCAAAAAGTAAATGTGGAATTTAAGAGCCAGGACATTATGACCTCAACTCTGTCTGTGCCTATGTACCCTCTAGGAGATCTTCCTGTGCCCTCTGGGGTATGGGTATGCCAGCATGCAGTACAGACAGGACTGATTGAGTTGATCTTCTCATTTTTCAAATGGCTAAACTGAGAAAGGAGTAGCCCAAAGTGACATGGTGAATTAATGGTGGAACTTGGGCTTCAGACAGTCTCTTCTTTCCTGGCTCATTGTTGTTCCTACAAGACCCTTGCCTCTGCCTTCCAAGTCTGTCTCAGACCCCAGAGCCACTGAACCTGTCCCCCACACCCATTTGCCTGTTTCCCACAGGACCCATCTTTTGTAGTCACTTGCCCAAACAAATCCCCCTCCAGAATGAATTCACTCTGTTTTAATGTTGCTGGGTTCAGGAAATAAAAATATAAGATGACCAACTAAATTTGAATGTCTGATAAACACTGAAACATTTTTAGTGTGCCTATGGTCTTTATATTTCATGGGATATACTCCTACTAAAAATACTGAGGACTCTGAGAAACAATCTGAGGGTTTTAGAGGAGAGAGAGTGGGGGGATGGGTGAGCTTGGTGGTGGGTATTAAGGAGGGCACGCATTACATGGAGCACTGGGTGTTGTACCTAAACAATGAATCTTGGAATACTGCATCAAAAACTAATGATGTATTTTATGGTGACGAACAACACAACAAAAAAAATTAAAATTAAAATAAAAAAATAATGTATCAGTGTTAGTTCATCAATTGTAACTGTTGTACCATATTAATGCAAGATGTTAGTAATAGGGAAACTGGATGGCAAGGCATATGAAAACTCTCCGTACTTTCTGCTCAAATTTTCTGTATACTTAAAACTTCTCTAGATCAAAGTCTATTTATTTTTTAAAAATACTAATTGAATATCCTGTATTATATTTGGCAATCCAATTGGTCTTCATCTTTCCTTGTACCCGCACCGCTGGAGCTCTGCCTCCTACTAATTGACTACCAGCTAATATGATCAATGAGTACTCAAGACTGGGTTAATGGGTATAAAACTTCAAACCAAAACAGAGATCTGATATAAAAATGTAAGACACCATAAGGCCTTGGCTAATCTTTTGGAGGAACAGAATAATGAAACACACAGTTTTTGTTTTTGTTTTTTTTACAGGAAATTCAGGAACTAAAAAGAAAATAGACAGTTTTTTTTTTTGGTATTCAGTAAATCACTTGTCTATTGACTAAAATATATTCAGCACTAATTAGGTAGTCACTGTGCTTTCCACAATAGTTCTATTAATTCCCATGTCTATGAAGTAGGTGTATTACTATTTCCTTAAGGAACACCGAGGTGTGGGATGCCTGGCTGGCTCAACTGGAAGAGCATGGCTCTCTTGATTTTGTGCTTGTGAGTTCAAGCTCCACATTGAGTTTAAAGACTAGTTAAAACTAAAATATTGAAAGAAAGAAGAAGGTATGTAGGTAGGAAGGAAGGAAGAAAGGAAGGGAAGAAGGAAGGAAGGAAAGAAGAAGGAAGGAAGACTTTGGCTCAGTGAGGTTCAATGGCTGAGCCAAGACCACTAGCTGGTAAGTGGGGGATCTACGACGTGAACTCAGGTCCAACTCCAAGCACTGTTTTTGACCATTCCATGCCACTTCATGAATAATCTTCACCCGATCTCATCTAAACCTCACAGTGACAGCAAAGCTGCCCAGTACATTGTATGGTTTCCATTTTCCAGATGAGGAAACTGAGGATCCAGGTTACAGCTACAGTGATAAGTTGCTAAGCCAGTACCATGAATCAGTGTCACTCAGTAGGTTTAAGGCCATAATTGTCATTACTGAACAGTCCAGATACTGTTGTAAAATTTGGGGAGGGTGCAGGATTAGAATTCTGGAGACAAAAATGAATACATTTTCACAAGTCTTAAGGGGAGATGGAGAGGAGAAGGGAGTTGAGGGACATTGGAAGGGGAGGTGAACCATGAAAGACTATGGACTCTGAAGAACAATCTGAGGGTTTTGAAGGGGCAGGGGGTGGGAGGTTGGGGGAAACCAGGTGGTGGGTATTAGAGAAGGCAGGGATTGCATGGAGCACTGGGTGTGGTGCAAAAACAATGAATACTGTTATGCTGAAAAAAAATAATTAATTAAAAAAATTTTTTTTCACAAGTCTTTACTCTTAGGCAGCCACATGTGCATGGTTTCAGGAGATCTGGAAAAGGCTCTACCCCTTTCCCAGTGTCAGAAGTTCCACCAATAACAGGTGCATTCTGGACATAATGATGTTCTCTGTCTCTCTTTCTGTCTCCCTTCCTTTCTGCTCCATCCCTCTCTTGTTGTTTTCAAAATGCATTTAGTCTGAGAGAGGTAACACAGCAAGGCATTGCTAGTTCTTCACATAACAAAATTAAAAAGTACATAAGGACCAGGAAGAGACATGTGTAAATGGGGGTGGAATGAGTAGGGAAGGGTCGTTCATTTATGGGGGGCTCTGGGAGTATCAGAAGCTAGGCTTGAATAACACCAGAAGGAATACGAGGAATCCTTTTGTTAACCCGAGGTTATCCAGGATTTTTTTTTTTGCGCCTGGGGCTCTAAGACCCTGTGACACATGCCCAGGCCCTCCTAAAAATCTCATACCATCAGTTTCTTGTCATCAGTGGAGCAAGAAAAAGGTGTTCACTCATGTCTGGGGTTGCCTTGGGAATGACAGTGGGCAAACCAGCTCTGCAACTATTCCAGACAAATCCCTGTGATCATCTATATGTGACCTCTCATGTAGGAGCAAGACTGGGCGAATGTCCTGCTGGGACACTGTGGAGTCCTGTAGCAGAGTGTGGGGCCACTGGAAGGGGCCTGAGAGTCCTACCCTACTCTCCACGTGACCTCAGACAAACCCCTTATGCACTGTGCATCTTGGTTTCCTCATCTGTGAACTGAGAGAAGTGGTGGGCCATTGTCACAGTTCTCAGCACCTGGTCTGAGTCTCTGTCTCACTTGTGCCTAATCCCCATGCCTCTTCTCATCCCACACAAGCACCTTCCCCTCCACAGTTCTACCTTCTTCTGGATGAATGTAGCACTCCTGCTTCTCTCTCTGTCTTCGAAGGAGACCACTTCATCACCAATCAAGAAAGTCAAAGGTGAGTTCAGAGAAGCTGCAGCCACCCCTCCTTAGGAGGCCTTCCTGGGACTGAGGGTCAGAAAGGAGAGAAAGACTTGTGTTGTATGAGGTCACTTCCTCTGTGGCTTTAGAGAATGAGCCCAACTCACTCACCCTGGAAACTTCAGATTCTTCCCTCACTGTTCACTCCAAATTATTTCCCTAGCTTTACCTGATATGTGTATTTTCCAAGTTTAATTTTTTAAAGGTGAGTCATCACTAGGCAGGAGCTCAAGGGCAGAAGTCAGTGAGGAGGTGGTTGCACAAGTGAAGGAGAGAGATGGGGTGATGTCAGGAGCTGACCTGGAAATGGTGGCAAAGAGGGAAAGCCATAGGGCTTGGAGAGAAATGAGGAGGTAGAACTGACTCAAGTCCATGACTGACAGGATGCTAGCGTGAAAGAGAGGGAGGAGTGAATCTCAGGGTTCTCATGAGAGCCTGGGGGTCTGTTGATGCCAAATATAAAGACGGGAGCAGAGTCAAGGAGTCACTGCTAAAGCATAGGAGATTGTAAGTCTGATTTATACATGTGGGCATAGAGGTCTCTTGAGATTCCCAGATATATGTTCCCACGTGGTTGGATATGTGCCTTCAGCTTGGAAGTGAGAAAAGTTCTGGAGGGAGGCATGGTAACCACAGTTAGCTTGGTGGGAATGGATGCAGGAAGTGTGTCAGGTAATGACAACAGAGAGCTGAGTTATGAACTTTAGGGAGCATCCCCAGTAGCTGTAGAGGACTGCTCAATGTATGTGCATTCAGGGAGGAATCCATGGAGACAAAGTTAGTAGTTGAGGTGGGCTGACTGGGAGGGAGGAGGATTCCAAAAGACAGCTGAAGCTGACAGTAGGCAAGGAATACAATGGCTAAACCAAAAAAAGGTTTACATGCCTCAGAAGCCGAAGGGAGGACTGACTAGAGTCTACACTAGTGAGGGGACATTTGTCTTTATAATCCCAAGATTTCTATACCTTTTTACCTCTTTGGAGGTGTCCCTATTTGATTTGCTTTACACTCTCTGTGCCCAAATCGAAAACAATAATTTCTAAGCAGCGTACATCATGGTGCCCGACTGCCTGCTTTGGTGTCACTGGAGGCACTTTATTTTTCCTTTTATGACTTTTTAAAATTTTTTTATTTTTAAAACTTGTTTTCAGTGTTCGAGAATTCATTGTTTATGCACCACATCCAGTGCTCCATGTAATACGTGCCCTCCATCATACCCATCACCAGGCTCACCCAACCTCCCACCCCCCAAACCCTCCAAAACTCTCAGATTGTTTCTCAGAGTCCACAGTCTCTCATGGTTCATCTCCCCCTCCAATTTTCCCCAACTCCCTTCTCCTCTCCATCTCCCTATGTTCCACTGGAGGCACTTTAAAGTGATGTATGATACATTGGTGAATTGAATTTAAATTTTAAAGAGAGAAAAAAAAAATTAAGTCCCTAGGCTTCCCTTTCTAGAGATTCTGTTTCAGGCCATGGTCTGTAGTTTCTAAAAGATGCACAGGTGTTTTCAATGTACACTCAAAATTAGGAACCATAACTCTTCTTAGCCTTAGACATCCTTGGAGAGTGTTTGAAGCATGGTATGAAGAATAAGAAATAAAGCTGGAAAGTACAAAAAGTCTCAATGGCCACTGTTCAGGACTTCTGGAGTGAATTATGGATTAGAGCTCCTAGACTCACTCCTCATTCACTCTATTTTTCCCATCTGACTTCATTTTTTTAAAACCTGGAATTTAGGAGGGTGATACTGATGATCCATATGGTGTTTCCAATTCTGAACCCTTATAATTCCAAGACTCAGTAGTCTCCAAAAGGATCATGCTTCTCTGGTCAGAAGTCTGGTGTGGTTTCGAAGGATTTTCTGCTCAGGTTCTCAGCAGGTAGCATCCAGGGTTGCATCGAAAAGTGCAGTTCTCATCTGGGACCCAGGAGTCTCACTAACACTCACTGGCTGTGGCAGAATCATTCCCTTGCACTTGTACCACTGAGGTTGCTTCCAGAGGTCACCTTCAGTCCAGGACACTAAGTTCCTTCTGTCCTCAAAGCTCCTAATAACATGTTGGGTTCCTCTCACACGTGGAATTTATCTTACCTCTTCTCTATTAGTCAGGGGGGAAACTCTTCTATTTTTTTTTAATTTTTTATTTTTTATAAACATATATTTTTATCCCCAGGGGTACAGGTCTGTGAATCACCAGGTTTACACACTTCACAGCACTCACCAAAGCACATACCCTCCCCAATGTCCATAATCCCACCCCCTTCTCCCAACCCCCCTCCCCCCAGCAACCCTCAGTTTGTTTTGTGAGATTAAGAGTCACTTATGAACTCTTCTTTTTAAGGTCTCAACAACTTAGATGTGGCTCAGTCAGATAATTTCTATATTTTAAGTTCAATTAACTTGGGACTCTAATTCCATCTATGAAATCCCTCATAGCCCACCTAAATTCAAGTGTGATTCATAACCAGAGGACAGACAACTTGGGGAGGCAACTTTAGAATTCTACTTCCCACAAGCTCAGCAATTAGTAAGCTGTGTCAAGCCCTAAAAAGGAGGAAGAAAACCATGTGCCAGGCACTGTGATGAATGCATTGTAAGCATCATTCCCCTTAATTCTTAGAAGCAGGTTGTAAGGTAGAGATTGTAATTCTCATTTTATAGATGGGAAATGTTGGACTCAGGAGGAAAACCTTTTTCCCCCTAAGATTACTTACCTAGTCGTGTTGGAGTCAGGCTCCAAACCAGGTGTGATACACTTCTCCTCCCATTGCCCATTTCTGTTCCCTTTAAGGGTAACTGAGAAGGTATATAGTGGAACTCAGGTTGGTCTTTTTTTTTTTTTTTTAAGATTTTATTTATTTATTTGACAGAGATCACAAGTAGGCAGAGAGAGTGGAGGAAGCAGTCTCCCTGCTGAGCAGAGAGCCCGATGTGGGGTTCCATCCCAAGACCCTGGGATCATGACCCAAGCTGAAGGCAGAGACTTTAACCCCTGAGCCACCCAGGTGCCCCCAGGCTGGTCTTGATTTCACAAGGAGTCAGGGACCCAAGTCAGGATTCAGGACTCCTATACTCCTATTTCCATGGTATTCCTACCCCTTCTTACTAATTAATTTCCCCTATCAACTAAGACTCTGGAGGCAAAGGAATTGGGCAATAACATATTAAGTTTCAAGAGGAGAGAGAAGCTCCTAGACTTAAGGAAAGGCTCTTGGTTCCTATCTAGTTCCCTGCCATGAAATCTGAGATGCTTCCCCTTCAGTTGACCTAAGCACAGATTCCTGATTCAGATCAATCAAAACGAACTATGAGTGGTGGGAGGAAGACCCAGCTCCTAAATTTAAGCAGAGCTACTGAGGATGGAAGGTAGAAGAGACGGCTGATAGAATGTCACTATTCACCTTTGCCATGGGAGGAGAACTGAAACTCTCAAAGGATGTGAATTTGAATTTGGATGTTGCTTTCTTGTAGAGAAAGCAGGAGTGTGCCCCCGAGAAAGGGTCCTCTGTGAGATTTATGTTCCAGACCTCTGCACAACTGATTGGGATTGCCTAAAACAAATGAAGTGTTGTTCATTTGCCTGTGGGAAAAAGTGCATGGATCCATTCCAAGGTAATAGCCCCCAAGCTGAGGGCACAGGTATCTTTTGAGTTGTCTTACTTCCTGCTCCATCCAGAGCTCGTCGAATGATTCCCTTGGATGGTAGGACAAGAAGTCAGGGTTCATGCTTTTCTTGTTCTTGAATCAGATTCCCAACCCTCAAGTACAAACAATGAGTCCGGGCATGAGGGATGTCAACTGGAAAATATTGATGACAGTCTTCTTTGATCCAACACTCAAACGCTCACACACAATTAATACTTGTTTCATGTTCACTAAGTGTCAAGAGACTATTGTTGGCACATGGTAAATATAAACCTCAGTCAGCTTTGATGCTGGGCTTGGTTTCGGACTCTGGCTTTCAAAGAGGTTTTCTGGTGGCTCAAAGTAAAGAGTATCTCATAATAGGAAATTCTGTTATATATATAAATGAATGGGTCAGACCACAATAATGCCTTAGGCACTTTGGATACAGTCACTGAACAAATCTTGTCCTCCCAGAGCTCAAGGACTTAGAGAACAAAGATCAGTTCCATATTTGTAGGAGAGCTAGGTTAGAGCTTTTATTTACAGTGGCTCTCTCTATGACTTGTATGGTCATACTAAGAACTGCATAAAAGCTGAGAGCCTGACCCCTTCTCTTTTTTCCTACCCTTTATGTTCTTCCCTCTCTGCATCCCACCTTCAGAACCCTGCATGCTACCCCCAGAAGAAGGAGAGTGTGACGTTAGTGTCTTTCGCTGGTATTTTGACTTTAAACTTCAGTCCTGTGAACCGTTTATATATGGAGGCTGCTTCGGGAATGCCAACAACTTCCTCAGCATCACAGCCTGCCAAATGGCTTGCTCACCACCTGGTAGGATTTATATCCCTGGCAATCCGAGGGATTAGTATATGCTCAGGCTTTAAGGTTAAACTGCCTTGGTTCAAGTCTACTCTATCATTCCCTGAGTGGGTGGTCTTAGGTCAGTTGCCTGTTTCCCTTAGCTTCAGTATTCTTGTCTATAAAAGGGGGATAGTAATAGTATTTACCTAATAGAGTTGTTGTGTCAGAAAAATGACATAGTGCACTTATCTATTGAGTAGTACCTGAGGCCTCACCCAAGAATGAAGCATAAACAGGTCAGGTTTGGAATCACATGAAGTCCGAGTAGAGTAGAGAGTAACTGAAGAATAGGATGAAGTAAAGGTGAGGGCTGTGGATTAATTCCTACTATAATGACAAGCACCAATAATATTGGGAGATAGTATCTTACAGAGGTAGGTGCCAGATAACCCAGATAAAAATCCTCCTTTTCCCATTTATTGCAATTTTCTTCACCTCTCTGAGTTTCAGTTCTCTCCTCTGTAACACTGAAATAACAGAAAAACATCTTTGAGTTTTTGGTGGATTATGTGTGATCGGGACACAAGGATTTGACATAGGGGTTGTTAAGTAGTGTGGGCTTGCTTAATGGTAGCACCCTAGGTGGTAACCATTGATGTTCAAATGCAGCACCGTGTGACTTACAAGGCAGCATTACAACTTTGATGTCAAATTCTAAGAAGCAGGCTGAATAGTATATCATCTCTTCCATTATACAGACAAGGAAACAGAGTCAAATAGATAAAGTTAGTTGCTCAAGGATTCACAGTGGGTCAGGAGTAGAACTGGAATTTTAATTCTGTAATTCCAGTGAGCCTGAATGGCAAAGACATTATTGTGGTCTGACCCACTGTGGAAGGCTTTAAGAAATCATGGCACTATGCATTAGACCTTGGCTCACTCTCAGAAGCAGTAGGAAGAAGAAACCAGGGAAATGAACTTGGGTGGGATTGGGGGAAATTTATGTTTGGGTTAAGAAAGAACCTAGGGGTGGGCACCTGGGTGGCTCAGTGGGTTGGGCCGCTGCCTTTGGCTCAGGTCATGATCTCAGGGTCCTGGGATCGAGTCCCGCATCGGGCTCTCTGCTCAGCAGGCAGCCTGCTTCCTCCTCTCTCTCTCTGCCTACTTGTAATCTCTCTTTGTCAAATAAATAAATAAAATCTTTAAAAAAAAAAAAAAAGAAAGAAAGAACCTAGGGGTGCCTGGGTGGCTCAGTAGGTTAAGCCTCTGCTTTTGGCTTGGGTCATGATCTCAGGGTCCTGGGATTGACTCCCACATCAGGCTCTCTGCTGGGTGGGGAGCCTGCTTCCTCTCTCTCTCTCTCTGCCTGCCTCTCTACATCCTTGTGATCTCTTTCTGTCAAATAAATAAATAAATAATCTTAAAAGAAAGAAAGAACCTAACCATAGCTCTGGGAGTCAAATTCACCACACTCTGTCAGAATCCAACTTGAGGAAGAAGGAGAAGAGAGAAGAAGGAGGAGAGAAGGAATAAAATAAGGAAAATACCTTCCTGTCCTCATAGAATTTGTAATCAGATAATGACAAGAGGAAACATGCACAAAATGTGAAAATATTGATTTTAACACCATCTATGCCCTAGTGACCCACATTTGTAGCTCCATTCTGAATTTGACTCCCAAACTCCAACTGCATACTCTACTCCTTCATCTCAATCTCACAAACACCTCACACTTCACTTGTCTAAAACAGAGGTGCTCACCCATCTCAAACTTGCTCTGTCCACAGCTCTCCCTCTCTTGGTTGATATGAACTTCTAAATCATCCTTGATGAATCAGCATCAACATTCTCAATCCACACTGATGGAGTTAGGAAATCATTTTAGATATACCTTAAAAATAGATCCATAATCTGAACATGACTTACTATGTCTTCAGCTGCCGCACCAATCCAGGTAGCTCTCTTCTCACCTGGAGCTTCAAAGAGCAACCCTAACTCTATTTCTCCTACAATCCATGAAATGCTGAGGCATTCCATTCTGCCATAGCCTACCAGAGGTAGTCGCAGTAGAGTGAGCCAAGTCACAGAAAGAGATACTAATTTTAAAGGTGTTTGAAGGGTGTGAGAAGGGGTGGGGTTTGAGAGAACTCACATCTACTCTTGTTTTAGCCAAGAATGGACAGTGCCCACTCTTCCCTTTCAAGGACCGTATGGAGTGTCCAGCTTCATGTAAGAGTGACTTCGATTGCCCCAAAACTACCAAATGTTGTGAATCCATGTGTGGCTTTGTTTGTACCAAGGCCTGGACAGGTGAGAACTAGGGATACACCTCCTAACATCTCTAGGGCATATGCTAAGGATGCTTTGTTGTTCCATTGAATAAGGATGCCCCTTTGGTTGAACTTAGATATCTCTAGGGAATTTTTCTTTCTTTAATGCCCTATCACTGCTCTCATGTTGTCATCTTAATTTCAGGAAACTATTATGCTAGTCTTCAAAGCCAACCATGCATAGTATCACTCCCTATTTTTTCCCCATGAGAACTTATTTATTCTGAGTCTCATTCTTCACTGATTGACAGGTGACAATATCCACTTACTCGTACAAAAAAAAAAAAAAAGATAACCATTAGGTACATTCCTAATAAACCCTTTGTCTACACAGAACTTCACATGAAGTGCATATTCACATCTTGTAAGGTATGCTAGGGAAAAGATGGGTAGCAAACTGCTATTGGGACAGAAGTGAACTCTGTAGCCTCTGAGACTAGTGTTCATTTCCTTACTTAATATTGAGATAGTATGGTCTTGTCTGAGGGATTCTTAGTGTTTGGTGCTGCATACAGCATGGTATAGTGAAAGGAAACCAAGGCCTTTCAACTGACTTCAACACTTCCACTTGTTTTCTCTATGGCCATACACTACTCACTTGCCCCTACACTAACCTCAAGTTCTGCAACATATAAAACAAAGAAGTTCTGGGTGCTCTCTAATACTCCTTCTACCTCTGGTAATTTGGGATTAGATAACCCAAATCCATTACTTCTCTGGGGGGCAGCAGGAATCCTATCAGATTGTCTATGTCAGAGATGGCAAGCCTTTTTCATACACCTCAAATTATTAGCCACTGGAAGTTGATACTTTTGCCTTCTGCACTCTATTTTTACTCTAGGGGAAAGGGTAAGAGGTTTAGTCAGAAGAAACCCCTGTTTAGAGTTTTCCAAGTTTCCCCAAACTATGATCAAGTATTTCAAGTTCAAATGTTTTATTTTATCCCATAAAGTCAAACCAGGTTTCTGCCCGCACAAGCCCATGGTGTGTTCCAAGATTGATAGACCCAAGTGTCTTCAGGATTATGATTGCCCAGTGTCACAGAAGTGCTGTTCACATTGTGGACTGAAGTGCCTGGAACCTCAAGAATGAATAGTAAGTGGAAAATATTATCATTGATGTAATTAATTATGAGTAGGATAATAAAAACTATCAATTTTATCTTCTATCCAACTGCTTTCCCAAATTGACTTATGAAATATAACACTATTTACTGGGGTTACTTTGATTGTATATATAATCTTATCATCTGAAAATGATAAGATTCTGCTTTATTCCAATTTTGTGACTTAGTTTCCTCACCTTTTTATATCTAGAGCCTCTGAAATTATGTTGAAAATAAAAGCAATGACATCTATCCTTGTCTGGTTCCTTATTTTAAAGTTGGCGTCTCACCAGAGAATCTAGTAGTGCACAAATGGTACCTAATCAGGCCAAATTTTAAAGTGCTGTAACCGAGCCACAGACTAAACTGGGTGCTCTAATGGGCTAGCGTGATTGAGGCAGAAAAGAGAGTAAGTGATCTAGAAGACAGGTGGATGGAAAGAAAGGAAGTTGAGGAAACGAGAGTAAAACAACTAATAGCCTATAAAAAGAAGTTTTAAGAAAGCAGTGATGCCATGAAATGTACCAAGGTCAGAATTATTGTGGTGCCTGAGGGTGAAAGGGCAGGGGGGCAGAAAGTATATCTCATAGCTGAGGACATCTCTAATCTGGGGAAGGAAACAAGTATTCATGTCCAAGAAGTAGAGAGAACTCTTCCCAAATCAATGAAAATACATCAACACCCTGACATATAATAGTAAGACTTGCAAAATTCAGAGACAAAGACTCAAAACAAGGAGCTCCTAACCTACGGAGGAAGGAACATTAGACCAACATCAGACCTAGCCACAGAAACCTGGCATGCCAGAAAGGGATGGTATGATATATTCAGGGTACATGTAGCCATGAATACTTTATTCAGCAAGGCTGTCTTTCAGAATGGAAGGAGAGAAAAAGAGCTTCCAGAACAGACAGAAACAGAAAAAATATGCGACCACCAAGCCAGCACTGCAACATATATTAAATGGGAACTTGAAAGAGAAGAGAGAGCCAAAGAGTGAGATAGACCAGAAAGAAATAGAGACAATCAAAGAAACAGGGACTTTATGGGCAATACAATGCACTAAATTCATATCTTTTAACAGTTGCTCTGAATGTAAATGGGCTAAATACTACAGTCAAAAAACACAGAGTATCAGATTGCATAAAAAAGGAAGCCCAATCCATATGTTGTCTACAAGAGACTCATTTTAGACTAAAAGACACCTCCAGACTGAAAGTGAGGGAGTGGAGAACAGCTTTCCATGTAATGGACCTCAAAAGAAAGCTGGGGTAACAATCCTCATATCAGACAAATTAGATTTTTAAACCAAAGACTGTAGTAAGGGGTGAAAAGGGACACTATATCATACTTAAAGGATCTATCCAAGAAGAAGACCTACCAATTGTAAACATTTATGCCCTCAACATGGGAGCAACCAATTATATAAACCAATTAATTACCAAAGAAAAGAAACATAATGATGATAATAACATACATTGGTAGGTGGGGACTTGAACACCCCACTCACAGCAATAGGCAGATCATCTAAACAGAAGATCAACAAAGAAACAAGGGTTTTGAATGACACACTGGACCAGATGGACTTCACAGATATATACAGAACATTCCATCCTAAAAGAAAAGAATACTCGTTCTTCTCGAGTGCATGTGGAACTTTCTCCAGATCACATTCTGGGTCACGAATCAGGGCTCAACCAACACCAAAATGTTGGGGTTATTCCCTGCATATTTTCAGACCACAGTGCTTTGAAACTTGAACTCAATCACAAAAGGAACTTTGGAAGGAACTTAAACACTTGGAGGTGAAAGATCATCCTACTGAAGAATGAATGGGTCAAACAGAAAATTAAATAAGAACTTTAAAAGTTCATGGAAATTAATGAGAATGAAAACACATCTGTTCAAAGCCTTTGGGATACAGCAAAGGTGGTCCAAAGAGGGAAGTACATTGCAATACAAGCCTATCTCAAAAAAGTACAAAAATCTCAAATACACAAGCTAAATTTATACCTAACAGAGTTGAAAAGAGAACAGCAAATAAAGCCTAAACCAAGCAGGAGAAGAGAAATAATAAAGATTAGAGCAGAAACCAATGTAATGAAAACCAGAAGAATAGTAAACAGATCAACGAAACTAGGAGCTGGTTCATTGAAAGAATTAATAAGATCAATAAACCTCTAGCTACATATATCCGAGAAAGAGAGAGAGAGATTGAGCCCAAATTAATAAACTAGGAATGAAAGGGGAGAGATCATAACCAACAGCAAAGAAATACAGACAAATTTAAGAACATACTTTGGCAACTACATGCCAACAAATTAGGCAATCTGGAAGAAATGGATGCATTCCTGGAAACCTATAACAACCAAAACTGAAACAGAAAGAAATAGATAGTCTGAACAGACCAATACCCAACAAATAAATTGAAGCAGTAATCAAAAACCTCCCAGTGGCACCTGGGTAGCTCAATCAGCTAAGCTTCTGCCTTCAACTTAAGTCATGACCTCAGAGTCCTAGAATCAAGCTCCATGTTGGGCCTCCTGCTCAAAGGGGACCCTGCTTCTCCCTCTCCCCTGAGCTTGAGCTCTCTCTCATTATCATTCTTCCCTTTCTCAAATAAATAAATAAAACCTTTAAAACAAAACAAAACAAAAATCTTTCCAAAAAGCAAGAGTCCGGGACCAGGTGGCTTCATCGGGGAATTATATCAAATATTTAAAGAAGAAATATTACCTATTCTACTGAAGCTGTTTCAAAAACTACTCTGTTGGTGGGAATGCAAGTTGGTGCAGCCACTTTGGAGAACAGTGTGGAGATTCCTCATGAAATTAAAAATAGAGCTTCCCTCTGACCCTGCAATTGCACTACTGGCTATTTACCCCAAAGATACAGATGTGGCAAAAAGAAGGGCCATCTGTACCCCAATGTTCTGGAAGAAATGGATGCATTCCTGGAACCTTATAAAAACCAAAACTGAAACAGAAAGAAATAGATAGTCTGAACAGACCAACACCCAACAAAGAAATTGAAGCAGTAATCAAAAACCTCCCAATGGCACCTGGGTAGCTCAATCAGCTAAGCTTCTGCCTTCAACTTAAGTCATGACCAATGGCAGCAATGGCCACAGTCACCAAACTGTGGAAAGAACCAAGATGCTCTTCAACGGACAAATGGATAAGGAAGATGTGGTCCATATACACTATGGAGTATTATGCCTCCATCAGAAAGGATGAATACCCAACTTTTGTAGCAACATGGACTGGGCTGGAAGAGATTATGCTGAATGAAATAAGTCAAGCAGAGAGAGTCAATTATCATATGGTTTCACTTATTTGTGGAGCATAACAAATAATAAGGAGGACATGGGGAGATGGAGAGGAGAAGGGAGATGAGGGGAAATTGGAAGGGGAGATGAACCATGAGAGGCTATGGACTCTGAAAAACAATCTGAGGGGTTTAAAGGGGTGGGAGGTGGGAGGTTGGGGGAGCCGAGTGGTGGGTATTATGGAGGGCACATATGGCATGGAGCACTGGGTGTAGTGCATAAACGATGAATTATGTTATGCTGAAGAGAAATTAATTAAAAAAGAGAGAGAGAGAACCATAAAGAAAATATATTTACAGTACTACACTGTTAAAAAAAAAAAAAAGAAAAGAAATGGAAGGAAAAGTTCCAGACTTGTTCGATGAACACTACCGCTTCCCAAAACCAGACAAAGATCCCATCAAAAAGGAGAATTCTAGACCAGTAATCCTGATGAACTTGGATGGCAAAAGACTCACTAAAATACTAACCAACAGGCTTCAATTGGTGTATTTAAAGGATTTTTTTTTTAAAGATTTTATTTATTTATTTGACAAACAGAGATCACAAGTAGGCAGAGAGGCAGGCAGAGAGAGAGGAATGGAAGCAGGCTCCCTGCTGAGCAGAGAGCCCGATGTGGGGCTTGATCCCGGGACCCTGAGACCATGACCCGAGCCAAAGGTAGAGGCCTAACCCACTGAGCCACCCAGGTGCCCCTATTTAAAGGATTATTCACCATCTTGTTAATGTTGGCCATTCTAACTGGTGTAAGGTGGTATCAGTGTGGTTTTGATTTGAATCTCCCTGATAGCTAATGACGATGAATACTTTTTCATGTGTCTAAATGAGTGTTGGAGAGGATGTGGAGAAAGGGGAAACCTCTTACACTGTTGGTGGGAATGCAAATGTGGTGCAGCCATGTTGGAAACCATGTGAAGATTCCTGAAGAAATTAAAAATAGAGCTACCCTGGGGAGCCTGCTTCTCCCTCTGCCTCTGCCTGCCATTCTGTCTGCCTGTGCTCACTCTCTCCCCCTCTCTATAAAAAAAAAAAAAAAAAAATAGAGCTACCCTATGACCCTGCAATTGTACTACTGGGTATTTACCCCAAAGTTACAGATGTAATGAAAAGAAAGGCCATATGTACCCCAATGTTCATAGCACAATGGCCACAGTTGCCAAACTGTGGAAAGAACCAAGATGCCCTTCAACGGACGAATGGATGAAGAAGATATGGTCCATATATACAACGGAATATTAAGCCTCCATCAGAAATGATGAATACCTAACTTTTTTATCAACATGGACAAGCCTGGAGATTAGGCTAAGTGAAATAAGTCAAGCAGGGAGAGTCAATTATCATATGGTTTCACTTACTTGTGGAGCATAAGGAGTAACATGGAGGATAGTAGGAGAAGGAAAGGAAAAGTGAATTGGGGGAAATCAGAGGGGGAGACAAACCATGAGGGAGTGTGCTCTGAGAAACAAACAGCATTCTGGAGGGGACAGAGGTAGGGGGTTAGGTGAGCCTGGTGGTGGGTATTATGGAGGGCACATATTGCATGGAGCACTGGGTGTGGTGCATAAACAATGAATCTTGGAACACTGAAAAAATAAGATTAAATTAAAAGAAAAAGAAATTGGGTGAGCAAAGGGCCAAAAATGCCATTTATCCTAGGCCCTAAAGACATAAATTTCATCTCACTTCCTTGGAAAGTGAGAGCCAAGGGTGAGGCTGGAAATTAGGCAAGACAGAAGAGATAGAAGAACCAGAAATTCTGAGTTTTCATTTACACTCAAGAAAACTAAGAGAAGAATTCAGCCTTATTGGTGGGCCCTGGGAACCATTTGGGCATTTATAGACTCTGGGGGATCTTTAGACATATATAGACACTATATATGTCTATATATAGACTATAGACATCACCTTCATCTTCTTGTATGCACTATTCCTCGCTACCTTCAACTCCATAGTAAGATATTATAACCATACTAAGATCACAATATTTCATAGTGACCTCTGACAAGTATACTGACACTCCATTCTCTTTTACCTTTATCTTTGACACTCACTCACTTGGTGACATTGAGTCAGCATCTGCACTCTTCTGGGCCTTATGACCCCATATGTACGATGAGGAAATGGGACTTGCACCCTCAGAGTCCTTCCACCCACGGATCAGCTTTGTGTTCTCTCCTGGACTGAGTTTGGGAAGGACACAGAATAAGTGGAAAAGCACCACTCTTGACTTCTTGGTTGTTTATTAGAAATGTATTCCCTGGTCCCATTATGGGGTTCACCTGGCTCCTGACTGGTGGGGTGGGAATTTGTAATGTAAATACCTGATATTCAGCTTTTTCACTGTAATGTAAATGCCTGACATTGACATTAAGCTTTTGAGTGCTGAGGCATCCATTTCAAACACATCCATCTCAAATAGATACACTCCCTGCTATATAACACAGACACTAACAACGCAATTAGGATAAGGAAACAGCTGCCCTCACCAATGAAGTTCTCCTTTTAGAAAGGCCTCGAGCAACCCAGATAACTAATCACTGGAGTGACCCTGCTTCTCCTTTCCTACACCCTAATTCCCACTTTTAAATTTACCAATAGAAAGTGAACTCATGAAACCTTAGACATTCTACACTTGGACCCAAATAAAGGGAGAGCCCCAAAGTATGCACTTTCTCCCCCTCTCTCTGTCCACAGCCTTTTGTATGTGGCTCTCTGCCTTCCCATGCTCCCTCCAGGGCATGTGAGAAAATCTTTTCTTAAGTTCCCTAATGGTTTGGCAGAGGTGAGCCCTGTGATCATAATAAGAACCACAAAGACCAGTGCAACCACAACACTGACCCAGTGGTGGTAGGGGGATGTCTCTGAGGGGAATGTCTGGGGGCATCACTTTGAGTAAATATGTTCCAAGGACATCTCAGGCCTTCTTAGAAGAGAATACCACTGTCAATAGGCTGAGACCCACACCACAGATTCCCATAGAGGGCTCTGTTGGTAATCCTAAATTTTGTGACCATACAGTCACTCATTGATGATTAGGCTGGCTTTGTCTGGCTTTTGCCCATTTATAAGACAAATGGAGAACAAAGCTTGGCCCCAAAGTGCAAACTATAGTTAAGGAAAGAAATGGGGACCCTACAGATGACATTTGCACTTTGAAGAGTATCTCTCCTTCTGTCAAGGGTGATGGACTCACTAGCACTGCAGATTCCCTATAGGAAAGCTGCCAAGTACTCCAGAACTCTCCCCAGAGCCCCTTCACCAGTCCCATTAGAAGCCAGCAACTCTAATGCCTATGGACCTGTACTGGGGTGTAGTCTCTCAGGCAGGTCTCTCCACTGTACAGTGCTTCCTCAAACAACAAGGAGTTTACATGAGATGGCAAACATTCCCTACAGGCTCTGCTGACATTTTCCACCACTCTCAAACAATAGGACCTTGACAAACTGAAAACTCTGTAGATGGGCTGTTCCTCCCCCACACCCCACTCTATGGCAACACATTTACTCTTCAGCCTTAGTTGAAGAATAGGAACTACCCAAAGAGAAAGGGGAGAAGGACAAGAAGGAAGGTTGGGAAAGGGAGAAAGAGACACAGAGACCATGAGAGGCCCACAGAAAAAGAGAGTAAGTCAGACACCGACACAAAGAAACACAGAAAAACAGAGATATCAGGAGATCCCTAGAGACACATTGTCAGAGACAAACAAAAGGAGGCATGCCACTCAGCATGCAGATAAAATAGAAAGTGAATGGAAAACAAGCACATTCCACAACTCTCAGAGTCATCAAGAAGACCCCTGATGGTGACAATGACATCTAAGGTCACCTAGAAATTGAGACAAGCTTTGCCTGCTTCCCCTTGTTGACCAGAAGGCCCAGCCCACCCCACCCCAGCCCAAGCTGCTGAGGCTCAGGAGCCATGCCATCCAAGACCCTTCCCCAGGGCTGTGTGCTGTAGATGCCAGCTGGTCACAGTGATGATCTCAGGAACTTGGCGTTCCCAGAAGGAAAGGAGGTGGCTGGCTTGACTCCAGTTCTCACATCCAAGATACTGACTACTGAAAAATAGGCTGGACAAAGGCAGACAGACATTTTCATATTCCGGGATCACCAGAGGGGCCAGCGCTTCTTCAGAATGGAGTCCTCTAGACTTTTCAGCATCCTGGTCTTTTCTACTCTACTAGTGAATGTCCAGGGACCTGGGCTCACTGACTGGATCTTTCCCAGTAAGTACTGGGGTCTCAGCCCTCACCCTGGAGAGCAGGAAGTTTGCTGGGAGAAGAAAGAAGGAATAAGACTTGAATTGCTTCCCACTGTTTTAGCCCTGGACCCAGGCTGGGACATAGTTGGAATATTTCTTCCAATTTCCCTCTTTTTAGAAGATCACTTCAGTGAATGCAAGATTGCAGATCTGAGGCAAACCCCATTTTCAGCCCCTTTGAAGTGAAGGTCAGTTGGGGGGTTGAGGGAAGAGTCACAGGATCCAGTGGGCAATAGGAATAGGGCAATATGGGAGGGGCAATAGGAATCTGAGAAGCCTAGGGGACCTCCCCCTCATCTCACAACAGAAACTGCCCCCTTTCTCAAGATATCATCTCTATCAACTCATGATTCTTTCAAATGTAGTCCTCTAAAGTATTCCTGCATCCCTAGGGGTGCCTTGCCTTTGGAATAGAAGACAGCATCCAGAAGTTTCTTTGAACTGAAGACAGTAATACTCCATGACTTCATAGAGATAATGATAATTGCTACCACTTACTGAACATTTAGAAAGTAATGAGTTTGAGAGATCTGGATTCAGACATAGTGGGTCCAAATTCTAGTTCCACCACTCAGTAGCCATAACCTTGGGGAAGATACTTAGACTTCATAGAAATAATGATAATTGCTACCACTTACTGAACATTTAGAAAGTAATGAGTTTGAGAGATCTGGATTCAGACATGGTGGGTCCAAATTCTAGTTCCACCACTCAGCAGCCATAACCTTGGGCAAGTTACTTAAACTCCATGTGCTTCTGTCTCCTCCTCTGCAAAATGGGGATGTCAGTAGAACTCAGTGAGACACCATTTAAAGTGTTGAAAAGTGCTTGGCTTATGGGAAACAGTTGACAAATATTAATAAATAGCTATGCATCGATTCTTATGATTAGAGCTTTACACAGTTTGTCTCATTTCTTCCTCAACGACTGTAAAGCTAAAATGATTTTACAAGTGAATAAAACCAAGGTTCAGAAAGATGAGTGTAAGCCAAGAGGTAGAATTTAAATACCTGAGTCTCTGATGACAAGGTGAGAGATATTAATCATGTGCAATAGTGCCCTCCCTACCCGCGCCCCACCCCCTCCTGGCCACGAGCCAGGAACTCCCAAACACTGACTTCTCAACCAGGCCCAAAATGACCAGATTAGCCTGGTCCAGTGGCTTTCAGTGGGGTGACTTTCCCCTCCAGGGGACATTTTCTGTCTAGAGACATATTTGGTTCTTTAACAGGGGGGTGCCATTGGCATCCAATGGATAGAGGGCCAGGATGCTTCTCAACATCCTACAGTGCCCAGGGCAGCCCTCCTCTCCCATAAATAATGATGAGGCCCTAGTGGCAAGGTTGAGAAATCCTGCCTTAGAGGGAGTAAGGGCAGGGGGCGGAACAAGTGATGGAGTGAGAAGGTAGAGTAAATCATGGTCAGAAGGGAGAGTAGTGTGGGCAGTGTTGGGAAATACATGAGAACACCCTGAAGAAAAGGTCTCCTTTGGATGAATAAAGAGAAAGCAAGCTTCCCCGACTCCCCAGAATTGCCTCAGGTTGGGAGAAGAGTGGGCACTGTGCCCTCCAACATTCATGGTTGTAAAACTGTCCTTTTCCTAGGGAGATGCCCCAGAATCCAAGAGAAATGTGAATTCAGAGAAAGGGATATCTGTACGAAGGACAGACAATGTCTGGACAACAAGAAGAAGTGTTGTATCTTCAGCTGTGGAAGAAAATGTTTAGACCTCAACCAAGGTAGTATTCAGAGCTTCAGAATTACCAGCCCCTCTGCCCATACCCTCACCTTCTGGCCATATGGTGGCATTGCCCCTTCTTTACCAAGGGCTGGTCCCTGAGCAAGACTGCTGGGTTGCGGAGACCTGCAATTCAGAGCCGTCACTGCCCCTGATATATGTGTGTGACATTAGATAGTATTTTCATCCTGTCTGGACTTTGGTTTCCCCAAACAGAAGATGACTATAGGATGGGAGATGACAATCTTGTGGTTGCTTTTAACTCTTGTGATTTTCTTTTTGTTTCTTTGGATTCATGATTTTCTGAGTCCCCTCATGGCTATTGTTGGCACATTGTTGCTGGAAGTGATAACTAAGCTACTGGTATTTACCAGGTTTTTGCTGCAGAGAGACCACTTTTCTGCTTATTGAAGTACAACTCAGCACCAGGAAACCACCCTCAACTACTCCAGACCAGAAGGCCTTTCCTTTGCTCCTGCAATCTTAACTCCATGGTCATATCCTTGGGTTCCAAATAGACAATCATAGACTATTTGGAGTCAAGACTCTTTTGCTCTTCATTTAACAAATATGCATCTAGTGTCTCTGAGACTCATAATAAAATTAGACCAGTATGGTCAGGGAGGTGAGGAAGACTTCCCTGAGAAAGCAATCTGGAGTCCTGTTCAGAAGGATGGGTAGTAAATTTAGGCATAGAGTCAGTGGGAGGGCTTATGCAGGTACAGGGGAAAACATGCACAAAAAGCTCAATAGTGGGTCCTGGAGGCCAGGGAGCAAGAGTGAATATAAGCCTGGTACCAGGGAAAGGATCTTAGGTATGTAGGGTCTGGTGAACTAGCAACTCACTTTGATCTCAAGAGGAGTGAAAACGAACTGAGGTGGACAGCAACGTAATTGGGTTTTTTAATGCACACACAGAGGAAGAACAGACTATCTTCAAGGAATTCAGGAAGAGATGATATGGTAGCTTGGACCAGAGAGGTAGGTGAGGGAATGGAGAGGAGTGGGGTGTGTTTGAAAGATGTCTAGGAAGTAAAGCAAGCAGGACTTGACAATGGAGCGGCATGGCTAGGAGGATGGTAAGTTGTTCATTTGCCTAAGGTAAGGGATTCTGAATCCATGCTTCCTGAGTTCAAGTCTTAGCTCTGGTTTTTTAACAGCCTGGGCAAATTAACAATTCTCCCCCACTTTCCCTCAGTTTCTCCAGATAATGAAAGGACCAGTGTTAAAGGTTATCTGGAGGATCAGGTAGGTTGATGTGCATGAAGTACTTAGAGAAATGCCTGGCAAAATATAGACAGATGACACATATTAGTTTAAATTAATTGTTATTTTTTTCATTGTTTTCTTTTTTTATTAACAGATAATGTATTATTTGCCTCAGGGGTACAGGTCAGTGAACCATCAGGCTTCCACATTTCACAGCACTCACTGTAGCACATACCCTCCTCAATGTCCATAACCCAGCCACCCTATCTATCCCTACCCCCTACCCCTCAGCAACCCTTAGCTTGTTTTGTGAGATTAAGAGTCTTTTATGGTCTTTCTCCCTCCCAATCCCATCTTGTTTCATTTTTTCCCTCCCTACCCCCACAAACCCCTGCCCTACCTCTCAAATTCCTCGTATCAGAGAGATCATATGATATTAATTGTTATTCTTGACTGGGAGCTCATAAAAGGCTCCAGCCCTTTTCTTTGTCTCTTAAAGCATCTTGCACACAGTAGGTGCTCAATGAATGGCTTATTTAGTTCAAGTCAGGATGCATTTGGTTTTACCCTCAACATTCTGCAAGATCCTATACTGAATCAGACCACCTACTAGGAATGGGGCTCCAAGATGAAATCAGACACAATTTGTGCCCCCTTGGAAGCTCACAACCTCATCGGGAGACCGAGGATGTAAACCAGTAACAATCATGTACATGAGATCAGAAACATGGTGGAACAATGCAGAATTGGTCCAGGAACCTGTGGAGGTGTGGGGTGTATATGAAGGCAGTGATATCACAGAGGAACTAATGTCTGAGTTTTTGAAGAGAGAGTGGGAGTGCCGCTAACGAACAGCAGCAGGGTGGGCAGAAGGAATGTACAGTGAAAGGTGTAGGTGTGTGGGATAGCAAAGGGTGTTGAATATTGCAGGAGCATGTACCTCAAATGGTACTGTGGAGGGGGTGGGGCAGCACAAGCAGGAGTCAGACTATAAAGAACCTGTGAGTCATGGGAAGACTTGCCATGAAGTCAAGGTCTTAGCTGTGGAATGATGTGATCAGCTTTGTTTCAGGTTCGTTAGGTCCTTCCCCCTGGTGGGCTGCACAAAGGATTGATTGGAGGGGCTAGGGACAGGGGCAGGAGATCAGTTCCTGGCTATCCCAACAGCCCAGGTACGAGACATGGAAGATTAAAGAGAGTGGCAAAGAAGTGAGCCAGAAGTTTTCCCTCGAGGAAATCTTAAGTTTAGTTCAGATCTGCATTCATTTGCTAGGGCTGCTGTAACAAAGGACCATAAGCTAGGTGGCTGAAACAGCAGAAATGTATTGTCTCAGGGTCTGCAGAATACAAGTCCAAGGTCAAGCGTTGGCAAGGCAGGGTCTTTCTCAGGTTATCAGGAGAGCATCTGTTCCACGTCTCTCCCCTAACTCGTGGTGGTGTGCTGGCAATCTTTGGCAGTCCCAGGCTTGTAGACCTCTGCCTTCAGCTGAACATGGTGGGGTGTGGGTGTGGGTGCGTGCGCGCCCTTGTGCAGGCCCGTGCAAAGTTCCCCTTTCTATAAAAAGACTAGTCATTTTGGGTTAGGAATGCATCCTCCTCCAGGATGACTTAACTAATTACATCTGCCACAACTCTGTTTCCAAGTAGGGTCACATTCTGAAGTACTGAATGTTAAAACTTCAACATATGAATGGGCATGGAGTGGGTGGGGCGGAACACAATCCAACCCATCACAGGACTGAAGCTAACTGCAGGATGAAAGGTGCTTGACCATCTAAAAAACAGCTCCTGCTTTCCCTGCCCTACTTGCCTTTTACTCATGATCCCATAATCTCTCTTCCTGGCATGATATGCAGGGCAGAGTATGTGCTTATATTTTGTCCCTTTCAAGACACTTCCATATCTTTTATCCATTCAGCATGTATTTACTGAACAGCTACTCTCTGCCAGGCACTATGCTAGAAGCTGCACATTCAGGTCCATGAGGGCAGTCTTACTTGTACTTTGCAGGGTGGGAGTTGCATTCCCATTTTCCAGAAGAGCAAGTCAAGGCCAAGACAGGTCACAGGGGAGGTTGATGTGCACCCACTGAATTGGGAGCAGAGCCTTGAAATAAGTCTCCTCATTCTCATGGAAGACAGTGGGGATGGTGACCATGAGGAATGGGGGGGATGTTCTCTGGGGCTGCAGAACCCCCAACAGCTCCACTCTGGGGTCTCCCTACAATCTGTACCATACACCAGTGGAGCTGGGCTCCTGTGGTGTAATAAGGGGAAAGAAGCCTGCTCTGTTCCATGTCTGGTAGTTTGCAGGGGTAACAACATCAGTTGGTCCATGGGGCTGGACACTCATATTGCTCAAGTCTGGTGTCTCCCTACAGATATATGCTCTATGCCCAAAGAACCTGGCCCCTGTATGGCATTTTTCCACCGTTGGTGGTACGATAAGGAGAAGAATACCTGCTCCAAGTTCATCTATGGTGGCTGCCAAGGGAACAACAACAACTTTCAGTCCAAAGCCATGTGCCAGAACATGTGCCCCAGCAACCGTGAGTCGAGTCCCCGGGGCATCCCGTCCTCACTCGGGCCCTTCTGACAGGCCTGTGTGCAGCTGCTTTGTTCAGGCATGGGCCATAGCCTTGACAAGCCAGGTGCTGACAGAGCCAACTCCACTTGGAGATGAGCATGCACCTGGCAGAGGGATGGACGGCGGTATTCTGGGAACTGAGGTTGGGAAGGTCGTGGCCATGATCAAAGCTGGCAAGTATGAGGGGTGGAGGGAGGATGCAAACATGGTGAAATCCTAGAGACCAGCTCCAGAGAGGTCACAGGACATCCAGCCTAGGACTGGATCATCAGCACTCTATCTCTACCACAGCTCCGTTCTCCTATAAGGACGAAAGCTATAGCTCCCCAGAGGAAACCCACTTTGTTTTCACTTCCTGTGCTAAGATGCATGAATGTCACTTCAGACTCACTCTGAAGATAAGCTGAATCCAAGATGCTTAGCAGGTCTTGTCCTACATTCTCACCAGGCTCCAAATCATCAGTGCATAAGGATGCACCTGAACAACCACCGGGAGTTGGCTCGTGATTCAAGGCTCTGTCCGTGCTCCTGACTGATGCTCCATATTGATGCTCCACTCTTGAATTCCACATTCCAAGGGCTCAGCTCTTCTCCAGGCAGAGTTCTGGGATCTGCCTTCCCCTTTCTCTACCTCAGCCTCTTTTCACACATGGTCCCATTTTTTTTTAATTCCATCCCTATGCTTCTTTCCTATATGTCCAATGTCTAGAACCCCCTGTCTATACCTGCATATGTCCCAGTTTTCCCCAATAAAGTATGCTGTTTAGTCCTGTGCCTCTGAGGCTGAATAACTCATATTGGTTGGTACATTACACTTTGCAGAGAGTAAAGGTTCATTGAAGATTTTGTGACACCAAAAAAGGGAGTGAAAACTGTCAGAACCTTGAGAGTTTGGAGCTCCAGGAACATTGTGATCCTCCTCTGTTTCTCCAAAAAATTGCAGACCCTTTTAAGACAAGGGTCTATGGGCATTTCCTTATTTTGGAGAGCCCAGAATCCAATCCTAGGACAAGGACATGGGTAGAGGACTTTACTTAGGAGATCTCTCAACACACATAAGGTAGGGTGAGGTAGGTGATACAGACAAGAGAGGAGTCAGTTATGAGCTGGTTACCATGGGGGAAAATTGCAGCTTACTGCCCCTGGGGACCTTCTGAGGAGTCCTGTAAAATATGTGTCCAGATGTCTGCATTCATCTCCAGTGATGAGGCAGCGGAGGCCTTTACGCCCTTCCTGGATGCCTGGGTCTATGAAAGTTCTTACTCCTCCAGATTGTTTCCCACACAAGCTGACAAGCTGTCAGGGAGCCAGAGCAGTCCTATAGCACGGAAGTAAAGACTCTTTGACACTTGAGATGGGACGCTATCACGGTACACTGGCCACAATAAGGAGTCAAAAACTAACAGAAGCTACACTGCAGACGGACCTCCAAAGCATCAAGTGATGCAGAAAAAGCCAGACACGAGATGTCCTATATTGTGTGATTCCATTTATAGAACATCCAGAATAAGAAGATCCACAGAAATAGAATGTAGGTTACGGGTTGTCGGGGCAGAATTAGGCTGGGGAAAATAGTGACTGCCAGTAGGTAGAGGTTGTCCTTTTTCTCTTTTTCCTTTCTTTCTTTCTTTCTTTTTTCTTTTTCTTTTTGTTTTGTTTTGTTTTGTTTTGTTTCTTTAAGTAATCTCTACACCAGAGGTGGGGCTAGAGCTTCTGAGATGAGGAGTCATGTGGTCTTCTAACTGAGCAAGTCAGGTGCCCCTAGGGTTTTCTTCTGGAGTGATAAAAATACTGTGGAACTAATAGAGGTGGTGGTCACACAACATTGTGTAGGCACTTAAAAACCTCTGATCTGTCCACTTAAAAATGGTTCACTTTATCTGATGTTAATTCCACTTCATTTTTTAAAACAATTAGAAAAATGTGCACTAGATCTCTCTCCTACAGCTGCAAGCGAAATTAGAGGCAAGCCAAGAACATGTCTTATTAACACTTCACACACTAAGTTGGAAATTTCAGGGAAGAATCTTCAAGCCCCATGGCTGCTGCTTCTGAGGTCATAACTAATATTTAGTATTTCCTCCTGCATCACCATTCCAAAGTGCACCCAACAATAGAGACTCCGCATTAGCTCTGACATCCTTTCCTGCTTTCAAAGCACCATGATCTTGACACACACTCTCTGAAGATTTGGTTCAACCTGGGATCAACCTGGCTCCTCCAGACCACATGCTACTCAGGGTAACATCTTTACGTTTTGACGATGGTTAAGGAAAAGGGGTGGTCCAAAGAGATGAAAAAGGAGAACAGAAGGGAAATGAAAGGGACGCCTGGGTGGCTCAGCTGGTTAAGTGGCTGCCTTCGGCTCAGGTCATGATCCCAGCGTCCTGGGATCGAGTCCCACATCCAGCTCCTTGCTCAGCAGGGAACCTGCTTCTCCCTCTGCTTCTGCCTGCCATTCTGTCTGCCTGTGCTCACTCTCTCTCTCTGACAAATAAATAAAATCTTAAAAAAAAAAAAAAGAAGGGAAATGAAAGGCAGGGAGAAAGAGACCCAGACAGAGACTCACAAGAAAAGAGAAAAAGGCAGTCACAGAGTGAAAGGAGGAGGCACAGAGAGAAGGAAAATAAACAGTGTGAGAAAATCAAGCAGACAGACAAATAGATGTGTCAGAAGTAGAAGATTGAAAAGAAGAAAACTGGGATATTCTTGACTCTAAACTCCCTCTGGATGATGGAAGATGCTGAAATTGAACATTCCCTTCTCTGAGGGAGTCTAGAAGTCCCAGACAAGCTTTGCCCCCTCTCCCTGGCTGACCAGAGAGTCAGAGAACCTCAGCGAGCTGAGAAATAGAAGCTGCTTGTGAAGGGCCCTTTCCCCAAGTGTCGAGGCTGTGGGTGTCAGCTACTCCCACTGATGGCCTCGGGGACTTGGCATTCCCCAGCAGAGGGAGTGTGGCTGTCTTGTCTTCAGTGATATGTGGCTCCAGGGCCAGGGCAGCCAAAGCTCAGAAGCAGGAGCTACTGGGAGCAGTTCCTAATTTTGGAGCCACCAGCCAGGCCAGTAGATCTTAAAATGGGGCTCTTGGGACTTCTGCCAGTCCTGGCACTTTTCATCCTCTTGGGGGGAGTCCAGGAACCTGAGCTCGTTGAGGGGTTCTTTGGCAGTAAGTACTGGGGACTAGGGCCTCCCAGTGGAGATATGGAAGTTGCTGGGAGGGAGGAACAAAGAGTTCTAAGGATGAGGAACACCTCCCCCACTCAGCCTGAGGTTTTAGATGGGAGAAAGGGAGATATTCAGTCTTTCTCTCAGAGTCCTACCATCTTCTAAGATGCCTCCTGTGAGTGCAAGAACCTGGGTCTCTAGCAACAGACAGCCCATTATCATTATGAGAGGGATTCTTTCTGGAGGTGCCTGGACCTGGAGCTTATGAGATGGACTAAAGGTGCTGCTGGGACCTTATGGGCCTTTCCTGCAAGAAAGCTCCCTCACCCTAGCTCCACCCTTAGCAGCTTTGAATCTTCCAGTTGCAGCCCCCAAAAGTCTCCCCACACTCGCAGCACCAGAGGGTCCTTGCCTGTGGAGTATAGAATGGTCTCTTGAAGTCCCTTGGAATGCTGAGATATGCAGACACCCTTAAGCAGCAGCTAAAAATACACTGAGCACTCAAGAGTGAAGCCATACATTGTAGGTTTCAAATCCTGGCTCCTCTCCTTAGTAGTAGCTGTGTGACCTTGGGGAAGTTCACATAACCACCCTGTGCTCCAGATTCCTCTGTTTATAAAATGTGGATATTATGAGACTGACGTGCTGCCTACTGTGCTAAGGAGGCAGCTTAAAATGTGGATATTGATAGGACTCACCAATAGAAATGCCACAGGATTCAGGAGAAGAGAACAAGAACACAGGAAGCACCTCGTTAATATTAATTAACATTATTTTGTCGCAGGCCACCTGACAATGACTTCCAAGATTTGTCACCTAATCCTTGAAACAGCTCTATAGTGAAGGAATCAAGGTCCAAAGATGGTGCCCGCCATTCCAAGGGTGGCACAGAAATTCAAAAGCCCAGCCATCTGACTCCACAAATGGAAATCTCAGTCACCTGGAAAAGTGCTAGCACCCTCGCCCCCACCCAGGAAATATCCAATACAGGAAGGCCAAGTGACCAGAGTAGTCCTAGTGGACAGCATCCTTTTCCCTGAAACCTCATGAGTGGTGGGGGTGGGATTAGGACTTGTTTAGGAACTAGATGGGCAGTCAATACAGGGTTGGAAGTGGGGCCAGTGCTGTGAAAATATGGAGTCATCTGAGGGTCACTGTCTTCCTTAACTCTGCAGTAGTGCCCTGGGTCTGACCATGGAGGGTTCTGGCCTTCCTTTTTCCTTTTTCCCCTCCCACAGAGAGATGTCCCCGAATCAGGGTACCATGCAATTACAGAGAAATCGACCAGTGCGGAAAGAAGAAACCATGTCCCAAGAAGATGACGTGTTGCAGTTTTAACTGTGCAAAGAAATGTTTAGATCTCAACGAAGGTAACACACAAAACCCCTGAACTATCCAGTGTCCTCCCTGCTGACCCTTACTCTCTGCCCATCAGCACTGGCAGTGTCGTACCTCTCCCCTGGTTCCCTGATGGCTGGTCTCTGACCAAGAATCTGGGTGCATCTTATACTTGACCCAAATGCTAGAAGCATTGAACTGGAGGGTTTATTTCATTTCTGTCCCTACTCAGGTATATGATGTGTATAAGAGTTTTTGCTTTATGGACTTTAATTTTCCAATTTGTAAGAAAGAAGCAGGCATCAGACCACAAGTTTTCTGGCCTATTCTGTGATCCTCTGAGGTGCCAAGTTCCCACTGAGGTCCCATCAAATACCAGCATGGTGTCAGGTGATATGATAGCTATAAGAAACAGCTATACAATTTATAGTTCCTGGTTCCGCCCCCCAGGCTTCTCTGTCATATAAATCCAGGATGCCTTCCCTAACCATTTTTTAACCTCTTCCACACTTTCTGAAGGAAACTCGTATGATTAAACTCTAAAGAGGACCATCAAAGACCATTCATTCATTCATTCATTCAACAAATATTTACTGGTGTCCCTTATACACATGCTGGGCTCCGCTTGTTTATTATAGGACAGAGGGGCAAGAAAGGTTTGCTCAGGGAAAAGATCTATGATTTAAGATCTGAAAGATGGGCAGTAAGTAGACAAAAATTGGACGGAAGAGCTTTCCAGGCACAACTAATAATATGTGCAAAGACCCTGTGTGAGAAGACAGCATGCTCAGGCCTAGAAAGTCCAGAGACCAGAGAGTGAGGATGCCTGTGTAAGACAGAGAAATATCAGAATGGTGAGGCCATGTTAGATAGGCAAGGTTCTGACAAGGCAGGGTCTTGCTGGCCGGATTAAGGGGTCTGATCTTGATCCTAAGAGCAACATAATATCTAAGTTCAAATCCCTTGCCACCTATGTGACCTGAGGAAGTTACTTAGCCTCTCTGAACTATCATCTGCAAAATGAGGACAATAAGAGGACCTAGCTCCTCAGCCTATATGTCAATATATATGTCAAGTGCTAAGAACTTTGATAAATGGTGTCATTGTTGTGCTTCAGACTATGAGGTCCTAAACAACTCTATTTGTATCTCATAGTACTATGCACAATACAGTCGCCCATTAAGTATCTCTTGAAGTTCAGGATATGTTTGATTTTGTACTGTGAAAATTCCTGAAGCATCCTCTCAGTGCCAGATTATCTGCTAGGAACTGGTGTACAAGATGACATAATGTGAAAACCTCACTTTCTGATGCAGGAATCAAAAATATGAACAAATAATTATGTGGAAGTGATCAATGTGTGGGCAAGATTGAAAAGCAAAAAAAAAAAAAAAAAAAAAAAAGGCAAACAGTGAAGAATGGAGCCAGGAGAGAAGATATCATAGAAGAGTTTGATGTGTGGAGTGTTTTGAGGGATAAATAGGAGTACACCTAGTAAGCAAGAGAGGGGTGGACACTATGCATGTGCAAAAGCATAGAGAAGTGTAACAGCATAATATCTTTTTAGCAAGTTCATGCTGCCCTAAAAGTATTATGCTCTTTCATTCTTCCAAGTCTTTGTGGAATATTCTCTAGCAAGGCAGGCACCCAAGCAATACTGCTCTGCCATCTCCTTGCAGACATATGCAGTTTGCCAGTGAGTATTGGCCTCTGCCTGGCCAGCATTCCACGCTGGTGGTACAATAAGGAAATCAAAACCTGCATCAGTTTCAACTATGGTGGTTGCGCTGGGAATAATAACAACTTCCAATCTGAAGCTGCCTGCAGGGCCGTCTGTTCAGAAGCATGTAAGTGTCAGGGGTCCCATCTCCCATGCTCAGCCGTACAGGTGTAAGGTCTGGTTGTTGGTTGGCCCATTCCAGGAAGGCAGGCCTGGGCCCGGTAGAACCAGTAATCTCTGAGAGGCAAATAGGGGATGCTTTGGGAAAGAGAAAGTGTGAAGAGGAGCAGTAGTCAAAGGGAAGTTGGCAAGTATGAGATGGACAGGGGGTGCAAAACGAGACTATGAGAGTGAAAGGAGATACCACTAGTTATTACACTGGGACAACAGGTTTAAACTGGGACTTGACTGAAAAAGCCCAGAGCACACCAGCATGCTATGAGCCCCCAAAATCATTCCACTTCTGGTTTCTCTCCTATGGAAAGATATAAAAATGACCCCATTTCCTTTTTTCCATTAATTCCAAGATTTGGTTCCTGTATGAGTAGGCCCCAAGCATCTCATCCTTTCTATTCTGCTGTCTTGCAGAGTCACCATCTCCCTCAGTACGATAAAAAGAACTGGAACAACCTCCAGAATTTGGCTCATAATTCAGAGCCCTCTCCACATGTGCCTGCCTGATCCTTCATATTGGCTACCTCTGGCCAAATCTCAGCTGCCAAGACATTGACTGTTCCAAAAACCAAACCCCAGGATTTGCTTACTCCCTTTCCTCCAGCTCAGCTTCTCTTCACACATATAATGCCCTTCACCCTTGAACACTTTCTCAGTGTCTGATCCTATCTCTTCACTCTTACAGTACCTGTGTATGCTTCAAAAGCCTCCAGCTTTCCTAATAAAGTGTTCTGTAGGTCTGATGTTTCTGAGAATGAATAATTCACACCTACTCCCTCTGTGCAGTGTTTGCAGAACAAGCAATCACTGGGTGTTCCAGTGACACCAAAAGAGAAGAGTATGGAAATCCTACAAATTGGGAATTCCGATGATGCTCTGGCCTGTGTAAAATTGTCATGGAATGCTTAGAATGGAACCAAGCTTGCTTGGGTGAGGGAAAATGAGACTTGAGCTCCATTAACTTCATGGGAAATATATCTCTGAAAAGGCTGTGGGTTTGTTTCCTGGACTTTCAATAAAGGATACACTTCCAGTGTCCAGCACAGGCAGTACAAAATAGAAGATAACTGTGGAAGAGACATGACAGGAGGAGATGGGTCAGCAAAGAGATGAAGAGGGAAGGGAGAAGAGAGATGTTGGAGGAGAAAAAGATACTGCATGATGGCACAGTTTTAAGGCAGGGACCTACAATTCTTTCACTCACTTCAGCCTAGTGGTAGAAGCCTTGGAGTCCACAGCCCCTCCCTTTGAATCTCGGCAAACTGTGGGACTGCTTTGACTGGTAGAGTAAAAATAGATGATGCTGTGTGACTTCCAAGGTTAAGCCAGAAAAAGTGCACTCCACCCTCTTATGATGCTTGTTTCTGGGGGTGCATGAGGCAGTTGCCATGTAAGAGGGCCAATTGCCCTGAGACAACCATGCTGGGGAGGCCCAAGCATGTGCTCTGGTTGACAGCCCCAGAAAAGATCAACCTGAGAGCCAAGGTCTGTTGCCAGTCACATGAATGAGCGTCCAATCCCATGGAGCTTCAGATGACTATGGCCCCAGCAGACATCTGACTGCAACCTGGTGAAGACCCCAGGAGAGACACCGAGCTCATTCCTTCCCAAACTGCTCACCCACAAAGTGGTGAGAAATAGAGAATATTCTGGGAAATTTTATTCACAGCAATAGGTAGGTAATTGGAAGAGATGGGAAGGAAGTGAAAGGAAGAGGAGAGGCAAGGAGGGGAGGGATGGAGGAGAGGAAAGGCATAGAGAAGTCAAGGGGAAGGTAAGAAGGAGTCTCCAAAGGACTGGGCAAGATAAGAAGGTGCCCAGCTTAAAGAGGCAGCCCCACAGCAGGAGGCTTGGCCACCACAACACACCAAAACCTGGATGTATCTTTCAAATGAATTCATTGTCTAGTATAACTTGAATCAGGAGGCTCTAAAGAGAGTCTGGGATCCACTTACTATTGAAGTGCCTCTCCACGTCTCTGTTTATCTCTCTCTCTCTTTTTTTAAAGATTTTATTTATTTATTTAACAGAGATCACAAGTAGGCAGAGAGGCAGGCAGAGGGAGAGGGAGAAGCAGACTCCCCGCTGAGCAGAGAGCCCGATACGGGGCTCGATCCCAGCACCCTAAGATCATGACCTGAGCTGAAGGCAGAGGCTTTAACCCACTGAGCCAGTGGGTTAAACAGCCAGGCACTCCTGTTTATCTCTTTTTTAAAAAGGCTGGTTAAACTGATGAGTATTTCTGAAAATGCTGTTAGCAAATACTACATTAGAATTACTTGGGGGTGGGGAAGGGCTGTCTAAAATAGAGATCCTCAAGGAACTGTAGATGCCGCTGCCCCAGAGCAGTGTCACCCATCTACAGTCAACCTCACCATGTTCTTCAACATGGCTATGAATGGTGAGCCCTTGGTTTGGGTCTCCTTCCAGCTGTTAGCAGACAGAGTTCCAAAGACAGCAGATAACTTTAGTGCTCTGAGCACTGGGGTGAAAGGATTTGGTTGTAAAGATTCCTGATCTCATAGGATTATTCCAGGATTTATGTGCCAATGTGGTGACATCAGTTGCTAAAATGGCACTGGTGACCAGTCCATCTATGGGGAGAAATTTGTTGATGAAAATTTCATCTCGGGGCGCCTGGGTGGCTCAGTGGGTGAAGCATCTGCCTTCAGCTCAGGTCATGCTTTCAGGGTTCTGGGATCGAGGCCCACATCAGGCTCTCTGCTCAGTGGGGAGCCTGCTTCCCCCTCTCTCTCTGCCTACCTGTGACCTCTCTCTCTCTCTAAAATAAATAAATAAAATCTTTAAAAAAATCTTCATTCATATGATGAAGGTGATGGGTTAATAATATCAAAGAGTACTTCTCAATTTGAGGAATTAAGGCAGCTCAGGAACCCAGCCAAATCTAGTAAGCACCTGATGCTTGTCTGTCCCATTAGTCCTTTCAATCCTTGATTAATGTTAACATACATGAATGACTGGAACAAAATCATTCTGTCCTAGAGGGCAATGGATCAGAGTGGTCCTTGGAAATGGCCAGAATGTTCCTTGAAGTTTGTAGATTCTGCTTACTTGCTGTCCTCAGGAATGAACTCAGAGCCCTAAGGGCTGAGCACAGAGAACCCTCTGCCTTATAAGGACCTCAGTGGAGATGTTTTTCTTTGTTAACAATTTGCTCATTGCTCTGCCCGTTAGAACCCAGAGGATACCTCAAGTGAAATCTTCAAGTGTTACTCAGGGTGTCATACAGATCCAGGACTCCTCATCTTCCCTCTCCTTCTTATTCTCTCCTTGAAACTCTCTCCAGAGCCAGAAATGCCTAGAGGAAGCTAGAGATGGTTTTGAAACTCAGGGAACATTGAGTTCCACAGCCCCAATCACCCTCCTTTTTTAAAACCCATGTACAAATGGAAGCTTCTAGTAGGAAATAGACTCATCCAAGATCACATAGAAAATCAATAACAAACTGGAGGAAAAAAATCCAGGTTTGAAGGGTAGCAAGGTGTTGACAGATTATACAGCCTACTTGGAAATCAGAATGGATATAGTGGCCTTTTGTCAGTCGTTTTGTCAATATTCCTTTCTTTTTTTTTAATGTTATGTTAGTCACCATACAGTACATCATTAGTTTTTTTGTTTTTTTTTTTTAAAATTTAATTTTTTAAATTTTTTTAAATTTTGTATTTTTTATTTTTTATAAACATATAATATATTTTTATCCCCAGGGGTACAGGTCTGTGAATCGCCATGTTTACACACTTCACAGCACTCATCATAGCACATATCTCCCCAATGTCCATAACCCACCCCACCTCCCAACGCCCCTCCTCCCAGCAACCCTCAGTTTGTTTTGTGAGATTAAGAGTCCGTTATGGTTTATCTCCCTCCTGATCCCATCTTGTTTCATTTATTCCTTTCCTACCCCACAAACCTCCCATGTCTCATCATTAGTTTTTGATGTAGTGTTCCATGATTCATTGTTTGCATATAACACCCAGTGTTCCATGCAATACAAGCCCTCCTTAATACCCATCACTGGGCTAGCCCACACCCCCTTCCCTCTAACAACTGAAGAAGTCTCTACCAGGAGTCTTTCTTTTAAAGATTTTATTTAATTATTTGAGAGAGAGACAGAAAGAGCACAAGTGAGGGGAGGGGCAGAGGGAGAAGGAGAAGAAGACTCCTCAGTGAGCAGGGAACCCAGTGCAGGGCTCAATCCCAGGACCCTGAGATCATAACCTGAGCTGGAGACAGATTCTTAACCAACTGAGCCACCCAGGTGCCCTGAAATTCTTTATATGAGGTAAAACCAGCTTTCTACCATAAAAGCTGAAAAAGTTAAACTCTATCATTCAAAATTCAGTAAAGGACACAGAAACTACACTCAGCCTTTCAAACAGAGAAGACTTAATACTGAAAATTGGCTATATGAGCATTTGTGGGGGTTGGGAGATACTTTCATCACTCCTGGATTTGAAAGAATAAAATCTTTAGGGTTCATAGACCTAGGAGTTCATAGATGGGGCCCCGGCATAGCTGTTGCTCATACATCTGGCAGGACAGAGAGGAGAGGCTAGGACCGTCTGGCTGGCACTCAGTCTTCTAAAATGCACTGTGACTGGTTTTCAGACCTCTGAGGGGAACCTGACTCAAATGGTACTGGGTTCACTGAGTCAGGAGATACAGCCAACTGGTGCTAGTTATCAGAGACAGTGCAATGCATATGGCTTGGAAAGTGCCAAAAGAATCCAGAGGAGAAAAGTATAACTGTGTTTTGCTGGTGGAGACATGCTAACCAGACCCAGAAAAGGAAGAAAACTCCATATCCCCTCATTTCACCTGTCAATTTCTTCTCAGTGTCTCCCATGCAGAGTCTAACTGGAACTGCTGGAAGTAACTGACAAAAGAATGAGGGAAAACTTAGTTTGTAGAGTCCCACTGGAAGCATCACAGAGAAGAGTATGAAATAATAGACTTGCAACTGGACATATGCATTCTCCCAGCCTCTCTTGCAGCTAGGAAGTTGGCACTTGTCTTGGGCTCAATCAGACATTCCCACATTGAACAGACATTGAACTGGAAACTAGTAAGCAAAGAAGAAAGGCCAATGGGGAATTTATTTTGATAGAAACAGTGACAACAGACAACTTAATCCTGTTTCTGGTAGTAGCAGGGATGATGGTGATGGCACAATGGGGCAAGATGGTACAAGTGTTCAGTGTTCTGTTGACTCTGGCCCCAACTTTGTAGCCTTACTTATTCCCAGCCATTCTCCTAGTCTTATTTTCTTGTACTTCTGGTGATCCTGTGAACTACCCAAATTCTTAAAAAATAAATTTCCTTTCTGCTCAAAATAACCAGAATTGCATTTATGTCTAGGAACCCTGATGGATATAGCAAGGATGGCACCTGGAGGAACTTTGAGCCTAGAAGTCTGAATGAGCACAAGAGAACTTTTATCTTGGAGTCCCTGGATGGCTCAGTCAGTTGAAAGTCTGACTCTTGATTTCAGCTCAGGTCATGATCTCAAGGTTGTAAGATTCAGCCCTTCCTTGGACTCTGTGCTGCGCATGGAGCCTGCTTAAGATTCTCTCTCTTCCTCTCCCTCTGCCCTTTCCCCCTGCTTGTGCATGTTCTCTCTCTCAAAAAAAAGAAAAGAGAACTTTTTTCTTGGCAGAGAGGTTGTCACTCTTCCGTGATGTGTTTCAATGGAGTTTTTCTCCATGATTTGTTCTCGAAGCCTGTCATCATGTTATGAGCCCCATATTTCTCTAGGTTAAGTTTTACCTTGAAAAAGTGTGCCATGTAGAACATGGATGTCCAGATGTATGTAACACTGAGGTCATTTACTATCTGACTTTCTCACTGGAAGGATCTAGTCATTAGGAATAACTGGAGCTTGAATGAGAATCAGAGAGAACATTCTCTTCAAAATAACAGGATAAAGCAAAACTAGTTCCATGAAGAGCAGAAAAACTTTGAACTTGAGGAACTGTTCAATAAAGCTGGCCCCAGCCCTTAGATTCTGTGCAACAATGAGTCACTCTGTCTCTTCTTTGGGCCCCAGTTACCATACTTGCACCATTGGAAAAGAAAAAGAAAGAATCTTCCCCCACAGATTCACCTGAAGATCTCATCCTTCCCACCTCCAGTGACATCCAAAAAGATATTACTGGAGGTAGTGATGGGAGAAGGGCAGATATGTGCAGAGCCACAGAAGATCCAGTAAAACATACTATAGACTATACACCTCCCAGAAAGACGTGAGGCTCCGGGTCCTTGTTCTATAATGGCACTGGTGACCAGTGAACTGCACTCCACCACAGTAACATATCAGGAAGGGAGAACTGAGCCCGTGTAACTATCATTGCTTTCTGAAATTTCCACTTAGATTTCTCAAGACATAAATTATTCTTAAAGTGATCAACCTTATTTTTGCCCTCTGGACATTTATTTGGAACATAAATAAGGTAAAAATGGAAATCAACTCCTTTGGTATGTGAGTGTTTATGATAAATGTATTTGTTACACGTACAAGCACATCTTCTCTCTAAGCCCTGGTTCCCCTATTATATTAAATGAGGATGGCAATAATATCTATTCCAAGGACTTTCTATGACAATGTAATGAGAGAAGGCAGAAAACTTCCTGACATATAGTTAGTGCTCAAGTCATGTTAGTCTCCTTCCCTTTCTAGATAAGACAAAGGTTACCTGGAGGTTAGAATCTAAATGGAGAAACTTCATTCTTTCAAAATTCCACCCAATTTACTTCCCCCATTCTCATACCACTCAATCAACGGGTCTTGATCAAGAGTAATTTAATTAATTCTTTACACATACACACACATGCATGCACATATAATTGATGTGAGGTTAGTAAAACCTCTTTGATAAGTATAAGAGCTGGATAACCAATAAGAAGTTCCTACTAGCTTCTCTAATGTGCATTTAATAAATCTTAAACTTGCCCTCCATCTTCTAGAACTACAATAACCCTACACCGAAGTCACCTGATAAAAGGCCAAGTCACTGAGTCATGGCCAAAGTTCCCCCAGGACAACCTGGGTACAGAATGCCTGGTTTTCAAAGTCCAGTGCCTCCCACACTGACCCACAAAGCCTGTTCAGTAAAAAAAAGTACAGACACACCTCATCAAGCACTACCCTCACTGCATGGAGTTTTTATCATGCTGCCAATGTCAGAAATTTTTTAAATTAAAGTATTTATGTCTCTAACCTTTCTGCAGAGTATCCTAACCTTGACACTATTAACTCTGTATGGTAGGGCTATCCTGTACCTTGCAGGATGTTTAGCAGAATCCCTGGCCTCTACCAGTAGGTCCCTTCCCACTCCCAAGTTGTGATCATCTAAATCGTCTCAGACATTGTCACATGTCCTAGGGGACACACTCTCTCTCAAATAAATAAATAAAATCTTAAAAAATAAAAAATACAAAAAACAAATGTTGTCTACCTGGATATAATTTTTAAAATCATATTATAATACATAATACCTACGTTTTATAGAAAGTAATATCTACATTTTATAGAAATTTCAAACGTACCAAAGTGTAAGGAAGAAAGTTAAAAATTGTCAGAATCTTACCTTCCAGAGACTTTCACTTGCACATGTAGCTTTCTGCATGTATGCAAACACATGAAGCTACTACAGATCACAGATTCTTATATATGACTGGGATACTAAACCTCTCAATAACCTGACAGACCAGTGGTTTTCAAAGTTTGTCTCCTTTTCTGGTAGCAGGAACATCACCTGAGAATTTACTAATTCCTAGTCTTACTGGATCAGAATCTCTGGGAGTGTTTCTCACATGTGTTTTTTGTTTTGTTTTGTTTGTTTGTTTTTCTCACAATTTGTGTTTTAAGAAGCCTTCCAGGTGATTCTGATATACATTCCAGTTTAAGAACCTCTGTTGGGTAGCTCAGGTGGTTAAGTGTCTGATTCGTGATTTCAGCTCAGGTCATGATCTCATGGTCATGAGATTGAGTTCTACACTGAATGTGGAGCCTGCTTAAGATTCTCTCTCTCCCTCTGCCTCTGCCCCCTCCCTTTGCACACACACTCTCTCTCTCTAAAGGAAAAGAGAGAGAGAGAGAGAGAGAGAGAGAGAAAACCTCTTCTAGAAAGGAAGAGAATGTACTAGTCAACCAGACAGGTATCCTATAGTCAGACAACCGAGTCTAGGTCATGGCTCTACTACTTACCAACTCTATATTTGGGGAACATTATTTAACCTCTCTGAGAGCTTCCGTGTCTTCTATAAAATAGAGCAAATGATTTAACCCACTTTATTGATCGACCATTCTGATGTATGTAAAGCTCTCAGTATAATTTAGCTCTTGCTAGATTCTTGTCTTAGAACTAGTCAGATATGATGATGATGTGTCATAAAAAACTTGTGGAATGCAGCTCAAGTGGTTTTTAGAGGGAAATTTTTCACATGTTTCTATTTGAAAAGAATAAAGTTGTATGTCATTAACCATGTACAGAACCCAAGATGTTAGGGAAGAACTACAGAGTAAATCTCACACAAAAAATAGACAAAAACTGGGGTGCCTGGGTGGCTCACTGGGTTAAAAGCCTCTGCCTTCAGCTCAGGCCATGATCTCAGGGTCCTGAGATCGGGCCCCGCATCGAGCTCTCTGCTCAGCGGTGAGCCTGCTTCCCCTCTCTCTCTGCCTGCCTCTTTGCCCACTTGTGATCTCTGTCTGTCAAATAAATAAATAATACCTTTTAAAAAATAGACAAAAACTATAAAGAGTAGAATAGAAGGCAAGATAGAGAACAGCGAAAGCTATCAGTTGGGGGGAGAGGAAGTGAAAAAAGATTTTTGTAAAGCATTCAGCAAGCTTCCTTTATACATAACATATACACATGCACATACTTATTTCCACATATTCAGTCATGCACAGAGGACATCATTTTTTAAAGTTTATTTATTTATTTGAGAGAGAGCCCACAGAGGGGAGGGGCAGAAAGAGAGGGAGTCTTAAGCAGACTCCACATGGACTCCCCCAGGAGCCAGACTCAGGGCTCAATCTCAGGACCCTGAGGTCATGACCTGAGCTCAAACCAAGTCAGATGCTCAACTGACTGTGCCACCCAGGTACCCCACAATTTTCCTTTATTTTAATGAAATGGAGGAGCAGAGAGGTAGGACTGAGAAAATTAAAAAGCAAGTAGGACTCCACCTCTTGCAGAGTCACCTCTAAATGTCCAGGGGATGAGGCTGGGATATTCAGGAACATCACAACATGCCCCACTCTGCCTCTCATCCCGATTGGACTACCTCTTCTGTCTCTTTCTTATTATCCTTCACCATTAGAGGTGAAGAGCCATATAGATAAGGGGTATAAGATAAAAGCCATACAGGTACGAGGATAAGAGAGCTTGAACCTTTGCTCTTGCTTGTGTGAAAGATGCTTGATGCCTGAATATCTGCCATAAGAGTGATCATCCATCCATTCATTCTCCAACAACAAACATGGATTGAGAACTTGCCAGCCTTTGCAGCCTGCCTATCCTGGGTTTGGTTCTTGGCTCGGCAGTCTCCAGCATGACATTAGGAAAGGCCTTTCACCTCTCTGGCCTTAGTTTCTTTATGTAAAGTTGGAAATCTTAATATCCACCTTGAAGGATAATAGCAAGGATAAAATCATTTCCATAAAAGGGACATAAAAAGAGAATACAAAGAAATTTGTAACCCTGCCTTAGAGAATCTTATAGCTTTATTTCTGTTAACAAACTGAGCTAAAAATCAGACCTGGGTTAGGCATGTACATTTCAGAAATGAGTTTGATGAGATCTTTGCTCTCAAGAGTCTTCTTGTTAAGGAAGTGAGGGAGTATTTAGAGCTGCTACTATTTATTGGTGCTTTTCTATATATCAGTGCTACCCACTGGTTATTTCTAACCCCTTAGTAAGCCTCAAATGTGGACATACTCCCATCTCACAGTGAAAGGAATGGAATGTCAAAGATATAAGTGATTTATCCAAGATCACACAGTCAGGGAATGATTGAGTCAATCCCAAGTCAGTCCTCCTTTCATGATGGAATATCATTCTAGAAGGACTATGAAATAGAACATGGAACCTGGGAAATCTTACTTATAAGGCATAGAAATTCAGATCTGAAAGGATACTCAAAGATGACAGAGTTAAACTCCTTAATTTTACAAATGAAGAAATGGGGTTTTGGAGAAGTTAAGTGGATGCATGATCCTGAAGTAGTAAGGAGCAGGGCTAAGATTTGAATTCAGTTGAGTTGGATCCTTAAGTATGGGATTTTCACCACATTAGGCTACTCTCAGAAGTAAAAACCTCAACTTCTCTGTAGATGGGTAAGACCATGGCAGGGTTGGCTGGGTGGGTCAAGTGGGCCAGGTGGGACTATGAAGAGGAAGGTGATGGCTTTGGCCTCTCTCAGCTCTTTTCTATCTTTAGGTCCTGCCAGGCTTGGCTCCTGAAATGCATGCAATCTCTCTTTGGAATTTGGCTGTTGGCCAAAGGTCTCAATGCCACGATGGTTTTACAACATTAAAACTTTTCAAATGTGAGAAGTTTTTCTACGGAGACTATAACAGCAATGGCAACAACTTTTTGAGGAAAGAATCATGTGAGAAAGTTTGCAAGGACACCTAATATCCTAGTAAGACCACAACCCTCAGTCAGGATTGCTCTTGGGCAATACAAGGCATTTTTGTGAATGAGAGATGTATCTCTTCACCCCCAAATCGATTCTTCCTGCTGTGTTCTTGAAATCACTTATCTCTGTGCCAGAAATTCTACCAATATTAAAAACATGTTTAAATTCTCACAACCTTCCCCTAAAACTACGTACATCCACACAAATATGCTGGGGAAATGAATTAGAGTTAACAGCCACTTACACTTTGTTTGAATTATTCCTCAGCCTATTGGAGGACGGAGTGAACGGTAAATCTAAAAACACTGGGCAAGACATCATAAGGACTTGCAATAGAAAAGAAAAAGAATTCCTGGAATCATGTGAAACAAGACAAAGGACAGAAACCAGAGAGGCAAAGGGAATTGTGGGTGGGGGGTGAAGATTTTAGGATCATTGTGTTTTGTTAGTCACCATAAAATATATCATCAGTTTTGACACAGTGTTCCAAGATTCATTGTTTCCATACAACACCAGTGCTCTATCCAATATGTGCCCTACTTAATACCCACCACCAGGCTTACCCATCTTCCCACCCTACCCTCTAAAACCTTCAGTTTGTTTCTTAGAATTCACAGTCTCTCGTGGTTCATCCCCACCTCCGATTTCCCCCAATTCACTTTTCCTTTCCTTCTCCTAATGTCCTCCATGATATTCCTTATGTTCTACAAGTAATTGAAACCATATGATAATTGACTCTCTCTGCTTGACTTATTTCACTCAGCATAATCTCCTCCAGTCCCATCCATGCTGATGCAAATGTTGGGTATTCATTCTTTCTGATGGCTGAGTAATATTCCATTGTATATATGGACCACATTTTCTTTAACCATTTGTCTGTTGAAGGGCATCTTGGCTCTTTCCACAGTTTGGTGACTGTGGCCATTGCTGCTATGAACATTGGGGTACATGTGGCCCTTCTTTTCACTTTCATCTTTATCTTTTGGGTAAATACCCAGTAATGCAATTTCTGGGTTGTAGGGTAGCTCTATTTTTAACATCCTGAGGAACCTCCATACTGTTTTCCAGAGTGGCTGCATTGGCTTGCATTCTCATGGTACTGGAGAGTATTATGCTAAGTAAAATAAGTCATTCAGACAAAGACAATTATCATATGGTTTCACTTATATTTGGAATATGCAGAATAGTGCAGGAGACACCAGGGGTATAGGTGGTGGTGGAGGGGGACTGAATGGGAAGAAGTCGGAGAGGAAGACAAGCCAAATGAGACTCTTGACTCTGGGAAACAAACTGAGGGTTGTGGAAAGGGAGTGGGTGGAGGGGGGTGGGGTAATTCGGTGATGGGCAGTAAGGAGGGCATGTGTCCTGATGAGCACTGGGTGTTATACACAATGAATCACTGAACATTATATAAAAAGCTAATGATGTCCTATACCATGGCTAATTGAATTTAAATTTTAAAATGAAAAAAAAAAATCTAAAAAAGTGAAATTTTTTTCCAATTTATTTATTTTCAGAAAAACAGTATTCATTATTTTTTCACCACACCCAGTGCTCCATGCAATCCATGCCCTCTATAATACCTACCACCTGGTACCCCAACCTCCCACACCCCCGCCACTTCAATCCCCTCAGATTGTTTTTCACAGTCCATAGTCTCTCATGATTCACCTCCCCTTCCAATTTACCCCAACTCCCTTCTCCTCTCTAACACCCCTTGTCCTCCATGATATTTATTATGCTCCACAAATAAATGAAACCATATGATAATTGACTCTCTCTGCTTCTGTACCCCAATGTTTATAGCAGCAATGGCCATGGTTGCCAAACTATGGAAAGTGAAATTTTTAAAAAAGAAGCTGTTGTATATGGAGAAACACAGATAACATTAACTGATTTCCATTACTGTTTCCACAGTAAGGTTTCCAAGGCCCACTGTTGGAAAGTCACAGAGCTGGACATGGAGCCCAGACTGGTCCATTTCCAAGTCCATGATCATAACTGCTATGCTACACTTTTTTATAGATCTCAGAAATTCCCTCAAGGGGCTGATTTCCAGCCACAACTTTTGTTCAAAGGGTTTGCTGCCAAGACAACAGACACATCCCACTCTCCTCCTCCACCCCATCACTTTCCATTACATCACTACTCATTAAAAGGAAGTCACTTGGGACACTTGGGTGGCTCAGTGGGTTGAGGCCTCTGCCTTTGGCTCGGGTCGTGATCTCAGGGTCCTGGGATCGAGCCGCTTGTCGGGCTCTCTGCTCAGCAGGGAGTCTGCTTCCCTTCCTCTCTCTCTGCCTACTTGTGATCTCTGTCTGTCAAATAAATAAATAAAATCTTTAAAAAAATAATAAAAATAAAAGGAAGTCACTTGGTCCAGCCCACACTTCAGGAAGGAAGTGTGCAGGGGCATTTATACCAAGAGGTGAGGAATGTTTGGGGCCATGTTGGAAGTCTGTCTGCCCAGGGAGTAACTTGATGACAGTGACTGCTAGAAGTCTCAGTTCTTTTTCCCTTCCCCACTTTTCTTCCCTGATATTTGTTCACAGATGGAAAGCTCAAGGCTCATAGTGCCTGATCCCTGTGAGTACAAATACCCAAATGGTCCTACAACATCAACTCTAGGTTCTGAGAGATGTTTTGTTATAAAAGTTGCTTAAATGGAAAGATAAACAAAAATTGCCAGAAATAAAAAAACCAGTCCACTGGATGCCAAATAAGCTGCATGGAGCCTGGGAATAATCCTTTGACATGATATTGAGGGTATAATTAAATTTCTTAATTCTGAGGTGCTTGCCTGGCTCAGTCAGAGGAGTGTGGAACTTTCAAGTTTAACCCCCCACATTGGGTGTAGAGATTACTTAAATAAGTAAATAAACCTTTTAAAAAATTTCTTAATTCACTATGATGGAGGAAGGTCTTCCAAATGCCCCTGCGGGCAGTAGCAAGATTCTCAAGGCCTTTAAAAAGAAACTTTCTGGGTACCTGGGAGGCTCAGTTGGTTAAGCAACTGCCTTCGGCTCAGATCATGATCCCAGAGTTCCAGGATTGACTCCTGCATCTGGCTCCTAGCTCCACAGGGAGTCTGCTTCTCTCTCTGAACTTCTCCCCCCCCCCTCTCTCTCTCTCAATAAAAATAAATAAATAAATAAAAATCTAAAAAAAAAAAAAAGAAAAGAAACTTTCTGGGAAGAATAATAGAGAATAATTTAGGAGCACATATTAATGCAGATTTATAATCTGTTTTTATCAGTTAATAGTTTGGGGTGAATATTTTCTCATATCATCAAATATTCTGCAGCATGGAGCACTGGGTGTTATATGCAAACAATGAATCATGGAACACCAGGTCTTGGGATTGAGTCCCACATCAGGCTCCTGGCTGGTTCATCAGGGATCCTGCTTCTCCCTCTTTTTCTGCTTCTCTCTGCCTCTCTCCCTCTCTCAAATGAATAAATAAAACCTTAAAAACCTTATGGTATACTGTACAGTGACTAACATAACATAATAAAAAAATATTCTGCAACATTATTCCTAAAGGGCACAGAGCTTTCCTTGTATGGATAGATTATATTTTTTTAAAGCAAGCTGTTCCACATCCTCTCCAACACTTGTTGATTCTTGTCTTGTTAATTTTGGCCATTCTATCTGATGTAAGATGGTATCTCAATGTGGTTTTGATTTGAATCTCCCTGATGGCTAATGATGATGAAGATTTTTTCATGTGTCTGTTAGCCATTGTATGTCTTCTTTGGAGAAGTGCCTGTTCATGTCTTCTGTCCATTTTTTGACTTGATCAACTGTTTTTTGGGTGTTAAGTTTGAGGAGTTCTTTATAGATCTTGGATATCAGCCCTTTGTCTGTACTGTCCTTTGCAAATATCTTCTCCCATTCCATGGGTTGCCTCTTTGTTTAGCCGACCGTTTCCTTTGCTGTGCAGAAGCTTTTGATCTTGATGAAGTATCAAAAGTTTACCTTCGCTTTTGCTTCCTTTGCCTTTGGAAATGTGTTGAAAGAAGTTGCTGTGGCCGATGTCGAAGTGGTTACTGCCTATGTTCTTCTCTAGGATTTTGATGGATTCCTGTATGATGTTGAGGTTGGTAAAGCCACTTTGGAAAACAGTGTGGAGATTCCTTAAGAAATTAAAAATAGAGCTTCCCTATGACCCTGCCATTACACTACCGGGTATTTACCCCAAAGATACAGATGTAATGAAAAGAAGGGCCACATATACCCCAATGTTTATAGTAGCAATGATCACAATTGTCAAACTGTGGAAAGAGTCAAGATGCCCTTCAACAGATTAATGGATAAAATATGGTCCATATATACAATGGAGCATTATGCCTCTATCAGGATGGATGAATACACAACTTTTGTATCAGCATGGATGGGACTGGAGGAGATTATGCTGAGTGAAATAAGTCAAGCAGAGAAAGTTAATTATCATATGGTTTCACTTACTTGTGGAACATAAGGAATAACATGGAGGACATTAGGAGAAGGAAAGGAAAAGTGAATTGGGGGAAATTGTGTGTGTGTGGGGGGGTGATGAACCATAAGAGACTGTGAACTCTGAGAAACAAACTGAGGGTTTTAGAGGGGAAGGGGGTGGGTGGTGGGTGAGCCTGGTGGTAGGTATCAAGGAGGGCATGTATTGCATGGAGCACTGGGTATTGTACATAAACAATGAATCTTGGAACAATGAAAAAAATTAAATTAAAAAATATATAAAAACAAGTAAAAAGAAACCCCAATTTACTTTTAAATGTGAAATATATTATCTCACATGACCAGATGTCCAACAATAAGGAAGTTTCTGGGTAAGGAAGGATGAGTAGTTTAAAAATGACATTCAAGCGGTGCCTTGGTGGCTCAGTCAGTTAAGTACCCAACTCTTGATTTCTCTCAGGTCGTGATCTCAGGGTCATGAGTCAGGCTAAGTCAGGCTCTGCACTCACTGGGGAATCTGCTTGAAATTCTCTTCCTCACCCTTTGCCCCTCCCCCACACACTCTCTCTAAAACAAATAAGTCATTTTTTTTTAATGACAAAAAAAAAGCAAGCTATGATTGAATGTTAAGATTTTTTATGGTTTTTCAATATAATAAGTAATGTTGCAAAGATAAAAATCACTGTGAAACATTTCAGATTGTTTAGTTGTGAGAAATTCTAAGAAGTAGAATTTCTGGATCAAAGAGGACATGCATTTTTAAAGCATTTTGATACATAATACCTTTCATTAAAATTTTAATAATTACCACTTAGGAAACACTTATGATGTGCCAGGAAGCAACCTTAGTGCCTTGCATACATTATCTCATTTAATGTCCTCAACATCCTGGAGAGGAAGATTCTATTAATAACTGTATCTTACAAATGAGAAAGTTGAAGGTCAGGAAGATAAATGACTTGCCCCAAATAGCAGACTGGCAAGGAATGAAGCTGGTGTTTGAATCAAAGTCTGACTCCACTAATGAAATACTGTATGGTAACTAACATAACATAATAAACAACAGTCACACAAAAACAGACACATAGATTAATGGAACAGAATAGCGAGCCCAGAAATAGACCCTCAACTCTATGGCCAACTAATCTTTGACAAAGCAGGAAAGAATGTCCAATGGAAAAAAGACAAACTCTTCAACAAATGATGTTGGGAAAATTGGGCAGCCACATGCAGAAAAATGAAACTGGACCATTTCCTTACACCACACATGAAAATAGACTCAAAATGGATGAAGGACCTCAATGTGAGAAAGGAATCCATCAAAATTCTTGAGAAAAACACAGGCAACAACCTCTTCGACTTCAGCCACAGCAATTTCTTCCTAGGAACATTGCCAAAGGCAAGGGAAGTAAGGGCAAAAATGAACTCTTGGGACTTCATCAAGATCAAAAGCTTTTGCACAGCAAAGGAAACAGTTAACAAAACCAAAAGACAACTGACAGAATGGGAAAAGATATTTGCAAACGACATATCAGATAAAGGGTTAGTATCCAAAATCTATGAAGAGCTTATCAAACTCAACACCCAAAGAACAAATAATCCAATCAAGAAATGGGCAGAGGACATGAACAGACATTTCTGCAAAGAAGACATCCAGATGGCCAACAGACACATGAAACGTTCTCCACATCACTGAGCATCAGGGAAATACAAATCAAAACCACAATGAGATACCAACTCACACCAGCCAGAATGGCTAAAATTAACGTCAGGAAATGACAGATGCTGGCGAGGATGCGGAGAAAGGGGAACCCTCCTACACTGTTGGTGGGAATGCAAGCTGGTGCAACCACTCTGGAAAACAGCATGGAAGTTCCTCAAAAAGTTGAAAATAGACTACCCTATGACCCAGCAATTGCACTACTGGGTAGTTAACCTAAAGATACAAACATAGTGATCCAAAGGGGCATGTGCACCTGAATGTTTATAGAAGCAATGTCCACAATAGCCAAACTATGGAAAGAACCTAGATGTCCTTCAACAGATGAATGGATAAAGAAGGTGTGGTATATATACACAATGGAATACTATGCATCCACCAAAAGAAACGAAATCTTGCCTTTTGTGATGATGTGGATGGAACTAGAGGATATTATGCTTAGCAAAATAAGTCAATCAGAGAGGGACAACTATCATGTGATCTCCCTGATATGAGGAAATGGAGATGCAATGTAGGGCGTTTGGGAGGTAGGAAAAGAATAAATGAAACAAGATGGGATCAGGAGGGAGACAAACCATTAGAGACTCTTAATCTCACAAAACAAACAGGGTTGCTGGGGGGAGGCGGGTAGGGAGAGGGGGGTGGGGTTATGGACATTGGGGAAGATGCGCGCTATGGTGAGTGCTGTGAGGTGAGTAAACCTGGCGATTCATAGACCTGAACCCCTGGGGATAAAAATATATGTTTATAAAAAAATTAAAAATTAAAAAAAAAAAGAGTAAAAGCCTCCATCTGCTCCAGTAGGACACAGTAGAAATGGCCAAAACCAGCAGGGATAACCACTTATCTGTTGAGCTGGGAGAAAGGCAGAGCAAGACAAAGAATGTGACAGCTGGGAGTGCATCACCCCCAAGCAATAGGCTCAAACTAGAGACAAAGGATTGGGAGATGGGGCGGGAGGAAGGAGATTGAGTGAAAGCCCTTGAGAAATCTCCTCTTCCCTATTTGAGCTATTCATAAAGGGCCCAAAGTACAAAGGCACCTTGTGCTTTTCTCTTTTGATGCACGGATGAGCATATGACTACTGTGGAGAGATTTTGTAGAGTAAACAGATGTCCAAGTTCTGTCCCAACATGTGGATAAACCCCTCTTAGGAATAGGATACTCCATTAAATACCAGGACTAAACCCCAGCATAGAACACTTAACCAAAACTCAGAGGAGAAATCCCCAAAATGCCAAGAAAGTTTACTCCCTACCCCTAGCCTGTCCCTGGGCTCAGGACCATAGCTAGACCACAATATTCAACCCTCACACTGGAGAGATGGGAAGCCCAAAGGAGCTCAGTAAGGGATAAAAAGAGAAGAACCATTGTTTGGCAACCATTCAATGATCACTGAAACTGGCAGAATCATCAACGGATGTTAAAACTAATAAATAAGATTTTGAGAAGCAAAAGGATATTTACAGAGCTACAAAGCATATTCTGATGGATGCTTATTCCTTACAAGGGGGGAAATAGGAATTTGATTGTGGAGAATCCTGGCAGACACAACCTTACTCAAGTAATCAAAGTTAACATCATCACTCTTAACAGAACAAATCAACATCATGTACCATCTGATGGTACACTGCAAAGAACACTCTGTCTCTTCAGTAGTATTGCTGCCAAAACCAAAAATGCCTAGCATGAATCTGATCGTGAGAAAGTATCAGATAAGCTTGATTGAGGGACATTCTGTAAAATAACTGGCCTGTGGTGTTCCAAAATGTCAATGTCACAAAATATTAAAAAAAAAAATCAAGGAATTTTTCTGGATTAAAGAAGATTAAAGACAATTGAATTCCATGCAGGATCCAGAATTTTCTTTTCCTCTAAAGGACATTATTGAAACATCTGGTGAATTCTGGGTAAGTTCTAGAGACAGACTTCATGGGTATGCAACTAAGCCACATTGGGCCCTGTACTCGAGAGGACCCTGCACCTGAGGTTAGTGATCTGTGGTCATTGACTTGATATTCTCAGGATTTTTACTTTTGAATTTGTTCTTTGTAGGTGAAGACCATTAGGAGAATATAGGATACTGTGGGGACATGCAGCCTTGGCACAAAAGCCATCCCACCACTTGCTAACTTCCCCGGACGGATTCTTAGCAGCCAACTCTCGGTCTCCTGGCACTCTGGCTCTGCCCAGTGACCCCATTTCCACCTTCACCCCCTTGACCCTGACACCCTACAGCTGGGGTGGCAATTGAGTCACTTAGTGGGGAGGCCCAAGGTGTGTCATTGCCTTCACCTCCCCTGTGGGGGCATGGAAATGGGTACAAGGGGGTGAGAGTTAGGTGTGCACACCCTGTGACATTTCGGGGAAGGCTATGGCAGCCAGTGTCTCTGTTTGCACCACGGTGCATCTAGGAAGCCACTTGGAAGGGGCTAACCTCTCACGCTTTCCAATCCATGTACCAAGTACAGAGACTGAAATCCCTTGGAGATCACCCACCCATGGTTAGAGTGGGGGAACTGTAGAAAGAGGAAACTGATTTCCCCACCCATGGCTGGAGCATGGAACTAGAGCCTAGCATCAAGTGGAATGCTCGAGGACACAGGGCAAAGTATCAGAGCAGGGACCTTGGGCACCTCTGAAAGTCTTCACTGCCCCCAAAGTATCTTCCTGCCCAAGGGAGAGTGAAATTGAGTAATAAATAAGAAGCACTATGACAAGTCTAGAGAGAGACTCTACAAGAAAAGAAAAAGCATTATATGTGAGGACCTTTAGTGGCACATTTTCCCCAGCTGTGAGGACCAAGCCCCCTAAATTATGTAGCCAGTCCTGTCTGTAGATTAGATAGTAATATCATATCAATGTTAATTTCCTGAATTTGATTATTATGGTCCTATGGTTACCTAAGAGAATGCCTTTATTTTTAGGAAATTGACTGAAGTATTTAAGATGTCTACAACTTACTCTCATGTGCTACAGAGAAATATACTATGTGGTGGAAGGTGTGGAGAGAGGGAAAGAAATGAAAAAAAAAAAAATGTGGTACAGGGTGCCTGGGTGGCTCAGTGGGTTGAGCCTCTGCCTTCAGCTCAAGTCATAATCTCAGAGTCCTGGGATCCAGCCCCGCATCAAGCTCTCTGCTCAGTGGGGAGCCTGCTTCCCCCTCTCTCTCTGCCTGCCTCTCTGCCTACTTGTAATCTCTCTCTCTCTCTGTGTCAAATAAATAAATAAATCTTTAAATAAAACTAAAGGAAAAAACTGTAAAACGTAAGCATGCAATGGATAGACATAGAGTATGTAGGAAATCTCGGCACTAAGCTTACAACCATGAGTCTGAAATTATGTCAAAAGTAAAAGTTGAAAGAAAAGAATACAATAAAGCCTAAAAAAGAAAAAAAAAAGACAAAGAGAAATAACCCTCAACTACATCATAGCTACCAAGAGGGTGGGATACAGTGTCCCATGAAACCACAGGCCAAAGTGACAAAAAGAACCGTAGGGAACAGGAACTCCCCAAGAAAGTTGGAGAACTGTCCTGCGATTGTGTGGTGCACCTCACTGGCATATGAATATGTCGAGAGATTTATGTCATTTCAAAGCATTTTTAAAAAATTTATTTGAGAGGGAGAGAGTCAGCACAAGCAGGAGGGAGAGGCAGATGGAGAGAGAGAAGTAGACTCCCCACTGGGGGAGGACCTCAATCCCAGGACCCCAAGATCAGGACCTGACCCAAAGGCAGATGCTTAACCTACTGAGCCCTGCTGGAGCCCCTCAAAGCAGTTTTGAGTTCTACATCCGACATCATGAATAAGCCAATGGAGAGGCTTCTGTGCTCCAAATCTCTCAGCCAGCCCAGGCACTTACCTACCCAGGAGTCTGTGCAGATTGCTACCTGGAGTTTGGCTCAAATGGGTCCTGTGGGCCAGGGGGAGCCCTGCCTACTGACTGGAAATCGCCAGCCTCCCATTCGTGAGCTCTTGTTTTCAGACTGATGGCAGCTGCCTTCCATTGCCTCTTCCCCTAGTGCCAAGATCCTGCCCATAATCCTAAAACTATCCCTACCTAACGCATAAGAAACACAACAGTACAGACAAAGGTTGATACCCAGGATCTATAAAGAACTTCTCAAACTCAACACACACAAAACAAATAATCATATCAAAAAGTGGGCAGAAGTAGGCGTCTGGGTGGCTCAGTGGGTTGGGCCGCTGCTTTCGGCTCAGGTCATGATCTCAGGGTTCTGGGATCGAGTCCCGCATCGGGCTCTCTGCTCAGCAGGGAGCCTGCTTCCTCCTCTCTCTCTCTGCCTGCCTCTCTGCCTACTTGTGATCTCTCTCTGTCAAATAAATAAATAAAATCTTTAAAAAAAAATGGGCAGAAGATATAAACAGACACTTCTCCAATGAAGACATACAAATGGCTATCAGACACATGAAAAAATGTTCATCATCACTAGCCATCAGGGAGATTCAAATTAAAACCACATTGAGATATCACCTTACACCAATTAGAATGGCCAAAATTAGCAAGACAGCAAACAACATGTGTTGGAGGGGATGTGGAGAAACCCTCTTACACTGTTGGTGGGTATGCAAGTTGGTGCAGCCACTTTGGAGAACAGTGTGGAGATTCCTCATGAAATTAAAAATAGAGCTTCCCTATGACCCTGCAATTGCACTACTGGCTATTTACCTCAAAGATACAGATGTCGTGAAAAGAAGGGCCATCTGTACCCCCATGTTTACAGCAGCAATGGCCACAGTCGCCAAACTGTGGAAAGAATCAAGATGCCCTTCAATGGACGAATGGATAAGGAAGATGTGGTCCATATACACTACGGAGTATGATGCCTCCATCAGAAAGGATGAATACCCAACTTTTGTATCAACATGGATGGGACTGGAAGAGATTATGCTGAGTGAAATAAGTCAAGCATAGAGAGTCAATTATCATATGGTTTCACTTATTTGCAGAGCATAACAAATAATGTGGAGGACATGGGGAGATGGAGAGGAGAAGGAGTTGAGGGAAATTGGAAGGGAAGGTGAACCATGAGAGACTATGGACTCTGAAAAACAACCTGAGGGTTTTGAAGGGGCGGGGGGTGGGATGTTGGGGGAGCCAGGTGGTGGGTATTAGGGAGGGCACGGATTGCATGGAGCACTGGGTGTGGTGCAGAAAACCATGAATACTGTTACGCTGAAAAGATATAAAAAAAGAAAGAAAGAAAGAAAAGAAAAGAAAAGAAAAGAAAAGAAAAGAAAAGAAAAGAAAAGAAAAGAAAAGAAAAAGAAACACACGGGTTTCAGATTGTTCATCCTATGAAAAATTTCCAGAGAGGTGTTTATAGTGTGAAGGGCACAAACACTGGGGACAGAGCAGCCCTCAGGGCCAGGGGGGTGTCCCATCTTTTTTTGTTTTTGTTTTTTTATTTTCAGCATAACAGTATTCATTATTTTTGCAGCAGTGCAATTGCAGGGTCATAGGGAAGTTCTATTTTTAATTTCTTGAGGAATCTCCCACACTGTTCTCCAAAGTGGCTGCACCAACTTGCATTCCCACCAACAGTGTAAGAGGGTTCCCCTCTCTTCACATCCCCTCCAACACATTTGTTTCCTGTCTTGCTAATTCCCATCTTTGTGTGTCATGAGCTCACCCCAACAGGCCAGGTCTGGCTGGCACTAGCGTAGATGTCCCAGCGGCTAGGATCCTACAGAGACAGCGAGGGTGGTGTAACTGCTCTCCCTGCTCCTACATCGCCCCCTAGAGTCTATTCTTAACATAACAACCAGAAAGATATTTTCCCTCTTTTTAAAAATTTTTATTTTTTCAGTGTCCCAAGATTCATTGTTTATGCACCACACCCAGTGCTCCATGCAATACGTGCTCTCCTTAATACCCACCACCAGGCTCCTCCATCCCCCACCCGCCCCTCCCCTCCAAAAACCTCAGTTTTTTTCTCAGAGTCCACAGTCTCTCATGGTCCCTCTCCCCATCTGATTTCCCCCAGTTCACTTTTCCTTTCAAACACAATTCAGATCACAGTGCATCTCTGCTCAAACCCCTTCCGTGGCTCCTAAATTCCCTAGAATAAAAGGTAAGGTCTTTGCAGAGACCACAGCGCCCTCCATACTCTGTGTGTGCACCACCTCTCTGAGCTCATCTCCCCTAGTGACCCTGATGGCTCGCTTACTTCAACCACGTTAGTCCCCCAGAGGATCCTTGAATACTCGGGGCACACTCTGACATCAGGTTCTTAGGCCTGGAAGTTTCCTGTGCCTGGACAGTTCTTCCCATGGATTGTCACAGGGTTCATGGCCTCCTTCACTCAGTACTTGGATGATGCCTAATGAACATTGTCTGTGAAGTAACTACCCCACCTCCACCCCACCCCCTGGACTCGCTGGTCCTCTCACCCATCTTTATGTTACCACCTGCCATAGTACACATGTGTGGGTTCATTGATCTATTGACTCCCCCCCCCATTACACACACTGATACACACTCATGCACACATGCACACGCGCGCACGCGCGCACACACACACACACACCCCAAATACCTGCCACCTACAACAGAACACATAGTAGGTGCTCAATAAATATTTACTGAATGAGTGAATGCCTCTGCTTATGCTATTTCTTAGGCAGGGCTGCTCTCTACTGGTCTGTCTTTAGAACTTCTTTAATGTAACTTCCTAGTATCCTCCCAACCCCAAACTTGCACTTGCCTGCAAAACAGAGGCTTGTTTCCACTTGGGTGTTACCACACACAGCCCTCTGGACTGGAGTGCGGGTCATAGATGCATCAGCAAAGCCACGTACTGTTGGAGATGGGAGAGTAAATGCAGGAGGGAACCCTGCCCCGAACTCCAGAGCAGTAGCAGGACCTAGGGACTCTGGGATGTGCCACAACAGTGACACTCCCATCGGGAGCCAGCACTCTCTCAGGATTCCTGGGCCTGGGAGCCACTCCCCAGCCAGAATTAAGCATTGCTGTGGTCTGGCTACACAACACACAGCCCATCAAGACCTGGGAATGGGGAGGAAGGGGCCAGTCCAGAGCAGTCCCTTCCTTCATTCCTTCATTTTCCGACTCCTCCAGCGAAGACTCCCAGAGTCCCTAACCTACAGCAGCCACCAGCAGAAATCAAAGAGGATCAAAGAAATGTCCTCAGCAGGGCACTCCTCCAAACCCATCCATTTTATTTTTTTTTTTTAAGATTTTATTTATTTATTTGACAGAGACACAAGTAGGCAGAGAGGCAGGCAGAGAGAGGGGGAAGCAGACTCCCTGCTGAGCAGAGAGCTTGATGGGGGGGGGGGGGGCTCGATCCCAGGACTTTGAGATCATGATCTGAGCCAAAAGCAGAGGCTTAGCCCACTGAGCCACCCAGGCACCCCAAACCCATCCATTTTCTCACCTGACCCACTCCACCCCTCAACACTCCTTTTCCAGCAGATTCTTCCTGTTCATCACTGGGACCCTTGGTAACCACCACCCATGGTTCTCCTCACTTCCTCTTCCCCGGGACACTGCTGGGGCAGGGCTACCTTGAAAAAGTCTGCCCCCTCTCAGGGTTCTGGTGGAGGGTCCAAGGGCTCGTCTCCCTCCGACCCCTACTCAGGGTGGTCCTTGGCAGCCTTCTCATGCAGTAAAACCTCCACCACCACGTCTGCTATTCCGCCGCTGGCACTTTGTTTCTCGAGTTAAACTGGGAGTACAAATTCACCTGCTAGCCCCGCTCAGGGGATAGCCGGTAGCAACTGCCCAGAGGGTAAGGAGAGGAGCAGCCTGAGTGCTCAAGGTTTGCAGGGTGGGTAATGGTTGAGGAATGATGGCGTGCCTCCAAAAGGCATACCCTGCGTGAGTTAGAGCCCTGCCCAGGGTTCTCTCCGAGGGCAAACCTGGGGAAGATGAGGAAAGAGTGGAAGAAGTGGCAGCCACACATTTGGTCCCTAAGAGCTAGATGCCTTTGCTGCTGCCTGCAAGGACTGGGGGACCCAAGCACGGACAGGGAGAGACGTCAGAAAAGGGAAAGGATAAAGCTACACTGCCATCTATCGCCAAGAGGAAGCCTTATGCCCTGAGCACCCTCCCTTGCATCCGGGAGACTCATTCACCTTGCATTCCTGGGGCCGGGGGCGGGGTGGAGAAGACTTGGGGTCCTGCCTGGCTCCCGGCCTGGAGCAGGGACCCACAAGAAGATGAGACACCCAGCCACCAAGGTTTTCTGTCTCCAGATCATGGCCCTCAAGCTGCCCTGATCTCTCATATTCCACAGTGGGTAGAGCAGAGAAGGAGGGGAAAGCTCTCCTGGGATGGACAGAGGAACATTGAGCGAAGGGGATACAGAGAGAGGGGCCCGGAGGAGGACCAGAAGAAGAGGCGATGGGGGAACAGGGGAGGATAGAGGGAGAGAGAGAGAACAAGGGGAAGAGAGAGAATATAGAAAGGGAGAATGGGGAAACAGGAGAAGAGTAAGAGAGAGAGAGACGTGAGGACTGAGACCTGAGTTAGGTCTCGGAGAGACCACACAAGAAACTGGTAGATTTGGTTTCACCCATAGAAAACAGTTAGCAGCTGGCGGGAGGAGGTCAAGCTTGAAGGACCCTTTCCATTGTGTGTGTGTGTGTGTGTGTGTGTGTGTGTGTGTGTGTGTGTTTAACCTTTTGAATTTTGGTCCACGTGACTGCATTATTTCTATAAAATAACAGTTTGATTTAAAAACTGTTGACTGTTGGTTTCGGCTCAAGTCATGATCTCAGGGCCGTGAGATGAAGCCCCCTGTTGGTCTCTGCTCTCAGCCAGGAGTCTGCTTGGGATTCTCTCTCTCCCTCTCTCTCTGCCCCTCCCCCAAACAACTCTAAACAAACAAACAAATGAAATATTAAAAAATAAATAAGTAAAGATAAAGCCCAACAACCAGGGGCTTCTGGGTGGTTCATTGATGAAGCATCTGTGTCTAGCTCAGGTCATGATCTTGGCGTCCCGGGATGAAGCCCTGTGTCAGGTTCTCTGTTCAGTAGGGAATCTGTTTTCCCTCTCCCTCTGCCCCTACCTCCCCCAACGCGTGCTCTCTCTCAAATAGATAAATAAAATCTTGAAAAGAGCCAAGCAAAACAAAACCAACAACCAATGAAAGGACCCCAGCTTTGTTACTTTCTACCCACTTAACTGCAAACAAGTCACCTGGCAGACTCCTAGTCTAGAACTTGGGACAGTCATCAGCCACACCGAGGGTTGCTGTGGCTCAGGGAGATCTCACAAACAAGTCTCCCAGCCCTGGGTCCAGCACCCAGACTTGCTGTTCTCAAGCTCCCGGTAATGAATGGAAGTGACTTCGGAACCGATTCTATCCTGTCTGTGAGCCTGTTCTCTCTTCTGTCTCCCTTCTGGGGAGAGATACCCCCAGCCTCTTGGGGAAAGTGCTACTACACAAGCCAAGCCCTGAATGTATGTTCGATGTTTCAGAGTTGATCTGGCTCTGGACTTCATGCCCTGATGACCTGGTCGTCCCCCACCCCCGACACCCCTCCTCAGCCCAGAGTCAGGGGAGCCCTGGACAGAATGATTAAGAATAGAGGCCATGCCTCACACCCTGTGCTGGAAGTGGTCACTTTATTGGTTGGAAAAGGAAAAAGCAATGCTCAGTCCTGGAGAGAGTGCAGAGGCCAAAAAGAGGGGAGGGTAGCTGGGCTGGAGCCAGGCAGGGCCAGGCAGAAACATCCACTCCCCCACTCCTTAGGCTGTGGTGGCCGGAGCTGGAGGAAGAAAATTATAATGACACATCAATGACAATATCCAAAATACCAGCCAAGAGGACCTGGAGCTTAAATTCTGGACCAGAGCTCCCCTAGTCTCCCTTTCCACTACACGCACAGCAAAGCCTTGCCTTCCTGAGGCTGGGGGGCTCGGCCTGCGTGGCTCTGTGGGTCCTAGACTCACCTCCTATGCTTCAGGCCATCCTGGGACATACCTGGGTAACCGTGTCTCAACTGACCGCAGCGGCCTTCCTGGGGGACCATGGTCATTTGTCCTCCCTGCAAGTCCCTCAACCACCAGGAAGTTCCACCTGCCTCCCTTCTTTAGGTTAAGCTGGTCAAGGAGATCCTATTGATCCCATTTTAGAAGCATAACAGTGGCAGCTCAGGGAGGTAAAAACTAGTTAAGTGTCAGAGCTGAAATCTGAACCTGGGTCTTCCTGGCCACAAAGTCCAGCCATGCCCCCACCCCTTGGAGGCAAGAGATGGCTGGCATCACTGGAGAGCTCTGAGCCCTTGGGAGACTGTGGTTCCCGCTCAGGCACTGGAAGGACCCCTCGAAATAGCAACCATGGGGCCTTGGGCAGATCCTCCCCTCTCGGTGGCCTCAGTCTTCTCATCTGTGCAATACTCGGTCCCACCCGTGACCTGTCAGTCCCTGGGCTGAGAGCGTCTGCGAGCTAGCCCCCCATCAACAATGAGATTTCAACCACAGGGTGCCTCCAGGTTCCTTCTCCTCCTATACGTCACCGCACTACTGACCTTCGGGCCATCTTTGAGGACGGACCCACGGTCATCCCTCTGCAAAGCCTGCTGTCTCTACCATTCCACACCCCCCCACCCCGTCCCCGGGAGGCCTTCCTCCTCTGCTCCCACAGCACTCAGCCCTTCCCTCACCACAGCACTGAGGACAGGCACTGGGGGTGTCTGTCCATCCGTCCGCCTCGGCCACGGGCTGCTCTGTGAGGAAGGGCCGTGGTCACCTTCCGTCCCAGCATCTGATACAGAGACCTTGGCACAGCGCTGGATCTCCCAGTTTGGGCCAACCAAACGTGCTTTGGGCCTTGTATTTCTTTACTTAATCACACTTTCTCTAGGACTTAGTATTGTTTTATTTTTAGCTGTAAGTAGGGGAGAGAGACGCTCCACCGTCCTTTCCTTGCACAGTCCGAGCCACCAGAGGTGATCAAACACAGCCCCCACCTGCCCCGGAGCGAGTGCTTGTCACACTTCGAATACACATTTGATGCCCGCCACGTGCGTGCATCCTGAAAAGCCAAGCTTTTGGCGAAACTAAAGATCAGTCTTTGGCCTCCCATTGGCCACGTTTAAAGAGCTTGCCACTTCCCCGTCCCCTCCAGGTCCTGTCCACTGTCCCCTCTCTCAGGACACAGATGCTCCTCCCACCGCTGACTTTCTAGGTGCATGCTACAGAAACAGAGTAAATCTTCTCTTTCCATGCAGCCCAGTTCATCAGCAAATACTGTCCCATGAATAATGTCATTCATCAGCGAAGACTGTCCCATTCACCTTCACATTATGTCCCAAACCCAGCCACTTACTCCCCAGGTCTGTCCTCTCCGGGCTGGCCTCTCACAGGAGCCTCCCGCCGGTCTCCTGCTTCTGCCCCCTCTGCAGTCTACTCTCCAGCCAGCAGCCTGAGCAATCCTTTTCTGATCTAAGCAAGAGCATGTCCATTTCCACAGAGGCAACATCCCCAGGTCAAGACCAAAGTCCTGTAGCAACCTATCAGGCCCCTGAGGAGCTGCTCCCTTTACCCCTGACCTTGCTCTTCCTGTGTTCTCCTTGCTCCCTTCCAGCCTCCTGGCTTTTCCTGAAACACCAGGGACACTCCTGATTTTGTACCTGCTGCCCCTCTCCGTTAACACCACCACCCTCCACCCACCCCACCCCTCCCCGAGATCCTCATAGCTTCAAGTTTTGGCAAGTCTGTGTTCAAATGCTGCCTTCTGGGTGGGACCTTCCCTGAGTGTCCCTGTTAAAAAAAAAAAAAAAAAAAAAAGCAGCCCTGCTTCCTGCCCACTCTGCCCCACCCCTACCCCAGCACGCCCATCCCTGTTCTGTTTCCTTTTTCTCCACGGCACTTTTCTCCTTCGAACATTCTACAGAATCCACTCGCTTATGTATTTTTCTTGCGTTGGCCTGTAAACCGCATGAGAGAGAAATGTTTGTCTGATTCGCTCGCTCATGTATCATCCTCAGTACCCAGGGCCGGGCACCGCTCAGCAGAGACTTGTCGAGCGCATGAAAGCAAAGAAATGGGCAGAGAGTGGAGAGCAGTGTGCTTGCCCAGGCCCTCCTTTTCAACCACCTTTACAGCTAGACCGCAGTGCTCTCTCCCTCCCCTTCTTGTCCCCCACCCCCACCTACCTCAGAAGACAGGAGTGACACAGGACACCTTCCCACAACCATTGTAGCAGCATTTCAACAGGCCAGGACACTGGCTGTCCACCTGGCACTGGTCCTGGCAAAGGCCGAGCTGGGGGAAGTCAGTGTTCACCTTGGGGCAGGAACCCTGCTTTTCTGGGGAGAAAAAGGAGCAACGGGAAGTGGGCAGAGAGGATGCCGGGAGATGAGTGCTTGTCCACAACGCTGCCCTACCCCTGTGTCACAAACAGGACAGCTGCCTGTCAGCCTTGATCCCGGGGGTACCTGGGGAGGCCACCTGCAAACCCCTCCTTCTCCTGTTCCCTCCATCCTTGATTTTGCAGCCACCCAATACCATGCTGCTGGACGAACAAAAACCAAGACCTGAACCCAGTCTCTGGACTGGGTTTGCACACACACACTCACACACACACTCACACAACCTCTGCTCCACTTCCTGGGTCAAGGAGAAGGGAACTGGGCTCAATTCCCAAGAACCCCAAGAGTAAGCCCAACCCAAGGTCAAACACAGGCACAGAACTGGCTGATTAGCTCAACAAGACAGGAGTGGTTTCCTTCCCAGCACAGAGAAATCTATTCCCTTGAAAAGGGCAGGTCTGGTCCCTGGGGTTCCCTAGGACAAAGGGGAATCAGGAACCTTTTACTAACAAAACACGCCCCTGCGGAGAGAGGATCTGCTCTCTACAGAGACATTTTCTGTGTGTTACTTCATTTAGCCCCATGTCAGTCCCACAAAATTTGGGATTATCATTCCCATTCTGATGATGAGAAAGCAGAGGCTCAGAGATGTAAAGCAACTTGTTAAGGATCACACAGCCAGCAGATGGGCAGCTCTGAGATTCTAGTTCAGGAGGCCATCTGACCCCATCCTTCTTCCTGCCTCACTCGGTCCATCTGAGACAAAACAAAGAAACAAACAAACAAAAAAAACCAGCAAAGACTGCACCTACAAGTAGGCATGCCTTCTGTCCCCCTCCACCTTACTCATCTGTCTGTCTGTCTGCCCTTCTCTTTCTATCTCAATCCTCACGTCTCCTGATCCTTCTCTCCCTGCTCCAGATTAGAAGGCTCCAGACCCAGTAGTTGCCCCTCATGGGCCAGTCCTCCCTCTACCTATGTCTGAGGTCTCTAATTACAAACCACCCCAGCCCCTACTGGCATCTGGGGAGAAATAACGGAGAGGGAGAATCCTGGGGCTGTGTTCTGGCTGAAGACCAGCAATCACCACAGCCTGGTGCCCCAGGTCATATATCCCTGCTTCTAGTCCTCAGTTCTTCCCTGTGAAAAATGAGAAGCTTGGATTTCATCTTGTCTAATGCCACTCCCTGCTCTGATGAGCGTCCCCATAACCCCAGGGGAGACAGTGATCTCTAGTAAGGACCTTCTGTGGATCCCCAGCTCTGTCCATAGTTCTCTCTCTCAATCTTTAGAGTGTTAGAGCTTGTTTTAAACACAGGAAGAGAGGAGGGGTGCTCAAGAATGAGTCCTGATTTCCTTCAAACCAGCCTTCCAGAAGGGGCAAAAGTTGAAGCCCGCGCTGTGACTCCTCCCCAACCAGGGAGTGACAGTGTGACCTTGGGCAAGAGCCTTCCTGTCTGACACTCACAACCACATCTTCGGGATGGGCTGGGCGCTCCTCTTAACGTGTAAAGCCTCTTTCCGTCTGGACAGAGGAATCCGGGGAGTCTTGCTAGGCCGGGCGCTCCAAGTGCTTCCCCCAGAGCTGAAGGACGCCCCAGGGGAGGGACTCCAAGAGGGCTGGGCGCCCCAGATCTTGCGACCCAGCCCGCTGGCCAGTCCCGGACTTCCCGAGGCTCCAACCCGCAGGGGAGGAATCTGTGAACCGGGTGTCTTGACCTCCGGGAACACCGGGAACATCGTCCCAGCTGCTGCTTGCCCGGAAGCCCGTCACGCACCAGGGAATGGAATCCAGCCAGGGGTGGGGGACAACCCCCCCCCCCGCACCCCTCCACCTCCCGCTGAGCTTCAGAGAGGCCTTTGTCTCCCTGGGCCCGAGGAAGCACGAGGGCACCTGGTTCCATCCGTCTCGACTCTGCAGGGGTCCCTGGAGTGGGGGCCCTCTTCCCGGATCCGGAAGCTCTGCCTCCTCCAGCCCACCCCGCCCTTCCCTGCCCTTCCCCGGGCGCCCCGGGTTACCGTTGGGCAGGTGGCAGATGGTGGCGCAGCCGGCCTGGCAGCACTTGAGGTTGTCGGCGCATTGGGCGTCAGAGAGGCACTCCTGCGTGCAGTTTAGGTCGGCCTGTAGCTGGGGGCACACGCCGGGCTTCTCCGCTTCTCCGCCTGGGAGGCGCACGGTCAGTGGACGCGGAGCCCCCGTCTCAGAGGGAGCCCACCTCCTGCGCCCAGGGCTGCAGATCTCAAGTTCCAAGGGATTCTCAGTCTCTGGCCCTAGGCGTCCCTCTTAGAGCCTTCAGAGGCCCCACCTCCAGGCCAGGCCCCGATACTTGGAAGTACGGGGTGGGGGGTACCGAACCCTCATCGTTGGCACCCTCAATCTTTAGGGACCCCCCGCACAGCTGAACATCCAGGAGCTTCCGACGTCTAAGCAGGGGGTTCCCCCACCGGCCACGTTTAGCACAGAGCCTCGGCCCCAAATTTCACAGTGGGCTTCCCCCCCTCCAGCACACTGGACCCCACACCCCAAGCTCCAAGGGTCACCACCTTCAGGACCCAGGGAATCCTCAAATTTTAGTCTTCATGTGTCTCCCCACTTCCGCCCCAGGAATCCCCATTTCTTCAGCTCCCAGAGAGCCTACGTGCGCCTCGGCTGGGCCCAGTCCTGGCTGGTGCTCCTGGAACGGCCCCTCTGGGCCCCAGGGCTGTCCCCGCCCCGCTCACCTGGGACCCGGGGGAGGCCGAGCAGCAGCAGGCCGAGGAGGAGGACGACGGCGAGGGGACCCGGGCGGCAGGCGGGCATGGTGCTGCGCCGGGGCGGGGTGCAGGTGTGAGCCGCCGGGGGGATGCGGGGATTTAACCACACGCTGGAGAGGCGGGGCGTGGGGTAGGGGTGGTGCCGCGCCCGCGGCGGGAGGGGGCTCAGGGGCCACCGCGGGCGGGCTGCCACCTCAGACCATTTCACAATCCTTGGGGATCAGGTGTCACTCTTGGCCCCGATGGGAACCAGGAACCTGAGCAGCTTCCAGGCCTGGCGCAGCTCGACCAGCTGCAGCCGGACCCTTGTCCGCTCCTCCCTTCCCTCCTCCCCGCTGGGGCCTGAGCGCAAGGTTGCTGGCGGCCAGGGCTTGGTCCAGGATTCCTGGGTCTCCCTGTCATGCCTCCGGGGAAGGAAGGACGGGGCCCACAGGGAGGCAAATAGAGCTTGGGGATTAAGTGGTTCGCCCTGGGACAGCCAGATCAGAGCGCAGATCCCCGTTTAAGGATTCACGACAGAGGTCTAGTGTAGTCACACACAGCACATAGGGCGGGGGGTGGCTATAGAAAAAGCAGTTATTGATAAATGAACCCATTTGACGCAAGAAACCGAGGCCCACGAAAGTGAAACACCTAACAATCTCAAGCGACTTTGGATGTGTGTTTCTCTTTTCCTCTTTTCTCTTCTTTTCTTCTTCCTCTTTTTTTTTTTTTTTTTTTTTTTTCCTCCTCTTTTCCAGATCAGCGCTCTCTTGGAGGTACCTGTGTGCCAGGCTCCGCGCTCACCGTCTCAGGGAGTCTGACGATCTTCTCAGGAATAGGGAGTTACTGTTACCATCAACTGTATATGCCTGATGAACCAGACTTCAGGGGTTTAAACGCTTCTCCCAAGGTCCCAGGCCACGCTCTAGAGACAAGGTTTTGAACCCACACCTCCTTCCTCCAAGCCCCTTCCTTTTTCCCCCCATTCCGTCATAAATATTCACTAGGTGCCTACTGCCTGTAGAGCAAAGACAACTGGGGGTGCAGGTAGAGAAAGTAGGAGAAAGGAGCCCTCTGTCTGGCACTGACCGAGGCGGTGGGGACAGGCTGTGACTCCCATCGTCATTGTTTCCTAGCTGAGGAACCTTGAATAAATCACTTCTCCATTCTGAGCTTCCATTCTGCCATCCACAAAGATAATGATGATATAAGAATTCAGGGAGAACATGAATGTGGAAAGGCTGTGTCCTCACTGGGGGGCTAGGTCCGCAGGATTGACATGGGAACTCCAGCCTGGACGCACAGCAGGGAGCAGATACACGGCTGGAAGGGCTCCATAAACGGTGCCTACTGCCCCCAAGGAACCTGATCGGGATACACCAACGCCTGAGAATCCAGGCTGGCAAACGCCAGAACAGAGTTAGCCAGGGCATTCGACAAGAGACCCTTCCTGCTCCGACAACCTGAGATTCTGTAAGCCCCAGGAGGTTTTTGCCGCTGGAGGCTAGAGGGCATCTGGGGCACTGCACACTGGGATGATAGACGAGTAGAGCTTTGGTGACATGAGTGTATCAGGCCACTGTCCTCACAGATGACTTCTGGTAAAAGAGGTTTAGAATGACTCCCTCGGGGGTGACTGGGGGCTCAGTCGCTTAAGCAGCTGCCTTTGGCTCAGGTCAAAATCTCAGGTTCTGGGGATGCCTGGGTGGCTCAGTTGGTTGGACAACTGCCTTCGGCTCAGGTCGTGATCCTGGAGTCCTGGGATCGAGTCCCGCATCAGACTCCCAGCTCCATGGGGAGTCTGCTTCTCCCTCTGACCTTCTCCTCGCTCATGCTCTCTCTCACTGTCTCTCTCTCAAGTAAATAAATAAAATCTTAAAAAAAAAAAAAATCTCAGGTTCTGGATAGAGCTCCACATGGAGCTCCGTGCTCAGTGGGGAACCTGCTTCTTTCTCTCCCTCTGCCCGAACCCCTTGCTCATGCTCTCTCTCGCTCTCAAATCAATAAATAAAATCTTAACAAAATTTTTAAAAAGAATGCCTCCCCCAACTTCCCGTGCCCATCCTGGGTAATAGAGGGGTATTATAGTTGGGGGGGGGGGTTGGGGTCTATTTACTCCGAGCTCAGAGAGCAGTCCACAGCAACCAGGCAGGAACCAGGTGGGGGACAGCATTGGGCACGCTCCTGAAACACAGTCCAAGGCATGCAGAGGACGCTTTGACGAGCAGCCAGTTTTCGCCTTTGGACCCAATCAACTACTTACTGGACATTAAGACTTGGGCCCAGCTTCCCGGACCTACTTAGCTCCCCAGTCAGGGAAACTGCCCAGCCACACTCCTCCCCAGCCTTCCCGGGTTCCCTGCTATCCAGTCCTCTCCTCTTGCAGGAAAGCAGCTTTGTCTAAGGCCGAGGGGATCTGGTTTGGCAGAAGATGGAGACATCTCCTCTGCCAATGACTGATGGCTTGAAAAGATGTTTCGCTTTTGTGATGCTAGCCTCTGTGCCAGGAACATTCATATGTTTTCCCTTCTACATAAAAAGTAAAAGGGCAGAGGCTTTAGACCCAAACATATTCAGGTCTAAGTCAGCGATAGGCTACTTCCTGGTGTTAAATGACGAAAGTTAAACCAAGTGTATTTTAAAGATCGAACTGGCTTTATTAATCAGTTCACGAATGGGGCAGCATTCCGTCTAGTGGGTAGAGGGGAGCTCCAAAGGGCCACGGAAAAGCAAAGGTTTTTAAACTTAGAGAAGGAGCAGAAGAAAGGAAATTATTAATAAAGAACCTATTGTTTTCAGCAAGCTCACCCTCCCAAGAGGAGCAGAGGGGGTCTATCAGTAAATTTCCTAGCGCTGACCAGGAAATCCCAATGTTGACTGGTAAAATACGACGTTTCTAGGGGGTTGAGACTGCAGTCAGGTTAGGTATTAAGTGTTGGTTTACTGACTTGGGGCCCAAACCTAAGTTAAGCCATTTTGGGGGCCTGTGGTTTTCTTTTTAACAATTACTCCCTTTCGATCAGAATCTCAGCTTAACCAAAAGATATGCTCAAAATGTAAGGCATCAGCCTCACTCTCTAGCTCCGACTGGTAGTGCTCACAGCCCCTGCTGATCTCTCCTTGCATGAGGTACACGGGTCATGATGTTTCTGCTTAGTCACCATGATATTCACAGGTTGTGACTTCAGGTTCACGTGCTTTAAATCGGTCATTTTCTTCATTCCTTTTTTGAAGTTTCAGTGGTAGGGAGATCATTTGCATGGTGGTTAACGGCTATGAACACACATTTAAAGCTTTTGAGAGGCTAGAACACAGCAGGAAGATTATTGTGATTGTTAGGAACAGGATACCCAATATTTGGAGTGTGCTTCGAAGCCAAGGTCCCCAAAGCAATCAAAATTAAGTAAGTCAGGGGCGCTTGGGTGGCTCAGTGGGTTAAAGCCTCTGCCTTCGGCTCAGGTCATGATCCCAGGGTCCTGGGATCGAGCCCCACATCGGGCTCTCTGCTCAGCAGGGAGCCTGCTTCCTCCTCTCTCTCTGCCTGCCTCTCTGCCTACTTGTGATCTCTATCTGTCAAATAAAATAAATAAAATCTTAAAAAAAAAAATTAAGTAAGTCAGGGTGCGTGGTAGGCTCAGTCAGCTAAGTGTCTGTCTTTGGCTCAGGTCCTGATCCCAGGGTCCTGGGATTGAGCCCCGAATCAGGCTCCCTGCTCAGCGGGGAGCCTGCTTCTCCCTTTCCCTCTGTCCCTCTCCCTGCTAGTTCTCTCTCTCTCTCTCTCAAATAAATAAATACAATCTTTAAAAAAATTTAAATGAGTCAAAGAAAAACCCCACTGAAGGAGTCATTCTTTCAGGCCAAGTGGTTTGCTTAGTGATCTTATGTAAATCAGTTTTGACTTCTGCAGAAGTTTTAATCCCAGGATCGCAGGTGGTGTGGGCCACAGCAGACACCTACTGGTTCAGCTAAAAAATAATCAAGGGCTTATTTTATTATCAAGAACAACCTTGGCCAGAAACTCTAAGGATCTTTGTTGGGCAACTATTGCTTTGATGGCAAATGATGCAATTTCAAGAATTAAGAAGTTCCCAATCACAGCCTCACTTCCATCTATCCTTAATCGGGGAGGTAGGAACCTACCGAAAGGAGTGAGTCTTGAATCACGAAAACCTCCTGGTAGATCTTTTGTAATTTAGGATGTACATTTCAGGACTGTCTTACTTTGTTCAAGAAAAGTTAAGGGCGCAGTTAGATTTTCCCCTAGCCTGAAATAAAAAGTGGTTTTAAATTCTAGGCATTACCCCCCTTAGCAGTGGCTGAGGAGATACTGATGAAGGTGCTGTCATCAACAGCATCTGTATCTCCTGACAGATGAAGATGAACGCCAGAGTAAAGGGAAGGAAAGGAAGGAGAGTGTCCTGTTTAAAGTATGAAGTCGATCGGTCCTCTTGGATGGAGGCCGTCTACCTGGAAGTCAGCTACTTCTCTTCCTTGTCAACTGGACTTGGAGGTCTCCAGCATCCGTACAGGATCAGGTAGTGGGTGGAAGCCTCCTTTACCTGTGTGATGTGTCCCCAAGGCTCAATACCTTCTAGTTTTGCAGCAGGGTTTGTCATCAGGAACACTTGGTAGGGTCCTTTCCAACGGGGCTCAAGGGCTGTCTTCCTCTGATGATGTTTCTAGAATACCCAGTCACCGGGCTTTAGACTGTGACCAATAGGTTCCTTTGAACTGGGATCTGGAAAGGCTTCTTTAACCTGTTGATGACAGACTTGAGCATAAGACTTTAGAAGCTTATAGTAGCTGTGTGTACTAGAAAGAGACAAGGGATCCGCGGAAGGTTGTATACTGATGGAATTCCAAGAAGTCTGCAAGGTTTTCATGAGGTGTTGTATGACCTGTCCAGGGAAGTGGGAGCTTCAGTCCCTGGAGATTCTAGAAGATCTATCCCAAGTGAGAAACACATTTTTTAACAGTCTTCTTCTCACATCATGAGGGCAACAATCTTGCAGCAGGGAAAAGGTCCAGCCCATCCAGAAAACATGTAAGAGAGAACAAAAACATTTTGGTAGCTCACACTTGGTGGCCATTAAAAAAAAATCCGGCTGCAGGTGTTCAAAGTGTCCAGAGGAAGGAGGTCTAAGGCCCCTGGAGACAAAAACAAGTTTTCCAGGATCATGGACTTGACAAGTCAGACATTGCATAGACTGTTTTTTGCAATATTCTAGAAGTCTTTCCACCGATGTCCATTTATAATCAGAGTCCTCTTAAATGCCCTTTATGGTGGGCGAAGGAATGCAAACACCAAAACGTGGAGTTTGCCAGGGAGCCAGGAAGAACCAAGCAGGTGTCTTGGTTTTCCCAGGGCCCCGTTTGTTTAATGTATAGCCATTGTCTATCCACCTTAATTTCTCTGCGTGAGGAGCTAACTGTTGCCTGGTTACCAGGACACCAGGATGGCAAAGGTCTGGCAATGAGGGGCCATTACTACAGAAGCAGAACGGACTTCACCCCCATGGGCCACGACCTTACAAATACAACATAGAGAAAGCGTAGTATTACCGCTTATTTGACAATGTTTCCCACGCTGTTGGACATGTCGAATAAGCTTACTTACTTCAGCCAATCTTTCGGAATGTTCGAGGTTGAAAAGACTGAAGCAGACCAAAAGTATTTAAAAAACAAAAACACACACACAAAAACAAAACCTTTGTCCTTTTAACAGAGAGAAAACCAAATGCTAATGTTGCACCAGCTTACTCTTGATATTAAAACCTACTCATTCCAAAAGAAATTGTGCAAAAGATACAAATAAACAATTCACTAGTAAGTAAAGTAAAAGAATAAATAAATAAAACCAAACAAACAAAAACCCATCAAAACCTCCACCTTACTCATTCCAATCTTCTCAGTCCTGACCACATATAAAATTCCTTCCCAAAGGGGGCGCCAGGGTGGCTCAGTGGCTTAAGTGGCCCACTCTTGATTTCTGCTCAGGTCACGACCTCGGGGTCCTGGGATAGAGCCCAATGTTGGGCTCCTTGCTTCGTGGGGAGTCTGCTTGAGGATTCTCTTTGTCCTTCCTCCTGCTTGTGCAAGTTCTGTCTCTAAAATACATAAATCTTAAAAAAAAAAAAAAATTCCTTCCCAAAGATTTTTTTTTCCATGAAACTTCTACAACTTTCTTTTTCATATTCAAATGTTGCCGTCAGGTTTCCCTCTTTAAATAACCACCCTTGAGGGTGCCTGGGTGGCTCGGTTGGTTGAGACTGTGACTCATCATCTCTGCTCCGGTCATGATGTCACAGTCAGAATGATGAAGTTCTGGAGCTTAGGTGAGGTTCGGTGGGCTGAGGTTCAGAGCGGATGACCAAGAAAGAATTCTTGAGACCTCTTTGGTGCAAAATGGTGGTTTATTAAAGCACGGGGACAGGACCCGTGAGCAGAAAGAGCTGCTGTTGCCCCGGGTTGTGAGGGTAGGCATGTTATATACCTTGCGGTTGGGGGAAGGTGAGGAGAAGGGATGGGAGGTTTCAACAGAGTTTTCACATGTTAAGGAGGGCCTACAAGGTGCCGGCGGGGAGGCCTTGCCCTTATGGCTTGATCAATGTCATCTTTAGGTCAGGCATTAACATCAAGATAGTTGGGAGATTCTTGGTGGGGTGTTATGATCCTGCTGTCATTTACATTCCCTTCTACCTCAGCCTCCTCCAGTTTATGGTGGGGAGGGAGACATTAGGGCTTCAGGAACCGAGAGTTATTTGCCTCTGGAAATTTGTGCTATTGATAAGATAACCTCCCTGTTTAGATCTCTAGGACATCTGTAGAGCAAGGGAGATTCCTGTTCTGCAGGATTGCGATCCCTGCAAGTTAACTATTTATCGTTTTATGGCAGTCAGGGATGCCTGAGGAATGCCACACATATTACGGAGGGGAGTGGGTGGAGAGGAGGGTGCAAGGCGCCAGCTTTTGCTTTGTCCTCAGCCAGCCTCCTGCTCCCTCATCATTCTCCCCTGAACAATTTTGACGCTTAAATCTTTAAGGTGGTTGAAGGTGGAAGGTCTCATCTTCTATTAACTTCTTCCTGCTGAATAGGGGCGTAGAGCTGTCCCTACCTACTCGGGTCAATATTGATCAGTTGAGGAACATATGGGGGAGTTACGAAAGGCAGAGGCAGCTGAATCCAGCGCTTGACAGTGAAGAAGTGTCTCTGTGCATGGTCAGGATCATCTGTCGTGGTGAAGTCATTGCAGCAATGGAGTCTCCGCACCACGTAGAGAAACATCGCACAAAGCAACATATTAAGATTAATAAGGCGATAAGAATGAGAAGCCCAAAAAGGAGATTCGGGCATAGCCCTCCTCCAAACCAGGAACTTAACCAATCACTGAGAGAAAGAGAGAAGGATCTCGTAGAGCATTCGTATCTTTTATTAGTCCTGTGACATTTTTGTGATAGTCTGGGATGTACACGCAACATTCTCTTTTGATAATTGCGCATGTGCCACCCTGGGCTGCTGTCAGGACATCTAAGGCCATCCTATTTTGTAGGACTGCCTTGTGTATTTGTGAGACTTCGGTATTAAGTAGGGAGATTAGCTGGAGTGGTGATAGTTTTAGCAAATCCTAAAGGCAAATCCTTATCCACCCTGGAGGAAACCAGGGCCACAGGTTAGTTCCCCATATCCAGTGGGTTCTGTTTGGAGCTGACCATCTAATGTCAGGTCACCTTACCCAATCAGTAGCAAACCAGTCAGTAGTCTGGAGTACTATTATTTGGGAACACACTTCTAATGATAGCCATCCTAGATGTCATGTGTTATTTGCCCAAGTATCATACGTATGATTCTTTTGTTCCCAGCATAAAACTGCCTTTTGACTGAGCTGTCCATTCGTGGGTGTGAACCACAAATATGTATCCCAGATCTGATATATGCCATCTTCAGTATAGCGATAAGGAGGGTTTTGTAACTTAGGCCCATATTTGATTGGGGAGTTATGGCTTGATAGCAATCCCCTTTCCTTCCAAATAGCTCCACGGGCATGTAGTACCAAGAAAGCATATTTGGAGTCAGTGTTAATGTTTATTCTTAGGCTTTGGCAATTGCAAAGTGCTAGTGAGCACTATGGCATACCTAGATTTTCTTATTCTTTTTATGAAAACTACTGTCATTAGTAAACCAACTGTCATTTGTATTTTTAACAGGGGCATCTTAAAACTGGCCATATAGAGTAAGCAAGATCAATAACCTCTGAACAGTTTTGCTCTATAGAGAAAGAAGTACAGGGGTCAGGTTCAGGCATACAGGTAACTAGGTTTAAAATTTGACAAATTTTAAGTATTATTTCTGGCATATCTGTAAGTATAGTCCAATATTTAAGTAGTTGGCCTCCATCATCCATTGGTGGCCTTTGGCTTCTAAGACAAATCTGGACCTGATATGAAGTCATTACAGTCAAGGACTGTCCCATAGTGAGCTCTGAGGCTCTTTTATGAGGGCTGTTCTATGCTTAGCTAAAATATCTGTTTGCAATTGCACCTCAACAGAGGTGGCTTCTAGGATAAATATGACTAAGGGATGAAACCAATAAGAAGCCCTTTGAGTGGTCCAGGCTTAACAATATCCTGAATACAGAGGATCACTGGCAAGTGAGAAAACTTGTCAAGAGATAAGGGGAGTTCCCCAAGCATCATCCAATCCCATCATAAAGAAAGTGGGGTCATCCATTATCTCCACAAGTCCATAGTTAATCCTATGGAGTGCGGTATGTTGGCTTTTAGGCAATTTCATTATCCCAGCCACACACAAGGTGTTAGTTAAGTTATACAATGGTAGGGGAATCAATCCCATTTTTCCAGTTGTTTAATCATGTGTGGTGGGGTCTTGTTATTATCCCCACAAAATAATAAGATCGACTACAGAAGCTATTGTGCAACTTTTCTGAAGTTTACCTCAAATTATTTAGCTTAGGTAAACAAACATTTAAAGACAATCAAATCTAGAATTTAACATCCCTAAAGGTGTGTTACTAAAACATAATTTTTCTCTCTAAAATAACCCTCATTTACAGAGATAGCCAAATCAGGACTAATTCACTTGTGAAACAAGTCCAGTTTTAACAAACTTGGCCTAATTATTTACATAAGCTCAGCAAGAACTGTGAGTGTGATCAAATAGATCTTTTAGAATCTGCTTTGCTGGAACTTCTTATAAGGAATCTCTGGGTTGAACTTTTAGTAGCCTCTCCGGGCCAGAAGCCAAGCCCTGTACTTGCCATCAGGCATGCCTGCAATACCTTTGGGAGAATTCCTCTTCCTGAGACTGCACCTACCAAGGAGTGACATTCTTTACTCACCTGGTGAGGCTGCTGGGAACTCTGTAAGCAAGGTATCAGGCCAACAGTCCCAAGGGGCTTTATGGCTCCAGGTTTCATAAAGTCAACTTTAGTTCCTTTAAACTGTCTGGTCATCTCTGAGTCTTTTCAAATATGACATCCCAGTCAAAGCCTTGGTAAAATAACCCGTGTTTCCAATTCTTTCCTGTTACAAGGAGAACAGATTCTTATTGAACTTATGCAAATGACTGATTGCCATGGAAGAAAGAATACTTAACTGAGACCTTTTGGTTTCAGAGGGTTCAGATAGAGAGAAAAGGTGAAGGCTTTGAGCACTTTTACATCTCTATAAGTTACAGATAACTAGGAGGAAGTATCCCTAGTCTGGAAGAGCAAACGTTAGAGAGGACCAGCAATGTTTAAAGTAAGACAAAACATTAAGAGACACAACACTATAATCTTTTAGTTCATTTAGTCCCATGTTACTAAATCTGGTGAATGCAGCTTTAGTTAGCTTTGGAAATTCTTACCCATTTCAGTTTTAGGATTTTCAAGTATATCAAATACCTGTATTTGTCCTGAAAGTCCTTTATATGAATCTCCTTAAAGATAAAACTCATTAAAATAAGAGAATTAAAACAATTATAAATGACAAAAACTCGGAATGGATATGGTTAGAGCTGAAGAGACGGGAGTTTACAATTTAGCTGCAAGGAAATCAGGTTACTTCTGTGACACATAACATTTCCATAATTACAATATCAAGCGATGATCTCTCAAAACATTAAAACTTTAGGAAGTGTGTAGAATCTCTAGAAGAGTTATAGCATTTTCCCAATTGTAACCCAAGGCTTATCATTGGTTCAGTAGTACTTCATGAGCAACTTCGAATACCAAGGAAAAGCCTGAGTTAAAGGGATTTACAACTTAAATCTTGTCAAGATTTGCTAAAATCTTATAAAGTTTTAAAGCACATGCCTAAATATAATTAGGGATGTTAAACACCTGATAAAACAAAACATAGGAACTGAATTTTCTGGGCAGGCAAAGAGAAAACCATTTACATTTTCTTAACAGCAGATCAATTAATCTAAGAAAAATTTTGTCCTTTGAACAGAGAACTTCAGTCTTGTACCAATGTACCTTTAAAACCCATTCATTTAGTCCATCTCAGTCCGTCCTGACCATAGCTAAAATTCCTTTTCTGAAGATTTCCCTTCACAAACCTTCTACAACTTTTCTTTGCATTCAGGTTTTGTCCCAAGCCATTTCCTTCTAAACAACCATCTCATTTAGGACAAAATTACCTTCCGTTACCTTCAACAAAATGTATTCCCATTCCTTAAATCTTTCTTACATATCTCCTACTTTCCTACATACAGAGTTGTTTCCCTTATTTCCATCAGTCTTAGTTACACTAAGCAGAACTTTGTATTCTTAGAAACACCTTTAGTTATTAACCAATGGTGAACTGTTACAACAGAATTCTTCAGGTGGCAAATTTATGAATCAGTTAAGTGGAAAACAAGTTTACCAACAGATTTAAATACTCTTAGTTTCTTTGCAGTTAAGAACTCAAAAGCACAAACCTCTATCCAGTAATTAATGACTTAGCATTTCATCCTGTTTGGTTAAGACCTAGATGTCCACAATTTAATTCCAATTGTCATCCAAGCAAAACTTTAAAACTTTCAGGTTACCAAAGACTTTGAAAGCTACTTCAGCAATTACCCATTAAAACTTTGAGACAGAAAATTAACCATCAGTTTACTCATTTCTTTGCTAACAAATTTTAATAAATAACACAAGTTTATTTGACCTTCAGTAAACTTCGAAGTTTCACATTTACTACTGTTAACTTAAAAGACACTTCTTATCTTAATTAAACCAACAAACTTAACTTCGTTCCAATACTGATTTACGTTCCACCTGGACCCACTCCACTTTGAATGTTTACCTGAGACATGCGTGGGAAGATCTAGAGTGGGGGGTGTTAGGTCCAGGGGGTGCTCTTCTTGCTCCTTGACAGTAGAGAGAGGAGCCATGGTGCATGATCTAGAGGCTAGTCATGCAGGCTGCATGCACGTTGGTGCACAGAAACAGGAGAAGGGGGAAACAGAAGAAACAAAGTGCTGCCAGGAGGCAGAGAAAGGATTCCCGGTTTTAGAGCTCATAAGGCCCAACAGAGGAGCAGACACCATGCTTTCCCACCAGCAAGCAGGGGAGGGGTTAAGCAGTCCAAGTTGGGCCAGAGAAGATAGGGAAACTTCCCCGAAACAAAGGGAGTTTCGGCAGCTGCTTGGGAATATTCCTTATGGTCTCTGTCTCGAGTTAGACTAACCCCAGTTGGCTCCAGGTATAGCCATTAACACGGGAAGTGGGTGAGGGAGAAGCCCCCACATCTATTAGGAGAAACAGAGAGAAATAAAGTCAGAGTCCCCTTTGCTAGGGATGGCCCAGCAACCTGGGTTTACTAGAAGAAGGCTTATTTATGTAATTACCATCCAATATGTCAGGAGAAAGTTTACTAGCTGACTCATTTGGGTACAGGAGCTCAGTCCTTTCCTAAGTTTTGCAATCCAAATTACTTCCAGTGGGTAAAAAGGCACCCCAAGGTAGAGTCCTTGGGAGCTAAAGAAGCCTACAGGCCATGCTTCCAGAAAAGTAAAGAAGGTCCATTATCAAATCCCCTGACTCCTGGGTGGCGTCCCACACAGGGTATGTCAGAGGTTTTAGGTGTCAAAAGCGACTGGGGGCATCCCTCAAGATATCGCTATTGATCACTGCCTTCCCAGGGAAGGCATCTCTGCCATAAAAGGCCCTGGAGGGGTGCCGGTGTCCCTCCTCTTCCCCATAACATCCTAGGCTACAGATGGGTGCCTGGTGAATGGACTAGGAAACTGTGCCACCCTACACTCGAAAGGTTGTGCTGTCCTGCCATTTTAACCCATGAAAATACTAGAAAAGTTTGGCAAAGGGAAATTACCCAATTTTATAGCTTTAAGCAGTTTGCAGAAGACACTGACAGGAAACAGTAAAGACTGAAATCCATCATGGTCTATGCGACATTCCAACACATGTGGTCCTTACAGCCAACTTCCCTAGGAAACGGTCCTGGGTTGCGTTTTAATTCAATCAGGTACTGGTTCCGGCTGGCTCCCAGTGGAGGTCTCTCAGCCAGAAGTGGCTAGACCAGGGATGTGGAGGGGATCATATTAGATCAATCAGGAGGAAACCTCACACGGGAGTCTTAAGATTGTCAGCCGTCCTGGTGACTTGGGTGGCTGTCCCGTGCCCAAGAGAGACAACTTTCTATAAGAACAGGAATAAAGAGCGGTCATCAAGTTTCTGGGTCTTATTGCCATTCTGGCCAAGGTACTAACTTACAGCCAAAAGGCAGACGCTCTCCTCCCCGTAGAGTAGCCACGGGTTAGAGGATTACAGCCTGAGCAATTGACATGCAAGTGTTCCAATAAGACCATACTCCTTGAAAAGCCCTGAAATGAGATGAAAGGAAACGGAGAGAAAGTACTCACCAATTTTGCACCAAAGCTCAGAGTCTAAATGTAAAGACTCACAGCCCCACATTGGGCACCATATGATGAAGTTCTGGAACCTTGGTGAGGTTCGGTGGGCTGAGGTCCGGAGCCGATGACCAAGAAAGAATTCTTGAGACATTTTTGGTGCAAAATGGCAGTTTATTAAAGCACGGGGACAGGACCCGTGAGCAGGAAGAGCTGCTGCTGCCCCGGGTTGTGAGGGTAGGCATGTTATATACCTTGCGGTTGGGGGAAGGTGAGGAGAAGGGATGGGAGATTTCAACAGAGTTTTCACATGTTAAGGAGGGCCTACAAGGTGCCGGCGGGGAGGCCTTGCCCTTATGGCTTGATCAATGTCATCTTTAGGTCAGGCATTAACATCAAGATAGTTGGGAGATTCTTGGTGGGGTGTTATGATCCTGCTGTCATTTATATTCCCTTCTACCTCAGCCTCCAGTTTATGGTGGGGAGGGAGACATTAGGGCTTCAGGAACCGAGAGTTATTTGCCTCTGGAAATTTGCGCTAATGATAAGGTAACCTCCCTGTTTAGATCTCTAGGACATCTGTAGAGCAAGGGAGATTCCTGTTCTGCAGGATTGCGATCCCTGCAAGTTAACTATTTATCGTTTTATGGCAGTCAGGGGTGCCTGAGGAATGCCACACATATTACGGAGGGGAGCGGGTGGAGAGGAGGGTGCAAGGCGCCAGCTTTTGCTTTGTCTTCAGCCAGCCTCCTGCTCCCTCATCTAGAAGATGGAGCTCAGGACAAGGAGTGGAGCCTGCTTAAGATTCTCTCCGTCCCTCTCTCTGCCCCTCCCACCCTCCCTTCCCCCTCTCTGTCTCCCTCTCTCTTTCTAAATAAATAAATAACCAACCACCCTCACATTAGGACAAAATTACTTTCTTTTCCCTTAATAAAAATGTATTTCTTTTCTTTTCTTTTCTTTTCTTTTTTTACCAAAAATACACATCTTACTTTCTCACATAGTTGTTTCCTTTATTAGAATTTTTACCTCTTAGACAACTTAATTTCTACTGAAAGCTGATAAGTAAGCAATTGTGACCTGTTACACCAGCATTCTCAAGACTGGCAAATTGATAAATGTATTTCATAATTTTTAGATGCATACTTTTTCATAGTATAGTATAGTCTTTTAATAAAGCGTGCTTACTAACAGACCCAAATTTATCTGTAGTATCTCTGCAATAAGGAAGCCAAAATTCAGTACGTTCAGTAATTAATGTTGCAGTATTTTATCTTATTTGGAAATGATCTAGATCTTTAATGAATTTAACTTAACTTACACTTAACCTAACTCAGCAAAACTTAAAGGTGTTAGGTTACCAAAAAGGTTAGGGAGCCTTTTTAAAGTTTATCTAAAAATTGTTTTATTTTATTTATGCCTGTTTAATTTACTCATCATTAACAGTTATGCTTAGATTACCCATAAGAACTTTATAAGACATCAAAGTTAGTCATTCGCCCAAGGTATTAAATTTTTTTTCTTTTGTAACAGAGATCATATCAGCTTATTTAACTGAAGTAAACCCTGGCAGAACAAAAGTTTTAGTTTTAATACTGATAACTCTGAAGACTATTTTTTTAAGTTTATTTATTTTTTTAATAATCTGTACACCCAGCGTGGGGCTCGAACTCAGGACTCTGGGATGAAGCACACTCTACAGACTGAGCCAGCCAGATGCCCCCAAGACATGTCTATTTTCCATAAACAAACAATCGAACGTTTTCCTAGATTAAATGAACTTGAAAAAAAAAATGGGGGTTAGTTTCTATCTTTCTGAGAGGTTTAGAAGGCCCAATCCTTACAAGTGCTTACGTTCAAACCTACTAAACAGGGCTCTAATACAAATTAATGTTAGCCGTGTCACCCAGAAGTAGACCAGGATCTCACATTTACAACAGACGCATAAACACACAGATGTAAAGACCTTATAGTTACTAAGATTCATGAAAAAGAGCTTTGAAATTAGTATTTGTCCCTGGGATTCATCTTAAGGAAGCTACAGTAGAGTTTGGGCACAAGAACCGTTCAAGCGGTTTGTATTTCAAAAAGGCCTGTGCCCACCCCTCCCCGCTTCTTTTGCTCAGTCTCTGCTGATTGTGGGCTGAGCTCACTTTTCAAGGACAAGATAAGATGGATGACTTCAAGGATCCGAGAAAGAATGCAAGTGTTTCTAAGGGCTTTGGTTTCCCAAAGCCAGTAATTTACAAGCTGTTTAACCTACACAGGGAAAGATGAGGGATTGGTAAAGGGAGAGGAACACTTTAAACTTGCCTCCAGAACTGCATTTCCCATCTTGTCAAGATTTGCAAAATGTGGAAAATTGCTTTCCAATTTCTCAAAGAATTGCTTTGTACCTTCAGTGTTCTCCCAGGCTGATCCACCTCTCCAAGCCCCTTATCCTCAGATTGCTTCTGTCCGTTTGAGTAGGTAGTGGTCATTATAAGTATCTCCGGCAGTGTTGATCATTGTTGAGTAACTCCCTTTGGTCCCCAAAGAGGGTGCAAGGAATATCACCTTCCCCAAAACCCAAATCACTGCCAGTGAGAGCCAAAAGGAAGAATCAGCCACCTGTATGCCCAGGCAGGAAGAAAGCCCAGCCCAGTGCCAAGGACACCATGCAAGAGGACAGTGGTTATCTCTGGCAGAGAAAGGATCAATCACCAGTGGGTCCAGATTAGGACAACATGAGATTGTGTTTTCCTCTTTCCATAGGACACAACAGACAGAGATTCAGAAGAGATTATTCTGTTTAGAATTTTCACCCTTTGGGGGCTCCTCTGGTTTTCCCAAGATCCACCCCCCACTCCAGACTCTGGTTTCCCTTTGGCCATTTAAGGAAATAATGTAGCAATTTACCAGAGAATCCCTTCAGTTCTGACAACTCTACAGGTGGGTGGGGGGGTAAGAAAGTGGTGGAGGCAGGGATGGTGTCACGGTGGTGGTTCATTGCAAGTCCATTAACTGTAGACTTTTCCTTAGCATAGGTAGTCATTTCAGAGTGGAAAAACCATTCAGAGAGGGGATTGGTAGAATGAGCATTCAAAGGAGGACGGGTGGGGTAGAGGGGGTGCCTGGGTGGCTCAGTCATTAAGGTTTGCCTTTGGCTCAGGTCATGATCCCTGCCTGGGATCAAGCCCTGCTTGGGACTCTCTGCTCAGCAGGAAGCCGGCTTCTTTCTCTCCCACTCCCCTGCTTGGGTTCCCTCTCTCACAGTCTTTCTCTCGGTCAAATAAATAAATGTTAAAAAACAAAAACCAAAACCAAGGAGGACCGAGGGGAACAGGGAGTTACATCAGTCTGACAGACTTTTGTCTTGGGTACTTCTTCCATCTTTACTTCTTTATTAGCCTTTTGCAATGAAACTCTTCATGAAACTCCTTTGGAATTGTGAAAGCTTTTGGAGACTTCTGCTTGCCAATTAAAATAGGGTTCCGATTTTAACTTGGGAACCCTTGCTTTCAAGAACACTTCTTAAATGATCTTACCTAATTGGACATTCTCCATTATGGCCATTGTATTTCTGGGTTGTGGTGTAATTCCCCGAGGACAGGCAGCAGTCTAGTAGGAACCTGACCCCAAGTGAACCAAACCCACATTTCTGCCCGGCCGTATCTAGCTGCAAATAAGGTGCAATTCACATATTTTCTGGCTTTATTTTGGGGCCCCCAACTGGATGGCTACCAAGCCAAATTCCCTTAGGATACAAATAAGCTTTGTAAGATTTTTGCCATTTTTGCTGGATGTCTGTAACTTCCACGGTATAGTTCTTAGACATAAAATAAGCAGGTGTGCTGGAAGATGGCACACTTGACTCTAGAATTTAAGGATCCCATTAGCTAAGACTTTGAGTTTCTCGGAACTGAACTAATACCTAAAAAGGATATGCAGAAGGGTTGTGGATTGTGTGTGCTTTACAATGTACCTCGTTACCCAGAAATTTTCTTGAGATTCGCGGGTAACCTAGTGGCCACCGAACCCATTCTGTGACCAGCTTACTCCACCATGAAGTCTTCTTGAAGTGGCAAGCCCTCTAATACCCCTTAAATGCTCAATCGGTACTTACCAATTTCTTTTTTCCCCTTTTTTCTTTCTCTTTTCTTCTTTTAGGGCTCTTTGATTTCTGAGATACCCTTTAACAAGAGCCTTTATCTACACAAAACAAGACCAACAAATGTGTACCTGAATATACGAGCAGTAACTAAGAGGTGTTCCTGCCTCCAGGCCTACAAGAAGGCTACTTGTCATTTCTACCAGTCTCACCTGCTCCAAGGATTAGCATGTTGGCCCCCCTTTCATACACTCCACCCATTCTCCACTTGCAACTACATATGGGGGCTCCAGTGGACACCCCCTACCAAGCTTTCAGCCAACAGCCGGCCTCAGATGCCAGGGAACCACTGTGGACTTCTGTCCCAGTCAAGCCTTCCCAGATAGCAGCCTCGGCCACCATCTGACCTCATAAAGAACCCAAGCAAGAACCACTCAGCTGATCCAAGTCAACCTGCATGACCATGAGAAATAATTATAAATTGTTTTAAGCTGCTAAGTTTGGGGGATGTTCCTGACACACCAATAGGTGATCAGAATAGTGGTAGGCCAGATGAATAGGATACCTGCTCTCATGGAGGCTACTCTCTAGTGGGGAAAAAAAAAAAAGCAAATAAATTAGTGAATAGAAAATACCCTTCTGATGTGGATCAATGCTGTGAAGAGCATAAAGGGAGGTCATGTGACTATAAGTTGGGGTTGGGGGAAACCAGGGACCGGCTCTCTGACAGGTGATATTTGAAGCGATATCAGAAAGATGTGTGCGATCTATTCATACGATCTTCTGGGGGCCAAGTGTTGAGGAGAAGAAAGAAAAAACTAAAGGTTAAACTCCTGACATAGTCATCTTCGTGTGGAAGACAGTCCTCTTTCGCAGATCTAGATCTTTTCAGAAGTGGTGGAAATGGGCCCCTGGGGTACTTTTGGTCTAGACTGATACTCAACACAGCCCAGATAAAATGCAGAATGTTATATTGTTGTACTTTATAAATGATGGTTAAATGGAAGGATTCAAGCCATTTTTATAGTTGTGATGCACGATATAAATTCAGGACTCTCTCAAAGTATTCCTTCAGTAAAATATGTATCATTGACTGTCTGTAATGCACAGAAACTAAGTTATTTGTCACTGGGCAGATTTGAATGCTTAGAGCTGAAATTCAACATTCATATCATACCAGCTCGCTCTCACCAGGGCTGTGTTCCCCCTTGTGGAGTGAGCCACACACTGGGAACGTGAACATCAGAACCGCTCCCCAGTCCGCCTTACCCTTCACCTGTTCACGGATATTTATTTACCAATGATTTTCTAAGGAGTTATGGAATAGGAAAATGAAGCGTTTGTTCATCATTTACTAAGGGATTGTAAACTCGAGTTTTTCAACAACATAAAATGCCATTGTTAAAAAAAAAAAAAAAAAACTAAAGCAAGTCCAAAGGCCCTAAGGCAGGAACAAGCCTGACAATTGCCAAGAATAGTAAAACACTAGCACAGCTGGTTGAAAGTCAGAGTTGGAAGAGGAGAAATCCAAGAACTTGGCAGGGACAGGATCGTGCAGGGTCTGCAATATGGGATCCCTTCTCAGCGCACTGGAAGTCATCGGCTAGTCTCAGCGGGGAGGTAGGGGCGTGAAATCATCTGATTTATTATTCTGGAAAATCACTCCAGCTGCTCTAAAAGAATGGATTGTAAGAGGGCAGCCATTAAAACTGGAGATAGAGTGGAGAGACTTTTTTGCAGCTGACCTAGCAAAGGATCAATGGTAGCAGTCCCTTATATTAGGCAAAAGATCATGAATCACTTGGTGTTGCTCCGTCCATCACATCCGGAAGACTGGGCTGACTTAGTAGGCTTGTGACCCAAAGGAAGATAAAGTCCCAGAGAGGGGCTGTGTGGTTACTGACTCATCATGAAGTTTCTACCTTTTGTTCTGGAAGTTTCTACTGAAACACTAGCTCTTGGAGCTCTGAGCCGCCGTGGGTGAGGTTTGACTAGCCTGCTGCCGCCATGCTGTAAGGACCCCCAGGGCACATGGAGAGGCCACAGTGTAGGCAGTCTGGGCCACAGTCCCAACTAACCCAGCCTTTGAGTAATCCCAGCCCAGACAGGAGACTGAAGAAGCCACTAGATGATTCCAACCGCAGATGGAGTCCCCTTCAACTGTCTGAGTTTTCCCAGCTGAGGACAGAGACTTTATGGAACAGAGACAAACCGTTCCAAAACCCTGACCCATGGAATCCATGTGCATAGTAAAGTGACTGCCATTTTACACTAGCTGGAGCGGCGGTGGGTTTGAAGCCCAAATCTACCACTTCCTAGTTCTGCGACCTTGGGCGACTGACTTAACCTGTGGGGCTTCAGTTCCTTCATTTCCAGGGTGAAATCATACTTCTAACCTCATAAGGGCAACACGGAGTAAGAGAGTTTTTCACAAAGCCGTCAAGAGAGTGCCAATGTACGGGCAATTAGTTGTTGTTTTAATGCCCTGTGGGGGCCCTATGGCCTGATGCACCTGGCCCTGCATCGTCCCAGTGGCCTCCAATGATGTCACCTCTCTTCAGGCTCAGGCAGCCTCGCCTTCTGGACCGAAGATGCTCTGGGCATGCGCTCTACACCAGGTCAAGACACCTAAAGATTGTTTGCCTTTGCAGCATTCACTTTGTGAAGTAGAAAGAGAGGAAGAAGGAAACCCTTTCTCCTTCCGCTCAACTTCCTTTCCTGGGGTTTATCTGACCTTATGCTCTGTGCATTCCTGGGAGGTGGGCAGGGCAATTTTCTCTCTCCCTCTGCACCGGGGAAAGAACTGACGATAAACAGGCATGTCGTGTTCAGGCAGTCTGTCGGGTCCTGGGGGGAGGGGGGGCAGCCTGCACACACAGCCAGTACCCCAGGAATTGGTGTGGAAGGCTTCCCAGGGTAGTCTCTCCCCCACGAGAGATCTATCAGTAAAGCCCGGCGACAGTCCTTACTACCTCCATCCCTGTCCCCATCTAGCCACCAGGTTCTAAGATGCCCAGGTCCTTCCTCTGGCCTTCAGAGGAAGCTCCAGACTCTTAGCTTGGCTTGCAAGGCTCTTGGGGTCTGGTCCCTGATTTTACACTCACGACTGTCTCACCCTCTCCTCCCACTCATTCTGAGTGTCTTCTTTTTCTTAAGCCGTCTCTAGCTCTCCCACCTACTTACAGCACTCCTCCCCTCCTTCCTCTGAGTAACTTGCTCACCCCTTGGGTCTCAGCTGCAAATTCACCTCCCTAGGGCATCCCTCCCATCTATCACCGCTGCCACCTCCACCCTTGGCCGGGACCCTTGCTAACTTTCCCATCACACCTTGCACTTCCCCTTCACGTAGGGTCACCACATGCATTGTTAAGCCCTTGTTCAATGTCTCATGGCATTTCCTGCTAGAAGGTGAAGTCCGTGAGAGCAGAGATTGTGTCTGTCCTGCGTACAGATGCACAATAAGTATTTGATACTAATTATTTCTATTATTTATGATCTGTGAACTTGCTTCGGATACAAAAAAAAAAAAATTTTTTTTAAAAAAGCTAATACCGAAAGAAGTGAGTCTTCCTTGTTACAGGGGAGGAGTGTGCGGCGATTCTGGGGAAGGTGACACTTCCCCCGCTGCCACCAGGGGGCAGGCAGAGCTTTCCTAAAAGGGAGGTTCCCACTGGCTGAAGAAGAGGGGTCCTTGATCTCAAAGAAAACCAGCCCTGTCACCCACCACTTGTGCACACTTTTGAGACAAGGACGGGCAGGACTGGGAATGGACCAAGGTGAGGCTTTGCTCTCAGAAAAGCAAGAGGACTTTAAGTTACTCCTGAGGAAGACTGGGACCCATTTAGAAGAGAGATTGTGACACTCCTTGGGCAGTGGAGGGACTTTCCAGGGACGGACTTCCCGGAGGTGACAACTACACCAAAAAAATGCTGTTTGTTCCTTTCTTTAATGCAGTTGACAGCACATTTTTTAAAAAACACCCGGAGCCAAGGAAACAAAGAATCTACGTGCTTTTAGAAAAGTTGTTTTGGTCTCTGGTGTTCAAAGCACTTCAGCACCATAATGGCTGTCGTCGTCAAAACTCCCCACACTTGGGAATTTCTTCAAGCAGATATCATCTCCCTATTTTACCCAGAAACCAACTGTGGCTCCGAGAGGTGACATGACTTGTGTCAGATCACAGAGCAACATCCAGAGCTGCCTCTCATTACTACTAAATCTGTTTTTATTACACTGTTCTAAATCAATAATTAAATAATATATTTATCAAGAGTATTACTATTGCTAACCCTCCTACACTGTTGGCAGGAATGCAAGCTGGTGCAACCACCCTGGAAAACAGCACGGAGGTTCCTCAAAATGTTGAAAATAGAACTACCCTATGACCCAATAATTACACTACTGGGTATTTACCCTAAAGATATAAATGTAGTGATCTGAAGGGGCATGTGCACCCGAATCGTTATAGCAGCAATGTCTACAATAGCCAAACTATGGAAAGAGCCTAGATGTCCATCAACAGATGAACGGATCAAGAAGATGTGGTATATATACACAATGGGATACTATGCAGCCATCAAAATAAATGAAATCTTGCCATTTGCGACGACGTGGATGGAACTAGAGGGTATCATGCTTAGCGAAATAAGTCAAGCGGAGAAAGACAACTATCATATGATCTCCCTGATATGAGGAAGTGGAGATGCAACATGGGGGGTTAAGGGGGTAGGAGAAGAATAAATGAAACAAGATGGGATTGGGAGGGAGACAAACCATAAGTGACTCTTCATCTCACAAAAGAAACTGAGGGTTTCTGGGGGGAGGGGGGTAGGGAGAGAGGGTGGTGGGGTTATGGACATTGGTGAGTGCTGTGAGGTGAGTAAACCTGGCGATTCACAGACCTGTACCCCTGGGGATAAAAATATATTATATGTTTATAAAAAATAAAAAAAAATTTATAAAAGTATTACCATTGCTATTGCTGTTTTCAGAGCTGTCATTTGCTGAGGGAGTCTCTCTGCCGGCCACTTGAACAAAGCATTTTACAAATGTCATATCATTTTCATCCTCAACGTAATGCTAGGAGATTGTTATGAGACAGAGAAAAGCAGCCCCAGGCTTCTGGGAGCTGACCCGGCACGCACAGTGGGTCTTTGATGTTCTCCTGCTGAACATAAACAATTTCACAGAACATCAGCTTCAGACAAGGCCATCCTGTGCTTGTGGTGGATCAAGACAAAAACATGACCCTCTGTTGAGCTTGTTTGAACCCAGACAAAACATGAGTATTGCCCAAGCCGCACAAATGAGCCAGCATCTCCTATCTTGGCCAATCTGAGGGGCTGCTGACTCTTTACCCATTACAGCTTTAGCCCCTACATGGGGTTCCTTTCTTGTGGTTGAGATTAAGATACCCAATCAGAGAATTGCCCCATTTCCAGAGGGCATCTGATACAGAACAAAGCCAGCTTCCTTAAACCTGTCCCCAAATCACCCCATCAAGCCCAAATCCCCTAAGTCCTTTCTAACATCTTCTTAATGAGAAGCATGTGGTTCCCCAAGGTGTAGGTTCTCCCCTGCTGCAATGAGTAATAATAAATCCAACTCATTCAGGTAGAAACAGGAATGTTTCTGGTGGTATTTGGCTGGAGTTTTTAACAGGTATTTATTACCCTTATTTTATAAATAAATAAAGTGATACTCGGAAAGGTTGAGAAATTTGCCCGACAACAAGGCCACGTGTGACAGAACCAGCTGTGTCTATGTTCTCTTTTGTTTAACGATTCCTGCTATTTGAGTCCAGTCTGTGCCTCCATTTCCTCATCTGTAGTGAGTCAGTTAGAGTGCTCTCCAAAGGTCCCTCCAACTCACATCTTCCCAGATAAAGAGTGTGAAAGCTTTGTCAAGGTCATCTGCTTGGGAGAGCTGGGAATTCTGGCTGGGGGGGTCTCCCTTTGGCTGCAGAACACCTGGATTCTCAACGAGTCATTCCCACAATGCCTTGTACCTGGGAAGATGTAATGATGAACTGAAGAGTGGTGCATCCTGGGAAATATATCATGAACTTGGACTCCTGCCCATTACTTACCTCCTACCCGCCTCCCTCCAGCGATCCTCTTTCAGTTGTTCCTATTTTCACATTACCTGATTGCCCCTCTCTTGCCCAACTGGGGGTAGCAAGTCAGGAGGGTGGTTCAGGACCTCTTACCTTACAGACCATCCTCCTGTTCTTACATTAACCTCTCTCTCCCAACATAATAAAGGGGCATCCTAGAAGTCTCTGCATAAATTGTAGGGAGCTGAAAAAGAGGGATTCCTCCTACTTTGAGTCCTGAGAATCTGAAAGCTGATGGAGGGGACTTAGCAAAATGTTGCCCAAGAACCTAAAAAATACTTTATGGGAGATGGGAGTACTTCCTTGATGGCCATCTCCTAGTTTCTGTATAATTGTCTTAGGAGGAGGACAGCAGACTTGGTCAGTGAGTTTCTTGGGAGTAGACTCGGGACCAATGTGGAAGGGCAGGGCTGAGGTGATGGAGACACTTTGGGATTCAAAGAGAAAAAGAGAGTGTTGTAAAGATGGGTGTCTCCAGCAAAGGACAATACAATTTAGTCAATATTAATCCTAGCTAGTGTTTCAATTGCACAAATTACGTGCCAGTTTCTTTGGTCTAAGGGCTCAGCATGTTTTAAGTCATTTAGCCTCACAGTGACCCCATGTAGGGAGAGGACAGGTACAAAGCGGTTAAATAACGTGTTCAAAGCCACATATAGTGTAGCAGAAGATACATACCCTACCCTTACCTCTGGGAGCTGCCACGTTCTGTGCTACTGGCTGACTTCCAAGGACCAGTTTCTGTACCTCTTTGCCTAAGGGTTTTCTTGGAAGCCACACAAAGAAAACCTGTGCACAAAGCAAGCCAGAAGTCTTCAACCAATGAGTAACAGGGGATTGGTGGGTAAACACCTTTCCCTTTCTTTGTGGGGGGGAGGTCACTGCAGGGAAGGTATTCTCCCCACCTCTGCGTGGGATTAAGTGCCAGCCACCGGCCAAGCCAAGATTGTGGCTTTGATAACTCAGTGTTTATTGGCTACTTTTCCTTCCCTTTCTCACGCATCTCCACCTAACCCAATGAGCTGCTTGCCCTCTGCTTCTTAGGAACCCAAATTAAGACAGACCCAGGCATTTGGCTTCTTGCAGTCTTTCTGGAGAGGCTGGGCCATTAACTTCCACAGCCTTTCTCCTTCCAAGGGGCAAAGGCTTTGGGTCAGGCAGATAGGTCCACATCCCTTCATTCCTCTGCTCTTATGGGTTGAATTGTGTCTCCCCCCCCGCAAAAAAAAAAAAAAAAAATGTCGTAGTCCTAACCCCAAGTACTCAGAAGGGGAGCCTTATTTGGAAACAGGGTCTTCACAGAGGTCAGCAAGTTCAGATGAGGTCATTGAGGTAGGCCCTAATCCACTATGACTCGGGTCCTTATAAAAAAGGGGAAATCAGGTCTCAGGGAAAATGCTGTGTGAGGACTGGATTTATGCTGCCAAGGGACAAGGAACTAGGAGAGGCCTAGGACACATCCTTCTCCAGTGTCTTCAGAGAGATTGAGGCCCAGCAGACATCCTGCTCTTGGACTTCTGGCCTCCAGAACGGTGACAGAATAAACAGCTGTTGTGGGAGCCACCTGGTTTGTAGTACTCCATTATAGCAGCCCCAGGAAATGACTTTGCCAGCTACGACACATCCCCAAGCCTCTCTTTCCTCCCCCATGGGGTTCTTAGGACGATTGCCTCAAATAATGCATGTAACATTCTACGCACGGAGCCGCTACATGGAATAGGGCTCACTGGATGGATGGTGGTTCTTGTAACAGAAACAAGGAGCCCCTCCCCTGCCACACAGACTATGGCGGGGAAGGGGTTCCTTGGACAAGTGGACAACTGAGCCCTGCGCTTCTTCTGTTCTCCTTCAAAGTCCAGAACAGCCCGCTCCCACATCTGACCCGGCCCGAGAATGTAAAGAACTAAAGTTTTCATGTTGAAGCTGCGTGGAAGTCACCCAGGTTTTGGTGTAGCTTGGGGAAGCATTTAAGAGGTCGATGACCCTGTCATGGGTTTGCTTCCTGTACCGGTTCGGCTGGGTCTGGAGACAGGAGGAGAGGAGATGCCACTGCTCTGCTGGGCAGAAGAACATAAAGTACCACCACTCCAAGGGAGTGTAGCAGTTAAGGTTGTCAGTTGCCAACAACAGAATCCACTCCGGTGAGTTCATTTGGAAAGTGAGTTTATTTAAACAGAAGGCCAGAGAGTTTGAAGCCAGACCGGAAAATGTACCATATCACCGAGGGGAAAGGGGGCTTCTTTAGCAAAAGTACTCCTGCCACCATAATTCTTGGAACTGGGTGAAAGGCTACTGCTGTCACTCTGTGGGATGCAGGTGAGGACATAGTGACAATGAAGTTGGGGAAGAGTCCTGGCTTTGAACTTCTCACTCTGTGGTCACTCCACTAGAGAGGAGACGGGCTCATGCACTCATTCATTCATTCTATGGATATATATGGGCTGTCTCCTTTGTGCCAGGAACCTCACAAAGTGCTAGAGATAAAGTGATGGGAAAAAAACAAAGGTGGGGGTACCTGGTGGGCACAGTCAGTTGAGCATCCAACTCTTGGTTTCAGCTCAGGTCAGGATCTCAGGGTTGTGAGATCCAGCCCCAAGTTGGGGTCATGCTCTGCTCGGAGTCTACTTAAGATTCTCTTTCTCTTAGGCGCCTAGGTGGCTCAGTGGGTTAAGCCTCTGCCTTCAGCTCAGGTCATGATCTCAGGGTCCTGGGATCGAGCCCGAGTCAGGCTCTCTGCTCAGCGGGGATCCTGCTTCCCCTCTCTCTCTGCCTACTTGTGATCTCTCTCTGTGTCAAAAAAAAGACTCTCTTTCCCTCTCCCCTGGCCTCTCCCGGCCCTTTCTCTCTCTTGAATAAGTAAATAAATCTTTACAAACAAAACCAAAAACAAACAAAAGTGCTTTGAGTCTACTGAGTGAGATGGAACTAAACCAAGCAGGCCCCTGGGAGAAAGAGGCAGGGTTCTGCTGAGGAGTAGGGATGAGGAGGCCCTGCATGGGACGTCCTTGGACTTTAGCATCTCAGGGGAATTCACTTGCTAGGCTCTCTGCAAGGAGCAAAGAACAGGCTGGCTGTCATCACAGATGACCCTGACTCTCATAGCTCAGGCACTAACAGGTCCTGGATGATCCCAGAAATAAGCCACCCAGAAATGACTGGGATGACCATCAAGAAGGAAATGAGTTTTCCATTCCCCGGGTGGTGTCCACTCATGAGCACTGCAGATGGCTCTGCGGGGTGTCTGCCTCAGTGTTCCCATCTGAAAAGGGGGCACAGTTGGGCCGGTTAGATTATCTCTAGGCACCACTAGCAGGGACATTCTGCCGAGTCCCTGGAGGCTGTGCTCAGTCTGTGGTTTCATAGGACGACACTGCCACTTCCTTCTCAGGAAGGAGTGAGGGTCACGGGGCCCCTGAGCTCCACCTCCTTGCTAGCCCTTCCCCTCCCTACCCTGCACCCCACCTCACTCGTCTGTTTCTGGCTCATTCCTACCACCGCAGGTGCAGATGCAGCCCGGCTCATCCAGGAGGCTGTTCTCCTTCCTTCTGTAGCCTCCGCGAGTGAAGTCTGGGCAGTGGCTGACAGTGATGCGGAAGAACCACTGGACCTTCAGGGCCTTGCAGCAACCCGGATAGGGAGGCTCCAGGAAGAAGGCAGGCCACAGGCCTGCGGGGGTGCTGCTCTGGGTCAGTGATGAGGTGTCAGCACAGCTCGGTCTGCACGGGGCACAGCTGAAACAGCCAGCATGTCTCCAGATAGAGAGTGGAAGGGGATGGGGAGGGTGAAGTGTACAACCTCCATTCGGTGGCCTGATTTCTAGGGCATTATTATTGATTTTGTTAGATGTCACAATGACATGGTGATCGTGTAAAAAATTCGATATCCTTAATGAGGTGTTTATGAATTCATTGGCATGATGCCTGAGATGAGCTTCGAAAGAACTCCGGGGCAAGAAGGACTTACATAAGCAGTATTTTCCATATGTTGATATTTGCTGAAGCTGGATAATGGATATGTGGGCATTTATTATACTATTCTCTGTATTCCTGTGAATGTTTGAAAGCTTTCACTGTTAAAAAGAAAAAAAAAAGTTTTGAAAGAATCATGCTGTCATGAAGAAAAGCATGGAAGAAAGCGTACCAGTGTGTTAACTGTGGCTGCCCCAAGGGGTTTAGGAATAATTGGATATCAAGGGGGAACGATGTTGTGATTGATAAGAAATAGATATTTGGTCGTCCTCCTTTTCCTGGCACAAAGCTCCTAAAATCCTCGGAATTCCATAAACGATGGAACCATAAAAGTGTCTTTTGCTACCTCAGTGAGGTGACTTTTGGAAAGCCCCTAGCTAACCAAGAGAGGGATTTCCCTGACAACAGTGTTGGGGGGAACCAATAGTGTGATTTAGGGTTGGAAATGTCAGCCCCTTCCCTTGCCTTAGAGGAAGGGAAAGGGACTGGATACTGGTTTAATCGCCAATGACCAATGATTTCATCAATCATGCTATTGTGCTGAGATTTCTATTTTAAAAACTCCAAAAGGATGGGATTCTGAGAGCTTGAGGGTTGGTGAACACATGAAGTTTGGGGGAGTGGCATCCTTGAGGAAAGCATGGGAACTCTGCACCCTTTCCCATTACCTTGCCTGATACATCTTTTGTATCTGGCTGTTCCTGAGTTACATCTTTTTATGATAAACCTGTAGGGTACTAAGTAAAATGTTTCTCTGATCCCCTAGCAAATTAATCAAACCCGAAGAGGGGATCATGGGAACCTCCAATCTGTAAGTAAGAACTGGTAAAAAATACAGGCAACAATCTGGACTTGCAATTGGCATCTGAAGTGAGAGAGGAAGGTGTGCAGTTCAATAGGACTGAGACTTTACTGTCACTCTTACCAGGCAGACAGTGTCAGAGATGTGTTAAATGGTAGTACACCCAGTCAGTATTCACTGAGAAATGGAGAATTATTTGATGGTGTTGGAAAAAACGAACTCTTACCATTGAAGGAGTTCAGAAAACGTCTTCCCAAAATGTGCCACTTTGACATCTGGTCTATTTTAAGCTCAAGGCAGCTGAGACCCTGTGAGGTCAAGAAATTTTTACACCTCCCTTAACTACCTAGAAGAATCTAAATTGGGGATCTTTTACAGAGTAAGAGTTAATTCCAGAGAGAGATTATCTGCCTGACTCATCTGTATGACAGGACAAACATCTAATTACCAAACATTAGCCCTTCTTCATGTTGCCCTGTGACTTGCCCTCCTCCCTCTTGAAGCCCCGGGTCCGTATCCCATTCCTTAGCCCAGGGGCCTACAGACCTAGTTTTGCCTTATTATCGTTGAACTGTTCATGGATGTTGGGTTCCTGTAAATACAAAATTAAATTTGATTTTCTCCTATTAATCTATCTCATGTCAATTTAATTCTTTTTTTTTTTAAGATTTTATTTATTTATTTGAGAGAGAGAGATGACAAGCAGGCAGAGAGGCAGGCAGAGAGAGAGGAGGAAGCAGGCTCCCTGCTGAGCAGAGAGCCCGATGCGGGGCTCAATCCCAGGACCCTGAGATCATGACCTGAGCCAAAGGCAGCGGCTTAACCCACTGAGCCACCCAGGCGCCCCTATGTCAATTTAATTCTGAGGCCAGCCAGAAGAACCTTTGAAGGACAGAGGAAAATTTTTCCTCCCCAACACTGGAGTCAGAGTCTTAAAACTTTATTTACACATCTTTATGTCCTTCCACTAGTTATAATAAGCATATATGACTTTTATAATTCAAAAATAAAGAAATACTTAAAATAAATATGCCACATTTTTGCAACAAATAAGTAATATTGTAGAAGAATATTGACATTGGGAAATGGCTGCAGGATATTGCAGGGTAAGAAAACATTGCATCCAGCGACATCCTGGTATTTTATTTTATTTTTTATTTTTTTTTTTTTTTTAAAGATTTTATTTATTTATTTGACAGAGAGAGATCACAGTAAGAGAGAGGAAGGGAAGAGATCAGAGAGAGAGAGGAAGGGAAGCAGCCCCCTGCTGAGCAGAGAGCCCGATGTGGGACTCGATCCCAGGACCCTGAGATCATGACCTGAGCCGAAGGCAGTGGCTTAACCCACTGAGCCACCCAGGCGCCCCCATCCTGGTATTTTAAAGAACAGAATATGAGCTATGAGGATGAGGATGCCAATTCTTTTTTGTAGCAGATCCCTTCTCTCAAATGAAATATTACTGAAAGACGTCTGTCTGGTAAGTACCTGGGTGTGGGTCTGCAGTCCCATCTTCAGCCCTCTGTCCCCCACCTTCCCACTCCTTCTTACCCCCGTACCCCCAAGGCTCAAGGAGCCTCTTATACAAACTGGACTTCATTTTCTTTAAGCTCAGTGATTCTACTCACTGGCTGTGTGATTTTAGGTTAGAAAATTAACCACTCTGAGGCACAATAGCTTAGTCAGTGAAGTGAGCAACCTCATAGATTTGTTGAGAAGATTAGAGATGATGTCTATGAAATAAGTAACAACGAATTATATTCAGTAAGTGTTAGTTATTTGAGTAGATATTCGATGAACTTGATAAATTCTAATTTAATGCTCCTTGTTGATATTCAGGCTATAAATAACCCAGGACAAAATTGTCCATGAAAAGCCCTTGAACCTCACCCCAACCCATCAAAGCACAATAGACTCCTCTCCAGCCACCCTCCACCCCAGAGACCAACACAGCCAGATTTTCCAATGGTAGCATAATGGTAGGATGCTTCTCTTTTTTTCTGCATCAGATTAAGTAAATGGCTTCCATTTAAGGATTGCTATATATATATATTGTATGCCAGCTAAAGTTTTAAAATGTATTATCTATTCAGGAATTAGAAAAATAATTATCATATATTTTACATCTGAGTTATCAAAATGTATCTTTTTTTTAGATTTTATCAATAGAAAAAATCTATTTGAGAGAGAGAGAGCATGAGAGGGGAGAGGCCAGAGGGAGAAGCAGACTCCCCGCAGAGCAGAGAGCCCAATGGGGGACTCCATCTGGGACTCTGGGATCATGACCTGAGCCAAAGGCAGTCACCCAACCAACTGAGCCACCCAGGTGTCCCCATAATGTAAAATATCTTGATGAATATTAAATCTTAAGTCTGAATTATTCAATGTGTTTATTTAGCGACAGACTTCTTAACCCCTTCAATAAACTATCAAGTCAATAGAGAGAAATTTCCTGTCCAGAGGGCAAAGGGAAAGCTCTCATTTATGAGAAAACATGTACATCAATTTGGAAGTTGCTTCCGTGCACATGAGGGACCACAGTTCTCTATTTAAAAGAAATATTTTTCTTTTTGATACTGGAAATCAAAATCTGATAAACATCTGTACTTGAAATCGGAAATGACTCCTATTCAGGTCTGAATGTAAAACTCTTGGGTCTCAGCCGATCAGGGCGGGAACTGGGGTGAGGCAGGATCAAGCAAGTCCAAGGGCGGCTCTTCTGTTTTTTTGACAATGTTGATACTTTCTTCATAAAAGGCTTTTGGCATTAATTTTGATTTTCTAAACCATTGTATTCAAATACAACTTATCTGGATTATTAAGCTTTTTGGCTTCTCTTAGATTCTGTGTGAGAGGCAAGTGCCTCCCTCAGCTCACCTCTGGCCCAGCCCTGCTCCTGAGGTGAAGAGTAACTTCTCTCATGGTGGGTTTCATGAGCTGCATGTTCTTCTGAGAGTGACTTAGGGACCTAGAGGGAAGGTGGCACCAGGTGCCTGGTTGTGGGGGCTGCCCGGCAGAAGAGAAATGAAAGAGAAGGTTGTGGTTCTACAGGACAGCCTTAACCTGCTTTGTGGCTCTGCCTGGCACTGCTACCGTCTCCTCTTCACCTTTTGATGAGTGAATCAATTCAATCACATCCATTAAGAATTCAAAGTAGAATGGTTTCTCTGTGATCTTTAGGTTGTAGGGTTTGGAAATCTTTATTTTTTTATATAATTTTTTATTTTTTATTAACATATAATGTATTATTAGCCCCAGGGTACAGGTCTGTGAATCGCCAGGTTTACACACTTCACAGCACTCACCATAGCACGTACCTTCCCCAATGTCCATTACCCCACCTCCCTCTTCCGACCCGCCCCCCACCCCACCCCCAGCAACCCTCAGTTTGTTTTGTGAGATTAAGAGTCTCTTATGGTTTGTCTCCCTCCCGATCCCATCTTGTTTCATTTATTCTTTTCTTACCTCCCAAAGCCCCCACGTTGCCTCTCAACTTCCTCATATCAGGGAGATCATATGATAATTGATTGAAAATCTTTTTTTTTTTTAACGATTTTCTTTATCTTCTAAGTTTTCTGTAATGAACACTTAACTGCATTTATTATCAGGAAACAAAAAAGGAAAGACGTTTAATTACTCACTTGAGGAACAATCATTCCCAACTAAGCAAGATATTTGTTTTATTCAAGAGAACTGGATAGACTGAGGGAGTCACATATGTCCACATTCCATCACTGTTCGCCTGGACGATTGCAGTATCCTGCAATATATGGTCTGCAATATATGGCAATATATCCTGCAATATGGTCCCTCTGTCTCTGCCCTTGGGCCCCCCTAGACTCCACTCTCCACTGCAGTCAGAGGGATCTTGTTATCACTTTAGAACTATTGGATTGCTCCTACATCCAAATGCTTAGCAACTCCCTGTCTCTCCTTAGAGCCAAAGTCTGAGTTCTCATAAGGTCCTACAAGACTCTGCACGACCTGCCCACAGGACCTCTCTGTCCTCATCACATTCCACTGTCCCACCCCACCCGCTCAGTTCCAGCCACCCTGACCTCCTCACTGCTGCTCAAACACACCAGGCAAGTTCTTCCCTCCTAGTCTGCTTCCTGCACTGTTATTCCACCAGCTGGTCACCTGGCACGCTCTCATTTCCCCCCAGCTCTGCTCAAACATCTTTTCACAGAGGGTTTCCTTGACCCGTCTACAGTACTGGCATCGCCTTCTTTATCCCTGTCACTCCCTATCAGCAAAGCACTAGCCATGGCCTGCCAACTGACCCTCTTTCTCTATTGTCTGTCTCCCTCCTGCCGGGCAGGCTCTTTGTTGTGTTTGGTTTACAGCTGTGTCCCCACACCAAGAACAATGCCTTGTAGGTACCTGACAAATATTTGTCAGATGAATTCATCTCCCATCCCCTGTTCACACGGGTACACAGCCACTGAACAGAACGAATATAACGAGATTCCTGTTAATAAAATATCTGTTTGATCACGGGGCACCTCTGTATAATTAGGAAGCTAGCCCTAACATTCTGTATCCTCGGAGGATCACAGAATAATATCAGACACGGGCACACAGGGAAGGGCCTTGGGTTATTACTAATTTTCTAACAGTCTGGGAGAAGCACAGCCTTAGCCCTCTGGGCAAAGTCCCCGAAGCGCTGCTTTTCTTGCTGTCTTCTCTTGCCTCAGGCACAGCAGAAGCTCTGTTCAGCTGCTCCAGGCCCTTCTGTTTCATTTCAACAATGGAGAAATAAAATGATTCTTTGACACCTGACTTATTTTTTCCTTGGGGAAAGGAGACAGGTAGACAAAGTCTTTCAAACTAAGACATCGTAGAGGATAATGGACATCATGGACCATGAAGCCTTACTAAATCTTTGTATTCATGGTTGGTAATCCTTTCAAAGAACCTGTGTGGCAGGTACCCCCATACAAAGTTAAAAAAAATCTGAACATAGGTGACTTGCACCAAGTCACATGGCTATTAAAGTGGTAAGGTCAGGACAAGATACTATTCCAAACCAACCCCTATAACAAAACCCCCGACTTCTGTGGGAAATTGTTAAAATGCAGATAACTAGTAGAAATGCAGATAATAGGACTTTGGGGGCATTGCCCACACCCGTTACTCCCCTGTCCCTGAGCCTCACCCCACCCACCAAAGCACAGGGATTAGTGAGTCTGGGTTTTTTCCCTGGCACCAAAGATGTACTGTCTCTACCAACATCAGCCAGTTCTCCAACACCAACTGGGCGTCGGACAAGTCTATTCACTTCTGACGCGAAATCTTCAGAGTTAGTACAGACCCCACAGGTTAAGGACTCAGTCCCACAAGACTGCCCTGTATTCGGGTGCCAGTCACGAGTCCCTGGGACCACCCATACTTCTGACCAGCCAGCTGTAAATTCAGAGCTTCCTTGACCACCGCTGGCCCAGGTTCCATAATTCATTAGAACAACTCACAGAACTCGGGAAAGCACTTTACTTACCATTACCAGTTGATTATCGAGGATAAAACTCAGGAACAGTCAAATGGAGGGCTGTATACGACAAGGGGGGGCCGCTGGGAGGACTCAGAGGGTCACCCTCAGAGCACCTCCATTTATCACCAACCTGGAAGCTCTCTGAACCCTGATATGTAGGAATTTTTGTCGAGGTTTCATTACATAGGCATAGTTGGTTAAATCTTTGGCCATCGGTGACTGAATTCTCTAAGTAGCCTTCTCCTCCTCCTCCCCAGAGGCTGGGTGAGGGTAGGGGCTGAAAGTCCCAACCCCCTAATAACCTGAGCAGTTTTTATGGACCCTGCACCCTCCAGCAGCCATCCAGGGGCTCCTTCCTGTGGCCATTCATTAGCATCCAAAAGACAGTACCTCCCAAGTGTTTCTAGAGTCTGGGCTGTAAGTGAGACAAAGATCTAAGAGTTATTTGTTTCATTATACTACTGTGGGGTTCAGGGGAGAGGCAGACACCAGGAACAGGGAATCTCAGAGATGAGGCTCAGGTTCTGGTCGATGAGCATTAGGCAGGATAATGTTTTAAAAGCTGAAAACGTGCTGATCTACTTTTTAGAGTCCTGAAAAGTCCCTGCCATTAAAACTTCCTGCCTTCCCTGAAGACATGCAGAGTGGTTTGGCTCCTCCCACAGAACTGCCCTCCTTTCCAAGCCCCAGCGTCCAGAGGACCGGTGAGCAGGACTTACTTGGGGAACAGGTACTGATTTCATCCCCTGGGGGGTGCTGGCTACCAGGGGGCTCAGAAGAAGGAGGAGGACTGCCAGGAGACAGAAGGGGATCGTCTTCAAAGCCTTTGGAAGGGCTCCTATGGAAACCTAAGGTCTGACGGAGCTTTTCACATCCCAGCAGAGGGGTGGGGACAGCCGATGGGGAGGGAGAGGATTGGGGAAGGGGAGAACCTGGGGTCAGTCCTGTTCACGGGCTGCGTAACCTCACCACCTCCCCACCTCCCCAGGCTTCTGCCTGCAGGGGACAAAATGCTCAGTAAATAGCCTTCTCAAACTTTATCACGCCTGTGAGTCACCTGGGGATCTTGTTCAAATGCGGATTCCTTTCAGCAGGTCTGGGGTGAGGCTGTCCAGGAGAAGCTGCGCTCCTTACAGGCTCACTGCTATAGAATGTCCCCAGCTCCAGTTTCTTCCCTCTGAAATGGTCGTCAGAACCACACTTGGGTTCATCAGTTAAGAAGTTCTGACTGCTTGGACCAATGGCACATTAAATTCTAAGTAGGCACAAGTCATAAAAAGCCTTTAGGGCAGTTTCCACTTTAAAGAAATCTTCTTGTTATGCAAGGAATAACAGATCAATAGCAGATGGGAATCTCTGAAGCCAAAGCTGGAAAATTGGTGGGTGTGGGCCAAGCACTTTAGAGCTGTGAAAATGAATGCTCCCCACCTAAATCCAAGGTGCCTGTGCTAGGCTGAGTTGGTCCTGCCCATGTGCCTGACCACAGTAAAAACCCCAGACACTTGGTCTTCCGCGAGCTTCACTGATGGGCAACACTTCAAATGTGTTCAGCTGGGGAAATGAAACACATCCTGTATAACTAGGCTGGGGGAGGGAAGCCTGTGCCTGGTTTCCTCCATTCTTCACACCCTATGCTTCTCTCCTTGGTTAATTTTAATTTGTACCCATTTGCTGTAAACTTAACTATAACGACTTCTGAGTCCTGTGAGTCCTTCTCATGAGTGGAATCTGAGTATGGTCTTGGGGACTTCAAACACAGGGAGTTTCCACTGTTATCTCCAAATAGAAACTGAAGTCCAGAAAGGTTAAAGAGATGAGCAGAGGTCGCACAGAATGTGAGTGGAAATGTTGATGTTTAAATTTGTCCGTCTCCAGTGGCCATACTTTTAACAAGTACTAGAGGACAAGTGAAGATAATCTCACACAATTTATGCCTCTTAAGTAGAAAACTCAACAGTAGGGACAGAAAAGTTATTAAAAGCATAACAGAAGAAAATTCCCTGCCCCATCCAAAATCTGTGTGGCACCTGTGTGGCTCAGTGTGTTGAGTGCCCAACTCAATTTCGGCTCAGGTCTTGATCTCAGGGTTGTGAGTTCATTGCCTACAGCAGGCTCCACGCCCAGTGTGGAGTCTACTCATCTCTCTCCCCCTGCCCCTCCCCCCACCTCGCATTCTTCCCCTCTCTCTCTCTCTTTCTCAAATAAATAAAATCCTCTTAAAAATTTGTAGATTTGGGGCACCTGGGTGGTTCAGTGGGTTAAGCCTCTGCCTTCAGCTCAGGTCATGATCTCAGGGTCCTGGGATTGAGCCCCGAGTTGGCGGGGTGGGGGGGGGTCGTCTCTGCTCAGCAGGGAGCCTGTATCCCCCTCTCTCTCTGCCTGCCTCTCTGACTACCTATGATTTCTCTCTGTCAAATAAATAGATAAAATATATATTTTTTTAATTTGCAGATTTTTAGCACTCCATATCCCATTAAAAATTTAAAAAGGAAGCCTGGGTGGTTCAGTGGGTTGAGCATCTGTCCTGAGCTCAGATCATGATCCTGACATCCTGGAATCAAGTCCTACATCAGGCTTCTCACTCAGCAGGAAGCCTTCTTCTCCCTCTGCCTCCTCTCCCCATGTTTGTGCTCACTTTCTCTCTCTGACAAATAAATAAATAAAATCTTAAAAGAAAAAAAAGATGCAGAATGATACCAAAATAACATTGTTAATTTACTGGATCTCAAAGAGAAGCAAAGAAGTCTTTAGACATTCGGGTAGGAAAAGAGTAACCCCTAAGGGAGAAAAACTTTCAGGCAACGTCTTAGCAATGTTCCATGGCAGAACCAGTGGAGCCAGGTATGCCCAGTTCTCAAGTTTTGGGAAAAGAATTTTTTACCCCATCAAATTTTCTTTCAAGTATTAAGGCAATATGCAAAAATTCTCAGAAAATAATACCTGCAAACTCTAATAGTTACTTTATGTGGTGGAAGTTCATTGTCCAATATGGTAGTCACTAGCCACATATGGCTGCTAAGCATACAACATATGGCCAGTATGAATCATGAGGTGCCACAAATGTGAAATACACACCAGATTTCAAAAGCTTAGTATGAAGAAAAGTAAAATATTGATGGGAATGCAAGTTGGTGCGGCCTCGTTGGAGAACAGTGTGGAGATTCCTCAAGAAATTAAAAATAGAACTTCCTGCAATTGCACTCCTGGGTATTTACCCCAAAGATACAGATGTAGTGAAAAGAAGGGCCATCTGTACCCCAATGTTTATAGCAGCAATGGTCACGGTCGCCAAACGGTGGAAAGAACCAAGATGCCCTTCAACGGACGAATGGATAAGGAAGATGTGGTCCATATACACTATGGAGTATTATGCCTCCATCAGAAAGGATGAATACCCAACTTTTGTAGCAACATGGACAGGACTGGAAGAGATTAGGCAGAGTCAAGCAGAGAGAGTCAATTATCATATGGTTTCACTTATTTGTGGAGCATAACAAATAGCATGGAGGACATGGGGAGTTAGAGAGGAGAAGGGAGTTGGGGGAAATTGGAAGGGGAGGTGAACCATGAGAGACTATGGACTCTGAAAAACAATCTGAGGGTTTTGAAGGGGCGGGGGATAGGAGGTCGGGGTACCAGGTGGTGGGTATTATAGAGGGCACGGATTGCATGGAGCACTGGGTGTGGTGCAAAAATAATGAATACTGTTATGCTGAAAATAAATAAAAAATAAATTTAAAAATATCGCATTAGTATGTTTATTACATGTTGATTATACATTGCAATGGCAATATTTTGGATATGTTAAGTTAAATTAAGTATTATTATAAGTAGTCTTAGGATGCCTGGGTGGTTCAGTTGGTTGAGTGTCTGACTTATGATTTCGGCTCAGGCTGTGATCTCAGGGTCGTAAGATCAAGTCCCACATCAGGCTCTGTGCTCAGTGAGGAATCTGCTTGAAATTCTCTCTCTCTCTCCCTCTGCCCTTCCCCCTACACACTCTGTCTCTCTAAAATAAAAAAAGATATTTTTAAAAACTACTCTTCCCTCTTCTTTTTACTTTTTAAAATGCGATACTAGAAAATTATACTGGAATGTATCTCATTATATTTCTGTTGCACAGGACTATAGTAGAATTTGGGGAGGGATTTGCTTCTTTTTACTATTCACTATAGCTCGATATTTTAAAAATAAGTATGTTGATTTATATAAAACAATAAACTCATTGTTTCTAAATTAAATAAATAAAGCAGTGAACAAAGAGCTATGTTTTCTCTGCTGGGATGTCGAGACAACTAGCTGGGAAGATCTGGATGGGAACCAGTAATAACAGAATGGAAAACAGCTAAGTTGGTTTCTTAGCGACTCTGTTGTCCAACCCACTTATTTTACAAATAGGGAAACTGAGGCCACCTAAAGTCACTTCAGGTGACTGAGACCATCAGTCCGAGGTCACAGGAACTCAAGTCTGGAGTAGATGAGGCTAGGGACTGGCATTCCAGATGCTGCAGAAACACTGACTTAGGGCACTTGCCCAGTAGCCTCCAAAAAGCCCTCCAAGCCAAGAGGCGAGGCCTCCAGGTAGACACCCACTTCCTCTGGGCCCACACTCCTTGCCCAAGGTGCTTCCTCTTCCAGGTAATGAGAGGCCAGGTACTTCTCTCAACGCAGAGGAATAGGGCCCTTCTGCTTCAGCTGAAGGTATAACTTTAGCCTCTGGCCGGACCCTAGGAGACGGCTACTGGCGCCATGAAGTTCAGACCGCTCCTTGTCTTCTGCGTCCTCTTCTGCCTGGTGTACATCACCAGCTCAGGTGAGCTGAGAGGTTAAGTAGAGGATCCCTGAGACCCACAGCCTGTGACTGGGGTAGGGGAAATGTAGGGTGGGGAGGATGGCTCCACAGGGCCACCTAGTCACTTCCACCTCGGGTGGAAACCAGGGTCTAGGCTCGGGAAGAGGCTTGTCTATCTGGGGTCAGACCTCACAGATGTCTATTTGATTGAATTCAATCATCACCAAATTTAATTTTTATTACAAAGCAATACATGTGTTGGTCTTAAAAAGACAAACAAGGGATGCCTGGGTGGCTCAGTGGGTTAAGCCGCTGCCTTCGGCTCAGGTCATGATCTCAGGGTCCTGGGATTGAGTCCCACATCAGGCTCTCTGCTCAGCATGGGGCCTGCTTCCCTTCCTCTCTCTCTGCCTGCCTCTCTGCCTACTTGTGATCTCTCTCTGTCAAATAAATAAATAAAATCTAAAAAAAAAAAAAAAAAAAAAAAGACAAACAATATGGAAATGTGTGGTTAAAAGTGGGTCCCCTATTTTACAGAGCCCAAATAATCTTTCTATTTCTCCTCCTCCTCCTCCTCTTCTTCTTCTTCTTTTCCCCCCAAATAATCCTTCTCCCCCAGAATCCTACTCCATGGATTCTTATGAGAAAAACAAATCTTCATACTGCTTTAAAAAGGAGGTCAGGTTCTGAAACTTGGCTGTACTCTGGAGGCACCTGGGGGCTACCTGGGTCCCACATTCCCAGAATCTGATTTAATTAGTCTTGGGTAAAACCTGGGAATTTAAAGGATTCTAATGTTCCACCAAGATTGAGAATTGCTGCCCTAATGAAAGACCTTGAATTCCCTTCCTAGAATTTTAGCTTAGGGTTCTCCCAGGAAACGCAGCCTGTCCTATCAATTGAAGATTCCCAAAATGGTACCATGGAGCAGAGTTGACCCATGAACTCATTGTCTGAGGGATGCTACCTTTGTCAGGGAGTGTACATATCAAGGCAGAGTATATTGTACCCCATGAAGGAATACATTGGGATCCACAGCCAGTTAGTAGGGAAGGGTATGTGTGTGTGTGTGTGTGTGTGTGTTTCTGTGTCTGTGTGTACACGTGTCAGATAAATCACTTGTGAAAACCAGAGCCAGATGTGAAAGGAGTTAAAATAACAGGTGTTTCGGTAAAATCGATCCATTTCTTTATTTTTTCATTATTCACGGATACTGAAGTTTTTTACTGTAAATATCTTTTTCCTAGTTATAAAAATTGATACTTGTTCATTGACATTTAAATGACACTAAAAATAATTAGAACATAAAAATCATTTGAAATTCCACCACCCAGGAAAATTACTACAAATATAATGGTGAACCACCTTCTAGTCATCACTACATGGGTTTATAGATATATTCTACATCAACAGGACCATTCTAGATCTTGTCTTTTGAAATTTGATTTTTGTTCCACAATATTATGAACCTCCCTCCATTTGATCAGCACTATGCTTATCAATGACTATATGTAACCTATCAATTCCCCGTTGATGAACGTCGATACCTTTTCCAAATTATATGCTTTTTTGCAATCATAAACAAAGCTACCTCAACTATCTTGAGTCAGGTTATAAGAAAGTGTAGCACGCAGAGCCTGGGACTTGAAATTGGAACTGGGTTTAAACCCCAGGCCTCAATGATTGGTTTTAGGAGCTTTGGAAGATGACCAAACCTCTCTGAAACTGTTTCTTTGTTTGTGGGGTAGGGACAGTAATGTCCGCTCCAGAAAGTCATTTAAATCATGCAAAAAAATGGCAAGCACTAGCACAGTGCTTGGTGTAGAAGGTGTGCTTCTAAACAACAACAACAAAAAAACGAACAGCTTGTGTCAGTTCCTTCAAAGGACACCTAAGTGACAATACCTGTCCTTCCTCACTCCTGCAGCCCATCTCAAGAAAGGGGCTCCCTGGGAGCTGTCCCAAATTCTGCCTGCCCTGTGCCAGCTCCCCCCAGTGAGGGGTCCCTGCAGAGGCCTCTTCTACCGGTACTTCTACAACGACACGTCCAGTGAGTGTGAGCGTTTTACCTACAGTGGCTGTCAGGGCAATGCCAACAATTTTGAGACCACGGAGATCTGTGTGAGGATCTGTAAGCCCCCTGGTGAGTCCTCTTGTAGAAACAGGAGAAGCCACGCTGGTGACTGGGGCAGGGGGTGCTCGCGGGAAGGGAGACGGCGTGGTGGAGGATGGTGGTGATGTCCTGCTGATGGTACTGTGCGAGTGATGGGGGCGGAAATAATCAGATGCGCCACCGAGAGGTGCCTGCGTGTTTGGCAACGGGGGTGCTGGGGAGGAGACAGCAAGGATGTGGTTGATGGTGGTTTGGAGGGTGAAGATGAAAGCAGTTTTGGGGAGGAGTGAGGCTTTTCATGTAAGTGGTGGTGTTGGCCACGGGGAAGACAGCTGTGTAAACTTCAAGGGGATGATGGTGTTGACGGAAATGGTGGTGTTGGTGGCGGTGATCAAGGTGGGAAGTGAGAGAGCTGAGGAGGCTCCCGGGTGGTGTTTGTTGAAGGCAGTAGCTGAAGAGTCCGGCTGATGGCTCTGGCCCTAGGTCACCGATATGCCGGCCAAGAAAGAAACTGACTGCCGTCTCCATTACAGAGACCAGGTAAAGGACAGCTGAAGACCAAGCCTGCATCCTCCCAGCCTTGTCTGAAAGCTACTGGGCCTCCCTTCCTGGGCTTGGTCCCTGCTCGGAACCCAACCTGTTACCCTCCAGGCCTGGATCAATAAAACATTCAAAGTTGGTGTGGCCTGAAGCTTTCCTGTGAGGGCCCTGGGGCTCTCCTCATGAATTGCTCACAACCACCTCAGCTCTTAAGAGTGATCAAACCTGCCTCACCCCCACCCCTACCCCCTCAGGCCTCATTGTCCTGTGCCCTCAGAAGAAGGCTAAGGACTGGGGTGGCTGGGTGGCTCAATTGGTTAAGTGCTCAACTCTTGGTTTTGGCTCAGGTCATGAGTTCAGGGTCCTGAGATCAAGCCCCGCATCGGGCTCTGTGCTCAGCGTGAAGTCAGCTGAGATGAACTCCCTCTCCCTCTGCTCCTTCCCTGCTTCTGCGTGCTCTCTCTTCCTCAATAAAATAAATTTTAATAATATTAGAAGAAGAAGGAGGAGGAGGATGTGGAGGAGGAGGAGAACGAGAAGAAGAAGAGGAGGAAGAGGAAGGGGGAGGGGGTTGAGGACGAAGGACCCGTTTCCTACCACCAGGGACACATGGAAGCCAGACTAGATGCAAATTTGGGGACCTTGCATGTCTGTCTCCAAAGCCCAGCCACCTATCCCTTGCTGCCTGGGGCTCTGCTGATAGGCCTACTTCCACTCTTCCTGTCCAACAGGAGGTATATCCTAGAGGGTGGAAAGGGCTAGAAAGTCAGGGAATCTTGGTCATTCAAGTGGGAATTTCCCTCCATGCACAGGGATCTTGGAAAAATGAGAATTTTATATATTTATATATAATATATTTAATTGTGGTAAAATATATACAACATAAAATGCACCATTTCAGGGTGGCTGAGTAGCTCAGTCATTAAGCATCTGCCTTTGGCTCAGGTCATGATCCCAGGGTTCTGGGATTGAGGCCTGCACTGGGCTCCCTGCTCGGAGGGAAGCCTGCTTCCTCCTCTCCTGCTCCCCCTGCTTGTGTTCCCTCTCTCGCTGTGTCTCTTTCTGTCAAATACATAAATAAAATCTTCAAAAACAAACAAAGAAAAAAGCACCATTTTGCCCCTTTCTAAGTATACGATGGAGTAGGTCTTAAGTATACTCACATGGTGGTGCAAGCATTGTGACCATCCAGTTCCAGAACATTTTCAGCTTCCTAAACTGAAACTTTGTGCCCATTAGAACGAACTCCCCTTCCCTGTCCCCTTCTCCAGGCCCAGGTCACGGCCATTCTACCTTCTGGGTCAATTAACTGACTACTCCAGGTACCTCACAGGAGAGGGACCATACAGTAGTTGTCCTTTTGTGCCTGGCTTATTCCAGTCAGCGTAATATTTTCAAGGTACATCCCTGTGACATCCTGTCAGGATTTCCAGAATATTCTGGGAAAAAAAAAAAGAGAATATTCTGTTGTTACATAATTTTTGGAATGCTGGATGGCTTCTGCCCTGACCATCGCTGCCACCTCCCCCCACAACCTTCTCCTGCTGCCCTACGTGTAGTCCAGCCACTTCCCCTTCCTTGAAAGAGACACTGCTGCCCAGGACCTAACAGAAATACTAGAATCCAGAACCTGGAATTCCCAGACTAGACCCCTGTCTTTGGTGATGTCATTCGTGTCCTTGGTGTGCCCGTCCCAAAGATATATCTACTTGAGAGAAAAGGTATGTTTCCCCCATTCTCTTTCATGTTCTTAAACTATCTGAGAGATTGAGGTCTGGAAGACTAATTGAGGACAGCCTGTGATTAGTATTTGAAGTTGTGTCTATGCTCTGAAATGTAGGCATTTAAAAAATATGATTATTACAAATAATTTTAAAGTAAAAAATATAAATACACACGCGGCTCAAGAATTTAATCAGTTGCTCAGATCGTCATGAGGTGGGACAGTAACTGAGCACCGTTGTGCGAGTCGTGATTAACCGTGCATTTCTCTCCCTTCCCTGGGTTTCCTGGATCGCAGCACTTACTCCAAAGTGTTTTAAGTGTGTTTGTCTCTGCCTCCGGGCCGTGAGCAGCACAGGGACTGTGTGGAATGCATGTTTTGTAAAGAACTTAACGTATAGTAAGCAGTTAACCAGCAAGCACTGAATGAATCAATAATTGGTGATTTCATTCTTAACTGCCTGGGTTCGTAGAAACCACATGAAGCCACACCCAACGGTCTGTCCCAGACTCAACACCTTCTCCCTCTCTGCTGGGATCAGTCCAGTCTGCTCTTCCTGATACTCTCACCTCCTCGCTGGCCTCCCAGTGTCCGTTCTTACCTCCCACAGTCTGTGCTCTTCACAGCAGCCAGAGTGATCCTTTAAACAGCAAAACCTTTGCTACCACGTGCTATTTTTCCTGTTGGAGGGTAGGTTCCTGGGTCCTTACTGCACCGACATACATGCATGAGTAGGTAAGTAACACACAAAACGGGCCACCCACGGACCCATGATGAGAGAATGATGAAGCAAGAATTATTAACCTAACATGCATCAGAAGGCCAGAAAAGTACAAAGGCGAATAAGCAAATGCAAATCTGATAGTGTCCTTGCCTCCAGGGCTCTCTTCCTCCTGCCCCAGCCAACCTGTGCAAACTCACCCCAACCCCACCCCATCCCCAGCTCCAGCTACTGGGACTTCCTTGTTTTGCAGACACACTCAGTGAGCTCTTGCCACACGGTGGTTGCTCTGCTCTTTCATTGGATTTCATGTGATTTTCTCCTTCACTCTGCTTGGATCCCTGATCATTCCTTCTTAGAGGTCTTGACCATCCATTTCCTGTTCCTACTGCTTTCCTTTTCTTCGGGACTATCATGCTACAAGGACATAGTGGGATTGTGCTATATACCTTTTAGTGCAGCCAAGTTTTTTTGTCTGCCTCCCTAGTTAAACTGTAAACACCACACGGCAGGGATTTCCTTTCTTGTTCACTAGTGCCTAGGAGTACTGGGCACAGGACAGGTACCTGACACGTATTTGCTGAATGAGTAGACAGATGGATAACAGAAGTGCCAGACAGACAGGTCAGAGGTTAGGTGAGTAAATGGATGAATGAATGAGCATACAGCCTCAGTGAAGAAGTGAGAATGGTCACAAAAGGGTTCCTGGAAGGAGCTCGAGGTCAGGGACAGACGCAGGGGGGCATGAAAGGGAAGAACAGGCGTCAAGGCAGAGAAGCCGGAAAAGGCAAGGCTGATTGACTCTGCCTTCTTCTCCCGCTTCCCAGCACCCCTAGCTCAGGACGGGGGACTCCGTCTCTCAACCCAGCTCTCAGTGTGTAAAAAACATGCCTGTCCCACTGTGGGTCCACAAGGCTGAGGCCTTCCTGCCACCTCTCCAGATCCTGGTCACAGGATGGGGAAGGGGGTTGAGATCTGGGTGCCCCACTGCTCCTCCCTGAGCCCTCTGAAGGCACCAGGCAGGCCGGCAGTAAAGCTCCCCGGGCAGCTGTTGCCAAAGCCTGCCTGACCCCCAAGCCGTCTTCCGAGAAAACCGGCCCTGCCGTGTCCCAGGTCTCCTGATACATGTGCAGTGACTGAGTGACAGTAACAGGGAGAGTTGGTCACAAGGAACTGTCCCTGGTGTTGAAGGAAAACTGGAAAGGAGACTAGTTCTTCTGGGCAGTTCCGCTTGTGCAAATCTCCTTCCTCTACTCAGTCGCTCACTGCTTTCCCCGAGCGAGCCGTCAGAGGACAGAAGTTCCCTTTTCTACCCCCAGTGCTATGCCCACGGCAGTTCTTGTGAGGGGAAAGCAGACCTCACCATGCCCGGGGGTCCCTGACTGGCCTGGCCTTCAGCACCTCTGGCCCTCCCCCTGGAAATGCCCAGGCCCTGAGTGCATGGACTAGGGAAGATGGTCCTGGTGCGGGCACAGCAAGAAGTTCAGGGCTCAGAACCCCGATGTTTGGGTGACCTGGCTTGCTTAGCAGTGAAAGTACTGCGTGATACTGGTGCATTCATGCACTCGTTCCCTCGGCAATTACTGGAATGCAGACCACATACCAGGCTCTGTTAACAGACACTGAAGCCACAAAAAGACAAAAATCCTCGTCCTTATGGAGCTTAATGATGAGTAAACAAGGTGAGACCCGTGGCACGTTGATGGCAGTCAGAGACATCGAGGCACAGAGAAGGGCAAAGGAGGAGCTCGTAGGGGGCACAGCGGCTTAAACAGGTGTGGCCAGGAAGCCCTCATCCACAGACGGCACAGGAGGGGGTTGGTGGGAGAGGAGCCGGCTTCTGGATTTACTTTGAAGATAGAGCAGAGCTGTCAAAAGAGCAAGCCTGACAGGTGAGCGAAGCATCAAGAATGGCTCTAGGGTTTTTGGCCTGGGTGACCGGGATGGCCGACCACCCGTGTGTGTTGGGGAGAGTAGGGGAGAGCGTGCGGATGCTTGGCTTGGGAGATACTAAAGCTAGATGTCCGTTAGATGTCCCAGTGCAGCCGGCAGGCAGGCAGTGGGAAAAATGAATCTGGAATTCAGGGAGGGGCACGAGACATGGTGTTGCCAGTGCACAGATTACGTATGATGTATATGACATATGTCGTGGCAGCGGAGGTGGTCCCAGTGCCCGCCCAGCTGGGGGTAGAAGGCACAGCCAGGCCACAACTCCATGCTCTCCGGACGTGGCAGGCATCTTGCTCCGTGCGGGAGCCTCAGCTATCCACCCGCCCACTGCATGCTCCTTATTTACACCCTGCCTATTCGTGCCTGGAAGAAACTCAAGAGAAAAGCATCTTGACCAAGTTGCCTTTGCCTGTGGGCTAGATGAGCTCATCACCTCCTTCCTACACACACATCCCTCGTATGTCCTGGGAGCTCTTGGAAAACCCTCAGAGGCGACCTACCAATCCCATCTATGCTGGCTGTGAGGACGTTGCCAGTACTATCGTGCTCAAGACTCTGCCCTCGTACTCGTGGGGTTTCTGGGTGCTCCTTGCCCTTCCCATTCCTACCCTTGAACCCCAGATCCCAGGCCAGAATAGCCTATACCCAGTCATACATACATAATGTCCTGAGCTGGATCCGGTCCAGATGGAAGACAGCCCCTGTGCCTCCAGGGAGCTTAGAGTTCAATGGAAGTTAAAGAACAAGAACAACGAGGGTAAAAGGAACCTGTAAAGGTTAAGTCCAGGGAGCTCTGGGAACAGAGGGAAGGGGCACCTACAGCAGCTTGGTGTATCAGGGAAGACTTCCTGGAGGAACTAACTCTCTGGTTTTTAAGAGTGGTTTTAAGAGTGAACCAGGCAGGGCGCCTGGGTGGCTCAGTGGGTTAAGCCGCTGCCTTCGGCTCAGGTCATGATCTCAGGGTCCTGGGATCGAGTCCCGCATCGGGCTCTCTGCTCGGCCGGGAGCCTGCTTCCTTCTCTCTCTCTCTGCCTGCCTCTCTGCCTACTTGTAATCTCTCTCTGTCAAATAAATAAATAAAATCTTAAAAAAAAAAAAAATAAAAAGAGTGAACCAGGCAGTAGAGGACAGTCTCTGGCTGGGGGAACGGGCATTCTAAGCCGAACTCTTACAATGGGAGAGCTGGGAAAGGGACGGGCAGGTGGCAAATACTTACTACACTTAATGCCAAGTGTGCCAGAGGCAGAGACAGAAGATGGGGGCGGGGAGGGGCATCTACCTAAGGACCTACCACAGGAATCCAGGGTTTTATAACCAAAACGGGAGGTGGGCAGGGGCAGGCCTTGATCCAGTGGACCTGGCTTCAATGCCTGTGGGAGGTCTAAGGAACCACCCAGAACACAAGCTCATGAAAAGCCTGACGGAAATTCCAAGTCTGGGCTACACTCAGACCAACTGAATTCACAGGCTCTAGACCCCGGAAATCTGCATTATTTTCACAAGCATCTCAGGGAATTCCAGGGCACAACACAGAAAACCAACACATGAAGCTCTTCCCCCTCCCCAGCTCTACCCCTGGTGATAGGGCACTGGTTCCCAGAGCTCCTGAGAGGCAGGAGGATGGTTCACGGTCATGGTCATGGTCATGGATACACTTCTATAAATACTCCCAGCCAAACCCAGGGAGCTCTGGGAATCCCAGTGAGGAGGAAGCAAGAGAGAAGAAGAATTTTTAGCAGTAGGAAGAGGAGATTTATCTGTTGGGGTTTTGGGGGGCAATGTAGGAAGTCTTATGCAGGTACCCAGGAAACAAGCCCTAGCTCCCTCTTCCTGGGCCTCAAGGACAGGAGGCAAAGAACCAAGGAAGCCGCTTTTATTCCACAACCGGTAAGTCCCAGCTACCACAGTGATACAAGTTCTCCACAGCATATCTGGGTCAATCCTGTCCTAGAGCTTTCTGCTGTGATGGAAACGTTTGTCCACACTGTCCAAGAGAGCAGCCACGAACCACTTTGGTTACTGTGCACTTGAAATATGGCTGGAATAGCAGAGGAAATGAATTTTTAAATTACTTTAAATTCAAATGCCACACGTGGCTCAGGGCTACTGAACTAGACAGCACAGCTATGCCCCGGCCTCAGCCAGGGCCAGTTTGGTTTACACGCCAACTCTGGAGAGAGCAAGTGGCAGAAAGAGCCCTTGGGGAGCAAGAGCAGCCCCGCTGTGCAGGGGGCAAATCTCAGAGTGGGGGGACACCACGGGCACGCCGGATGAGGTTGGCCAGCCGCTTGGCCAGGCCGCCCGTGCTGGGCTCCTCAATGTGGAAGGTTCTGGTGAGGAGATTGTAGAAGGAGCCATAGCACACGGCCACCACGGTGCACGTGAGGCAGATGACATTGTAGGGCATGCTGAAGTCCGGCGTGGGCAGGTTCACCAGCAGCGGCTCCGTGTACAGGCGCACAAAGTAGCTAGAGCTGTCCGAGACCGGGTACCTGGGAGTCAGGAAGGAGAGGTTAGGGAGGCAGGCCTAGGATGCTCCCCTCGCCAGCACACCCCGTCGCCTCTCCAAGCTACACCGGGCCCCTTCCCGGTGGGAAGGGTATGCAAAGCCTTGTCAGCCTCTAAGCCTTTTTGAAAGAAGACATCTCCGGTCGACACAGAAACAAGAGGTAACACGGGAACCTGATCAAAGGCGAGCCGCCTTGTGCTGAATGAAGGGAGGGACGGGCCCTGCCTTTGCTGGCCGCTTCTTCCTTAGCCTCTGGTCTCCACCTCGAGGCTGTCTCCTCAGAGAAGCCCTCCTGAATAAGGTCCTAGATTACTTCCCAGCACCCCTGACCCCATTACCCCAGACCAAAATCTCCCCTCCAGCCTCTTTACACGAGCAGGAGAGGGGCAAAGCTGTCCTGTGTCCTGTTGTACACCCAGTACTCTCTGAAGAACCTGGAATTCAATTAGCGCTCAGTGAAATATTCGTGACGAGAAACAGTGAGTACGTGCAGGCTCTAAGTACAGCTCTTCTTGCCTCTTTCTTCTTCTAGAACGGCTTCAGAATCATTTCCCAGAGTCTGGACAAATATTATAGACGACTAGGATTTTTACTGGGATTGAGTTAACTCAGCACATTGCTTTGGAAGGGGCGACACCCCGCCTTGACCTGGTCACCCACGTGGCTGCCCACCCCGAAACCGGCGGCAGAGGTCACACTTACAGGGACCTGAAGAGGGGGCTTTCCTCCCAGTCCACGGGCTTGGCTGCCACCATGCTGGGCACAAGGGCACTGAGGACAGACGGGCTGTGGAGAGGCAGAGGGGCATGGGTGTGTATGGCTCCCTCGTCGGGGCGAGTGGCATGGCGGGCGGCCGGGAGGCTGGGGGCAGACTATGAGGGGAGCCCACCTGACATAGAAACCGTGGTTGGGGTCCGGGGTGTACTCGGTCCACTTGAGCAGCGCCCGCTCAAACTGAATGGAGACCTTGGTGGCCGAGTTGGCCGGCAGCTGGATCAGCATCTCCAGGAGGTGTGGCTGTAGCCGGTCCTGCGCAGGCTGGTAGTGGACGTAACCTGGGGACAGACAAGGGTCACCCACCCCTTTCTGCGGCCATCACACTACCCGCACCCTCGTCCCTACCCCTTGAGGCCCGAGGCTCTGGGTCACAGGAGCCAGGCAGGTTCAGGGAAGGGAAGCAGGGTCTCGGGAAAGGGCAGCTGTCCCAAGGGCACGTTCAACCCATTAATCCTTTCATCACAGAAACTGGGGCGCCCAGCATCAGGCGCCTTATGTGGCGCAATGGGAAGTTCACAGAACCACCAGGAAGTTTCCTGGCCAAAATGTGGAACCTGAATCTCATCAAGTTTCTGTATCTAAGCACCAACACCCCAGAAATGCAGGGGAGAGAAGGGCCTGTTAACCACAGGCCCAAGGAGAGATTCAGGGTGTAGAACATTCCATTCCATACAACAAATGACCAAGTTTCTTCACAAATAGATTCAAAAAGAGAGAGAGAGAGAGAGAGAGAGCGGGAACTACTATAGATCATGAGACTTAAAAGCAAACAGCCCAGTGCAAGATGTTGTTCTTGGGGAACCTGAGTGGCAGGAGAGGGAGAGGACACAGAACTCTGTGCTTTCTGTTCGGTTTTCTCTAAACCTAAAACCGCCCTAAGAAAATGAAGTCTACAGGGTCGGGCCTGGTTAGTACTTGGATGGGAGAAAATGAAGTCTATTAACAAGATAAGCAAATGCAATACGAGGACCCTGTTTAGTTCTAACTCAAATAAACTATCAAGCGTTACTGTTCACTGCGGCGAGTGGGCATGATAAGGACGGGCGGTGTTTTGGGGAGGCCCTCTCCCTGTTAGAGACGTAGACCGAAGCACTGAAAGGTGGATCTGACGTCTAGGATCAAAAGAAACTCCAGCAGAAAAGTAACAAAACCGAGAAAACAAATCAAGGGCAGAGATGACACACGGAGCGGGGGAGCGAGAGACGAAAGCCGGCCGCGTGGGCATGTGTCACGCTCCCCCACGTGGGTGTGTGCTTGACACTTTCCAGAGCCTAAGGTTAAAAAACAAACCAGAAAAGCCTACAAAATACGGGCGTAAATGTTCGAGAAGATTCTGAAGGGGACGCAAACAGCGGTGCTGAAGGTAAGGAGAACAGCCCAGGTTGGAAAGTGCAGGCAACGACGGGGTAGTCATGAACAGTGAGTCTGGGTGTTTGGAATGTGCCAGAACCTCTTCCTGACAAGTCCTCTGGGTTAGGTCTCCCTCCACTCCAAACCACAATGGCTTTGGCGCTATGCCTGCCACCTGACAGAAAGCACGCAGTAAATACTAACTCCTCTCCAGAAAAAGCGTGGCAAATAAAAATAAATTTTTAAAACAACACCTCTTTACCCCTCCCGAAGAGGCAAAATCCATCTACTCCAGTTTTATCTTTTTGGTTTCCGATACCGTTTTCCTTGCACAGCTAACCCATTCTCCACTGCAAGCCTACCAATCGGCACAAAAGGACGTGCCCGGGGCACCAAGGAAGAAGGGGCAAAGAAATAAAAAAGTCGGGAAATCACTGCTCTCACGAAGTCCTCTTAAGAACCCCCAGTCCTGGGGCGCCTGGGTGGCTCAGTGGGTTAAGCCTCTGCCTTCGGCTCAGGTCATGATCTCAGGGTCCTGGGATCGACCCGCATCAGGCTCTCTGCTCAGCAGGGAGCCTGCTTCCCCCTCTCTGTCTGTTGCTCTGCCTACTTGTGATCTCTCTCTGTCAAATGAATAAATAAAATATTTAAAAGAAAAAAAAAAAAAAACTCCCAGTCCTGTGTGTTTTAATTATCTCTGCTTTACAAATTACTTCCAGGTCTGGCACCGTAGGGCTACCCTCCCCACATTTCAAACTCTTCCAAATTCTGCCTATGTGGTTTTTTGAGGTACGTGAGGAATCACTGCCCTGAGAAAGGGGGGTCTGGGAGATCTGGAGGGAGAACAAGACGGGGCAGGGGAGGGGCGGCAGCTGCGGGCCTTGGCGCTCACTCGGTTTGTTCTCCTTGCCCTTGGAGGTGATGGTGAGAGTGTGCACGTAGAGCCGCAGGTACCAGGGCACGGTGTCCAGCAGCAGCACGGGGAAGGCCCGGTACGGGTGAGTGTTGTACAGAAGCGTGTTCAGCTCCCCACTCTGCAGCCCATAGCCACTCACGTATCGCTGGGCGTGCAGGAATGGCGCCGGAGGGGCCTCTGTGAAGACGAGTCCACGGTTAAGAGCTTCTAAAGGAAAGGGTCACTCCTCAACCCCGCTTCCCTGGTCACATCCAGAGTCTCACAGCCAAGGAGGTGACGGGAGGCCATGGGGAAGAATGTGGCCACCAGAAGTGTGCATCCCGGAATCATTCCTGTCTCCCACCCCCCACCTCCGACAGCATGACAGAACCACTCTTTTGTACTAAGTACCCATACGTGCCGAGCCCTGTGTCCCTCCAACCCAAACCAGGTGCCCTCATGATAGTCTGCACTTGGCTTCAGGAACACTGAATGCGATAATTGTTTCAGACCTGCCTCAGTCGACAGACATTACGTCTCCTGAATGCAGGGTATCCTCAGTCTTCAAAAAAATATTTGCTAATAATTAAATGAATGTGTGAATAAACTCTGTGTTTTGCATTAATAATCTCATCCAATCTGCTGGGTAATTATGTCCCCATTTTCTAGATGAGGCAGTGAGGTTAGGAACCTGCCCAAGGTCATAGAGCTTAGAAGATGTGGAGTTAGAATCAAGACATCGACTCAGGACCTAGGTCGAACCACACGCCTCGCATCCCAAGCTAGGAGTCTCCCCTGAGACAGAAAGCCCTTAGCCCAGGGCCCTGCCGGCCCATGAGCGCCCACCATGCTCGGGAGGGCTCCGCCACTTGAGTTGGAGGTTGAGGTTACGGGAGTTGTTGATCACGGCTGTGTCAAGCAAGTCGTAGACAGCGTAGGTCTTTCGGGTCCCAAGGGTGACGTCCTGGTATGTGGTGGTTGGGGGCGGGTTCACCTCCAACGTCTCATTGTCCTGGGGGCACAGGGCAGGGCTGCGAAGTGAGCAGAGGCTCAGACTGGCCTCGGGTGGAGGGGGACAACTGCGACTGGAGGTGCGGGTACCTGGTTGTGGCCGGTGATGTCTACATAGACACGGCTCTCTGACGCCAGGGGACAGGGCTCTGTGAGGGTTCGGGAGAACATCCGGAAGAGGGACCAGTCTGAGGAGCGGAGAGGAGGGTTGAGCAGGGCTGAAGACTAGGCCTGGTCGGCAGACACAGGGCGGGACACAGGGTGGGACCCGTGACGGTGGGTAGCCAGCGAGTTGCCGAGGCAGCCTACCTTTCTTCCCCTGTCCTGTGACGAAGGCATCGTACACCACGGAAAGGGTCTGCCTCAGCTCCCAGGAGATGCTGGTACAGCGCGCGTTCTACCACAGAGGCCAGACAGCAGCAGTTGGGACGCACCCATCCCCTCCCACAACACACCGCTGCGGGGACTCCTACTGGGCTTGCCCCTGGTCTGTCATGCGCCCTCCCACCCATCCACTTGCTGCCATTCACTGCTGAGCATGCGGCCCTGTGCCAGCAGCGGGACATGCACCAGCCGGAGAAACCGCCACCGCCACCCACAGGCACTGGCACTCCTGTTATTCTCACTTGACAAATGTCGAAATCAGGCTCAGGGAAATGAAACGAGGTGCTCGAGGTCATGCCTGCGTAGTGACTGGGCTGGCCGCGGCATGCACAGCTTTGTCCTCCACCATGATGCCCCATGACACGGATTTACTGAACGCCTGCCAGGCAGCCACTCCATTTCCATGGTGTGTCCCAATGCCCCAAATAATTGGGATCCCAGCTAACGCTACTGGTGTGGCCCGCAAAACACACCAGGCTACATGCTTCAACGGCATGTTCCCTCAGAGCCGCCTGAGGGCACCTGCCCCCGCTCCCCATGACTTACTCTGCACACAGGACGGATGTGCACCGCTTGGGAGTGGTAGCTGGTGTGGAACAAGCGGTCAGCCTTCAGCAGCACAGACAGGCCTGCCTGGAGGAAGCAGGAAGAGAGGAAGAGTCAGGGCCCCTCACCGTGGAACACCTGCGCAGGGGCCTGGAGGTCAGGCAGGGAAGCGGCGGGTGCTCAGAGCGCTCTGGCCTCACCTTGGAGCTACAGGGCAAGAGCTTCTTCCAGGGGGTGAGGTTCTCCGTGCAGACGACCTCCCGCGGCAGCACAGCGTAGCGCAGGAAGGAATGGTCAGTGCCTGAGGGAGACACAAGTCTGTCTGGGGCGGGCCCTGTGGCCCAATAATTCAGGAGCCACACTCCTAAGACAGTGGGAGAGAACCTCCTCCTGCTCGCCATGCAGCTCTCCAGTACCACCACCCTAATGGTGCTGGTTGGGGGTGGGACCCCTCCACCCCTCCCCTCCTTGGGAGAAGGCAAGTTAGAGACAGCATGGTCTCAGGAAGCCTTCCTCCGGGGTCTGCACACCCAGGGGATTTAGGATCCGGCCCAGCTGAAGGAGGAGGAAGCTGAAGATAAAAGGAGGCAAACGTTCGGGCAAGAGGGAGAAGGAAAGGGCCACGGGGCCATCTCACCATTGGCCAGCCCCAGAGGTTTGAAGGAGGCAGTGGGAGTGACCGTGTTGGTAGAATCGATGAAGTTCAGAGAGGCGCAGAAGATCCCCGAGAGGACATTACTGAGCTCCTTCCAAGATTTATCCACACTGGATGGAGACACAAACCCACTCACTGGCACTGGGCTCCCTCCCTCCGAGCCTGCACTTAACAGACTGGCTAGCTGATGCAGCTGCCGTGCCCCCCCTGCCCTGCTCAGCTGCCTCCTGGGTCTCGCCCTACCCACCACTTCCTCCTTACTCTCTTCTGGACATCCCGGCATCCCCATAAGTCTCTGCTCAGGTGACTCTTCCTCCTGCCTGGCAATGCAATACTCACCCCTCTTCACTCACAGTCAAAGAGGGTCCCTCCTCTAGAAAGACTTTCCAGCCTTCCACACCCACAGCCTCCTCCTGTGCTGTCATCTGACTATCTGAGCCTCTCCTGAGGTCCCTCCTGGGACATGTCGAGGGAGCGGCAGCCTCTTGTTCTAAGCATCTCTTCTCCTCAACTAGGCTATGAGCAACCTGGGGATGGGGAACAAGTCTGGGTCACTTATGTATATCCTACAACACCGCGTAAAGTGCCCACATCTTCAGAGGCTTAGATCAGCCCACTGATCCACTCTGAAGTGTGCCCAGCTAGGCAAAAAAGACAGACTTTCTGGTGCACACACCCTGGCCATGAAAGTAAGTCCTGCCTCTACCCTCAGAGCGGGAAGTCCTACATCCATAAAGGCTCACTGAACAAGGGAAAACAACCATTCTAGTACCCTACAAAAATATCAAATTAAATTAGAAAGAAAAATATCACAAAAGATTTGCTCTCCATATTAAGTACAGAAAGTATAAAATCAAAATTCTAAACAACAGCACCATGTTATAGGAAATTATGAGCTGAGGGGAGACAGTGATAGCCAGGCAGAGGGGGATGTTGGTGGGGAGGGGGACAAAGGAGTTAGAATTCAAGCAAAAAAGAAAGACTCAGCAAATCTAGAAGTCACAGCTTGCACCTCATTTTATATCATCTTAGCATTGTCCTGGGGTTTTCTGATAACCCTCTGTTCAGAACTTTTCAATTGCTCCAATAGTTAAGCCTCATGTAAAGACTGCAGAGTTGAGGCTTGAAAGCTCTATACAAGCTGTAATTATGTTTCACATGGTGAGGACAACACTGACCCATGCCGCTTTTCTTACATTTTGAAATTACTGACTGATATTTAAGTTTGCCAAGTTTCACCCTAAAATCCAGATTTCTGGCATCTCTTGAAAATGAGATTACCTGATGACAGTAGGCCTCTATTCCCAGATGGCCACAATCCACTGGGGGTGAGTAACAGCTGTCGTCTTAAGCTCTCTAGCCTGCCACAGTCCCCACCACTCCCTATTATGTCCCCCTTTTAAAATCGTGTTTGTCCTACAGATTTCTCATAGTGGGATTAAGAGCAAATTGTGGTACAACGTGGTACCTAAACCTGTCCCTCTCCCAAACAAAAGTTAGTCCTCCAGTGTCGAGATCTGGAATCCTATAGGTCAATTCTAGCCCACAGATGTTTTGTTTGGCCCTCATGGTACCATTATCTTCATCATCATCATCATCATTATGTGAATGTCTTTTAAAAGGTGATCCAGTTTGCCACAGACTTCTACTGCCTTACATCCAAGTAAGCTTCAAATTATCTATCACCTGTCTCTGTAGATACATCCATGTGCTACCTGAGGTCTGGAAGTGTCAGGGAAGTGAAAAACACCAAAGTAAAGAATGCCACTCAGTAATGTGGTAGTATCGTTTCTTATTTCCGATGCCGCCTTTACCCCCCCAAGGAATTGCTGCCTGCTGGAATTGCTGTCCCCCAAGAGCAGTGGCAGGATGACAACACCGGCCGCAGCCACATTCCCTCCATTGCCTGCAACAGGACTCAGGGTGGGCACTCACTCAGTGACGGTGTCCTGGAACCAGACCCAGAGTTCTGCACCTGATGGGGCCTGCAGGAAAGGTGGCCCCCAGTACCGAGTCCTCCAGAAGCCTTGTGTGAATGACAAGTGCAGCTCTCGAAGAGAATACTTGGAGATCAACTGCCCCAGGGCTTTGGGAAACAGCCTATAATGAGACACTGGAAAAGGGGAGTAGGTGAGTGATGACCCTCGAGGGCGGGGTCTCAGCCACCCCAAAGCAGCAACAGGCCCTGAGCTCTGAGGCCAGGGAGATCTGAATGCAGGACCAAACTGCCACTCACTAGCGATGTGATCTTGACCAAGTGCCCTTATCTGTCTACATCTCCAACTTCTTACTCACAACCTCTTACAGAACTTAGCTCTGTGCCTAGCTCCCAGGCTAGACGGCAACAGCGAAAAACATCATCATCCGAGTTGTCGACAAAGGGCTCTAACTAAAGGATGCGAGTGGCAGCCCAGACTTGAGGAAGAGCACCTGGTCTAGAAGTCTGGAGGAGTCAGTGCCCCTCTCCGGGCCTTAGTTTCACCACCAGTACCATGGGGTTCTTCAGTAACTATCCCATGTTCCCCAAAGGGCTAGTTTATCCAGCCCCACGCTCAGGGGCCAGAACTCCCCCCGCCCAGGGACCAGGCTCCGCCCCCGGGATCCTGCCTCCGCGCTCCCTCCCAGCAGGTGCCACAGCTGTCTTTCTCCAGTCTCATCCTCTCACCTTCTTCCCGCTGCAAATCGGAATCCCACCGTGTGCGGAACTGGAATGTGGCGGCTACGTCCCCAGACGGCAGCGGGGTGATAACAAGCTCCTCCCGCAGGGTGTCGCGTGGGGGCTCTGCATGGCCCCTGCCCCCCGGCCCCAGGAGCAGCAGCCCGAGCACGGCGAGCGGCAAGGCCGCCGCCATGCCTGCGGCTGCTTCCGCCTCTCAGCGGTGCCCGCCCCCACGAAGGCCGGCCTCCAATAGGAAGAACGTAAGAGAAACGACTTCCGGTGCTATCCCGGAAACCGGGGCGAGGTTACCAGAGAGGTGGCGGGCCTGGGTCGTTCAGGGCGGGTGGGTTTGAGGGGGCACGAAGGGTGGTGGACGTCTGGCACTACTGGGGGCTGGGTTGAGGACCGCCCCCCACCCCACTTTGGGCTATTCGTGTCCATCAGAATGTGCTTAATAATACAGAGCGCTGCCGCTGCCGCTCTGCCTGTGTGATAGAGTTGAGGAAACAGACTGAAAGTCTTTCGCGAGGGTCACATGGCAGGGCTGGTGTATGCGGCTTCCTCAGCTTCTAGGCGTGTCCATTTGCCCAGTCCTAAATGGGGTGCAGAGCTTTCCTGTAAAACCCCCAAATAACTGGCCCCTTTATCATGAAATATGCCAAACATCAGCAAAGTTGGAAGAATGAGCCCCCGTTATAATGAACACCTATTTATTTCCCCGTCACATAGACTCCTCCATGAACATTTTACTATACTGGCTTTATCACATTTTGGTTTGTAAGTCCCTCAGTTCCTCTTATGTGCTGATACATGTCAAATTGCAGACATAATTACATTTCTCCCCTAAATATTTCGACATGCATGTCACTAAAGAAAGCTTAATGTTTGTTTACATTTTGGTGTAAAATTTACACACGACGAAATGCGCAACTCTAAAGTGCACATTCACGGAGTCTGACAAAAGCATACACCTGTGTAAACCAAACTCCTATCAAGATCTAGAACATTCCTAAAATCCCAGAAAGTTGGTTAATGCCCATTGCCAGCCGACCCCTGGTCCCTCCTACCTTCCAGAGGCGATCACTATCGATTTTTCTCCACAAAATAATCTGTTCTAGGGGCGCCTGTGTGGCTCAGTGGGTTAAAGCCTCTGCCTTCGGCTTGGGTCATGCTCCCGGGGTCCTGGGATCCGGCCCGCATTGGGCTCTCTGCTTAGCAGGGAGCCTGCTTACCCCCTCGCTCTCTGCCTGCCTCTCTGCCTGCTTGTGATCTCTGTCAAATAAAATCTTTAAAAAAAAAAAATAATAATCTGTTCTAGAGTTTCATGTGAGTGAAACCATCATATAGAACGTGTATTTTCTTGTGTAAGAGCTCTTTCACAGGAATAATGTTTCTGAGAACATCCGTGTTCTCGCTTGTATCAGCAGTTTCTCTTTATTGCTATGTGGTTTTCACATTGTAAGAATATACCTTAGTTTATTCATTCTCCTGATGATCAACACCTGAATTCTTTCAAGTCTTTATTTTGAAGTCGGTTGCTGTATACCTTATTGTCCATTGGGTAAATAGTTAGGAGTGGTTAAAGGTCATAGATAATGTTTAACTTTTTAAGTAACTGCCAGATCTTTTCCCCAAAATGTATCATTTTATACTTGCACCCACCATATATCAGAGTTTTGGTTGAGCCCTATGGTATATGTAGTGGTATCTTACTGTGGTTTTATTTTGCATTTCCCTGGTACCTAATGATGTTGAGCATCTTTTCATATGCTTATTGGCCATACATATATTTTCTCTTGTGAAGAGTTGAAATCTTTTTGTATCCCCCACGATTTATATTAGCTTGTTTGTCTTGATACTGAGTTGGTGGAGTTCCGATGTTAAATTCCTTCTTTGGGTTTTCCAGCTGCCCTACGAGGAACACATTCATGAAGTATTTTGCTCATTGTCTCTTGGTAAAACTCACAACCATACTTCTACAAAGAGTCAGATTTGGTTTTGGACAGGTCTGCTGAGATATACCCCAACCAACCAAAGAAGTGTCAAAAAATGTCTTTCTGTCATTATGCCCTCATTCTACTTCCAACTAGTGTTCTTCTCCCACTCAACATGGAATAAAGGCCATGAGTTCAGATGTCAGAAAACCCCCCAGACCAGCTTCTAATCCACAGGAGCATGAGCAATCTGAGGATTGCTTTTCTTTTGTAAAATGGATGAACCTCCTTTCAGCGTTGTTGTGAGGACTAGAAATTATGTATATGTAGGACCTAGAATGTAGTAAGTACTTAATAATATTGACCATCACTGACTCAAACAGTTCTTGGAGGTGTTCTCCATTTTGATCTCCATTTTGCAGATGGGAAAACAGCTATAGAAACTCAGATGTTGCCTAAGATCACAGTCCGTCATGAGCCAGGACTAGAGTTTATTCTATCGATCTCAAAAAATAATAATAATAATTTAAAAAAAAAGAGGAGCTGCCATCATTATGATTATTTTATATTTTTATGCTTTGTCTTCTTTTGAAATTGCCTGTCCCCATCACTGAAGACCCAGCCACCTCCAGACTTTGTACTGTTTTGCAGTTTTCTGTGCACTTCTGCTATAGTCCGTGTTCTCTTTCTGTTATCTGTGGCCACATCCACTCCTGGGAGAGCTCCTGGTCACCTTCGTATTCCTGTTGCCTAAGCAAGGAGGCCAGCACAGACCAGGTGCTCAAGAATGTGTGGATGAACAAGTCACAGCACAGTTCATACTGTCCCCACACTGCCATGCTGTTCCCAATGTCAGGTTCTGTGCATTCTTTAGGGACTACAGTGTGCACCTTCCAGGGAATCTTCTCCCAAGCTGTGGTCCCTCCTATTTCCTCCACAGATAGGATTCTAAGGGATGAGTCTGTCTTCTTCCCTCCTCCCCAGAGTCTGTGACAAGCCCACAATAGCCACACTGTGGCTTGGAGACTGAAAGCTGGGCTGCTTGCCTCGGAGCTGGCTCCAGATCATCCTCTCCTCTCCAGGGGCACTGCGTGGCCTCAAGAAACAGTCAGCTGGAGCTGCTGGCTCTGAAGGCTGGCCAAGCCCCTGTGGTTTGGCAGAAGAAGAGATCATTGTCCAAGCAGGAAGTGGTCCTGGGGTCTCCGCTGACCCTAGACTTTTCCAGGTCTTCCAGCTGACCTGGAAGCTCCCCAGAGGTTCACATACAATTTTGCTTCTCCAGACAACTGGAGATCCCTGTCCCCAGGCAGGCACCCTGCCCCAAACCTCACAGATCTTAGCATCATGTGCCTGGAGTACTAAGAGATTTGTCGACATATTGACAGCAACCAAGCTAGTCTAGCTTCCCGTCATTTGCCTTGGAGGGGAATAGGGTGATCCTGGGAGCTGAGAAGCCCGGTAGAGCAGAGATGCGGACTTCACAGGCTGCAGCCCAGAGAAGGCTCAGCCACAGTCAGACAGGTGGTTGCGCTTTGCTACTCCAAAGGCAGGGAGAAGGAATAAGGGCAGGGCCATGTCTTTTATGTGCAGCAAAATCAAAAGCAACCCAGAAAAACTGCAAAATTTCACAAGAGACTAAGCCCCGGCCCAGTTTAGTAGATGATCTCAACTTGGACACAGAGGCTTTTAGACAAAAGGAGCACAAAACTCCCACAAGTTTCTCACCAGCGCTAGGAAAAGCACTTCAGAGCTGTCACTTACCATGGCCTCCTACAGGGGTGGAAGCAGGCTGGGACTACGGGAAGACTGCAGGCCCTGTCACTCACTCAGCCTGGGTGGCACAAAGAACTTTGGGATTTAGGCTGAAGGCCACTGATCCCATGGGTTGTGTTTGATGTACAAAGGGAGGTGGAATGGTTTCTTTCTTCTGATGTGAGAAATGACTAGACGCCCATCCAGGCTGGGTCCTAGAACCCTCCTTTCTCCTTCCACTCCCCCTCCCTCCCTGGGCACGCACACTCTCTCTCACTTACCACCTACACACTGGTTGCTCCCCTCTATTTTCTCAGCCTAATCCTCTCTAAATCCAACACTCCGAGTGCCTGCCCAACGTGTCTTCCTGCAGGTCTCGGAAGCACCTCAAGCTCACCATGGCCAAAACCAAACGTGCGACCTTCTTCCAAGACCTGGCTCTGCCCTGCACTCCCCATGTGGGAGAACAACTCTCCACATCATCCTGTTGCACAAGGGAGAAACAATGGTGGCACCCTGACCTCTTCCTCTCACCTACCTGTCAAATCTTTTGGAACCTGTCCCCTAAATCTCTCTCTCCATTCCTTCCACCTTTCTACAACCTGTCCACCTCTGTGCTAGTCCGTTACCCGCTATGTAGCTGGCTGCCACCCACTCCTGGTTCCCAGGCATCCAGGCTGGTGCTCTCCAGGCAGCACTCCATGAGGAGCCTCCCCCACTCCCCCCTGCCTCCCTCACTCCCCTTCCTTGACTCCTTATCCTTCAGGGCTCAGCTCAGATGCTATTTTCTCAAGGGAAATGCCCCATGACTCCTCTTAATAGGTTATTAATTCCTTCCTCGCACTGGTCAGAGTTGCAGTTTTGCACTTGGACCCCCACTAGACTCGACTCCCATAAAAGTGGCACTTTCTTTTTTCCACTCTACATTCCTCACTCTGTGTCTTACAGATGTTTAACACTGACATTTAATTTAATAAATATTTATAGAATGAATGTCATTTATTTTTTATAGCCTGCCTCAACCCAGTCAAGCTGATCATTACCATTTATCTCTCGCACGGGAGTCCTGTGTTAGGTGTCTATCCTGAGCCTGTCCGCTTTCAGCGTATTCCCTACACCGTGGCCAGAATTACCTTTTTAACAAGCAAATGCAACCACCTGTAGTCCTTCATTAGTTCCCATAAAGTTCAGATTCATTAACGTGGCCTCTAACATGTCAAGTGCCAGTTACCTATCCAAAGACTATTGTCCTCTTGTTCCTTAGAAACATAACCCTGATTTTTATCAAGACAGCAGCATGCTCTACTAAAGGCCCATCCCGACCTCTCCAGTAGCCACGGTGCTTCTGAGAGGTTTGAAATGTAGTCAGAAATCAGATGCACTGACTCAAAAAGCTTATTGTCTTTCCAAAGGCCAGAATTTTCTTTCTTCCAGGTAATGTTGTGTCCCTGTGTCTATAAAACATCTGTGAGACGTTGTTCCCGTTAGCAAGCTCTGGTCAGTGGGATGAAAGTGGACGCCACTGGTTAGAACTTCCAAGGACGCGTCCTGAAGCAGAAATCGACAGCAGGTTGTGCTTTGCCCATCCCCAGTTTCTCTCCCACTTTCTCCCGGTTTCAAGGACACGATGGGCAAAGCTTCAAGAGCTACCTCAGACGGGAGCCGCCGTCAAAGGGAATTCGAGCCCTGTGGCTGGGACGGCTGAGCAAAAAGAGCCAAAAAGGACCTTGGAGCAGCCACACAGCCCTGCACTTTGGACTTCTTTATTTTTTTTAAGATTTTATTTACTTATTTGACAGACAGAGATCACAAGTAGGTAGAGAGGCAGGCAGAGAGAGAGAGGGAGAGAGGAGGAAGCAGGCTCCCCGCTGAGCAGAGTCCGATGTGGGGCTCGATCCCAGGACCCTGGGATCATGACCTGAGCTGAAGGCAGAGGCTTTAACCCACTGAGCCACGCAGGCGCCCCTGGACTTCTTTAATGTGAGGAAATAAATTAAGCCTCTTAAACCTTTTACTAGCAGCCAAATTGAAACTTGATATAGGCTTCCAAGTATTTCACGAGTAACCTCGGTCAGTGTCCCCTCTCTCACCTACCTCTTGTCCCCAGTTGCAACAGGGCAGCCCTGCTGAACGTCTCTCAGTTCCTCAGAGCTATTTCTCTCCATTTACCGTCTACCCAGGCTGCTCTTTCTGCTAGGATTACAGCCCCCACTTGGCAAACTCCTACTCAACCTCTGGATCTCAGCTTAAAAATCAGCTCTTCGGGGGCCAGATGAGCTATCTTCTGATACCAGAGTTGTTCTTCATCATGCTACTGATTACCCCGTGAACCGTGGCGTTTACTTGGTTTTCTCCGCCAGAGAGAGAGTCAGGTCCTGAAGGCAGAGGTGCAGACTGTCTTGTTCAGAACTGTTTTCCAGGGGCGCCTGGGTGGCTCTGTGGGTTAAAGCCTCTGCCTTCAGCTCAGGTCATGACCCCAGGGTCCTGGGATCAAGCCCCACGTCAGGCTCTCTGTTCAGCAGGGAGCCTGCCTCCCCCTCCTCTCTGCCTGCCTCTGCCTACTTGTGATCTCTCTCTCTGTTGAATAAATGAATAAAATCTTAAAAAAAAAAAAACTATTTTCCAAATGCTGGCACATGTATTCAAGAACTATTTCCTGAAGAGCTGGAGGGATGGTGTTGGTTAGACAGAGTAGGTCTGAGTTCTTTGCAACGTGACACATGAAGGGGAGCGGTTGGTGGATTCTTTTTTATTATTTATACTGTGCCCTTTTCCCAAACAGGATGTGGGGGAGCAGGACAGCTGGAGTACCACTACTCAGGGCATGCTAAGGAGCTCACGGCCACTTAGAGACACTGGTTTAGGAGACACTATCAGAAGATGGCAGGATAGTGTGGGGGAGGGAGGGGTGCTAGGGAAAGCAGTACATCTTGTCCTGCCTCATGTCCCATCTCCTCGCCTGTAAGCCCTACCTCAGGGGGAAGCCAAAAACTGGTGGGAGGGTTGTAGCAGGAAAGGTTAGCAGTAAAGCAGGACGGTTAATTCCCAGAGAGGTGCGTTATCCCACTGTCCTTGCCTCCCCCTGGTGCCTACTGCAAGTAAAGAGTCTGGTCTTCTCTGAAGGGCTCTGGCTGGGCCTACGGTCTCCTGTGGAGAAGAGCCGGCTCGGTCAGTCTGTAGATGGAGCCCACCGCTAGCTGCAAGCTCCAGGCTCTGCCCCTCCATCAGCCCCATCCTCTTCCTCATCAGACTGTGCCAAGGGCGTGTCCGCCCCGCCGTCACTGGGATTTGGGCTGTGCAGGTGGGTGGAGTCGTCAGAAGATGACGAGGACGTGCGGGATGCAGTCCTGTCTGGCGTCGGCATTGGAAGGCTCAACTCCTCTGGGTGCTCATCCAGCCCTGCCCAGAAAGAAGAGTTGGTCAGGGCCACAGACGGGGCTTCAGGGCACTCTCGGAGATGGTCTGGCCAGGAGAGGCTGAAGCCCAGAGAAGGGCAGGGGAGTGACCAGCCACTGAGCCAGTCCACAAAGAGCCAGGTCTCTGGATTCCCAGTTCCTTCTACTTCACTACACCATGTCTAGGCCCTAGAGTCAGGTCGATCAATCCGAGTTCAAGCTCTACCTATGTCACCTACTTGCTACCCAGGGGCTATGAGCAAGTCATTCTCCCCCTCAAAGACTGAATCTTCTCTAAGAATGTGATAGGCACCTATATTCCAGAAGAGTTTTGAGGACAAAATCAAAGAATGAGTATAGAATATCTGGCATGAAATAGGCCATCTATAAAGAGCAGCAGTTTAAATAAGAGAATATCTATCTTACTGGCTCAACAGATGGGCTTCGGACTGACACAGCCATGGTCTGAACCCAGCTTTTCCACTTTCTGGCTGTATGACTACGTCTGAGCCTGGCCCCACAAAGGGGATGCTGGTTCCAGGCACAGCAGAAGAAGCTCCTCCTTTATGAAATCGGGGTAATACCACCTGCCCTAATACAACATTGTAAGGGTTGAGCTAATGGACCACTGTATTAGCAACCTAAAAAAAAAAAGTGCTCAGTAAATACTCAAAAAAGATGACTAAGATGGCTTAAGTTAGCTAATATAAAAATTTATATTTTATATTATTTTAATTACATGAATTAATCATATTAATTTCACAAATGCAAAATTAACAAAGCCTAAATGGGGCTGGGGCATTCCCAGAAATTTTATATTGGAAATCTGTCACCCAGTTCCCTTCAGGATCAACTTCCCTAAAATCAGAACAAACAGCTGTTTCACTGGTAGAAACATACATTTCGGGGCACCTGGGTGGCTCAGTGGGTTAAAGCCTCTGCCTTCGGCTCAGGTCATGGTCCCAGGGTCCTGGGATCGAGCCCCACATCCAGCTCTCTGTTCTGCAGGGAGCCTGCTTACCTTCTTCTCTCTCTCCCTGCCTCTCTGCCTACTTGTGATCTCTGTCTATCAAATAAATAAATAAAATCTTAAAAAAAAAAAAAAAAAAAAAAAGAAACACACATTCCCAGCCCCTACGAGTACACTTCCCCAGCCCTGCCTTGCAGCCTCACTCCAGAGCCTGCCACCCGGTTCTGGCTAATTGGAGCCCAAGTCATCAAAGCCAAGGGCCATACCAGATGTCTGGGAGGCTGGTGGAGGGTCCTCACAAGGCAAGAACACATCTGCTCCATCCTGGTCTCCAAGGTCAATAAGTTCTACCTGCTCCAGGGCATCCACGTTCACTTCCATGGAGGAGATACTACCTATGGGGGCTGCAGATCAAGAAGCAGACAAGTCAGGAGGAGGCAGGCCAGAACCCCTCCAATGGTCAAAGATATATGTCAGGTCCAGAGACAGGAGTCTCGAGGGCCGAAAAAACAAAGGGAGGAGGTTCCCAGGATTCAGGACCTATGAGACCTATCCCCCCACCCCACCCCAGTCCCTCTCCCCAGGACTCAGAGCTTACGTCTCTGTGACTCGAGATGCAGGTGGGACAGGGGGAAGACAAACTCTGTCTCCGGCTGTAAAATTTCCTCAAAGAATTTCTGCCGCTCCCGAAGGCGGAGCTGCTGGCGCTCCAGGGCTGCCCGAGGATTTGGGTCCATGTCAGCTCCTGGAAGGTGGGAGAGCACATTCAGCTACGAAGTTGAGCGGGAACACAAGGGGAGCCTGGGCTCCGGGAACCCCTCTGCAGCCAGCATCCCGGCGTGGCAGCCTGGACGCCACCGCACTTGGCCACCTCCTTCCCTCCCTTGAAAGAAATTCTGTTACTACAAACTTCGAGTCTCAGAGAGAGGCAGGGCTGAGCCTGGCCCCACAAAGGGGATGCTGGTTCCAGGCACAGCAGAAGAAGCTCCTCTGTATTCAGGGAACGGGGCCAACAGCCAAGTCTCACTATCATGGCCTTGTGAGAGGAGTTGGAGGGATTGGTCCAGCCTCAAAGAGGGAGGCACTTCCAACACACCCAGCCTCCCCTCAGAAGGCCATGGAAGACAGTCAGATGGGGATCTCAGGGTGCTCAAGTGTTGCAACTCTGGTTCATGCCCAGCCTTCCAAACCCAAAGACTAAAGCAGCCCCTCTCCCGCCCACACCCCATCACCACCATCCCCTCCAAACCCTGCTCTGAAGTCACAGACCTGACTTCCAGACTCAGCTCTGCCCCTAAGGAAATCATCTTTCCAGCCTCAGTCTTCCCATCCGAAAATGACTTAATAGTCCTACCTGCCTCAAACACAACCCAGCAGTTGCTGGCGCAGGTGCTCTGTAAAATGTAAAGCCCGGACACTGTGCTCTTCCGAGCCGGCCCCCCACCCCCATCTCTTTCTTCTCCCTACTCCCCAGCCCTTTATTTGAGCACCTCTCTCCTCTGCCACATCTCAGGCTTCTATCCCCATTAGTCAGTGAGTAGCAATTGGAAGGGCGGGTCCTGGGTCCAATTTAGACCAGGCCCCCTGGGGACCCCGGGGGTCTCTCTTGCGGAGAGCTTTCCAGAACACCAGAGCTCTGGGCCAGCCCAGGCCCTATACATCCACTTGCATTCACTCCATCTCCTTCCGGCGGCGCGCTCTGAGCCCATCACCGGAGGCAAGGGAGCATCTGGCTTGAGGACCAACTCGTCATCCTCTTTAGCCTGCCTCCCTCGATTCCCGGGACTCCGTGTCGGAGACCCCGGCCCGCGCCACAAGGCGCTGCTGCGGACGGCGAGGGATTCAAACCCAACTGGGCCAGTCAGGGCCAAAGGCAGTGTGCTGAGACCGGGTGGCCGCCGGCTGACAGCGCGGGGGAGGGAGGCGCTGACGCCGATTCCTGAGAAAGGCTCTCCGAGCTGCCGCCCAGGTCACAGCGCTAAAAATACCCGGGGCCCCTGGGGCCGTCTGCTCTAGCGGCCCGGCGGGGGAGGAAGAGGACGAGGGTGGGGGCACCCACGGGCCGGAGGTGCCAGGACGCCCCCTCTCCCCCTCCCCCTAACCCCATCCATCTCCCGAGACCTGAGGGGCTGTCCCCAGGAGGTAGCAGAGCTAGGGCCGGGGAGAGGAAGGGAGTTGTTTACGCGACGAAAGGCGCTGGAAGAAGGGAGACGAGGTCTAGGGAGCCGGGTGAGCCCCACAAATGCAGAGCGCCCTGCCAGTCTCCGCCCCACCCGCCCTGGAGTCCACGGGAGCGAGAAAATTCCCTAAAAAGGGCCGGGGCGCCCCCGCGGCCGGGGGAGGAGGCAGCCGAGGGCTCCCGGGCGTTCGGCTAGTGCGGCCGGCCCCCGGCCCTGGTCCGCCCGCCGCCTCTGCGCACCCGCCGCCGAGCCCCTACCTGCAGCGCCCCGCGCCCCCGCTGCTTCGGTCGCTCGGCTCCGGCCAGACGGCGGCGGGGGCGTGGGAGCGAGCCGCGCCGACCGGGGTGGGGCTGCGCCGCCGGGGCTCCCGCGGGACGGCCGGGCCCTGGGAGCCGGGAACGAGGAAGCGGCGGGCGGCGGAAGTGGGGGAGGGGCGGCGGCGGGCACCCGCGCTCGCCTCCCTCCCGGCGGCCTCGGGGAGCCCCCTCGGGCGCGGCCGCTCGCACTTCCAGGCCGGGCGAAAAGTTCCCGGCGCGCATCGTTGCCCCGCAGCTGGCCGCGCGCGTCCGCACTCCGCCCGCCGCCGGGGCGCTCGGCTCCGCACGCTCAGATCCACTTGCTGCACCGCGCTCAGCCGCGCAGCCCCGCCGCGGGGATACGCGCTGGTTCTCGACCCACGCGCACTTGCTGCTCGCGACTCCCGGGCAGCCCCGCGACAAAGCACCCGCACCCGCACCTTGGGCGAGAAGGCGCGGCGGGGAAGGGGACCCGCTGGAGCGGGGAGGGCACTGACCCGGTGCCGCCCATCAGGGCAGGTGCGCCGCGGTGGAGGGCCCGCCTGACCCTGGGACTCACCCGGCAGTCCCGGATTCTGGCTCCGGGACCGCACCGAACCGCCGCCCAGCCTTCCAGCGCGCTGGGCGGGGTGGGCGCCCGGACGGGGCGGGTCAGGGCTGCAGGGGTGGGCCGCCGCGCCGCACCCCGAGACGCCGGCGTGGAGCCAAGTCCTCCAGGGCGCGAACAGGGGCGCAGCGCGTCCAGGGTGGCGGGGGTGGAGGGGCGAGGTGCTGACTGCGGGCCGACAGAGGAAACTCTAACCCGCCTCTCCGCGCCTCCTGCTCAAACCTGGGCCATAAGTGTCTAATCTGGCAGCTACTGTACTGAGATTCTGTGCCCATTCTTCTCCTCCTCCCTCCCACCCATCCACTTGTGCTCACAACTCCAGAAGCCGCGGGAACAGGACGGGGTCGGGGGTTTCTGTCGGGAATACCTCTTCCATGGGGTCATTCGTTCATTCACTCAACAAGCATCCGCGAGCAAGCCAGAATTCCTCCTTAGCACCTCCCTGTCCTGTGCTAAATACTCCTCCATTCCTTGTCGATTCTCTGCCCTAAATAACTTTTCAATCCACCATTCCTCGCCGACTCCACTACCCTCTCTCCCTTGGTTCCTCCGGTAGCCTTCGATCTGGGTTTCCCGTACTCGCTCTGGCCCTGCTACATTCCATCCCTCTCCCCTCCCCTCTCCTCCCCGCAACACACAGCAGTCAGTCACCATTTCAAAACCAAGTCTGCGTTCAAAACGCCCCCTCCCACCCCGCTTAAATCCCTCCATTGTTAGAATAGAAATCTAAGTGCTGATATCTGAGCCGAGTCTTCAAGAAATGAGTTCAACAAGCAGAGAAAGGGGGGGGGGGATGGGAATGTGCAAAGGGATGGAGCCATGACACATGCGGGCTTCCCTGTCAGAGGACCAGCCCTGTACAAATAGCCAAAGCACTGCTTCTTCTATTGTTAGTGGGATCTCAGAACAACCCTGTGAGAGAAATACAGCAAGCAAAAAGCAAAAAGTTACAAGCAAAAAGTTTAGTTTGTGGGAGGCAAGTGGTCAAGAGCACAGGCGTGGTAGTCTGACCCTCCAGGGTTGCAAACCTAGCTCTGCATCTAGCCAGCTGTGTAAACACTTAATTTCTCTGTTCCTTGATTTCCTTACTTATTAGGTAGGAATAATTAATCCCCACCACTTATGAGATAATTCATATAAAATGCTTAGTACAGGATGTGGGTACTTTGGAGATGCTCAATAAACATTAGGTGTTTCGATTGTAATGGGTTCTGAGAAAGGGAGGAAAGTGTTTTCTTCCGTGAATTTCTGAAATTATAGGAAGTACACCCTAATAGTACGTCTACAGAGTTTGTTGAATATCTGTTGCTATTATAAGTGCTTTGTATATATTAACTTTTAATTGTCTTAACAGTTTTGTGAGGTAAATACTATTATGATCTCCATTTGACAGATCCAGAAACTGACAGACGGAGAGGTGAAGGGACTTGTCCAAGCCATACAGCAAATAAGTGATGGAATTCAAATCCACATAGGCTGCTTCCAGAGGCTGTGCTTGTAACCACTGCTCCCAGTCTGTTCCCCTTCTGTCCTGTTGCAGTTTTCATCTCCCAAGAAATGTTTTAGTCAGTTGGATTCTTATTCCTCATTAATGGATGAAGTAGATTCTTGGTCCCACTTCCTAGCACAGAGGAATGAGGCCAGCTCAGTAGTATTGTGGGTGAGAGCTCAGCTCCCAAAGCCACTTCCTCTCCCCGTTCCGGGCTTATCCCTAGGAACAGAACTCCAAGGATTATTTTGACCTGTCTTCAAGATGGTGACAGATTTGGAACCTCCATCCCTTCTCTTTGTCTGATAGTTGCCACATGAAGGGGTGGAAAGAGAAAAGCATCGAAGCTAGAGATAATTCAGGGGGCTAAGCTGGAAGGGCATCAGGCAAGAGAAAGACCCAGGTAGCAGCCTCCAGAGCAGATGGCAAAGGAAGTGGAGGGAGCCATGGAAAAGTAGATGGCTGAGACTCTGGCTTCCATCCAGGATGCAGAAAGCTGGGAAGTGCATCATTGCCACACTAATCACAATTTAAAAAAATTGTTAGGTAGTCTATAAAATTACAACTTTCGTCAAACCCATCAGAGAGCTGAGGCTGCAGAGCAACCAATTAACCTGAATTCCAAAGAAGGACAGGAGCCTCCAAGAAGAAATGGGACGCAGGCACTGGCCCACTTGTGAGGTGGGAGGAAGATGGGGCCTCCATGCAGAAGGGTAAGGAAAGTTCATTTCCTTATGTAGATCCAGGTTTTGCTCTGGTATCACATTTTTTCTGCCTCCAGAAAGATCTACATAAAGAAGTAAAGATCTCTGGAAATGAACAGAATAAAGGTAAACAGAAGAGACAGTTTTCTGTTTTTAATCACGTTGTAAGACAACTGACTATCTAAAGACAACCGACTATCTAAAGACAACTGACTATCTAAAGTGGCCACACACTACTCTTTTGTGTGAGAAGTCACGGGGATGGAAAGTGTAGCACTGGGAATATAGTCAATAACTTTGTGTGGTGACAGATGGTAAGTACATTTATTGTGGTGAGCACTTTGTAATGTATATAATTGTTGAATGACTATGTTGTACATCTGAAACTAATGTAAAATTGTATATCACCACACTTTAATTTTAACAAGTAGCAATAGGTTGTGGATAGATAGCATACACTAAAGTAAAATGTATAACAATAACAATAAAAATGATGGGATAAGGAACTGGAAATAGACTGTTGAAGGGTCCTCTGCTATGTAAAAAGTGGTAATAACATTATTTGAATATTGACTTTGATTAATTGAAGATATATAGTAAATGCAAGGGCAACCACTAAAATTTTTTTTAAAGAAGTATAAATAACAGGCCAATATGGAGACAAAGTGGGATAATAAAAATATGGCGAGGCATTCTCCCTGAGCCTTTCTTTTTTTTTTAAGATTTTGTTTATTTATTTGACAGACAGAGATCACTAGTAGGCAAAGAGGCAGGCAGAGAGAGAGGGGGAAGCAGGCTCCTTGCTGAGCAGGGAGCCCAATGCGGGGCTCCATCCCAGGACCCTGGGATCATGACCTGAGCCGAAGGCAGAGGCTTTAACCCACTGAGCCACCCAGGCACCCCTCCCTGAGCCTTTTTGTGTTCAATGTGTCTTACTGACTATGTCAAGATCACAAGGATCTGACTTCTCTTTCACATGGGCCCTTGCCTAGGAAGCTGATTGTTTTATAGAGCTTGAGAGATCAGATCATGTCTTTCTCAAATCAAGGCAGGCTTGCTTACTGCTTGCTATAAAAGTTCTGGGTCTGGCTCCTCAGCCAGAGTATAAACCCACTGTGTCTGTCTTGTGCATCTGGGACCACCATATCAGTTGTCGGACTTGGGGCCAAAGGAACCAATGAACACACAACTGTGCTACTGTTCATGTTGCTTGGTGTGCTATGAGTAATCAACTGTTTCGATCAAATGCAATAAGTCTTATTCTCTATTTTTGGTACCCAACAGATGGATGTTTTTCCCTGAGAAAATGTAATTATTCCAAAGTAAGGAAGAAAAAGAGAAAAAGTGAGGGGAAAAAAAGATGTTAACTATAAAACAAATAGCAGGATATATGTTTTAAATCCAACTGTCAATGAAAGACAACCAGTTGAAAGACAGACTAGTAGAGTGGGAAGTAAAGCAAAAGGCAATAATGTACTGTCTACAAGAAACCCAATCAACTATATAGAAATATATGGGTTAAAAGTAAGTGAATGGAGGGGTTCCTGGGTGGCTCAGTGGGCTAAAGCCTCTGCCTTCCGCTCAGGTCATGATCTCAGGGTCCTGGGATCGAGTCCCACATCGGGCTCTCCGCTCAGCGGGAAGCCTGCTTCCCCCTTTCTCTCTTTGCCTGCCTCTCTGCTTACTAGTGATCTCTGTCTGTCAAATAAATTAATTTTTTAAAAAAAGTAAATGAGTGGAATGAGATATACCATACAAACAGTAATCAAAGTAAATTGGAGTGGCAGTATTAATACCAGACAAATGTAAACTTCAAAAAGACTATTACCAATGATGAAGAGGGATATTCATAACAATAAAAGATTCAATTCACCAAGAAGATTCCACTATTATAAATGTGACTACATCTAATAACAGAGTTTCAAAAGTAGATGAAGTAAAAACCAATAGACCTAAAATAGAAAGAGAAAAATCTATATTTCAGTTAGAGAATTCAATACTGCTCTCTCAGTAATCAATAAAACAAGTAGGCAGGACAAAGAAAGGAGCATAATAGGAAGCCTGAACACTATCAACTGACTTGTTCCAACCGACACTTTTAGAACACTTTACCCACAACAGTAAACTTTCTTTTCAACTGCACATAAAACATTCACCAAGATCCATCATGGTTTAGGCTACAAAACAAACCTCAACACATTTAAGAGAGTTTAAATCATATAAAATGTTGATATGACTATACAAGAATTGAAATATAATTATATAACTAATAAAGATACCTGGGAAACACCCCCAATACTTGGAAGTAAAATACAACACTTCACAATAACTCATGAGTCAAAAATGAAGTCCAAAAGGAAATTAGAAAAATATCCTGAATTGAATGAAATTGAAATGCAGCAGCCAGCCACCCAAATAGCCCCCAGGACTCAGTGCCTTTTGTTAGTCATACCTTTGTGTAGTCCTCTGCTACACTGAATCAAGGTTACTCCGGGTGACCAGTAAGAAATGATGGTGGATCCTGTCCAAAATTAGGATTAAAAAAAAAAACAAAAGACCACAGCTTCCATCTAGGGTGTGTGTCCTCTGTTGCTTGGATCCGTCACTCTGGGGGAAGCCAGCTACAATGTTGTCAACAGCCATGAGGAGAGGCCCACGTGGCAAGCAAGAGAAGATTCCGGCCAACATCCAGGAAGAGCAGAGTCCTGCCAGCAAACGGCATGAGTGAGCAGGGAAACAGATCCACCAGCCCTGGTAGTGCCTTGGGAGGACCGCAGTCCTGGCCAGCAGCTTGCCTGCAACCTCGTGAGAGACTGAGACTGGGGCAGAGCCATTTCAGGGAGAGCATTCCTGGATTCCTGCTGCCCAAAGCCTTTGTGATACTGAATACTTGTATCAAACTGCTAAGGTGTAATGCCATGTGGCAATAGGGCAATAGGTATGGTGCAGAGACTTTGGTACTGGGGTAGAGCGCTGCTGTGTCAGCTCCAGAGCGCGGCAATGGCGTTAGAACTGGCCACAGATAGAGAAGAGTGCTGTCAAAGGGCTTTGGAAAAGCTGCTGAGAGAAGCCTTTAATAAGGCCACAGCCAGGACAGACGGGAAAGTGGGTAAATGCTCCTGGAAACCGTGGGAAGAGGAAGCTCATTATGTCAGGACCCAGAGGTTAACAGACCTGAGCCTCGCAGACCCGTGCCGGCAGGAAAGAGGAGAGCAAGGAGTGTGCCCAATGAACTGGGTGATGGAGCTGCGGACATTGCCAAGCAAGGTGGTCAAGGTGCCACCTAGTTTCTTCTTGCTGCTGACAGTAAAATGCCAGCAGGGAGAAAGGAATAAAGCAGCAGTTCCCAAGTGACAGCAAGGCCACTTCCCAGGGGGGACATTGGCAATGTCTGAGACACTTTTGGTTGTCAGAATGGAAAGGCTGCTACTGACATCTAGTTGGTAGAGGCCAGAGATACTCTTAAATATCCTCCAGTGCACAAGACAGGCCCTCTCACCCCTGCCCTCCAACACAAACACTCATCCTGCCCTGAGTGTCCGCAGTGCCAAGGCAGAGAAACCCAGAGCTCAAAGGAAGCATTGTTGAATTTGAGGGAATTGGGACTTCATGCTACGAAATTCTCAGCCACTCCAAATGGCAAATGATCATAACATTAAGTGGTTTCCTAGCAAACCTCAAATCCAGGGCATTGAAAACATCCAAAACAACATGGTCCAAAAATGAAACTGAGGGGGCGCCTGGGTGGCTCAGTCTGTTACGCATCTAAGCTTAACCTTCGGCTTAGAGCATGATCCCAGGGTCCTGGGATGGAGGCCCTCGTTGGGCTCCCTGCTCATCGGGGGAATCTGCTCCTCCCTTTCCCTCTGCCCCTCCCTTCCCTTGTGTTTTCTCTCTCCCTCTCCCTCTCAAATAAATAAATCTTTAAAAAAAAAAAATGAAACTGAGACTATGGCTACAAAATCTTGAGTTTACATCTCAGGGAGATTAAAGGCAATGCCTCAGAGTACTATTCAGTCAGATAAAAGATCGCTAAAGAAATTATAGGTGTGCCTCACTAATCCTTTGACTCAAACAACAAGGGTTCTAGAAAGCTTGGGGGAGTTGTCCTTAGCCATTCCAGCAGAAGCCTAATGCAAAGAAGGGTTTATTTCAAAGAAATTGTGGGCATGGCTTTTGTCTATTAGTGTGCCCTGAATAAGATTCAGAGTGACCTACAAGTTCTTAAAAGGATTATAGATCAAGAAACATCTCCAGCTTGGATATATAGGGATAAAGAGAGTATAAAATAAAAACAGGATTTTTGGTCATGAACGAAACGGAGTAGATGCATTCCTCTCTATCCATCCCACGAAGTACAGCTTAAAACGCTGGTCGTTATACCTCAAACAAACATAAGAAGGCAGATCAATCAGGAAACCTAGTAGGTTTCCTCTTTGCTGGGGTCTGGAGAAGACTGCAACCTGGAAATGCCAAATAGGCACAGGTAAAAATTGTCCCCATGAAAAGCCTGTTTTCTCTTGTCAAAGGACTGAGAAAGGGGCACCCTAGCAAGACAGAAATCTTCTCACATTAAATGTCCTACTCCAGCAATACTAGAGGAAAAACCATTCCCAGCCTCGACTAACAAACAGGGGAAAACCAGACTTCAATATTTGTCCTGTAACAAAAGGTAACAGGGCAACTCCCCCACTTCACCTCTGAGTGGTGTGAGAGCTTGGAGACCAGGTGAGAGACGGCTTCATCACTGCCGAGCAGTAACAAGTACCCTTCCCCAAAAATCCCTCCCCATTTCCATGGTGTCAGAGGAGACCATGTGCAGAACCATGCTGCCATCCCCATCCAGCAATAATGAGGCAACACTCCCTTCCCCCAGTATAAAGGAGGCCAAGTGTAGAGCCTAGATGTCAATCTCTGCCCAGCCATAATGAAATAAACCTGCCCTTGCCCTACTGGGTGGTATGAGTGGGGTCACGCACCTAGCCTCAATTTTCACTCTCACCTGATGATAAAGAGTTGGTGCCCCCCGTCTCACTGGCCCAGGTCATCTGAGCCTGCTAAAACAGAAGATTTAAATGAGATCCCAGAGTCTCATAACATAACTTCCAAAACGTCTAGGTAATAACTGAAAATAATGCATCATACCTTGAACCAGGAAAATCTCAATTTGGGTAAGAAAAGACAAACAACAGATGCCAACAGATCACAGCGTTGCTGGCTTTATCTGACTCTGATTTTAAGATAGCCACTATAAAAATGCTTCAACAAACATGCCTGAAATAAATTTAAAAATTTAACAAAACTCAGGAAAAAAATAGAAGACATAAAGAAAATAGAAATCTTAGAACTGAAGAAAAAATTGCTGGGTTGAATAGCGTTCTCTAAAAATTCATGTCTATTCAGTACTACAGAACATAACCTTATTTGGAAATAGAGTCTTTGCAGAAATAATTAGGTAAAATGAGGTCATACTGGATTAGTGTGGGCACTAAATCCAATAACTCGTCTCTTCTATAGGAAGACTATGTGAAAACACAGAAAGATACCCAAAGGAGACCAACATAAGAGAGGGAGGCAAATACCAGGATGATAGGTCTGTCAGCCAAGGAACACCAGGGATTGCTGGCAATCACCACAAGCTAGTTAGCCTTGGGGCAGAGTCTTCCTTAGAGCCTACAGATAGAATTAACACCTTGATTTTTGAACTCTTGGCTTCCAGTACTGTGTGAAATAACTTCTACAGTTTTAAGCTGTCAAGCCAGTTGTTACAGCAGGTAGGCCTAGGAAATTAATACAGAAACCAAATTTTAAAACAACAGCAAAACAACAAAAACCTTACTGGAGAGGCTCAGTAGAAGAATGGAGATCATGTATGAAAGGATTGGTGAATTTGAAGAGAGAACAGTAGAAATACACAATCTGAAAAAGAGAGAAAATTATATTAAGAAAGAAAGAACGAACCAACAGAGCCTGAGGAACCTGGAAGACAGTAACAAAAGATTGAACATTTCTGTCACTGGGGTCCCAGGTGGAGAGGAAAAGGAAGTGAAGCTGGAACAACATTCAAAAAAATAATGGCTGAAAATTTCCCAAATTCAACAAAGACCTGAACCTCCAGGTTCAAAAAGCTGACCGAATCTCTAACATAAACCCAAATGAATCCATGATGACACATACCATAATCAAACTTTTGAAAACCCAAGTCAAATGCTATCTTACGGAGATAGAGAAATGCTGTCTTATGGAGAGAACTACAGTTCAGTTGCAGCAGGTTCTCATGACCCATGGAGGCCAGAGCAAAAGTAGCACAAGAGTTTGAAGCAGTGAAGGAAAGCACAGTCAATCCAGAGTGCTTGACAAAGACTCTCTCCTTGACCAAGCTCTACCCGGGCTCCTCTGAGCCCTCTTTTTGACCAGGCCTTAACCTTGGTCTATAAAGATTTAAACAAACACTAACATAGTTGTTAACAGCTCAAGACTTAAATCCTAGGATGACCCCAGACCCCTTAAAGTGACTGCCTGAGAAAATGCAAGACTGCCAAATGAATTCACTGTTTGTTCCCGCTAACCCCTGAAGATAGGACCCCTGTCTGCCAACAGCAAGATACACATCTCTGTGGGAGGGTAGGAGCCTAACATCAGTAGTGCCAGTTAGCAAACCTAGATGGGTTTCACATGGCCCAATATCCCCTTTTTGCTTTCTGTAAATTTTCACTTCCTTAACTCTATAGCACCTCCCTCAATCCGTCCCTATTCCCAAATTCCTTAAGATGCTGAGTCATCTCTGTACAAATCAAAGTTGACTTCAGTTCACACTGGGTTCTTTTTCCTATTACAACAGTGTATTTTTTTTTCTTAAGATTTTATTTATTTGACAGACAGAGATCACAAATAAGCAGAGAGCAGGCAGGGGGTGCGGGAAGCAGGCTCCCTGCTGAGGAGAGAACCCGATTCGGGTTCTCGATCCCAGGACCCTGGGATCATGACCTGAGCCAAAGAGGCTTTAACCCACTGAGCCACCCAGGCATCCCTGTCTTTCCTACTTTAAATAATTTGTTTATCTCTGACATGCTATACCCAGTGAGAAGACCTTTGAGGAATAAGAAATCAAGACATTCTCAAATTAAGAAATATTAAAGAGAATTTGCTGTCTGAAGACCTACCCTAAAAGAATGACCAAAGAGGGCCCCTGGCTGGCTCAATCCATGGAGCATGCAGCTCTTGATTTCAGGGTTGTGAGTTTAAATTACTTTAAAGAACAAAATCTTGGGGCCCCTGAGTGGCTGAGTGGGTTGAGCCTCTGCCTTAGGCTCAGGTCATGATCTCAGGGTCCTGGGATCAAGCCCTGAACTGGGCTCTCTGCTCAGCAGGGAGCCTGCTTCCTCCTCTCTCTCTGCCTGCCTCTCTGCCTACTTGTTATCTCTGTATGTCAAATAAATACATAAAAGCTTTAAAAAAATAAAGAATAAAATCTTAAAGAAAGAAAGAAAACACCATAGATTAAATAAAAAACGGAATTCTAAAAAATGTTTGAGTAACACAGGAAGGATGGAAAAATGGAACAGAGGAATGAAAAGCAGAGGAAACAAACAATAAAATGGCAAATGGAAGCGCTAAGACACAAATAATTATATGAACAGGAAATGGCCTAAATACATCATTTAAAAATGAGAGAGACCTGCAAAATAACATATGAAAAAATGGCCCAAATAAAAGCTATCAGCAAGAAATTCACTTCAAGTATCATGACATACGTAGGTTGAAAATAAAAGGATTGAAAAAGATATGCCATACAAACAGTAATCAAAAGACAGCAGAATCTGCCATCTTAAAATCAGATAAAAGAAAATCACCAAGAAAAGAGGTTACATTACGTAATGATAACAGAGTCAAACCATGAGGAAGACAAAGCAATCCTAAATGTATAGACACCAAATTGAGAGAACCGAAAGGAGAAACAGACAAGTCCACTCCCAGAGTTAGAGACTTCAACACATCTCTAAAATACTGATAGAGGGGCAACTGGGTGACTCAGTCAGTTAAGCGTCTGTCTTTGGCTCAGGTCATGTGTCCTGGGATCGAGCCGTGCATCGGGCTTTCTGCTCAGCAGAGAGCCTGCTTCTCCCTCTCCCTCTGCTGCTCCCCTGCTTGTGCTCTCCCTCTCTCTCTTTCTCTCTCTCACTCTCTGTCAATAAATAAATAAATAAATAGATAGATAAAATCTTTAAAAAAAAAAAAACCAAAATACTGATAAAAATACTAAGCAGAAAAGCAGCAGAATACATAAGAACTTAACAAAACCATCATCCAAAAGGATCTGACTGACATTTAGAGAACACTCCACCTAACATCACTGAGATACACATTCTTTTCAAGTGCCCATGGAATATTGACCCCAACAGACAATATCCTAAGCCCAAAGACGACCTCAAGAGACTTAAAACAATCAAAATTATGCAGTGTGTGTTCCCTTGACCACAACGGAACAAAACAGATCCAAGTTAGTAACAGAAAGGTGACAGGAAAATCCAAACACATGTAAATTAAACAACATACTTCTAAAAAATCTGTGGGTCAAAGGGTAGATCTCAACAACACTTTTTAAAATTTAGCTGAATGCAAAGTATCAAAATATGTGGGGCACAGCTAAAGCAATGCTGAAAGAGAAATTTACAGCACTAAACGTTTACTTTCAGAAGAAGAAAGACCTCCAATTAATAATCTAAGTTCTTGCCTTAATAAGAATCAGAGCAAAAATCCCAAAGAACTGAAAATAGAAAAACAATAGAGAAAATCAAAGGAACAAAAAGCTGGTTCTTTGGAAAGATCTATAAAATGGACAAACCTCTAACAAAACTGAACAAAGGGAAAAAAAGGAGAAGACCTAAACTATCAATTTCATGAGTGCAACAGGATATCCCTACGGGTTCCCAGACATTAAAGAGATAATAAGGGTCTACTAAGAACAATTATACACACACAAATTTGGCAATTTAGATGAAAAGGACCAAATTCTCAAAAAGTACAAACTGCCAAAACTCACCCAACACTAAATAGATAATAAAAATAGCCCTATAATTATTACATTGAATTTGTAGTCAATGCAAAACACATACACACACACACCTCTTGAAAAAGAAATATCCAGCACCAGATAGTTTCACTGGAGAAATCCACCCAATATTTATTAGAAGAATTAATACCAATTCTACACAATCTATTTCAGAAAATAGTATAGGAAGGAACACTTCTCAGTGTAATTTCAAGAGGTTAGTATTACCAAACCCAGACAAAGACAGTACCAAAATAAAACAAAACACAACACAATAGACACATTTCATCTACGTTATCAAATTGAAGGGCATGGAGTTGTTCCTGGTATTCCTTTATTATCCTTTTGCTCTTCCTAGGATCAGTAGTGGTGGCCTCTTTTAAATTTCTGACATTGTTAGTTTGTGTTTTCTTTTCTTTTTTCCTTTGTTAGGTTGGCTAGAGTTCTGTTGATTTTATTTACTTTTTCAAAGAACAACTTGTGGGGTTCATTGATTTTCTCTACTGCATTTGTTTTCAATTTCACTGATGTCTGCTCTAATTTTTATTTTTCTTCTTTTGCTTGCTTTAGACTTAAACTGCCCTTCTTTCTCTAGTTTTATAAGGTGAAAGCTTAAATTAATCTCTGATCTTTCCTCTTTTCCAATATAGGCACTAGTGCTATAAAATTCCCTTTCTAAGCACTGTTTTCATTGACCCTACACTTCAGATAAGTTGTATTTTCACTTTCATTTAGTCCAAAAAATGTTAAAGATTTTATTTACTTATTTTCAGAGAGAGAGAGAGAGCATGCAGAGGGGGTTGGGGGGCGGCAGAGAGAGAGAGAGAGAATCTCAAGCAGACCCCTGCTGACAGCAGAGCCCTCCGTGGGGCTCGATCTCATGACCCCGAGATCATGACCTGAGCTGATATCAAGAGCTGGACACTTACCTGGATGAGCCAACCAGATGCCCTAGTTCAAAATATATTTGAGGTTTTTTTGAGATTTCTTCTGTGATTCATGTTATTTAGTAGTGTACTGTCTAATCTCCAAATATCTTGGACTTTTCTAGCTATGATTATTGGTCTTTAATTTAATGCCATTGTGGTTTGAGAACATACTTTGTATGATTTCTATTCTTTTAGATCTGTTAAGATGTGTTTTAGGGGCTCAGAATGTGGTCTGTTATGAATGTTCCCTATGAGATTGAGAAGAATGTGTATTCTGCTGTTTAGTGGATGAAATATTCTATAAATGCCAGTTAGATCAGGTTCACTGACGGTGATGTTCAACTCTACACTTACTGATTTTCTGCACATTTGATTTATATATATTGAAAGAAAGGTGTTGAAGTCTCCAACTATAATGGTGGATTTGTCTATTTCTCCTTAGAGTTCTACCAGTTTTTGCCTCACATATTTTGACACTCTATTGTTAGGGGCATACATATTAAAGATTATTGTGTCTTCTTGGATTATGGACTCCTTTATTATTTAATGATCCTCTTTATCCCAGATAAAGTTTCTGGTTCTGAAGTCTGCTTTACCTGAAGTTGATATAGCTACTCCAAGCTTTCCTTTGATTAGTGTTAGGATGGTATGTCTTTTTCTATCCCTTTATTTTTAAACTATCTTTGGCTTTATATTTAAAGTGGGGTTCTTTTAGACAACATATAATTAGGTCTTGGTTTTTTGTCCACTCTGACAGTTCCAGTCTCTTAATTAGAATATATTCAGGCCATTCACACTGAAAGTGAATATTGATAGAACTGCCATAACATTGATCATGTTTATAACTATTTGTTGTACTTGTTCTTTATTTTTTAAAAGGCTTTATTTAATTATTTGACAGAGAGAGACAGCGAGAGAGGGAACACAAGCAGGGGGAGTGGGAGAAGCAGTCTCCCCACTGAGCAGGGAGCCTGACTTGGGGCTTGATCCCAGGAGCCTGGGATCATAACCTGAGCCAAAGGTAGACACCCAATGACTGAGCCACCCAGGCACCATATTTCCTTTTCTTTCTTCCCCTGTTTTTCTGCTTTATTTTGTTTTGAGCACTTTATGTGATTCTATTTTTCTCGCCTTTCTTAGCCTATCAATTACACTTCTTTTAAAAAAAATTCAGTCATTTCCCTACAGTCTATAATATATATTTACAACTATTTTAAGTCTACTCTCAAGTAACACTATACCAGTTCAAGGGTAGTACAGGTACTGTATAAAGGACCCAGAGGCCTTACAAAAACAGACACAAAAATCTTCAACAAAATATTAGCAAAAATTCAATCCAGAAATAAACAAAAAGAATTAAACACCAAAACCAAGTGGGATTTGGGGTGCCTGATTGGCTCAGATGGTTAAGCATCTACCTTTGGCTCAGGTCATAAACCCAGGGTCCTGGGATCGAGCTCCGAGTCTGACTCCCTTCTCGGCAGGGAGCCTGCTTCTCCCTCCCCATCTGCCTCTCCCCCGTTCATGCTCGCTCTCGCTCTCTCTCTCTCATAAATAAAAATTTAGAAAAAAAAAGTGGAATTTATTCAGGCATGCAGGCATAGTTCAACATTCAAATATAAATTAATATAATCTACCACAGTAATGAACTCAAGAAGAAAAATTCACATGACCATATCAACTGATGTAGAAAAACATTAGGCAAAATCCAATGTCCATTATTATAAAAACTCTCAACAAACTAGGAATAGAGGGTAACTTTGAACTTGATAAAGAGTATTTACAGAAAACCTACAGCTAACATCATATTTACTGATGAAAGATAAGATCAAGCCAAGGATGACTGTTCTCATCATCTTTACACAACATGGTACTGGAAGTCCTACTTAGCAAAATAAGACCAAAAGAAGAAATTAAAGGCATATAGATGGGGGGAATATTTCAAAGCAAGTATATTACAAAGGACTCAAATCTAAGATACATAAAGAACTCTCAAAACTCAACAGCAAACAAATAATCCAATTAGAAAATGGGCAAAAGACCGTTAATTCATCAAAGAGGATAGAGCAGTGGCAAACAACACATTAAAATATGTTCAACATAGGGGCACCTGGGTGGCTCAGTAGGTTAAAGCCTTTGCCTTCAGCTTAGGTCATGATCCCAGGGTCCTGGGATCGAGCCCCGCATCGGTCTCTCTGCTCAGTGGGGAGCCTGCTTCCTCCTCTCTCTCTCTCTGCCTGCCTCTCCGCCTACTGTCTGTCAAATAAATAAATAAAAATCTTTTAAAAAAATGTTTAACATCAATAACCATTAGGGAAATGCCAATTAAAACCAAGGTGTATCTACACCACACTACACTACACTACACGTGTAGATATCACTACACACTTACTAGAATAGTTTTAAAAAATAGTGACCATACCAAAAGCAGGTCAGGGTGCAGAGAAAACAGATCATACATATGTTGCTTGTGGGAATGTAAAATAATATAGTCACTATGGAAAAGAGTTTGTGTTTTCCTAGAAAACTAAACAGACACTGTATGATCTAGTGATTGCATTCCTCGGCACTTACTACAGAGAAATGAAAACTATGTCCGTACAAGAACCTATACATAAATGTTCACAGCAGCTTTTATAATAGCTCTAAATTAGCACTGACTCAAATATTGTTCAATGAATGAATAGTTAAACAAATTGTGGTACATTCCATACTGTAGAATAAAACTCATCCAAAAAAAAAAGAGGGGGGACAAATCATTGATACATGCAACAACTGCGTGGATATTGAGGGCATTATTCTGAGTGAAAAAAAGCCAAACTTGTAATGTTACATACTGTAAGATTCCATTTATAGAACATTCTTGAAATAACAAAATTATAGAAAGGAAGAGGGGTTGCCAGGGGGTAGGGTGGCAGGAAAAATGGGTGGGTATAGAGCATGAAGAACCCTGAGGATACCACAGCTCTGCATCTTGATTGTGGTGGTGGTGGTTACATGGATCAACAAATGGTTTTGATATTATAATGTAGTTGTGTAAGATGTTACCATTGTGGGGGGGGATGAGTGAAAGTTCATAGGACCTCCATGCATTTATCTTCTTGGAATTTTCTGTGAATCTATAGTTATTTTTTAAGTTTATAAGGAACTATTGATACAGCAACAACATGGGTGGATCTCAAGAGCATTATGCTGAGTGAAAAAAGCCCCTCTCAAAAGGTCACATGCTCTATGATTCTATTCACATAACATTCCTGAAATGACGAAATTATAGAGAAGGAAAACAAATTAGTGGTTTCTAAGGATTAGGGATGGATGCAGGGAGAGGGGTGGATAGCACAAGGGAGATCTTAGTGGTGATAGAACATACACACACAAGTGAATGCATGTAAAACTGCTAAAATCTGAATTAGGTCTGTGGATTATACAATGTCAGTTTCCTGGTTTTTGTACTGTATATGTTGTAAGGTGCCACCCTTGGAGGAAACTGTACTACTTTCGTAACTCCCTACAGATCTATAATCATTTCAGAATTTACAAAAATAATTGAGAAAAATTAAAAGAGGCCTTTGAACCTCAAAATTTTATTGTCAGGAAGCATGTTGAGAAAAATGACTCAACTGCAAATGTGCCCAAAAAAGAAAGGATAACTCAGAATAAAAAGTCCAAGGAACAGCGTCAAAATCTTAGGAGGATTTTGTATAGAAATCATCAAGCTGACTTTAAAACTCATAAGGAAAGGCAAATGAAGCATGATAGCCAAAACAATTTTGAGAAGAACAGAAGGGGTGCCTGGTTGGCTCAGTCAGAACAGCAGGCCACTCTTGTTGGGCGTAGAGATTACTTAAATAAATAAACTTGGAAAAAAAAAAAACCCAGGAAAGTTGGAGAACTCACTATGTAATTTTGCATGTTACTATAAAGTGCTATAGTAATCAAGACAGAGTATAAAGCTTACTGTAAAGGAATCCAGACAGTATGATATGAGCAAAAGGATAGATGTATAAATCAAAGAAACAGAATCTAGAAGTAGATCCATACGTATATGGTCAACCGACTGTTGAGAAGAGTACAAAGGAATTCAAAGGAAAGAGGACAGTCTTTTCAACAAATTGTGTAGGAATAACTAGATATCCATATAGAAGAACCTTGATTCATACCTTACACTATATATAAAAATTAATGCAAAATAAATATCCAAGGGACGCCTAAGCAGTTCAGTTGGGTAAGCGTCTGCCTTCTGCTCACGTCATGATTCCAGGGTCCTGGGATTAAGTCCCGCATCTGGTGCCTTGCTCAGTAGGGAATCTCCTTCTCCCTCTGCCTGCTGCTCCCCCTACTTGTACTCTCTCTGTCTGTCAAATAAATAAATAAAATCTTTTAAAAAATTAATGCAAATGAGTCATTGACCTAAATATAAAAACCTGAAACTATAAATTGGTGAGGAGAAAACACAGGAATAAGTGATTACTTACTTGGTGATTTGGGGCTAAACAAATATTTCTTAGACACGACACCAAAAGCATAATCCATTTAAAAAACTGATAATTGGACTTCATCAAAAGTAAGAATTTGCTCTTCAAAGGCCAGTTAAGAAAATGAAAAGATAAACCAGAAACTGCAGAAAATACTTGTAAATCATATGTCTGACAAAGGGATCCAGAATTTATAAAGAACTCTCAAACATAATAGTACCAAAAAACCCCAATTTTTATTATTTTTAAAAGTAGGCTCCACACCCAGAGTGGAGACCAACTTGGGGCTCAAACCCACGACTCCAAGATCAACACCCCAGCCAAGATCCAGAGGTAGACACCCAAATGACTGAACCACCCAGGCACATCAAAGCAACCCAATTTTTAAAAAATGGGCCAAAGACCTGAACAAACACTTCACCAGAGGAGATAAATAGATGGCAAATTTGCACATGAAAAGATGCTCAAGATTATTAGTTGTTAGGGAAACGTCAACACTTCTGTAAGGTACCACTATATACCACTAGAACGGCTTTTTAATTTTTATTTATTTATTTTTTTAAAGGGTGTTATTTATTTATTTGACAGACAGAGATCACAAGTAGGCAGAGAGGCAGGCAGAGAGAGATGGGGAAGCAGGCCCCCTGCTGAGCAGAGAGCCTGATGTGGGCTCGATTCCAGGACCCCAGGATCATGGACCCGAACCGAAGGCAGAGGCTTAACCCACTGAGCCACCCAGGTGCCCCTAGAATGGCTTTTTTAAAAACACAACCTGGGGCACCTGGGTGGCTCAGTCAGTTGAGCACCTGACTCTTGGTTTCAGCTCAGGTCATGATCTCGTGGTGGAGAAATCAAGCTCTGTGTCGGGCTCTACACTCAGTGCACAGTCTGCTTCAGATGCTCTCTCTCTCTCCCCCTCATGCTCTCTCTCTCTCAAATAAGTTAATTAATTTAAAAAAACATAACCCAACAATACCAAGTTCTGCCCAGGATGTGCAGCAAGTAGACCTGTCCCACACTGCTGGCAGGAATATTAAAAAAAAAAAAATGACTACTTTGGAAAGCTGTTTGGTAGTTTCTTATTAAGTTAAACATATAATTACCATCTGATCCAGTAGTCCCACTCCTAGGTATTTACTCAAGTGAAATAAAACTTATATTCCCACAAAAACCTGCACACAAGTGCTTTTAGTAACCTTATTCAAAACCGTAAAACACAGTTCAGATGTAATTCCATGATTAGGAAACATACAGTAGCGTACTCACTTCAGTAGTGAAATATTACTCAGCAGTGAAAACAAACTACTGCCTGCTAAGATGTGCTTATCTGAGATGCGTTGTGTGAAGGGGAAGAATTCCAGATTCAAAAGGCTTTGCAAGGGTGCCTGGGTGGCTCAGTGGGTTAAAGCCTCTGCCTTTGGCTCAGGCCATGAGCCCAGGGTGGTGGGATCGAGCCCTGCATCAGGCTCTCTGCTTAGCAGGGAGCCTGCTTCCTTTCTTCTTTCTCTGCCTACTTGTGATCTCTTTTGAATAAATAAATAAAAGCCTTTGGAAAAAAAAAAAAAGGCTCTGCACTGTGGAGTCCATTTATATGATAGTCTGGAAAAGGCAAAGCTGTAGGACCAGAAAATGCATCAGCTGTTTCCAGCGCCAGGAAAGGAGAAGGGGTTAATTGCAAAGAGATTGCACGGGTGGGAGGGAACGTGAGGGGATCATAAAACATTCTATATATTGGGCACCTGGGTGGCTCAGTGGGTTAAAGCCTCTGCCTTTGGCTCAGGTCATGATCTCAGGGTCCTGGGATCGAGCCCCGCATCAGGCTCTCTGCTCAGCGAGGAGCCTGCTTCCTTCTCTCTCTGCCTGCCTTTCTGCCTACTTGTGATCTCTGTCTGTCAAATAAATAAATAAAATCTTAAAAAAAAAAACCATTCTATATATTGATTGTGATGGTTTGCACTTGTCAAAACCCATGGAACTGTTCACTAAAAAGGACTAATTTTACTGAATTAGAAGATATCCCAATCAACCTGACTTCAAAGTTTCCAAAGCACAGACTATGAGAGGAAACAAGAGCGGGACCTCACACCCTGTGGATGGCTGAGGAAGAAGAAGGAGAGCAAGAAGGAGGGGGGGGGGGAGGAGGAGAAAGGAAAGAGGAAGAGGAGGAAGAAAATAAGTGTCGGTGAAGATGTGGAGAAACTGGAACCCTTGTGTCCTCTTGGCGGAAATGTACCATGGTGCAGCCACTACAGAAAACAGCATGGCAATTCCTCAAAAAATTAAAAATAGAATCATCGTGTCATCCAGTTAGTTGTGGGTATATACCCAAAAGAATTTAAAGCGGGGTCTTAAAGAGATATTCATACACCCATGTTCCTAGTAGCATTATTCACAATAGCCAAAAAAGGTAGACGTAATCCAAGTGCCATGGATAGATGAATAAACAAAACATGGCGTACAGTAGAAGATTATTCTGCCTTAAAAAGGGAAGAAAATTCCGACATAGGCTATGACATGGATGGACCTGGAGGACACGGTGCTAAGTGAAATCAGCCAGACACAAAGAGACAACTGTTGTACGATTCCACTTACAAGGGTTACTTAGAGCAGCCACTTTCCTAGAGGCAGAAAGCAGAAGGCTGACTTCCAGGGCCTGGGAGGAGGGGAAGATAGGGAGTCAATGTTTCATGGGTATTGAGCTTCAGTTTTGCAAGACGAAAACGAGTTCTGGAGATGCATGGTGGTGATGGCTGCGCAACAAGGAGACTGCGCTTAACTCTACCGAACTGTACACTTGAAAATGGTTAAGTCGGTAAATTTTATGTTATGTGTATTTCACCACAACTAAGGAGAAAAAGAGTGGTGGTTTTTCCACTCAAGAGCCTTGGAGTTGGTCCACAAGGCTGTGTGTCACTGGGTAAGGCTCTCTCCCCACCGGTGGGTTTCCTGTGTAGGTGGAAGGACCAGACGGGACGGAACATGGAAAGTGGCTGTGGGAGTCTCTGCCAGAGTAGAGTCTGGGCATGGGGAACTCCCTGCCCATGGGGTGAAATGCTCAGACAGACACCGATTCTGAGGGAGGTGAGCACGTGAGGGGAAAGCGCGGACTAGGACAGAGTGGCAGGGCCAGCAGGCCAGGCCCCCAGCACCAAATCTAGCCACTTTGCCTTGGCTGCCAGAGCCCTTCCAGAGGGTCTCTGCAGCCTCGGGACAAACTCCAAGTCCCTGGGTGGGAAAGCCCCAAACAGTGAGCCAAGGTACTCTGGGCCCCTTCTTTCTACTCTAGCAACATATAAACTGTTCATAATCCTTTTCCACACCTATGTTTTCAAAATTCCCTCTTTTGAGAAAGTGCAGTCTAGCTCACATCCCTTTGCCCGGCCAACTTCCACTCCTTCATTCCTCGTTACCGGGTCTACGAAGACTTGTCAGCCTCCGTGGGCTGGTCTTCTGGAGTTCACCAGCCCCTGGGATTACCTTTGTCATTGGTAATGCTGTTTACTTCACTTTTTCAAAAAATCCTTATTGTGACCTACCAGGCTCTGGGGGTTTATCAATGAATAGAACAGACAAAACTGTCACTGGAAAGCCCATATTCTAGCGGTACCTCCCCCCGGGCCCATGAACTTCCTGAGAGGAAGCCTGCTCTGCCTGCAATGTTGCTCTCCCGAGTGTGTAGCACACAGTGGGACCCCAGGCCCTTGACGCCTGGGCGCTGAGTGGCCGTTGTAGAGGGCCCCGAGGCAGCCCACCAGAGTCCACGTGGTAAGGGCTGAACTCGTGCCAGCAAGAAGAGGAGCCAGGAGTAGTGGGTTGGACAGAAGGGAGAAGGGGAGAGGGAGTGTCCCCCACTCTTGAGTCACCTCCAGGCTTCTCCCTTGGGTCACAGAACATTAACCTCCCCTGTTCACCCTAATAATAAAGGACACTGACAAGGATAAAGATGTTCTGTAGCCTAGGCTTGATCTGTCACCCCTAAAAGGCAGGGCTAAGCGGCCCCTATGCCTACACACCCCCCTGCCCTAGAGGCGGTATGGTGGAGAGTAGTTCTCACTTGGCTGGGCGTCGGACTGGCTGAACGACTTGGGGCTGGGAAGCTGTTTTCCACAGGCTCTTCTGGTTACCCATGTGGCCAGCTAGGCAGGTCCTTCAGAGCAGCCCTCCTCTGCGCCAGCCCTTCACCGCACCGCCACCCCACCCTCATGTCCTGCTGCTTCCAGTCTGCCTTCAGGTCCCTGATCAAATCTCATCTGGTTGGCAAATGCGGCCCATTCCACCCTTTTTAATACTAGCAAACGTTTTACTTTGCTCTCCCTCGGCCCTCTGTCCTGTTTACGTTTCTCCCCACACTTATTTCCCTCTGCCATGACAGTGGTGTGCTGGAACTGACTCATAAGGGCTTGTAAAAGCCTATTATGCTTCCACGAACTCCACTGACCAGTCATTAAGCCTAGCGATCATTAAGAATTAAATTATGCAAACTTAATTTAATTAATGATGTTAAAAACAAAGGTGAAAAACGCTCAAACTCATCACTTTCCAATTGCTTGCTACCTTTTGCTACTGTCTGTGTTCTTGAGAATCTTCCCATCTGTGGGACGACAGTGGATAGAATGGTAGGCTACTGTGCGTTTCCATTCAACTGTGTTTTCGGTGACATCACGCTGGTAGCCTGAAATCAGCCCTGGTAGGCATTTTTAACCCCAGAGAAACAGGTACTTGTTATAAATCAGGTTTTATTATTTTATTGTCTACACCAGGGGTTGATCATGGGCCAAATCCACTCCAACTCTTCTTGCAAATAAAGTTTTATTGCAACACAGCCATGCCTACTCATTTGCTAGCATCCGTGGCGGCTTTCACACTCCAGTAGCAGAGGGGAGCAGCTGTAATGATATGGTCTGCGAAGCCTGACATACTTATGATCTTGCCCTTTACAGAAGAAATTTGCTGACCCCTGGTCTAGCCTTAAGAAACAACGGAGAAAACGTTAATAATGCAATTAAGTGTAAACACGTATGTCCCGTCTGTAGCTAGTCCACTATAAACAGTGCACCGTGAAAAAAAATCTGAGAAAATATACTTTTGGTATTTGAAAACTCTGATCCAACATAGCAGATAAGTCAATATGTCACTGATGAATGAGTGAAATTCGACCATTTTTATTCTTTCACTTTTGTACCTTCTTCTTCCTGTTCAGTGTAAGTGCAAATGTCAGCATTTATGTTGGAGCTCCACTTGTTCGTGCTCTGCAGCCATAGGTGGGTTATGGATGGGAGTTGGGCAAAATCCAAGAAAAGTATACTTTAAGAATGAACTGGGGGCACCTGGGTGGCTCAGTGGGTTAAAGCCTCTGCTTTCGGCTCAGGTCATGATCTCAGGGTCCTGGGATCGAGCCCCGCATCGGGCTCCCTGCTCAGCGGGGAGCCTGCTTCCCCCTCTCTCTCTGCCTGCCGTTCTGCCTACTTGTGATCTCTCTCTCTCTGTCAAATAAATAAAAAAAAATTAAAAAAAAAAAAAAGAAAAAGAATGAACTGGAGCACCTGGGTGGCTGAGGGGTTAAAGGCTCTGCCCTCGGCTCAGGTCATGATCTCAAGGTCCCGGGATCAAGCCCCACATCGGGCTCTCAGCTCGACGGAGAGCCTTCGTTCCCTCTCTCTCTGCCTTCTGCTCTGCCTACTTGTGATCTCTCTCTGTCAAATAAATAAAATCTTAAAAAAAAAAAAAAGAATGAACTGGTTCTTTGGAATTTACAACAAAGAGTGTTGTAGAATTTTATTATTTTAGATTTCTATCAGTAAAATTCATAATAAACACACACACACACACATATATTTTGTTTCAGAGAGCCGAATGTAAAAGTCACAAGCACACCCACTATTTCGTTTTCCCCCACTAGAATGTATGTTCCTTGAAGGTAAGAACTGTCTTTTATTTCAGTGCTTAGAATAACAAATGTAGCAGGTGCACGGTCAACATATGACACGAATGAACGGATGGGCATAGTTGGGAATGCCTGGTTTCATGTGTTGATGGCCAGACCTTAAATTTCCAGCTCCTTGTATGGCCTTGAGTAAATTACTTAAACTCTTTGAACCTTGGCTTCTTTATTTAAAAAGAGAAGATAATTCTCCTACCTCACAGGGAGGTGTTGACAGTGTGTGCCTCTGTCTGGTACCTACTAGGTTTTTCCACAGATGGGAGTTTCCTCCTCACCCTCCACCCCTGCCACCCACGTACTCCTTGGAGACCCAGCCCTGCTGCTGTCACAAATTTCAGTGATGTCACAGCTCCCCGAGCTGGAGGCTCCAGCAGAGCCACCCTGATGGCCAGCCTGAGTGCTGGCCCAACTGAGAGGGGCAGGGAGCAGGTGGTGCCTGGTACCAGTCTTGCTCCATCTGTTTTTGAGGTCTCACAGCCCCAGTATGAGTCCATCAGCAAAGAAGAGGCCCAAGAATAGAATGGTTTCCAAGGTTGGACTTAGTGGACACAGAGGGGGCTGGACCACACACAGAGCAGGGGCTATCCAGCCTGGGGTGGGGGAGAGGAAGGAAGAGCTGAAGGGTGAAGGCAGGTCAGGAGAGTTAGAATGGCCTCCCCATTTCTGCCCCCAAACCAAGGTGACAAAACTCCCAAAGGTTGGTCAATCCATACTCAGCCAAATGGAGAAGCACAGTAGAGGCCTTCGGGGTGGGGGGTGGATTTCTCCTACGTTCATGCACTCTCCCTCTGTCTCTCAGATACAAGATGAAGAACCACAGGACAAGATACCACAACCTGTCAGCAAAGTAATCGGCCGGAACCGACTTAAGATGGTAAGGTGCCCCATTTTGGTCTGGGATTGCCAGGCTTGTAGTGACCCGGGAGTCACCAGGCCCAGCACGGAACTGAGTTGAGCCAAAGTCTAGTGGGGTGTGGGAGGCCACCTCAAGAAAGCTGAAGCTTCTGTTTTCCTGGTTTCTCAACCCCGGCAGGTATTAAAAAACTTGTCGCTCTTGAAGCTGCTCAAGAGCTCGAACCCCCGGATCCAAGAACTGCATAACCTGGCCAAAAGGTGTTGGAATTCACTGCTCAGAGTTCCAAAGATCCTTGGGATCTCCACTGGGTGAGCTCGGCACACCCCTGGCCCCCAACATGGACCCAATGGCTATCTTCACTGGGAACAGGCACTGTCTATGCTGACAAATTTAGAAAACCTGACTTTCACCAGGGATCTATGATAAAGGCATCTATCAGCCCCAGCTCACTGATGGGGAGCTGAGACTCAATAGAGGCAGTGACTTGTCCCAGCTAAGTAAACCGGTAAGTGGCAGAGCTAGGATTTGAAGCCACTCCCGTGTAGTATCAGAGCTGTGATCCTAACCATCGTCACAATCATCCAGTTATGGGACTAACCACTAACTGGGCACCACCCAAGCAAGAGGGGCCACTCCTCCTCCTCCTCCCCACCCTCAAATGTACACAACCCAGAGATTCACCTGCAGACCAGCCATCTTGCTAAGACTCCGCTTCCTCATAAAACATGTCAGAATATTAAGAAAGTTGATATTTATTTAGGTATCTGCTAAGTACTTCACAAGCATTTCCTGTCTAGTTAATTCTTCATAGCAGTCCTATTAGGTGAACAGAGATATCCCAGGTTGACATGAGGAAACAAACTAAAGCTTGGAGAGGCGAAATTTCTTGCCCCAGATCAGACAGGCAGTAAGAGGCACAGGCAAATTTGAACCCCGGGCTGTCGGTCTTGAAAGCCTGAGCTCACCAAGCCATTTTTCCCCTTCACTGCCTGCTACTTTGTGGGGCTGGTGTGAGGGTCCCAGGCCAGATGCACTGCAGACATTCAGTGGTAGCAATTATCATCGGTACTGCCATAATGTTGAGCCTGAGTCTTCACACACTCAGCTAGGACAACGCTGCCACTTTACAGAAGACTTAGTCTATTACACACACCCTTGGGGCAAGTCTCCTAGCACTGGAAGGTTAACGCCCCCTCTCAGAGCTCCTCTCTCTGAGCTGGCCTCCTAGACGCAGGCAGTCAGTTAACACTGGGCTGGATGGATCAGGCCTCTCTCGTCCCATAGTTTTCCAAACTGTTTAAAGCAGCAGACCCTCTCTTGGAGTATCTTTCCTCAGGCCTCAGTTGTGTTGGGCAGAAAAGGATTCTACCCTCCCCCTGCCCTTCCCCAGAGGGCATTTGAGAGGTCTCTTCAGAAACGCAAGGTTTCTTGGAGCACAATTTGAAAACACTGGACTAGTTCACCCCATCAACTGCAACCCAGAGAGGCAGAACCCTGGCCAGCAGCCCACACAGATGACATCTAGTCCTGGGTGTCCTAACCAGGGGTCACTGTCTCTCATCTCCCCAGCCTCTTCTGGTCTTTCGCCAGGCCTTAGCACCTCCCCTCCCTCCAGGTACAAGGCCTCTGGTGGTGACGTTTCCTTTCTGGCCCTCTCTAGCTTTCTCCCCTGAGCTAGTCGCATAGCAACAGTCTCAGGGCGCGGCTGGAAAACCAGGGCCTTCACCCTGCTCTGCTGACTGCCTTTCTTCCCTGTGCCAGGAGCAGCAATGTCTGCGATAGAGTGGAACAAGGTAACGAAGAGCTTCAAGATGCTGGGTGCCCCAAGAACATCCTGGAATCCAAGAAATTAGAGTCCACAGGGGAGCCCAAGGTGGGGCTGGGGGAGAACAAGGCCCAGCAGTCACCCAAAGCAGCGTGCCAGAGCAAGGCGCAGGTGGAGCCGGAGCTCCCCAGGACATCAAAGGACCATGGCCTGACCACTTGCCCTGGAGCTCAGGGGAGGCAATCACCCACTGGGGACCCCCGCATCATCTTCCTGAAGACCTACCAGCATAGAACTCCCGCGGGGGACAAGCAGCAGCTGGAAGCAGCTGACCAGTGGATCTGGTTTGAGGGGTTGCCCACGCGAATCCACCTCCCAGGGCCCCGGGTGATGTGCAGACCATCTGCCTTGCGCTGGGTCAAGCGCTGCTGTACCCGCTTCTGCTCTGCATCACTTGAGCTACCCATGTGCCATCTATACAAAGTGTGACAACACCACGGCCCGGCCAGGGTGAGACACGGGCCCCGAGCCAGACGTGGAGCTGGGCCCCAGAGTCAGAGGCCCAGGATCCAGACTTTTGGGAGCTATGGCTATCTAGCAGTGCTAAGGGGACTCCCCTCCATGCCCCGAGAAGGGGAAACCATGGATGGAGGCAGGGTGGTCGCTAGGCTGGGACCTCTCAAGACCCAAATAGAGGTTCTGGGGAGGGACACTGGAAGTGGGGGTTCTGAGGTGCGGTGTCTCCCTGCCTGGAGGCCTCAGGAGGGTCCATAATTGCTAAGGCTCAGAATCTCAGTCATGAATCTGAGTAAAGGAATTCAGGATTTCCAAATTCAGGGGAAGGCAGTCAAGTAGAGCTCTGCCATATCTCATCCCCTCTTAGACCAAATCACCACCCCACATTTGTTTCATTTATTTATGTTTCAAAGATTTACTCTGAACAAAAAGTTCCTTGGGGGTGGGAAAAAATAGAAGAAAGAAAGAAAACAAAATACTCCACCCTTCCATGAGAGAACCGAGGTCCCAAGAGAGGAAGGGATGGAGGGCTTGGGGGTCCTGCTGAAAGGGAGGTTTCCCCTTCACAAAACCCAGATCTCCAGCACGCTGGACTTGAGCAGGTCCCGGTCCCTGAGCCCTCTCCCCGGACGGCAGCGCCCCCTGGCGGCCTTCTTTGCTCCTAACACCGAGGTCTCTGCTCACAGGTGGCGCGCGACCTGGGCCCGGAGCCAGACATGCGAGGCGAGGGTGGAGTTGGCGCAATCATCCGTGCGGGAGGGATGGGCGGGCAAATTCACGAGTCTACAAATAAAATCTCCCTTTGGGAACTGATGAATACTACCGCTGCCTCTGCCTGTTGGGGACTGGAAAGGATGGAGGAAAGAGGCCCTCGACCGAGGTGGGGCGGAAAAATGTGCATCACGATTTTAGGTTTCTTCCACCCCATTCCCAGGCCCCCTCAGGTCAGCCTAGAAGGTGGCACACAGAAGCGAGCAAGCTGCACCCCTCCCCACCCCTGCAAGCTGGCCGGCCCGCGAGTGCACTCTATGCGGTCACAGAAGGGACTCCCCGCAAGCCAACGAGATGACAGCCCGTGGCGCCGCGGAGGCGGAAGGGGACTTGGCCCACACGACGAGGAACTGACGGGGCCAGAGCTCCAATCTCGAACTGCGGGCTGCTCCCCATTCCATTTTCCGAAGGAAGGAAAACGGCACAAGAGCGCGCCCGTCATTCACGCGCATTGTACCCCAGTCACTGCGGCGTCGGGGGTCAACACATGCGAGTCAGATGGGCCTCGAAATGTCAGGCCTAGTGTCAGGGCTTGGGCTCTACAGCTCCCGTGGGACACGACACGCCCTCCCCCCAACCCCAAGGCCCCGTCGACCCCATCCAGTCGGGGTCGCCCTCAGTCGGCAGGAGACATAGCCCTGAACGTGCAGTTGGGAAGAGGGAAAGCCCAGGGTACCCGGGCTATCTGGGGATCTTCCCCTGAAGGCAGGTGCGCGGAGTGGCGCCCTGAAGAAAGCGACACAGCGACCAAGGGGCACGGAGCCCTCCTGCGAAGACCCCAGGCGGTGGAGCAGATGCCTGGCGCGGGAGGGAGGAAGATGGCAGGGGTCTCCCCAAACCTGCCCGCTTGCACCCTCTTCCTCCCCGGAGCTCTCAGCTCTGAGACTGCTCCTCCCGGGGCTGGCGGGGCCGCAAACGCACCGCGTTAGCCCTGGGCAGCGCGGCCAGCCTCAGCCTGCCTGCGCAGGGCCGCTCGCTGCCGCCCTGCCCCGTTGGGCTCCTGCGAGCCTCCGCACGCCTCCCCTGCGCAGCCGCCTCCCCGCAACCTCCACTCGGATCCGAGCTGTCTTCCCGCACGGCTCGCACCCCGGCCCACTCCTGGGTAGTCGCCGTTTCGGTTTCCTTGCTGGCCATCATCAATCCCACCAGTCTTCGAAAATCGCCCCCCTCGCCCTTCCACCCCCAGCACCCACCATTCCATCAACCTCCGCGCGAACGTCAGTCTGCGCGCAATCAGGGCAGCGCGCGCCAACCAAAACACACCCGGCTCGCGACCCCCTGCACTAGTCTTCCTGGGAGCCTGCCCCGGGAGCCCCAAGCGAGGACCTGAAAGGCGTGGGTAAGATTGGCAGCTTCCACTTTGCCGCAGAGGGAGCCAGAGTTGGGCCCAAGGACAGCAGTTGGATGGGCCGTGCCTGTGTGCTGAGGCTGGTGAGGCTGGGATCCCGGGTACCGCTGCGGGGAAGGACAAGGATGCAGGCTGCGGTGTGAATGGCTCCCAGCACTGCACCTGAGCTGGCGCTTGAGCCTCAACCTGTCTCGCACAGTCCCACAGCTCCACAGCTGAGGCTCTCCCGTTACCACCTTCCCTGTGCTTGACTATTTCAAAGTGAGGCTCCTCTTCTGGGCTCAGTTAGATCCTGCTTTGGGCAGGAGTTAGCAACAGATCTCAGCCTTCAGAGGACACCACCCCCAGAAGGCCCCCTAACAGTCAACAGGGGGGCGGGGGGGGGGGATTGAAGTATTTGATTCAGAGTGACTTTTAAAAGAAGTCTGAGCTCTCTGAACCTACTTCATCAGTTTATAAAATAGGGATACTGATATCCATTCCACAGGGCTTCGAGCAAATCAGGCTTGATGTACATTAAGCCAGTTTGTGCGATGTTAAACAAATGTCTGTCCTCTTTCTCCTGCCTTCTCCGGGCGCTGTGCCCCGATAAAGCCCCTTGTTTCTCACTCATGAGCACCAGCCTAACTGCTCACCTTTATGGGAATTAGCTGCTTGTTAAAAAACCAGTCTTATGTTCACATTCACAGCCTTTTGTTATAATGACATCTGGATTCCAGAGACTGCCCCTCTCCTATTCTGGAGAATAGAGAAGACATGAAACATGATTGGAATGTGCAAGGATGAGGCTGTTGAGGCAGACAGGCCTGGCTTCTCATCAGCTGTGTGATGTAATGGCAAGTTGTTTACTCCTAGTCTTCAGTTTCTTTGTGGGCAAAATGGGAACATAACGGTGTCTATCCCACTGGATTAAGTGAGAATACACAGAACTCACTCTGCAGTGGATGGCACTTAGGAGCACACGCAGTACTTGGTAGCTGCATCCCGATCGAGGGCAAACCTGTCCCCCATCTAACAGCTGAGAACACTGAGGCTGGGGAGAAAGGTGTCTCTGTAAAAGGAGGAGAAATAGGGCAGGGGTCCAGTAACTAGAACTGCCAAGATTTCTGGATCACTTCCTACCTGCCATGCACCGTGCTAAGTACTTTACTCTAAGTATCTCACTGAATCTTCACAACACAGGAACTGCTAGCTTCTCCCCATTTTACAAACAAGGAAACCAAGATTTCCTTGTCAAGCAGCTTATCTAAATCCTCACAGCTAGTAATGGGGCCCAGGATTTAACTCTGCACTCCCTTGTAGCTCTCTCAAGTCCTATGGGCCCTGCAACTCATTTTTTTTTTTTTTAAAGTAGGCACCACACCCAGGATGGAGCCCAAACAGGGCTTGAACTCATGACCCTGAGATCGAGACCTGAGCAGAGATCAAGAGTTGGACACTTAACCGACCAAGTCACCCAAGTTCCCCATGCCCCCTACAATTCTTTGTTGGCCATAGAGTAGCAGGACAGGGGTCCAAACTCTCAGCAACCCCTACCCATTCCTGTCTCAATGTTGTTTTCACCACCACTTGCTACTTTCCTACAAAAAATCCTCAAGCAAGGCTTTAATTCCCTCTACACAGAGGGCCTCTCTTGTGCCCTCAGTCTGCCCATACTGCACCTGCCCCTGAAGCTCTGGGCTCCTTGGGCTACAGATCCAGGGAGGAGACCCATGTCTGTGCACGACTGCCCCCTGGGCCTGCTAGAGGAAGCTACTCTGATCTGGGAGGTCACTGAGCAGCCGAAGTGCTTCCAGGAGAGCATGGTTGAACTGTGCACCCGACAGGATTCATGTGGGCCTTCCCACCCCACCCCCTGGCATCCGTTGGCTGCCACCCCAGCCCCCATTTGGCTCTGATCCAGACAGGACTGCCCAGAACTGGAAGCTAGGGGCACCCTCTGAGCTAGACATCCCTTTCTCCTTTCCCATCTTGCCTCTGGGTCATAAACTATTCTGAGCACCAGCTACGCACTAGTGTCCCCCTCCTCCAAATGGAAGCTGAGGTAGTAGGGGGCTAGGGGGTGGGGAATGAAAGGAGGTCCACGCTTCAGATCCCCTAGAAAGTCAAGAGATCCACCAACTCAGTGGCGGGGTAGAGCTAACTTTCCTTTATCCTTTGGAAATAAAACCATTTCCTACATTCACTTGGGACACTGTGGGGCTTGTGGTTCACTTGGGACTCTGTGGCCATATTTAATATAGTCTATCAGTTCTTCTTGGAAAACTCAAGTGTTTACAAAGCACTACATATCCTTCGTATTTAAAAAAAATAAATACAGTGGAAGGCAGAGGTGAGAGGTGAAAGACTAAAACTGAAGAACTTGCACATCCTTTAATGTTTTCAGAATGAGTTGGTTAGAACCAGAGCCCAAATCCTGGGTCTGACAGTTCCTAACACATAACCTGGGGCAAACGCCTTCGTGTCCACATCTGGAAGATACAGATGGTATTTCCTACTTCTGAGGGTTGTTGTGAAGATTAAGAAAACAGCATGTAACGCACTTAGCCCACTGCTGCACATCGATTAAGCCCAGCTATTTATTACTAAAATGACTAACGGGGCACTTGGGTGGTGCTGCCCGTTGGGCATCAGACTCTTGCTGTCGGCTTCGGTTGTGATCTCAGGGTCATGAGATCAAGCCCCACATCGGGTTCCCTGCTCAGCAGAGTCTGCTTGGAATTCTCTCTCCCTAAAATAAATAAATACTTTAATAATATATATATTAAACAATGAAATAAATAAAATGACAAACATGTCCCTGCCACTGTCCAGTTCTCTCTGGAACTTGCCTCTAGACACTGCTTTTATTGTTATTTTAGAAAATCACAACAATTTCGGGGCAGCTGGGTGGCTCAGTCAGTTAAATGTCTGGCTTCAGTTCAGGTCATGATCCTGGGGTTCTGGGATTGAGCGTCACATTGGGTTTCCTGCTCAGTGAGGAATCTGCTGCTCCCTCTGCCTCTCCACCTGGCTTGTGCTCTCTCCCTCTCTCAAATAGATAAAATGAAAAAAAAAAAAATTCACTAAGGTCACACATTTTTCACTCCTGTCACCCGGCTCTGTTATTGTATTGTTGGAGGAAAAAAGTTGGCTCCCCTGACTTCTGGCAGTTTCTAAAAACCAAATTACTACTCAAGGGGCAAAGTTTGTCTTTACAGAAGATAGGCAGAACAGGCTCAGGTCTCTGAAGGAAACTCCCAAAGATGTGTGCCAACCCAGCTGGAGCAACCAGCCCCCGGCTGACCAAGGGAGACAACAGCCACATGACTTGTGCTCTGGTGACCTTCCCCAAAAAACATTAGCCACATGCCTTTATGGTTTGTGGTGTCTGGGGGAAATCCACCATCCCAGGGCAAGTCACCTCAGTTGGCTTTATCTGCTAGACTGTGCAGCCAGGATTCAAGCCCCATTAACAAGCTGCTTCCTTCCAGCTTGGCCAGAGCACCAAGCTACTGTAGTGCCGCACCCTAGCACCCTCCCTGTCTCCCACAAACATGTTCACTCTTAAACCTTCATCATGTCAGCCTCACCTCCCTACTCTGCAGTGCTGGGAGCCAGGAAGCTAGAAAGGCTTCGTGGGCAGAGAGCAAAACTCATCTGTGAAGCCTTAACACTGCAAAGCTGAAAGCTGACCACACTCTTGGCAGACTCCAGAGGCCCAAAGAGGAACACTGATGGTTTCAGTACAGAAGTGGGTCTAGACCAAGTGTGTTCCACCGGACACATTGAGAAATCACTGGCTAGGAAAAGGAAACTCAGTCATGGCAGTTCACCCAAGGCAGAGCAGAGGTGGCCACAGATGGCGGGGTAGGACAGGAATTCCCCGCACTTCGTATTTTAACCAAATGGAAGAACAATCTGGGGTCTAGAAAAGGAGGAGGTGGCCTAATCATTCTTTATAGCTACCCTGTCTGGCTGTGCAGGTCTCTCACCGGCCCAGCCACAGAAGTACAAAGTAAGCACAGGCAGAACCGTGGAAAATACTGTATTTATGTACACAGGAGGGACAGCTGCAAGCCCCTCACAGAAGACATGCCTCCCCAAACAGAAATCTTAGCAGCAAACTCCTATTTGCCTCAGCACTATCAGCACAACCCAAGTTGGAAGGCTGGCCTTCCCGTCTCTGGGCACCCATCACACCCTTCCCACTGCAGAATTCTCAGGAAGGCAGGAAAAAGGAACTATTGCCAGAAGTGAGGTCCAGAGGGAGCTGGGGTGCCTAGTCATTCCTAGAGAAGAGGCAGTGACTCTGTCATGAAGGGTGGACCAGGAGCGATGCTGGGACTCTTCTCTGGGTCCTGTGGCCTGCTCTGTCGAAAGCTGGCAGCAGATGGGGACCCGGTAGAGAGAACTGGAAGAAAATTAGTCATGGGTTCATGGGTGTGTGCACACATGCGTATAGCAGGACACAGGCTGTGCATTTTCCTTGTGCTTGATGCCTCCATCTGCTGTGCTCTCCCCGACCGCAGCCTAATACTTTGTACCTCTGTCTCTTTCTGTGGCTACGGATCCAGAAACCGAATGTTTCTCCAAACAGAATAGCTGGCAGTTCAGCAACATGGCAAAGGTAACAGCTGTCCCGGGAAGGTAAGACAGATGACTAGAAGAGTGGTTTGCTCCAATCAGATATCCTTGATTTGGTTCTTTTTTTAAAATAACAGGCTGGTGACAGGTATGGTGGCTCAAGAATGACATGGTTCCAATTCTGTTATTACCCTGACAGAGGTCCCCTTGCTGACCTCCCAGACAGCCAGGCTTCAGCAGACAGAGGCCATTCCTGCAGCTGTGGTCCTGACTGCTACCTGCCTTCTTGACGGGGCCTCACTATCTCTCCCACACCAACAGAGACTTCACATTTCCAGGGTTCCCCTCAGACCTGGGCTGGACCTCGTCTGGAGGATCTGAGCAGCCCAAGGTGTTGGGGGAGGTAGGGTGGGAGGGTGGGGCCAAATGCCCAGTCAGGCGTCCAAAGGACCCAATTCTAGACATTGGATTTAGGGGCTGAGTTGAGGGGGATCTCCTTGAGCTCCGTCCGCATGCACAGGTACTCCCCGATGACAGCCATGAGTGCAATGCACACGGCTTGGACCAGCCACCAGGTCAGCGCCGAGGGGAAACGGGAGCTGTAGAACCAGCAGCCCAGGAGATGAAAGAAATGGACAGTGACAGTGAAATCCAGACACTGCTTCCCTCGCCGGATGAAGTACAGCAAGCCCAGGGCACTGTGGGGAGAGGACAGCAGTGAGTTATCACTGGGTTGTCCTGGCCTTAGATCATTTGGGGAGTAGAGACAATCAAGATAACAGCATAGTGGTCAGAAGCAAGCAAGAGAAGTGTGAAGCAAAGGTTACATTGTTAGATGCCTAGAGAGAGCTGGCAGGTAATGCTGGGAGGGAATCAGGCTGAGTAGAAGAAAAAAGTATAAGCTTGATAAGAAATAGTAACTGTCCCTCAGGGGAATCCTAGGGACTGTGGGGACTGTGGCACCCTGAAGCATACACGGGCCACTGAAAGTGGGGACAACAAGCTACTTGCAGCTGGACAAATACTCATATTGGAAGGTTGGCCTGGAATCAAATGATCTTCCCATTTTTCAAAAGAAGCCAGAAATCTGGCTTTTATATATAAAACATCCTGACTTTCAACTAAATGGAAAAATATTTTAAACACTATTTGTGGGATGCCAAACAGAACATATCCAGGAGCCAACTTCAGGTCATAGTCAGCCCACCCATTTTCAATCTCCGGTGTAAGGTGAAGAACAGTAATGTGCAAGGTGTTGTTCCAAGTCCTTCCCATGAATGAATTCATTCAACCCTTACAACTATGAGATAGGTAATATCATTTGCCTCATTTTACTGATGAGGAAATTGGGGCCTAGATAGATCAACTGTCCAAAGTCCCTAGACTAGTGGGAAAGCTGAGATTCAAAGCCAAGTGAGTCTGCCTTCAGAAGCTGAGATCTTAATCAGTTTGCCAGACTGCCTCTCAAGAGGCAGGCAATGGTCACAAGTGGCCTTAAATGTTACCCAGTCAAAGCTCTCAGGTGTACTGACGAGGAGCCCGAGGCCTAGAGAGGAAGGAAGTAACGTGGCCCATGGCACACGGACCAAGAACAGAACTTGACTTCTCCTGACTACTGGTCCAAATCCTTCCTCACCTCGTTCCACAACAGGGAAGTGATCCGAGATGGAAGTTATCCCACAGGCAGCATGCAGAGTGATGTAAGAGCTTTCCAGCTAAAGCAAAATCATAATGGAAGGAGCCCTATAATGAAGCCAGTCCCAGAGCTGGCCTTTGCCACCCAATTTAGTCCACCACTCCCCAGGAACAAGTGCCAGCCTGTCTCATGTCTGAATTTAGGAAGTTAGTTCCAGTGCTAGGACCCCAAAAGCTGGAAAGCAAAACTGGTGATACTCACCAGGTGAGGGCGTTGAGGATGAAGGACATCATGGAGAGCCGGCCTGGAGGGGTGGAAAAGCCCAGGATCTGAGGGGGAATCACAAATGGAAATATGCTGGAAAAGTGACTTGGCTTGGCGGAGCTCCAGGCTCCAGGACCTCCTAAGGAAAACGCATTCTTCCCACAGCACAGAAGACAACAGGGCCCTGCATCTGCATGGCAGCCTATTTCCAACAAGGTGCTTTCACAGACACCCACTATGGTATCTCGTTTGACCCCAAACAGCAGCCAAGAAGAGACTTACAAAGGAAAAGCAAAAGTTCAGAGATGTTAAGTAATTTGCCCAAAGTGATACAGTAAGTAAACGGCAAGAGTAAGGACTAAGACAGGGTTTGGCAAACCGAGGCCCCACCAGTCAGACACGTAGTTTTGTAAATAAGGTCTTACAGAAACGCTACCACACCTATTTGCTTAGTACTGTCTCTGGCTACTTTTGCACTGCAATGGCGGGGTCCAGTAGTTGTGACCTAAAACCTTTACTATCTTGTCCTTCAAGGTCCACCAACCCCTGCTCTAGGATCCAGGTCATGTGTGTGAGACAGCTCTTCAACAACGCCCAGGATTCCCTAAGGCCCTTCCCAGGAGGACAGAGGCTCCTAATAGGCTACTACTGGGCACCCAGTGTGTGTGCGACTTCCACCACTCTCGAGACAATACTACTGAATACCAAACATCTGCCCAGCACCGTCAGCTTACAAAGACCTCAGACTTCGATGATCTCCTGTTATCCTCACAACAGCCTCGCAAAGCTATTGTTAACATTACTGTTACCCCTTTTCGGATAATACCTTGCCCAAGCGCCACACAGAGAACAGCAGCAGGAGCAAAGATTGCATTCCCGATCTCCCGGCCCCGAGAGCTGTGCTCATTTCCATACACCACAGCTGCCTCTCAAATGCAACCATTTCCTAGCCCTCCATTACTTGATAAAGCACTTTCACCTTCCTAGATACCTCCGGGGTCTCTGGGCCTCATTACATTGTGCTGAGAATGATTCCGCCCAGTTTCCAGGAAAGAAAACAGACTCAGAAAGGTGAAGCGACTTGCCCAAATCCCCATGGACAGTATAGTTAGACCCAGAAGGGACGTATAGTTAGACCCAGATGGGACGCTGAACCTTTCTGAATCCAAAGTACAGGCTCTTTGTATGGCAATCCATGAGCTCTGCCATGCTTTTGCAGACAGGAACACGTTGGTTCAGAGGGGACAGCACTTGCCCCACATCACACAGGTAGTAAGAGGAATTTAAACCGAGGCCCAATTCCAAAGTCCAGGCTGTTTCCATAATACCTCCATGAATGCTCTTTCATCCTCCCTCTCTTCAATCTGGCACCTGAGAATCTGCAGGCGGGGAAGTGAAGTCACTTCCTCAGAGTGTCAGAAAGGAGATGCATCACGTTGCCTGGAATGCAGGACTGTTCCTTAGGATATCCAGGCCCTTTCCTCTGTACTAATAAGCTGCCTTTGTTCTCAGTGCTTTCATTTTTATGGATGGGACACCTGAGGCTCAGAAAGAAGAGGTCCCTTTCCCTGGATCACAGAGCGAGATGGTGGTCCAGCCACGTCTAGATCCCGGGGTGGGGAGAGGAGGGAGCGGTGTCGGACCCACAAAGCACACCCCATGAGGCCGAGACTCAGACCGCGCCGTCCAGGGGACCCTACCTCGGCGTCGAACATCTGGTCCAGCGAGGGGCTGCTGCGCACCAGCCCGTCCACGAGCGCCAGCCACAGGCCCAGCGAGCCGTAATAGACGGTCTGCATGAGGACGATCTGCGACAGGATCAACAACGGGTCCCACACGTAGCTGCGGAACTGGCCCGCCATGCCGGCCCTCGGGGCCCGGCCGCCACCTGGGGCCTGGGTCAGCGCTGCCGCGCCATGGACCCAGGGCCGCCCTGGCACCTGCGAGGACACACGCCGGGCCTCAGCCAGCAGGCCGTCCCCATAGCAACACCGCCCCGCCCGGGAGGAGGGACGGGACTGAAGGGGCGAGCCCATTCCGGGAGGGGGGGTAGGGGCGGAGCGGACAGACCCATTCCCAGAGTGAGGGAAAATCCTGCCCATTCCAGCTGCTCGGCCCGCCCGTCCGCAGGCTCCTTCGGGGCTCACTCACCGGTGACCGACTCGACGGTCGAAGTGTCCGAGCGCGGCCCAGCCTCACCGGCTGGTTCCCCAAACAGCGGTGACAGACAGGACCATGGAGGAGAAGCCCTACCGGCCTAGAGAGGCAAAGGTCCAACGACGACGGCGGCAGCAGCGGCGACGGCGTAGGAAGGAAGCGTTTCCGGGGACGGCGGTGGAGGGGGCGGAGCCTATAGTGCGCAGGCGTAGTGGGTGCAATCTTTGGCCCAGCCAACTCCACCGGTGTACGGCCGCCGGGAAGGGAAGTGTGCACATGCGCAAGATGAAGGGTGAAGGCGAACGGAAGTGAGGCACAAGAGCGGTAGAGCTTGCGTGCCCTCTACAGGGGAATCTTGAAGAAAAGAGGGGCGACCAGGAGAGTAGGGAGAGGGTAGGCAAGAGCCAGGTAAAGAAGTTTAGGAGTTAATGAGTCTCTAAGTATAGGTTCTATTTTCTTTCTCCTAGTAAGAGTCTGGGATAACTTTAAATGAACCTGCTACTGGGTGCCAGGAAGGTTTGGACACGTATGACTGGGACAATCCCTGCCCTCTGACACAACCTGATTATTAGGAGGCAATGTAGTGGGTGCTTTATAACATAGGTATCCATTTATATTTATAGATACATATATATTCAAAATAGAAAAAAGGACAGGTTCTGAAGTCATACCTGGAAGCACATTCTGACCCTGCCTGCCACAGTAACCGTTTTGTCTCCACCTTCTCCTGAGTCCACAGAGTGTACGCAGTCAGTAAATATTTGCTGAATGAGTCAAAACAGAAAGAGTAACAGCAAATTGATGAATCACTTTATTCCTGTCCCAGCCGACCCAAACCCCTCAACTTCATGGAGCCTAGATCCCCCTTCTCCAGAATGGAAAGAAGGGAAGTAACTGATTCCAGGGGAAGAATGTGGGTTTTAGAGCCAGCTCTACCAGCTGCGTGACTAGCAAGCCACTTCCTTCTTAAACCCCAGCTTCCCTAATTACGAAATGAGGAGTTAGACAACATTAACGTTTGCCAACATTCAGTCTACCCTCCACTAATTAGTTCCCCATTAAAAAAAACTTATCAAAGACACATGTAACTGCCAATCAGAACTCTGAACAGCATGTGATAATCATATTTATCACCTTGAGTTGATACTATTCCAGACAAAAGTAAAGAAAAGTGAGACTGTATCAAGAGTAAGTATGTGGTTTTCCTTATCGTTTAGAAATACCGTAAACAGTTCCCTTGAATTCCAGTTTGGAAGTCCTTAAGACCCAAAGATTTGAGGTGCTTTCCAGCTCAACCATTCTTTAAGGCGCCTCAATTTGAAACAACAAAAATATATTCAAATCCCTCTGGTCCACTGATGACCCATTTTCTGAAAAAACATCTTCTGTTTATCAAATACGTATGTGATCTTGTTTAATCCTCACGATCCGAGAAAGTGGGTATTACCCATCTTTTTTAAAGGTGAAGAAACAGAGGCCTAGAAAGGGAGTGTGACTCTACATAGGTAAGGCAGCTCCTAAGAAACTGAGCAGGGATTTGAACCCAAGACACCACACTCCAAAACCCAAATAACCATCCCCAAAGCGGGGGTTGGGAAGAGCACGAAATAAGTGGTGGAGTAGGGAGGAGCTCAGGAAAAGTACTTCAGAGGTTTGACTCAGTTCCCGCAAGCAGCTTGGTCTTTCAGGTTCGGGAATGTTTGGCTCCTTGTGAGTCAGGCTCCCCCTCAAATCACAGCTGGGCCCTCTCCACCCATCTCCTCCCACAGATGGAAAGCCCTCCCTAGCCATTCTCCCGCAATGGAAAACGCAGGTAGCCTGAGACGTTAGGGCACTGAATAGCTGGAGTCTGACGTCATTCCTGGAGCCTAGAGCTTGCCTTGGGAAAGCCCCATGGGCCGGCATGACAGCCTGTTGCAGTTTCCTTTTACCTGTAGGATTTCAGCTCTTGAATTCCATCTTCCCAAGCTTGGGAAATGGAGCACCATTCTCTGTCTTAATCTGGGTTACAACAAGGAAACCAAGAGTTGGGGAAAACCACAGTAACTCCCTTAGCCAAACTCCTTGGCCCATTTTGAGAATCTGACCACAGGAAGCCTAGAGAAGAAGAAGGATCACAAAGCCTGAACTAGGGCCCCAGTGACCTGCCATAAGACCTGGGGCAAGACCCGTCTTAGGATGCCAAAGTATAAAATGATGGAGGAGAACTTCCAAATGCAGTCCCTGGCCTTGTGCCATCTGAATCAGCTGAGGAACATATTATATTGTCCGATTCCCAGGCCTTGTTGCAAACCAAAATCTGAATCGCCAGAAGCAGAACGCAGAAATCTGGATGTATAAAGAGCTCCCCAAGTGATTCAGAGGTAGAGCCAACATTTGGTAATTACAGAACAAGATGATCTGTAATTGACCTCAAACGAAATCCTCTTCTAACAGAAAATTGCTCTGTGACCTTGCCATGTCCACGGCTCTCTTTAGGCCTCAGGGTTTTTTCCCATCTGTAATCTGAGGTCGTTGGACTAGAATAGCTGATCTCCAAGGGCCCTTCCCACGCTGCTGGGTTTGTGGTTCCAAACTTTTGAATGAAATTTTAAACTTCAGGTCAGAGACCCAATGACAAACAGCCACAAGCTGGGACAAACTGTCCTCCGGGTGCAGAGAAGAAGAGTGCCTCTGGTTACTTGGTCACTTACGTCATTTCCACACCGAACTCCCACTGTGGGTTTATAAGGCCAATTCTTGTTGGGATCACGTTCCGCATAAATCCCTTGGGGGATGTCCTCATACAGGTCTGTGGGCTTTGAGCCCCACTTATATTCAAATCCTAGCCCCACTACTATCTTGCTAGGTGACCTTGGGGAAGCTACTTCATTTCTGACTCTCAGTCTCCTTCTCTATTAAAATGATGATAAGAATAGTACCCATGCTTTGGTTTGTCCTGAGGATCAAATATGTGCTCACGCTACTACTATCTGATAGGCAGTCAGCATTAGGTAAACATTAGCAATATTAATTATTATTTCTTCCCTTGGAATGCGGGAGTGGTAACATCTGATCTCTCAGATTTATGGGGAAGATCAAAGTGGGTGTCAGATAGCGTGAGCCCAGTGCCTGGTATACAGTAGGAGTTCAGTAAATGCGGTACCTTCCTTTCTTAATCCCACCCCCCTGCAGGGTTCTCCAACTCCCTCTCTTTTCTCCTTTCCTCCTTCCCTAGGCCACCCACTCCTTCCCTAGGCCACCCACTCCTTCCCTAGGCCACCACGTGATCCCTTTCAGGGAATGCTTGATGAAAACACTTCAGGAGAGATACTCTCAGGGACAGGTTATGCAACTCTGCGCTCACACTTTTCGGAAACTCCATGTGGGAAGTTGCATTTGGCTGCCTGTCCTCTGCATGGGTTCTGGCCAGTGATTACCTCTCTACGAAGAGAGACTGGAGAGAAAGAAATCATCGTTGTCTGCTTTCCCTCTCAGACTAAGAACACTTTGTGACCCAGAGTATTTTTTTTTAGAGAGAGAGTGGGAGCAGAGAGTGGAGGAGGGGCAAAGGGGGGAAGGGGAGAGAGAGACAGAATCTTAACCAGGCTTCATGCCCAATGCAGAGCCTGATGCAGGGCTTGATCTCATGACCCTGAGATCATGACCTGAGCCGGTATCAAGAATCAAACACTTAGCTGACTGAGCCACCCAGGGTAGGTTAAGGGCTGTATGTGCCTCTGAGGAACATTTGCTGAGTTACCCACTGTGAGCCAGACACTTATATGATCTCACTTGATTCTTACTAAACTTCCAAAACAAGCTTGGAAATTGTAGATACAAGTCATGGTCCCACTTAACAGATAAGGAAGCCAAGGCTCAGAGAAAGGACACCACTTACCCAAGGCCACACGGCCAGCGAGTGGTAGAGCTGGAATGCCACCCCAGGCCAACCTGACTCCACATGCTCCCTCTTCCTGAGGCATAGTAGGAAGTGCACTCAACAGTATAGTTCACACAGGGCTTTCAGCTACATGATCTTCCTGTCGTCCCAACACTCTGGGGAGGTAGGTGTATACATTTTCCCCATTTCATAGATGAGGAACCTGAAGCTCAAGGGTCAGTGCTTTTCTGAAATCATCTCTCTGTGAAGGGCGGATACTGCCAGGGATACAAGCAGGTGGCTGGGCCTCCGGGGACATTGTTTCTCTCGCTTTCTCTTTTTAAAAGATTTTCTTTTTTCTTTTCTTTTTTTTTTTTTTTTTTAAGATTTTATTCATTTAATTAACAGACAGAGATCACCTGTAGGCAGAGAGGCAGGCAGAAGAGAGAGGAGGTAGCAGGCTCTGTGCTGAGCAGAGCACCCGATGCAGGGCTTGATCCCAGGACCCTGAGATCATGACCTGAGCCGAAGGTAGAGACTTTAACCCACTGAGCCACCCAGGTGCCCCTAAAAGATTTTCTGTATTCATTTGACAGAGAGAGAGAGAAGCAGAGAGCCAAAGCAGGGGGAGAGGGAGAAGCAGGCACCCAATGCTGGGACTCCATGATCATGACCTGAGCCAAAGAGAGATGCTTAACCGGCTGAGCCACCCAGGCACCCCAGTATTGTTTCTCTAAAATAAAGAACTCTTTTTCACGGGTGCCTGGGTGGCTCAGTGAGTTAAAGACTCTGTCTTCAACTCAGGTCATGATCTCAGGGTCATGGGATCAAGCCCCACATCAGGCTCTCTGCTCAGCAGGGAGCCTGCTTCCTCCTCTCTCTCTTTCTCCCTGCCTGCCTCTCTGCCTACTTGTGATCTCTGTCTGTCAAATAAATAAATTTTTAAAAATCTTAAAAAAAAAAAAAAGAACTCTTTTTCAGGGATCGGTTACCAGGTCTAAGACACTCCTGGAGCAAGAGAAGTGAGATTTTTCTGAAAACAGTTGCTCCACTCCCCAGGCTTCCTGACTTACCATGTACTATATTTTCTGCCCCTTCCTAGAAATTATTCCTTGATCTGACGTGAAGAATTCAGGGATTTATTTTAAAAAGAAAAGCTGTTTTTTTTTCACCTCCCTTTTCATCAATCAATCAATCAGTCATTTGATAAATATTCATTGAGCATTTACTATGTGCCAGAACTGAATAAAGTAAAGAAAAACTCTGACCTCATAGAGTATATATTCTCGTGTAGGAGAAAGACAATAAATAAGTCAACCAACAATGTGAAACTTACCATCCAGTCGTGAGAAGAGCTATGAAGATGGGGGTAAAGGCGTGAGAACAATGGATGAGGGAGACTGAGAAGGATTACTTCAGAAATAGCAGTCAGCAAAGACCTCCCCGAAGAGGCAGCATGTGAGCAGAGATGTGATGGAAATGAAAGATGAAGCCAACTTGTGTCTGGAAAGAACATTCCAGAGAGAGGGCTGGCAAATGCAAAGCCCTGAGGCAGGAATGAGATTGGCATGTTCTCCGAATAGCAAGACCAGTGTGGCAGGGATAGGGCAGCGGAGGTCACAGCCATCCACCCTTGCCCAAGAATTCCCAGCTTATAGTTCATCATCGACTTACCCCACCCCTGGGAACTGTGTGGGGCGGGAGCGTGGCCGGGGGAGGCAGGAGGGATGAGAGGAGGAAAGCAGATTCATTCATTCACTCATCCAACAAATATATACCGAGTACTTACTATGTAGCAGGCCCCCTGCTAGAAAACAAAGCCAGAAAACAGAATGGTAATGGTAGAAATAGAAGTTGTAGTGAATGCTGGGAAGGAAACCATGTCAAAAGAAGTTGAGCAGGAAGACAATTTGGCCTCAGGGGAAGGTTCTTCTGAGGAAGTGGTAAAAGTAGTAGACCGTGAAGATGAGTGGAGTTAGCAGGGACAAAGATGTGCCGGGGAAGGAGAGGTGTTCGTCACAGCCCCGCCGTCATGGGAGGATTCTCGTTTATTGTAAGAGGAAACAGTGGTGTGGGTGGACTACCCAATGTCATAAGTCAAATGGCTGAGGAGGCTTTAGCTGACAACCTTTACCTCATTGCCCCATTTCTGCTGCACCAACAGCTTTTGCTGTTTGCAAAGAGCAGATTCTGATCTCTGTGTCATCTAGAAAATAGTTGCATTATCTCCACTTTGACTGGATGTTGGATGAAGGCCGGAAGAAAAAACCTCGAGGGAGGGGGGCAGGGAAAGTTGAGAGGAATACGAAAACTCAGCTGGGTGTTGATAAAGTGGGGTTCAAAGCATCTTGCTCTGCTTCCCACGCTCCAGCCTCTGGGCTGCGGCATGCGTGTCCCATGATGCTATGCCTCCCACAGGGAAGCACTCAGATGATGGTCTCTGTCAAGGACACAGAAGAAATAGGGTGTCTGGAAGGAGCTCAGAGCTAGAAACCAAGGCGTCTGGGTTTAGATGAAGCTTTGTAACCAGGACATCTCACTTCGCCTCTCTGAGCTTTATTTCCTCAGCTCTAAATTGGTTGTAATAATACCAGTCCTGACTACCTTCTCAGACAGTTTGAGGTGTGTAAATGCAATAACTTACTGTCTAGGACTCTGTGAATGGTTGGGATTTTTATTATTTGTGCTTTTCTCTAGCTGCCAGAGTTGGGGACTACAGGGGAAGCTCAAGTTTAGTATGCAGGAGGTTCTCAGGGACACATCTCTCAATCTCTTTCCCAGCATCTTCCTCTCTGCTCCCAGGGACGAACACCTCAAAACGTTTTTGTGGGGACAATGAGATACCACCTCACACTAGTCAGAATGGCTGAAATTAACAAGTCAGGAAATGACAGATGTTGGCAAAGATGCTGAGAAAGGGGAACCCTCCTACACTCATGGTGGGAATGCAAGCTGATGCAGCTACTCTGGAAAGCAGTATGGAGGTTCCTCAAAAAGTTGAAAATAGAGCTACCCTGTGACCCAGCAGTGGCACTACTGGGTATTTACCCTGAAGATACAAAAGTAGTGATCCGAAGGGGCACGTGCCCCTCAAAGTTTATAGCAGCAATGTCCACAATAGCCAAACTATGGAAAGAACCTAGATGTCCACCAACAGATGAATGTATAAGGAAGAAGTGGTGTATACATACAATGGAATATTATGCAGCCATCAGAAAAAAAAACCCGAAATCTTGCCATTTGCAATGATGTGGATGGAACTAGAGGGTATTATGTTAAGCAAAATAAATCAATCAAAGAAGTACAATTATCATATGATCTCACGGATATGAGGAATTTGAGAAACAAGACAGAGGATCATAGGGGAAGGGAGGGAAAGACGAAACGAGAGAGGGAGACAAACCATAAGAGACTCTTAATCTCAGGAAACAAAATGAGGGTTGCTGGAGGGGAGAGTGAGTGAGGGGAATGGGGTAGCTGGGTGATGAACACTGGGGAGGGTACGTGTTGTAATGAGGACTGGGTATTAGATCAGACTGATGAATCACAGACCTGTACTTCTGAAACAATATATTATATGTTAATTAACTGAATTTAGTTTTAAGAAACATTTTTTGTGGGGAAAATAGGAATCAGAGCTATCAACTCAGTGGGACAACATAGTGAGACTGAATCAGAGAAACCTGATTTAAATCCTGTATCAGTCAGCTGTTGCTGTAGCCGCACATACAGAGAAAATGCACATAGCGCTGCCAGCCCAGAGCTTGGGATATAATAGGTCCTTAGCCACCAGTGGCTACTCTTCCCCGATCAGGAACCTGCTGGAGGGCAAGGGCAGTGTCTCATTCACCAGGATTTTTCAAACAAACCTCTCACACAGAAGGTATTCATTAAATGTTGGATAGATGAGCAAATGAATGAATGCTTGTGTCTGAATCTCTAAGGACAAATAACCAAATGGCGTTCATTCATTTGTCTATATGACAAACATTTACTGGACACTAACTTGGGCCGGATCTTGGGCAAGATGCTAGGGATCCCTCCATGCACAAGACCATGTTCCCGCTCCCATGGAGCTTACATCTGGTGGGGAAACCGACGATAAACGAGGAAAAGGATAAAGACATGATGTCAGGTGAGGAAAGTGTCATGACAAAAATAAACAAAACAAACCAAGGAGAAAGTGAATGGAAGGGGTGCGGCTATTTTTAGAATTCTTTACCATCCTTCCCGTGGGTGCTGACTCACTGTGTGGGCCTTGGTTTGCCTGACTTACAATGGGGGTGCTGTTTAGGTGAACGGTCTGGGAAGGTCGTTCCTTGTCCAGTGTTCCTGGGTTCTGCGGTTATGCAAGGCAGTGGCTGGACATTCCACGGCCTCTGGAAACTCCAGGCTGTCATTATCTGGAGCTGAAGAGAAATTTGCATGGAGTGAGGAAGACCAAAGAGGGTTGGCACCATTCTGGGAGAGAGAGCCCCACGCCCACTCTCTCAGCTGTTCTGAAAATAGTGACATGATTACCTGTTATTTACTTTGTGCGAGGAGCTTTTTGCAAGAAAGCTCCCCAACTCAGGACTCTTAGAGGGAGACCTCTGTGATCATAAAAAATGGGCATCCTTTTGTGCTGGGTGTTGTGCTAAACACCATACAACACCAAACACATGGCTCCCAAGTTACTAAAGAGAAACTGAGGCACAGAGAGATAAAGTGTCTTGTCTTGGGTCACACAGCTAGGATGAGAGCCCAGATCTCTCTGACCCTGAAGCCTGTGCCCTTAATCTCCAACATAAGAGAGAAAGGCATGGTTTTCCAAGGAGAGGGACAGAGTAACAGGGGTCTCGGGGGGAGGGAGAGAGGGGAGCTAGAAGGAAAAGGCTAGAAGGTTTTGAGAAGTCTTCTAGGAGAGGAGCACTTAAGCTGAACCATGAAGAAGAGGACTAGTCGTGGTTTCTTGGGCTGGACACGTCTGGCTGCTCCAGCTGTGTGCCCAACCTCGGTGACCTCTGGCCTAGGAGGCCTGAGGAAAGGGAGAGGGTCAGGTTTACCCCAATTATAGGCCAGATCTCAGGCGCCTGCTGCCTCTTGACTCCCCGAATCACGTCTCTTTGCTTGAAAGGAAGCTGGCACCTCCATCAGAACAAATGAACACCCAACTTTTGTACCAACATGGACGGGACTGGAGGAGATTATGCTGAGTGAAATAAGTCAGGCAGAGAGAGTCAACTACCATATGGTTTCACTTACTTGTGGAGCATAAGGAATAACATGGAGGACATTAGGAGAAGGAAAGGAAAATTGAATTGGGGGAAGTCAGAGGGGGAGACGCACCATGAAAGACTGTGGACTCTGAGAAACAAACTGAGGGTTTTGGAGGGGAGAGCGGTGGGGGGATGGGTGAGCCTGGTGGTGGGTATTAAGGAGGGCACGGATTACATGGAGCACTGGGGTGGTACGTAAACAATGAATCTTAGAACCCTGAAAAAATAAATTAAATTAAAAAAATAAATAAATTCAATTAGCCAACTTATAGTACATCATTAATTTTTGATGAAGTGTTCAATGATTCATTAGTTGGGTGTAACACCCAGTGCTCACCACATCAAAAATAGGTTTATTTTGGGGCGCCTGGGTGGCTCAGTTGGTGAAGCCTCGGCCTTCAGCTCAGGTCATGTCTAAGGATCCTGACATCTACCAGCATCCAGCTCTCTGCTCAGCAGGGAGCTTGCTTCCCCCTCTCATTCTCTGCCTGCCTCTCTGCCTACTTGTCATCTCTGTCTGTCAAATAAATAAATAAAATATTTTTTAAAATATGTTTATTTTCACAATCCGTATTGAGTTGCATAGGATTGAGCAAAAGTCATATACTAATTTTTGAGTGTGCCATATGTGTAACCTATCAAAAGTATTCTACAATTATTCATCTATTTTTTATCTCTAAGGCTTGCAACAAATTAAGCCTTAAGCATCTGTGAAGCCAAATAAATTTGCATGCAGTATCCTTAAAATTTTTTTTAAAAAATGGAGTTGTATAGAATAAATGAAATAAAGCCTTGGGAGCACTTTGTAAGCTGTTAATTACCTTTTTTTTTTTTAAGATTTTATTTATTTATTTGACATAGAGAGAGAGAAATCACAAGTAGGCAGAGAGGCAGGCAGAGAGAGAGAGGAGGAAGCAGGCTCCCCGACGAGCAGAGAGCCTGATGTGGGACTCAATCCCAGGACCCTGAGATCATGACCTGAGCTGAAGACAGAGGCTTAACCCACTGAGCCACCCAGGCACCCCTGTTGATTACCTTCTTTAAAAAAAAATAAAGAAAGAAAGAAAGAAAAGAAAAGAAAGGAAAGAAGCTGGCAGGAGGATCTGTGTGTGGCCCATGCCATCCCCCAGACTTCCTCCACCTCAGGGGTAGAAAATAAGGAAGCGCCATAATGTAGCGGGCATGGACTTGGTACCCAGCACTTCACCTTATTTCGTCCTCCTAAGTACCCCAAATGGTAGGTCTTTTATCCCCCATGTCACTGAGGAGCAAAGGGACTTTCAAATTTCATCTAACTGGCAAGTGCAGGACACAGGATTTTAATCAAGAACCTCTGACCCTTAATACAGGGTAGAGGGGAGGTTTGTTTGCTTGGTTGGCTTTTTGTTTTGTTTGTTGTGTTTTACTTCAGTACCACGTAGGGAATTGGGGACTTTAATTAAGTTCACTAAACCTTTGATTACTGCATTTTGATTTATGGAAGTCAAAGAAGAACCTATTAAGACGTCTTAAAAGGCCTTGTCTGTTCAAATTGTTTTTAGCCTCTTGGGGGTCAGGGAGAGAGAATCTGAAGTTTCGTGCCCCAGAAATTTGCATAGAGACACATACCCTACGGGAGTAGTGACCATCCATGTTTCCCCTTGTCCCCAGTCCAAGAAGCACCGGTTAAAACCCCACCAATCTACAAATAACCATATTCAAATGTATTTCATGCTTCAGAGAGATTCTCAGAAATCAGAGAAGGGAAAATCAATTCCTTCATTTCAGGAGGTTGGGATGGTTTTATGGAAAAGCTTCCGCTCTCTAAGCTGTCAGTAGTCATCTTTTTTGTTAGTGTGCTTCCCAAATGATTATTGAACAACTATGGACTTTCCTGCACATTTTTAAGTTGACAGCGAACCTTTTACCATCAAGAGTTTAAACAGGTACAAAGGCTGCAATTTCTGACATATTATAAATTTATACACTCAAAAACAAATGTTTATGTCATTCTTTTAAACATAAAATGTTTATGTCAGTTGAATTAAATATCCTAGCAATTTGATACCTACAACCATCCCTTTAAAAAAATACATGAACGGGGCACCTGGCTGGCTTAGTGGGTAGAACATGAGACTCTTGATCTCTGGGTCATGAGTTTGAGCCCCATGTTGGGTGTAGAGATTACTAAAATCAATCAATCAAACAATCAATCATGAATAGGCACTTCTCTAATGATGGTTTCACATCATTCTTTTTTCTATTCAAACTCAAATTTTCACCCCATGTTTCACCACATTAAAATTTTACCATAATGTATTTTTTATTTTATTTTAAGTAGGCTCCATGCCCAATATAGGCAGCTTGAACTCATGACCCTGAGGTTAAAAGTCACATGCTCTACCAACTGAACCAGCCAGGCATTCAACCAATAATGTATTTTTTAATGCCTAAATAGCTTATTGATAGAGCTATCATATTTCTCTGCCTAAAAATACATATATGTCAATGGAATCATTATTTTACCTTCTACGACCATAAGACTAGCTTTAAAATTTTCAGTCATTATAATTATTGTAAAAATGCAATTGATCAAAACAGTGTAAATATGTTCCAAATTTTTGAAGTCCCTTGAAACGATTAAAAATGGTTTTTTGGAAATATAACTGAAATAAACTGCACATATTTAAAATGTGCAATCTGATATATGTCTACAGTGGTAAAACCAGTTCTAAAAATTTTGATAAATAATTATTAAGCAAAAAAAAGTAAAACTGGTTAATGTTTCCTTCCCCATTAGTCCACGTGTCCCTGGAGGGCTACTGCTTGTGCAAGAATAAGACAAGCTTTAGCAATAATATTATTCCAACTTTTGATTGTTTATAGCTGTCAAGCAGTGGTGTACCAGAGTCAGATTGTACTGCTTCAATTTTTAGGAAATTTGTGGGTGATCTAGGCACCCACAGAGGCTAGGTACCTTAGGGTACATGATTATTACTAAAAATGAAATTATGTCAATTTACAGTTATTAAAAACAAAGGAAATACTTTGTACTCAAGACTCATTACTTCCTAATTATTTCACTATGTCTTCTTGTTATCTGTGCTCTTGATATTATTGTGCCTATTATTTTGCACTGTACATGGTAGAAATATTGCTCATCTCTAACCAACTCCATGTTCAATGACATCACACTGGGAGCTTGAAATCAGCTAAGTGGGAGTATTTATACCACAGACTTGGCAAATGGTACAAATTAGCACTTCCTGCCTCCCCCAACTTATTGTTAAACATTTACCAGCACACCACTGGTTCTAAGAAGTTGGTAGGAAGAAAAGGAGTTTTGTTACAGCGATGTGTTGACAGATAACCAAAATCGCATAGTGATCTATCATCAAAAATTATTTTAATGATCTATGTACTGACAACTAGATTAGGCCCTCCTTCAATTGTGTGGAAGGCAAAGATTGCAAAAAACCATCTGACTTGCGAAAGGCTTTCTTATTCTGAGATGAAATTCACTCATTTTCTCAGTTTATTTCTCAATCCTAAGGGAGTAGCTGGAAAAATTTGCTTACGTTTAAATCCGTGGGGAAAAGAATGATCGGCATTTGAAGCTTGCTTTACTGTCAAGGATCTCTGCAGCTTGAGATTTTCAACCTTTGATAATAATTAAGGGAGGGAAGAGGAGAGATCACTCCCAACTCTTTACTCTGCGAAGTGTGTGAATTCACAGTTAGCCAACAAAGACCAAAATACTCTGGTTATGAAACCATGCCCCTGCCTTAGAAAGATACATATAATACAAATCAGTCAGGGTGAGAGGTAAGTCTAGGCACCTTTGGTACTTTGATTATCATGGGAAGCTCCCCCTTAATAATTCCAACAATGTCTGTATCTGGGAGCCCCAGAGGATTCCACCTCCAGCCCTTCCCTACTGCTTGGGAGAATAAGGGGTAAGGCAGGGGTAAGGCAGGCATACAACTTTCTTTTACAAAGGGTGGAAGCAGATCTGAGACAGACTTGCAGACCAGTTAGAGAGATCACACTTTTTCTGAACTTCAAAATTTGGAAAAAGAATCCCATAACACAGAGGTCAGCCATCCTAAGACTAAAAAGGCTTTTACGTTTTTAAATGATGGAGGGGGGTGGATCAAAACAAGGATGATATTTCGTGACATGTGAAAATTACATGAAATACAAATTTCAGTGTTCCATAAATACTCTGTTATTAGAACACAGCCACGTTCTTTTTTTAAGTATTTATAGCTGCTTTCGAGCTACAATGCTGGAATTCGAGTCAAAGTATTGTAAGAGATTGAATGGCCCGCAAAGATGAAAACATTTAGCTCTTTAAAGAATAAGTTTGCTGCCCTCTTAAAGCTACGCACGTTCACGTCCCATGCAGAAAGTGTTCACGTCCCATGCAGAAAGTGTTCCGTACCCGCAGAGGGGAGCGCACCGCGTTTGAGGAACGCGGGTCTAAAAACTGAAGACCCTGGGCAAGTCCGTGTCCTCAAGTTCCCCACGTATAAAATGGGCTTAGACACAGTGATCTCTCGGGGCCTGCCTGGCAGGGCATCAAAGAAATAAAGGGGACAGGGACTCGGGGTAGATCTCGAGCTCCAGGCGCGCGCCGGACGGATCCCTCGGGGTTTCCAGCAGCGTGGGCGGGCGCAGCGCCCCGAGGCCCAGCTTTCGCAGGGGAATTCCGGGCGGGGTGCGGCGGCGGGGCGGGGCGGGGCCGGGGCGGGGGCCGCCCACCGCCTATAAGAGGGGGGGCCACACACTGTCCCCGGTCATTCTCCTGCGCGCTCTCTGCGGACCGCGGTACCATGGCCACTGCCCGCCTGCTCGCGTTGCTGCTGCTCCTCGTGGGCGCCCCCGCCGCCTCTGCCGAATCGGTAGGTGCTTGGAGATCCCGGGGGGTGGGGGGGGGGCGGCCCGGTGCCTCCTTTGTTCCTGGGGGCCTGGGATAGGGGAGCTCGGGGGGCCGCGCCTCCCCCAACTGGACGCCAAGGCCGGGGAAACTTGCTGGAAACTTGGCTCTGGGGTCACGGGGGGGCGCCGGGCCGGGGTGGCTGCCCCGCGCGAACGTGCGCCTCAGCCTGTTGCTCTTCCCGCCTCCACTGGCCTCGGCCCCGCCGCGCGCTCCAGGCTCGGACGTGACTAAGCCGGTGTCACCTCTTCTGTCCCCACACTCGCGCCCTTCCCTGGTGATCCTGGGGCAGGCTCCGAGTCCTGGATCCCCCTGCTCGCCCTCCGTAAGCGGCTGGAGCGGCGACTCTAGAATCCTTCGGGGCCTGGGGACGAGGGGGCTGCGTGTATTGGGAAGGGGGAGGGGGGCCGGTTGTGCGGGGGCGGGGGGGCTTGTTTCACACACCAGGGGGTGAAGAACTGAGCCCTGACGGGTCTGGCCCCAGCCCTGTCAACTGGCTTGTGACAGGGCAAGCCTCTGCCCCTTCTGAGTGTCAGTTTCCCTATCTGCACATTGGGCTTGGGGGAGCGCAACTGGAGATGACCAGTGCTGCTTTAGGGTCCGCTCTGATCCTTCAAGGGCGGAGGGGAGGGATGATTTGGGCTCAGCACTTCACCAAGAGTTGAACCTTAGCTTTCTGCGAGAATTCTGTTTATTTTTGTTGAACTGCACACAGGAAGTCGGAGCATGCATCTTGAGTGGGGTAAAGGGGGCTGGGGGAGAGAAGGCCTCAGTGAGCCCCGAGAAGCTCTCCTCTCAATGCCTGGTTGTCCCTGTCCTAGTTTACAAAGCCCTAGGCCACCAGAAGCTCCATTCATCCCAGCAGCCAGTGGGGGAGGAGGGTGACAATCTGACCTGGGAAGTTGGGGGAGTGGGAATTGATGGGAGAGGCTATCTGGCCCCCAGGGACCCCAGCTCTGTGCCCTCTTCATGCCCGTAAGCTCCCCATTGTGGGGGAGAGAAAGTCTGTGGAGTTTAATCATTGTCGAATTCTTTATGGGGTTCCTTTCTCTTACCGGCTTCGGGGAAAGTCCTTTCTGCCTGGCAGGCTTCTGTTGAAGCCTGAGTGAGTGAGACCCGGAGAAGAACCTGCCAGCATGATTGCAGGCAGGCAGTGAGGAAAGCAAATATTTAGCACTTATGGTGTGCCTTATGGTGTTCTAATAGCTTTCTAATGGCTATTCTAATGGTCTGTTAAGTAGCTTAATTCTGACAACCCCGCAGTTTACTGTTCTTAAGTGGGTCCTGAGGCTGAGGAGGTTCGCTAACTTACCCGAGGTTGCACAGCTAATAAGGGGCTGAGTCACTCAAATTTAGGCAACCAGGCTTCCAAGTTCCTGCTCTTAATGATAAGCTGCATTCTGATGCTTTCTGAGTGGCTGTCCTTGTGTCCCATCCTCAGGCCTGGCCAGCCTCAAGGAATTCTGAGGTGGAAGGGAACAGGGACCCAGAGTGAGGGGATGACTTCCGCAAATTAAGGGCAACCTGACCGGAAGGTTAGTGTCCGAGCCGGACCCCAGCCTACGCCTGCTGCTCCCTAGGCCCCCGAGAGATGTGTTGGAGTCAAGCTGCTGGGGAGACCATTGAAGTCCTGTCAAGTTGGGTCCAGTCACACAGCAGTCCCGGTTCAGGGGTTGCTGAGTGGGCAGGTGCTTCATGGTGAGGAGCAGACAGCTGGGTCCTGGGGGCAGTTGGAAGGATACGGTTTGGAGGAGCGCAGCTGTGTCAGCCCTGTGCATGGTGACCCACCAGCTGGGGAGGAGTAGGCCCCGAGCAGCTGCTTCCCTTCCACAGAGAGGTGTCCAGAGAGGTGCCCGAATCTCTTATCCTGACCTCAGCACTCCCCTTCCTGGCGAGTGTCACAGACCTTCCACCTCTCATTGTGTCACAGGACTTCCCCTTTTGCCTCCCCTGTCCCCATCCTGCCCAGGTTGTGGCGGGAAAAATCAGACCTAGTCATAGCTGAGTAGGTAATGATGGAGAGGCCTGCCTACTTTTTGCAGGTGGAGAAAACAGGCCCAGGGAGAAGGGGTTTGCTGATTGCAGTTAGGATTTGTTAAGTGCTTTCCAAATGCCAGGTCTGGTGCATTTTATCCTCATGAAAAGCCCAGCATGTGGGGATTGTATTATGCCTACTTTACTGATGGGGGAACTGAGGTCTCCCTCCAGTAGTGCTGTGGAGGCCCCTCTCCAAGTTTTAGGTTTAGCCAAAGGCCTGCCCTCCCCTTGGGTGGTACCCTACCCCTAACCACGAGGGCTTGGTGCCACAAGTTTTGGGAAGGGAACCCAGTCTGAGCAGCCAGCCTCTTCCCCGGTGGTGCTTTCTATCCCAAACCAGTTCTTCCTGTCCAGCTGGGAGCACTCCCCTGAACTGCCTTCCTGCAATTCCTTCCCCAGCCAATTAAAGACAGCCTTGTTTTGGGAGCTGGACCCACCCGCCCGCCCTCCCCTCAGGTATTGCTGCCCAGGGGCACAGCCTGCCAATGTGGCACCAGGCCCAATGAGTTCTGGGGAAGTGTATTTTAGCTTAGAGATGTTACTGGTCTCCGTGAGAATTCTCTCCCTTAACTGCACCAAGGTAGGAGTGGGGCAGAAGCCCAGGGGCTCTGGAACCCTTGAGTGGCCAGTGAGAACTCTTTGGAATTCTTAGAAGCCCAGAGAGCCGCTAAAGGGGGTTATTTGGGCCATGGTCTAGAGGGTTCTGTGAGGTTGAGATTCCGCCGTCTGTAAAACGGGGTTTGAAACAAATGACCTTGAATGCCCTTTTCAGCTCAAGTATATCCCCATCCCCACCACACATAACCACTTCCACCCATGATGGAGGGGATTCTGCTCTTTTCATCTTCAGTGAAATACTGGTCCCTCAGGACTCAGCAAATGTTTGTAGGAATCAATACATGTATGTACGAATGAATTCATGTATGTAACGTCATTCTGAAAGGTGCGTGGAGTTTATCACAAATAGGAAGGTCTTCCAGGGATACCGTGAGGTAGGTTTTATTACCTCTATTTTTATACGAAACTGATGCTCAGAGAAGGATAGTGGCTTGCCTAGGTCAGAACCGGGTCTCTCTGATAATACAAAGAGTCTGATTGGAGCATCTTCAGAGAACATTCCATATGAGGAAATTGGCTGGGTTTGAAGGCAGATACCTTGAGTTCTGACTCTGAACTGCAAGGTGACCTTGAGCATATGAGCCCTATCTTTAGGTCTCTGTGTCCTCAACTCTGTAACAAGCCCACCTTGTGTCCTCACCTCTAACAAGCCCACCTTGGGCTAAAGCCCTCCAAGGGTCCTTCGTGCCCTGGAAACACACGGCTGAGGAGTCAGGAAGCTTTCTGGGCCCCCTGGGTGAAGATCCTAAACAAGAGAAGCTGGGGGGTGGAGACATTGAGCTCTTGCCATCCCCAGCTCCTGGAAACAGAGGGCTTTTCCAAGGACTTGGAGTGCTGGGCCGTCTTGAATGCGGAGCTGGGAGAGCCAGGCTGGGCTTCCAGCCGCAGTTCCCCCTTGGGAGGAATTGGCTCCTGGTTGTTCTCAGCCTCTTGGACTGGTGGGTGTGATTTCCAAATGACCTCTTAAAATTGGGGGAAGGGGCTGGACAGGGCCTGTGATTCACTGGAGGAGAGCAGTGGCTGGCCTGAGTCACCCATTTCCTGGCAACTCTTGGCTAGTAGGATGACTCTGGTGGGGGGGTTGGAATGGGCTCCAGAGTTTTACCTTGTCCTCTGAGACCCTATTTGAGATAGTGTCCAAGCACCCCGGGCTTTGAGGGGTACAGGAAATGCCAGCCCTAGGCCTCGGGCCTTCCAGTGCCTTGTGGATGGGTGGCCTCTGACAGGGTGCAAATCCAGCCAGCCTTCAGAATTGGGCTTGGGACCTGTGCAGAGCAGGTAGAGCTGTTTGCCGGAAAGTTCTGAGCAACAAGAGCAAAGGTGGTGCAGTCCAGATAGGACGGCACCCCAGGAGGCTGATTTTTCTGACGCCCTCTCCTTGCTACCTGGAACTGGCTGGAGAGCCCTGGAACGGTGGTTTGGGCCCAGACTGACCTGACTTGCAGGGGTGTGAAATCCACCTCTACTAGCTACAGGGCGGTGGGCACGTCGGCCAGTCTCCCCGGCCTCTGCTTCCTGGGCGTTGGGGTGAAGCTGCAGGTAAATCTTAACAGTGTGTGCCTGGTAGGGAGGTTGCATTCTTAGTGACAGGACACCAGGTGGTCGTGTACCTTGGAGGATCCTAGTCCCAGGGCCCCTGAAACACTCTCTGCCCTCCACTCCCTCCCCCTCCAACAAGGTGGGAAGTGAGGAGTCCAGGGTGGGGCGGATGGAGTTCAGGTCTCCTGTTTGTTTATTTTAGAAGTGGGTTGTTCGCTAATTATCTGCTGGGTTTATATTTAAACAAGAACCAGTTCTCAGCAGCCGCACCCCTCCTGCTGGGATCTGTAGGAAGCCCTAGCTGAGCTGTTTGCCAGCAGCCCTGGAGGGTGGTGGGGGTTTGCTAAGGGTAGGGGACCACTTGGACAAAGCCCCATCAGGTCAGCCTCCCCAGTTGGAGGCGCAGAATTTCTAGGCCAACGGAGGCTGAGTATATTGCAGGTAGAGCGTTCTGGCCTTGGAGAAGGGGGGTAATGGTAGAGGGGAAGGTCCAGTGTCTTGAAAAGCCAGCAGACGTTCAGTGCCAGTGCCTGGAGAGGGAGGAGAAGGCCTGTGTGAACAGTTGGGGCCTGATTTAACCCTAGAAGGACTGGAAGCCTGACTTCTTGGGCTGGTGACCTTCAGGCATGTCCCTGCATCTGGCCAGGCCCTTCGGCCCTGTCTGGTAGAGGCAGGGTGACTGGAAGTGGGTCCATTTCACAGCCAGAAAAACCTGAGTCACCATCACAGCTCTGCTGCTCACCCCGGGACATGTAGTTAGTTAATAAGTCACTTCGCCAATGTGTCCTCAGTTAAACACCCGGTGTGTCACTTAAGGGTCATAATCGGTGTTTGACCAACTTCTAAAGTGCTGGCGTGATCTTAGTTTATTGTGAGCAGATCGACGAGGGTTCTTCCCCGGGCTAGATGTTGGCTTCAGGGAGGTGGCATCTGAGTGCGTGCTGAAAGTGTAAACCGATGGTTACAGTTCTTGGGGTTCAAAACTTGGCGATCCTTTCCAGAGGGCTCCAGGAGTCCCCATGAGATCGCATTTTGATTTGTACAGTTCTTCCCAGCTTAAGCCTTTTACAGTCCCCACACCTATCCCTGCTTTCACCCTGTCTGTGCCCCCAGTTACTCACCACCTCCACCCCCTGGCCAGTCCCTCTTACTTAGCCCCTCCCCCTGCCCGCTTTTAGTCCGCCTCTCCCCTCCCCCACTCTGTAGGCCAGGAGCTCTGCTGCCCCAGTTTCCTCTGGCACCGTACAAGAGGCTGGCTAGTCAGGTGACACCTGGGGTAATGGAAAGGGGAGGCAGGGAGAGGCTGGTATGTGTGGAAACAGTGACTTGGTGGAGCCTGCTCGTCGTGGCCAGGCCTGTGGGACTGGCTGTACCGCTCGGACCTCAGGCCATGGGGGCAGGGATGCCCCGTGGCCGGTCACAGGGAGAGGGACACTCCTTGCCCCGGGAAAGACCGGCTGGGAGACGTCTGGGGGACAGACTGACCCGGTCTGGAGCAGTGGCTTCCCCACATGGGTGTGTGTGTGTGTGTGGAGAGGGGAGGCTGGGAAGGGGCAGGAAGCCAGCACCCAGGGCTGATCTAATCAGCCGAGACGCGGCTATCGACTCTGCTCTGGAGAGCATGGGAGGCTTGTTTACCTCCCGCCCATGGATCCAGCAGGGACTTCGGATCTGCTGCCTAGATTACAAGACCCAGCTTCAATACACCTCTGTCTCTGTGGCCCTCGGGGAGCCAGCCCCCCTCCCGGCTGTCTCCAGCAGTAATCGGAGCAGTGCCCAGCTTGGTTACCAGGCCCTGAGACAGAGGGAGGCTTGTCTCTTTGAGAAGCGTCTTTGACAGGTGGGCAGACTGGGGGGCAGTGGGGAAAATCCCCATCACCTGCTGGAATGTAGGAGCCCCCTCAACCCCCATCCTAGCTGGCACCCCAGGATCCTGGAGCCCTTGCTGTGGAGTGAGTTGCCCTGGGGGGTTGGTGAAAAGTTGGCTGCTGGCAGTGCCAGGCCTGGCTTCTCTCCTGAGTGATTGTGTTCGAGTAACCCGACCTTGGAGTGGGCAGAGCTGACATTCGAACCCCAGACCTGCCTTAACCCTTCAGATACCAGAGCACCAGGCTGTGGATTAGTGTGTGGTTTCTTCTGCCTTTGGATTTTTTTTTTTTTTTTTGGTCCCCAAGGCAGGTCAGGAAGTACCCTAGGGGGTACAGGTCCCCAGGTAGAATGTCAGGTGTCTCTGGTCACTGCTATTTGCTGCTTTTTGGAAAAATACCACTAGTTTTCTCTGCTTCATTCTTACTAGAACGGGGACTCCCAAGTTGTATGAACCTATCTCTAGGTTCTTTATAGTTTCAAGGGACCTGGTTAGTTGTTGAAAACTCTGGTCCCAGAAACAAAGTAAATTCATTATAGGTATTTATTCACTATTTGCAAAGCACACTGCCCCCACCCCCATCCCCTGACCACTTTCTAGCAATGGAACTGCTTCCACAGCTTTTCCCTGGTCTCTCTGAACCCTTTGAGCACTAATCCCTTGAGCCTGAATGAAGGCAGGTGGGGATTAATAATAGCTGCGACTCATTGAGCACCTGCTGTGTACCAGGCCATATGCTGGGTCCCTTGCACACACTGATGCATTGCACTTAATTCTCCTCATCCTGCAGGGCACTCCTAGCCCTGCTGACCAAAAGAGAAAGCAGAGGGTTCAAGATGGGACATATGCCCCAAGACTCTGGTAGTTAGAAAGTGGCCAGACTCTGCTTTGCTTGTGGGTAACCAGTCTGCTGGCAGATCCTTCATTTCTGCCGGAGTGTAGAGCTCTGATTGTGGCTCCCCAGTTTGCTCCTTCCATGGGGTACCTGACCCTTTCGAAGGGGGGATGGGGGAAGACAGTGATTGTACCAGAGGCCCCTTCTGGGGAATCTCTGGTCAGAACCACTCTGGTGGGTTCAGGAGTCAGAGCCCAGTGTCCTTGCCTCCCCACCCCCACCCCGCCCCCTTGAATTTGGCTTGCAGGATGGTCCTTCTGGTCTCACCTCCTGAAAGAAAGGTCAGGTGTGTCCCTGGCCCTACCTCTTCTGGGGAAGGAGCCTGAGGGCAGAGTTGGGGGAGGGGGAGGCTCTCCTCCTTCTTTTCCTCCCACCAGCTGACCAGGCCTTGACCCTGAACTTCTCACTGGTGCCCCAGCCAAGTTTTTGTTCTTTTGTTCAAGCAGTATCACTTTCACCTTTGTTTGCTCCCTGGTGGAGCCTGGCCTGGCAATGTAGGGTTGGGGTGGAGAGGTGACGCGTGGGTGGCAGTGAGAAATCTGGTTGTGGCTGAGGCATGGTCTTGAGAAAGATCTGACTTCAAATGCCTGCTCCATTGCTTTCAGTTGTGTGACTTTGAATAAATAACTCCGTTACACCTGCGCTCCCTGCAGAATGGCCAGAGCACGTTTCAAGAATAATGGGCTGGACAGATGAGCTCATAAAGGGGAGAATCCAGCTTGGTTCCTGGCACAAAGTGGGTATTTGAGCTGGTCACCCCAGACCCTGAGTGTGCTTTTTCCCTGAGGGCTGAAGCTTTAGGACTCTGGGCTTGGGTTGGTGACCTTTTTCCTAGCTTCCTGCCTGTAGTGTAAGGACTGGATGTGGAAATGTCTGGAATGACAGCTGCAGCCTGTGGGTTTGCTGAGACTCTTGGTTTTGCTGTCAAAATCCTTGAAGCGGGGGGTGGGCGGGGGGGACGACTCCAGCCTCAAGCACGGAGACCTAGGTTCTAAGTCCAACTTTGCTGCCGAGTGCTTGGCCGTCCTTGGCAAAGTCCTTTGTCTTTTAATACGTTTGCCGGGTTATAAAATGAGACCATTTTATAACCAAGCCCAGGCCTTGGTTACCTTGTGGTGGCAGGTATTAGTTCCTTTAGAACAGAAGTGCACCTCCCCCCTCTTCTGTGGCTAATCTGGGGAGGCATCCAGCATCTCAAGCCCCCCCGGGCACCAACCCCAGGTTCCCACCAGCCCCACGGCAAGCAGGGTCTGTGGGACCCAGGCCCACTGACCTATTCAGCTGGTGATTTCTGTTGCGGTTTGTGAGAAAGGAGACGCGAGGGCCCAGAGAGGATGCCTGTGTGTGCACACGCTCCTCCATGAACACATGGTTCGCAGGCAGGGATGGGGGTGAATAGGGAACAGATGGGTAAGCTCCGCTGGGAGCACGGTAGGTCCTCTCTGGTCAAGGCTGGTTCTGGCTGCTGAGTGGCCTGGTTCTTCAGACCCACCCCAGCCTGAATGGGCCTTGTCTGCAAAGCGGGTGAGGCAAGGGCCGGCTGCTGGCTTGCTCCTCACCCTCATCCGCACAAAGGGAGGCTTGCCCATTGCTGACCTAGTCTTAAAGGGTTCCCGTTTGGGAATTTCCCTCTTGCCAGGAGTCGGGGGCAGAGAGGAGCAGAGAGAGGGTGCTTCTGGAAGAGGGATTTGCTTTCCTGTGCCCTCCCAATAGCATGCCCCACAGAGCGGCTTCCATGCCCTGGGACTTGCTGGAGGAAGGCGCATTGGCCCCGCTAAGGTGTCCCGAGTGCCCTGGGATAGGGACAACTGGCGGTGCCGCTGACCCCTGGTGGGATCTTAGCCGAGCCATCAATCCTCTCCAGGAACCTGGTATAGCAAGGAAAGGGGAGGATCACCAGGCAGCCCCTGAGAGGGCTGAACTGCCAGTGAATCTGGGTTTCAGCTCTGGTTTCCAGACGGCCAGTCCTCTCTCCGTCTCCATCTGGCTAATGAAAAACTGAGCGAGTAACTCCCAGCCAATCAGCATGCTAATTCCGTGGGTTGTTTTGAAACACCCCTTAGCACTTTCACATAGTAAAAGAAGAGCAGGAGGAGTAAACAACATTCCAGGGCTCTGGGGGACAAGAACATTACCTGAAACTGCCCAGTGTTGGGACCCCAGCCCCTTTCTGGGGGACTTGGAGCTGTGACTCGCACAGGTGGTCTGGTCTCCGGGCCAGGTCAACAAGTGGCCAAAGGACCATTTTTTTTCCTCCTCTGGGCTGCATTTGACCTCCACTCGCTAGGGCTCCCGGCTAGCTTGGGTGGTTGGGCATTCTGTATGCTCGTGTGTTCCTGCAGGTGTTCGTGCGCGCACGTGGTGAAAGGCTCAGGTGACCTGTGCCTCGTTCTGGTCCAGTGTGGCCGCTTTCTGCCAACGTGACCTTGGGCAAGCCACTTAACCTTTCTGAGGCCCCGCTTCCACTTCTGCACAGGATTTATCAGGAGGATGTACTTCGTTTGCTAAGGGCTTGAGAGGTCCTGCTCTTTGAGATTTAGAGCCTGGGGGAATTCGGGGCTGGAGATGGGGGCGGGAACACAGGGACCTCGCCCCAGGGACAGTTTCGCAACAGCTCTGAGGAACCTTCCTCCCCGGGCTGCCAAACCGAAGCCACAGGCACGGGGCTGTTTGCGGGGGCTGGAATTCCAACACCAGCAGCTCAGCAGCTCCTGATTCCCAAGTCATGAAGTCATCCCCAACCAGGGCTTAACCCCTTCTGGCTCCCCACCCCCACGTGTGCCCAGTGTTCAGCAAAGACTGTCCCATCCGGTGGAAGAGGGCTGCGTGCCCGCTGCCTTCCCCCTAACCTGACCTTCCTCCCTTCCCGGAATCCAGCATCTATGCTTCCGGGGAGGGGGGTGGGAGAGGGTACTGGAGTCAGATTCTGCCCACCTACTCCCCGGAAGCCAGTGCAGGAAGTTGACGAGCCTGGGCCTCGCCTGCCCAGGATATCTTGTTCTAGGAACAGATATCCACCACCACCCCCCCCCAACTCCAGTCACTGGCAGTCTCAGCTGGCTGAAGGGACAGCCTGGGGCAGTCAAAAAGACACTTGGCCTCTCCACTCTTGAATTGTCTGGCTGACTCAGTTTTGTGACCTTAGGCAAGTCACTCCCCTGTCCAGAGCTCACATTCTCTACAATTCTGGGAAGTGAGAGGACGGGCCCTCCCTGGCCTCTGTAGCTGGTATTCTGGGGGTTGTGAGCAGAGCCCCTAAATAGTAGGCACTTTAGTATCTGAGTAAATGGTGGTGGTGGGGGGGGACTTTGCTCAGGGTTGTTCTTTGGGAAGCCTTAGCCCCAGAGCTAAGAGAAAGGTGGTAAGCATTTTGAATGTTTCCTACCCTTGTGAGCTCTGGGAGATGGGAGCAGCGTAGCTGATGTTCTTAATCGGACCTTGATACTTTCCCCTTTGAAAGCTTCTTGGTGGAAGCGGACTTAAGATTCTGCTGTGATTGGGCACCTGGGTGGCTCAGTGGGTTAATCCGCTGTGTTCGGCTCAGGTCGTGATCCCAGGGTCCTGGGATCGAGTCCTGCATCGGGCTTTCTGCTTCGGCGGAGACCCTGCTTCACCCTCTCTCTCTCTCTCTCTGCCTGCCTCTCTGCCTACTAGTGCTCTCTGTCTGTCAAATAAATAATTTTTAAAAAATTAAAAAAAAAAAGATTCTGCTGTGATGTGATGGGCTGGGCCCCCGTGGGGTAGGGACGGAGGACATTTGTGGGTGCCGGAGGGGATGGTCTGTCCACAGGTGCCTCTTTGTGCCCCCTCCTGGGCTGGTACAGAACAGATCTGTGGGAGATGCTGGAAAACTGAGTAGTAGAGTGTGCTAATGAACTTGTGAGTCACCAGGTCTGCGCAGTGCCTGGCTTGAGGCTGCCCTAGGGTGTGGGTGAGCCAGCTCTGTCTGTCCCAGCCCAGTCTGAGTCAGCGGGGAAGGGTGTCCTAGACTGGGTAAGACCAGGGCTGGCAGCCCTTTCCCCGCTTCGGGTGAATCAGCTGTGACTCCAGGAGCATCCTGGAACCCTGGAGTGTTATACCCTCCAGCCTGTGTGGTTCTATCGTCAGGCAGCTTGATGCTGAATCTTCACGCTTCCACCTGCTGCTGGTGTGAAAAGGAAATGCCCAGTTTCCTCAGTTGTAAAATGAGGTTAAATATATGCCTTAGGTGTTAAGAACAGGGACTGACATGTAATAATTGTTTAGTCAGTGGTAACTAGTAATATTTAATGTTGAGTTTTAATAAATAAAACTTGATGAGTTTTATTAGCCCAGGCTGGGAAAGAGATTTGCCTAAGGTCACACAGCAAGTTGGGGACCAGGAGGAGTGGTCTCCAGGGTCTGGTCTGATTACATTCCAGCACCCCAGGTTATCTTACTGAATGCCCACTTCACTGCGTTTTGGGGCTTGGGGGGTGTTACAGAGCACCGGGGGCTACTGATGGGGCTGATGTGACTTCCCTTTTTCATTCTAGATCCGAGAGACCGAAGTCATTAACCCCCAAGACCTAGAAGGCCGATACTTTTCTGGAGCCCTACCAGACGACGAGGATGTTGGGGGCCCTGGGCAGGAACCCGATGACTTTGAGCTGTCTGGCTCTGGAGATCTGGGTATGGAGGGTGTGTGGTGGGCTGCCTGGGGTCCTAGGGCTGGAGGGAAAGTGACCTCACCGAGCATAGGGTAGTGAGCTCGCCTGGAAACTTGGATTTGGTTTGGGGTGGATTCCTGTAGTGCTCCTCCCCTCTCAAAAAAGAGGAAACAAAAGTAACTATCAACCCTTTTCCATTCCTGGCAACCCTCCTTGGGCAAGTTGTTTGTTGCTTGGAGTTCATTTGTAGCTCTAGGTTTTCTGAGCACCGCCTGGACCTGTCCGCCTGTGGCTGGGGGCCTGGTGGCGGTGGGGCTGGAAAGACCTGACAGTTTTCTTCTGAAAAGGAAAAGGACCTGCTCTAAGGCCTGGGAGCATGTGTGGGCAGGCAGAGGAGCGGGTGGGGAGCCAGGAACAAGCTTCTGCTTCGGGGTGGGGGGGAGTAGGTGAAGGGGCCCCGGCTTCTGGGCCCTGGACGATGGGGAGCTAGGGCTGTTCCTGGTCTTCTGTGACTCCCTGGCTCCTCCAGAAGCATCCTTCCTGGGTACAGAGGGGTGTGAAAGATGGAAAGTTGGAACTTCAGAGTCACGTAGTCTTGAGTTCATGCTACCTCCCTGTGACCTCTGAGCCTTGGATTCCAAATGTGTAAATGCTGTGAAAGATAGTCTAATATATTTTTTTAAGATTTTACTTATTTATTTGACAGAGAGATCACAAGTAGGCAGAGAGGCAGGCGGAGAGAGAGGGGGAAGCAGGCTCCCTGCTGAGCAGAGAGCCCGATGCGGGTCTCAATCCCAGGACCTGAGATCATGACCTGAGCCGAAGGCAGAGGCTTTAACCCACTGAGCCACCCAGGTCCCTGAATCCAAGAGCAGGGGTTACAGAGCAGGGGTCTGGATCTGCTCCGCTCCCTGCCCAGCATTCTTGTGAAAGAACCAGGGAGCCCATTTTACAGATGAGGTAACTGAAGGTGGGGTACAAATGGCCACTTGCTGTACCTTGAGCATAGAAAGGTTGTACATTAGGACTCCCACCAGCCGTGGCTGATAAAGGGGGAGGTCCTTTATTAAAGGGGAAGTGACCTCAAACTCACACAGCCTTTCTGACCTTCCAGATGACTCAGAGGACCCCCAGATCCTTCCCAAAGTAATCCAACCCCTGGTGAGTAATTCATGCTTTTTTGCCTCTCCCCTTGAGCTCCTCTGTAACACCGGTCGGGAGGGGTCCCTAAGTTGAGGGTCTGACCTCCTGCTGCAAGAAAGCTTTTATTTGTGGCCTCAGCTTCCTAGGGGCAGGCACAACTGTGGGTCATGGTGGGCCATCCTTCCTGCAGGGATAATCACTGTCAACACTTAGATGTGTTTCCAAGGTCCTTTCTGTGCATTCCTAGGTATTTCCCAACATAAATATCAAATTGTAGATAACAGTTGTGTGTGCTGTATTTTTCACTTAAAGTGGTCAGGAGTTTGAGTCTGTTCGCCCACATAATTAAATGCACTTCCTAGGCATTTATATAGGCTGCATAATCCTTGTTCACTGTTTTTCCCTTATTGATGAAAATGTTATTTATAATTTTTTGACTTCCTGAAATTATAACACTAAGCAGGCGTCTTTCACTCAAATCTCTGATTAGCAACTTGGGACACAGTCCCATAGGCAAAGTTTCTGCCTTAAAGGGCAAGCAGTTTCTGCCTGCAGCTTGGCCACACTGCTCTCCGAGTGGCGATTCTCAAATCCGCACTAACCAGCAGTGAATGGGAACACGTGTTTCCTAGCACCCTGGTCCCATTATTCATTCCCCATTTGGGACAGATGTGGAAAGGTTGAGAGTGGGCATTCGATGAGAGAGTGGTTGAGAGGTTGGTTGGTGCTGCTTTCTGTCCCAGCACCACCTGGTTCAGCCAGCACGATGGCAGAAGCAGACTCCCTCCCTGGCCGGTTGTTCCTGTCCCCTGCCCGGGGTGTGTCCTGAGGCCACGCTGAGTGTCTCTCTTCCTTCCACCCCGTCCAGGTGCCTCTAGATAACCATATCCCTGAGAGTGCAGGGCCTGGCAGCTGGGTGCCCACTGAACACAAGGAATTGGAGGAGAACGAGGTCATCCCCAAAAGGATCTCGCCCTTCGAAGGGGACCAGGACGTGTCTAACAGGGTGTCTATGTCCAGCACTGCACAAGGCAGCAGCATCTTCGAGAGGACCGAGGTTCTAGCAGGTGAGGTTCTCACTAGAGACTTTGAAGGGGGAGAGGACTCCGGGGAGATGGTGCTGCAGACACAGATGCCTTGGGCTCCTTGGTGCCCCTTCCTTCCCACCACAGGGTACCCTGGAGACTCAAGGACTACCCCTCCCTAGGGGGTGGGTCTGACCTGGCTTGTAGCCTGCTGGAGGGGGAGGAAGAAAGAATTGCATATCAAAGGCTTCGTCACTTGCTTTATTAAGTCCTGTCTTGCTTTCAAAACGTTTGCACAACCTGAGGGGTGGTTGGTACTGGGGAGTTAATTATTAAACACTGACTTCCCTTGAAAGGCCCTTGAAAGCCCCAAGACTCCTTGGATTGGGTTGTCTCCCCATCCACCTGCTTGGTCATTTGACGGCCTTATGACCTTGGCTGAGAAGCTTTCCAACCCCATTGGAGGAGGAGAGCCTCAGTTTCCTCCTCTCTGAATGGGTACAATGCTACACCTTGGTAGGTGTCATAAGTCCTTGAAAATTAGAATCTGAAATTATTTGGGCACCCGGAAAGCACTTTCCTGATTTGTTGGTACAAGCTGTCTGTCATTGAGTCCTCACTGACTAAATTCTGGGTGGCATATCGAGGTCCTTCCTATGACAGATTAAGACACCGAGGCCTGGAGAGAGAGGTTTAGGGTTGGCCTGACGTGAGAGCCACAGGGTTCTTGACTGGTGTGCTATTGTGGGAGCTCTGCCCCAGGGTGGGGCTTTGGGCGTGGTCTTCATCTGGGGAGGCGACTGCATCCTTTCCCACTCCCTGGTAGCTCTGGGTTCGCCAAAGCTGGGGCTGGGTTGTCAGAGGGAACTGTCTTTCTGGCCAAGTCTTAATAGGCCAAGGGCCTATCTGCATGAACCAACCTGGTGAATGGGTGCCCCGGGCCCAGGCTTGGTTACTCCTGTCTCTTGGCAGCCAACTGGGCCAGTACCTCCCAGGAGGCTTATGGTGCAAGGAAAGAGCCCTGTGCCCTGCATTTTGCAGATAAGGCTCCTGGGAGAATATAACCCCAGCTGACCTTGGGCCCGGCTCAGCCTTGATCCTGGCCTCCTGGTTGCTGTGCCATGTAAGAGGGGTAGTGGGTGCTGTTGGAACCAGAGAAGCCCTTAGAGACCTTTTCACCTTCTAAGCTTCTGAATATTTGGTAAAACCTCCCCCACCTTTATAACCACAGAGTTTCGCTTTTAGCTGGCATACGTGGGATCAGCATAGGGTTTTTTCTTGCACCAGCTAAGGGTTTTGCTGCTTTTAAAGAAAAATGTTAAAAACCACTGATCTAGTCCAAGCAAGTGTGTCTTATAAATGGGAAGACTGAGGCCCAGAGAAAGCAAACCACTTGCTTGGATCACATAACAAGAGACAGAACCAAAGCAAGGTCATCTCTTAAGCCTTCCAGTTGAGAATTAGATATGCGTAAGATCTTCATATGAGAAGTAGTGTAACTGTTGTGCTAATTGGGGTGAGACTGTCCATTCCAGTAACATCCTGGTGGCACCTGGGAGTTTCTCAGGTGCTTGCTAGATGCCTTATGATCCGTGTGCCTCCCTCACTGGGTCCGTTCAGCCCAATCAGACAGGTACGTCTGGCTCTCTGGAAGCTCAAGAGAAGCCAAATCACATGTCCAGAGTCACAAAACTAGCCCTGGTATTTGAACCTAGGACCACAGTCACTTTTGAGACTGTCCTTGAACCTCGTGGAGAGAGAGGCCCAGCACAGACCAATGTCCTGATAAGAAGAGCCAGGAGGTTATCAGAGGGGAAAGGTGATAAAAAGCAGTCATGGAATTGAAAGCTCATTCCATGTGCTTTTTCTGTATTTTGGGGGGGGGGGGTGTCACTTTGTTGTTGCTTTTTCATAGAGTTTTAGCGAAGAAAGAACCTTCCTGGGCCCCTCTGTGCCACTCAGCCCCTGTTCTGTGCATAGATTTGGAGTATGTGCAGGGATGGGAAATTAATCTCTCCTTAGCCGTAATAAGACCGAATTAGGGGACTCAGTCTGCCCCAGCAAGGATTCTGTGAGCTATCCCTGCCCCCTCAACAAGCAGGATAGAGCCCTTCAGGCAGCCTGGCATTCTGCAAAACAGCTGTTCACCTAGTCGTTCTGAGCATAGGTGACAGCAAGGGGGAGGCTAGATGTAAGAGAGCTGACAGGGCGGACTTGGCAGCAGCCCGTGTCTGCCTGACCCCAGCAGGCACCTTTGGCCAGTGCTCTGCTCTGAGCTGAAAAGGGAGAGTCATTTCTTAAGCATATCACTGGGGGCGCGTGGGTGGCTCAGTGGGTTAAAGCACATACCTGGCGTGCCAGGCCCAGTTCAGGGTGCTGGGGACTCATGTAAACACCTGAGTTTACAGTTAGTGAGTACTGAGCCTTCGCCATACGCTGTTCTGAGTATTTGCGGTGGGTTAATTTATTTAATCCTTAGGACCCGTGCATGAGAAAGGTCCTCCTGTTTCCATTTTGCAGTGAGAGAGATGAAGGCACTTGCCCAGTCGCACAGCCAGCGATGAGTAATGGGAGTGGGTTGTAGGCTCAGCCCCTGAGCTGCACACAGAGGAGAGGAAACCACAACATGTCACTGCCTGTGACACAGTAGCATGGCCCTGTGTTCGCATGCATGGCCCCGTGTTCGCATGTCCGAGCTGTGTCTGGTAGCGTGCCTGTGTGTGGATGGAGCACTTTTGTACCTGTCCGTGCAAGTGTGCGCACACAAGAGTCTGCTACACAGTGCGCCATGCTCAGGCCTGGCGGAGGTGGGGTGAGTATGTAAGACAGGTTGTCGCAGCCTGGGGATTTGCTGGCTCCCGGCCAGTTGGTGCTAAGCTGCTGCAGGGGCATGCCTGGCTGTGGGCTGCCACAGGTGCAGGTTGGAATGGTGGCTTTGCCACGCTCACCCTGTGGTCTTCAGTGACTTAACAGTGACCCCCCCCCCACCACCCCCAGTCTTGTGAATGAGGTCGTACTGAGCATAGGTGACAGCAAGGGGGAGGCTAGATGTAAGAGAGCTGACAGGGCGGACTTGGCAGTGTGCCCAAGGTCCCGACCTGCAGTTCTTCCCACTCTTCCCCTGCAGCTCTGATCGTGGGTGGCGGCGTGGGCATCCTCTTCGCCGTGTTCCTGGTCCTGCTGCTGGTGTACCGCCTGAAGAAGAAGGACGAAGGCACCTACGACCTGGGCAAGAAACCCATCTACACGAAAGCCCCCACCAATGAGTTCTACGCCTGACGCGCCCGCGTGGGCACTGGTTGGCTTGGACCTCCACGGTGGGGGGAAGCCGAAGAACTTGGAAGGGTGGACGTTAGGGTAGGGGGAGGGCTACCTAATACTGACCTTTCAGCATCTCCAGCTCTGATAATGTTTCAAGTGTCGGAAGAGACGACATCTTCTGTTCCTGCCTCTTCTTGATTCTCTGGGCCTCGGTTGTCCTGGCAGAAAAATAGGGTTACCCTTGGCCTTGCTGAAGGCAGGTCTGGGATTGGATCCTTTCTTGATCTTAAACTTAAAATGTGGGCCCAGCTTACAGCCTGTCCTGAACCTGCCTCACCCAGAGCCCCTCTGAAGCTGGGACAGGAGTCCTGCTGGAGCTTTGCCCCCAGCAGCCTTCTCCTCTTGTGAAAAGGAACCAGGAGAAGGAACTAGAACCATCTGCACCTTGAGACGTGTCCATCCAAGGGCACTCGTGACCACACTACAGGAGTCTGTGGCATACCTTGGGCCATTCTCGGCTCTTTCAAGTTGACTTTTTGGAACTCAACCTTTTTTATTTGGGGGAGGGCGTGGGGAAGGAGGGAGGGTGGGGAGAAGATTTGAAGTTCATACTGGAACGGATTTGCAGAGTATTTGCAAATCTACCTTAAGCGGGGTAGGTTTTTTCTGATTGGTTCATTCCTTGGTGTAGGGCCTCTGCCTGGGCAAGAGTGTGCCGATGCCGAGACATTCTCCGCTCTCTTGCACTTTCCATAGTACCTGCGAAGTTTGTATTTAATGGCTTTTTAAATTTTTGTTTCTCGAAAATGAGAGAAGAGATGGAGATATGATTTTTATTAAATTTTTTTTTTTTTTACTATTTATAGCTTCAGATAGGGCCCTCTTTCCTCCTTTTCTTTAAATATCCTTCCCATTTTTTTTTTTTTTTTTATACTTAACACTCCCCCTGCTGATGACCTTGGCCCTTTCTGAAGCTGCTTCTTCTTAGGAGTAGCTTTTGCTGAAACAGTTTTCTAGCAGATCCCAAAATATAATGTAGGGGATGGTGGGATATTTGTGTCTCTTTTCTTGTAATATATTATTATTCTTCCTTGGTTCTAGAAAAATAGATAAATATATTTTTTCAGGAAATAGTGTGATATGTCCCATTTGAGGTTGGCTGGATGGTTGAGTGAGTGGATTTTCATGTGGCTGAGTGGGTTTTTGCCTGCCTCTCTCTCTCTGTTGCTCTGTCTCTCTCTGTTCCTCGTGCCTTCTCCTGATTGGGCTGGAGTAGTTGAGGGTAGGCAGTTCTGCCTTCTTTGTAGCTTCCACCTTGAGCCCAACTGGTGTTCCTTTGCTGTTCCCAAATTTCCGAGAAAATTGGAGAGCTGTGCTATCCACTAAGTGGCCACTGGCCACATGTGGCTATTCAAATCAATGAAAATTGCATAAAGTGAAAAATTCCTTCCTCATTTACACTAATGACATTTCAAGTGCTCATTTACCATATGTGACTCGTGGCTGCTATGGTGAACACGCAGGTAGAGACCATGTCCACCTGTTGAACCACAGTGCTAGAGAACGAAACTGACTTAACAAGTCCCAGCCCCAGCCTTGCGGTGGGGGGAAACCTTATCTCCCGGGGCAAACCGGGAGGATGGGGAGGGCTGATGGGGCCCTGGCCCTGGAGCTTGTTATCGGTGGCTCTGCTGCTCCACAAAGAAGAGGGCTGGTGGCCTAGCCTGGGCAGGCCGCCTCTTCCTGTCCCCACTGGCTGGGTACAGGGGAGTTGCTCTTGCCTCCTGCATCCTTCACCCCTACAACCTGGGGTCCCAGCTGGCTGGGTCCTGTGCACTGCCCTCCTCCCCCTCGCCGTGTCCTTCTCCCTCTGGCTATGTTGGGAGTGAGCACATCTTACAGCCACCTCACGCTGTTGTCTGTTACTTAATTTTTTTTTTTTGATAAGATAATAAAACCTGGTACTTTCTAGATTGCCTGTCTGTGTCATTTTTAAAGTTTGTAAGAGGTCATCCTTTCTGGGTTCTGTATCCCTTGATAGCCGTGGAGCCTGAGAGAGTTGGCCTGACCAGATCTGGATCCCATTCGTGGGGCCAGACACCAAAGGCAGAGATGTCAGAAGCCAAGGAAGGGCGTGGAGAGGAGGAGAAGCAGAGAGTGCAAGTGACGGGCTCCCGGGTGGCTCAGCTGCTTGGGCGACTGCCTTGGGCTGAGGTCACGATCCCAGAGGCCTGGGATTGAGCCCCACGTTGGGCTCCCTGCTCAGCAGGTAGCCTATTTCTCCCTCTTCCTGCTCCTTCCCTCACTCACTCTCCGTCTCTCTTCAAGAAATAAGTAAAAGTGCACGTGGCAACCTGTGGGCTTGTCGTGCCTGCCTTGGTGTTTTGTTCAGATGGTTCCTTGTTTCAAACAAGTCCTCGGAGTAGGTGTCAACTATAGAAATGAGGGTGTTTCCCCATGTAAATCCAGATTCCCCACTACTCTGGGGGAAAACTCAAAAGATTGGGCTCCTCTCCAGCCATTTGGCCACAATTGGAAGTTGCTCACAGTCAGGATCTGTCTAGACATGGGTTCTGTGGGTTGCCATAGTCTTGGTCCACCTGCTGTCACTCGACTTGACCTCTACAGGCATTGTGGTAGGCAGGTCTGGACAGAACCCATTGGCGCCTCTCTTGATCCTGGTAAAAGCCCTTTGCCAAGGGGGAACCTGCCCTGAGCTGGTCTGCAGAGTTAAGCCTGAATTCCAGGGCTTTGGGTTCTGGTGGTCTAACCTTGGTGCCATGTGTCCCAGTGCTTAGCTGGGTCAGGGGAAGAGCTCAGAGGAACTGGCAGTAGAAGCAAACCCTCAGGTCACATGCCTGTGCCAGAACCCGCTCTGCTTCACATCAGCACCTGCTTCTTTGGCACAACAATTCCACAAAGTGGGTGCTGTCAGTGTCGCCGTTAAACAGGTGGGGACGCTGCCGCTAAGAGGTTACAGGAGCTAACCAAGTTAGTTACACCAGCTAACCAAGTGTATAGGTGAGATTTGAACCCACGCACTTGGGCTCTGGAGTCCACACACAACCACATTGCCCATCAGAGCTTTTAGTGGCCCAAGGCCCCTTCACTGGAGGCTGCTTGGGACCGTTAACCCCCTCTGAAGCAGCCAGCCTGGCCTCAAGTCCCTCCCGAGTCCCAGGTGGCTTGAGCAGATCTCTGTTCCTCATAACCGGGTTCTCGAAGAAGTTCCTCACATCTGTGAGACCTGGTAGCTGGTGGCCACATGGCTGTTTCAGTTGAAAGTAATTTTTTAAAAACAAACAGTTCCTCATTTGTCCCAGCTGCATCTCAAGGGGTCAACAGTCACGTCCAGCTGCTGCCGCTCTGGGCCGTGCAGACACAGGAGAGCATTTCCACCGTTCCAGAAATCTCGGTCAGGCCTGTGTCGGGTGATGTGAGACGGTGGCTCGGGACCTCTGAACTTGGATTTCAGCTTTTACAGCTGTTACCTTGTGTGCCAGCAGCCTGCAGAGGGGAAGGTCAGAGCCAGGGACCAGAAGGTGCTCAACAAAAGGCGCCCTATTCTCCTCATCAGCGCCATCCTTTGGGTAAGCTTAGCTCCCAAGAGGCCCCTCTATGACCTATCGCTGTACAAAATTACCCCCTGATGGAGGGGCTAAGGACCACTATCTCGCAGAGTTTCTGCAGATCAGGAATGTGGGAACAGCTGAGCTAGGGCATGTGGGGCCTCACGAAGTTGTCGTCAGAATGCTGACCAAGGCGGCAGTCATCTAGAAACTTGACCCGGCTTGGAGGATCCACCTCCAAGGTGGCTCACCCCCATGTCTGGCAAGTTGGTGCTGCAGGCTATGGAGAGGAGGCCGTAGTTTCTTGCCATGTGGACCCTCAAGGGCCGATTGTGCGTCTTTTTTTTTTTTTTTTAAAGATTTATTTATTTGACAGAGAGAAATCACAAGTAGAGAGGCAGCCAGAGAGAGAGAGAGAGGGAAGCAGGCTCCCTGCTGAGCAGAGAGCCCGATGAGGGACTCGATCCCAGGACCCTGAGATCATGACCTGAGCCGAAGGCAGCGGCTTAATCCACTGAGCCACCCAGGCGCCCCCGATTGTGCGTCTTCATGACACGGCGACTGCCTTTCCCCAGACAATGACCCATGAGAGCCAGGTGGAAAATACAATGCCTTTTATGGCCAAACCTCAGGTCCCTCACTGTCACTTCCACGAAGCAGCCTCTTGGTCCCACAGGTCAGCCCCATTCATTGTGAAAGGAGACTCCAGGAGGCAAGACCCCTCAGAAGCCATCTTCAAGTCTGGGTTCCATATATCCTGGCTGCCGGCCAACTCTGGACAGGGCTTAATTTCCCTAAGTGCTAACTCTGAGTGCAACTTGGGATAATATTATTTCTGAGGATTGGGCACAGGATGCAAAGTAGATTTGAGACAATATTGAGCCATTTTGTTCATGATCTTGCCGTTTTCCTGAAGCAGTGAAAACATGGATTCCTGTGTGGGGTAATTCCTCCATGGGGCATGGGGAGGCCTATGGGCCAAAAAGATTCCGGCCGGGAATTTGCTATGTAGTTTTGGGGCGTGAGAGAGTCAGAATTCTAAGGTGGCCCCCGATAATTCTGCCCCCTGTATATTCTTTCCCCTTGAACGTGGGCAGGACCTGTGAACATGATGGAGGCCACTTCTATGACCAGGTTACATTAGATAGGAAAGGCAAAGGGGTTTTGCAGAGGTAACTGATGTCCCAAATTAGTTGAATTAGTAAAATGGGAGAGTACCTTGGGCGGGCCAGGCTTAATGATTTGAAAGCACAGATAAGAGGGTCTCTGGAACCTTCCTGATAAGAAAGATGTTCTCCTGTTGGCCTTGACAAAGCAACCTTCCATGAGTTCTACAGCTACAAGGACATGAGTTTTGCCTACTGTGAACTTGGAATAGGATCCTTGGCCTCAGACAGACTGCCCTGTGAGCTCTGGCTCGCACTTTGATTACGGTCTTGGGAAATCCTTAGCAGATGACCCAGCTAAGCAATTGCTTGGACTCCCAGTCCGTGGAAACTGTGGGACAGTAAACAGGTATTATTTTCACCCATTGTATCTGTGGTAGTTTGTGACATGACATAGAAAACTAATACAGGAAGGTCACCTGCCTCTGGGTCACCAGTTTCCCGTCCGTGAAATGGAGGGGAGCACAATGTCTGCATCACCTCTAAATGTACTTCTGGAGGAATGACAATGACAGCAAGCCTCCCATATAAAGTGGGGACAGTGGGCCAGGTCCTGTTGAAAGTGTTTTACATATTTTGGTTATTTTATTCCTCATGACGCCTTGTGAAACCAATACTTCCCCCTTTACAGAAGAGGCAGCAGAAGCACTGAGCGTTTGAGCGACTTGAAGTTTGCCGAACCTGCCCAGCTTCAACATAAAACTTGACCTCCAAGATGGCTGTTGTCTGGAAAGCTACCGTTTGTATTCCTTGATTTTAAGGTGATCCCTCTGAAAATGCATATGAATCATTAAGTGTGAGAAGGGAATAGATATAGGTGTATCAGGACAAAATCAGCCAAGCCCAGGATACTTTTTGCCAGGATGAGGCGTGGACGGCACCCTTTCAGACACCAGCCAGGGCTGGGGAGCAGAGGGGGACAGTTTGAACCAGATGGGGGCTGGGGCATGAGCGCTGCAGAGTAGGCTCCCCATTAGCCCTCTATCATCAAAGTGAATCCATAAAGACAAGGCTTTGCCTTCCCTTAGAACTTTGCCTGCCTCAGGGGCTCACAGCCAGCTGGAGCAGGTGTTTACCCCTTCGGCCCCTGAAAGCATGATTGTGCCACTACTGCCTCCCCCTGCCTTTACCCCTGGGGTTTGGGAAGAGAGCCAAGTCTGCCTGGAGGGCCTTTTTTTTGGTGAGTGTGGTCAGGGATGACTATTACAGAACTTAGTGGACATTATCTAATTGGTTTCATTCCCTTTGAAGCTGTTTCCTCCTTCTCTTTGCTGTCTTCGCGTTCTGTGCCTTCAGCAGTCTACAGTCTTCCCCAGGGAGGAAGGTGTCTGAGAATTCTACCCACACTGCGGTTTTAATAGTTCCTCTGAGAAAACCCCACTTAAAAGAAACAAAAGAGAGAGAAACCCAAGAGTCAATGCTGAAGCCTGTAGACTAGGTTGGTTATGGCGGAACCTCAGGCAACGTGAGCTGGTAAGCTAGGAGATTTTAGAACCGAGATTTTGACTTTATTCTTGCTCTGAGAACCCCAGAGTCCCAGATTTAACATCAAGAGTATAGGATTTAAATTAGGCTCTGCCATCAGCCTGTTCTTGGAGTTTCGTGGGTGGGCCTTCTCTCTGAGCCTGTTGCCTCCTCTGTAAAACTTGGAGAAATATGGACTAGAGCAAGGATTCTCAACCCTGGGGTTCTGATCCTGACAGTGTGAAAATGTTAAGATTAGGTTTTAAGACCGGAATAGTTCTTGAATGAGAAGTAAATGAAAACTTAACTCTTGGGCGGGAAACAGTGCCACCTGCTGGCCTCACTTTGCACTTGCAAATCTCCTAATTGCCAATGCAACGCACAGCTCTTGGTATTTATTGCGCTCCACTCAAAGTTCAAGGTCACGCTAGTGTGCCCTCTAGGACACAGACATGAGCCTCTTTCCCCAGGAGCTCACAGTCTAGAAGTGACAATCGACATGTACATAAAGCCCTTTGATCCAGGGTGGGTGGCCACAGGGTCCCGGTGAAGTTCTAGGGAAACACGGGGTGGGGCCAGGGTATGTGAATTGTACAGTCATTCAAGTCTCCGTACTTAGCAGGGCCTGCCTTGATTTTTATGCTCCGGTGTCACTGTTTTAAATTCTTAATGTTTGAACAAGGTGCCATACCTTTTCATTTCTCCTTTTTCCCCCCTACATACTTTTTCATTTTGCACTGGGTCCCACCCATAAGGTATGTAGCTAGCTGCTCCTCCCCTGGGGAAAGCTTGGAAGACGTGACCTTTGAGCTGGATTTGGAGAACAGCGTAGTAGGTGGAGGGAGAGGAAAGAAGAGGCCTATTCTAGTGTAAGAGACACGGTGGACAGGTGGAGCCCTTGGGCCACCATGACAGAGAGGTGTGAGGGAAGTAGCTAGGGGATGGGTTACTAGGGGATGGGAGGAGTGGACAGGGAGGGGACAAGATGTCAGAGGGATTCAGGTTCGGGGCTAGGAGGACCTCCAAGCACAGAACAGCAGCTGGAACTCAGAAGACAGGCCAGGACTGGAGCTGTGAGGTCACCGACTTCCATGTGGGCGCAAAGCTGGGACCAAGGGCACTACTGTTCCCTGAGGGGAGTACAAAAGAAGACAGCTGCACTGCTGGGCCTGGGCTCTCAGGCCAGTCTGGGATCTTGGCTTCCAGGACTCCTGCCCTGTGGAGTGGCAGAGGAAGTCCTTGAGGGTAGAGCTGAATGGGCCCTCGTGCCCCAGTGCCCTGTGTGGTGCGCTGTGAAACTCAGTCTCCTACAAGTGGCTTTCCTTCTTCAACAGCATCACGGGGCCGTGAGAGCAAACTCTCGTGAGGCAGGCTCTCGAGTGAGGGCCGTTTCCCATTCAACTTGTTCGCTGCATTCCTGGGCCAGGATGAGTTCTCAGGGGCACAAGGGCCCTTCAACAAGCTTCTCCTTCCTCGCCATAGCAGGTTTTAGCCGGCTGATGGCAGATAACAGAGCTTCCCGAAGACTTTGGGAGGTTTAAAGAGCAAAGGTCATCTCCTCCCCTTGGGAAATGGGCCCTTGCTCACAATTCAAGGAAGGGCCGAGAGGGGTAAGAGCTCTGAACCCGAATTGCAGATCAGTTGTCTCCACGGGGCCGCATGGGGACTGGTTCCTGTCTCTGGCACCCAAGGTATATCTATATCCTTGGTTCCAACAGCCAGAGCCAGGACCCTGCCTGGTTTTTCTGCTTCCCTGTAAACCACAGAGTTGACAAAGTAGGGGCAGGTGGATCAGGATGGGGCAGGTGGATCAGGATGGACTGTGATTTGGTCCCCAGACCCCATGCAGAGTGGCCTGGTTTTTGCCCAGTTGATCCCAGGAGTTCTGCCCAGAGTTGTCCTGTGTTTTGTATCCTGTGTTTGCCCCAGGCCCGGGGAGCATCTTTGCATGGATTGGTGGGGGTGCATAGCTAGGAGGGTAACTCATCCCCAGAGTCAGCAGGTGGGCCCTGGGGCAAGGACAGGAGCTCGGGGATGCTAGCTTCTTCTGAACACCATTGTTTCTCCAGAAGAGGTCAAAAAGGCAGGCTCTCTGTTCCATCAGAGTTGTGGTCCCTTCTTCTGTGGGTGTGAGGGTGGGAGAGAGTACCCGAAGCACCCCACTCCTTGGGGAGGTGGGTCATGCAGATCAGACTCTCCCTTGGCGTAGAGGAATCCCCTGATCTGCAGGATTGCATCCCGCTGGACTTGCAAGACAAGTGCCTGTGGGGACAGTTAAGATGGCAAGACCTGACCACTGTCCCAGGCACCGAAGGCAGAGGCCAGAGAGCAGACACAGGCAAGGGTACTGTGCCTGGTCCAGCCATCGCCAGTTCAAGGAGGGGCAGATCTTTGGGTTCCAGGGTGGAAGCCGGCACTCCAGGGCAGGACCCTCACGCTCCAGGAGGGGCTTGGTGCTTCCCATGGGATCCAGTGTTCAGGATCGGACCTGGTGGTCCAGCAAGCACCTGCGCCAGGTGGGACTGCGTGTGCTGGGGGAGCCCAGTGCTCCAGGGGAGACCCGGTGCTCTAGGAGTGACCTACTGCTCCAAGCGGACCCCAGAGCTCCAGGCAGTTCCTAGTGACCCAGGTAAGAGCCAGTGCTGTGGGCAGGCCCCGGGGCTCTAGGCAGTTGGCATTCCAGGGCAGCTCTAGCACTCCAGGTAGGACACGATGCTCCAGGGAGTATCTCAGGAGCCCACGCTCCATGCCTGCGTGGATGACACTACGTGTCTTCTCTTCAAGAGGAGACGCAACCGCTTGGGGGGTAAACACCCCAGACCTGACCTCTAAGAGTGTGTGAAATCCTAGTGAGACTTGGAGGGAGAGAGAGAGAGACAAAGTTGGAGCGATAGGGACACACAAGTAGGGAGCCGTGCATAGTTATTCCAGGAGAGAGAGAGAGATTGGTTGCTTGATTTAAAGAGACAGTCGGACAAACACAGGAAGAGCCACACTCGCGTCTGGACGCAGACACACAGCATCACTCAGGTCATGTCTTGTTGTATATATAAAGATGAATGAGTGACAGTTTCAAGGCCAGAGCGTCCCCAGACCCAGGCTTTGGCCTTCACTTGGCAGCAAAGGAGCAGGGGCCAGGGCCAGGGAGCCAGAACACCGGCCCAGGCCGGCTGTGGGTGGGGACCTAAGTCTGGATGAAGAGGTGGAAGTTGGTGCGCGTGAACTCGTGGTGGATGCTCTCCAGCAGCGCGTCGGCGTCGGGGGCGGGCTCCGGGGCGCCCGGGGGGCCGGGCCTCGCGCTGTACTCCGGGGTGTAGGTGAAGGAGAAGGCGCTGGGGTAGAAGAGGCCGTCGGCGCGCACCAGGCTCACGGGCACAGTGATGGGTGTGCGCAGCCAGCGCCAGTCGCTGCCGAAGGCGGCTATGTCTGGCACAACGCACACCAGGGACCGCGGGCTCCTGGGGGTGACACCGAGGTTAAGGCCTCAGGAATTCAGATGACGCGCACCCCCGTCCTCCGCGGCCCAAGGGAGGCGCCCGCTGTACCTGTACATGGTTTCCGCCTCCACGTCCCCGAACCACACCTTGAGCCCCGAGTGGAAGTTCTCACCGTGGAGTTCCAGCGTGGCCACGTCGCCCCCACCGCTCAGCTGGGGGAGGAAGGGAGCGGGGTGCGGTGGCGGAGAGCCTGCTGCTCTCCCTCGCCAGCCCCTCCGCCGCACCCGGAGTCAGATCCCCGCCCGCCCACGGCCGCCAGCGCCCAGAGTCACCTCCAGGGTGCTGAGGAGGGGCACCGGAGTGACCGGCTCCCGCGTCCACGCCATGCTGGTGCTGAAGGAGAACTCCACCGCCTCGGTGCCGATGATGGTCCAGCAAGAGCTGTCGTTGAGCAGCGCCCTGTTTGCCTCCTTGGGGCAGGGGGAGGCCTGCGAGGAGACGAGGGAATGGTGGTCACCCGTATTGGGGGAGCCAGCATAGTGCCTGAGCCTTTGCATTCTGGGGTCCAGTCCTAGGCTCTGAGCTTTACCTACCCTGTGAGCTTGGACAAGACCCTGATGTTCCCAGAGGCAAATAAGTTCGCTGAACTAGCTAGTTTCTAATAGTCTATTTTCTTTTCTACTTGCTTATTTTATTTTTAAAAGATTTTATTTTTTTATTTGACACACAGAGAGATCACAAGCAGGCAGAGAGGCAGGCGGAGAGAGGGGGAAGCAGGCTTCCTGCTGAGCAGAGAGCCCGATGTGGAGTTCTCTGCCAGGACCCTGAGATCATGACCTGAGCTGAAGGCAGAGGCTTAACCCACTGAACCACCCAGGTGCCCCATTTTCTTAGGATTTTAAAATTTTATTTTTTAACATTGTGCAATTCTACTCTACATTTTATTTATTTATTTATTTGACAGAGGGAGTGAGAGAAATATCTCAAGTAGACAGAGAAGCAGGCAGAGAGAGAAGGGGAAGCAAGCTCCCCACTGAGCAGAGAGCCCGATGCGGGACTCGATCCCAGGACCCTGAGATCATGACCTGAGCCAAAGGTAGAGGCTCAACCCACTGAGCCACCCAGGCGCCCCTATTCCACATTTTTAAAAAATATATTTTATTTTTTTGACAGACAGTGAGAAAGGGAACACAAGCAGGGGGAGTGGAGAGGGGGAAGCAGGCTTCCCGCTGAGCAGGGAGCCCGATGCGGTGCTTGATCCCAGGACCCTGGGATCATGACCTGAGTCGAAGGCAGATGCTTAACCACTGAGCCACCCAGGAGACCCCCCACACCATTCTACATTTTAAGAAAATTTTTTGGGAGGGATTATTGCTCAATAATAATGTTATTTTCTACATAATTATTTTATTTCAACATTCTATGACAATATTATTTTGGGAGTTATACTGCTTAATAATAATAATATTAGCAGTAATAATAATAGTAATTTTCCACATTCTATAATTCTACATTTGATCTTAGCCAAAAGGCCGAGAAGTGATCATTCTATAATTCTATGGCTTAACATTTTATGATTCTGATGCTCTCTGCACAATAATACTCAATACTATTCCTTATTGTGAATTTAAGTTCCGTTCTATAACCTTATCTCTAAACATTCTATGACTCTTAATATTCTCTGGGAAGAAGCATGACTCGATGATATCATTACTATTTTTTCTTCATTCTTGGATTCTGTCCTGATAGTCTGCGGTTCCAACATTCCATGGGAGGTAGTGTTGCTCAGTAAGCAGCAGCCGTGATGGTGATGATCTTATGACCTATGGTTCTCTGTGTTCTGGCTTTCTAGGATGCTTGGTGCCAGTACCCTACCCCTCACCTGGAATTGCACCACCTTGTCTGTGGCCAGGCATAAGTAAGTGCCCACCCCTCCGGGAGGATCACCAGGAAACTGGAATGCACACTTGTGCAGTTGGGAGATGGGCTCGTCCACGTCAAGGAGGGCGCACTGTTTGGCTACTTTGCGGATGATCTACAACGGAAGGGGAGCAGGGCAGTAAGGTGCTTGGATGGCCAGAGGCTGCCCTCCCAGCTAGCTTCCCGCTATCCAATAGCCATGCGGTCACTGGTAGGCTCCTCCTACCCTGCTCCACGCCCCGCCCACCCTTTACCTCCATCCCGCTCCACAAAGCCCGGATTATGCAGAGTGAGAACAGGTGTCTTTAGGCCTTGGGCTCTCAGCCTCTAGCCCTGCCCTTGTGGGTCACACCTTCCATATGCACCTGTGGGGATCCTTCCCTCTCCCCCCAGGAATGCCCTCTGTTCTCATACCATTGGAGGTAGTGTGATGCCTGTGACAGTACAGACAAGTTGCACTAGGGAGCCATAGCGGACGTAGCCTTCTCGAGGCGGAAAGTCCCCCTGAGAACAGTGTTCATCAGCTGGGGTGAAAAAAAGGGAAGGGAAGAAAATAAGGTTTCAAGATTTTGCCCCCAACCCTGCCCTCCTCGCCTCTAGCTGCAGCCACTTCACACATGGGTCTTATGGGTGGGGTCGGCATGCAGTCCTGGAGGGGTTCTCTGTGGCTATCTTTAAAAATGTTTGCTCCTTGCTCCTCCTGCTTGAGAGGAGAGGAGAGGAGAGGAGAGGGCTGGACATTGGAGCCAGAATGGCTTGGACCAGTCACAGACTCACTGGGAATTTGGGGCAAGCCTTCATTCCATGGGCAAAGTATACTTTTCTCAAGGGGTTATAGGGAAGGTGGAGTGAACTCATGCATGCGAAGCGCCCAGCCCCGGGCCTGCTGCTGTGGTTACCCAGGTGGAGTGTGAAAGCAGCCCACTGGCGTGCGCTGGCCACAAAAGCCCCGTCCTCCACAGAGAGGTAGCGCGTGGACACGGTCTGGGAGCGCAGGCGGTTGAAGAGAGAGACCTTTGAGCCCGAGGATATGCACACTGTGAGGGGAGGTGAAATCAGCACCCAAGCCTGGCTTGGTTCCTTGTACTTGCCAGACAATTTCTGGTCCCCTGTCCCCTGTGTCAGTCCCCTTATATGCTCCCTGGCCTAGACACACTGGGCTGGTTTTATGGTCATTTACCTAGCACCTTTGGTAGTCCTGCTTTTGTGCTTTTGTACTTTTGCCTGTTCCTTTTTTGCTGCCTGGGCATCCCAGCTCAGCAAGTAATATTACCAACTGTTCAGCAAGTGCCTGCTTTCGGGCGGGCACTGTGCTGGGTACTGGGCACCAAAGGGTGAATTAGACCCAGTTTTGCTCTGGAGGAGTTCACGTTCTCAGAGAGGAGGGACATATATATATAAAATTTCAAAATGATGTGGTAAGGCTGGGTGAAGGAGCGCATCCTGGATGAGGTTATACTCCCAGCTGGGGAGCAGGAAGTAGGTAGGGGTTGCTGAGGGCCTGCGTAAGCAAAGACCATGTGGTGTGAGACAGCCCTGTGATCTTTCCAGGGCTTAGCACTGATCTCTTCCTGCTTGTCACTCATGCGTAGAGCCGTGGTTTTGTTTTCTGATTGAGCTCTGACCACCTGGGGAGAAAGCACTAGGTCATCTCCCTCTCTCGCCTGCTAGGCATACCGTAGGTGCTCAATTTATACTTCGTCCAAGTTCCCATCCATTGGATAATGATGATAGCTAACATTTGCTGTGTGTCAGGTACTGTTTTAAATGCTTTATACATGCTAGCTCACTTGATTCTCTCAACGGAGCTCTGGGGCAGACATTATCTCCATTCAAGAGAGCTACCTTCTCCACATCGCAAGGCTGGCTGGTGCTTAGCGGAGTCAGGATTCAAACCCACCCATCCAGCTTCAGAATCTGCACTCCTAACCACCACACGATAGCACCTACCTGATACCAAGGGCCGGACAGAGCCTTGCCTGGGTCTGAGAGGTTCTACGGGGTTTTTTAATAGACAGAAAGTAAATATGATGGAGGGACAGGAGCTGGGCTCTGGAGGCACACTGACTCAAGTTCAAATCCTGGCTCGGTCTCTTCCTCGCTGGGCAATCTTAGCCGAGTCACCTGGATTGTCACCTGAATTGTAATAGGCCCTAGGAGTTCATAGGAGTTCATTACATGAATGGATGAATGTCCCAGAGCTCCTTTTCCTCATCCCTGACATAGGAACAATGATAGTACCCACTTCAGAGGGACACGATGAATATCAAATGGGATGATTCGTCTTAATGTTGTCCAGGAAAGCTCCACCTTTCCCTAGGTCTTCCCCCACCTCCCTGCCAGGGTAGAGGTGATGTCGTCATTGTTATTCAGCCCGACCCCCCTCTCAAAGCCCCCAGCCCTGGGATTTGTCACTCGGCATCTAGGGCAGTGCTTATTTCAAACGGTCTCTTTGAGAAGCGATGTGTGTCCTTCTCCCCTGCTAGGCGGTGGGTTCCTCCAGAACAGACACTTGTCCTTTCTTTACAGGGACGCGGCAGCTAGCACAGAGCGAGGCCTACATCAGGCACTGAATTGGTACTTTTGACTAAATTTCCGTCACTTTTAATTAATTTGTCTTTAGCTCAGTACCTGCCGGCCATTTTTGTCTGCTCTGGACGCCCGCTCCCGCCCCCTTTCCCAGGGTCTGGGCTCTGTCCCCTTTCCTCTCTGCTCTTGCTCCCCTAGTCCCCTAGTTTCTCTTTCTCCGACCTCCGCCGCACCTGCTCCCTCAGACCCCGCCCCTCTTTCTGCCCAGGCTCCACCTCCCCCGCTCTGGCCCCACCCCTCCAGTCTAGGCCTCCGCCCTCCCCAGTTCCGCGGCTCCAGACCTGGTGGCCTATCCCCGCCCTGCCCCGCGCTCACGCCCCGCACGGCTCACGGTCGGTGTTTTTCAGCGACTGCTTCTTCTGCGAGGGCTTCGAGATGACCTTGATGAGGCGGCTGTGGAAGGTGCCCAGCTCTCGGCCCCCTCTGTGCACCAGACGCAGCACCAGTCGGAAGTGCTTCCTCTTGTCTGCGTCCGAGATGTACAGGGTCTTGGCGCAACCGAATTCCTACGGGGTGCGCGGGCGCGGGGCCGTCTTGTCCCAGCTCTCCGCCACCAGGTCTGCCCCATCAGACGTGACATGAAGCCCCACGATCCCAGCTCCCGGGCTCACCCTCGGGGCAGAACCCCGGTTCTCCCGCCTCTCTACCTATCTCTTGGCTTCTTCGGGGAGGGTGATGGGTGCAAAGGACCCCTCCTCGCCGAGGGAGGGGCAGGGATGGGAGCAGGAATCGGCCCTTGTCCCGTGCGCTCTCACCCTGGAGTCCGGCTGCTCTTCGAAATTCAACTTTTGCGTCTCGGCGGCGCTGCCGGACGCGCCGTCCAGTCCCATGTAACCGCAGACCGTGGGCCCGGTTTCCCCTGCCTGGTGGGCTGGAAAGGGACGCGAGCGGGCTCAGGAAGGACTCAGGTGGCAGGCAAGCTGAGTCCTCGCCGCCAGAGGGCGCGGCGACACTGCGCCTGCGACCCGCCCGGCTCCCAGGCCCCGCTGCGCAGTCCCCCAGCAGGGGGAGGCGCCGGGCAGCTCAGGAGTCCGTCCTCACCTTGGCCCTGCACTGGCTTCACTCTCCAGCCGGGACCTGCGAGGTAGACACAGGGCGGGGGGCAGAAGAACCTGCGGAGACATGCAAACAAGCGCAGGACTCGCACGTCCGTCCCCCACTTGACCTTCTCTAGACTTCTCAAAGGCAGCATAAATGGGGCAGGGTCCTTGATGGTTCCTCCAATTTTTCCCACCGCCCTCCCGGGGCTTCTCCATGACCGTGGACCCCATTAACATCTGAACTTTCTTTTATCACTTCTTCCACTCAACCCATTAATCAGCCCTGTCTCCTCCACATTCAAAACATATCCAGAGGGGCGCCTGGGTGGCTCAGTGAGTTAAAGCCTCTGCCTTTGGCTCAGGTCAAGATCTCAGGGTCCTGGGATGGAGCTCTGCATCAGGCTCTCTGCTCAGCAGGGAGCCTGCTTCCTCCTCACTCTCTGTCTGCCTCTCTGCCTACTTGTGATCTCTGCCTGTCAAATAAATAAATAAAATCTTAAACACACACACACACACCCAGAATCCAAGGGTCTCTTACCACCTCCACCTGAATCCCAACAGCTGTCAGTTTTGCCTGGACTGCAGCATCAGCCCTCCGCGGCTCTCTCCCCTTCCACCCCCCACCCCAACCTGCTTTGCACAAAGCAGTGGCACCGTCTTTTCCTTTCTTTAAAAGCCCTAGTCAATCATAATGCTTTTCTTTCTAAAACCCTTCGGTGGTTTAAATTCGAACTCCTCACATAATGTGGCCCCTGCTTTACCTCTCTGACTTTAATCCCTGTAACATCCCTCTCCTTTTCTATTTCCAGCCCCTCTGACTTCTTTTGCACCAGAATAGGCCAAGCTGGTACAGCTTCAAGGTGTGTGCATTTTCTTTTCTCATTAATGGGAGCACACTTCTCCTGGATTTTCTCCAGTCTGAGTCTTTTTCACGTTCGTCTCAGGTCAGCTGTCACCTGCTTAAAAGGCTTGCCCACCATCTTGACATTTCTAGCTCAAGTGCCCCCCCCCCTTCAGTTTCTGCTACATTATGCTATTCTATCACTCTTCTAGCTTTTCTCACGATCTGGAAGGATCTTGATCACTGATCTGTGGGGAGTTTGTGGTCTGTCTCTTGCCCACTACAGTGAAGATGCCTTGAGAGCAGGGGCTGTACCTGGCACCTGGAGCTGTTAGGTGCTGGGCCCAGTGCTGTCCAGCGAGTCTGGCACCTGATAAATGCCCACTAAGTCCTTGGTGAATGACAGAAGGAATGAATGGATGGATGGATGAGTGAGTGGGGACTGTGGAATCACAGGAGGTTCCAAAGTGGGAGCTAGTAGGGGCTGATGAAAAAGGCTAGTGATTGGCCAAAAGTTGAGCCCCGAGTCCTCCCCAGGGTTCTAAAAGGCACCAAACTGGGAGGCAAGCATAGAGTGGAAGGTGGCCGCTTGGAGGGGCTGCTGAGGCACCTACCGCTTCTCATTTCCATAGGACTTCTGGGCTACCTTGGCGTGCAGGATCCGCACAGTCTGCGCACCCTGTTGCTGCAGGCACTGGCGCACGCCTTCCCTCAGGACCGTCACATGCTCTGGGGAGGACCTGGGAGTGGGGGCAGGCCGGCGGGGCAGCAGCGATTGTTAGGGGAGAGCGGGCATGGACCCCAGCAAGCAGGTTGAATTCAATGCAATGCATGGGGGCAAGGGACTAATTTAGTTCTGCTTCTGACCCCCCACCCCACGCCCTCTTCACCGGGGATCAGGGAGGGGAAGCGTTAGGCAAGAGAGGGGATTTGGGTGTAAGTTTGGGTGTAAGTCATGGGTTAAATTCTTAGGTTGCCAGGTACTCAATGAGGCCAAACGGAACCCACCGCCCACCAGGACCACCCAGGCACCACTCCGCAGGTCTGGCGCTATGCCCGTGCCCTGTGCAGCCTGAAGCACTGCGTAGAGGCCCCAGCGGCACAAAGGCCACGCTTGTGCCCACCTTGGGATGGAGACTGAGTATGGGAGGGTGCATGGTTTCCTTCCACTTTGAGGGGGCCCACCCCAGTGACATCTGGATGCGAGGGAGAAGAGTTTTGCTGGACCCCCGGGGCCCAGAGTGCTCTCTTGCTTGTCCTCAGAAGCTTGGAAACATGGAAGCTCCCCAGCCCCCAAAGTGTCCCCAGGATCCTGGGAGAAACATTTGAGTCCTTCAGGGGTCAAAGCACCCCTCCTAACCCCCTTTCTCCCAAGAGGAGGGGCCTGTTATTGTCGTAGCCTTCCTTCCCTTAATTACAGGACCTCCACAATCAAGGGACTGGGCCAGCCAGAGTCCAGCGGCCTGGGGGTTTTGGGGAGCGAGGGTGGTGGGCTGGCCCAAGGCTTGAGCAATCGCAGAGATACGATGGGGGAGTCTGCGAGGGCAGAGATTTGAGGGACCACCAGCGGATGGGGCCTGGGGAGCCATGCACCCTGCGGCCGCCCTTCTGAACCCTTCACCCTGGCGCAGGACCGGAGTCCGGGGCTTCTCCTTCCTCCTGGAGGGGGCAGCGGAGGGCAGGAGCCCGGCCGCGCCCTCGAAAGCGGGGCTCGGCAGCCGGCCGCGGGAGCCAGGCCCCGCTCCGCCCCTTGGGGCTCTACTCCGGGAAGGGCCTCAGAGGCTTCCGACACATTCCGGCGGCCGAGAACGGAGCCGCCCAGCCTCCCGCTGGGAGCCGAATTCCGACCCCGCAGCTCGCGCCGCCTGCTCCCGGGGTGGCAGGCGCAGGGGCGCCGCGCTGGCCCCGCCCCAGCCCTCCGAGGAAAGGGGAGCGCTCGCTGCGGGTGGGAGGGGTCGCTGCCCGCGCTCCCCCTCCCCACCGCCAGCCCCGGGTTAAATGCGGCCGCCGCCTCGGCTCGCTCCAGCCGCCTGGCAGTCCCCACCTCGGGCACGCTGCCTGCGCCGTTACCTGGTCCAATTGCCCGGGAGGCTCCGCCCGTGGGCTCCGCTCTGCGGCCGCGCCTCCGAGCTGTCCGGAAGGCTCAGGTGAGTCAAAGGGCCTGGGGGCGCTGAGGGGTCTGCGGGGGAGCAGGCGTCAAGCCAGACCGGGCGACCGTGTTTTACCGCGGCTGTACCACTGACGGAGCCCCCATCTGACTTGCAGTGCCCTTCGTCATTTCTGTGGGGTCCTTAACCAAGTTCAACCTCCACCAACAAGGCCACCATGGGTAGGGGGACTTCCACCCAATCGCCTCCCTCGAGGAACCGCCAAGAACGTCCCAGCGGTGTTTATTCTTCAGCCAACTCTTGGGGGGTTATTCACAGACCTCTCCTCCCTTTCGAGCCTGGTGTCCGCACCCTCAGGCATTTCTGAATCTTCCCAACTTTAGGATTAACCCCTCAGAGAAGCGCAGGGCTCTAGTGTCAGACCTGTCACCCCACTGCTGTGTGGCTTTGGGCAAGACACTAGTCTCTGGACCTTACTTCCCCCTCCGTGGAATGAGAGGGTTGGGAAGGTGATGGGCTTTGAGGCAGTCGCTATTTTAACTCTCTAGGATTTCTGGGGTGGTGGTGGGGGGGCGACACGTGGGCTCAGGCCAAGAGCAGGATAAGGGGGAATCTTAATCAAGATTCGGGCTCCCGAGGCTTCTGCAGGTGGGAAGAACGGGAGGTGACAAAGGTCCCTTCTCTTGGGCCCCTCACGCCCCAGAGGTGCTGGCCCTGGCTATGGCCCAAGCTAGGGAAGGCCTTCCGCACCCTCCAGTTTCCAGCGGCAGCTGACACATCTGGCTTACTCAACCTCCCACCACGGGCCCTGCCAGAGGGATTTTTGTTCTTCTACTAGGCCTGAAAGGCGAGGGCGGAGAGGATCTGCGTCGGAAAGGCCGCCTGGAGTGAGCGAGCTGTAGGCACCCGACCTTGCTCAGAATAGGCCCATTCACGGAATTGGGGGAGGGGGGTAGAGGGGCTGCGGTTGGGTTAAGGCAGCTGATCCCCTCTGCCAAGAAACGAGCAACAGAAAAACGGCTAAGGCAGGGGTGCCTGGGTGGCTCAGTGGGTTAAATCCTCTGCCTTCGGCTCAGGCCATGATTCCAGAGTCCTGGGATTGAGCCCCACATTAGGCTGTCTGCTCTGCAGGTAGCCTGCTTCCTCTTCTCTCTCTCTCTCTGCCTGCCTCTCTGCTTACTTGTGATCTCTGTCTGTCAAATAAATAAATAAAGTCTTAAAAAAAAGAAAAAGAAAAAGAAAAATGGCTAAGGCAGCTTCAGCATGGGGCGGGGGTGAGGCGGGGTACAGAGCAGTAGGAGTGGGGTACAGAGCAGTAGGAGGAGATGTAAGGAAGAGAGGTTTAATGACTCGGAGGAGTCAGGTTGCTAGGCAGCCAGGCAGCCCAGAAGGGAGAAGGGAAGCCAGGAGTCCCGGGTTCTAGTCGCAGGTTCCTTTACAGCTTGGCGGGCAGCCTTCTTGGGCCTCAGTTTCCCCATCTGTACACGGAAATCCTTCGGGATTATCAAGGGCCGTCGCCAAGGGCAGTGGAAGAGTGAGCGCTCACCTGTTGCCCGTACAGGGTCCATGGCCACACTCGGGCCCCACTCACCGCTCTCCGGGCTCATCCAATGCAGCTGTCCCCGGAGCCCTGCGCGCCCCTGCTTCTTGGCCCTTGTGCGGGATATATCCTGCCCCGGGCTTATCTCCAAGGCCTCCGGGCTCCCGTCCACTGTTTGCTCTGGGCAGGGGCACCTGCTAGGCAGATGTGGGCTTCCCACGGCTACCTAGCCAACGCAGCCAGACCCAGGAAGACGCCCCCTGGCGGCCTCTCCTGAAAGCAGGAGGGAAGCGGAGGCGCCAAACTTGGTGGCGGGGTTTGGCCTCGGTGCTGCGGGTCCCCAACCCTCACAGACGCGTGAAAGGGCGCGGTTCTCCCCGGCGGCCTGAGGCTTGGCGATGCATGTTTGAGTGTGTACATTCGTGTGTGCGCGCGCGTGCGTGTGTTGTTAGGACGGCCACGCAGAAGTGCCGTAGGTGAGGAGGGGAAGGGGGCGAGGAGGGGGAGTGGCTGGCTTTCGTCTGCAGAGGTTCTCCCTGGAGGAGGGCGCGCGGAGTGGAACACGCCGCTGGTTTGGGGAACCGCTTCAGCATAGGACTGTACCGTGGTGAACCACTTCCTTGCCAAGCGACTTTGGGTGCCGGAGTTTACCTTTTCTGTGACTGTTTCCTTATCTGTACAATGGGAACCGTATATAGAATTGCCGAGAGGATTAAATGTCCGAGTGCATAAGAAGCATTTAACACTGTGCTCGGTATTCAGAAAGGTCTTTTTTCTTTTTCATTTATTTTTGTTTTTGTTATTTTTTTGAGGGTCTTTTCTTTTTAAATGTTTTATTTTTTTAAATCTACTTTCTATTTATTTACTATTCTGCAATTCGGCAGACTAGAATTCCTTGTATTGCCCAGCACTGTAAATGCAATATTTTTCTATTATGACAAACTTCAAACATACACAAAGGTAGAGAGATTAGTAAAAAAAAAATTAAAAAATCCATAATTCTTCTCCCCCTCCAAGTGCCCATCACCCAGAATAAGAGTTCCATAAACATTATTGCTTTGCTTTTTTCTTTGTACCCTCCAGGCTCCAACACTTCTGTTCCCTGCCACTCAAGCACCATGAGGGGCCTTCTGTGCTCGCCACTGCTCATGTTGCTGCTTTTTCTCCAGCCCTGGGAAACCCAGCTCCAGTTTGCAGGTGAGTGGGGCTCAGCCCTCACCAACAGGGGGAAGGGAGCAAAAACTGGTTATCCCTCTGCAGCCAGCTAGGTCTGCTGGGGAGAGAAAAAGCAAAGGTTCTGAAATCATAAAGGGGCTGGGTTCTAGTTCACAGCTTCCCCTCTCTGGGACTCAAGTTTCCTTACCTGTAGGATGTGGCTTAGAGGTGACAAAGTTGTGCTCACGCAAAACTGCCCATTGGCGTTTAATTTAATTTAATTTTTAAAAGATTTTATTTCTTTATTTGACAGACGGAGATCACAAGTATGCAGAGAGGCAGGCAGAGAGAGGAGGAAGCAGGCTCCCTGCTGAGCAGAGAGCCCGATGTGGGGCTCGATCCCAGCACCCTGGGATCATGACCAGAGCCGAAGGCAGAGGCTTTATTTAACCCACTGAGCCACTCAGGCGCCCCTAATTTTAAAAAGTTAATTAAAAAATCCGGAGACTTCACATACAAATCCCGATCTGGGACTTCTCTTGAAAAATCCAAGGATCTGTTAACTTGGGGTCCACATTTGGCCGTAGGAGGGATACGGGTGTCCGCCAGCCTAACCCAACCAGTTCACTCATTTATGTTAACTGCCTGGTCCGTATAGACATTTGAGATTGCCATATCCCTTCACCTACTCTCGAATTGTAGAATACCTCTTCAGAACATCCCTTAGAGCTGTAAGATAGAGAATTGGGGGAAATCTGGCCCAGGCCCTTAGCAAATGCTAAGTGAATGTATCTAACTCGCATCTGCTAGGTTAATTCTGCGCTAAGCGCTGTGACCCCTGGGATGGCACCACTTCGCCCTGGGTTTCTTGGGGATCTCCTCCAAGATGAGGTTTTGCAGACCTAGGAAAGTCCTTCCTGATCTTCTCGAAGGTCCCAGGTGTCGGACGGGACCCCTGGATTTGGTGTTCGTGATTGACAGCTCGCGCAGCGTGCGCCCCTTTGAGTTCGAGACCATGCGGCAGTTCCTGGTGGGCCTCCTCCGCGGCCTGGACGTGGGGCCCAATGCCACGCGCGTCGGCGTGATCCAGTACTCGAGTCAAGTGCAGAGCGTCTTCCCACTCGGCGCCTTCTCGCGACGCGAGGACATGGAGCGCGCCATCCGCGCGCTGGTGCCGCTAGCTCAGGGCACCATGACCGGGCTGGCAATCCAGTACGCCATGAACGTGGCCTTCAGTGTGGCCGAGGGCGCGCGCCCGCCGGAGGCGCGCGTACCGCGCGTCGCTGTCATCGTGACCGACGGGAGGCCCCAGGATCGCGTGGCTGAGGTGGCGGCGCAGGCGCGCGCCCGGGGCATCGAGATCTACGCGGTGGGTGTGCAGCGCGCCGACGTGGGCTCCCTGCGGGCCATGGCGTCTCCCCCGCTGGACGAGCACGTCTTCCTCGTTGAGTCCTTCGATCTTATCCAGGAGTTTGGCCTGCAGTTCCAGGGCCGGCTGTGTGGTGAGTTAGGGGAGCCCTGGAGCGAGGCGCGCACTCCCCAGCCGCTTGGATGCGCCTTCCCTCCACGTAAATAACATTCCGTCCCGGGAGGCACCGCCCACTCCTGCGTTAGCTCCGCCCACCAGATGGTGGCTAGGCGCCGGGCTGCCGCAGGCTGTTTCAAATTCCAGCTCTGCCCACTTTTGCTTAGGCTTCGCCCACAAGAAACAACATTTAGCGTGCCTGCTCACCCGGATGAGCTATTGTGGTTTACCACAGGCCTAAGGTCAAACTCCAAAATCGCCCTCGACACAAAAAGCACCGCCTTTCGAAGCTGAGAACAATCGCCCACCCGAAGAGCCAAGTCCCGCCCACATGGGCATGGCCCCGCCCACTGACACTTTAGTTCCTCCCACAATGCTGCAGGTCTGGCCTAGTCACGCCTTGAATTAATTCACCCACCTTGATTTAGTACCTCTCCACCTCCTCTGTCTTGTCCCTGAGCATTCCTGCCCTCTGTCACTGACGCATTTAGCCCGGTGACCCCTTCTGAGCCTATTCAGGGGAGCTACACAGGCCCTGTTCTTTCTCTAAGCCCTCCCATCTGGCCTGGCCCTCTCAAATGAGACTTGTCCCCTCTAAAGTTGTACTTGTGTTTGGTGCCTTCCTCTGACCCCACCCAGCCTTTTCTTGTTGGAGGGTTCTGCCCATCTGTCCCTCGCTGATTCTACTGTTGTGTGTCCTCAGGAAAGGATCTGTGTGCTGAGGGGGGACACGGCTGCCAGCACCAATGTGTCAGCACCCCGGGCACGTTCCACTGTGCCTGCAACCCTGGCTACCAGCTAGCTGCAGATAACAAGAGCTGTTTGGGTGAGAGCTGCCCCTGCCCCGAGTCTTCTGTGGCTCCCTATTGCTCCAGGATTAGACCAATGAGTCTGGAAGGGCTTTTGGAAGTAGAAGTTCAGTGCCCTTACTTTATGGGTCCAAGAAAGGGACAGTATTGCCTGCAGCCACACAATTCCTTGATGAAATCTTGACCCCACAGTTAAGTGTGCTTTTTACATCATTCTTTCCTTTATTTCAGCCTTGTCTCCTCCTGGCCTCCCAAACTTGTTTGTGAATTCTCACATGGATATCTTCTTACTGTTTCTGTTACTTAGACACTCCCTGGTGCGGTCTTCAGTTAGGGTCTCCATACTCCGCCCTACACCTCTATATACACTGTTCATTTCTGCTTCTGCATCTCAGCTCTTTCTGAGCTGCCCTTGCTACTTCTTTCTGCAAATGCTTCAAGGCTTGGTTCTTCATTTTTGTCTTCTGAAAAGCTATGGCACACTATGCCTTCCTTAGACAAATGGAATTTGCTTTTTTGTGTGTATGTGTGTCCACTCCTTTGATCATGATGGCAGCTACCATTCACAGAGTACCGATTTAGTATTAGACAATGCACTTGAAGCTTTCCATATATCAACTCTCAGTCTCATGACAACTGGGGAAAAGAAGTCATGTGTTCCCAATAATGCAGATGTCAGCTGGGGTCTTCTTATTTCCAGAACTTAGAAAAGGCTGCCATGAAGCTTCATGTGATGACTTTTGAACATTTGAATCATTCCCCAACATCTCTGGGAATTCCCCAAGTGCTTACATTCTATGGTCACCTCTCGTTCTGAACTTCTGGGTCCTCACTCAATTTCTCAACCTGCACATGCTTTTCTTGTTTTATGCATGTAAATCAGCCTCTTCTTTGATTTGCACACTCGTGCACACAAGGACATGTGTGTGTACATGTAAGTTGTGCATATGTCCATTTTACTAAGGATGGGGGTGGACAGAGGTGTGAGTTACATCTAAGTAAATTCAAACATACACACATGAAAGAAACACCCACTATTAATAATTAAATATTAGACACCCTTGATCCCCAAAGTCCTGTTGCCCCATTAGAAGTGATTTTTCACTGGCAACCTCAGCCCATGCAGGAACTCATGCTCACTCTCTCTCTCTTGTTCATCCTCTCTCCACTCCCATCTCTTTTCTAGGAACCCAAAATTCTCACTTTTTTCATGCACGACAATCTGTATCTCCCCAGTTCCTATTTTCCAGCTCAGCTCTGGGCTATCTTTGCACATCTCAACCATCAAGATACTCAGCAGGCAATAATAGTTCACCCTCCTTAGAAGGAAGTTGTAAATAGCAATTGTTCTCTTCCATTATATTCCCATTTTGCAGATCGAGAAATGGAGGCTCAGTAGGTAGTGGCAAAGCCTGGTCCACCTCTGTATCAGTGAGCATCTTGAGGGCAGGGGCTCTGTCTTCTGCAATTGTCAATTCTGGTTCTTATGCCTGGCTTAGTAAGGGGCACATTAGGAGGCAGCTGGGTTTTGAGTCAGGAGAGCCACCTGGCCCACTAGGAAATCGGAGATGCCTGGGTACCACCCCAGACTAATTAAGTCAGGATCTTGGGGGGTTGGGGTCCAGGCATAGGTATTTTTTTGAAAAGCTCCTCCAATGACCGTTCTGTTGGGGCTGAGAAGTGCAGCCCCTTCCAGGGCAAGTGCTGACCTCACCTCTTCCTCAGCCGTTGACCTGTGTGTTCAAAGGACCCACGGCTGTGAGCATCACTGCATCAGCTCCCCAGGGTCCTATTTCTGTCGCTGCTGAGCTGGCTTTGTACTCCAGCAGGACCAGGGAGTGAGCAAGCCCCACCCCTTGCATCCTGGACTGAGGTCCGTGATGGCTCCAGTCAGAAGCGACACCTTGTTCTTGCTCTTCCTTCCCACCAGTCGTTGACCACTGCAGCTTTGGGAACCACAGCTGCCAGCATGAGTGTGTTAGCACCTTTGGTGGGCCACGGTGCTACTGCAGAGAGGGCCACGACTTGCTGCCCGATGGGAGGAGCTGTCAGGGTGAGGAGGGGTCTCTTGCGTTTGTGCAGAGGGGCAAGGGATCTTGGCTGGTGGAGTCCACCTTGATCCATCTTGACTCATCTCTCCTTGAAGCCCGGGACCTCTGCAATGGTGTAGACCATGGATGCGAGTTCCAGTGTGTGAGTGAGGGCCTCTCTTACCGCTGCCTGTGCCCCGAGGGCCAGCAACTCCAGGCAGATGGCAAGAGCTGCAACCGTGAGTGATGAGTGGGAGGGTGTTCTGTCTGCCCCGACCCCCCCCCCCCGCCTTCCCCCCTCCTCTCCCCGCCCACATTATGAGCATCCTTGATTCTGTGGCTCAAGGGTGTGCTGGGAATGTGTGAGTGTTGGTGATGGTGGGGTGGGGGGTGGAGGGCATGCTGTATCCGGCCTCCATCTCTTTCCCCTCAATCCTCTACCCTGCTGTCATGGTTAATATCAAAAATACACATTTGCTCCTATTTCCTCCTCGCTCGAGAGTCTTCTGGGCTTGCCAGTGCCTGCCCCTGAATGCAGATGCCTTATCCCTGAGTTTTTCAGATGGTGGGTGCAGACACCTTAGTGAATAATGAAATCAAATTAAAATTTTTAAAAGGAGAAAACAGAGCTTACTGCATGTGGAAAGAATAACTATTGTTTCATGAAATTTAATTATACGTGCGCATCCGAAGGGTATCCTGTTGTACTATTATTGCGACTGTGGGGTGCGATCAAAATTTTGAAACCACTGCCTCGCCTCATCTCAACCTGGTCAGCAGGTCTCCTAGCACACCTATTCCTCCTGGAAGAACAAATCAGATGTTACCACCTCCATGCAACCTTCTTGCCCAACTCCAGGAAGAGAGAATTATTCCTACCTTGGGCTCCCTAAATGCCCCTCTGCTAGCACTTTCCTTGGCTGTAGCATAGGGCATGTCTGACTGCTCTGTTCTGGCCTGATTTCCTTTGGATCCCAGTTATGTTAATTTGTTGTTGTTATCCCCTTCAGGGCCTAGCGAAGTCTCCAGTTCAGAATAGGGGAGGTAACTTTGTAGAGTTATTTAGGAGCATGGGTTTTGGGATCAGACCGAGCTGGCTTCAAATCCTGCCCAGTCACTATTAGCTATGGAGTCTGGAGCAAATTATCCTTCAGAACCTAAGGTTATATAAAGTGGGGATAATACCTAAGATTATTGGGAGGATTGAGAAAAAAAATATATGAAGCACCTAGCCCAATTCCTGGCACACAGTAAGCTGTCGAATAATAATGTTTTTGTTTTTATTTATTGTTGTGGTTGTTTATATATTAACAACGTATGTTTTTCAATGTATATTATTTTGATAAATTTATTATTGTCATAAAGTTTTATTAATTTATTATTATTACCATTATTATCTAGTATAGTGCCTGGCACAGGAAGGACTTCACACATGGTACCTGTTATGTAATAAATGTGAATGACCAGGTGGGTAGAGGGTAGCCGCCAGCACAGGATCGGTCCCCCAGTTGAAGCTCTTCTCACCTTACAGGGTGCCGGGAAGGCCACGTCGACCTGGTTCTGCTCGTCGATGGCTCCAAGAGCGTGCGCCCGCAGAATTTCGAGCTGGTGAAGCGCTTCGTGAACCAGATCGTGGACTTCCTGGACGTGTCCCCCGAGGGCACGCGCGTGGGGCTGGTGCAGTTCTCGAGCCGCGTGCGCACCGAGTTCCCGCTGGGCCGCTACGGCACCGCGGCCGAGGTCAAGCAAGCGGTCCTGGCCGTGGAATACATGGAGCGCGGCACCATGACGGGGCTGGCGCTGCGTCACATGGTGGAGCACAGCTTCTCCGAGGCGCAGGGCGCACGGCCCCGCGCCCTCAACGTGCCTCGCGTGGGTCTGGTCTTCACCGACGGCCGCTCCCAAGATGACATCTCGGTGTGGGCCGCAAGGGCCAAGGAGGAAGGTGGGCTTGCGCGGGACGCACTGGCCTGGGGTTAGGTGGGATGTGGAAGACGGTCTTAACTGAGGCCTGGGGCGCCCCCTGTGTCTCTCCATCTCCCCCCCCACCCCGCCCCGCAAACCCCGACCCTGTAGGCATCGTCATGTACGCTGTGGGCGTGGGCAAGGCGGTGGAGGAGGAGCTCCGGCAGATCGCCTCGGAGCCCGCAGAGCTGCACGTGTCCTACTCCCCTGACTTTGGCACCATGACGCACCTGCTGGACAACCTCAGAGGCAGCATCTGCCCGGGTGAGCGCATCTGACTTCTCTCAGTGCCCAGCCTCCGAGCTTCCTCTCTCCTATCCAGCCCTGTTCCCTTGGTAGAGTTATGGCTAGGGGTCGGACTCACTAGTTAGACCCCTGTTACTCCAAGTGTGGTCCCTGGACCAGCGGCAGACTTGTCACCTGGTGGCTTGTTAGAACCGCAGCATTTCCAGAGCTCTCCAGACCGAAAGAATCAGATTCTGTACTTTAACCAGACCCTTGGGTGATTCCCAAGGACGTCAGAGCTAAGCACTAGACAGGGCTGGCTTCCTGCCCCTCACATTAGTGGGTGTTCACAGTAGTCTGAGGAAACTTTTTCCAAGGCATGCCAGAGTCCTTGCTAGCAGAGTCACCTCACATGTTCTTTTATGACGTGTTGGAATTCAACTACAGGGAGCCGGAAAAGTGACAGAACTGAGTGTTCCAAGTCTGCAAAGACATGTATTTTTTATTTTTTAATTTTTAATTATTTTTACAATATCACCCATAAATTCAGTCCCTCTACTTCATCTGGTGCTCAGTTGAAGAAAAAAGGACCAACTCTCTATGTGGAGGAGAAGCGGGCTGTTGAACCTGTGTACTGTACTTCACAGATCATATAGGGAACTTCTCGGGGGTAATTTTTACCACAGAGTCTTCAGACTCTAACCCAGGCCAGATGTGACTCTTTCACATTACCAGGCCCCTCCAGAGCTAGGTTCAGTAGCTGGCCTAGTTGGGCTGGCCTAGAGAATCTGTAGTTTAAAAAAAAAAAAAAAACTTTAAAAATATATATGTACATACACATACATACATTTATAAAATACATATGCATATACATATACATAAAGTATACACATGTAAACACCCAGGTGTATGTCTGTGCATATACATAATACACATACACACCTACCTCCCTCTGTCCCTCTTCCTCTCTCTCTCCAGACTAACTCTAATAATTCGCTAGAGTATTGTGGAAGCACTGGATTAGCTGCTCTGTCAGGGCCCTTCCAGTCCTGACGCTTATGTCCCCTGCAGTGTGACTTTGGGCAAGTTACTTAACCTCCACCCCTACCATAACTTCCTTCTCCTGCAACAGGGGTGCCCTGGCTGCCCAAGCTTGCTTCCAGCTCTAAAATTCTAAGAGAAATTTGGGGTCCGTGGTAAAGCTCTTCACCAATTGGCTGTGTGATCCTGGGCAGATCTTCCCCTTTCTTTGGCCCCTGGTTTCCCCAGCTGTGAAGACAGGCATCTTTGCAGGACCTTATCAGTACCATTGATGACCTATCATACAGCAATCTGCTAAGGGTCCAACTAGACTAAGAAATTGCTCTTAAATCATAAGAACAACTCTTTTGTGAAGGTATTGTGCTGTTATATGAGAAAGGGCACCCATTTACAAAATTTTGGTGAATCTAAGATACCGCCCATTATGACTTCCCATTATTTTATATATCGCTAAAAAAAAAAAAAGGTGCCAGATTTAATTGTAAGGCACATATTTTGATTTCAGGAATGTTGAAGTGTGTGCGGAAATAGAGTTGGATCACTGGTTTTTGTTTGCTTGTTTGGGTCAGTGGCTTTTATTTTTATTTTTTTAAAGATTATTTATTTACTTATTTGAGGGAGAGAGAGAGCACGAGTGAGAGGTAGACACAGGGGGAGAAACAGTCCTTGATGATCAGGGAGCCTGATGCAGAGTTCGATCCTGAGATCATGACTTGAGGAGAAGGCAGACGCTTAAAATAACCGACTGAGCCACCCAGGGACCCCTGGATCAGTGTTTTTTAAACATCAGTGTGGAGGGTTTAAAACACCATTTGCTGGACTCCAACCCTGGAATTTATGACTCGGTAGGTCTGAGGTGGAGTCTGATAACTTGCATTTCTAATAACTTTCTAGGTGGTACTGATGGTGCTGGTCCAGGGACCACACTTGGAGAATTACTGGTCTAATTGAAATACACAATAATGTATATACTTGAACTAGGCAATACACTAGATCTTCTCTCTCTAATAAGGTGGAAACACGTGCCCACTTAAATTACTTTTAAAAGTTCAAAATTTTAGTTCTTTAATCACATTAGCCACAGTTCAAATGTTAAATAGCTGCACGTGTCTTGTGGGTATGCACTGGGCAGACCAGAGACAGACGATTCCCATCACCGCATGAAGTTTCATTTGGAAAGTGCCACTGTCATTTGGACTCTCCCTACTCAAAGTGTGGTCCCCAGACCAGCAGCACCAGCATCCCTCGGTAGCTAATTAGAAATGTGGAGTCTCCGCTCTTTGACCATTCAGAATCAGAATCGATATTTTAACAAGATCTGGTGATTGCACAGAGCACAAAGGTTTGAGAGATACTCTTCAAAGATGTTCACACACGCGCGCGCGCGCACACACACACACACACACACACAGTCACACACCATAGAATCCTCAGCACCACCAATAAATAGGTTTCCCACTGTACCCATTTTTACACACAAGGAAACTCAGGCTTAGAAAGGTTGCGTGAGTTTTGCAGTATTCACGCCTGCCTAGCTGGTATTCACCCCAGGTCTGTTTGAATCCGAAGCCCACATACTCAGCCACAGGCGGGTGCAGGTGTATCCGAGGCCCTTGCCAGGGCCGGCTCGTCCTCCTGCAGATTCTCATTCCCCTGACTTTCTGTGCCCTGCTGGCAGAGGAGGGCATCGGCGCGGGCACAGAGCTTCAAAGTCCCTGCGAATGCGAAAACCTCGTGGAGTTCCAGGGCCGCACGCTGGGGGCGCTCGAGAAGCTGACGCAGAACCATATCCTTTGAGGGCGGAGGGGAGGGGGGCCGGGCTGGAGCGCGGGGGTGTAGGAACCCCCGAGACCCCCAGCGGCTTCCTTAACCGCTCACTGGCCCAGCTGACGGCGCGCCTGGAGAATCTGGAGAACCAGCTGGCCACCCAGAAGTGAGGGCCGCCGGTGGCTGGGAGCCGGGCAGGAGCGCGGCCCCGCGGACTGTGCCTTCGGGGCGCCGTCGGGGCACCGGGGGGAGCCCCCAGGACTTGGGCTGTCGAGAAGGGGGCGCTGGCGGGCTCCCCGGCGCTGCGCTGGAGCTGGCCTCGCCTGGACCAGAAGCCGGACTGCGGGGAACCGAGGGGGCGCTACGTCCGCACGCCCTCGCTGCGTGCTGCGCTCAGTTCTTTGTTGGATTTCCTTTATGTTTTTTCTTAAAAAAATTTTTTTGTTGTTGTTGTTTTGTTTCCACGGGGTCGGTTTGTGGGTCTTGCTGGGCCGCCAGGGGGAGGGGAGGACAGACGGAGCGCGCTCCGGCGGCGCCGGGGCGGCGGCTTCTCGGAGAAAGGCGCATTGTGCGGGGGTCGGGCTCGGGGGCAGGGGGCTGAGCGCTGCTTTCCCCCTTGTTTATTCAGCGGCGAACAGACGGCTCCTTATGTGGGCTGCGGGGAGGGCGGAGGGGCTCAGCGCGCACCCTTGGGGTTTGAGCAGGACTGCGCCCCTCCATCCCCCAGCGGATGGAGCGCTTCTTTCTCTGGCCGTGCTTATCTCCTGGTGACTCCAGATTGGGCTGAAAAACTGCTAGAACTGGGTTGGGGAGTCGCTGAACTCCTAAATGGACGGGATGGGCAGTTAGGGTGAGTGTCGCTTGGATACCTCCCTCCTCCACTACGAAGGAAGAAGAGAAGGTATCAGCCAGGATTTCTAGCCAGAGCAGCTGCTCAGGCTGTGACCCGCCCTCTTCACCCCTCCCCCGCACCCCATAAACAAAAACAAAAGCCAACCCTCTATCAGGAGAGAGCCCAGGTGCATATAAGAAATTGCTAAGACTAAAATACTCCAGTTCTCCAGATTTTGGCCATTTACTCTGGGTTTGTTTCCTTATCTGTAAAATGGGGCTTGAAATTGTTACCCCCAGGCATGATGGTGAGAATGGAGGAAATTATTCCAAGGCATCTGAACTGTGCCTGGTACGTTAGGCCCTCAATTAATGGTAGCTATTAATCTTAACAAGAGTTAACACATTTTGTCTTGGGCATTACTCCAAGTGATTTGCAGATGTTTCCATTTTATCCTCAGACAACCTTATGAGATAGGAATTATCGCCTTTATTATCCCCATTTGATAGGGAGGAAACTGAAGCATAGAGAACTTAAGTAAGTTTCCCAAGGTCACAGAACTACTAAGAAGCAGAACCAAGGTATATTAGTTTCCTGTGGTTGCCGTGACAAATTGTCACAAATTCAGTGGCTTTACACAACACACATTAATTACCTTATAGTTCCGGAGTTCAGAAGAGTAAAACAGGCAGGCAGGGCTACATTGCTTCCAAAAACTTCTGTTTTCTTGCCTTTTCCAGCTTCTAGGAGCTCCCGATTTCCTTGTTTTGTGGCCTGGTGTCACCTCACCTTCTGGCATCACACCTCCTTCTGGGACTCAGACCCTCCTGTTTCCATTTTACAAGGACCCTTGTGATTATACCCAGATAATCCACACTCTCTCCATCTCAATCTCTGACTTCATCACTGCTGCAAAATCCCTTTGCCACATCAGGTGACATAGTCACATGTTCCAGAGACTAGAGTATGGACATCTTTGGCGGGGGAGGCATGGTTGTTATTCTGCCTACACACGGGTCTGAAGCCCCACACATTGACCTCAGAGCAGACCTCTGAAGCACGTCGATGCCCTGCACATTGCTAGGCTTGAAGGGGGAGAAACATAATTGAGAAAAGCCCATGGTGGGGGCAGGCAGCTCACCCCTGAGGCAGTGAGGTGCCCCCGACTATCCCTGCAGCAGAAGGGGGGAGCTTCAGGTGAGAACATGGAGCAGGTGTGTAAGGGCAGGTAAGCTGAAAGAGATCCTGGAGGAGGAGGCCCGGAACCCAGACCGAATTCATGGCTGGAGTTTCTGCATGGCACACGCCAGTGGGTCAGGGGTGACTGGCGTATGGGGGAGCAGGATGACTGAGATCTTCCCCACAGGTGAGCTGAAGTGGCACAGTGCCAGGCATGTGCTCATTGGCACACCAGATCTAGAGGACGGGATTGCTTGCCCAAAGTCACACAGTGAGAGCGCCCCAGCCGGATGAGGCAGGAACCTGGGGATTTTGATGAGAAGCGAGTCCTCAACAGATGAGGGGAGCACTGAGGGCACAGGGTGGCTCCCTCCTTTCCTCCAGCCCAGCACCGGCCAGGACCGCCTTCTCTGGCTTTTCTTTCCTCCCCGGCTCTTTCCCGCTGTAGTCTCCCTAGTGGCCACTGGGTGGCGCCCGGAGCTCTGACTTGGAGTTGGGTCTCAGAGCCCTAATTGGCACTTGGCACCTGGCTCTTGGCCTGATGAACCGAGCCTGCCCTTCCATAAGTTCCTCCTTTCCTCTGAGACCTCTTCCTCTCTCTGGAAGACCCACAACCCCAGCCTAAGAAGCTGCTTCTGTTCCTCAGGCATTGGCCATAGACCGGCCCGGCTACTCAGCAGCTGTGTGTCGGTGTTGACAGCTGTTGGTTCCCTTGCCCATCTCCCAACTCGCCCTCTCTCATTTCCCTTTCCTCTTCTCCCCTCTACCCTTTGGATAAGAACGAATGTCCCACAGATGGATAACTAGCCCTTGCTTCTTTGTTTGCACCCGCCTCCTTTAAAGGATCGAAGACTTACAAAGGGCTCATTGGTTCAGCAAAACAAATATCCATCAACCCAAGAACAGAAAATAAGAATCCAAGTAACACTGGAGGGAGAGAAACACTGCCAAGCAAGCTTTAGGCTGAGAAAAGTCAGGGAGTCTTCCTTGATTCCAGGCAACCAAGGAGGATATGTGGTTCTCAGAATCTGATAGGACTGGGTACAAGGCAATTATGTGTGTGTGGGGGGGGGGGGGGCTCTTGAGCCCAGGTGTCCTGCAGGGAACTCAGAGCCTGCAGCCCTCTTGGTTCCTTCCAGATCTGAATGTTTAAAAAGGACAGTATCTTCTGCAGAGGTTGGCCATGGAGCTGTTTCTTATCCTTGGTAACGCGCACTAGACATGGTCTCAGATGGGAAAGCCAAGGAGGGCAGGAAAGGCTGCAGCCTCAGCCAGTCCCCCCATCCCCTTTCTGAATGCCACCTCTCTCTGCATTCTCTGCCTCTCTGGTTCCCCATGATTTTTGGCATTTCTATCCTATTCTGGCTCAAAGCTCTTCTCAGTTTCTCTGGTTGGCAAAGCTGCTCTCTTCAAGGGCTATCTACTCTTCTGGATCTTTGGACCCAAAGTAGCAAGAAGAGGGAGAGAAGAAAATTATCAATCACAAAACACCAACGTGCCAGGGACCATGCTATGCTTTGCACCCGCATCGTCTTGTTTAAACCCCTCAACCTACAGAAGGAAAAACAGGTTCAGAAGAGCCCAGTTGTCAAGGTCACAGAACTTCAGAGCTAGGGTTTGAACCCAGGTGTCCCTGATCCCAGAGTGTGCCCCACTTGTATTTCTACCCTTCAAGCCATCAGGGACCAAGTTGAACTTTTGCAAAGAAACTTTTACTGGGAAACCCACAAGCTGGACAAAAGCAAAGCCCAAGGTATGGAAGGGAAGAGGGGGCAGGGTGGTGGTTCTTTGTTGAAGGGTACATCGAGCACATTTAAAACCCGCAGGTCCGGGGCACCTGGGTGGCTCAGTGGGTTAAGCCACTGCCTTTGGCTCAGGTCATAATCTCAGGGTCCTGGGATCGAGTCCCGCATTGGGCTCTCTGCTCAGCAGGGAGCCTGCTTCCCTCTCTCTCTCTCTGCCTGCCTCTCTGTCTACTGTGATCTCTCTCTGTCAAATAAATTAATTAAAAAAAAAAACACACAAAACCCGCAGGTCCACGCCATGAGTCACTGCTCGCTGCTCTTCGCTCTGCTCTGGCCAGTGCCATCTCCACCTGCCCCCAGGCCCTGCTCTGCCCTTCCCAGGTCCCAGGAGAGTCTTTTTCCTGAATAAAACCTTCCGCAGCTACCCTGGAACTCCCCTGCCCCAGCAGGGGGCACAAGGCAGGTGAAGTTTTTTCCCTGGTAGCTGGGCAGGGGTGGGGATTCGTGGAAGGGGCTGGCCGAGGAAAGTAAGAATGCCACCATACAGCACACAGAGGACAGTCAGGTCCATTTTCTCCCAGATGAACAAGAGGATCTCAGGGTGACCTCTGTCGCTATTCTTGGCACGTGCTCGAAAAATACCTTCCCAGTGAGTATTTCTTGAACATCCAGTTCAGAGATACGTTAACTATTATACCAGGCACTGGGGGTGCGGTGGTAAGAAAGAGAATCGTACTCCTCGTCTTCCATTTCTGTTTTAGGAGGGGAAGGCGGACAACAAACAAGTAAATGAATAAAGTTTCAAATAGTGATTGATACTAAGAAAATAATAAAATAAAGGCCGGAGCAGTGCTGTCCAGGAGAATTTCTGTGGCATTGTCAAGTGCTCGCTTCGGCAGCATGTATATATATATCTGCGCTGTCCAATATTAGTAGCCAAACATGGGGCTACTGAGCCCTTGCAATGGGGCTTGTGTGGCTGAGGAATTGAATTTTAAATATTGTCTTAATAATTCCTTCATTAATGAATTACAAGTTAAACAGCCCCACGTGGTTTTTGGCTACCGTATTTGGCAGTGTAGGGAGGGAGAGAGGGGAGGACTTCAGGAGGGCTGGGGAAGGGAGACTGCTCCAGGTGGCGATCTTTGAGCTGAGGTCCCAGTGAGGAGAAGGAGGCCAGACTTGCAGTGTTCTGGGAAGAGTGCAAATTCGAGGCTGCAGACCAGCCCGGTGACCCCAGGGCCAAGGAAAGAAGGTCCCCCCCAGGCTGGAACCTGGCGGGCAGGCCAGCGGGGTGGGAGTGGAACATGGCTGGAGAGACGCCCTGCAAAGGGAGCGGGTCTGGGCGGACTACTGGATGTGCTCCTGGAGGCCCAGCTCCTTCACACCTCTCGGGCTCCTCCGGGGCCCCTCTCTTGCCTGCCTGCTTCTCTCTCTGAGCGTGGGGAGGATCCAATAGGACGAAGTGATGTTTGAATGCTTCCTAAACTTAAAATGCTGTCCAAGCGAGAAGACTAGAGCTCTGGTCCTGAGTGTGGAGCGTTACCTTGGAGCTTGTAGGAATGCATATTCTCAGGTCCTGCCTTAGATCTACCACTTCACCCCTCTGGGAGTGGGCCCAGCAATCTGTGTTTCCACAAACCCCCCAGGTTTGTGAACAGCGGCCCAGGAGGGATGGCATTCGATTCCTCTTCCTCAGCCTCGTTCACAGCTCTCCCCAACAGAGTGCCCCCACAGTATCCCCAGCAACCCCGCCCCAACCCCACAGAGCTCCTTGATGGCAGGTGTCTGTGCTCACCGGCCTCCCGAGCCTCCTCCCTGAAGGACTGGCTCCATTTTTAGCTCCACATACTCAGATTAAGAAAAAACCAAACCAAACCAAACCAACAAACAAAAAAAAAAAAACCCTGGCAAATAAATGCTCTGTGTTAAAAACATTTTTTGCTAAAATAAAACTTGAATACCGCAGAGTATCAAGGGAAAAAAAAATCCCCTCGCTCTCCTAATCCCATTCCCCAGAGGTAACCGCAGGACAACAGCTCCTTGTGATTCTTTCCAGACGTTTCCTGTGCTCACAGAGGCAGCCAGTGCAGGGCCCTGAAGTCAGTCAGTCTGGTTGGTTTGGAATCCTAACTTTGTTTCTTGTTTGCCGAATGTGTTGGACCAGTTGTCTTCGTTTCCTTATTCAGAAGATGGAGTTAATAATAGTACGACCCTCACAGAGTTGTCTTGAGGATTAAATAAATTAATTCAAGTAAACTTTTCAGTGCTCGGCCTCCAGGAAGCACTGTATAAATGATTTCAGTATGTATTTTTATAAACTTCTTTTGGTTTATTTTTGTCTTTTTTCTAAGCCAAATTGTATGCAGCTTTATTAAAGATACTTTTCATAAGCAATCATGGTATTTCAGGAAAGACAGGGCAGACGATCGTCAACAGTAGACAACAACTTTCAAACTCCCTTCTTCAATGGACTGCCACAGCCAGAACCACTGTGAAACCCAATGAAGTCTTCACGGAATGCTCTGAACAGGGAAAGTCCCGAGTGAGGGCTGACCCTTCAGATTTGGCATGTTATTCAGTAACATTTCACAAGCCAACACTGACCTTCAGGAAATGAAAGGAAAATGGCAGAATGATCCATCTGAAGATCCACAAGCCAAAAAAAAAAAAAAAAAAGAACTTTCTGGAAGTATGATCTCCATGGTGACACTGGAATGTCCAGATTACCTGACTGGGTCAAGACTCTGTGGAGGGCAGACAGGGAGAAGAGGACATAAAAAATGAATTTTAGTTTTTCCACACCACAAGGCATTTGTGCCAAGGTGGCTTATGTCTGTCAACACTAAGGAATCTTTCCTTCTGGGAACAAAGAGGAAGTTCTTCAAAACTAAAAAAGAAAGGTGTTTTTCCTCTGGTATTCAATCCAGATTTGGAGACATTCAATTCATGACATATGCCCTTTCCCCAGAACAACAATGAATTGTTCGGTGTACTAATGACATAGCTTAAAAAAAAAAAGTAAAAGAAAATTCTGAATTTTTAGAAAACATGATAAAAAATGGTATTTCACACTGTACAGTTACCAACAATGCACACACACTTCACTTGGCATCTCCTTTAAACTTCTTAAAAAATGGAATCACGCTCCACACATTAGCTGAAACCGTCCTTTTCACTTCCTGCTCTACCTGGGACATTTTTCCCAAGGCTGGACATGCATATCTACGTACAGCATGCCCCACCCATTAGGAAGGATGGTCAGATACAGGTAGATAGAAAATGGTATTTACAAGACACATACCTGACAAGAACACTTAAATCTGACAAAGAGTGCACACAAAGCATTAAGATATGTAAAGATCATCTACAACTCAATCAAAGACTAAACACACACAAAACCACAAAGACCTGAACTGACATTTCACAAAAGAACATATATTAATGGCCAATAGCACATTAAAGATACTCAATGTCATTGGCAGAAAAATGGAAATTGAAACCACAATGAGATACCATTTCATACGTATTAAAATATCTAACAACAACAAAAGAAACCCCTGACAATATCAAGTGTTGGTGAGGATGTGAAACACCTAGAATTTTTTTTTTTAAGAGAGAGTATTGGTGGAGGGTAGGAAAAAGGAGGAAGGAGCAGAGGGAGAGGAGAGAATCTTAAGCAGTCTCCATGCTCAATGCAGAGGGCTCACAGCCCTGAGATTGTGACCTGAGCTGATATCAAGAGTCCAATGCTTTATCAACTGAGCCATCCAGGTGCCCCGGAGTGACCAGAATTCTCACACTCTTCTGGAGAGAATACAAAATGGTACAAGCCCTTAGGAAGCCTGGCTGTTTATAGAAGTTCAATATACGCTTACTCAGACCAGAAATTCCATTCATAAGTGTTTACCCAAAAGAATATAAAGCAGAGGCGCCTGGGTGGCTCAGTCATTAAGCGTCTGCCTTTGGCTCAGGTCATGATCCCAGGGTCCTGGGATGGAGCCCTCACACCAGGCTCCTTGCTCAGCTTCTCCTTCTCCCTCTGCCCCTCCCCCTGCTTGTGTTCCCTCTCTCCCTTTCCCTGTCCGTCAAATAAATAAGTAAAATCTTAAAAGAAAAATATGAAGCAAATATTTATGGGAAGATTTGAAAAGAACGTTCATAGCAGTCAGCTTATAACAGCCTGACACTGGAACCCATGCAAATACCCATCCACAGGAGAACGGATACACAGATCGTGGTATATTCATATGATGGAATACTGTGTAGCAGTGAAAAGGAACAAACTGCACACACGGGGGACAACATGGATAAATCTCAAAAACATTACATTGAGCCAAAGGAGCTGGACACAGAAGAGTCCATAAATATGATTCCATATACCTGACATGCCAGAGCAGGCAACACTGATCTATAGCGAAAGAAGGCAGATCGTTGGCTTTCTAGGGCTGGGACCAGGGAGGGTGGTGAGATTGATTATAAAGGAACTCTCTGGGTGGCTGAAATATCCTGTATCTTATTGGGACACTGCTTACCTGTGCACGTTTATCAGAACTCATCAAACAGTCATTTGACGTTTGTGCATTTTATTGAATATACATCTTAATCTTGAGTGATCTCTTCTCAGTCTTGTCAGGGACCAAAATCATTTCCTCTAGAGAAGAATCTGATTTAGCAATCTGATACGTGGGATGTCTTCTTCTGAGCCCTGGAGGGATTGCCGGAAATGCCCTGGTGCATCTCTGCCATATTCACAAATCGTTGCTGGACAGGGTTATTGGTGGGGAGGGCATTCAAGCTCTCCCAGTCTGTTCACTCTTCTACCACAGAGCTGGACCTTTGCTGCCTTTGTCCCAGAGTCTAGGTCCTGCCTTTCAACACAGACAAGGAAATTCAAGGTTAAGGGGTAGAGGCATGCACTGGGTTTCCACTGGGTCTTAACCCAGAGTCCCAACCATTTTGGGATTGTGATGAGAGATACAGAGGTATGGACTCACTCCTCTGACAAGTCAGAGGTTATCTGCATACCATTTCCTGGGGTTCATAGATCCCATTAGGGATCCTTGGGCCTCAGATAAAGAAGCCTTCACAAATGTGTCGAGCCTCAGGGCCGTTCTGGAGTCAGAAGTTAGCTAGCATGTCCCCATTTGAGGAGGATCCCTTTTCTCATCTTGCCTCTGAGAGACCTCCCTGGAGCTAGCTAACGTAGACCCATGAGTATGAGGGCTCCCCTCTCTTGGGAGAATGGCCATCCTGAGGTTGGGGCCCAGGAGGGTGCAGAGAGCATGGGAATTCCTATACTCTGAGGGGTGTCAGGGCTAGCAGGGGCCCTCACCTTTACCTGACCCAGTGACCTCTTTGTACAGGTGAGGAAGCTGTGGCTCAGAGAGATAGGCTGCGCCTACATCAAGACTGTGCAGCAAGTCAGGGACAAGGTCTCAAAGATCCAGGTCTCTGAGCTGCCAGTTTCAAGAGGATGGGGCAGGAGGCAGAGGGACTCCGATCAAGGGTAAAGATGGCATCTGCTAGGCTGTGGAGAGAGAACTGTGGTCTTCGATAGAGGACGGGACCAGACGGGGCTGATGGTCACCTGGCCTGAGCCAGGCTGCCCCAGAGACAAGATCTAAGGTGACAGAAGTGCCTGATCCCTCCTTCCGAGCTCCAGACACGCAGGAAGGAAGCTATAATAAAAATGAGAGCTACTGTTTTCGACTCCCTGCCTGCCAGACACGGAGCTGGATGCCTTATGTCTGTCCCATCACTTACTTCCAACAATGGCCATAAATAAGGGATGAAGGAGGAACCTATTTTATGTAGGTTCCCCAAAATAATAGAGGTCTCTTGATCTGCTGAAATCATGCAGGGAACAAGTGGCAGAGTCAGGGTTGGAGTCCAGGCCATTCGCACCCACAGTCTACCTCGGAGCCACTTTGCATCTACGTGTTTCTTTTTCACTGTTGCCTCCCTAGCACGCACAGTGCCAGGCACTCAGGCAGCATTTTTGAGGGACTGAATGAAGAAAGAAGATCTAGAGGAGGTGTTGGAAGCTGGGTGGAGAAGCCTCGGTTGGATTCCAGGAGCTAGAGCCGGTCAAGAGAGGTATGGTAGTATAGACCAGGCTCCAGAAGTGACGTCTACCTGGCAGGTGACTTGGGCGAGGTCCCTTATCTCAGAGTCTGCTTTCTTTCTTGGAGACGTGGCTGGTTTGACCTAGATGATCTTTGAGACCCCTTCCACTGGTAACGTGCTATGGCTTTAGGATTTAGAACTAATTATAGCCAGATCAGGCTAGCTCTGAGCTGGGGATACAAAACTTGCTTCTGGCCTGGAGGAACCATGGGAGATAGGAGAAAGTAACCACAAAACCAGGAAGGAGAGGCACAGAGAAGGGAAACAGAAACTTTCCACTCCAGGCACGTTCACACACTAAAATGGGAACATATGTGCATAAAAATGATACTAGGAGGGGCGCCTGGGTGGCTCAGTCTTTAGGTGTCTGCCTTTGGCTCGGGTCATGATCCCGGGGTCCTAGGATCAAGCCCCCCCACATCGGGCTCTCTGCTCAGCGGGAAACCTGCTTCTCCCTCTCCCACTCCCTCTGCTTGTGTTCCCTCTCTTGCTGTCATTCTGTCAAGTAAATAAATAAAATCTTTTTAAAAATACTAATGGGAAAGCAAGTTGTTTTTGGCATTGGCAGAATCAACGGAGACCCTCCATCCTTGAGCTAAGGTTAATTTTGGTTAATTTAATACAATCCATAGGGCTGAAGGTTTAGGAAACCAACTTACCCAGAGACTAATCAAATAGTTCTCCTGTTTTTCCCCGAGTCTGTTCCCCAGGGTTCAGTCATCACTATATTATTTGTTAAGAGGGAGAGAGAGCGAGAGAGCAGGGGAAGGAAGGGCAGAGGGAGAGGGAGAGAGGAGAGAAACTCATGCAGACTCGCTCCTGAGCCCAGAGCTGGATTCGGGGCTCAATCTCACAACTGAGCGATTGTGATCTGAGCCGAAATCAAGAGTCAGATGCTTAACCGACCGAGCCACCCAGGTACCCCTTTATGACTTTATTTTTAAGGAGGGAGGGGCTCTGTTCCTTTTCCTAACCTGTGATGAGACTTGTATTCATTCCACTACTGCCTGTGAGGCAGGTTCCATGGGCACAGCCCTCTCTGTTCCTCAACACTAACCAAATCAGCCAGCTGGCCCGGTGTTTGCCCAGAGCAACTTCTCATGGATACCCTGTAATCATTTCATGTTCTAGTTGTTGCTACATGTAAGATTTATATTTCTGAAACTTGGGCAAGGATCTTGCATGATTGCTTAGTTCTTATACTCTATTAATTTATTTTTAAATATTTTATTTATTTATTTGAGAGAAGAGAGAGAGAGAGTGAGCACGAGTGGGGGAAGGGGCAGGGGAGAGGCAGAGGGAGAAGCAGCCTCCCCACTGAGCACAGAGCCCCATGTGGGTTCCCACCCCAGGACCCTGAGGTCATGACCTCAGTTGAAGTCAGACACTTAACTGACTGAGCCACACAAGCACCCCTCTATTAATTTGTTTTTAAGCCAATAGAGAGAACAACAGTTTTATTTTATTTATTTTTAAAAAAGATTTTATTTATTTATTTGAGAGAGAGAGAGAGAACATGAGAGGAGAGAAGGTCAGAGGGAGAAGCAGACTCCCCATGGAGCTGGGACCCCGATGTGGGACTTGATCCTGGGACTCCAGCATTATGACCCGAGCCGAAGGCAGTTGCTTAACCAACTGAGCCACCCAGGTGCTCAGAAAAACAGTTTTATTGGGAGTGTTCGAAGATCAGACTTATACAAGGCATTTTGATGAAGGATCTCTTGAGAAAATAGCCAACAAATTTAACAACTAGGGAATGAATTCACGAAAGGCAAAATGCAAATAACAGTCTGGTCCTCCAAATAATTTTGAAATAAGAATTTTAAGACCCTTGAGAGATTAAAGGAGTAACATTCCCAAAAAGAGAGTAAGAGATTATAGAATAAAAATTGGTGGATATGAGTCAAGAACTGATGGATATGGGGAAAAGAAAGAAAAAATACGAAAAAATCCACACACAGCTCAAGTTGGAGAGAGAAAGAAAAGCCAGAAGAGATAATGCAAAGAAGCAAAAGGAGAGGATTTTCCAGAAGCAAAGGTGTGAGTGTTCACACTGAAAACACATCAAGTATGGGGCAGAATGGATACATGAACTTCCATGCAACCAGGTACTTGGCTTTGGTTACAAGTCCACAGCGTTGACTGGAAGCCAGTGAAGCAGAAACTGACTACAGTTGTAAAAATGTATCAGCAGGGAAATTCCAACGTTGGCTAACAGGGGCATTGCTTATTCTGGAAGGCAATCCTCAGGACCTACTGTACCGACAGCTCAGGTGGGGACCCACCCGTGTTGGGGATGACCCGTGGCCTTGCTCTTTCCTGTTGTGATCCAGGAAGCCTGGAAGTACCCAGAGGTGAGCATGTGATGCTTGGAACCCCCCTTCCCCGCCACAGCTGGGAGATGAAAGGCCAGCACTCCATGGGTGTGTAGGACAGACATGCGTTCCCATAGTGAAAGACCCAGAGGGGTCTGGTCTCAGGTAACCCAAGTATGACCACAGCCTTTGGTACCCTGGGCCATGGCTAAGAGATCATCTGCCCATTTACCTCTTTGGGGAGCACCTGTTTGGTATTTCTATATTCAACACTTTCTTCCATCACCTCAACAATTTCGCACAAGGAGATGTGGTATAAGGTGTCAAATTATGACTCAATATTATGGGGCGTCTGGGTGGCTCAGTGGGTTAAGCCACTGCCTTCAGCTCAGGTCATGATCTCAGGGTCCTGGGATCGAGTCCCGCATCGGGCCCTCTGCTCAGCAGGGAGCCTGCTTCCCTCTCTCTCTCTCTCTGGCTGCCTCTCCATCTACTTGTGATTTCTCTCTGTCAAATTAATAAATAAAAAATCTTAAAAAAAAAGACTCAATATTATGTGTTGCCTTGACAATGGGTAAGATTGGGGGAAACCTGGAATGTTCAAACCACAGCCTCTCCTCACCCCTACTCTGTACCCACCAACAAAGTCTCTGAGCTAAACAAACCCTTTATCAAAGAACCAAGGAAGAGTTCCTGCTTACTCCTGAGTAGCCCTTTTCAGTTCCCTGAAATTATGGACATGGAAACCAGGAGACACCCACCCTCTAGATACTACAAACCCATCCTCCCACAACCTTTGGTGGTTTGCCCTGTTTTCTAGTACAACCGTCGCGTGCCAGTGTGTGGTGTCCTCCCTCAAGCTGTGAGCGTCTGTGACTGGTAAGTTGCTGTTGATATCATTTGTCCAGGTTGGCGGTCATGTGTTTGGCCATCCTCATACCCTAGGGCAGGAGTCCCTCCCTTACCAACAGGATCTCCCCAAGAAGTGCCTCTACCCCAGTCCCTTCTGATCAGGGTTCTAGAAGTGAGGGCTGCTTGGGGCTGGGGAGATGGAGACCACATCCTAAAGAGCCTTGGATTTTTTTTTTTAAAGATTTTTATTTATTTATTTGACAGACAGAGATCACAAGTAGGCAGAGAGGCAGGCAGAGAGAGATGGAGAAGAAGGCTCCCTGCTGAGCAGAGAGCCCGATGCAGGACTCGATCCCAGGACCCTAGGATCATGACCCAAAGGCAGAGGCTTTAACCCACTGAGCCACCCAGGCACCCAAGAGCCTTGGATTTGAACCTCAGCTCTGCCTTTGACTGGCATTTGACTCAGGCAAGCCCTATATCTCTCTTATTGTCAGTATTGGTTAAGGGCTGGTTGCAAAACCAGGAACCACTCTAGCTAGTTCAAGCAAAGAATGATTTATTAGCAGTAACTGGTATCCTAGAAAATCTCTCAGAGGGCTGGCAGAGGCTGTAGACTGAGTTTCTGGGAAAATTCCTCTTTTGAGTCACGCTGCCTTGGCGCAGTTGGGGAAACTACCAACCAGAGAACCACGCTGCTGACCATGGTCTGTGCGCAGCGCTCTGTGTCCTTCCAGACTAAGTTTTGGTTCAGGGTTTTAAAGAGTGCATCTGGTTGGTGAAACCCAAATCACAGCCAGAACCCCAGATCTGGGGGGTCATGGAAATGTGGCTTTTTAAAATTTATTTATTTGTTTATTAGAGAGAGAGAGAGCGCGCGCGCACACAAGCAGGCAGAGTGGCAGGCAGAGGTGGAGAGAGAAGGAGGTTTCTTGTCAAGCGGGACTCGATGGCCAGGACCCTGGGATCATGACCTGAGCTGAAGGAAGCTGCTTAACTGACCAAGCCACCCAGGCCTCCTGGAAATGTAGCTTTTAACTTTCCACCCTCTGTGCTTTTGAGATGTATGCCAGAAAGAAAGAGGTCAAATTCAGGATGCTTGCATGGCTCAGTCATTAAGCATCTGCCTTTGGCTCAGGTCATGATCCCAGGGTCCTGGGATCCCTGGGGATTCCCCACATTGGGAAGCGGGAAGCCTGCTTCTCCCACTCCCTCTGCTTGTGTTCCCTCTCTTGCTGTATCTTCCTCTAATAAATAAATAAAATCTTAAAAAATAAAAGAAAGAGGTCCAAATGGTTGGTGAGTGTGTCAGTCCACAGATTCTGCCTTAGCCTCTCCTCTCCGCAAAGCAGTGGTTTGCTGGGGTCTCTGAGTGGGTTGGGAATGGGTGTGGGCTTGCTGCCTAGAGTTCAACCCAAACTTGTTTCACCCTCTGGAGGTAATCTAAATCAGTGCTTTCCAACCCTATGGACCCAATGTCCTACACCCTTTTAGTAACAAGTCTTTTGTTATATCCCCTTAACCTGCATGCGTGATACCAGAAACAGGTCACAATCATGTACTAACCACAATGATAGAAACGAAGTGAAAGGAAAGTAAAATTTATAGTAAAATGATAGACGTTTCAATATTTAAATGCCCCGCCAGGGCTACTCAGAGATGTGGTGAAGTTGTTAGGACCTCATGTTACATCGGGATGTGATGTCCACGAAAGCAGAAGGTTTTAGTTACAACTCAAAGATTATGGAAATGTCTGTCTTGGGATATCATGTTGTAAATGATCAGCAGCTCTTGATAAAGTTCTGAACAAAAGATAAACTTCCCTGAACTTAGATGATGGTTGCGTTCCTGAAGAAAAACAAAACAAAACAAAACACTGGTTATTAAAGCTGGACAAAGAATATTTTGTGTTTATACATAATGTGAGATTAGTACTAGGCTTATATAAACAGATGTTTCACCTTCAAAATGTCCAGCAAGACTTAAAAAAAAAAAACCAAAACCTTTTATAGCTCAGTGGGTTAAAGCCTCTGCCTTTGGCTCAGGTCATGATCTCAGGGTCCTGGGATTGAGCCCTGCGTCGGGCTCTCTGCTCAGCAGGGAGTCTGCATCCTCCTCTCTCTCTGCCTGCTCTCTGCCTACTTGTGATCTCTGTCTGTCAAATAAATAAATAAATAAATAAAATCTTAAAAAAAAAACACCTTCTACAATGAAAGTAAAATTCATATAACTTAAACTTACTGTTGACCATCTTCAAGTGCACAATTCAGTGACATTTCTGCAGTCACAGTGTTGTGCAACCATCCCCTCTGTTTTGCCCTGAGACACCACCCCAAAAGGAAACCTGACCCCACGTTAACCAGTTGCTTCCCATTCCCCGCTCCCCCAAGCCCGTGGGACCAACTAGTCTGCTTTATGTCTCTGTAGATTTACTTATTCTGGCAGTTTCATACAATGGAGTAATAAGAGTAGGTGATCTTTTGTGTCTGGCTTTTCACTTAGCGTAAGTGTTTTCGAGGTTCATCTACATTGTAGCAAGGATCAGGACTTCATTCCTTTTTTATGGCTTAATAATATTCCATTGTACAGCTGTACCAATGTTGTAGAAAAGAAAAGAGCTCAGTCCTTCCTCAAACAGGTAAACATAGAATTACCATATGACCTAGCAATTTTGCCCTGGCTATAGACCCAAGAGAACTGAAAAAAGTATTTAAACAAATACTTATACACAAATGTTCACAGCAGCATGACTCACAGCTCTGGGACATTTTGAAAGTCATGCAAGATGTTGACCCTTGCTAGGTGTGGAAAATTGTGCAACGTATGATGTCTGCCATCTTCAGCCCTTACCCACTAGAGGTGAGTATGCCTCCACAACTATTTCGAAACCCAAAAACACCTTTACAGGTTTTCCAAAGGTCTCTGGAGTTTGCCACTATTAGTGAGATCACTGATGGGATCTCAATGTTCTGTGGGTCGAGGGGCTGAGGCCCAGAGCAGTCTCTTCACACAGGGAGTCCGTTGAAGATGGGTTTAGCCTTTGCCCTCTCCAACCCAAGCCAATAGTCTTTCAGTGTTGAGCCTCCATCCATCCCACTGAACCTCAAGGGTGGGAAGAAAACACAGCCTGTCCCCTGTGCTGTGTTTTACATCCCCCAAACTTGATTCTCACCACCAACAGGAGAGAGTAGAAGCTCCCTCATGGAGTATAAACTGCTCTCCATAGGATATAATCTTCTCCTTTTCTACAAGGTTCAAGAGGACAGGGCTTAGTTTTCATTACTTCTGAATTCCCCATGCCTAGGAAAGTCCCTGGCACATGGTTTGTTTTAACATGTACTTGGTGAATGAATGAATGGGTGTATAGTGTGTAGTCCTATGGCCCAAAGATTCTCTTTCTCCTCCCTGGATGGAAAAGTAGAGGGTTTGTGCCTAGTGTGAGCACATCCTTCAAGGAAAGCTGTGGATTCCATTCATCCCTATGTCCCGAGTGCTCAACTCAGAGCCTGGCACATGATGGGTAACGCACACACTGTAAAACAGTGTGTGTTTTACACTTTCAATTTCTGTCTGGGGCAGAAGTCTGGCCTGGACCTGTGGGATGATGGGAGGAGAGGGAAAATTGGGAGAGGTAATGGGATTTGTGGTCTCGCTCTCTCAGCACGAGGAGTGGGAAGAACAGAGGGCTCTGAGTCAGACCGCTCATAGCTTGAATCACAGTCATGCATTATCAGCACTGAACGCTAAGCCCATGACCTCACCTGTCTGAGCCTCCCTTTCCAGGTATGTAAAATGGGCAAGAATATGTGCTTTCTTCTGTGGTGGTGGGTACTAAAGATGTTATGTTTGTGAGATGACACAAATGACACAGATGACACAGTGACCATGGTCAATAATAGTACATATTTATTTGCCTTTAGCATGAGCGCCTGGTTCTTCTCCAAACCCAGGCACACTCCACCTCTGACTGCAAGTGTTACTAATTGCTACTGATGATCAGGTTTAGGACTTTCTATTGGGCTTTATTCAGAAATTAAGGTAGCACACACAAGGGTGTGATGTTCCTTGATTTCATTTTTCAAGAGTTGTAACAGGGTTCTGCACTGAACTGCTCTAGTGGGGACCGGATATGACCAGTCTTTCCTCTTTCTTGTCCTTTGGGTTCAGGAAGAAATTCACAACTGAATAAAGCTATAATCATTAAAGAATTTGAAGTGGTAATTAAATTCCTCTCTTTGTAAAATGAAATAGGTTGAGATATTTCAATTTGGTGATTAAATTTCTCTCTTCAAATCTGGAAACGTTAGGTGGTGCGTTCATTTTTTTTTACCAAACTTATAAGAAAGAGACAATCTCTAGCCCCAGCTACTTCAGAGACCAGAACAAAGAAAGCCTGGATAAAAACATTGTGGCTTTTATTTCTGATATTGTATGTTTGTTATCATAATTAAAGTTTGAGAAGAAAATTACAGACTTGTTTTTTTCTTATGAAGATATGGTGGGAAAATCTTAATTAAAATGTCAGGAAATCGTTGATATGGAGTTCCCTGAAGTTGATGACTGTCTTGTGGTTATGTAGAAGAATGTCCTTATTCATGGAGGATAATTCCTGAAGTATTCATGACTAAATCTGATGTACACAATTTACTCTCAAAGGGCAGTACAGAACATTAATTTCTCACTCACACACGGAGGAAAGAGAATAATAAAACAAATGTGGCAAAAAACGTTAACATGTCGTGGATTTGAGTGAAAGGAACATGACAGCTCTTTTTTCTGTTCTTCCAGTTTTTTCTATGCATTTGAAATTATTTTGAAGTGACAAGTATAACTAGTGTTAGGGTATTGAGTGTGCTAAAAAGAAATCCCTCATAAATAAATAGGGCACATCCTAGGAATGCAAGGGTAGTTCAAGAACAGAAAATCTATTCGTGTGATCCAGCAAATTAAAAGTTTGAAGAAGAGAAGCCAATTGAGTCTTTTACATCGATTTATGAAAATCATTCTATATGGTTCTATGTTCATTCATGATAAGAATACACAGTACACTAGGAACAAAAGTGAACATGTTTAGTGTGGTAACGGGTATTTACCAAATACCCACAGCAAATGTTATACTCAATGGTGAAATTAGAGAAGCAGCATCTTTAAAGACAGTACAAGGTCAAGATGCCCTCTATGGCTGCTTTCCTTCAAAATCCTATCAGTGAACTTAGACCCATGCAGTAAAAACTTGGTCTTAGACCAAGACATAAAAATGAAGAGGCTTATCTATGTGGTTGCTGGGGGTGGGGTGGGAGAGGGGCAAGATGGACAAAGAGGATGGAAACCACATTAAAACTTGTGAGAAAATACACTGAATGTGCGATGACATGTCAGCATACAAAAAATTAATTGCATACTTACATACCAGAAACAATTAAATATGTGAAAAGATGAAAAGATCCTATATTCATAATAATCATAAAATTGATAACTACCTGAAAATAAACCAAAACAAAGTTTGCAAAAATTATATGAAGATAATAACATGTTTTTTTTCTTTTTCAGATAATAAAATTTTATCAAATAACTTGAAGAGGGCTTGGATAGACTAATGCTCATTGTTTATATTCTTGGGAAGACTTACTGTGGTAAATATTTTGGCTGCCCCCAGTCACTTAGAGCTTTGATGCAACAGGAATGAAAATCTCAACAGATTTTTTAAGGACCTTGAAATATTGATTCTAGAATTTATGTAGTAGAGTAAAAGCACAGGAAGGGCCAAAACAATTCTGAATAAGTGAAACAGAAAAGAAATACACTGCAAAACACCAGGATATGTTAAACATACGTGTTAATTAGTAAGAGGACCAAAGGACTGGCTTGAGTGTGGACAGACTGAGTGAGAAGCCCTAACAGAGTGCAGAAGCACATCCGTCTAGCAGTGAAAACTTGGTACAAAACAGATGTGGTTTTTATAAATTAACAGGAGATCAGTGAGATGGGGGAACAATTGGCATTCCATATTGGAGCAAACTGAAGGAAGATCTATAGTACAAATCTTTCACAAAAAATAAGTTCCAGATGGATTCATTTTTCTTAAAAAAATATTTTATTTATTTATTTGAGAGAGAGCAAGCAAGAACACAAGTCGAGGGAGAAGTAGACTCCCACTAAGTAGAGAGCCCAACACAGGGCTCAATCCCAGGACCTGAGATCTTGACCTCAGCCAAGGGTAGATGGCTTAGCTGGCTGAGCCATTCAGGTGTCCCTCCAGATGAATTCATGTCAAAATGTGGAAATCAGAACATTTAAAAAGGTTTAAAGAAAATATAGGGGATTGTTCTCTGGTGAGGATGGTCTGCTTAAAATTAGCCATAAAAAATACAATCCATAATGGAAGGGGGGATGAAATTGACCAAATCAAAATTTAAAAAATATATATCTTTTTAAAAAAGATGACACCAAGGACAAATTTATGCTACTTGATTCTTCTTTCTGGGGCTCATTCGCTGTGCACAGGATCTGTCATCAAGGGCACAAACTACAGAGGTGACCCTCCTAGAGGTTCCCTCCTCTGACTTCCAGGTTTGGACAGATAACACCAGTCTTAGGCAGCCCTCCATCAGCCTCATACAGAGTGTTCCCACCTCCTGACATTATATGGGAGGCCAACTCTGAGCCTTATCTTTGCTGTTTGTAAAATCGAATGACTGGGGCACCTACTCAGTACAATGTCATGAGGTTTGAAAGTGATCAGTCAGGCAAAGCACTAGATGCTGGGCCTGGCATGGAACAGGTACTCAGGAACAATTACCTGTAATTATCCAAAGGAGCATATTTATTAGGGGGTTGGGGATCAGGATTTAAGCAGGTCAGTCTAACTCCAAAGTCTGTGATATTTTAACGAAAGTTCCTGGAATCAAACAGAAGGAGTTGGAAGTTGGTCATTTGGGGGATGTTTTCTGGGAGCTTACATATGATAGATATCAGGTCCTGTCCGTCCTTTGTGTCCACTGATCACTAATCAAGCACAATGCTGTCTTATGAGTTCTTCTCAATGTTCAAGAGCCATTACCAACCACTCAGTGACAGACTCGCTTAAGATTGTGTGCACCAACAGAGCTACTATTCAGAAGCAAATATTAGACAATTCCAAACTCCAAACCTCATATGTGCATGAATTTATTTGAGGATACGGAGAGGGAAAGGGTGGCAGGTCCACAGGAAGAGTTAGAGAGCCTCTGACCCTTTCCTCCTGGGTGGTTATGACGAGAACCAGAAATCAAGCCAAGGTCATGACTACCCCAACAATCTATAAAAAATGGCAGAAACTAGAATAGAGATATCAATCTGCATTTCCTGTGTGAAAGCCAGATTAGTTAGCCATGCTGATCTCCTTCCTTTTCTACCTCCACCAATCTATAACTTGTATGTCTTCTTTTTTTTTTTTTTAAGATTTTATTTATTTATTTATTTATTTATTTATTTGACAAACAGAGATCACAAGTACAGTCAGGCAGAGAGAGAGGGAAAAGCAGGCTGCTTGCCAAGCAGAGAGCCCAACGCGGGGCTCGATCCCAGGACCCCGGGATCACAACCCGAGCCGAAGGCAGAGGCTTTAACCCACTGAGCCACCCAGGTGCCCCTGTATGTCTTCTTTTTGTAAGGAATTGTTCTTGCTTAGCTATCTGATTGGAGAGGATCCTAAAATTAACTTCACATCAAAGCCCCACTGATCAATAATTTGATTCTCATTCACAGGAGGAAAAATCACACCAAATATGACCGTTATTGTTAGGTACTTGTTGACTGAAACTAGTTCTCTTTTGACTTTTTGTAAAATAAACAACGATCCTGAATGTTCAGGACACGAAGATACCTAATAATGGCTCAAAATGTTGTTCTGTATCTTTGGGGTAAATACCCAGTAGTGCAATTGCAGGGTGATAGGGAAGCTCTACTTTTAATTTCTTGAGGAATCTCCACACTGTTCTCCAAAGTGGCTGCACCAACCTGCATTCCCACCAACAGTGTAAGAGGGTTCCCCTTTCTCCACATCCTCTCCAACCCCAATGTTTATAGCAGCAATGGCCGAGGTCGCCAAACTGTGGAAAGAACAAAGATGCCCTTCAATGGACGAATGGATAAGGAAGATATGGTCCATATACACTATGGAGTATTATGCCTCCATCAGAAAGGATGAATACCCAACCTTTGTGTCAAGATGGACAGGACTGGAGGAGATTATGCTGGGTGAAATAAGTCAAGCAGAGAGAGTCAATTATCATATGGTTTCACTTATTTGTGGAGCGTAACAAATAACATGGAGGACATGGGAAGATGGCAAGGAGAAGGGAGCTGAGGGAAATTGGAAGGGGAGGTGAACCATGAGAGATTATGGACTCTGAAAAACAACCTGAGGGTTTTGAAGGGGCAGGAGGTGGGAGGTTGGGGGAACCAGGTGGTGGGTATTGGGGAGGGCACGTATTGCATGCAGCAGTGGGTGCGGTGCAAAAACAATGAATACCATTACGCTGAAAAGAAATTTAAAAAAATGTTGTTCTGCTTAATTTACTAATAAGGTAGCAGAAAAATAAACATCATTTAGATTTCCCAGATGGAAACCAGACCTCTATCTATCTATCATCTATCTATCTAATCTTTCTGTATAAGATATATAGATATATAATACAAATTTATATATAATACATTTTCCAAATAGTAATTCTGAAAATAAAACATGACTGGAGAATAAAAATAGAAGGTCTGATAGTTAGCCAATGGAAGCTCCAGTAGGAAAATGGAGAGGATGGCAGAGAGGCAACATCCAAATAGATAAATGGAAGAAAAATCTCAGAATTAATTAGATGCTTAAAGACATGCATCTTCAGATTAAAAGCGCACATTTACAACTGAGCAGAACACATAAAAGGCAAACATGATTTGATGAGACTTCTGACTATGGTTACCAACCTGTGCTCTTATTTGAAGCAAATGGACCAAGAGTCAACTGAATTAGAAACCCCACCCTCACCAGCAATGGTCACTGATTGCTCAGGCCAAAATGCATAGTTTACTGTGCCCTATTTTTAAAAAAGCTTTTGCTTCAATTCAATTTAATTAATATATAGTATAGTATTAGTTTCAGGGGTAGAATTTATTGATTCATTGGTTGCATATAACACCCAGTGCTCATTACATCATGTGCCCTCCTTAAGGTCCATCACCCAGTCACCCCATCCCCCCATCCTGAGTTTTGTTCCCTAGAGTTAAGAATGTCTTTTGGTTTGCCTCCTTCACTGTTCTTGCCTTATTTTATTTTCCCTTCCCCTCTGTTCATCCGTTTTCTTTCTTAAATTCCACATACGAGTAAAATCATCTGACATTTGTCTTTCTCTGATTATTTCTACTGCACCCTTATGAAGTGAATTCCCCCGAAAGGTGCAGACCCCTCCCCCAAAATGGCATCGTCTGCAATGCTTCCCAGAGTTATGGCCATGGAAGGCACTGGGCAAGAGAGGGGCTCCCAGATGGCAGAGCTGGATCAGCCAGATTCACAGAACAAGAAAGTCACTGTGCCACCAGAAGGAAGCCCTCACATCTCTGCCTTCTGGGATACACAACACCTGTGTGTTGCTTCCTGCGTTTCTCTACGGCCAACGGGAGTTTTCAGGATGGTTATTCTATTCCCATCCTATCTTTCTATGTTGGGTACATTCCAAGTGGTCACACTTGTTTAGAATGATTACATTGACTTCATCTGTAAAGTCTATAGAGGGCCTTACGTGGACTTCACTGAGAGAACTGCTCTCATCCAGATTCCGGAGCTGGAGATGAATGGAGTGCTAGAAGAGACATTTTGTTGTCTTTCTTGGGAGAGAGATTGAGCGCACTTTATGTGAGTATTGGTGGTTTGGGAAGTGTTTGAATGCAAATTTATGGCAACGCTGATTTTAGTAGCCATAATGGACAGACCTTAGAGACCTTAGAGAACACCGTTGTCTTCACCATGGGGCATCCTTTCACCCTTCTGGTGTCTGTGCCCTAATCTCCACTGGAGAATCACTCCCTCTCCCACTCCCGAAAATCACCTTGCATTAGGGGTTTCACCCAGTGATGAACACAGTGACCTTGGCCTACATCAATCAGTATATCATGTCCCTGGCCCCAGTTATTGGTTCAAAGGTTTAATTTTAGCCAATTCTAGTTGTTTGGGTTACCCAGAAGAAGTGTTTAGGCTTTCTTCCTGGACCTGGATTTGAGAAGATGGAAGGAGCGTGACAGCCATTTGACAAATACCAGGAGGGACCCTCACAGTGAGGGGCAGTGGAGTGGAGAGAATCTTCAGGCAACTATCATTTGAGCCCTTGATCACGCTGTACCTCAAAATAGCACCTGTTGGTGGTTTATTCAGTTTTTCCAGTGATATCCCCCATTCAAATGTTTTCCATTTCTCTCCCCCACCTCCCATACTGTTCTTTGAGTCCTCAGGATCCTCCCTGGAACAAATAAGCCATTATCATTGGTCTGAACCGGAGCTGTGTGTGTCTGGCTGAACTTCCCAGCTATGTAACATCATCTCAGAAAAGTCTAGTCAGTTCTGGAAGGGGAAGTAAGGAAAGTAGAGGTCACTAGGCTGGGAATGGGCCATCCCAACGACTGTGTCTGCCCCCACAATGAAACCCTTGTAGTGATTCCCATCCTTGAAATTCTGGCGTCCAAGTCTGTGGAAGTTGCCAATAATGTTTGCGAAGTCACGGAAGAGGCTCTGGCTAGAGGACAGGTGGCCCATTCCCCATGACCCAAAGACCCTGCAGGTGCAGTGGACCACCTGCTTCTACTGGTGGCGTTCTGGAGCTTCCAGAAGCTTCTGTTTCTTCTCCCACTCTGTGGCTCTTCTTATCTGCCTATGTCTAACTGCCTTGAAATCCATCTCTCTCTTTCTTTTTTTTTTTTTTTTTAATTTTTTATTTTTTATAAACATATATTTTTATCCCCAGGGGTACAGGTCTGTGAATCACCAGGTTTACACACTTCATAGCACTCACCAAATCACATTCATCTCTCTCTTTCTCATTATCTCTTCACCCTGTCCCTGATTTCAGATCTATCTCCTTTTCAGTCTGGATCATTCACTGGTTTGCTCTTTCTTCTTCTCTCATGATCATTGTCTGACTCGTTGTCTTTGCCACTGACTCTTGCTGTGTGTTGTTCTGTTCTTGCACCATAACACTGTTCTCTGACTTTCTCCCATCTCTGTTACTCTCTGTTGCTCTCTGTTTCTCCAGCTCTGTGAGTCTCTGAAGTGCCCTGGAGGGAAACCCCTGGCTGTGAGCTCTGAACTTGTCCTCCGATGCTGTTTCTCTTTTAGCCAGCTCACTAGCTGATCTTCCCTCCTCCTTCCCCGGTGTCCTGAGTGCCCCAGTGGTTCGTCCTTTCCTTGACTTTGAGCTCGGCTGTCATCTTCCTCTCATTTTGGGAAGTATGTCCTAATGTTCAGGGTCAAGAACAGTGATTTAGCCTCAACGATCCCCTGAATCTTGGGTCTGCCTTTTCAGAACTGGCTTCTTCTTCCCCCCAATGCTATGCCCTCAACTTCCTGAGGGGCTAGAACTGCTGGAGAGACAGGCATGTCAGCCTCATATTTGTGACTGTAAGTATGAGGACCCTCTGACATTCGAGGCTTAGGTGATTAGATTCTGAGTGAACAAAGAGGGACCAGGAAGTCCAGAGCCTGAAGGCACTCTTAGAGCATGCAAGATAGACTTGGGGGTAGGGAAGGAGCTGCACTTTCTTTCCTGGCTTTGCCAAACTCAGTTTGTCATCCCGTGGTCAGTTGGTCGTCAGCAAACCCACCACCCAGCCACCTAGTCCCTCAGTGTTCCAGGCAACCTGATGGCCAGATGCGATCTAGTGCTGACTGGTGGCCCATCCTGCTTCTGGGAGTGCATAGTGCCCGCCCTGGGACTATGGTGGGTGGTGGACATTATCACCACCAGATAGGAACTGGAGTGCTTGGTGGGTGTTAGGGCTTCTGGTTTCTAGCCTGTGGCTTTGTTCTCCCCAGTTAAGGTGAAGCCTGGAGAGTTTCAGTGGTGCCTTTCCAGGAAGGGAGCTTGTCATCCCAAACTTCGAGGCAAGGGCAGTCAGGGCCAACAATATTCAGGTGCCACAAGGAACCTGCAGGAAAGCAGTGTACTCCTCGTCTGCGTCAGGAGGAATACTGTGAAGAGGAGATATGCTTTAGGTCATCAAACTTCTTTTAATCGATGACCCGTGGTCTCAGGATCCTGGTACCCCAGGCCTGTGGCCAGGGGGCTGCCCAAACCCTCAGTCTGGGAGTTAAGAGACCATAAGCCTCCCGCTGTAGCCCCCCAGGACCCTGCCACCACCTGGCAGGCTGCAGGGAGAACTTCCCAGAGACTCCTTGTCCTCATCTGTAAAATGGGATGGCATCCGTACCTACTCCATACCACGGGAAAATTAAACGTGATAAAGCATGCAAAACACTTAACACTGGGACTCCCTCCAAAAATGTTTCCCAGCAAAGGTTTGGGATGGTGACTGGCAACAGCCCAGAGCAATACAGATGCTCTTAAGTGGGGAAGCCACGATCATTCCCCGCTCTGACTGACTTCGGAGTCTGGAACGTTTGCAGGAGACCATACTACGCTCCACATGCGAGGAGTTGGAGTCTAGTGATGGGAAATGTTTTCCCAGGCTGCTTCTAGCTCTGCTCCCATGTTGAAAAGTTCAGTGTTTCTTTCCCTCCGTACCTTCCACAGGTAATCCTGCTCGCCGTTACTTCATGTCCGACACCCATTTTCTTTTCTGTCTTCCCAGATCCGGAAGTATTTCCTCAGGGCAAACCATAGCCTCTGATTCATTGACCTCACAGAAAATGGTGTCTTCTCCTGGGGAGACATTCAACCTCTGGAGGAATAAGTTGTAGAGCCCTGATCTATACAGCCACCTCCTCTTCCCTGGCTGGGCAGGAAGACCCTTGAGATCTATTCTTGTTGGTGGTTTCCATCCCTCTTGGACGGATGGCCATTTTCCAACTTTGCCTGGATTCTGCTTAACCTGGGAGCTCTCCACCCGCTCAGATCCGAGCCCATAAGAACAGTTCATTTTCCCCAGCTGTGTCAGGAATCCAATGAGAGGCTGGGGAAGGAAATTCAAACCTTGTAAAACTCAAATGTTCTTGGGTGAAGAAACGCTACGAAGGAAGCGGCCATCTTTCCCTTTCTGAGGGGTGGGGAGATCCGGCTACCAGCTCCATCAGCCATGGATCTCCAGAGGTGACTGGAATGACCAGCTCTGCCCTCATTCTAATTCCTTCTCAGTCTGCTCTTCCTGTCCCAGCTTGGCGGTATTCTTCCCTGATACTCTCACCACCCCATCTGGCTGCTTCTCCAGCCGTCCTGGCTTCTGCCTCTCCATTCCCCTTCAGTCCCCACTGTAGAGGGTGTGTTTTTGTTTGAAAGAGTATTTCAAGTTAAGTTATAAAGGCAACTGCAAAGGTCAGAACATGGGCTGAGGCCCCTGGGGTGTGTTTATGACCTGGAAGGAAGCAGGGTGACATTGCTTCTTACAGAGTCACAGGATCAGCTTGGGACAGAGGGAGGAACTATGAGAGAGAGCGAGCCAGTGGCTGCCTCATCTGTACAGGAATGAGCCATGACAACCCTGTCTCCTAAGTTCTGGATTCTGAAATGGTTTTGGTTTTTGGCTTTGAGACCAAGAAAGATAATGAATTTTAGCAAAAGGCAAGGACGTTGTTTGGATCGGTATGGGGAGCTCAGAAATGTAGCTCCCTCGGACACAGGTAACAAGGGCCTCCTGCTCAGGGCCTCACACCTCCTGGGCCCTGTGCTTTAGAGTGTCTCCCTCAGAATTGTCCGTGGTTCCTCTGCTGCCTGGGGTCAGCCAGTGCTGGCAGTGCTGTGGAGGGCGGGGGTGGTGCTGGGGAGGCACCTCCAGCCTGCCCTGAGACCTGCATGGGTTCTGGTTCTTCTTTCTCCCCTTTGGTCTTTCCCACTCTCTATGCCTGCCCTGATCGCTGGCGTCCTTGGCAGTCACCCTGCGGGTCCACAGCCCTAGAAGCCCTTCTGTTTTTACCTCTAATTGACCTGTGCTTCTCGCACTCCCACCCACCCACCTGCATCAGACTTGAGCCATGTGGGGTGAGGAAGAGACATTTCTTATGCAAATGGACTGCTCCACTCACTTCCCCCATGAGCCCCTGCACAGTTGGCAGCTTAAACTGTAGGACGCAGGGCAAAGGAAGCATATAGGCCCTTTGTTTAAAGGTGGCGGGTGGGGGGTGGGGGTGGGAAGTGCCATTGAAGGCATTAAAATACCCCTAACAGAACAAATCACTCTTCATTTCCCTTTCTCCTGTGATTGGTCATGGTGGGTTTTATTTGTTGCATCATCTTGTTCCCCCTCAGGGACAGGAAGGGTGCAGAGCCTCACAGGTGTCCCGGGTCCCTGTTGCACTAGCATGTCTAGTCACAAGGCCCCACCCACCAGTCACAAGGCCCCCTTCCTACGGGCTGCCCTGGTGGTAACATCAAAGACCAACCCTCAAAGCACCAGTTGGAAGCCAGTAGTGAGCTGTGGCAGAATGGATGATGCGGTCTGAGGACAGTGGTGCAACTGGCATTGAAGAGAAGATTTTGGGAATGCAGAGGGAAGGGGCTGGGACTGGCCAGGGCTCCGTGGTGAGACGGAAGCAGTATAATATACGCATATATTAGCATAGATAATATTACATAGTCTATACATAATATACATGATACTATTATAAGATAGATGAGAGATAGACAGACAGCGGGAGGAAGAGAGAAAGAGAGAGAGAGAATGGGACATTTTATTTCAGGGAATGGGCTTATGCAATCCTGAGGCCGGGCAAGTATGAACCCCCCGGGGCAGGCTGGACAATCAAGTAAGAGCTCGGGCTGCCCTCTCGCCCCTGAACTCCACAGAGCAGCAGGCTGGGGAGTCAGGCAGGCTTTCAGGGTTTCACTCTTAAGGAGCCTTCTTTTCTTCTGGAAACCAGTTTTTGCCCTTAAGGCCTTCAACTGATTAGATGAGGCCCACTCACACTATGAAGGGGAATCTGTTGGGCTCAAAGTCTACTGATTTAAAGGTCGAATCACACTTAAAAAATGCCTTCAGAGCAATACCTAACTGGTGTTCGACCAGATAACAGGGCAAATTAATCATCACAAAGGTCTACATTGTTTTAATACAGAGGTTATAAAGCCTGGTGCTCCGAGTCACAACAGGGCTGCCATTTTTCTTGTGCTAGGAGATCTGAAGCTAGTCACCTCTGACCATAAGGAACATGAAGAGTTGGTTTCTGGACCTGTGGAGGAAGGAATGATGTCTGGACCCTGAGAGGACACTTCTCATGCTCTCCCTGGACAACAGGCAAATACACTGGCGTCCTCTCTCATTATTCCAAATCTTTCTGGATAAATCACGGTGCCTGTCACAGGCACAGTGAATTTTGTAATATATATTATATTATATTTTGTAATATAATATGTAATATAATATGTATATATTACAAAATAAATTATATTTATATAATTTATATATATCATAGATCATATCATATCATATATTATATATATATATAAAACAAATTATATAATTATATGTATATGAAAAATACAATTAAATATATTTAAAATTAAATTTTAATTTATTACTAATTATATTAAAATATAAATATATATTACAAATGCATTATATATACATATATTAGAAATATATTTTTAATTAATATTATACATTATATATATAATCAATTAATATTACAAATACATATAGATGTTTAAGCTTTAAAAAATTTTTTTTTAATTTTTAATTTTTTATAAACATATAATATATTTTTATCCCCGGGGTACAGGTCTGTGAATCACCAGGTTTACACACTTCACAGCACTCACCAAAGCACATACCTTCCCCAATGTCCATAACCCCACCCCCCTTCTCCCAACCCCCCTCCCCCCAGCAACCCTCAGTTTTTTTGTGTGAGATTAAGAGTCACTTAAGGTTTGTCTCCCTCCCAATTTTTAAGTAATCTCTACACCCAATGTGGGCTTGAACTCACAACCGCGAGATTGAGAGTCATGTGCTTTACCAACTGAGCCAGCCAGGTGCCCTTATAATATATTTTTTAATCACATTGTTTATATAGACAGAGGGCCCTTGAGAAATATTTGCCAGTCCTCCAGGTGTCCTAGAAGCAGCCTTGTCCTGAAGGCTCAGTTGGGCATTTAATGGGACAGAGTAGGCAGGGTCCTGGCCCAAGGTGAGGGGCTGTCGTTCAAACCCACCAGCTCCCTGTGTGCCCAGTGTACTGACCATAATGAGAACCAGGTCTGCCCTTTCAAGTGGACTAGACGCTGTGGTGAGTGCTTGCCAAGTACCCCCACAGCAGCCATGTGATGTAGAAGAAACCAGTACTACCCCGAGGAAGCGGGCTCAGAGAGGTTCAGTGACTTTCTTCCAGTCCGGGGCTCTGACTCTGCTTAGGTTCTTTTTTGTTTTTAAAGATTTTATTTATTTATTTGACAGAGAGAGAGAGAGAGAGATCACAACAGGCAGGCAGAGAGAAAGGGGGAAGCAGGCTCCCTGGCGAGCAGAGAGCACAGTGTGGGGCTCCATCCCAGGACCCTGAGATCATGACCCTGAGAAAGCAGAGGCTTAACCCTCTGAGCCACCCAGGCACCATTCTGTTTAGGTTCTTAGTGACCATGCAGTACGGAGTCCGTGTGTCTTCTTCACTGTGGCCTCAGGGCCTAGCACAGCACCTGATGTGCAGTAAACATGCGTTAAACAGTTCTCCTGTGAATGAATTTAATGAATGAACAAATCTGTAGAATTTAGGAGAAGGCAACAGAGGGTGTGTGACACAGGTTTAGTGAATCAGTGCCAGGCTGAGATCGGGCTAGGAGGGGAAGTGTTCGCCACCAAACAGGTTCTGGGGATCAGCATGGGAGTAACCGGCTTCAGTAAATCTTGGTCTGGTGCTGTGTGACTAAATCCTTATGCAATTCTGGGCTTGTACCTGCTTCTGAGGGCCTCGGACCCTTGTTGCAACCTGGATGTTTGGTCTAGATCAGGGCACAGCAAACGTTTTCTGTGCAGGACCAGAGAGTAAATATTTTAGGCTTTGTAGGAAGTGTAGGTCTCTGCTGTAACTACTCAACTCTGCCACTTGTAGTGGGGAAGTAGCCACAGAAATACATAAATGAATGAATGTATGACTGTGTTCCAATAAAACTTTATTTAGAAAAACAGGCAGCTGCCTGGATTTACTCTGGTGGCTGCTGTTGCTGACCCCCAGTCTAGAGGAGCTCTGAGATCCCTTTTCATTTTAACAGTCTATGATTTAAAGACTAAGAACCAATTGTATGAAGGACAGAAGTGATCACACAATGTCTTTCTCCTTTTATGGCACTCATGGCAGACATTGCTAATGGATCACAGGACTCCTTTTTGACCGGAAGAGAGTTGGCTTTTACGATCAATCACAAATGGAGAATTCCAGCTAGACCATTCCCCCTTCACCGTTCAAGACACAAATACTTAGAAGACTCCAGACGCTCTCTTGAGTGTGGCATTGAGGAAGAGAGGAAGCAACAGAGAGTGAGAAGTGTGACAGCTTCTCCCACTCCCATATCCCCATGTGAGAGGAATCAAATTCTCCCCCAGGGTGAGCAGAAGTGAGAGCCCAGATCCTGAACCTAAGCCAGGATGTCTGAGCTGACATTGGTATTACCATGGGTGGAAGTCAGACCCTCCATCTCTCTCTTACTTGCTCTACTGGGCTCGAGCTAGGAGTGGACACCTAGTGTTGACTAGTTACCCAGTGCATGCTAATTTTCTTCCTTCCCTCTCCCCACCAGAATGTAAACCATTGAGGGACTTCTGTCCAGCCAGATCTGCTGACAGTTGACTGCTGGAGAACACTTTACATATCAGCTCCTCTGAAGCCGTTGGTGCATGGTAACGCCAGAATCTTTCACCTCTATTTGAATTTCCACACTTTGAGGAATGAATGGGGAAATCCCAAGCATCTAGAAGTCACACGATATAAGGGCTTGGGCTATGCAGTTAGACAAGTGTGGGTTGAATCTGACACTTGGTGGTCGCTTTCTTGATTATTAGAAGCAACTCCGCAGATGGGGTAACACATGGAGTAAACTTATTTTATAATAAGTCACATATGAACTTAACATTAATTTTTTTTTTAAATGCGGGAGTTCTATAGGGGATTTTGGGGTAGGTAGAAGCATCCGTCTGACCTCTCCAGTTACACACTGCAAATGCATGTTGGTTCTGGAGGCCAGGGAGCTCTTTGCACCTTTCTCTCAGATTTGTTTCAATGTTCTTCAGTTGTAAGGGATATAATTCAATTGTCCTTTATCCAGCTCTTCCACACGCTTAATCTCACAACTCCCTGAGAGGGGCTGATTTGTTAGTATCCTCCCATTACGCAGTTGGGAAAACTGAGCTCCAAAGAGGTTTGCTGTGGGCAGAGTTCTTCTTCTGCCCCCTTTTATTTGATAACTGTTTTTTTAAAAATTTAATTTAATTTCTAATTTTTTCAAAGTAACTTCTATACCCATCCTGGGGCTTGAACTCACGACCCCCGAGATCAGGAATCGCATGCTCCACCGACTGAGCTGGCCAGGCGCTCCTGTTTGACAGTTGGTTAGCGAGCACTTTCCATGCGTCAGGTATGGACTAGGCGCTACAGATAGGATGGTGTCAATGTCTCAGGGAAATAACTCTCTGCTGGCTGGCTGATATGTCGATATGTCATCTGAACTTTTGAGAAGGAAATTGCCTTGAGCAATCAGTAGTGAGTTGCACAATCCCCGAGAGTCCAGGAATGTGAGAATTAGGGGGGCCTTGCACAAGGTCTTAGCAGAGAGTTCACATCTGGGATTTCAGCTCTGCATCTGAAGAGCTTCTGTGCACCTGGCCTCTTCTTGCTCTCTCCTCCTACCAGGCTAATGGGCTTGGGGCCTCCAGGACATTCACAGTTCACATGGACACATGAGATGGTCTCCTTTTTTTTTTTTTAAATTTTAATTCAACTTAATTAACATATACTGTATCATTAGTTTCAGAAGAAGAATTTAGTGATTCAACAGTTGCATAGAACACGCAGTGCTCATTCTGTCACAAGCCCTCCTTAATGCCCGTCACCCAGTTACCCCATCTCCCCACCCACCATCTCCCCACCCACCTCCCCTCCAGCAACTCTGTTTCCTAGAGTTAAGAGTCTCTTACAGTTTGTCTTTCTCTGTTTTCATCTTATTTTTCCTTCCATTCCCTTATGCTCATCTGTTTTGTTTCTTAAATTCCACGTACAAGTGAAATCATCTGATAATTTGTCTTTCTCTGACTGACTTTTTTCACTTAGCATAAAACCCTCTAGTTCTACCCACATGGTTGCAAATGGTAAGACTTCATTCTTTTTGATGGCCAAGTAATATTCCATTACACACACACACACACACACTCTCTCTCTCTCTCTCTCTCACACACACACACACCCCATCTTCTTTATCCATTCATCTGTCAATGGACATCTGGGCTCTTTCCATTGTTTGGCTATTGTGGACATTGCTGCTATAAACATTGGGGTGCATATGCTTCTTTGAATCACTATATTTGTATCCTTTGAATAAATACCTAATATTACAATTGCTGGGTTGTAGGGTAATTCTATTCCTGAGGAACTTCCATACTGTTTTCCAGAGTGGCTGCATCAGCTTGCATTCCCACCAACAGTGTAGGAGGGTTCCCCTTTCTCGGCATCCTCACCAACATCTGTAGTTTCCTGACTTGTTAATTTTAACCATTCTGACTGGTGTGAGGTGGTATCTCATTGTGGCTTTGATTTGTGTTTCCTGATGCCAACTGATGTTGAGCACTTTTTCATGTGTCTGTTGGCCATTTGGATGTCTTCCTTGGAGAAATGTCTGTTCATATCTTCTGCCCATTTCTTGACTGGATTTTTTGGTTTTTGGGTGCTGACTTTGATAAGTTCTTTATAGATTTTTGGATACTAGCCCATTACTGAGATGGCCCCTTATCAGCCTGGTGACATCTTCCAGGCCAGCCTCTTCCACTTCTTCCCTGGCAGTTACTGTCAAGCCTCCCAGTCTTGCCTGGGACTGGAAAGAGCCGCTGTCTCCCTGATATTAGCATTGCTGGTCTCACCAGCTTCCTGTGTGTGCAATCACAGCTGGGAGGGAACAAGGAAATTCTGTTGGGGCCACACCCATTGGTGGCAAGTATAAATAATGAGGTTTGGCGTTGACCTTCAGGGCCACACCTCCTCTCATCATGCAGTCCAACAGCCTCTTCCCTCTCGTGCTTCTTGTCCTGGGAACCCTGGCACCTGGGCCTGCAGAAGGTGTTGGAACAGGTGAGTTAAAGCCACCCTGGCACAATGTTGGTTGCAGGGCAGAAGTGAGGGCTCCTGGTGGAGGGGGGTGTCTCCTTCTAGAGGCTCTGATCTCTCAGCTTAGTTTCAAGAGACCTCCCTGAGGCTGGGTTCATGTCCATCTGGGCTCCAAGGTCTCTCTGTGGGCTTCCGAGCATTGGGATGTGCTCTTTTACCAGAATCCGGTCAGCCCAAGCCCCACTCCCTCTGGTCCTACTGCTCTCTCTCTCTCCACCCTGTGAATCTGCCGTCGTCTGTCTGTCCTCGTCTCTCTGTTTCCATCCTTCCGTCTCTGTGTCTCTGCCTCTGGCTCTAGCTCTGTCCTGTCCTGTTGGCTCTGTTTACTTTGTTTGTCTCTCTCCATCTCCCTCACTCCCGGACTGTCTCTTTGAATTTGTGGAGCCTTGTTTTCCCTGAGTTAGGAAACCTTGGCTGGGGGCCCTCTGCCCTTTTCCAGGACCTGCCCATGTGTGTGGTTTACTCAAGCCCGTCTACTCTTGATGGAGGTCAGACAGGCATTTCCCTCTGGGTTTTTTGGGCAGTCACCTGGGGGAGGGTCTCCCCTGAGGAGTGGTGCTTTGTTCCAGGAGTCATGATGGCTACTTAGCACCCAGCTCCTTCCTTAACTTGTGGTATTCTCTTCAACAGCGTTGAAAGCTGGAACCTGCCCTTTTATACCATCTTCTCGGTGCCTTTCTGGATATGAGGAACCTGAATGCCAGAGTGACTGGCAGTGTCCAGAGAGGCAGATATGCTGCTCTGATATTTGCGGATTCAGATGCAAAGACCCCATTAACATCTTCAACCCGAGTGAGGAGGGGGAAGGGCTGATGGGGAGGGAGCGAGCCTGAGAATGCAGCATGTTGTGGGGGGGGGGGGGGGACAGGACTGGGTGCTGGCCCTGCCAGGTCTCCTCCTTTCTAGGAATTGTCTAGTCAAGTTTGTCATCTGGCCAGGGAGTCACAGTGACCCAGACAGGAATTTACTCACCAGGTTGGTGAAGCAGCCAGTGTGTCCGGAGGTCAGTTTTTTGGGCAGTAGTTACCTGGCCATTCAGATAAGCAGGCAGATGGCAGCCATCTGTCCAGTCAGGACTAGACAACCGATCACCTGTGTGGAAAGGGTGCCTAATGTGAGAGAAGACCTGGATCCTGCCTTGAGCGGATACAGAGGCCTTGGGAAGGAAGACATGGCCATGGGGATAGAGAAAAGATGATTCTCCCTGGGTGGGCTGGGCTGGGGCTGGGGCTGGGTCCAGAAAGTAGGGGTGGTACAGAAGGCACAAAGTCTTTGACCTGTGACTCTGCTCTTGCCAGTTAGGGTGAAGCCTGGCAGGTGTCCCGTGGTCACTGGCCAGTGTCTGATGCTCAACCCCCCCAACCACTGTGAGACAGACCAGCAGTGTGTGAGTGACTTCAAGTGTTGTAGGGGCATGTGCGGGAAAGTCTGCGTGTCCCCTGTGTAAGGTAAGGAGGGGCCTGGGTCCACCCTTCTCCCACCCACCAGTCCTCTCTGTCCCAAGCCTCTGGCAGCTGTGGCATATGAGCAGGGGGACTCCTGATCCCTTTCCCAAAACAGCCTCTGCCTGGCCCCCTTGTGGTTCAAGGGCACTGTTCCCCAGGCCCCAGGGCCAGGATTTCTGCAGGATCACTCATGGCTTTGGTTTTATTCCAACCTCTCTGGGTGAGGTCCCTGAGCATATGGCTCTTTGAGTCTCAGTTTCCTTACCTATAAAATGGACATAATGAAATTTAAAGTACTTTGTAAAGCACCATGTGCACTAAGTATGTCTTATTAAGATCATCTCCAGCATGTTGTCTTGGGTCAAAACCCGTAGGAGCCATGGGTTTCGAGGATAATCTAGCTCAATGCTCTGAGTTTAGAGTGCTACGGTAAAATTGAGACTTGAACTCAGTCTCCTGATACCAAGACTTTTTCGACTAAACCACTACCTTGCTATTTTCTCTGTGTTGGGGGATTTCTTGGGGGGAAGAATGGGAAGATAATTTGGCTGGTTCCTGTATTGAAGCCCCGACCTGATTTTCTCTCGTAGCCTGATTCCTGCCATTTAGAAGAGTCTCTGGATTCCTATTCTGTGGTCTGGGAATTCTGCTTTCTGCTCCCGGTCTTGGAGAAATGGGGCAGCCCTCCGTGGTCAAGACTTAGTTCTACCACAGTATCTCCACTAGGGAAAGGCTTGACACACAGTAGGCTTTCAGGGAGTGCCTGTTGATTAGTGAATAAATTAATGTGCACATTTCTTTTTGTCCATCTGCTTCTGTGGTTTGCTGGTGCTGTGAATTGGGTGGGAGGTAATGAGGGAATGTGTGGCTATGGCCCCCCTCCTATAGATACAGAGTAGGAGGAAGAGGCTTCGGGGCTGGACAGACATGAATCTCCATCATGAGTCTGAACATACAGACCCTGCATTTTTGGACAAATGACTCTATCTCACACATCTTCATTTCTTAACCCACAAAGTGGCCCCGTGTTTGGAGCACTGGGATATATATATATATACAGTGTGTATGAAATGAGTAGCAATGTTGCTAGGCCACAGCAGGCTTGAAAAGTGGTGGATACTGGCCCTTCCGTGGGGATTTGGAGCTTCTTACTTCTCTTCTCTCTCCCAAGACACGATTTCTTCTGTCTTAAAGTAGGTGTTGAGCTGAACCACATGCACTGATGATCAGTCCTGAAAGAGGACTCCAAACACGTCTGCCCATGGCATCTTGGTATCGGGGGCCCCAGGGAAAGCGCAGTGCAGTCAAGCACTGGGTAAAACAATGCTTTATTCTTTTTTAAGATTTTATGTATTTATTTGACAGACAGAGATCACAAGTAGGCAGAGAAGCAGGCAGAGAGAGAGGAAGGGAAACAGGCTCCCTGCTGAGCAGAGAACCTGATGCGGGGTTCGATCCCAGGACCCTGAGATCATGACCTGAGCTGAAGGCAGACGCTTTAACCCACTGAGCCACCCAGGCACCCCAAAACAATGCTTTATTACATAGAAAAAAACCCAGAAAGATCACCTTCTACCTTGGGCCTCCATTTCCCATGGCCCGCAAGTCTCTCCCAGGAGCTAATGCAGGGCAATTTGCCAACCCCCCACCACAACCACATTCCTCTCAGGCCACAGCAGGGGGTCCCATTCCCACCTCGAGGAGAACAGAGCAAGCAATGGGGTTGCTCAGATGCCACTGGGCACACACATCTGCACAGAATAGAGGAACATACAGAGAAGCTTGAAGGGGGGAAAGATACTCCCACACAGGCCTGTGAGCTCTTCATCTCTTGGTAAGGAAGTATTCCAGGTCCAAGGCCAATCTTAGGCGGCCGAGTGGCGGCGGCGGGGGCGCGGTGCATGCACGCGGCTGCCCTTCCCCACGATGAGGGGATTGCAGGGGTGGGTTGCATGACATGCTGCTGGCCAGTAACCACACGAGGGGGATGCTGGTCTTGAGTCAATGGGGCAGACAGAGTAGTACGAGCCCAGAGCAAGCAGGGAACCGGGCTCCCCGTTTCTCTGCGCTCTTCGGACTCCCAAGGAAGCAGAGAACTCGATTGGATAGTGGCACAGAAAAAGGACAAAACACAACCGCCATTCAGTCCCTTCCTGGAAAATATCACTGATCTAAAGAAAACATTCCACACACTACATTCAACCATGTTCCAAGAGCAGCACCAGGATGGATTAAATTAACCGTGTGAGGGAAGAGGGAAAAGAGGGAGCGCATTTTATTTGTTTGGTGATAGGGTAGCCATCCTCTGAGCTGCCTCCCCGTGACCCTCACCTTTTGGGATCCCCGGCCTTGTGTGGCCCACCCGGCGGTTTTGCACAGTGGGTCTACGGGACCAAGAAGCTACCGCAGAGTGACAGGTAGCTATGTCCTGATGAGATGAGAAGAGTCAAGGATGACACCTTCCACCTGGGGATCCTGGCCTCTCTCGGATCACCTGCTCTGGCAGAACTCAGCTGCCGTGGCAGGAGGACCGTCAGCCGTCTGCAGAGCGGCCCGTCGGGTGAGGAGATTACGGGTCCGCCAACAGCCTGTGAGGAACTGAACCCCACCAACAAACACGGGAAGGACTTTGGAGGCAGAATTCCAGGCCCAGCCTAGTCTTGAAAGGACCTCAGTCCCTGCACACAGCTTGATTATAACCTGGTGACAGACCGCGACGCAGAACCATCCAGGGAAGCTACTACTTGGCTTCCTGACCCTCGAGCTGGGAGATGATGTTCATGATTGTAAGGCGCTAAGTTTGGGGGCAATTTGTATGCAGCCCCTGACACCTGTTACAGCGAGGCCAGCAAAGTCTGCCACTGGCACCCAATAACGGACAGGACGGGAAAAGATCGCTGTAAGGTGAAGTCGTCGTCTCTGAACAAAGCTGACGACACCCTAAGTAAAATGTTAATAGAATTCATGAAGCCTTAATGAGCTTTCATAGAAGGTCTGCCTGAAACTTTTTAAAGATTTAATGTATCTTTTTGAGACAGAGAGAACATGAGCAAGAGAAGGGCAGACAGAGAGGAAGAAGCAGGCTCCCCGCGGAGCAAGGAGCCCTACTCCAGAGGGCTTGATCTCAGGACCCTGGGATCATGATCTGAGCCAAAGGTAGACCCTTAACCGACTGAGCCCCCCAGGTGCTCCCAACACGAATTCTTTATTAAAATTAAGGATATAAACCAAAGGATAGAAATTAATTTAAAAAACAACAACAACAACAACAACAGAAAATCTACCTGAAACTATAGCAAAACCTACATCAAGTTGAATTGTCAGAGATATGATCACTGAAGTCAGAAATAGACTAAGAATCACTGCTTTTTTTTCAAGGGTGTATGAGACAGCGAAATGAGATCAGGGGATAAGGTGCATAAGAGTGGAAAGAAAGATACCAAATTGTCATTATTTGCAGATAGTATCATTTCCTACATAACAAGTGAACACGTTCAATAAAGTTGATGAAGTTAAGTTTCATCAGAGTTGCTGGGTCTACACAATTTTACAGCATTTCTACACATTATTCATAATGAGTCAGAAATAATAGAAGGTAGAGATAATCAGAGAAACAAATCCTACAATACACCCAGGAAGGAACCCTAAAAATTATGCCAGACCTTTGTGGATTAAAGAAGAAATTTGCTGAAGGTCTAAAATAAGAACTGAATAAACAGAGAGACACTGTTTATGTTTGAGAAGACTCAATAAGGCCAAGATTACAGCTCATTAAAAAAACTGTTTATAAATTCAATGTAACCATAATAAAACCCCCAACATGATTTTTCAAAAACAACTTGAAAAAGTGTTCCTCTAATTATTATATTAATAGAAAGTTTGCAGAAGAACCAAGAACACTTTTTAAAAAGTACAATAATAAGAGTTATCCAGATCAGGTATCGAAGTTTTTTTTTTATTATATTAATTATGATAATTAATGGAATATGATGTTGGTACAAAAATAAACAAATAGTCTAATGGAACAGAACAGAATGTCTGAAAGGAAATCTGTGCATTTATGGAAATTTGTCATATAACAAGGAGGATTTTTTTTTTAAAGATTTTATTTATTTGAGACAGAGACAAAGAGCATGAGGGGTGGGGAGGGGCAGAGGGAGAGGGAGAAGCAGACTCGCCTGTCAGCAGGGAGTTCAAAGTGAGGCTTGATCCCCGGCCCCTGAGATCATGACCTGAGCTGAAGTCAGACGCTAAACCAACTGAACCACCCAGATGCCCCAATAAGGAGGAATTTTTATAATCATTAAAGGCAAAACTTAAACTAATACTGAAATTGACTTTTTTTTTAAAGTTCACAGTAACAACTTTTACTGAGTTTAATAGTAATTGTTAACATATGGTTCTCCTAACTCTCTCTTTCTTTCTTTTCTTCCGCCTGCCTGCCTGCTTTCCTTCCTTCCTTTCTCTCTCTCTCTCTCTCCCTCTCTCCCCCCCCCCCCTCTCTTTCTTTTCTTTCATTCCTTTATGATGAGGAATTGGCTTGCGCCATTATGGAGACTAAGTCCCATACTCTTCTGTCTGTGAACTGGAGACTCAGAAAAGTCTGTGGCTTAATACAGTTCCTGTCTCAAGGCTTAAGAACCAGGGAAGCTGATGGCATAAATTCCAATCCACGGACAGGAGAAAATGAGGTAAGATGTTCCAGCTCAAACAATGAAGCAGGAAAAAAGGTGTGGGCTGCTTCTTCCCCCACCTTTTGTTCCATTTAGGCCATCAGTGCTTTGGATGAGGACTCCTCACCCTGGGGAGGGGATTCCACTCGACTGAGAGTCCAAAGACTCAAGTGCTAATCTCATCTGGAAACTTCCTCACAGACACACCCAGAGATAAATGTTTAACGTGGGCATTCTGTGGCCTGTCCGGTTGACACAGAAAGTACCCACTCCAGGCCCAGCCCATGTCAACCTGACAGCCATTTGAATCTCCTTAAACCATATTCACGTTCCAAAGAAAGACAATAACAAGGTCATAATTCTGCCCAAAGTGACAGTTATAATTTTTACAACCCAAACCACACTAACTCTTTCCAAGAGAGGAGGTAAAGTTCTTGAGTAATGTTTGATCTCCTCCTTGATATCCAGTAACTATAATGTAAAATGAACAAACACTATGATATAAAGTCTCTACAGCTTCTGTTGCATGATAAGGCAATAAGAGAGATGGAAGAAAGAACACACGCATGCATGTATTCAGAGCAACATAAGGAGGAAATGTCATAATAATTCCAGGCCTCATTTCTGTAACGGGTCATGTGGTTGTAGCTGATATTTATAATTACCCTCTTCTACCACCCACTGTATATTCCTTTGCCTTCCACGAGCACCTCAACGGACTGTAGTTCTCCATCACCTGATGGGGGACCCAAACCTTCATTCCTGAAGGGCCTGGGCCATTAGCAGCATTGCTTGGATTGGGTTGTTGCACTTTTCTAATGACCTTACTTACACAACAAGGCAATACTAAGAAGTGTCCTAAGTGATCTCTGTATTCCAGAAAAACTCTTCCTTACTTCCCTTGTGGTAGAGTTCTCCAATTTCCCCTTAGAAGTCAAGATCGGTCATCCTGGCCAACACCATAACTCCCTTCTTTGTTGATTTAGAAGCACGAGGAGCCCAAAGTGGCCAGGTGGCAGTCGTAACTTCCAGTTCAATGGAATCATTGTTAGGTCTCCTCTTGGAAACGTTTCTCCCTCTGGAATTAACACTGTGCCAACAGTGTTAATTGCCAACAGTGCACAGAATCATGGGAACAGGAAACAAAAATTTTGCTAATGGGTGACTCGCGGTCATCGTGAGTAGTACCACTCCCATTTCTACTTCTCAATTCCTGAACCCATGCATCCTGGTTAGGGGAGAAGCAACATTATATATTAGGAATTGACTGAGAGCCTATACAGCCTTCTGGGTAACCCTGTCTCAGCCCTGCAAAGTGCTGCCACCTAGCGGACGCTGTAACTGTTCTAGGAAGCCAGCAGCTTCCGGGTGGGACACATGGTAAGACCGGGGAATTCCATGAGCCCATCGTGTCCATGACAACACTTCTTTTGCTATGAAGCGAGGTCCTTGATCAGAAGCAATGTTGTGTGGAGTACCATGATGGTGGAGAAGGCACCCTGTTAGTATGCGGGTGGTAGTTTGCACAGAAGCATCACATGCAGGCCAATCAAATCCATATCCAAAGTACCTATTCCAGTAACAACAAAATCCTGCTCTTCACATGATGAAAGTGGTCCAATGTCATCATCTTGCCACCATGCAATGGATTGATGACACCGGTAAATGGCTCTGAATCGGGGATCAGTGTTGGTCTCTGCGGCTGGCCTTGGTGAGTGGAGTCCCACCTACTGCGTCCGTGCTTAACCTCCATCCCTGCCCTGCGGCCACTTTGTGCATGAGCCCACAGGGCTATGGCAGGGGTAACTCAGCAAAGAAACTGATTAATATCCACAGGACAGATCATGCTATTCGCTTGATGTGACAATCCTCCTGCTGAGGTCACCGTCTGGTGAGCATTCACATAGGACACAAATATCTTCACTTTTTTTTTTTTTTTTTTTTTGCCCATTCAGAGAGGTCTATCCATATATCCCTTCTCCAGGTTTCTTTGTCACCGATGTTCTAATCCTCACGTTCCTTCCAACTCCATATTCCCTTTCATAGTGAATTTTCTGAATTCCAAGTCGCCTGCTCTCAGAGACTCTAGCAGCTGTCAGAAGAGGTGGCTACCTGATCATCGAGGTTTCTGCTCAGCCAAATGATCAGCTCTTTCAGGACATCTGTAGCCAGAAGACTGTGATGTTCCCCCCTGCCTCTGTGGGGCAAGTCTCCCACCTGGGCTAGTCCTCCACGGGGATGGTGGTAGGAGATCCACAGTGGATCTGGGGAGTAGTAAGTGAAGCGACCGCCCAGATGCCACAAGGTTTGGACCCCAAGCAGGTGTTATCAGATGCTTAAAAGCAGAGGTAAAACAAATGAAAGTGCACAGCAAATGGTCAGCAGGAAGCATGAATCTTCCATCTTCTCATCATCGGCTCGGACTGTTGGCAGCTGAAAGTTACATGGGTCTGACCTCACAAGAAGGACTTGTCCAGAGATGTCCCTTACATCTGTTGGACGTAGGTACTGACAAACATTAGAAAGTTACATGCTACCAAGGTTTGGTGAGAACGTGGGACAGTAGAGATGGCTATGCTGCACATAGATCGTGCAGCCATTTTGGAAATAGCCTGGCTATCCGCAGTCAAACTAATTTTAGTCAGTCACTCAGATTTTTGTGAATGGAAGTCATTTGGGATACGTTCTCTGATGAAAACACAATTGTATAGAAATAAACAACAAAAAGATAGCCAGAAGGCTATCTTGGAAATTTTAAAAATGCACTCAACAGGGGCGCCTGGGTGGCTCAGTGGGTTGAGTCTCTGCCTTTGGCTCAGGTCGTATTCCCAGGGTCCTGGGATCGAGTCCATCATTGGGCTCTCTGCTCAGCAGGGAGCCTGCTTCCTCCTCTCTCTCTGCCTGCCTCTCTGCCTACTTGTGATCTCTCTCTCTGTGTCAAATAAATAAATTTAAAAATCTTTTAAAAAAATGCAGTCAACACAACCTGTGGGTCAAAGAAGAAATGAAAATGAAATTGAGAAAATATTTTGAACTAAATGATGATGATGAAACTTGGTATCAAGGCCAGTGGGATGCACCTAAGCAGAAATTAAATGGAAATGGATCATCTTACATGCATAGATTAGTAAAGAAGAAAAGGTAAAATTCAGATAGCAAAGCAGCCATCTCAAGCATTTCCAAAAATAACAACAGAAGATACCATAAAACATAAGGTAAGAAATGATGAAGAGCAGAAAACAATGAAATAAAGAACAAGGAAGATCAATTGAGAGAGAATCTGAGCCAGAAGTTGGTTCTCTATTTTTTTTTAAGATTTTATTTATTTGAGAGAGAGAGAGAGAGCATGTGCGAGAGAGAGAGGAAGAGAGAGAGAGAGAAAAAGTCCTAGTGGGTGGAGGGGCAGAGAGAGAGACAGACGCCTCCGGTCACAGGGCTAGCCATGGTGTTCCAAGCAGGGTTTGATCCCCAGAGCCTGAGTCATGACCTGAGCCAAAGTCAGATGCTTAACTGACTGAGCCACCCAGGCACCCCAGAAGTTGGTTCTTTAAAAAGGTTCTCATAATAAATTAACCTCTTGCAATACCGGTTGAATAAATAATAGAAAAGGTCAGTAATCAGGGGTGCCTGGGTGGCTCAGTGGGTTAAAGCCTCTGCTTTCAGCTCAGGTCATGGTCTCAGGGTCCTGGGATCAAGCCCCGCATCGAGCTCTCTGCTCAGCATGGAGCCTTCTTCCTCCTCTCTCTCTGCCTGCCTCTTTGCCTACTTGTGATCTCTATCTGTCAAATAAATACATAAAATCTTAAAAAAAAAAAAGAAAAGGTAAGTAATCATTATCAGAAATAAAAAGTGGAGATCACTACAGATACCAGAGATGGCACATAAGGCAAATGAATAGTGTCATGTCGATAATTTAAAAATTGAGATGAAATGGAAAAATTCCTAGTACTTCACACAACCAGCCCAAGATGGGCAAGGGCAAACCCATGTCCTCATAAAGGCAGGTTCTTTGCAATTAGGGGACCAGGTACTAAGGGACAGCACAGCTTCTCAGCAAAGGAGAAGATGGAGCTATCGTACGATTGAACGGAAGGTAAGGATTGGGCAAAATTCAAGTGAATAAGGGATTTCTTAGCACATTTCACATTTATCTTAACTTAGTCATTTCCAAGGAAACAAGAAATCCATTATCTGAAGCTCAGTACCCAGACTGGATTGGAAATCAAGGCTGCCTCTCTAATGTCAAAGTAACTTAGATCCCTCAGGTAAGAAAGGGATGTTTTACTCTTACAGAAACAATTTCAGGTATAGTTTCCGATAGTCTGTGGTTTTTAGAACACATGTTTTCCTGGGGACTAAGAAAACGATTGTCTTTATTTTTTTTTTTTAAGATTTTTATTTATTTAGTTGACAGAGAGAGAGAGATCACAAGTAGGCAGAGAGGCAGGCAGAGAGAGAGGGAAGCGGGCTCCCTGCTGAGCAGAGAGCCGGATGCGGGTCTCGATTCCAGGACTCTGAGATCACGACCTGAGCCGAAGGCAGAGAGAGGCTCAACCCACTGAGCTACCCAGGTGCCCAGAAACGATTGTCTTAAAAAAAAAAAAAAAAGAAAGAAAACGATTTTCTTTTATGTTAATAAAAACAAATAAATACATTTTTAAAAAGTGTAAAAAAAAAAAAAAAGAAAACGATGTTCAAAGAGTGGGTCCTTCATGGCACATGGTAGCTACAGAATGTCATAGGGAGAAACAGCCTTTGTTAACTCTGCAGCGAGATTTCTCTCTGTCGCTGTTTCCAGCCTGATGAATGGCTAAGCAGATTTTTACTTCTGAGTTACTTTTACTTTCTCATTAGAAAAACTCAACTTACCCAAACAAACACAACACAAAAGAGGAACATGAATATTACCATAGATATTAACGACATTAAATTTGTGATAAAGAAAAATTTGGACCCAGCTGTGCTGGCAAGTTTCACCAAGTATTAAAGGAAGAAATAATGTCAATTCTTACAAAAACTTACGGAAAAGTCAAAGGAAAAGCTACACTTCTCAACTCATTTAATGAGGCTAGCGTGACCTTAATACCAACATGCAGCAAGAACATTATGAAACGGAAAGTCCAGGCCACTTCCACTCATGAACACGGAAAAAAAAGATCTTAAGACATTAGCAAACAGAATGAAACAATCTACAAAAAACGATAATGATCAAGCTGTGTTTATCCAAGAGATAGAAGGTGGTTTTTGCATTAGAAAAGCAATCACTATAAATTTTCACTCTAACATAATAGAGGAGGAAATCATGCGATCATCTCAATAGTTGCAGGAAATGCCCTTAATAAAAATGCAGTGGCCCAGTCGCCAAACTGTGGAAAGAGCCAAGATGCCCTTCAACAGACAAATGGATAAAGAAGATATGGTCCATATACACAATGGAGTATTGTGCCTCCATCAGAAAGGATGAATACCCAACTTTTGTATCAACATGGACAAGACTGGAGGAGATTATGCTGAGTGAAATAAATCAAGCAGAGAGAGTCAATTATCATCTGGTTTCACTTACTTGTGGAGCATAACACAGAGGACATTAAGAGAAGGAAAGGAAAAGTGAATTGGGGGAAATCGGAGGGGGAGATGAACCATGAGAGACTGTGGACTCTGAGAAACAAACTGAGGGTTTTGGAGGGGAGGGCAGTGGGGGATTAGGTGAGCCTGGTGGTGGGTATTAAGGAGGGCATGGACTGCATGGAGCACTGGGTGTGGTGCATAAACAATGAATCTTGGAACACTGAAAAAATAATAAAATAATTCAGTGGCCATCCAACTCAAAACTCTTAGCAAACCAGAGGTGCCTGGGTGGCTCAGTCGGTTAAATGTCCCACTCTTGGTTTCCACTCAGGTCACAACCTTATGGGTGGTAGGATCTAGCAAGCCCCAGATCAGCCTCTGCTCATCAGGGAGTCAGTTTGAAGATTCTCTTTCCTTCTGCCCCTCCCCCCACTAGCATTCTCCCTCCCTCTCTCTCTCAAAGGTAAATAAATCAATCTAAAAGGAAAAAAAAAAAACCTCTTAACAAACCAGGAACAGATGGAAACTTAAGCTGATAAAAGGTATCTGTTAGAAACCTGACAGCCATCATACTTAAAGGCAAAATGTTGAAGAGTTGGTTTTCTTTTTTTTGAAAGCAAGAACACAACAGTTTCCTGTTATCACCAATTCTTTCAACACTGTGTCCCAAGTTCAACCAGTACATTAGGACAAGTAAACAAAACTAGAGTTATAAGAACTGGGAAGGAAAAAGAAATAAAGCTGTCATATCCAAAATGATAATGAAAAAAACCCCAAAATACCTATAGACAAATTATTAAAATTAACTGGGAAATTTATTAAGGTCCCTGAGTACAAAATCAGTATTTTTAAAAAATCAAGTATTGAAAAAATTCCTTATATTTCTATATTCCAGCAAGAAAAAATTGAAGATGAAACTTCTTACAGTAACAGAAAAAAACTCAAATGAATAGAGAATAAAACTAAGAAGTTCATGATCTTTATGTAGAAAATTAAAGAAGATCTAAGTAGAAAGAGAGCTATACTATATTCATAGATTGGAAACTCTAATAATGTAAAGTTGTACTTTCTCCCCACATTTATTTGTAGAGTCAATGCAATCCCAATCCAAATCCCAACAGTTTGTTTACTTGTTTGCGTGCCAGTGTACACATCTTGCAGAAGCTGTTTTAAAAATTCATTTGAGGGGGCACCTGGGTGCCTCAGTGGGTTAAAGCCTTTGCCTTAGGTTCAGTTCATGATCCCAGGGTCCTGGCATCGAGCCCCGTATCAAGCTTTCTGCTCATCAGGGAGCCTGCTTCCCCCTTTCTCTCCCTGCCTGCCTCACTGCCTACTTGTGATCTCTCTCTCTGTCAAATAAATAAGTAAAAGCTTTTTTAAAAGTTCACTTGGAAAAGCCAAGGGACAAGAATAGCAAAGATATATCCTTGAAGAAGAATATAAGAATAAGGCAGAAATACTTACTCTACAAGCTATTAAGATTTTTATTAAGTTAGAGTAAGTAAAATATTGTGATATTGGCCATGATTGGACTCAGACCAATGGTATATTAGCATCCAGTGAGAAGATGGAAAGAACACAGTGATGTAAACAGGACACACTGAATGTGACTATTATTAATAGTTACAGGGAATTAACTAAAAGGGAAAGAAAGAGTAGGCTAAAGAAAACCCTAGAGCTAAGGAAGGGTAGTCAAGGAAGGAACACATTTTCGGGAGAGTGACTCCTCTCCAAGGTTAGGATTCAGACTCACTGGAGAGGGTGTGGTTGGCAGACAGGTTGGCTGGGTTGTTTCAGACCAGAGCTGGTGCACAGTCCTGGGCAGACCCTTGCTGGCGAGCTGGAGAAATGCTTTGAGAAGCTGCCTGATGGGGGTAAACTTAGACTAAACTGGGAAGAGGTAACCAGCAAGTCACCAGGAAGCAAGCTCAGGCACCTGCAGGACTCATGCTTAGGAAGTCTGCAGGGTTATCCTAGGAAGTCTTTTAGCAGCTTCTTGTGTGGGGTTCCACTGAATGCACCTGCTGGAGGAACTCCAGGGCAGTGCTGTAACAGCACTCCAAGGGGTCTGAAGGGTTTACTTGCTTCAAGTTTATCACGCGTCTGCTGCTTCAGCTAAATCCCTCGGTCTGTAGCAAAACTAATTTTCCTTGAGATTTGCAGACCACTGGCCTTGAGGAGTGAAGGACCAGACTTTCCCAGAAGATAAGGCCTGACCATACTCAAAAGCGGCTGCCGCCAATGCCAGCAAGTCTATTCAAGGTCACATCAACATAGGACAATCCTCTGGGCACCTGCTTTTCCTCCCTTTCCACATCTTGCCCTCTACAACCCTCCGGCTTCCCCTGGATAGGGAATATGGTCTTTGAGATGTTAGTCCACCATCTACCCAGGTTGCCAGCTTCCTGAATAAAGCCACCTTTCCTTTCTCACTATCACTCATCTCTCAAGTATTGATTTTTGAGTCGCAGGCAGCTGAACCTGAGTTCAGAATCGGTTCTCTGTCCAGTAACACCACACACACACACACACACACACACACACACCAGGCAGCAGTGTAGAAGCAAGAAAAAGGAAAACACATCTGTAGCAGAAGAGAAGAGCTTTCTTCCTCCAATGCCTGTCCTGTACCCGATACTGACAAAGATGAACCGTGCACCAGCTGACAAGGGAGATACGTTCTCATATTCCAAGCCAACAATAAAGGATGGATTTGCAACTGAGAGTCAATACGTTGGAAAACAGCAAAAACAGAATAGGATAAACAGCCCCCAAATAGTGCCCTATATATATGCAGGAAGTCGATTTATGTCACAGGTTATTTTGCAAACCAGTAGGGGGAAAGAGAGACTTTTCAATAAATGCCACTGGGACAAATATCCATATTCCGTATTTAAATTTTTATTTATTTTTTTAAGTAGGCTCCACACCCAGAATGGAACCCAACTCAGGGCTTGAACTCATGACCCTGAGATCAAGACCTGAGCTGAGATCAAGAGTCAGATGCTTAGCTGATGGAGCCACCAGGTGCCCCGTATCTGTATTTTTGAAAAAAAGAAAAAGAAGAGAAACCTGATCACTAATCCTCATCTTGTGCAAAATCAGTTCTAACTGGTTGTAGACTTAATATAAAAAGCAAAACCATAAAGATTTTAGAATGTAACAGAGGATAATAGTCTCATGACTTCAGTCTAGAGAAAGATTTTTTTAAATTTCAAGTTTCTACTTAAATTCTAGGTAATTAACATATACGGTAAAATTGGCTTCAGGTGTAGAATTTGGTGATGCATTACTTCCAGGTAATACCCAGTTCTAATTACAGCAAGTCACCCATCCAGCCCATCCCACACCCACCACCCTCCATCAACCCTCAGTTTGTTCTCTGTCATTGAGAGTCTTTAAGGGTTTGCTTCCCTCCCTCTCTCTTTTTCCCCCTTCCCCTGTTCCTCTGTTTTGTTTCCTAAATTCCACATGGGAGTGACATCATACGGTATTTATCTTTCTCCGACTTATTTTGCTTAGCACAATACATTCTAGTTCCATCCACATTGTGCAAATGGCAAGATTTCATTCTTTTGATGGCTGAGTAACATTTCATTGTATATATACACCACCTCTTCCTTATCCATTCATCAGCCAATGGACATTTGGGCTCTCTCCATAGTTTGGTTATTGTTGATAATGCTGCCATACACATCAGGGTGTATGTGTCCCTTCAAATCTGTATTTTTGTATCCTTTGGATAAATACCTAGCAATGCAATTGCTGGGAGATAGGGTAGTTCTATTTTTAAATTTTTGAGGAATCTCCACTCTGTTTTCCAGAGTAACTGCACCGGTTTGCATTTCCACCAACAGTGTAAGAAGGTTCCCCTTTAGAAAAAGATTATTTAAAGAGGACAGAAAAATACTACTTATAGAAAAGATAAGTTTAACTACAATAAATTAAAATTTCTGTTTGATAAAAGATACTGTAAAAAAACAAAAAGGCAAACCACAGGTTGGGGAAGATATCTGCAAGCAGAATATATAGAAAGAATTCCTATAAATAAATGTCAAGAATGATTGGTCTAGTAAAAAGATCTACCAAATACACGAATGGCCTCCTCACGCACAAAAATGAAACGCAAACGTCCAATAAACATCCTGGAAGCCTACAGCCTTATTTACTGCTCAGGGAAATGCAAATTAGAACCAAAAATGAGATACTACTATGTATCCACCAAATCGGCCAACACTGAATTGTTTGGTAACACTGAGTTGTTTTTTACAAGGATGAGGAACAACAGGAAGACCCATCCACTGTTGGTGAGAGACTGAGCTGGGGCAATTCCTTGGAAAGCAACTGGTTGTGATCTCATATATTTGAGAAAGCTCATCATTTCCGATGCAACAAACCCCAATAAAAATGCATTTACATGTGAGCAAGAGACAGGTATGGAAATACTCATAATAGCGTCATCCAAAATAGCCCAAATCTGCAAACAACCCGGTTGTCCATCAGTATGTTCTAGAATGTTGGAAAAAGTGTAGTGTATTCCTGCAATTGGTTGTAAGTGTAAATGGACAGTACACAGCTACGCTCAACAACCTGAATGAACTTCACAGCATAATGATGAGTGAAAGCATACAACTGCCTTGAAAACATTTACATAAAGTTAAACGTAGAACTAAAAGCAAACAAGTGATTACCCCAGAAATCAGCTTACTGGTTCACTTTGCCTGAGAAAGGGAGCTATGGCTGGGAACATGTTTCTAAGTCACAGCAAACTTATTTTTCATCTTGATCTGAGTGGTGTTTACATGGGATTTGCTTTATAACCATTCATTATATTTGCACATTTTATGATTTAGGCACTTTTCTCCCTGGGCCGTATTTTACAACAGGTTAGTTAAATATACCTAGGTGTTATGAGTATATCGGCAAATTATATACCAGGTCTGTACATTGGAAGTATAGGAAATAAGAAGCTACTCAGTGAAAAAACTGGTGGGAAAAATATGGTAAAATCTTAGAAGCAGGCAGACACACCCCCTCGAAGAGAACACATTCTCTCAAGAGCCTGAATGTGTTCTGCCGCGTGAGAAGTTGTTTCAGGGTCATAAAAAGGAGCTGATCTGGAGCTGGCTTCTTCGTTAGACAAACTCATTTTAGGGGAACTCACCGGCTGGGGCTACAAGGTCAACTGAGAGAAGGGGCGCAGGTTCCAAAAGTGGGGACCGGCGCTTTCTCCTTTTAGGTCCTCAGTTTCCCTGTGAATACACTGCAGAGACTGGATTAAATGATCCCTGGGCTCTCAACTGAATGAAACACAAAGGTGCAGAGTGTCTGAGTTGGGGGTGAGAGAAAGGAAGTAAGAAATGAGTAAGGAGGGGCGCCTGGGTGGCTCAGTGGGTTAAAGCCTCTGCCTTTGCTCAGGTCATGATCCCAGGGTCTTGGGATTGAGCCCTGCATCGGGCTCTCTGCTCAGCTTGGAGCCTGCTTCCTCCTCTCTCTCTGCCTGTCTCTCTGCCTATTTGTGATCTCTGTCTGTCAAATAAATAAATAAAATCTTTTTTAAAAAAAGAAATAGATAAGGGATGGTGATGGGTCTCACCCTGGTGCAGAGGTGGACAGACCAGGGCTCAGGAAAGGGCAAGGTCCTGCCCACATGTTCACAGGACATCACGAGTGGGATAGAACCAGAGCCACAGTGCCAAGTGCCCCTTCTGACACTGCCAGCCTTTCTGACTTGGGGGCAGCTGGTCAGCTTGTTGCTGTTTCAGGCATGGTACTGAGGAAGGGAAGGCTGCCAGGTCCCAAAGAGGTTGGATCTGGCATTTCAGGAGGAATCCAAGCCCCACTTGTGGGAATAGCACCTACTTCAGGGAGAGAATGTCCCGATTGTCCTGTCTTTCTCTGTCCCACCCCACGCTGGCACTACTGAACACTGACCATCGCTTTATCTGTTCCTTCCTCTCTTGGCAAGGACCAGTGGGATTTCAGTACAGTCCCAATGAGCTCACAGAGCATAGCTTTTCTTGGGTTCTAGGTAGGTGCTAACAGATTGTTTCCATCAAGCGTGGATCCCTGCCCTGGGAAGTCCGAACCCTGTTTCCTAGTGCATTTCTGAGACATTTTAAATTAGTGCCCATATGGGGGTTTTTATTTATGTCTATGTGTGTGTTTCTCTGTGCCTGTTGTGTCTTTGTTCTATACCTGCTTGCCACCTACGCGGTGGTCCCCAGGCTGGTAGCTTTGGGATACCTGAGAGCTTGAGACATATGGCAGCTTGGGCCCCGTCCATGACCCACTGCCTCCAAATCTGCATTTAAGGTTCTTGTGCACATTAGTATTTAACAGCCTATCATGCCCGTTTGTAGATGCTCAGGAGAGCACGTACTTAATGTAGGCAAGAAGGTCTGTACCAAGAAAATGGGTTCATTTGTATTATAGTTCAGGAGTTTTATAGGCACGCTTGTGTGTCTCTGTATGTAAATGTGATATGTCTTTTGTTCAAAGGTGGGCAAAATTTCTGAGGGCTGACTGTCTCCAAGCACCCCCATAAGCGCCTAACACGATTAATTATATCCTCTGCCTCATTTGATTTTCATAAAGACTTTGCAGGGAACGGACAGAGAGAATGATTTGTGTTGACAGCCTTAAAAATATCTAAACCCTTTGACCCAGTACATTCCACTTCTAGACATCGGTCCTAGCAGAAAAATCTGAAATAAAGACAAAAATGATCCACGTACAAAGATTGACATAGGTATGTAATCTACAATAGAAATCAAGGACTGGGAACAAAGTGTTTGCCCTGTGGAGTTACAGAAATGATGACATAGCCTTGAAATGAGCAACAATGTGGCCATTGGCTGAGTTCAGCTGAACCATACTTTTCCTGTCCATCCAAGTGTGTGCTGTTCAAACGTTCATAGAGCAGATGGACATGACCTCTGCTGTCATGAAGATGAAGACATTTATGAAGTTTGTATAACACTGGGAGACTGGGTTATAATGTAAACAAAAAAAAAATCTAAAATTGTATATCAAGGACACTTGGGTGGCTCAGCTCATTAAGTATCCAGTTCTTGGTTTTGGCTCAAGTCATGATCTCAGGGTCATGAGATCAAGCCCTGCTTGGACTCATGGACTGGGTGTGGAGCCTGCTTGAGAGTCTCTGTCTCTCTCCTCTCTCTCTCTCTCTGCCCCTCTCTCCTCTAAAAAATTAAAGAAATATTTGAAATTGTATACTGGGTTTAATCGCAATCAAGGAAAAATGCACTTGAATCAGAAAGAACAAGGCACACCCTCCCCCCCAGACTGGGATGCATGAGAGGTCCCATCGCTCCACATCCTCACCAGCACTTGCTGTGCTCAGTGTCCCAGATTTCAGCCACGCTAACAGGTGTCTAGAGTATCCCATTTTTACTTGCATTCCCCTGACGCCATAGGATGTGGAGGATCTTTTCTTGTGCTTCTTTGCCATCTGTATATGGTCTTTGGTGACATGTCTGTTCAGGTCTTTGGCATATTTTTTAATTGAGTTGTTTTCTTGTTGATTTTAAAGAGTTCTTTGCATGTTTTGGGTAAATGTCTTTATTGGGTGGTCTTTTTTACTCTCTTCTTTAGGTCAGATGCTCCAGGAAGTGAGTCCGAGTCAGCGATTTATGTGCAAGAGGTTTCCTGGGGAGTATTCGGAGAGGAACAGCAGCGAGAGGTACAAAAGGCTGGTTGTGTAGGAGAAGCGGACGTGGGACACAGTTACAACAAAGCCTCGGTCGATTCCACCAGGACCTCGGGAGTGGCAGGGCCCCTTCAAAAGGTGTCCCTCATCGAACTGGGGAGTTTGGCCTTTGTGCCCCAACATCCACCAGTCAGTGGATACAGGTTCCCCAGGTTGCCCGGGAAGGGGGTGTACCCTCAGACATAGCACCTCCCTCTGGTCAGGGAAATTCCCAGGGAGGGACTCGGCTGTGAGCGTCAGCCGCCAAGGCTCTCAGCGCCCGAAGGCCTGGGTGCCTCAGTCCTGTGGGAGGAACTGGACAGCACACCACAGCAACCACTATAGCATCTGAAAAACATAAACCTGAAAATAAAGAAAAAGAATGCAGGGCTTTGAGTCCCACCACTGACTTGCTATAAGGATCTTGGGCACATTGTCTCCTTGGACCTCAGTTTCTCCATCTGTACCCTAAGAAGTTGTTACTAGACAGATGGTCTCTGACTTTCTAGTTGTGGCTGACTGGGACACTCCTGAGTCGCAATCAGCAGACAAGCAGGTGCTCTGGAAGGTGGTCGCAGCCACCAGAGAAGATGAAGCTAAGCCAAGGCCAAGAGATGGAGGGAGTTCATGGACTTCAGGGAGTTCCTAGAACAGGATGAGGTTTTCCTTCCAGGGCTTTCCTTCAAAAGTAACCTGTGAGTCATTAGTTTGTAAAACAGCAGAATAAAGTGGGACACTGGAAGTTGGCTGATCCATCCTTTCATTACACAAATGAGAGGTCATGCCCAGTGTCACTGCTGAGTCAACAGTCGAGCTGGGGACAACCACTGTTCCTGAAGCCCGGCCAGGTGGTTTCCCAATGCTCCTGCTGCCTGTACCTCGAGAGACTGAGTCAGCTAACTTCCACAAAGGGAGATCTATTTGAAAAGAATCAGGATGAGAGAGTATTTTCTCCATCCTTTTCCTAAGAATGGAAAAAACCAAGGGACAGGCAAGAAGTGACTTGGGTACAGAGCTGTCAGTCAATGTAGGTCAAGTTCAAAATGTATCCAGAGTCGGGGAGGGCCAGATGCTCTCTTAACACAATAAGGTCAGAATGAATAGACCCCATGTAATAAGATCAGATTCATAAAATCCCTGAAAGACTTGCAGGGAAAGATTAATCTTGTGGTCCAGATATTTGAGCTCAGATAAGCTGGTTAAGAGTAAGCTTGAGCCAGAGTGGAAGACTGCCACCTTTTCCCTTTAACCACCACCCAAAAGATTGCTTTCTCCCTCCCCTCTTCCAGACCATCACTGCTCCACCACACAGAATCCACAGACACTGAAATTTGAGTCCCCCACAGCCCCACCAAAAGCCAGAAGTGCAGATAATGTACTGATACATGGTATTCCTGTAGTGAAGGGCTGGCACATTCCAGGAAAAGGGGATATAGAGGTACAGGGAAAGGAGTTGCATAAGGAAGGGAAAAGATTCAAAGAGAAGGGGGAGAGCTGGGAAGAAAGGAACATCTGGGGAATCCTCCAGAGTTCTGGGATGATCTGCGGGGATACCCAAAAGGCCTGGCACCCAGAGCAGGGGCAGGGACATCACTGTGCAGTCTAAGAGAGCAGGGAGGGGAGAACCAGCCTCTCCTCCAGCAGCTCTGGCGGAGCTACAGATGGAAATGCCTGGGTGAGAAGGTCTAACCCTGATCAGGGTCTCTTGCTTATAAAATAGCATCAGGGAACTTTTTTTTCATCTACAACTGACCATCTGGCCAAAGAGAGGAAAGCTGAGGTTTCAGATTCTTCTCACTTCATTTCCCACCCCCAACCCCACCCAGAGATGGACTAGAAACACGTTCATAGGGGATCCATGATGAAATGAGGCATCATGAAGAACCCAAAGGCAAGAAATGGAGCAAGGCCATCAAGTGGGCTGACATTGGACTCCAAACAGTGGTCAGGAACTGTACCATTCATGTCACACACGATTTCCAAATCTCAGTGCCTTAACTCAGTACACATGGGCTGTTTTGTTTATGGCATAGTCCCCAGCAAGTGCAGAGGGTGGCTGGGACCCACCCAGAAATTCAGAACCCCAGGCTCCTTCCTCCAGGTCCTGATGTCCTCTCCATGGCACACGCAGATGCGGAGGGAGTTTTATAGGCTAGATCCAGAATGGAACACATCACTCCCACTCCCATTTCACTGACCAGAGCGTACAACCAACTACACTCAGTTGAAAAGGGAGGTGAACAACTCAGCCTAGCCATGTGCCCAGGGAAAAGCGGACACTACGGGTACTGGTGATCAGGGAAAAGCAGACACCACGGGTACTGGTGATTGCTAAGGTTAGTTATCTTTAACGCCATCTGTCTCTCACTGCAGGATCTTTCCTTGGAGTAGTTCAGTTTCTCCAGATGAGGAGCCTCTCATTCTCTACCTGATGGCTTTACCCCTGACTCGGGGATCCCCGCAGTGAGGTTGGGAGTGAGGGTGAGGTGCTGGGGGACCTCACCATTCTCAAGCAGCTTTTCACCTCTTCCTGTCACCAGGTGACAGTTGTCGGGCTCATCAGTTCACACATTATGCCTCTCGTGCTCCACTCCACCGACTTCACACTGCTATTCTCCCTATGTTACAGATAGCAAAACTGAGGCTCAGTGGGACAAAGTCCCACAAATGTGTCCCAAATTACAGAGCCAGTATTCTACAGACTCAGGATTCAAAACCATATCTTCTAGGCTCTGAAATGTTCTATTTTCACCTCCTAGCTTAGGAGAGAAACCTCATACATGCACACATGTCATTCTTCACCCACCCCTCCTATCCTAGACCAGATGCAATGAGTCAAGATTGCAGACGAAGATTGAAGATGGAAATACAGAGAAAACATTGGGTCTTTATTTATTCACTAACGAACTGTCATTTCCTCTTGTGTGCCAAGCCTCACGTTGGATGCTGGGCATACACGGATAAAACAGACCCAACATTAGCACCCTGGAGGTGTTTGTCATGGAGCCACACCTGCATCAAGACACTTTCCTTTTTCTTGGGCTTGGGGAACAAAGGAATCCTCAGACCACACGTACCGGGAAGTCCTAATCTTGTTGAACTGGCAAGAATACATCTGTGGAAAGAAAATTAAATAGAGCCTCACCAGAGGAACAGTCCCAGGGACCTTTACTTTCCTCCCAGCCAGAGGGTCCCCTGTCAGTGGGCCCTACATCCCTTGGGATAAGAAGAGAGAGAACACGGGGCTAGAATAGTCAAAACAGTACTGGGGTTTCCTGTGGTTCCAGACAACCTAGCCAATCAAGGCCATCACCACAGCAACACTCTCTCCACGCACACAGCACTTTGCTTTTACATTTAGTATCTCGGTGGAAATACTTGTGTCCATTTTACAGTTGGGGACACTGAGGCTAAGGAAGGTGCAGTCAGTCCCTCATAGTCCCATGGTGGGTCAGAGGCAGAAGTGATGTGAAAAGATAAAATTCTTGCCTCTTGTATCATGGCTCCTTTCTTCTGGCTCATTCCAAGAAGCCTTTCCTCCCAGGCCCAGCACTAGCAGTCACTCACACCTGACCCTGGGAAACACTTGCTTAGGAAACTGTGGGTGAATGGTGTTGACAGACAGTGGATCTACTTGGAGGGGCGGGGCAAGTGGTGTAAAGGGAGATTCCAAGCAACTTCCTCATTCACACAGTGTGGCACCCTGGTAGGACACTGGGGATGTGGCTCTGTACAAGAACTTACCTTTCACTGGCTCAACACAGGAATTCCCACATACCCCCTTGCAGCACTTGAGACCGTGAAGGCAGTGGCCGTCATTCAGGCAGAAGTCCCTGGGGTTGGGCCTCTTGCACTGCTCAGTGACCACTGGACATTTCCCAGGATTGACCATAACTGGTGAGAATGGGAGCACAACTCAGAGGCTTGCCCACTAGACAGCACCCCACCTCCTACCCCATCTCTAATTTGTACGTGCCAATCACTTCCTCTCTACCCGCAGCCAAACTGAGGCCAGTGTATGTCCTGATGGAGCGCCTGTTCCACCAAGGGGAAACACAACCAGTGTTATAAGTGTCCAACAGACAGAGTGACTCAGTAGCTGAATGAGTGGCTAACTCATTGACTAGCTCACCAGTTCATGGACTGACTCACCGAGAACAGGAGTCAGTCAGCCGTGGTTCGGCCCTACCCTCCAGCCCAGTTTTGGGGATCCCCCGCTACTTCTCCAAGATATGTGTTCTTAAGCTATAATCTCCCTGGTCCCTTCTTCCCGGGCTGTGTTGCCTCACCAGGCTTTGATGGGTCTACAGGATCCACACATTTGATGCCACAATATTCACGACAGCATTTCTGCTCCTTTGGACACTGCCAGTCGCTCTGGCACTGAGGGGGTTCAAACACAAAGCACATCACAGGAGGTGTGAAGGGGCAGTCTCCGTGCTTGGCGTTTTCTAAGGGTGAGAACAAGGGAGAAGAGGAAGCTGATTCTGAGTCACAACCACAATCCTGGACAAGGAACCACCTTCCCAGGATGGGAGAAAAACCAAACTTGGGCAGCCGACCCCAAAGGAAGAAAGGGAGCTGTTGGGTTTCCAGGCTGAAAGCAGGTGAGGGGCGGTGCTGGGCTCAGCCAGCCACTCAACCAAGAGGGAGTCAATGCAAGAAAGAAGGTATAGACGGTGGGGTGCTGGCAAACGTTTTTAGAGAAGCTTTTGGGCATTTGCCAATTTCTGTGGTGTAAATATCACCACTGTGCCTGATTCCAGACTACCAACATGATGTTCACTGGCTCTCAAAAGTCTTGAGAATGTGACCTTCAGCTGTTGTGAACAGTATAAGCCTGCTCCAGTACATGGTTGGACAGAGCTCATGGTCAGGTGCTTCTGGCCCACCATTCACTGTGAAGGAGGTGGAGAGGGACCTCAGTAGTAGGAGAGGCAACTCATCAGGACAGATTGCAGATCAACTGGCAAGTAAATTGAGACATAGTGACCATTAAAAAAGAAACAGTAAGAGTAAAAGAGAACATTTTGGAAAATGAAACAGAGACCCAAATAATGTGATGGAGCAAAGAGCAGAGAAGGAGTTGCAGAGAGACAATGACAAGCGATACACGGGGCTGGGGTTATGGGGTCCATCTGGGGAAAGGTGGGTTTCTGGATGCTAAGGAACTCTTAGCTGAAGTCCTCAGAGAGGTGCCTGAAATTAAGGGCCATGGGCCAGACCATGGGAAAGGTGACTTCAAGGTCAGCTCCTGGACTAAGAAGAAGGTACCACCATGCTGAGCCATCAGGGACCCTGGTACCTGGATATGTCCAGAGACACTCCAACTCACCTTTGCTAGCATCTTCTGCAGCCCAGGATTTGAGGATTTGGAGGGCAAGGAGCACCATGAAGGGGAGGAGGCTGCCGGGTTTCATCGTCACAGCAGGTGGTGGGGGTGGTCAGTGCCAGCCTTTCCCTTTATATCTTCCACGGAGGGTGTGGTTCCTATAGACGTGCCCGGGGCCCTCCCCACTGTTCTGTCCTAAGCCGGAAATTCAGGGGAGGACAGTAACTCCACCACCCAGAGTATCGTTGGCAGGAGCCTGGGGAGGGACGCATGGAACTTGGAGGGGGAGGTGTCCGCAGGCTTGTCAGGAGACCATTCTGGAAGCACCTGCCTTGGGCCTTTGCGGTGGAGTTGGCGAGGGTCCTGGAGGGGAACGTACAGGCCAGAACTGGAAGTTATTACAAAGGAGCCTCTCTGTGTGCCTTGACCTTCCCACACTCCTGGACTGGCTGCCAATTACCCAGGGTCACTCCCTCTCCCAGACTTCAGGTGAAGCCTTCACCTGCCGACACTGGACTTGTGGCCACATAATACCCAGAGTTCTGGGCACTCTGCCAATCCCACGGGGCTTTCTCAAAGAGCCTGAATGGCATGACTGGTGATAGGGGAGAGCAACCCAAACCACTTGGGGCCTCCAACTTCCCAGCTGTGGGGGGGGTAGCGCTACCTGCCTGGGTCATTGAGCAGGATCAGAGAGAAAGGGGGTGGAAGGGCACTGAATAGAGTGAACACACACCCCTTAGTGACGGGTGGAGGTGAAGTGAATGCGAAGCCACATCTGAGCCCCTTTCTTTGAGATGAACTGATAGGACCCTTCCCAGCAGTCAGCCGGACGGCCCGATAAGCAAGGAGTGCAAGGAGTGCCGTTCGACGTGCTCAAAAAGTTTTCCCACACCCCAAGTTACCCCCACTGTGCTTTCATAATTATAACAAAGGTTCTCATTAACCGAGCATTGGCTATGTGGCAAGAAGTTTGAGTGGAACATTTCCAAATATCAAAAGGAAGCCCATTAAGGTGTAACCAAGAAAAAAAAAAAAATGCAGGGGATAGAGAAGCCAGAATGAAGGGGAAAAATGAAGGGAGCCACCACAATGCGGTGACAGAAGATCTGAGAGTGACAGCAGAGTGCCAGAAACACAGGGGGGCCAGTCCAGACCGGAAAGGGCCCCAGGGCTCCAGGAAATTCATCTTCTGAAAGGTGAAGTTAACACAGCACATTTGGCACAGACGAACATGGGGAGGAGGTTTTGACAACACAATAAAGAGTTTGTGGTTGAAAAGTGATATGTACGTAGAAAACCAAGCAAACATAAAACCTGACAATTTTTCATGACAAAAAAATTAAAAAATAAAAAGTTGTGCCAGAAAGGAAAAGTAGTTTGGTTTATGACCTAGTTCAGCTGTGGCGAGGGTCCACAGAGTCATAATAAGGTAAGTAAGAGTCCTGATCTCACCAAATTATCACAGAACTCTCTCTCTCTCTCTCTTAAATAAAAAAATAAATAAATACAGCTTTTTAAAAAATGGGCTGCCTGGGTGGCTCAGTCCGTTGAACATCTGACTCTTGATTTTGGTTCAGTCATGGTCCTGGAGCCCCGGGATGGAGCCCTGCCTTGGGTTCCATGCTCAGTGGGGAGTCTGCTTCTCCCTCTCCTTCTGCCCTCCCCTCACTCATACTCTCTGTCTAAAATAAATAAATTAATTAAAGAAAACCTATCACATAACTAATGGAAGGGAGAGCATGGAAGGGTGAGGGTTGGTAAGCTGTTTGTCACAAGTTTTGTGAGATTATGTGACTCTTGAGTTTATCTGCATGTATCGTTTTGATAAAAATAAAGATATTTAAAAAGAAAGCCTATTATCTCACTCAGCTTATCATGAAGATGTACAATCATCCAGGTAAAGCACTAAGCATTATTCCCCTTTCAGTAGGATCCCTGAGGACATAAGATTCTCTCTCCCAGTTGGGAGCCCCTCCCCTGTTGCCCTGCCCTTGGCACTGAGATTGATCACTGAGAATGGTCAGTGCCAGTTCATGAAGATGCTTCTCCATGAGAACATAAGGTCCTAAATAGGACAGCCTGTGTGTACATGGTCTGTAAAAGTCACCCAATTTAGTGTGCGGTTCTGAGTTGTCACAAAGGCGTGCAGCCCCACAACCACCACCTGAACCAAGAGAGAGAACCGTTCCATCCCCCTCTTGAAATTCTCATGCACCCTTTGAAGTCGATCCTGTGGTCCACCTTCAGCCCCTGGCAACAACCGATGTGTTTCCTGTCCCTATAAATTTTGCCTTTTTGAGGGTGTTCTATGAGTGGGATCGAACAGGCCACGACCTGTTGAACCTTCTTACACTTAGCAGAACGTCTATATTCCCAGGAGTTTGTTCTGTGGCTCAGGGAAAAGTTATGATGTCTAAATGGGGTTTCTCTTGATCAGATGGTGGCCCCCAAATGTGGGGTGATAAGCAGGTGGAAGCCAATGGTTCAGTGGTGAAAGAATTCACCCACAGCTGAGCAAAGGAGATAGACGAGTATTGAATTACACCACAAGGGATCAGTGGGCAGGACAGAAGAGGAGAGACTGTCTGCCACTGGGTAGTGGATGGGTGTTGCTTTTAAAGGAGGGGGAGATGAGGAAGTATGGCCATGTATGGAATCTTCCTTCTTTTGGTAACTGTGTCTGGTTGTAAGTAATGCATTGGTTACTCAGGACCTATGGATATTCCGAGGTGAATCACCTGATGGATCTGTTTGGATTCCACTGCTCAAGACTGTTTGCTTAAAAGGGGCCTTTGCAGAGACGTCCTGGTTTGTTTATGCATTCCCCAGTTGGAGGAATTGGGTGGTGCTCCCAGTTTTTCATGATTATGAATTAAACTGTTATAAGTGTTTATGTATAGGTTTTTGTGTGCATGTGGTTGACATTTCTATTGGGCAATATCTAGTGTAGGATTGATAGGTAAGATGGTAACATACATTAACTCTAATAAACTGCCAAATAATGTCCAGAGTAGCTGTACCATTTTGCATTTCCATCAGCAGGGGGTTCTCATCAGAGTTCTAACTGATTTGCATTAGCAACAATACTTGGTATTGATGTTGTGTGTGGTATGTGTGTGTGTGGTTTTGTCTGTTTGCTTGCTTTTGGCCATTCTAATAAATACATAGTGTATGAAATGATTATTTTTATGTGCTTATTTGCCGCTGTATATATTCTTTGGCGAATTGTCTGTTCAGACCTTTTACCCATTTTTATTGGGTTGTTCGTTTTCTTGTTATTGATTTTTGAAGTTCTTTATATATTCTATATACAAATACTTTATCAGATATGCATTTGGCCAATAGTTTTCCAATTGGTGGCCTGTCCTTATTTTTTTTTTAAGATTTCATTTATTTATTTGACAGAGAGAGATCACACATAGGCAGAGAGGCAGGTAGAGAGAGAAAGGAGGAAGCGGGCTCTCTGACGTGGGGCAGAGAGCCCGACGTGGGGCTCGATCCCAGGACCGTGGGATCATGACCTGAGCTGAAGGCAGAGGCTTTAACCCTCTGAACCACCCAGGCGCCCCCTGTCCTTATTTTCTTAACAGTGGTTTTCAAAGAGCAGTTTTTAATTTTGATGGGATCCCACTCATCATTTTCTTCTTCGTCATGTTTCTGGTGTCATATTTGAGAAATCTTTGCATAGCCCAAAGTCACAAAGATTTTTCTCCTTACATTTCTTTCTATAGTTCTAGTTCTTGCAATTATGTCTGTGATTGATTTTGAGTTAGTTTTTGTAAATGATGTGAAGTATGGATCAAGGTTCATATTTTACGTATGGATGTTCAGTTGTTCTGGTATCATTTGCTGAAAAGACAATTATTTTCTCCAGTGAATTCTCTTCATACTTTTGCCAAAGTCAGTTGATTTTATGTGCATGAATCTCTTTCACACTCCCCACTGATCTATTTGTCTCTCCTTCGGCCAATAGCACAATGCCTTCATTACAGTATTGCTGTGGGCTGAATGTTTGCTTTTCCTCAAAATCCCTCAGTTGGAGCCCCAATTCCAGCTGTGGTGGTATTAGGAAGTGAGGCCTTTGAGAGATGCAGAGGTCATGAGGGTGAACCTTCATGAATGGTATTGGTGCTGTTATAAGAAGAGATATGAGAGAGATGATCTCTCCCACTCTTGTTCTCTCTGCCATGTGAGGACATAGTAAAGATGTGTCCATCTACAAACGAGTAAGAGGGCTCTTGCCAGATGTCAAATCAACCAGTGCCATGATTTTGGACTTCCCAGGCTCCAGAACTGTATGAAATAAATTTCAGTTGCTTAAGTCACCCAGTCGGTGATATTTTCTTATAATAGTCTGAGCAGATTAAGACACAGAGGTTTATAGCAAATCTTGATTCCAGCCCAAATTGTTGTGGCTATGGTTTACCATTAGGCTTTATCGCTGACCCTGGCGATAATCTCAGGGTGCTCACCATCCCAGTACCTGCCAGTGTCCTTTAATAGAAGCACCTGGGCTACCCTGGTAGGATTTTCTCTCAGCCCAATTCAGGGAAACCAAATGCCAGCCAGTGACAGACGGGAGCTGGAGGATAAATACCACATTTTTTCACCCTGGATGGGAAATTCCAAGACAGATTCTATACTTCCTTCCGGAATTCTCCAACAGTATTGGGCTCCAATTGCCCATACCAGCAATATTCTCAGTACTGCACCCTTTTCAGTTTCTTTCCACCTGGTCTCACAAACCTATTCTCTGATTAGTGTTCCTTCGATCAACTCCCAAGTAAATTACTTGTCCTCAAACTATTGCCCCAGGGTCTTGCTTCCAGGAGAACTTAACCAAAAAGATATATCCCAGCACTCAGCTCAATGACTGGCACGTGTAGACTGCAGCTGTCATCAGAGAAAGACAATATCTCTCTGTTTAGTTCAGGAACCTGACACACTACATGTTGAATGAATGAAACAATGAAAAATTCACTGAATGAACTAAAGAAGGAAGCCAGGAAGAGTCATTAGCTAAGTTTTGATCCCGCCTTCCCGATTCATGGTAGTCCTGGGGGACACGCCTTCATGTCCAGGTTTGTAGTGTTCCTTTCTTACATTTGGAACAGTTTCTCTGAAATACGCCAGCAATCTCCAAGGGGAATGGAGGATCCTTCCACCATGAGGCCAGCCACTTGAGATGGTGCTGACAAGTTGATGGTGGGCGTCAGGACAGAAACCTACTGGATTGAACCAGAAGACAGAGATTGGGAAATGGGGTAAAAATAAGGGAGGGTTCGGTCAACCATACCCTTCTCTATCAGCGATCTCATGGGTAACAGTAGCTGTCAGATCTCCTCCCACTAGAAATGAGCCTCACGGTTGATTCCTCCCTACTGGGGTTTTCCCTATGCACCTCTTCCTAGATAGAGCTTCTGAAACTTACAGAAGGTTTGAATGTTCTCTCAACCATCCTGTTTGTCCAACTCATATCTGTTGAGTCTATGGAAATAGGCTTGCACCATCCTATGCCATGGAGACTTTAATGCAGCACTAAGTACATGGATATTAATTATATCATGATTATTTGAGTGCTTGGATATAGTTTTGGCCTCCTAAATAATCATGTGTGCAAATTGAAAGAGGGCATCAGTTTTCATACACCAATTGATAAAAGCTCAAAGTCTGCCCATATATTATCATTACCCTTCAAGGCAATAGATATTTTTTTAATTTCAATCTGAGATGGATATAGATACAAATATGGGTAGAGATATTTGAAGCCCTTAACAGCCTTTCTCAACCGGGTTCCTCTGTGAGAGGTTAAGGCCGTGGTGTTTAATGGTCACGAGAGCTATTGGACGGAGGACTGGTTCTGAACTCAAGTCTGGCTGCTTGCCACTTGAAAATTGATACTCGAGAGACAAATGATGGTGGGAAAACAGAGTCTGCTTTATCTGGGAAGCTGGCAACCTGAGAAATGGTGGACAAATGTCTCAAAGACCATCTTCCCAGTCCAGGGGCAGCCAGAGGGCTTTAAAGAGGAGAGCAGGGAAAAAAGGAGGGGAGCTCCGTGCTGGAGAGTCCTATGTCACCGTGACCCTGAACAGACTTGCTGGCATCAGCGAGGGCTGTTTTCAAATATAGTCAAGCCTTATCTTCTGGGAAAGTCTGGCCCTTCTCTCCTCAAGGCCAGTGGTCTGCAAATCTCAAGGAAAGTACGTTAGTTCTGCTATAGAGCTACACTGGGACTAAAAGTCTGACCACATATTGAGTTATGGTCAAGAAGAGATTCAGATGCCACTGGAAGAAATATAAATTGGCCCATTCAGTTGGCAGAATTAGTTGACCTTTTCTATAAGGACACCTAGCCTTGCCAAAAGGAAAGACCTAGAAACAATTTGAATTCTAGGTATACAGCTTAAGGGGAACACAAGCCCAGGGGTATGTGGATTCAAGCTGCGGGAGTCTCTTTGCTCCCAGTGACTCCCAGCCTCCAGGCCAGACTCTGAATCACAGATAGACTCGGGGTTTGTGGAGAGAAGCACGTGTTTTATTCATTCTCTACTCAAAACCCATTCTCTACGCCCAGCTCTTTTTCTGGTCACCAAGGGTACACTAAGGACCAGACATAAAGAATTATCTGTGGTGGAACCCAGGCTTCAGCTTGGAATGCCTGATATTCTGGTCTTGTGCAGGGAATGGACCCCCTGCACCCTCACAGTGGGAATCCTCCGTGTCACCCTGCTGGTGGCCACCCATCTTCAGACAGAAGACCAGGTCTGAGCTCCCACCCCTTGGCGCGGCCACCTAACCACCAGATCCTCCACCTCGAGGGGGACCATGTTTGAAGGCTGCTTGAGGCAGGGAAGGAAGAGCATGCGGTGGCAATCTTAGCTGTTTACCGACTCACTCCCCACCTCCTGCCCCCCATAAATTCAGGACACTGACTGGATGACCCTGGCAAGTTCCCCAACACTGGTGGTCTTTGAGGGCCTTTTATCAGGGCACCGCCAAGGACCCAGAGGAGCAATCAGCTAAGAGCCCTCACTGCCTCAGTGCTTTATGGATTACAAAGTCCTGTGTAGGATGTTGTCCTGAGCAAAGTGACTGTGTCCACCTTACAGATGAGAAAACTGAGTCCAAAGAGATACAATCATCCTTCATAGTCATACTGTAAGTCAGAAGCAGGTGTTTTTTTTATTATATCTAAAATGTAAGGCATTGGGTTGCCTGGGTGGCTCAGTGGGTTAAGCCTCTGCCTTCAGCTCAGGTCATGATCTTGGGGTCCTGGGACCGAGTCCCGCCGCTTTATTGAGATGCAATTGACATATAACATTGTGTAAGTTTAAGGTGTACAGTGTGATGATTGGATACATGTATATGTTGATAAATATTTCCCACATCATCCTTAATTAACACATCTTTATCTCAAATAGTTACCATTTTGTTGTCATTGTTATAGTGAGAACATTAAAGCCCTACTCTTGTAGTAACTTTCAAGTATATGATACAGTTTTGTGAACTACAGTCACCATGCTATATAGTGATCCCTGGAAGTTAACTCATCTTTTATTTCCAAATTCAGTTATCTTATGGCTGATGATTTGTACTCTTTGGCTATCTCCCATTTCACCCACTACTCAGCCCTGGCAACCACCATTCAAATCTCTGTTTCTGAGTTTAATGTTTTCAGATTCCATACATAAGTGAGATTGGACAGTATTTGTCTTTCTCTGTCTGGCTTATTCCAGTTAACAAAGTGCCCTTAAGGTCCATTCATGTTATCACACATGGCAAGTTTTCCATCTCTTAGAATGGCTGAGTAATATTCCATTGTATATAAGTATCGCATTTTCTTCCTCCGTTCACCTGTCAGTGGACCCTCGGGTTATTTCCAGGCCTTGGCTACAGTGAATAATGCTGCAGGGAACATGGAATGCAGGTATCTTTTTGAGATAGTGATTCAATCTTCTTTGGATATATACCCAGAATTGAGATTACTGGATCATGTGGTAGTTCTATTTTTAATTCTTTTAGGACCCCTCCTACTGGGCTCCATAGTGGCTATGCACGAATTTGCATTCCAACCAACAGAGCACAAAGGCTCCCTTTGCTCTGCAACTTGCCAGTATTTGTGCTCTCTCTCTCTCTCTTTTTTTTCTTTTTGCTGATAGTCATTTCATTCAGGTGTGAGGTGGTATCTCTTTGTGTCTTTGATTTGCATTTCCATGATGGTTAGTGATGCTGAGTATCTTTTCATGTACCTGTTGGCCATTTCTATGTCTTCTTTGGAAAATATCTATTCAAGTTGTCTGGGTTTCTTTTCTGCTATTGTCTTACAGGAATTCTTTATATATTTTGGATATTAACGCCCTTATCAGACATAGGATTTACAGATATTTTCTCCCATCCTGTAGGTTGCTTTTTCTTTTTGTTGATTGCTGATTCTGCTGTGCATAGAGGGAGAATGGTGGTGGCAGGGTTAAATGAGCACAGTTCATGAGATCAGGACCCAGGGTTCAAATCCTGACTTTTTACTACATCAGGGCCTCAGTTCTCCCATCTGTAAAATGTGGCCTTTGGACTAATCCAAGTTGTTCTTTGTATCCTGGTGGTCCTGTTGGGTTTGGCCAGTGGTATCAGGCTAGAATCCATTCAATCTGGGGAATAACCGTAGCAACAGTCCTCCATGTACGGGTGCCTGACAGCAGACCAATTCCCTGGCGGGCACCGCTGTAGCATGAAGGATGTGATTACGTCCATTTTAATAGTGAAGAAACTGAGTGTTGCGGAGTCTGAAATAGGTACTGCCACTGCTGGAGGCAATAAGCAAGGCGAGGCAAAGCTGACGTTCAAACTGAGGTCTCCTGAGCCCCGCAGCAGGGCTGCTCCTCCAGGCTTCTCCCAGCTTCTCCCTCCCAGAGCCCAGCTCAGAGAGCTCAGGCACAGAAGCACTGGCATGGGAGACCCCCTGGGCTCTGTGCCTGGAGGACAGCAGGAGGCGGTGTGGAAAGGAAGAAGCTCCTCCCCCTGTGATAGGGTAGGCAGCCCCCTGCCAAGGAAGGCAGAAGGTCAGTGGATTTAGGCCACACTGGGGGAGGGGGACGTGAGAGGGTCCGATATCTGAGCCTAGCTCATCTTACCTTCCTTCAGGACCACACACGGCTTCCTGCTCTTGTCCTTGTCCCACTGGAGGCTGTCTCAGCCCAGAGCACCCTGTTTGCAGAAGTTTAGAGGGCTGAGCATCCTACATGTGCCTTTTGCCATTGGAGACTTCCCAGGCTTCACCGGAGCCGGAGAGAACAGGCCAAGAGCTCCACAGCATCCTGCTGTCCAGGACCCCAGCCCCACCTCACACTGCTCCCTAGAGAACCCCACTCCCTGCCCCCAGGACCCAAACTTGAGACTGAACCAGCTCCTATGGGAAAGCCTGATTCCTTTAATCCAGTGGGCCCCCTGGTGGACTGACTGGTGGCTGACCTTCGATCAATAGCCACCAATAAGATTTACAAAGTTAACCCTAGCTAGGCTTGGTCCCCAGCCAGATTCAGAGGGCGCCCTGCAGCACCCCAAGACTCTCTGTCCTCAAGTCTCAGCCTTTGTCTCTTCCTTGTAGACAGGACTGTCTCGCCCAGCTTCAGAACACTTGTAGGATTTCAAGATGGCCTCATCTTACTCAACAGGCGCTAAGCCAGCACTGTGTCTTCTCTGAGCATGGCTGGTCATCCTGGCGTGAGCCTGCGGGCTGACTGACCTGGAGCCAGTTGGGGGGTATAGAGAAGCATGTTCTCGCTTTCTCTTCCTCTGAAGAGAGACAAGGAAGGAGTGCTGTGACAAATGCACAGAGATCATCTTCTCAGGAAGGGAAAGGAGTCCCCAGAAGCCAAAAGGAAGGTGGGGGAGGTTGGAAGTTATGATCCAGACACAGGCAAGGGGACAGTGCCAGGGACAGCCTGATAGGTGGGCAGTGAGAGTCACTGGCTCTGGAGGGAACACGTAGGGTACACTTTCAGGTGTTCCTGGCCCAGGAAAAGATAGACATGCAGAACAAGGAAGGACAGAAACAGAGAGAGAGGGAGAAAATAAAGACAGACATCTGGAAACATGATGATGAAACTGAGTTTCACTCGGACAGAGAGAGGGAGAGAGAAAGATACAGTAATAAAAGTTAAAATGAGCCAGAACTTAAAAGAAATTCAGGTGGCTCTCGAGAAGGAACGAGGTGAGGACCAAGGGCATGAGGAGATGTAGAGCATGAGAGTGAAGTGAAGGACAACAGGAAGACAGAGGCAATATGGCGGACAGAGCTGTTTAGTCAAGGGATGTTTAGTCAAACGTTAGTCAAGCGATGATTTCAGGTTGTCCAGACCTGCTCTCAGATGACATCCCCACAAAGAATCTGCTCAGTGTTTGTCTGAGTTCTCTTTTCTGCTGGGCTCAGTGGAAGGGCTTGATTGAACTCCTGCCTTAGGAAAGGAAGAGGAGGTCACCCCCGAGCTAGCCAGGAACCCCACCATCTCTGACTATTCAGAGACACACAGGACTCCTGTGGTAGGTGACTCCCTGTCAGCATGACTGACACTTTCTCTGTTGCCCTGTCTTCTGAGACTTCCTCCATCCTGCCCGTTCCCCCACTGGAAGCAGCCTGCCTTGTGGCCTGATGACTCTCCTTGTCCCCCAGGCATTTCCCCCAGTAAACTCTCGATCTAATCTCTGTCTTAACATCTGCTTTTCAGAGGCTGCAAAGAACACATGCTTCTATTTGTCTGGGCTTGAATTATTCAAGCAGTGAAGGAAAAGAAAGTAGGCAGGCAGAAGTTTTGGAAAAGAGAACATGTTTTTCTCTGATACATGTCACTGTTGAATGAAGACGGTAATTAGATTCCATTAGAAACATGATAAAGGGGGCACCTGGGTGGCTCAGTGGGTTAAGCCTCTGCCTTCAGCTCAGGTCATGATCCCAGTGTCCTGGGATAGAGCCCCACATCGGGCTCTCTGCTCAGCAGGGAGCCTGCTTCCCTGACACCCACCTCTCTCTGCCTGCCTTTCTGCCTATTTGTGATCTCTCTTTCTCTCTCTCTGTCAAATAAATAAATAAAATCTTAAAAAAAAAAAAAAAAAAAAGAGGGGCGCCTGGGTGGCTCAGTGGGTTAAAGCCTCTGCCTTCGGCTCAGGTCATGATCTCAGGGTCCTGGGATCGAGCGCCGCATCGGGCTCTCTGCTTGCCAGGGTGCCTGCTTCCTCCTCTCTTTGCCTACTTGTGATCTCTCTGTCAAATAAATAAATAAAATCTTTAAAAGAAAAAAAAAGAAAGAAACATGAAAAAGTGAGGTCCCCATTTTATTTAAATGACTATATTCATCATATACCTGAAATTTCAGCACTTGCGGCCATGTAAACTAAGACGAAACATATTCAGTCTCAACTTAAAACCTTCTAGACAGTCTAGACTTTACAGAACTTTGTTTCAGATATATGTGTTAAGGCAAAATAAATTTTTTGAAGACCACTCTCCCCACTCCGCCAGACCTGAAACCCTCACGTGACCCCTAATCAAGACGGACTCACAGAGCAGAAGGTGGAAAAATGCAACGCTAAATAATACTTCATTGTTCGGTAGATCAGGGGCTAGAAGCTCAAACTAACACTCCAGGTAGCTAACCTGGGTCACAGCCTTTCCTTTTCCTGATTGATGATGGGCCTAGAGCTTAGACCCTAAGGTAGCTTAGAACTAAGGCATGGCCTGCTCCATTTCCAGCCCTAAGTTCCAGACCTGGCTCTAGGTCTTCCTACTTCAACAAGTGGAGAAAGGCTGCCCGCAGCAGTACCAGAGACAATGTAGCAAAAAGGCTTCCTCCCCCATCTCCAGGTAACCTGGGCACCTTTCATAGAATCTACACACACAAGACAGGACTCAAAGATTCTCCTGGAGTCTGACCAACAGAAAATCTGAGGGTCAGGAGACATTGAAAGAGAGAAACATCAGAAAAAGAGGAGTACCACTACCAAGCAAAATTAACTGTGAACCAGTAACCCCGAACTCTAAAGGATGCCCCCCAAAAGCCTGAAAGACAGAGAGAGGGGGTTGGGTGGTTAGCGAACAGTCTTAGATTTTCAGGTAGTTTTAAATATATAACCCTTTATTTCTTTGTATGGTTCTCATGTCAAAAAGCATTTAACTCTTGCTATAAGAAAGCGTGGGCAGTGGGGAGAGCATGGAGGAACTGGGGATCAGTTATCCAAGTCTGAGCCTGCCAGAGGGGTCTTCTCAGATCTGGTGAAGAAGGGCTTTTACCTGGGGAGAGAGGAGGGAGTCAGAGATGCGGGAAGGTGCAAACCGCGGGTCCCAAGCTCCCCCGACCCGCCGCGGTGGCCTGGACCCGCTGGGTACTGTCCTCCCGGGAGCACTGCGATGCGCTGCCCAGGAATCAGGGACAGGGCCCGGGGAATTCTAGGAGAGCCACCCTCAGGAATTAGAATCTCACAGAGGAAAGGGACTCATGATGACAAGCTGCAAGAAAAAAATACAAGAACAGTTGAAAATAGCCCTAAGAAAACTTCCCTAAGGGTCGAGGGGCTTGCGATCCTCCTGTCCGGACGGCCCCGTGACCCCGTTGAAAGGAGGATGCCCACGACAGGAAATGGCACCGTGCCTTCTCCTCAGGAAGGGGTCTTGGGCCTCCCTCGCTATGGCCCGACCCGCGGGCCAAATTTCAAGGCAGACCCCGGTGGTAAAGCTCTGATCTCAAAGATTTCTCCGGGCACTGCCAGTTCTCGACTCCCTCCCGGCCACCTTGTTCTTCTGGAACATTCCGGGGGCACAGCCCAGAGTCGCGGAAGGGGCTGCGGTGGGGGGAGTGGGGGGTGGGGGAGGGGCTCACCTCAATCCAAGGTGAACCACGGCTCCATACACTGCTGCCTGCAGTTGTAGAAGCAACACTTCTCGTCCCCCCTGCAGCCTCCGTCGCGACGGCACAGAGGTAAAAGGTGGAAAGGGCAATCAAGAAAAAACTCTGGACAATAGCCAGGTTTCTTCTCAGCTGAGGAGAAATGCCACAGCGTGAGCCGGGAGCCCCGGAGCGTCGTGGCCACAGGCAGCGCGGCCGCCAGGGCGCCCCCACCCGCTCCGAGGAAAGTTCCCCCGCCCCGGCCACGCGGGTACACGCACCCCTCCGCCGCCTCCCCCATCCGGCCTGCACCGTGTGGAGGCCGAGGAGGAGGACCAGCATCGCGATGAGCGCGGACGGGCCCAGCAGCTTCATGGCGCCGCCGAGCGTTCGCTCAACGTGTGGGGTGATGCTTGGCTTATATCGCCACTGGCGGGGGCCCGCCGGCAGGGGGCGCTGTGGTGCCCGGGGTCCAAGGTCACGGGCGCCTCCCGCGAAGCTGGAAGTAAGTAGCGGCAGTTTTCCTTCCCACCACCCCAGGAGACGCCGGGCAGGAACCCGTCGCCCGAAGTTCCGAAAGCCCGCGAGGGCTCCCTCTTTTTCAGGGAGGATCGGGGCTGGCCTGGCCCTTAATTCTTCCTCATTTGTGGAGTGGATTTGGGGGCGGCGCTCGTGAGGTCAGACACACTCCGCCCTTCGCGCTGTGTATCCAGAACCGTTTAATGCGGCCGATCTCAGCAATGCGTACGTCGGGGGCGCTTGCCTTGAACAAAGGAGCGTTTGAAACGGACACGGGCTCAAGGACAAGGCAAGAAAAGGCGCTTTCGGCAAGGTAACAGCTAGGCTTATGGAGACTATCAATGCGTTGGGCATGGGGGACAGAACTCAACGTCGTATGAATGTTGGCCTCGAGGACTTTATGCCTTGAGGACTTTGTATACACATCGTTTGCAGAGCAGGTCTAACTGGAGGTCACTTTGGAACGGGAAGCCCAGGCCCCGAGCCCCTGCTAGCTCTCCCTGCCCTCCCCTAAGTGTGTGTTGTTCCTGCTTGCCTGTGGCAAAGAACGTACCCAGCTTCAGAAACGGGGAGGGGGCGCCTGGGTGGCTCAGTGGGTTAAGCCTCTGCTTTCGGCTCAGGTCATGATCCCAGGGCCCTGGGATCGAGCCCCAAATTGGGCTCTCTGCTCAGCAGGGAGCCCTCTTGCCCCTCTCTCTTTGCCTGCCTCTGCCTACTTGTGATCTCTGTCAAAGAAATAAATAAAATCTTAAAAAAACAGAAAGAAAGAAACGGGGAGAAACATCTGTGTGGATACTCACAGAAGACTGGGTACCACCTGTGGGAGGCAGAGAGCTGCTAAAAAGGGTCAGTCCCCAGAGCATCAACTCTGCCCACCTGTTCCTTTCTTTCCAGCACCATCTCCTAGCTACCTCCTGGCATTTTTCCACTGTGCATCTTCCTTTCTAGCTCTAGCTTGGCCTGTTCTCTGTGAAGTTCAGTCCAAATTTAGGAAAACAGATCCTTTCCGATGGGTGTAACAGGGCAGTAACTTCAAGTGTCTGCACTTTTATTCTCAAGATTTTTCTTCACAGTCCCACGCACCCACTCATGACATTTCTGTTTTCAAAGAACCTTGATATTCACTGCAGTTTTATGCTACTAAAACATGACAAAGCTATGACATGCAAAGGAAACTATATGCCAATCTTTCTATAAACATAAGGCAAAAATCCCAAGCACAATATTAACTAGTGAATTTTGTCATATAAAAAAATGGTAACGTTTCATGAACAAGTGGGAACCTATTTCCACCATATATGGTTGTTTTAACATTCAAAAGTCAGCCAGTGGAATACTCCTTACTAAGAAATAAAGGGAAACTCATACAATCATCTCTACATCAGCAGTAGAGTATGTAAAAAATTATTTATTCATTAATGATAAAAGAATATAATGGGGGGCACCTGGGTGGCTCAATGGGTTAAGCTGCTGCCTTTGGCTCGGGTCATGATCTCAGGGTCCTGGGATTGAGTCCCGCATCGGGCTCTCTGCTCAGCAGGGAGTCTGCTTCCCTCTCTCTCTCTCTCTCTGCCTGCCTCTCTGCCTACTTGTGATCTCTCTCTGTCAAATAAAATCTTAAAAAAAAAAAAAGAATATAATGGTACAGGGTTAGAAGTTCACTTAGTTACTTTACTAGCAAGCTTCTTTGGAGTCCCTACTGCAGAAGTAATCCTTTCCAGAAGGGGGGAGTAAGGGCTGTCCCTCCATACAAGCTGTTAGGATACGAACAAATGTTGTCAGAACTTTGGAACTTACCAAAGGCGTGTAACGGTCCATCAAGTGTTTATTCACGAAGAACAGGTGCATCTGGGCAGGAGGAGAGAGCTTCGTGGCAATCTGACTCTCCCTACTGGCAACCCTTCCTGGCTGGGAGGTGGCCTGGAGGCCAGGGAGCTTGCACAGGTGTGAAAACCAGAGGCACAGCACTCACTGAGATACAGAGGGCATCTGATGCTACTTGAAAGCTCCATCGCCAAAAAAAGGGTCACTATTTGACCTAACAACTTCATAAAAAGAGCTTATTTTGTTTCACCCAACTCAGAGCAATCTCTTTGTGGTCAGTCCTCTCCCTGGGTCAATTTTTGGACGGTATGGTATCTCAGACAGTGAGACCAATCGGAGCTAGTGAGAGGCTGACCGAAAACCATAAAAAGAAGTGGGGAAGGCCGCACACACATGTGGGGGTGTGTCTAGGTGCAGTGCTCTGTATATGCTCTGTGGACAGAACTGCTGCTCTATTCACATACTGGCTCCGTCCTTCATCCTGATTAGGATTTTATGGGTGATTATGATTGATGTCAAGTACTTGTTGTTTGGGCTGGATACAGTCATTTTCTTGGGATGTATCTTGGTGTCCGCCATGTTGGAGATGATGGAGTGGTTCTCTACCTTGATATTAGCCTGGCATATCATTGCATGTGGACCACATCCTTGATCTTGATTAGGATAGGATGTATCTGATTATGGTCATTGTCATACACTTGTTTTAAAGTGAAGATATAAGAACTCCCTCTGGAGCCAGCCTAGTGTTGGCAGTTTTTGTCCAGAAGACTGTGGACCTTCTCTGTTTGGAAATCTGTATGATCCATCTGGTGACTGATAATAAGGATGTTTGGGCTCAATAATCTCTAAAGTTCCCTTCCATCTCTTCCTCCTCCACCAACTCATGATGTTTCCTAAAGGGCTGTGGCTTGGATTGCAGGGAATTAGTTCCCATCAACAAGAAGAATATGTGTCTGAATAGGTTCTCTGCTAGCACCCAGAATATCCTTAAAAGGATTCTCCTTGAAAGCTTTTCTCCAAGCCCACCTCCTACACTCACCACTGAGTCCCATCATAGCTACTTGCTTCTTGAAAATGAGGAGTAGAAAAAGGACAATGATATTGGACTTCATCTTGCCAGGAAAACCTTGGCTGAGAGCTGAATTGAGTTTCTCACATATGCCTTCCTTGACTGTATGTGCCAGGGGTTGGCTGAAGTCACAAAAGGCACTGCCCCTTCTTAGCCTATCAATAAATGCCAACTTCCTCAGTCCTGCTTAGTAGGGGACATAATCCTCAGGGTCTATACAGGGACACAATATCAGAGGCCTTTGTCTTTCCCTATAAGCTCCAGCAAGTCTTTATTAACACTCATAGGTCATCATGCTAAGCCTTCTGTATTTACAGAAGAAATTCAGCCCAGAGAGAAAAGACTTACTTCAGGTTATAAAAACTACTTCTTCCATAATGCCAACATTTAAATACTCCATCAACAATATAACCCTGTCCATCTCCTTGTTTCAAAATGGGCTTGAGATAACATTCTATTTTACCCGAGAAGGAATAGTCATAGGGGTAGAAAGACACTGAAGACAATGCAACTTTATGGAAGCCAAATAAAGACAATTTCAAGAAGCAAACTCTATGCACCAATTACGAAACTGGCTATGAGGTTCATCATGATAAAGATTGACTTGTGGGGGCACCTGGGTGACTCAGCCAGTAAAGTGTCTGCTTTTGGCTCAGGTCATGAGCCCAGAGTCCTGGGATTGAGCCCAGAGACCTGCTCCCTAATTAACGGGGAGCCTCCTTCTCTCTCTCTTCCTCTGCCTCCGCCCACCCCGCCCCCTGCCCCGCTGCTTCTCTCTCTATCCCTCACTCTCTCTTGTGCTCTCTCTCCCTCTTCCAAATAAATAAATAAAATCTAAAAAAAAAAAAAAAAAAGACTAACATGTGCCCAAATCTTTACTTTCTTCAGCTGCTGCTATTAACTTTAATTACAGAAGATTAATACATTTGCTGTGTTGAGCTGTCAGTTGGAGAATAGAGAACAGAGTAGTGCTTTCAAGAAATCTGAATTTGTGGGGCGCCTGGGTGTCTCAGTGGGTTAGAGCCTCTGCCTTCGGTTCAGGTCATGATCCCAGGATCCTGGGATTGAGCCCCACATCAGGCTCTCTGCTCAGCAGGGAGCCTGTGTCCTCATCTCTCTCTGCCTGCCTCTCTGCCTACTTGTGATCTCTGTCTATCAGATAAATAAATAAAATCTTAAAAAAAAAAAATCTGAATTTACAATGAAGTGGGAGTCTTGGCCATACTTGCTGGCAAGGGGAGTTCCAGAGACATTTTCAGAGGATGGGAGGAACTTAACATGTTTTAATGGTGATGGGAATGAGTGTTGGATAAAGAAGGAAGAGTGGTTATTTCCTTAGTGAGTATTTTCAATTGATCTACCTAAACAACAAAATTAACTTTTAACAAAAAAAAATTTCCTGCATAAATAGTAAAGAGCTATAGCCCAGAAGTCTGTGAAGACTGCTTGCCACCATCAGTGAATTTACTAATATATTGACAGAGGACGCAAAGAGAATATTTCCAACTTATCTAGAGAAGTACATGTTTCTCCAAATGTGAAAAGGTCCTGAATAATCCAAAGAGCTTTACTTTACTTTTACCCATGAAAACTAGGCTTGTGGGCAGACCATAGGACCAGTGACAATAGTGACCTTGTATGCATTCAGAACACCAGGGGAGGTGATTCTGGAGGAAGGGTGGCTTGAAGACCGATTTCTAATCGCTCTATACTGAAATCCTAATCCACCTATAGGGAATGCCATATGTAAGATAAAAAGGGAAAGAGTAACAAAGTTTTTATGTAAAGAACATAGACTAAAAATTACAAAGTTGTCAGACATAAGGCACGGGAGCTACATGGTTTCACCGAGCCATTCTGAGCGCCTACCAAGGTCATGTGTGTGCTTCAAGGGTGATAATATCAAAAGCTGAGGGGCAATATTTCCCTTGGGCAGAGACCTGAACAGATTAGGTTGAAATGTTCCTGAACTATAATTGCCTACAGTGCCTACTGTGCTCTAATTATATATGCACTCCTTCCCACCATTTCCTCAAGAATATCTCAGACACCACTCTATCCCAAGCTGACTAGTAGAAGGAAATATCTGACAGCATTAATCCTATTTATGGGTCAAAGAACAAAACCTTTGTCTATCCTGTGTGCAGAAGGTACAGATAAAACTAAGGGGCTGAAGATTTGTAAAAACAACCAGGTAATTGCAAGCCAAAAATAGCACAAGATAATAATACTCATATTAGAATATAAGTCAGTGAGGTTGGGGGGGCATTTCAAAATTAAAAATGAATGTATTGATAAAAATGAAAGAAGCAATCAGTGCTTTCTTTTTTTTAAGATTTTATTTATTTATTTGACAGAGATCACAAATAGGCAGAGAAGTAGGCAGAGAGAGAGGAGGAAGCAGGCTCCCCGCTGAGCAGAGAGCCCAATGTGGGGCTCGATCCCAGGACACTGGGATCATGACCTGAGCCAAAGGCAGAGGATTTAACACACTGAGCCACCCAGGCACCCCAATTAGTGCTTTCAAAAGCAAAAAATGTATGATTGGTGACTAAATCTTTGGTATGATATCTTGATAGGGGAAGGAAGGGCTCCTTCTGGAAAAAATCAAGAAAAGGCTTGGAAAATATTAAGATGTGTAAAATTTCATATGAGAATGAGGAAATAATATGCCCAAAGAATAAAAGAGGGGAATTTTAGTATTTTGCCAATTCAGTGCAAAACACAGAAACATAGAAAATGTAACAGAATACATAGAAAATGTAACAAAATTTTTAAGAATAGATAGAAAACACAAACTGTACAAATATCATGAAAGATGTACAGAAAATTATCTCTCTTTTTTTAAAAAAATTTTAATCATTTATTTGACAGAGAGAGAGAGAACACAAGCGGAGGGAGGGGCAGGCAGAGGGAAAGGGAGAAGCAGGCTTCCCACTTAGCAGAGAGCCCAATGCAGGGCTCAATCCCAGGACCCTGGGATCATGACCTGAGCTGAAGACACACACTTAACAACTAACCCAACCTGTGCCCCTAACTATCTCTTGCCTTAGCTCCACAAAAGCCTAGGCCCAGACAATTTAATATAGAGAAATAAGATGAGAAAAATCATGGTAAAAATCTCCTGCAGAAACTTCCTTAAGACCATGGAAGAAGAAATGATGGGGAGAAAGTACAAGCCCCACATTAAGTCATACAGGAGCAGGATGGAGGACAGGGACGTTCACTGGGGTGCTAATTTGGATCAGCTAGTAGAACAAAGTCCAGTCCTCTCTATCACTTGTATTTGGAGTACTGTTCATCTCCAAGAGTTTTATACCCAGCAAAACTACCTATCAAAAGTGAAGAAGAAATTAAGACACTCCCAGAAAAACAAAAACTGAAGGATTTCAACATTACTAGACATGCCTACAAGAAATACTAAATGAAGTCCTTGAGGAGATCTAAAAGAATACCACACAGTAATTCCAAACCATAAAAAGAAATAAAGAGTAAAAGTGAAGGTAAATATTTCATCCATGTTCCTTGTTACAGCTGCATAATATTTCACCATGTTCACATATCACCATTAATCCAATCACTCTCCTTCCCGTGTGTGGGCACTTAGGTCATTTCTAATATTTAGCTCTTACAAACAATTGAGACATGAATTTTAATTATACACTTTCACTTATATTATTCTATTGGTCTGGAATTGCTACTGGAAAAGTAGCAATTGCTACTGGAAAGTATAACCTATACTTTCATTCAGGGTTAGGCATGCCAATGTGTCCAGTCTTGCCTTGGCCTACATCCTACGGAAAGAAAAATGATTTGGAATCAGAACAGATAGTTCTCTTTCCCAGCTCCGCTCCTAACTCCTAAACTCCTAACTCCTTTTCCTATCTGTAAGATGGAGACAGTTTTCTGACACTTTGAACAGGTATTTCAACTCCAAAGTTGAAATGTAAGTGTAAGGTTGTGGCTCAGGGCATCTGTTACAAGCCTGGGGACAGACACACATGGATGGCTAGAACAGAGTCTGCAAGGTCCTGGAAAGTGGCTCAAGTGTATCTAAGCTTATAGTGACATTCATTGCTCTACCCCTGGGGTGTGCAAAGACCCCAAAGAGATGGTATCCAGTTCCTCGTCTCAGCAACAACTGGGTGGTACTAGAGAACTCTGGGTGTCTGGTGGAGGGTGGTGTCAAACAATGACCTATTTTCTGGTTTCTTTACTCACAAGCCACACTGAACACTATCTCCAACACAGCTCCATAGAAGTAGCCCAGAGATGTTGTCCAGGGTAAGAGGCAGTCTGCATCAACAGAGACCTCTGAAGCTCTTCCCCTGAAAACGGAGTTTATTTGGAACAGAGCATGGAAAAGCTCAAGCCTATAGGCACTCTTGAAAACAATGCAGATTTTGGTGGTAAACAAGTAAGTACAAGTTGGTAGCTCCATGAGAGCAAAAAGCTGAACTATAAGCCAAATATTTTGCTAATTTACAACTAGTAATTCCCAGAACGATTCATAGAAAAAGACAACTAAGGAGAACCCTCCTGGGATAAGAAAAAAAAAAAAATCTCAAAGACTACTCCGCAAAGGTGCTCAAATTATTGGAAAAAAAACTGCAAAACAATTTCTGCCACAGGGAATGTTTGGAAAAAAATTAGATCAACTGACAATTTCATGGGGCCTACAAGCTGGGTGTGATGCTGACAGCCACAGAGCTTAACAGACAGCCAGGAAAACTGGTGATAATCTTCCTAAAGGAGCACACAGGCTGAGACATGGGAAGGGACTTAGGCTTCTTGGAAACCTACAGTATTTGAGTGTTTTTAGTATTTGGAGGGATCCAATGTTCTGTTCTCAACCAGAGCAATTTTACTCTGCTGAGGACCCTGGGCAATTCCTGGAGACATTTAGTCTGGGAGAGGCCAGGAAGGCTGCCGAACATCCTACAGTGCACAGGAAAGTCCTGACCCCCACAAAAAAGTAGGATTTGACACAAAATGTTTTTAGTGCCAAGACTGAAGAATCCTGGGTTGGGTATGATGGACCAGCACTTGTGTTCAGCGAGGATAGTTAAGGAAAGGACACGATTGGGTACTGAGTTCTCTCTGAAAGACACTGCATCAAGCAGATTTTGGTCAACCGCCCTTCTGCATCTCGGTCTTCATGAGACATTGGTTTTTCCAGTGGCTCTCCTGATCACAACATCTCAAGGTCTCCTAACCCATAGATTACAGACTCTCAGCAGGAGAACTTCAGCCCTTGGTTTAATTTTGAAGGTCATTTTTTTTTTTTTTAAATCAAGAGTTTGTTTAGTTTTTAGAGCCCATTGAACATGTTCTGTAATGTGCTCAAAATCTTGTCATTGGACTTCCCTACTGCAATTTATTTTTTGAAAACAGATGCCCTGTTTTAAGTAGAAACCTATTTATGAAGAGACAGGACAAGTCCCAATTCAGCTGTTAAGTCCATCCACAAAATTGTTTGAAAGTTTTCAGTCTATTTTTAAAAGTTCTTTATCTTTATTATACTTTTGATTCTTTGTGCAATCTACCCTTGAGAGAAGACTTCTGAAATGGCCCTACTGTGTGTTTCCTGCTTTTCTAGTGCTCTCAAGGACATTTTAAATAATAAATTACTGTATACCATAGATCAAGTAACTTTTTAACAATCAATAACCAGTGAAAAAGCACAGTAAAAGAAAAGAATCCATTCACAAAAACAGACATGCTATTTCTTACGCTATGAATTTGAGACATTGCGATGAAATAACCAATAGTTGGGGTCGATAAATTATTTAAAATTGTTGTAAATATCACCTAGTAAAGTAAGCACTTAAGATTTGCCAGGAAAAAAAAACTTATAATAAATTATCATGGGAGGGGCGCCTGGGTGGCTCAGTGGGTTAAGCCGCTGCCTTCGGCTCAGGTCATGATCTCAGGGTCCTGGGATCGAGTCCCGCATCGGGCTCTCTGCTCAGCAGGGAGCCTGCTTCTCTCTCTCTCTCTGCCTGCCTCTCCAACTACTTGTGATTTCTCTCTGTCAAATAAATAAATAAAATCTTAAAAAAAAAAAGAAAAAATAAATAAATAAATAAATAAATTATCATGGGAGAATGAGCTACCTTCTCCCCCACACACATTTCCCCCCACTGCCTCAAGCTAGACACTGTCAGGAATTTTTATTTTATTTTTATTGAGGTATAATTGACATGTAACATTATATTAGTTTCAGGTGTACAACTTAACAATTTGTTATAAATATACACTGTGAAATGATGACCACAGTAAGCCCAGTGACACATTTTATTTATTTTTAATTTTTATAAAAACATTTTTATTTAGGGGTGTCTGGATGGCTTAGTGGGTTAATAAATAAAATCTTAAAAAATATTTTTTTTGACAGAGAGAAAGAGATCACAAGTAGGCAGAAAGGCAGGCAGAGGGAGAGGGGGAAACAGGCTCCCTGCTGAGCAGAGAGACCGATGTGAGACTCGATCTCAGGACCCTGAGATCATGACCTGAGTCGAAGGCAGAGGCTTCACCGACTGAGCCACTCAGGTGCCCCTAAGTGACACATTTTAATGCAACAAAGATTATCATAAATGTATCAACATAATTAGAACATACAGGATTTGGGGGGGAATACACACACATATCAACGGAGGAAAAGAGAAACTCAGTGCTTATGGGAGTTTACAGATAATAAAGGCAGAATTCCACATCACCACAGAAATGTTGGAAAACTCAGTACATGATATCAAAACAGACTGTCAGCAATTCAGGGGGGAAATACTAGTTTTCTGTGTCAACCATTAACTCAAAATAAATTTTAAATGATTAAGGATTTAAGCTATGAAACTACTCAGAGAGGGGTGCCTGGGTGGCTCAGTGGGTAAAGCCTCTGCCTTTGGCTCAGGTCATGGTCTCAGGGTCCTGGGATCGAACCCCACATTGGGCTCTCTGCTCAGCAGGGAACCTGCTTCCCCACCCCACCCCCGCCTGCCTCTCTGCCTACTTGTGATCTCTGTCAAATAAATTAATTAATATTAAAAAATTAAAATATTCAGAGAAAACATATCTTCATTCTCATATAATATTGACATGGGGATGATCTTCTAGAAGCCACTTGATACAGCTAACCAGCTACAAATGAAAAACTTTTGTAAGGCAAAAATCAATCATTCAGTAGGAAAAACAATTAGAAATTGGAAAAATATAAGTAAACACATATGATGGGAATATATATTCTGTAATATATCAAAAGGTTGTTTACAACATAATAAAGAAAACAGATGCCCAAACAGAGCAATGAGCACGGACCAGGAATATATGGTCTACAGAGAAAATAATACAAGTGAATAGTTCATCTATGAAAATAAATAAAACCTCACCCATAATTAAAGAAGTAGAAATGAAAACATAACATTATCTTTGATTCTAGGCTTTGGCTTGAGTCCTCCCATCAGCATGGAATGCCTGCTCGGAACTTGATTTCTGGTCCAGGTAAAATGAATGATCCACAAGTCTTTTTTGAAAAGCTACCCGTTTTCAAGGGTTAGTGAGTATCCTATGGAAAGAGAAAAAACATAGTACCAGGATAGGTAGTTTCTGGCCCAGCTATGCCCTTGACTCCTAGTGTGAACTTTGATGTCTCCCCTAGACTTCAGTTTTCCCATCTGCAGGATGAGGGTGTTTATCTGTGTTAAAGGGGATTTCCAACTCCGCATACCATGGAAGGTTTGTGGCTCAGGGCATCTGTGACAAGCTAAGAAGCATGCGGTGTCTGGGAATGACCCCTGCCATGCTCAGCTCCTCGGGGCAGACACACATGGCTGGCTGGAACAGAAGCTCCTCGTCTGAGCTTCTCAGATGAGGAGCTTCTGGACAAAGTGAGCCTAGGAAGTGGTCAAAGGATGTGCAAAAATGATCAGGGACCCTGGCTGCCCAGCCCCCGAAGCTCACACAGAGCCTGCAACTTTGACATCGGGATTTGATCTCAGCCCAAAGCTGCAGCTGGGAGAGACAAGGTAGCCCTTGAGTGGCTCCCGATTAACCACATGCCTTCTGACTGTGCCACGCATCTAGGGCGTGTCCGCCAGCCTCTCTGGGTCATTTCACTGATATCACGCAGCCTCCCACATCATGCTTGCTCCCTCTCCTTGCCACTACGTGCAGAGTGGAGGGTGTCTTTATGAGGCAGGAGGTGGTTTGGAGAATGCCAGCCAAGAGATCTCGGAGGCCCTACTGCTCTGATCCCTTTCTTTTTACGTTCGGTTAAACTCCAGGCCAGAAGCCGGGGCCAGACACGGAACGGAGGGAGGGTGCTCCTAGTGGGAACGGAGGTGGCTGAGGCAATGTTCATTTCTCGACAGCTGAGCATACAGACACCTTCCTATAATTAGGGAGTCTCCTGTCGGGCTAGGGTTGGCAGTGGGAGACCGAGCCCAGGTCCCCCACAGATGATGGAAACTCCAGATGCCTGCTCTCCCTGCCTTGTCTGCGGCCACCACGTGGGTGAGTGCTGGAACCAGCGCAAACGATGCATACGCGGACTGTCATGGGCGCAAGGGCGAGTGGTGCCTAGCAGACACAGAGACAGGAAGAAGCGAGAATTTATTCCCGCAGCCAATGGAAGCAGCATCTCCCTGCCAGGGAGACGAGTGAAGGTGATGTCCAAGGCCACGGCAGTGTGGGCTGACTGCAGGTGACATCAGCTTCCAGGCTATGCTTTATTGTGACTTGGCAGTAAAAGACCTTGGGTGTCTTAAAAGTAAAAGACAGGTGTTATTGAAGAATTCATGTCCCCATAGAAACACTAGACTGCGGACTAGGGAGCACCACGCCTCACGTAGTGTGGAAAAGTTGAGAATGTAAGCTGGAATTAGAACAGGGCAGGAAAGTGATCCCGGCTTATTAAAAGTGACCTTGTGAAATAGCTTACTGCGGTGGGAGAAACGGGTAACGGAGCTGTCTGCTGTTGAGCTCAGTATGAGAAGGCACTCTCCCAGGATGTTCCCCCGGGGGGACTAAGGGAGGTGGTTGCAGAGGCTGTTTAACATTTATTCTGTTCCCTTTGCCAGTGTTGCCCTAAAGAATTTCATGGGGAGTTTGGAACCTTATGGAAATCCACAGAGGAGAGGCTACTTAATGTTTGTTGACTGCCCACGACTGGAATTCCTGTCTTCTAGGTTTGGCACCTCTCTGTTTGAGTCTGATGAGAGACAGAGACGGTGTCCTGCCTTAGAAACTGAACAAACAGGCTCACTTTTCATTCACCCCCAACACTTCGGGCAGCTCAGCAAATCTGATATTCCCCCCCGGCACTTTACATCTCCCCGAGTGACTCCATGCAGGGGTATCCGTTCCCAGAGCCACACAGGAACCTGGTCCACAGCAGCCCCCGAGTCAGGGGCTTGGGTGCCATAGTGTGCAGTCGTCCGCCTTCGTGTCACATAGTGGCGGGGCTGTGCTTCTGGCTGTGGTCACGCTGCCTGGAGGCTCTCTTTCTTACGATACCCCCTGAGCTTGAATTTTCATAATCCCTGGAGCCACATTTTGCAGATTGGGCTCTTAGAGGAGCAGGAGCTGAGACAGTGAGGGGGCAAGTTCTACTGCAGAGGGCCACCAGTTAAAGTATGGACCGGAGAGAAGCAGGACTGGGCACAGACAGGGAGCCATCACTGTGCAGACCTAAGCATCTCTGCCAGCCCAGCCCGGAGCTCTGGAGCAAGCACTTTCCATTAGAGGAGGCTTCCTTCTGGCAGAAAGCACCCCAGCCTTCCCCTATCCCTGGCTGGGGGTCCCCAGCTCAGGCATGCTCCGCTGCGCATGCTCCCTGCAGCTGGGTGCCCCGGGGGCTCCTTGAAGGGGGTCTGAGCTGCACCTGTCCCAGTCAGATCCTAGTGCCGCCCTTGTGCTGCGGGAAGCGCGTCTCCGCACACACTGGGGAGTACAGCTTCCCTATGTACATGCTCTCCCTACTGGAGACGTCAGAGGATGGGAGTAAGTGGGGCAAACTTCAGCACCAGCCCGTGCAGCTGGTGTCAGGCCCGCAGCTGCTCCTCCTCCTCCCAAACCCTCCTTCTGAGAGGTCACCACACCTCGCTGGGTTGTGTAGGGGGCGGCGGGTGGGCTGCACCTGTCCTTCGTGGTAGGTCGGAGGGCAGGTTGCCGAGAAACTCTACGCCTTTCCTCTGGGCATCTTCCCTGCTGTCTCCTGGCTCTGCCAGGCCTTCCTCTCTGAGATCCAGGCTAAACTTAGGAAAAATCTTCTCGGATTAGTTTTGCAGATCCCGTCCTTAAGAGCCTGCACTGGAATTTTCCTGATGTTTGTCCCCAGCCTGGCTCTGTAAAGCTCAAGTATCATTCCCCACCAGCCTTGAAAATAACAGCCCTGTGGTGCATCAGGGAATGGGGGAAGATAGTGCCTGGTCCCCTCTGTCCTCCCACTAATAACAACCAGGCACAGCACACCCAGAAGCCTCCTCTCTCCCTCCGTCTGCCTCCACACCCTCAGGACAGCAGCCCCAAGGGGTGGGTGAAGAAGTTGGCCTTCCAAGTGGTCTCAGAATGACTGTGTCTCTCCCAATATTGGGTCCCACTGTGGTGCTTCGTTTTACTTATTTCTGCTTCCTGTCTTTTTATCTAGGTTAAATAGGTAGAGTTTTGCCTATTCAATAAATATTTTTAAAATAAAATTTTGATTTATTAGTTACAGCTACTGTTTTCTTAGTCTCAACCTCATAAATTTATTATTTTACCTTTACCTTATTATTTTTTTTAGGTGTCCCTTGGTTTACTCTGTCCTTTTTTTTTTTTTTCCTGGCTTTTTGGATGTAAATTTTGATGTACTTATTTTCATTCCTTGGGTTTTTTTGGTGTAAGTATTTCAGGATATGCTCCCTGATCTTCTATATCCTTGTTTTTTGTTGTTCGCATGAACTATCTTACAATGATAGTGTGTTAAATTCTACTGTTGGCGGGCTGCAATCTATGTCTCCTTGCATATCCTGTAGTTACTTCTTTATTTTTTCAAAATCGAAGTGTGGTTGACAAACAACATCATGTTAGTTTCAGGTGCACAACATAGTGAGTGGGCAGGTCTGTACATTATGTAGCGCTCCCCAGCGTAAGCATGGTCACCACCTGTCAGTGTTACTAAAATGTTACTGACGATATTCCCTATGCTATACTTTTCACCCCCGTGACTTATTTATTTTATAACTGAAAGTTTGCACTTCTTCATCCCCTTTTCCTGTTTTGCCCATACGCCACTCCCCTCCCCTCTGGCAACACCAGTTTGTTCTCTGTATTTATGAGTCGGTTTCCATTTTTTGTCTGTCCGTTTATTTTTCTGTAGTTCCTTCTTTGTAAAGGAGAGGGGGGTGTGTGTGTTATGTAGTGCTTATACACTTAATTGTAAGTGTACATCTTTACCGTGAATTGTGGTTATTAACATTAAAAGTGTCCTGATCCAGCCTCACAATTCACTCCCTGCTCAGCAGGGAGCCTGCTTCTCTCTCTCCCACTCCCCCTGCTATGTTCCTGCTCTTGCTCAAGCTCTCTCTCTGTCAAATAAATAAATAAAATCTTAAAAAAAAAAGTGCCCTTCTGACAACTTGAACAACAAAATAAAACGCAACCCATGGTGTAAAATGTCTGTAAGTCCACAATGATATAAGTAATTAAGTGAAAAAAGAGCGAGGATAGACAAATCTCCCCTAGAGATTAATTCCAAGTAAGGTCTTGAGTCTCCTCCCTCTCAAAGAGTATCTTTTTTAAATTAATTTTTTTATTTTAATTCAATTAATGTATAATGTATTCTTGGTTTCAGAGGCAGAGGTCAGTGATTTATCAGTCTTTTTCTTTTTTTTTAAAGATTTTATTTATTTATTTGACAGACAGAGATCACAAGTAGGCAGAGAGGCAGGCAGAGAGAGAAGAGGAAGGAGGTTCCCCACCAGGCAGAGAGCCTGATGTGGGGCTCAATCCCAGGACCCTGGGATCATGACCTGAGCTGAAGGCAGAGGCTTTAACTCACTGAGCCACCCAGGAGCCCCTATTTATCAGTCTTATATAACAGTCAGTCCTCATTACATCACATGCCCTCTTAATATCCATCACCCAGTTACCCCATCCCTTCACCCCTCCAGCAACCCTCCAGCAACCCTCAGTTTCTTTCCTATGCTTAAAAGTCTCTTGGGACACCTGGGTGGCTCAGTTCATTAAGTGGCTGCCTTCGGCTCAGGTCGTGATCCTATGGTCCTGGGATCGAGTCCCACATCTGGCCCGTGGCTCAACAGAGAGCCTGCTTCTCCCTCCCACTCTGCCTGCGGCTCTCCCTGGTTGTACTCTCCCTCTCTGTTAAATGAATAAATAAAATCTTTTAAAAAATAGTCTCTTACGGTTTGTCCCTCCCCCACTCCCCCTTGTTTTATTTTTTCCTCTCTTCCCGTGTGATGCGCTGTTTTGTTTCTTGAATTCCACATATCAATGTCAAGGAGCATCTTAAGCGTGGGATATGCACCATGACTTTCTCCCTGAGAGAATAGTATGGAAAGAGGGAGGAAAAAGGTACTTTTACAGCATAGAAACCTGATGAACCCAACAGCCTAATGATCAGGTTAGTATCACCAGGGACTGGTCAAGTTGCTAGTATGTACCCTTGACATGATGTGATGAGAAGGGCACTCTCCCTCGGTGGTCTTCCTCCAAAAAAACCATAACCCTAGTCTAACCTAATCCTAGCTCCCTGCCCATCTCCCTGGGGCTTCCAGAAGCACAGACCTACCCAACTGCCTAATCAGTGGCCCTCTAAACTGTCAAGGTCATCAACATGGGGAAGGTCTGAGAAACTGTCCCAGCCAAGAGGAGCCAAAAGACTTCCAAGGGCTAAATGTAGCATGGTATCCTGGGTGGGACTCTGAAAAATAAAAAGAGCATAAGGCGAAATGAAGGAAGTCGGGACTTTAGGTTACACTAATGCATCAATATGGCTTCATTAATCATGACACCTGTACCAGAGGATCGTAGGGTGTTTGTTAATACTGGGAGGAACGGTGTGCTAAGCCACCGTTCTGGTATTTTCACACTTAATGGCCACAACCTCTCTGGGAATGATTTTAGTTCAGTCCCAGCTCTCCATTCCTCTCCTCTTCTTGACAGAGGTATTTCCGGACCTCACCTTGCTCTCGGAAAAGGGCAGAGGCAAGAGCTCAAGAGACACCGCCTTGAAAATCAAGAGTCTTTTCAGTAAAGAAACTTGAAACAGTTTAAAGAAAGTTTTTAGTAAAGAAACTTAAAGTTGAAGTTTTTGCTCTTCCCTGATTTCTGACTATATTGATGTCAAGGGGTTAATGTGGTTTTCTTCTTGTTGTTGTTGAATTCTATAGTTGTGAAAGAATGTACTTGAAGATTTAAGTTGATATGGACACCCGCTACCCTGCAAGTCTGGTGAATTTCTTCCTCCAGCTTTAGTGAGATACGAACGTCCGTTGACAGATGAATGCATGAAGAAAAGGTGGAGTAGACGAAGCACTATTATTCAGCCATATAGAAACAGGAGTTCCTGGGTTTTTGACAGCATGGATGGACCTCGAGGGCTTTATGCTAAATGAAACCAGTCAGACAGAGAAAGACAGATCCTATACGATTTCACGTAAGTGGAATCTAAAAATATCAACTCACAGAAACACAGAGTGAAATGGCGGTGCGGGGGCTGGGAGGGTGGAAGAAAGGGGCTGGTCAAAGGACACAAACTCTTAGTCACAAGACCAACACGTTCTGGGGGTCTCCCGTGGAGTGTGCTGAGTATAGCCAACAAGGCTGTATTATACCCTTGGAAGTCCCTATCAGAGAAGAGCCTGAATGTTTTCACCATAACAACAAGATGGTAATTACGTGACGTGAAGGATTTGTTCACTACCCTTATGATGATAAACATTTTGCAATATATATGTGAATTGCATGAGCACATGTACACCGTAAATTACACCCAGTGTCAATTTTATCACAAAGCTGGGGAAAAAAGCAAATTGAAGAAGTAAACGTTGGCATCGTCACCATGCGCCGTCTTCCCACTCAGGAGCAGCATTTACTCAATAAAGCCTTTTCTAAGCTACCTCGTGAACAGTTGCATCGGTTTCTTTTTTTAAGGTTCTGCCTGCCTCTTGTTACATTTATTGAAAGGAATGGTATGATTTTGTTGATATTATAAGTGGGATTTTATTCTATTTTATTTTTTATTTAACTTTGAGTTAGTTAACATACAGCGCAATATTGGTTTCTGGAGTGGGATTCAGTGATTCATCCCTTACACACAACACCCAGGACTCATCACAGCAAGCGCCCTCCTTAATGCCCATCCCCCATCAGCCCATCCCCCACCCCCACCCTCCATCAAGAGTCTCTTAGGGTTTGTTTCCCTCTCTCCTTTCTCCCCCCTTCCCATATAGTCATCTCTTTTCTTTCTTAAATTCCACACGTGAGTGAGATCATATGGGATTTGTCTTTCTCTGACTGATAGAAGCGGGATTTAAAAACTTCTATTTGGGGGACGCCTGGGTGGCTCAGTGGGTTAAGCCGCTGCCTTCGGCTCAGGTTATGATCTCGGGGTCCTGGGATCGAGTCCCGCATCGGGCTCTCTGCTCAGCAGGGAGCCTGCTTCCCTCTCTCTCTCTCTGCCTGCCTCTCCATCTACTTGTGATTTCTCTCTGTCTAATAAATAAATAAAATCTTTAAAAAAAAAACAAACAAACTTTTATTTGGGTTATTCCTCGTTTTCGTAAAAATTGGATTTAACATGTACTAACTGTGACTGTGGGTGGTTGCTGAGCCTCTCATGGCTTCAAGCTTTTGACAAAATTAAAGACATGAGCTGGTACCCACTTGGGAGGGTTCTCATGAGAAATAAATAAGACAGTACATATAACAACAGTTAGTGTGGGATCTGGAACAGAGAAGCAGTCGATACGTAAAGTAATCTTACTGCCAGTGGTACATCGTGTGTGTGTCAGGCCAGAAGTTTGGGCGTGGCTCTTGCCTACTTTCCAGGATGTCCTGGTACCACGGGTCCAGCACAGTGCAGACAGTCCCCCGGGGAACAAGAGGGAGCCCTGGCTTGCAGGCTTCTGGAAGGGGCAAAGGACACCCTGTTCTCTCGCCCTGAGGTTCTGCCCCGCACATCCGCTCGCAGTGCCAACCCAGCACAAGAAGGAGAGCTGTCTCAGGGCTAGACTGCACTTCCCGAGTAATTACCTCCAACTCCCTCAAACTGAATAGACCACGGAAGCTCAGAGAGGGCAAGATGTTTGTCTGAGGTCGTGCGACAAGTGGGGAGGCTGGGCTGGGGCTAGAACACAGGTCCCCTGACTCCTCAGCCTGTGCTCTTCAACTCCAGCCCAAATTCTCTTTCTGTGAGAGCTGTCTCGCTCAAGGGCAGTGGGGCAGGTGGGTCAAGAACAAAGCCATGAGGTCACTCGGGATTGCCTAACACACACCCTCCTCGATCTGCACCATTCGAATCTGCCTGTCCCCACCCTGTGCGTCTCCAGAGGACACTATTCCCCACCCACATTAAAGGATCAAGGACTTGGCATGTCCTGTCTCCTTGTTCACATCTTAAAATAGAAAGCCAGCGGCAGGGTATGGCTTAACCCAAAGGAATGGATTGTTAATGGAGGCATCTCAGCAGCAACAGGTGAAATGCTTCCAAAGCGGGGATTTCCCTGCTTTTTTTCTATGGCCTCTTGGGAGGCTGTGGCTCCCTGGGGAACATGAAAGGAAAGACAGGAGGAAGCTACAGACTTAGCCACTAGGGTTGGCTGGTCACACCAGGAGGGCTGGTGATAACCAGATCAGGACACGGGGTTGATGGGAGAGAAAGGAACCTGCCTGCAGTTGGTGCCGCGTTTTGTTTCTTATTTCTCTGGTCTTAGGCCAAAGACAAAATTCCCCAGGGAAATGCAGACTCCGGGTCTGGGCTCGACTAGTGGATTTCTAGTATTAAGCCCTAGGAATGGACCTCTTGTAACCGCCTTCTGCTCTCCTTCACCAGGGAGAGGGAGTCCTAGCTCCACACCCACCTCTCTGGGGCTTCCAGAAGCACAGACGTCATGGGTGCCAGAAGCAAATGGAGCAGAAAGTCGTCTTTTATTGCAAGGTCAACAAGGGAAGCAACCAAGCCCAGACTTGGGCATCCTGGGCAGGAGGCAGAATGCCCAGGGAGGGATGGGCCCGTGGGACAAGGGTCCGGACCGGCAGCTCTGGGGACGTCACAGGTGCAGCAAGGACAGGCTCCACCTGGCTGGGAGAGAAGAGAACCAGAGAGGTGACTCGGCAGCTCAGAGCACTCGGAGGCAGTAGGGGACAGGGTCACGTCCAGGTGACAGCCCCCTCTGGACTCAGTCATGGGCTCGGAGACCCTCAGTCTCTCAGTGACCTCCCCACAACCTCTCTCTCACTCAGCTGGGGTCATTCCCCATTGCTCAGCCTTCTCTGGGCCCTCAGGGTCCCCTCTTCCTCCCCTGGTTCTCACCTCACTGGGGATCCAAGCAGGCCAGCCCACAAGCGCCCTTACAGCACTTCTTGGCCCCTGGGCACTGGGTGTCTCTCAGACAGCGGTTTGGGGGGTTCAACATGGCGCACTGGATCAGAATGTGGGGGCAGGAGCCAGGCTTAGTGGACACGGGAACTTTGGCTTTGACTGGATCTTGACCTCTAACGGGATCTTGTCCTTTGACCAGAACACGACCTTGCCCTTTAGGAGGAGCTGTTGAAAGAACAAATGTCATCACTTGTAGACCCATGTGCCTGCTTCACTATCTGGTCTTTCCCCCGCGGCCAGCCACTGCTCGCTGCTATGTTTCCCAAAACTCTGCCTGAGGGCAGGCAGGGTCATCTGGGCGAGCTGGGGTCAGAGCTCTGGGAAGGCTGTGCCCCGGGCTTTGGGGGGAGGATCTCTAGGATCGTGGCTCCCTTGGGTGTCCGTCTCTCCCCTCAACCCGCCATGATCAGTCCTCCCAGGAGGAGAGGCCAGACTGGGGTGACTCGCAGAGGAAAAGGACACACGGTGCTCTTGAGGGAGGGGGAAGAGCCTGAGGCGCCCACCAGGAGACCCGAGCTAAAGACAGTCTGAAGACTGTCTGGACGATCAGTGTCCTTCCTTGTAAATGGGGGGGGTCTTCACACATGACTTCTGAGGTCTCGTCAGTGTGGAACCTCCTTTTAGAGGCCGATGACCCAGGTGCCTTCAGGGGGCCGACAGGCAGGGGCCAGACCCCACACCCAGGCCCAGTTTCCTGGGGCTTCTCACTTCACTGCACATTCTGCGCAGGTATCCACACTTAAGGCCACGACCACGTAGCAGCACACCTTCCAGCAGTCGTCCCGCTATCTCAGTCCTGGTGTGGAAAGCACTGCTGGTGCCACTGGACCACTTGCTGCTCTCTCCGGATAGAGCAGGAGCAGCCACAGACCACGATGTGCGAGCTATGGGCATCTGGGTGGCTCAGCCGGTTAACTGACTGCCTTGGACTCAGGTCGTGATCCCGGGGTCCCAGGATCGAGTCCCGCATCAGGCTCCCTGCTCAGTGGGGAGTCTGCTTCTCCCTCGGCCCCTCCCCACTTTCCTGCTCGCTCAATCTCTCTCTCTCACTCTCTCAAATAAATAAATAAAAAGGTTTTTTTGTTTTTTTTTTTAAAGTGAGATCCAGCCCTGCCTGTGACCTTCCGAGAATGCTCCCTGGCAGGGCCCAACCCAGCCTCCCCCAGGCCACTTGCCTACTCACCTCCACTGACGGCTGCCTGTGCCACCAGGATCCCCAGGAAAAGGAACACTGCCAGGACCAAGAAGCTGTTGGGTCTCATGTTGTCTCAGGTGTGTGGCTAAGAGCTGAAGCTGACTTGTTTTATGCAGCCCAGCGTGGCCTGGTGCCAGGGGGGTGGGTCTGTGGTTTGCTATGGGACAAGACCTACAGTTCCTAATTCTACCAGGAAGGATCCACCCCTATCCTGGGAGGCAACTTGGGGCTGTCCCCAAGGATTGTTCACAGAGAAAAACGGCAGACACTGGGTTACATCACCTCTGGTAACCCCAAGAGCTGTCCCACTTTCCCACAGAGAAGCAGGACTGGCTGGTTGGTCCAGCGTTCCTGATTTCAAAGCCAAGCATTCTCCCATCACTCCCTGTTCCCGCAGGCCCACCCAGGCCTGCCCTAACAGTTCACCCCGCCCAGCATCAAGTTGGGCTTCGCTTCCATGGCCCTTGGCCCTGAGGAAAACTCTCAAAGACAAATTTGTCTTGAAAATCTAATGACACATCACTACAAGGGTCAGCTCTGTGATGTACCACCTAAGTCATCGGGAAGGTGGGATTTTAGATCTTACATAACAACACTAATTAAAATAATGCTGGGGGAAAGTTCAAGCCTCAAGAGAAAATATTTTGAATTACAGGCTTGTGTATAAGGTTCAAGTCTAAGAAACACTAATAGATTGTCTAGGAGTGTTTATATATGTGGTACAGCTCATTTACTAGGGTGGAGGAAAATGAGGAAGCCATCAGCATGAAATCTAGGATAGCCGTTAACTCTGGAACGGAGGCAAGAAACATTTTGGATGGGTGAGAAGGACTCGGGTTGGTTTAAGTTTTTGGTTCTTGGTAACATGCTAGTACTTGGGTTGATTGGTGACTTCCCTTGGTGTGTGTGTGTGTCTGTGTGTCTGTGTGTGTGTGCGTATTTCCAAGGCTGCAGGGCAAATCATTTATGAATGACCTTTACTTTCCAGAAACCCAAACTGCTGCTCTCTTGGGTGGTTTTCAGCCTTTCACTGTTACAAAGTAGCCCCATGTGGTTTTTTGCATTAACTTGTAAGCTAGAGTCCCAGAAGTAGGTTTGCTGGTACAAAGATTAAACACATCTGAATTTTTTTTCCAGTTTATTATGGTATGATTGACAAATGAATTATATATATATATATATATATACTTTAAATGTGTACAATATGATGTTTTACTATAAATGCACATTATGAAAAGATGGGCACCATCAAGTTAATAAACATACCCATCAACTCATATAGTTACCATCTTTCAAATGCTTTTGAAATGTTTGTACTCTTGTCTTATGTCCCTTGATGGGGGTTATACCATTTTGTATCCACACAAGCAGTGAATGAAAGCATCTGTGTGCATCCAGGCTCTGGTACAGACAGTATCTAATTTGGGGGTTTTTATCAATCTGATAGGTGGGAAGTCATGCCTCGCTGATGTTTTTAGTTAGCATTTCTCTCATTTTCATTTTTGCATATTTTAGAAGCCACTTACATTTCTTTTTCTTTTTTCTTTTTTTAAGATTTTATTTATTTATTTGGCAGAGATCACAAGTAGGCAGAGAAGCAGGCAGAGAGAGAGGAGGAAGCAGGCTCCCTGCCTAGCAGAGAGCCTGATGTGGGGCTCGATCCCAGGACCCTGGGATCATGACCTGAGCCGAAGGCAGAGGCTTTAACCCACAGGTGCCCCTACATTTCTTTTTCTGAAGGCTTCTTTTCCTTTGCCCACTTTTTAATTGATTTATCAACCTTTTTCTTCTTAATTTTTAAGAACTCTTTATATATTACAGAGAAAGGTCCTTTGTGGTAGGGTTTGCAAATAAAAAATTATACATCATTCTAAGACCTGCTCAGAACAGCTCTGGGTAGCCTCCTTTTCTCATCTTATTGGACATTACCTCCTATTTTTTGGCTACTTTGCACATAATGAGGGCATGGTTGTAATATGGTTATATTAAACAAATCTGGTGATATTTTATTCAGAAGGCTGCACATCCTATTAATACAGGGTCACTGGAGAGTTGATGGGAGGATAGAGGTTAAGAAGATAGAGTGAGAAAAAGGCAAATAAGAAGGAACAAAAAAGTATTGTTTCTCCAAAAAGCTTATCATGTCTGGTGTGATCCTGTTATATTTATAAATAAATTGGGAAAATAATGAATATCACTAAATCTCTGCATACTGAATTCCAGAAATATTCATTAAATCTTACCAACATGTTAGAGGATAATATATGTGCTTGATAATACTTCAGCAGAAACACATAAAAGTGCTATAAATACCTTTATTTATGTAGGAGAAAGGTTTGAAAGAGTACATACTACGCTCTTAACATTGCTTTCATCACAGTGACGGGAATGGGAAAAAAAAACAGATGAGTAGGTTTTCCTTTACACATACTAGTTTCTAATTTTTTCACTTGTCACAACAAAAAGTCACTATTATGATCTGAAGTATCAAAGAAAATTATAATCAGTAGCTAGAAAACAGAACTCAAGGAATCATGTGAATGAAGAAAACAGTATAATTGACAGTTATACCTAAATAAACAATGAGATATATGTAACCAGTAGTCTCAGTGTTGAGAAGGAATGCTTAAAATAGAAGAGTCATAAATGGGGTGCCTGGGTGGCTCAGGTCGTGATCCCAGGGTTCTGGGATCGAGACCTGCATCAGGCTCTGCTCAGCAGGGAGCCTGCTTCCTCCTCTTTCTCTGCCTGACTCTCTGCCTACTTGTGATCTCCGTCTGTCAAATAAATAAATAAAATCTTAAAAAAAAAAGAAGTGTCATAATGTGAAAATGTAATAGTGTGTCAGGAATAACTCAGATGTCGTTGAAAGAAATCACTCTAGGTAGTTCAAGCAGAAAAAGAATCCAGCTATTGTATGAACACGTGTGACTGTAGGAACTCGAGTCCCATCTGCAGTCTGGATGTGGAAGAGTATGGGACAGGTAGTCCCCGGGTTGCCAGCCGCTTCAGGAAGACATGTTGGAAGCAAGTGAATCCACGTTGTTGAAGAAACTGCACAGAGCACACGGCCGTCTACTCTTATCACGTTCATGCCCCCTGGTCCATCCTCTACGTACATCAGCAAATATTCACCTCCCAGAAGGAAAAGTGCCCACCTGTAGAGAGAAAATAAATAAGAAAATGCACAAGGGAAAAGGAAAAGGTGTATTTAGGAGAGAAGTTATCATCTTGAAATGCTGCAGCAATATCTCTCTGGCCATGGCTCATAGGAGGAGCCCTCTTGTTTCAGAGAAGTACCTAAGAATCCGGACAAGTCTATGTATTGGAGGAACCACCCATTATTGTAGCAACAGAGGAGGGAGCCCTTGAGCTAAGAAAGCAAGAAACCCAGTCTAACTTCCCACCCCTCCTGCTCAGGTAAGATACTCCCTTCAGTAGCTGGTCCGTGAAAATCTACGGATTTTAAAATAAGAAATGCGAAAATCACATAAGCCATGCAAAAATACTGTTTTTTTAAAAAGCAGAAATGAGTAACGATGCTTAAAAACATCTAAAGCAGGATTTTTTCAATCTTCAGTAAAATGTCACCGCAAACCTGAAACAAAAAAAAAAAAAAAAGGATATTCTAAAATAAATGTCTAAAATCACTGAAGTCATAAGAACCAACATAAAGCAGAAATATAGAAATTCAAAAAAGAAATAACAAGACAACAGGAAGATGTGAAGTGAAACCTGATAGAGCTCAGGGGAGAAATGGAAGACAAGGACAAAAACATTCCAGAAATAAAGACCAAGTAAGGACAAAAGGAAAGAAAATACGAAAAGCAAAGAACCACAAACTGAAAATGAAAAATAGCTTGAAAATGATTTCAGAGAAAGTCTTCAGTATAAAAAGTCAGTAGAGATGTAAGAGACACGTAAATCAAGTTGCACAAAGAAGAAAACCAAAACACACAAACAAAAGAAGAAAACCAAAGGAGCAAAATTAAAGAATTGTTTAAAACCCTAATCAAGGAAAATATTTCTGAACTAAAAGCAGGCTCTAATCTACATATTGGAAGTTGACAGCATGGTAAACACAAGACACATATGAATAAAATTTCGGGCTGTAAAGATAGACCCAGAAGCTTCCAAGAAGTCAACTCTCTCAAAAAATAAAAACAAAAACAAAATTGGAAGAAAAAATCAGATAGAATGAGAGTCAGAAAACAGCAAAACTTAAAGTCACTCAAGGAAAGAAAGTGCACACTGATGATTTTTTTTTTTTTTTTTTTTGCACAACTAATTTGCCCTGGAAGTAAGAAGACTACAGGAATCGGGGGTGCCTGTGTGGCTCAGTGGGTTAAGCTTCTGCCTTCGGCACAGGTCATGATCTCAGGGTCCTGGGATTGAGCCCCGGGCTCAATGCTCAACAGGGAGCCTGCTTCCCCCTCTCTCTCTGCCTGCCTCTCTGCCTACTTGTAATCTCTGTCTGTCAAATAAATAAATAAAATCTTTAAAAGAAAAGACTACAGGAATCTATTTCTGGACATGCAAGAATTTAATGGTTCTTGTTCCTAAGACCTTTCCTGAGCAGTTTCTAAGGGACAAGATATACCCAACCCAGAAGATCTATGGGAATTACTAAAATGACGACTATTGAGCACTGGGCGTTTTAACTGTGGGGGAAAAAAGACAAAGTAGTAGCAAATGGTAGGTAAATACACCATGCTGTGAAAAAGTAGAAATAGTAAAATTTCCATCAAATAGAAGGATGAAGGGGAAGGAACTTGGACAAGAGAGTAAGCTCACTGATTGCTATGTATACATAATAGTTTCAAGTCAAAGGATATTTAAAACAATAAGCTTCAACAGAACTCAGCACTTTTGTGCATCAAAGGACACTACCAAGATAGAGAGAAGACCACCTGCAGAATGGTGGGAAAAGATTTGCAAGTCAAGTATCTGATAAGGGCCTAGAATCCAGCATATATAAAGGACACATACAATTCAACTAATATCAAGATAAACAACCCAATTTTAAAATGGGTCAAACCCTTGAATAAACTTCTCTCTAAAGAAGATACACAAAAAGGGGCACCTGGGTGGCTCAGTGGGTTAAGTCTCTGCCTTCAGCTCAGGTCATGATCCCAGGGTCCTGGGATTGAGCCCCTCATTGGGTTCTCTGCTCAGTGGGGAGCCTGCTCCCCCCCCCCTGCCTGCCTCTCTGCCTACTTGTGATCTCAATCTCTCTCTCTCTCTCTGTCAAATTAAAAAAAAAAAAGAAGAAGAAGATACACAAAAAGCCGGTGAGCTTATGAAAAGATACTCAACATCATTAGCCAATGTGAAAAGGCAAACCCAAATCAGAAGATACCACCTCAAACGCCTTGGTGTAACTATACAATTTTTTATCTTAATGGAAGAAGACGAGTGTTGGCGAGGAGGTGGAGAAGTTGGAGCCCTTGTACTCCAGGTGAGGATAAAATGGGGCAGCATGAACAGTCCCAGAGGTCTGAGAGGTAACCTTGGACCTGGCCAACCACTGTGGTTCATCTGCTCCATGAGAGCGCTCTGTGAGGACTGGCGGAGGTGGCTGTTTTCTCTAAGGCACAGGAAAGAACACAGGATGCTGAGGACACTGCAGTCTTCACACTGGCCCTTGGACATCTGGAAATCCATCCTCCACCTCTGCAGGCAGGTCCCCACCGGGTACACCCACTCTCACCCTGACCACCTCTCTGCCGGTCCTGCCTCCTCACCAGACACATGCTGAGTCCCACTCTGCGGTCCCCTTCCCTCCTTTCTCTAGGGACTCCCAGTGCCCAGGGAAGCCCCAGAAATAGTAGGAAAGTCATGCTGCACCTGCCACTGGGAGGCCCCTGGCCTCCCCTGTTAGAGGCTGAGATTCAATCTCCACGGGCCTCCATCCCCCTGATTACAGAGAAACCTCTTCCGGTGGTCTCTTTTGGGAAATAAATGAGGAGGTGACACCCTGTCCCTGACACCTTAGGGTCATTCAATAGAGTGAGCAGTCCCCCCAGATACCTATATCTTGGGGGCAGGACAGACTTGGGGGGTGACGGGAGCCTAAAGCAGGGAAGAGGCTCCCTAGACAGACTTGGACATCTGCCTCCTATGCACCAGTCCCGTGCTCTGTTCCATGGAAGCTCCAAGGAAGACCAAAGCCCCAGGAGGAGCCGCTTGGAGGGCTGTGGAAAAAACACTGGCCTGGAAATTAGTTCTAGTCTCAGCTCCACCCCCAACTTGCTGGCTGACCTCAGACAAATAGCTTTCCCTCCCTGAGCCTCAGTTTTTGTTTTTTTCTTCATCGAACTTGAGGGGTTTAGATGCAACGTGGGTCTTTATGGGGTCGGAATACATTAACTCCTCCACTAAGAATAAAATTAACTCCTCTTGAGAAAAAAGTTAATGAGAAAGAAATTATACCTGAGTAAAGTCGACTTCCCACCCCCACCCAAGTTTTACTGAAAAATAGCTGATACACATCACTATGTAAGTTTAAGGTACACAGCATAGCAGTCTGATTCACATCTATTGTGAAATGATCACCACTGTTGGTTTAGTTAATATCCATCTTCTATGACAGAATAAAGAGAAAAACAATTCTCCTTGTGATGGGGACTCTCAGGATCTACTCTCTTTACAATGTCCTTGTATGTCACACACAGTGTTAACTGTGGTCTTCGTGCTGTCCAGTCCACTCCTGGTGCTTATTTATTTGTAACTGGAAGTTTACACCTTTGGACTCCCTTCCTCTGATTTTTCTTCTCCCCACCCCCACCTCTGGAATCCAGAAGTCTGATCTCTTTTTCTCTGAGTTTGGTGCTGTTGTTTGTTTTTTAGATTTTACACGGAAGTGAACGTAAGTGTTCGCATTTCTCTGAAGCTAACTTTTAAACAAATTTAACTTTTGGGGGGTTGGCTTCCTGCTATGGGTGGGAAGCAGAGGTGGAAGGATGGGGTTGGGCAAGCAAAGAACCCCATGCCTCTCCCTACCCCCGCCCCGGGGAAGACACAAGCCTTGGTCCCACTCTTCCCCAGGTTCTCTGGGGACAGAGGGAAAAAAGGTGGGCTGGGCTGGGGAAGAACCTTGACACCAGGGCAGCTTAGAGTCCAAGCCAGGACCAGTGCCTGACCTCCAGGCCTGGCCAAAAAAAAGTTAGCGTAAGTCTTGACCATGACTCATATTTTTAAATATTTTCTGTCTCGGGCTCAGTACCAAACACTGTACATGCACTATCTCATTTTCCCATTAGCAGCCCCTAGGGGGCGCTTCCTATTTTCCCCATCCTGCAAACACATAGCTTAGACATCAAGAGGTTAAAGGATTCTAGGACTTCTCTGGGTAAAATAAGTTGGATTAACACATATCATTAAACACTACCAAGAACTAGTTAGAAAATAGCAAAAAAAAAAAAATTCCTATCCAACATTATCAAAATCTATAAAACACCTACAAATAAACTCATCTAGAAATGTACAGAAATTTTCAGGGGGAAAAAAATTTACAAAACTTTACTACATGACATTTAAAAAAAAAAAGATCTAGATACATTCTTTGAAATTTTCCATAACAAAAGAAATTTTTTAAACATACGCTCTTCCCAAAACATGAAGCCTCCGTGAGGTAAAGATGTCCATCTTCGCCACCATAATTTATATTATGAACCAAAACCTGGTGGGTTTCTGCAACCCGTAATGAAATCATTGATTCGGGGGATACTCATCCATGGTTTTTGAAATCATGAGGTGAATTTTTGACCGGGACCAGACATTTATAGGATGCCTAACTCTGACCCCACAATCTGTCTGCCGTTCTTAAATTGGGGAGCACAGCTTCTCAGTGGAATCTTAGGAGACATCTCCTACAATGCACTGCTCTATCTTCACCACACTACAAGGGGTCAGCGAGGCCCGTGTTCCTCCTGAAGTGAAGTGACAGGAAGCATACAGCATCCACCTGAGAAATATTTTTGACAGTCAAACTTGACAGTTGAACCCCATGAAGCCTCTACAGCTAATGTCCATCCCTGGGAAATACAAAGGATAGAGAAGTATGTTGAAAGGTATCACAGGAAAGTGGTGTGGGACACACTACAGAACTCTTCATCTGTTTTGTTCACCAAATAAATAGTGTGAAGAAGGAAGAGAAGAAAGGGAAGGAAGAGGAGGAACAGGATTTGGAGAGAATGTTCTTACATTAAAAGAAACAGAAGACACTATAGCCAACGCAATATGAGCACCTTGCTTGCGTTCTGACTTAAACAACCATACAAAGTCATTTCTGAGATGGTAAGAAAAACAGGATACAAACAGAACGTTAGATGTTAAAAAATTACTGTTAATTTTGTTAGGTATGACAACAGTATCAGGGTTATGTGAGAAAATGTCTATTTCTTTGAGACATATACTGGAGTATTTAAGGGTAAAATGTGAGATGTGCTGGATTTACTTTAAAGGTTTTTTGTTTGTTTGTTTTTTAATGAGTGAGAGAGATAGAATGCTAATATGTGCACATGCACAGAAGAAAAATCTCCAGCATATTCCCAAATGAGCGAAGAGCCCCATCAGGGGCTTGACCCCACAACCTATAAGATCATGACCTGAACTGAAATCACCAGTCAGAGGCTCAACCAACGAGCCACCCAGGCACCCCTCGCATTGGATTTACTTTAAAATACACCAGCCAGGAAAGGAGTGCTGGGTATTCAGGAAGGAAGTGTCGGAGAATGTTAATTGTTGGGACTTCCACTTATCAGATGACTACGTTCCAGGGAGTAATGTAATGACAACAGCTCTCAATACCTGTATTCTATACTTGAAAGTTGCTAAGAGAGTAGAGCTTTTCTTTGTCCTTGCTGAATTCTCCTCACTTTTCCCTCCCCCCCCCCCACCGCAGTTCTAGTGAGATACAACTGACAAGTAGCACAATAGAAGTTTAAGCTTATGGCACAATGATTTGACTTACATAGAACATGAAATGTTGACCACAGTAAGTTAACACCATCATCTCATATAAATACAAAAAAAAAGTAAAATTTAATGTTCACACCATAACAACCACCACAGAATTGTAATTGGGTGAAGTAGAGGATGTGTTAACTAATCTTTTCCTGGGAAGCCTTTTGCAACGAGTACCGCATATCGTGATGTATCACATCACCCACATTGGGCACCTCAAGCTTACACAGAGCTATGGGTCCATTATGTCTCACCGAAGCTGGGGGAAAATGTTCATTGTTGAATCTGCGTGATGGGAAGACAAGGCTTCATAAAAGTACTTACTGTTCTTTTGTGTAGTTTTGAAATTTTTTATGGTAAAATGTCTAACAAAAAGCAACACATTTGTTCCTGTAACTTTAAAAAAAAGATTATTAGGTTCATCCGGAAGAATGGAACCCTTGTGTCAGGGACAACTGAAGAGGTAGATTAGCAAGGGGTAATGGACACCACCTCTCTTAAAGATGTCTTGAAGAAGCTACAGTTACAAAAGGTGTACTGGCCCAGGAATAACTAGTCGAGGGAAAAGAGCAGAAAACCTAGAAATGTCCCTTGTTACATATAAGACTTCCATTTTTTATAAAGTTCTGATTTCCAACCAATGGCCAAAGTTTGAATTATTCACTAAATGATAACAAGGCAGCTGCTTAGAAAAAACTGAGAAAAAGGGTATTAGAACTTAGAAAACATATATTCCCCTATGTCACACACACAGGGCCAACATAAATGTCAGATGGATTAAAGAATTAACATGGCTTTGGGGGACACCTGGGTGACTCTGTCAGTTAAACATCAGCCTTCGGCTCAGGTCATGATCCCAGGGTCCTGGGATAGAGTCCTGCATCGGGCTCCTTGCTCAGTGGAGAGCCTGCTTCTCCCTCTGCCTGCCACTCCCAGTGTTTGTGCTTGCTCTCTCTCCTTCTGACAAATAAATAAATAAATAAAATCATTAAAAATAATAAAGAAATAAAACTACATACATTCCCATTGGCAAAGATTTTATATACTTTTCTTTTAGCATCCTGTCTTTCTTTAGTGAGTATTATCTGTTAGGGATCTTTGGTTGTAAGCAACAAAAGAATTTTAGACTGTTCTCTTTATAGCATTGCCTCCTCCTGAAGTATTTGAATGGAGGAGCGGGTTGGGTAAGAGAAGAGTCCAATTACTGAAACCGGAGTCAAGTGCCCTCACCAGTGACTGGAGAAGTACTTGGTGATTGGCAGCCAACCAGAATCACAGGACTGGGGAGAAATGACTCCCCAAAAGGAAGAGATCCCCAGTAGACAAAAGCAAGAGACAGCTGGAGGTTGTCATACACTCATTTACTTCCTTTCTGAGATGCATTTTGACTGGATATTCAAAGCCTAAAAAGCAATCACTCCTTTTGACCTAGCATTTCTTTTTGTTTATTGGTTTGGGTTTTTATTTGGGTTTATTATTCTTTATTTATTTTATTTTTTGTTTTAAGTTTTGTAACATTAACATATAATGTATTATTTGTTTCATTATTTTTTAAAGATTTTTTTAAAAAATGTATTTATTTATTTGACAGAGATCACAAGTAGGCAGAGAGAGGGGGAAGCAGGCTCCCTGCTGAGCAGAGAGCCTAATGCGGGGCTCAATCCCAGGACCCCGGGATCATGACCTGAGCCGAAGGCAGAGGCTTTAACCCACTGAGCCACCCAGGCACCCCTAAAGATTTTATTTTTATGTAATCTCTCCACCTAACGTGGGACTTGAACCCACAACCCCAAGATCTAGAGTCACATGCTCTACCCACTGAGACAGGCATGTACCCCTGTTTTGGTTTTTAAACACTGGTTTTTAGTTTTGAGGTTTCTTATTGAAATATAATTGACATATAACATTATATTGGTTTCCAGTGTACACATAGTAATTTGATATTTATATTTTCCCACCAAAGTAAGTCTGGTTAACATCCATCATCACATATAAACTTTTTTCTTGTGATGAGAACTATAAAGATCTATTCTCTAAGCTACTTTCAAATACGCAATACAGTGTTATAACTGTAGTCACCATGCTGTCTGTTACAACCCCAGGACTTCTTTATTTTATGACTGGAAGTTTGTACCTTCTGACTGACCTAGCATTTCTATTTTGACAAATTTACCCTAAGAAAAATAGAGATATGACCCAAAATGTACATACGAAGATTGTTGCCACAGCTTTATTTGAGTGAGGAAAAAAAAAAAAAAGGAAACCTGTGTTTCACCATAGACAACTATGTGTTAGCATATCAGTCCTACAAAATACCATGTAATCATTAAAAATGATGATATTAGAGGACACAGGAAAATGTCTACAAAATCGTCTTAATTGAAAAAGCATTTATTCAATATACATGTGTAGTTTGTAATGGGGGGGATAGCCTCATAAAAATTCTCCTTTTATTCCAAAAGAAACATCAGATCATAGAATATAAGGTCTCTGTTTTCCTGAGAGCTTTGAAGATAGCACAAGGGGTTCTAGTTAAACCCAGTGACAAATTTCCCGGCTGTGAGGGTTGTCCTGGAATGGAATAACCTCTTCCTTGCTTAGGGTCAGATGAAGTAAGGCCTGGCTTCCAAGGCCCAGTCACTGATGGGGACCACGGGCAGGCAATGACAGAAGTCCCACCTAACAGAAGTTAGGAATCAACTGTGGGTCCGTGAACCAGTTCCCTCCCATCTCTGACCTACTGTTCCCCCATCTTTCAAGTGGGAGGGTGGCAAGGATGATCTTGACCTCCCCAAGTCATGGGAAGGTACTATGGCTCTGTGGGGTCCTCTGCCTGGGGCCCCAGAAGACCCTGAGCCGCAGGGTTTCTTCCACCAAATGCAGAAGCCAAATGATTTGATATCTAAGGTGCTGTCCTTGGTGGTGATGCTTTCTTGCTCAGGATCTCCTAGGGCCAGGGAAGGGGTCCCAGAAGCCGCCTACATCTGCTGCGACCAGTCACCTCAGCCAAACAAACAACCACCCTGAGCCCTGAGCCAGTCCCAGGCAGAGGGCGGTTCTACCAGATGCCGCTGGATGTGATTCACCAGTGGCAGGAAGGTCTCTTTCCTCTCCACAGAAGCCCAGGAGGAGAGACCAGAGCTGGCCTCACTCACTGCACCTGCCCCAGCCCACATTCTCCAGCAGGGAGCTCTGACCTTAACCCTAATTCCTCCTCGGCATCCAGAACACTGCCACCCCGCTGGGGCGGCAAGACCTGAGAGAGCCAGGACAGTGATCTCCTGCCTCAACAACCTTCATTCTTTATCCAGATGAGAAACACTGAGGCCCGGAGAGGGAGCCGGCTTATTGGAGATCAGAGTCCAAGTCCAGCAGGCAGGACTGGATCCTGGACCCCAACACGCAGCCCCTGCTCCCACCCACCCATCTTCAGCTCTTGCACAAGCACCCTTGCCCTGAGGCTCGTGGACAGGGGGCGGGGCCAGGACAGGGCAAACAAGAACCACACCATCCACCTCATCTCCTTCCTCCCCTGACTCAGCTGCTCTGGCCTCCCTGGAGCTGCAGGGGTCAATTTAGGGCGCCCCGGGCCCCTGGCCTTATTAAGTGCCTGTAGCAGAAACATGAGGGCCTGGAGCCTTCTCCTCCTGGTGGGCCTCCTGGCTTTGGGGAGCCAGCTGCCTGCTGCCTCCGCCAGGAAGAAGGGAGGTGAGTGTGGGTGGCTTCCTCTGCTCCGGAGACCGGGTAGTTCTTACGTCTCTGGGAAGAGTGAGGGTTGGGGGAGGCAGTGCAGTGTGACGTCTGTTTGTGTAGCTGGGGATGCCAGCTTCTGGATGCTTCCAGCAGCTGGTGTTTGTGGGTACATCTCTGTGCTGCCGGCCTGCTCCGTCTGCAGCTGTGAAGGTCTTCCTGCCAAGGTCACGGTCTCGTCTACATATCTGAGTGTGGGATTGTGTGTGTCTGTGCACACGCCTGTCTCTTTGTGTCTCTGGGGGAGCGGGGAGCAAACCTGTCCATATCTGTTCTTCCCTCCTTGTCTCCGTGGATTATTAGGATCCGTGGGCCCGCATGGCAGCGCGATGACCCTCTCTGTCATCTTCTGTTGCTACCGAGGCTGTGCCTGGCCTGGCCTTTGCCCATCTTGTTTCCAACTTTCTCAGGTCCTTCCCGGGCCCCAGAGGCCAATCAGTGGCGTGAGGGACTCCCAGACTAGGTAGGGCTGTGGTTTCTGGGATCTTTGGGAGGAAGCTCTACCCTTACCTCTCTTCTCCCAAGCCTCCTCGAGAAGGCTGGGCCTGACCTGTTGACGGGTGGGGAACGTTGGAGCGGCCGGCGAGGCTGGACAGGTGCCTCCCCACCTGGGGAAGGCCTCCGCTTCCTGCTTTTCTGGGACTGGAACGCCATGACCTACATACACCCGTGCCTCCCTGGCCCTCCCTTGGGGGAAGACGACAGTAATGGTGACAGGTTCCCTCCTCCACTGTGCTGGGGAGCAGCTCCTGACTTCCTCTCTGCTCCCTCTAGCCTAACTGGTGCCTTCCTCCGAGGCTGGGCTCTCTCCCTGGGGCGCCAGCTGGTTTGGGGAGCAGAGAGCTCAGGCCCTGGCTGAGGAGGGAAGGATGCTGGTGAGTTCCAGGGCCAGACCCCTGCTGGCTGGGATGCATGTGGCTCCTCACTGAGATGCTGAGAGATTGGGACTATTTTTATCCCCATTTTGCAGCTGAGAAAACTGAGCTACTTGAAATGCCAGTTCTGACTCTCTCTTCCTGTCTGTCTAGTCCTCAAGGCTCAGCTCCCGGCCCCTCCTCCCAAGGAGCTGTCCCAGCTGCATGACCAGGTCCCCTCCATTCCACCCCAGTCCACAGGGAGATCCTCTTAGACTTCAGGCCACTCCTCTCGGCTCATTCCTCGAGGCCTGAGCTCTTCTGGCCTGGGCTACCCCCCTGGACCTCAGAGCCTCCTGGGGTCTCACCAACTCCCAGCCGGAGAGGAGGGGCTTTTCGGAGTAGGGGGCGCCCTCACAGACTAGCTGCCCTTTCTCCAGCAGGGGGCACAATTCAGGGTAAGACAACCCGATGGAATGAGTGAAGCGGGTTTTGAGCACTTGCTGTGTGAGCAAGGTGTCCCCTGTGCGCGTGGACAGGGCTGGGAGGGGAAGGGAGATGCAAGGTACAGCCATGGCACTGGCTGCAGCTGCTGTTGGAGGCTTTTGAACCTTTTCTCAGATGCTAAAGTGAAGGCCTGGGACCGGCCTCCATCCTCCCCAGGACTCAGTGGTGGCCGGAGCAGAGGGGTAAGAGGCCAGAAAACTCAAAGTCCTAGCTCAGGCCCCTGTGGGTCTGGACAATCACTGCCCTTCCAACCCTTAACTTTCTCCTCTGAGTGGAAGAAGATACTGATTCAAGCCTTCTGCTTGAATGAAGTGACCCAACATCCTAACAAGAAAAATGGCTCGATCAGCTCTGGGACAGAGCATTCTAGAACTGTCAGAGAACCAAGCTCAAAGACCTCAAAGACCAAGTTCGTAAGGATCCCTGACACAAGGCCACGTGCAGCAGGACAAGCACACAGTACAAGGTGTGCCCAATAACGGCTGGCCGTGTGACAGTGCAGCAGCCTGATGACAGCTGACGATGCTGGGAGACACTTGAAAATCCTTCCTTTCTAACAGTCGCTGAGGTGCTGGTGGTCTGCATCAAAGACCGTACCTCGGTCTGATGGTGAGAGAAGCAGGAACAGGATCTATTCTCGTAGCATCCGGCCAAGGGACCGAAGCAGACAGATAGATGCAGAGTCACAGACTCTGAAGGAAAGAGTGCAGCGTGCTGACCTAATTAGTCTGGGGGACAGGGGTCAGAGAAGGAGGGTCTCCCAAGGATGCCGTGTTTCCACTAGAGGAGAGAGGACCGTGCAGAGCACCCGCAAAAGAAGACCCCTCCAAGAGAAGCCGTTGGGAGAGCAGGAGTCCGGGATGGAAAAGGTGTTGAGGACGAACACAAGGAGGTGGGCAGCCCTGGGCCAGGCACGACCTTGTTGGCCCAGATGCCGGTGTCGAACTTCATTTGTCGCCATCCTTCATGTCATCTGAGTCTCAAAGCAGCCCTGGGAGCAAGGAGTCCAGCCTCCCATTCCACAGACAGAAAACTGAGGCTTGCCGTCCAAAAAACAAAACCGAAAAATTTGCCAACTATTTGCAATGATGTGGACGGACCTTGAAGATGGAGGCGACAAATGAGGCAGACAAAGATAAATGCTGTATGATCTCACATTGGAACCAAGAAATCAAAACAAACAAACACACAAAACCAAGCTTTTAGAGAACAGACTGGTCTTTGCAAAAGGGCATGGGTAGGAGGTAGGGGAGGTGAGGAAGAGAGTCAAAGGTACAAACTTCCAGTTATAAGAGAAACAAGTCGTGGGGAGGTAATGGGCGGCATGGTGACTATAGGTAATTTACTACAGTGCATATCTGAAAGTTGCTAAGAGAGAAAATCTTAAAAGTTCTCATCATAAGAAAAAAGTTTCTAACTCTGCATGGGGACAGACGCTAGCTAGACCTGCTGCAGTGATCATTTCACAATATATACAAATATCAAATCATTTTGTTGTACACCTGAAACTCACCACTTGCATCAATTATACTTATTATACAAATAAAATTATACAATTATACAATAAAATTATACAATTATACTTGTTATACAAATAAAAGCAAGTCTACTCCCCTCCCTCCCGCAAAAACAAAAAACAAAACAACACAAAAGCTTGCCAAAGGACAGGCAAGAAATAAGGAATAGGGAATTTGGATCTCGTGATTCCCAGCTCGGTGCTTACTACATGACTCGGAGCTGCCTCTAGCTACAAGACTTGGGGGTTCTCTTGCAGAGAAATTTGGGGGCTGCCCACCGGACGATGGCCCCTGTCCCCTCTCGGTGCCTGACCACTGCATGGATGATAGCCAGTGTCCCTCAAGGATGAAGTGTTGCTACAAAGCGTGCTTCCGCCAGTGTGTCCCCATGGTCTCCGGTGAGTGTCCTTCCCCGCCCTGCTTGGTGCCCAAGCCCCGGGGCTGGGCACAGGGCAGGGATTACCAACCCCTTTGTTGCAGTGAAGCGGGGCAACTGCCCGGAGGACCGCCTGCGCTGCCTCAGCCCCATACAGCACCTGTGTAACAAGGACTCGGACTGCAGGGGCTCCAGTCGGTGCTGCCTCGGGGCCTGTGGCCGAGACTGTCGCAACCCTGTCCAAGGTACGTTCCTCTGCACCTGGGCCGGGTTCTCTCCCTCTCTTAACCCCAGCATTAGATGGTCCTTCCAGGTCAATAAGTCTAATGGGACACTTACCTTCCCAGGAGCCTGGGGCTGCCTACATCAGACCTGGGAAGTGGATGTGGGGGAGGGAAGGGGTCCTGTTAGGACCCTTTGGGACCTGGAGGAACTGGCAATCCTCCGTTCTCTTGCTGTTCTCACAACGGCTCTGAGCTTCGTCTGGCCCTTGTGAAGGAGGCTGGGCCACTCTGCCTCAGTGCCCCCCACCCCGAGGGCTGGGCTGATGGGGTGGAGAGAGGATCCAAGTTTCTAAAGACCCCAGAGTCCTGCAATCGGGGGCATAACCCTTTCCTTCTCTCTCCCCAGGCTAATTCTGGTTTTGGACCCTCAGGATGGGGTCTCTAGCAGGAAGAGATGTTGATGGGGGCCTGGGACCCTGCCACCTGGATACCTCTGTCTCTGTTTGCAGCAGTTCCAACCTTCTGATGAGCACTGATCTGCTGACCCCTCCCTTGCCACCATCCACCCCTGGTTTCTCCTCCTGGGAGTCAAGGTGCACAGATAGACTCCCGTCATGCTGCACCACCGCCCCATCTCTTTGCGTGTTTCTCCACCTAAAATGCCCAACTCAGGTAGGCCCCTCTTTGAGGGGTCCAAACCGCTCCCTGAGGCAGCCCAGCCACTTTGAACGTATGTTCTAGCAGAGTTTTCCAGACATTATCTATTTGCATACCCCTCTCCACTGTTCTTGCCACACCTGCAAAACAGCATCATGATATCTTGTGTACTGCCTACACTACTAGTTATCTAATGTCTCTCTCTGAATGGACTCACTTTGGTATATAAATAAGTTTATTTCAAAAGAAAACCTTGACATCATCACTATAAATGGAATAGGCAGGATCACTTGCCACAAATAAAATGTAGTTGTAAAAGCAAATGCAGTGAAAATTGCTAAGGTCCACTAAAGTAAAAGCTGTCAGATGAAACAATATTACATAATGGTATTAAATTCTACCTAGATGCTGCTGCCTACCAACACTGTAAGCCCAAAGGCTCCTCTCTGGCTCTGGTAATCAATGAAGATTAGCAAGGGTTAAAGACACGTTAAAGACACACATCTCAAAACTGGGACCTCTTTCGTGGGGTAATCAGAAGGACTGAGAAGACAACTTTCTCAAGAGTCAGTGTTGTAGAATGTCGCATCCAGGTCCGCCCTAAGATCATTTCAAATTGCTCCACATTTGGGAAATGTTGCTTGAACAGCTGGGATCTCATTATTTTTGGGAGAGTCTGTCTCGCATCGGACGATACCTCATTCACCTGGATTTCTCAAGGGTCAGTCTGTAGTCCAGGTGTAATAGGGCAGGGGAGGGGGCCAATGAGAGAATGACAGCCATCCCAAGGGACACTCCTGGACCCAGAGGACTGGATTCCTGGCTGTCCCAGTCACCCAGGACTCACTCTGGGGAGTGGCGGGAACCAGGCAGATTCCTCCCTGCTTTATCTGCTAGGTTTCCTCTTGGGCCCTGATGGAATCTGGGGTTGGCCAGTCCACCCCCAGGTCAAGTTGGGAATCCTGGGTTTTCTTTCCTTGTTCCTTTGACGTGGTAGTGTGGTCACAGGTGAGTCACCACTCAAGGATTCTGTCTGCCCTGTTGGAAGATGGAGAGAATCCTGTTTCTTCACTGCCATAGTCCTTCTCATGGGGTTCAAGTGGCTGAACTCAAAATCAGCAAATGCTGATTATAGGAATACATGCTGAGGCCCAAGAGAGGAGGAGGAGGACAAGGAGAAGAATAATCTGGGGGACACTGATGCCCTGTGAGCTTGGACATTTCCTTTTCTTCTGGGCCTCAGTTTCCCCATCTATAAACTCAAGCAGTCGACACAGATAATAAGGTACATTGCACTGTTTGCCCAGAGACGCCTCTTCCCTCCCCACTGCTACCATGGCTTCCCTGGGGGAGAGCACCCATGCCCTGCCCAGGGGTTTAGGGCTTCGCCCTGAGACTGATGGGATGTGGGCTCAAGTGACATGCGCCAGTCCCAAGGCAAGGCACCAGCCTTCTCGGAGCTTCTGTCCTCTGCCATGAGAAGTGCTTGCCCAGAAGCCGCTGGTCTTGGGATGAAGGAAAGCTGAGGCAGGCCTGAAGTTGAGCCGCCAATCCCTTCACCTGCCAGAGCAAAATAAAGGTTTGTGATAGGAAGCCAGTGAGATGGAGGGGTTGGGGAGGGAGGCATTTCTTTTTTCTTTTTTTTAAAAGATTTTATTTATTTATTTGAGAGAGAATGAGAGTGAGAGAGAACATGAGCAAGGAGAAGGTCAGAGAGAGAAGCAGACTCCCCGTGGAACTGGGAGCCCTATGCGGGACTCGATCCTGGGACTCCGGGATCATGACCTGAGCCGAAGGCAGTTGTCCAACCAACTGGGCCACCCAGGCGTCCCGGCATTTCTTATAGATTTATAACAGCGAGAGCTTGTTGAATTCAGGTAATGATTGTGACTCTTGAGTGAATGCCCACCCCATGCCTCACGCTCTAAAACATCATTTCATTCTTCCATCCCGTAACCCCAAGGGAGGTGGGCATGCTTATTGCCATTTGACAAGAAGAGCTTTTGAGTTAAGAGACTTGCCCAAGACACCCAGTTAAGAGGCGAAGTAGCCAGGATTCAGCCATGTCGTATTCCCCCTCAGCTACTAATAAAATCAGCAACAGCTGAAATGAAAGCCCTGACTCCGTGCTGGGTGTCCCTTTAATTACTTCACATACAATCTCATTAGTCCTCATAGCCTCACTGTGTAGGCTTCGTCATTTTCCCCCATTGCACATATGAGGCAACTGAGGCACAACGAGGTCGATTTGGCCAGGACTGTACAGCTGGTAAGTAGTGGAGCTGGGATTCAAAGCCCAGCAGCGGGATGCCAAAGCTGACATCCTTACTGACGACACTAATTACATCCCATCTTTGAGAATTCCTTCCAGCTCTAAGGACTCAGTTTGCACATCTGAGACATGGGGATCCCAAAGAGCCAAGAAGGTTAAGTGACCAGTCTCAGTTCCAGCAGCTGGAACCCAGTGCACGGCCCTGGGTTTCTTTCCTGAAAGGAGTCAGGAGGAAAATTAGGGGGGCCCAGGAGAAGGATCCCAGGCCAGCGGGTTAGAATGCAGCTGCTTAGGTGCCCAGGGCTGAACTGAGGCCCTAAACCCTGAGCTAGGATCCTGGAGCAGCAGGAGGTGACGAGTCACAGGCCAGGGCTTCTCTGGCTATAGGTGGCAGCATCTACACAGTCTCTTCCAGAGTCTCTTGCTCCGCTTCTTTGCCAACTAGCTACCTGCTCCCTCAGGTCTGGGCATTGGGCTTGGCAGTGCCAACTCTGTCCTCAGTCACCGAAGTTCAGTCCCTCCAGCTCCATCTCCACTGCCCTTCTGGAAAGTGTTCTGGGAGGCTGGACATCTGTGTCCAGGATGCTGGGTCTTCAGCCTCCAATCCTGTTTTCCTCCCTCACTCATTCAAAGTTTGCTGAGCACTTAGGAGGGGCTCTAGAGGGTCTCATCACAGAGCTCATGCCCTAGAGGATAAGACAAAGCCCCAGCTACAGAGGTAGACAAGGTCCTTCCCCGGAGACTGTGGGATGCTGGAGGAAACTAGCTCAGCCTGGAGACCAGAGATTTCCTGAAGGAGGTGATATTTGAATATTGAATATTGGATATTGAATTTAAGTAGGAGTTAGCCAAGCATGACACTGCGAGTCCTCCATTCTCCCCTTCTCCCTTACCCACAGAAATGTCCCCATTTGGAAACATCCAGCCATCTCCCGCCTTCCCCCAGCCAACTGGGATGCTGGGGACATTCTATATTTTGACTTGGGCAGCATTCATGTGGACGCACACATTTGTAAAAACTTAATTCATTTGTAACTTAAGATGTACTACAAGAACATTATACTCTAACTTTAAAAAGGAAAAATTAAGTTAAAAAAAAAATAAGTGTTTCCCTTGCAGCTAGAGATGACCATGGGACCCAGGACTGGCCAGTCAGAAGTTTGGGGAAGTACTGGGAGGGGCTTCCTAGGAAGCCCTTGTAGTCTTACCAGATGAGACAGATCTGTCTTTTGCCCATCATCCATTTGTACTTTGTCCAGAATTCTGGAACATGGATGCTGCCGCTGGAACAGCTATCTGGCGACCTTAAGGATTGTCTTAGGTGGGGTCCATGAAAGCAGATCTGTAGATGAAGATTCATAGGATGATGATGGTTTGGAAATGTTCCAGGAAGAATGGGTCTGGGAGTAGAGGGGTATACCAGAGGGTGGTCGGGGGAGCGGAGGCTAGCAGGGGTGTGACAACAAGCAGGACAGGGAGGGGGGGTTCTAGAGACAAGAGCAGGTGACTCTTTAGAGCTGTTCCATGGAGCACAAGAGTTGGAGCATTAATGTCTCTGTACCCATCAGTCATCAGGTAACAACTCTGGGCAGGAGGACACTGATTCCCAGGCACTTCAGCCTTTCCCTGTGCGCAGGCCGAGCGAGCTGCAGCAGCCTCCAGGACCCTTTGACAAAGAAATACGGATACCAGCTGTCAAGAGGGAAAGTGTGCCAGGAGCCAGTATGCACAGAGGTGGCAAAGGGATCTGAGGGGATATGGCCAAAACACGGGCCTCACCTGTTACAGGGATGAGAGCCACACAAGAAGAACAGGGGAGGAAAAGTCAAGGGGCCTGGATCTTCAGAGCCGTTCCTGGGCGGCTGTACCTGGACTGGGGGAAAAATCACCTCCTCTCCAGAGAGGCCACCGTGGGTCACTTTGCGCTCTTGGAACTACAGTGACTCATAACTGAGATGCTGGATAAAGGAAGGGGGAAGAGTTTGTTCCTGGAGAGGAGACAGCATGCTCCTGAAAGGTGGGCGTTGTTCCCATTTTACAGATGAGGGAGGTAAGAATCCAAGCGGAGACATCACTTGGCACAGCCATTCAGTGGTAAAGGCAGGCTGCAGACCCAGTGTATTCATCATCTTTTCCCGGGTACCGAATTACCACTTCTGCAGCAGCTTAAAACAGCACACATTTGTTATTTCGTAGATTCTGGCACCACTTAGCTGGGTCCTCAGCTTCAGGGGCTCACAAAGCTGAAATAAAGAAGGTGTGCAGCCAGGGGCTGGAGTTTTAACAGAGTCTTGACTGCAGAAGGATCCACTTTCAAGTTCACGTGGTTGTTGGTAGACCTCCAGTTCCATGAGGGCTACGGGATTGGTTTCCTCGGTTTCTAGTTCGTCGTTGGCCAGAAGTTGCCCTCTGGTCATTGCCAGAATGGCACCCTGCTCCATCAAAAACAGCAGGAAGTCAACCTTATGTTACCTAATCCTGGAAGCAACATTCCCTCACCTTTGCCATATTCTGCTCATTAGAGGCAAATAAGGAAATCCTGCCCAGGCTCCAGAGGAAGGGATTACACAACGGCATGAATACCAGGAGGGAGACATCACTGGGACACATTCTAGAAGCTTCTTCTCATAGCTAGTCTACTTAATTACAAAAAATTTCAGTACTTTTTGCAACATCAAGCTTACTGTTTAGGGTAAAACCTCATGGATTCAGATGGGCGTTTCCGGCCGGGGACTGAAGGAGAATTTGGGGCATAGCCCATTCATGGCACATAATGGGTATGGCTACCCACCTTAGCCTCAGAGGTCCATAATGTCCCTCTTCCCATTCCTGTCACTCATGAATTAATCTAACACTTCATGTACTTCCCACATGATCTGGGGAGGAAACCAGATCCTAGTTGTGATCAGGGGATGAAACCAGATCCCAATTTCCATGTCTTCTGCCCTTGGGAAAGAGGTCTGTCTTTTCTCTTTTTGGAAGCTACTGCTCAGCTCCCGGACAGAGGTACGCCCTAAGTTTTGGGGGGCAGTGAAGGCTACTAGAGAGTACTGGACCAGGAAATGGGAGATCTGCTTCTCCGCAGATCTGCTTCAGTTTCTTTGTTGAAAAAACGAGGTAATTAGGCAAGATGATTGCAAACATCCTGCTCTAACTTCTTACTTTGAGGGAGGGACTGAAGTGGAAGAGCCTAGAGGTACGTGGTCCAATATGGCGGCCACTAGCCACATGAGGGCACTAAACATGTGAGATGTGATTAATCCAAATGAGATTCACTGTACGTGGATATAGGAGCCAGAATTCTAAGATGATTCCCAGGGACCCTATCCTCTCCTTCTCCCCTCATACCATCTCCTCCTGAGTGTAAGTGGAATATGTAAAATGTGTTTTCTGAGGAAAAGGAAACTGTCCTGGGTGGGCCTGTCCTAAGCAGGTGAGTCCTTTAAGAGCAGAGCACTTTCTCTGGCTGGTTGCAGAAGAGGAAGTCAACACTCCAGGTTGCCTGAAAGAAAGCAAATATCCATGTTGTGAACTGCCCATGGGCCACGTGGCAAGGAACTGCAGGCAGCCTGTAGAAGCTGAGAGTGATCCCCAGCAGAAAGCCAGCAGGAAAAGATGACCCCAGTCTTGCAACAGCAAGGAAATGAATCCCACCAACGATCTATGAGCTCAGAAGTGAAACTTCAGATGAGAACCACAGCCCTGGCTGACACCTTGACTTTAATGCGTTGAGATTCTGGGTAAAGAATTCAGTCATGGTGTGCTCAGATTTGTGATGCATAGGAACTGTGAGGTAATAAATCTGTATTGTTTTAAGTTGTTATGTTTGTGCTAATTTGAATATCCTGGATTTCCCAGACTTAGTATAAAATGAAAAATATAAAATACCTCCTTGGTAATGTCTTTATTGATCCCATGTTGAAACAGTATTATTTTAAATATACCAGGTTAACTAAAATATATTATCCAAAAATGAATTTCATCTGTTTCTTTTTTTTTAAGATTTTATTTATTTATTTGACAGAGAGAAATCACAAGTAGTTGGAGAGGCAGGCAGAGAGAGAGAGAGGGAAGCAGGCTCCCTGCTGAGCAGAGAGCCCGATGCGGGACTTGATCTCAGGACCCTGAGATCATGACCTGAGCCGAAGGCAGCGGCTTAACCCACTGAGCCACCCAGGCGCCCCTCATCTGTTTCTTTTTATCTTATGTTTTAATGTTATCTGAAAATTTAAAATCATATCTGTGGCTCAAACTCTGTCTAGGGGACAGTTCTGTTCTAGAGGTCCCAAAAGTCAGCTGTATGACCTTGGGTGGAAGCCTTGCATTTCTTGTCTTTGAGATTGGAATAATAGCACCTATCCACAGAATACTGGCAGCATAAGTGAGATGAGACTTGTAGGATACTAGCCCCAAGGCAAGGTCTCAATAAATGTCGGTTATTGTTATTATTAATAACAATATCTGTGAAGTAGGAATCCTTGCTTGTATCCAGGTCCTAGTCTCCAGCACCTCTCTCCAGCCTGACACAGAGGAGACACTCAATAAATGCTTGTGGATTATATAACCTTTTTTTTTAAATTTTATTTTTAAGTAATCTCTACACCCAACATGGGGCTGGAACTCACAACCCGGAGATTACACGCTCCACCCACTGAGCCAGCCAGGCTCCAGGGATTACGTAACCTTGTCAAAGCTCTTTGGCACAGTTCTCCCTCACCATCCCAACCCACTTGGAAGGCAGAAATCGGGGGGCCCATGGCCGGGCGGGGAGACAGAACTTTGAGGGGAGCAAAATATCTGCTCCAAGCTACACAGCCCAGGGGACTCTGGGGGAATGAGGCCACCTCCTCCGACTCCCGGATGCAGATTTCCACTTGCAGTCCTGGGAGACAGAGTTCCAATCCCAAATCCACAAAGCCAAAGTAAGTGACCTGCACAGGTGACTGAGCCTCATCTGTCCCTGTCAAGGGATAAGTGACCTGAAGCAGAGTACCTGGCACATTGCAAGGACGCAGTTTTACGGAAGGTATTATTACTGCCGTTGTTGGTTTTTTTCCGTTGTCAGCGATGCTCCGCGACTCTCCGGACTGAACTCCCTCCCTCGCGGGATCCCTTTCCTCTAAATGACCCCACCTCCCCTGGTCCCTAACTGGGGAGGATGTCCTGGCTCTTCGGCCCAGTCTCCAGACACCACCCCCACCCAATCGAGTCAGGAATAGAAATCACCGCCTCCGGCAGTCCGCGGTCTCCCTCCCTCTCTCCCCCGGCAGCGATCGATGTGGCCTCCGCTGCGGGGGACAGAGGAAGACAGGGAAGGACGGGGCGGCGGGGCCTCGGGCAGCAGCGACGCTCCGCGGGGCAGCAGGAGCAGAAACGAGCCCGGCCGCCCAGCGGACCCCCTCCGGCCTCAGCGGCTTCGCTTTCCGAACAGACGCGCCCGGCGGCGAGGGGCCTCGCAGGTAAGGAACCTCCCTCGGGAGGGGGCGTGGCCCGGGAAGGGGCGGGGGCTGCAGAGTGGGCGGAGGGGACCGCGGGGGTTCCGGTCCTGCGCCCGCTTGGGGAGACCACCCCTCCCACACCCAGGCGGGAGCCCTGTGGGGCGGCCAAGCTCTGGGGTCGGTCCTGTTGGTTCATCCGCTAAATGGGATTAGAAAACCTCCCTGGCAGGGTTGGTCTAGGCATTAACCCTAGTAAAGTGTGTATGGAGCCCCGCGAGGGGACCAGCACATAGTAGGTGCTCCAAGGATGTGTGTGGAGAGAGCCTTGAATGGGAAAGCCTAGTTTCCAACCTAAACTGTGCCCTGGACTAGGTGGGTGACGCTGAGCAGCTCATTTAATCTTTCTCACTGATATTCAGATTCTTGTTGGGGAAGGTTTGTTGAATTAATTACCCCAATAGAGCAGGAGGGTGAGATCCAGAAAGAGAAAGGGTCCACAGTCATGCCGCTAATGGGTGGTGCAACTGGGTCGGAAGTTTCATCTTTTGATGCCAGGTGCAGTGGAGGAGTTGAGGGCGGAGCTGCATCCCCGTCCATGTCCCAGGTACTCACTGTGCACGGATTCTGTACCAGGAGCAACTGTCCTGCCCATAAACATCCCAGCCTAGTTAATCCTCATGCCCTCTCAAGGAAAGTGTGATGTCCCCCAGTTTACAGATGGGGAAACTGAAGCTCAGAATGGGTCCCCTCGAGGGTCCACAGTAAGTGGCAGACTCAAAATTTGAATCCAGCTCTGACCAGAAGAAAGTGCAAAGGACTGACATTTATTGAGCACCTATTGTGTTCTAGGGGCTTCACACATACACTCAAAGTAACCTTCCACCCCAAGTGCTGTTCTCCCTGTTCTATAGATAGAAGATCCAAAACTCAGAGTGGGAGGAGTCTGGCCTGAGGACACAGAAGTGACAGAGCTGAGGACACGACCCTTACTTACCCTGACCAGCTTAACTCCAAGCCTAGGGTAAGTGAAGGGCACCTCACCTGACTTGCTGCCAGGCACGGGGCCAGCTGCTTGATGTACATCCAATCCCCTGTCCACCCTGGGAAGCAGGCATCACTGACGGGATGGTGCAGATGGGATTACCCAGGATCAGGAAGTGAGTCACTAGCCCTCAGCTCCGCCAGAGCTTGGAGACGTGGGCAGTGGAAGGATCTAACATTTTCTGGTATCAGAAAGGCGGAGCACTTTCCACAAGCTCCTTTAGTCCTCCAGCCTGCCTTGGGGGTAGGTGCTTTTGTCTGCAGTGTGCATTCTGTAGGAAACCAAGACCTGGAGAAAAACACCTTCCTCGAGGCCCTAGGTGCATCAGGGGGTGGAGATAAATCCCGGGTTTGGCTGACTCAGGGTAACAGTGAAACAGATGGATAATTTACTGAACCCCTTCAGGCCCCATAAACACAATAGTTCGTTTAATCTTTTAACTGCACTTGAAGGTGGCTATATTTATCTCGACTTGACAGAAGTTCAGGGAGGTGACATGACTTGCCTTTGGTCACAGAAGAAAGTCAGTGTTCCATCTGATTGACTCCAAGGATGCCTTAAATGGTCTAAGCCCATGGCTCTCAAATTTGACCATGCATCAGAGTCAACCCTCCACACTTGTTAAAACACAGACTGCGGAACTCCATCCTGAGTTTCGGATTCACTAAATCTAGAGCCAGCTGAGAATTTGCATCTTTGACAAATTCCCAGGTGGCGTGATGCTGCCAGTGGAGGGGACACACTTTAAGAATAACGGGTCTCTACTGATGCTCCCTCCCAACACCCCCTGGGTGGTCAGCATTACTACCCTCATTTTGCAGAGGAGAAAACTGAGGATCAGAGTGCTGGTGTGTCCAAGAGCCCACAGGAAACCCCTGGCACACGAAAATCCAAGTTTGGGAAAGAGAGAGAATCCTATTTGAGCACCGTCCCCTGGGGGGGGGGGGGTGCCAGGATACCCTACCATTCAGTCATTTTTGTAATCCCCTCCCCCAAGATAGATCTCAGCATTTTTTCTGTGCAAATGAAATGGGGATGGGAAGACTCCATGATTTGGCCAAAGACCCTCGGTTGGGCAGTAAGGGGCAGTCAAACCCAAGCCTGAATTTTGAGAGCAGAGGGTACTTGACACCTCCTGTGCGCCTGCCACACACCAGAGCGGTGGAGGGGACAGGGGGTTTAGCCCCGGCCTCCGGGAAGGCAGGCCCGGGCCCCGCCCCGTAGCACCCCTGTCCCGGTGTCCGCAGGCCATGGTGAGCGAGTCCCCGGGGCCCGGCACCCGCGTGCCCTGGCGGCGGAGCGACGAGGCGCTGCGCGTGAACGTGGGCGGCTTGCGGCGGCGGCTGAGCGCACGGGCACTGGCGCGCTTCCCGGGCACGCGGCTGGGCCGCCTGCAGGCGGCGGCGTCCGAGGAGCAGGCGCGGCGCCTGTGCGACGACTACGACGCGGCGGCGCGCGAGTTCTACTTCGACCGGCACCCGGGCTTCTTCCTGGGCCTGCTGCACTTCTACCGCACCGGCCGCCTGCACGTGCTCGACGAGCTGTGCGTCTTCGCCTTCGGTCAGGAGGCCGACTACTGGGGCCTGGGCGAGAGCGCGCTGGCCGCCTGCTGTCGCGCGCGCTACCTGGAGCGGCGCGTGGCGCGGCCGCGCGACTGGGATGAGGACAGCGACACGCCGAGCAGCGTGGACCCGTGCCCCGACGAGATCTCCGACGTGCAGCGCGAGCTGGCGCGCTACGGGGCCGCGCGCTGCGGCCGCCTGCGCCGCCGCCTGTGGCTCACCATGGAGAACCCCGGCTACTCCCTGCCCAGCAAGCTCTTCAGCTGCGTCTCCATCGGCGTGGTGCTGGCCTCCATCGCCGCCATGTGCATCCACAGCCTGCCCGAGTACCAGGCCCGCGAGGCGGCGGCCGCCGTGGCCGCGGTGGCCGCGGGTCAGGGCCCGGATGGCGTGCGCGACGACCCGGTGCTGCGGCACCTCGAGTACTTCTGCATCGCCTGGTTCAGCTTCGAGGTGTCATCGCGGCTGCTGCTGGCGCCCAGCACGCGCAACTTCTTCTGCCACCCGCTCAACCTCATTGACATCGTGTCGGTGCTGCCCTTCTATCTCACGCTGCTGGCCGGCGTGGCACTCGGCAACCAGCGCGGCGCAAGCGGCGAGGACCTCGGTGACCTGGGCAAGGTGGTGCAGGTGTTCCGCCTCATGCGCATCTTCCGCGTGCTCAAGCTGGCGCGCCACTCCACCGGGCTGCGCTCGCTGGGCGCCACGCTCAAGGTAGGGCCCCGGGAGCTGGAGAGCGGGGCGGGGCTGCGGGGCAGGGGGACCCGAGGGTGACCAAAGGGCAGGTTAGCAGGTGAACTTCGAAGTGCGCGGTGTCCAGGCACACAGTGAACCCAGGCGACACCCTCTGTGCCAGGCACAGGGCTGGACGTCAGGTGTACATTTCCCAAACCCTGTGCCCTTCCCAACAGCTCTTTCCCAGGGGTGAAAACTGAAAGCCAAGGCAGAGCTTTGCTTTTCTTTTTTTAAAAAGAAAAAAAAAAAAAAAACCACTAGACAGAGGTCACTTTTGGTCTGTCAGACATCAGATAATACATAGTGCAGAAATTTGCAAAGCAGGATGCTAACTGGCTTCTCTGCTGAGCCTTTCTTCTGGCCTTTTCTGGGGGCACAGATATGGTAGGTCACCCTTGACAGGCCAAGTCCAGCAGCAGCCCCAGAACGAACACTGAGTGCTAATTCCGTGCCAGTTTTACATCCACTGTCGGTGTCGTTCTCAGGACAACTTCCTCAGGAAGACGTGGTTATTTATTTCCTTCCAGGAGCTGAAGAACCTGAGGTCGGAAAGTTGGCTTTCTAAAACCTGGTTGCAATTTACTGAGCACCCTTCTGGTGCCAGGCCCTGCCCTGGGGGGTGCGTCACTGCTCTGGCCAGCTTAACCTTGAAGGGGGGAACTCAGCCTGGTGTGGGGACAGAGGAAATTTGAACAGTTTGGACAGAGGCCTGGAGAGCGAAAGGATGGTCACCGGGAGGGGACACGGAGGAGGGGCGCCCATTGATGAGGTTGAAGAGGTGCATGGGACGGGGTACTGAGGGACCGTGGAACTCTTGGGGCAGGATTTTGAACTTTGTCCCAGGGTAATAGGAGGGGTGCCAGCTGGGGCCAGGATTATTGTCACCATATAGCAGATGTGGAAACTGAGGCTCTGGGAGGTGACAGGACTTGTCAGAGATCCCTCAGTAAGTTGCAGAGTCCAGAGAAGAATCCAGCTGTGCCTGACTCCAGTGCCTCCTACTCCTTCTCCTACAACTCTAGGCAGCCCCTCTAAGGATCTCAAGGAAACCTCTCTCCCCCCCTAACTTTGTAAATCCTTTTTCATGCCCTCAGGGCAAGGCAGGCAGGATGCTGGTACAGGCAGGCTGATGTGAGGAGAATCTGGGGGGCAGTGGGCAGGAACAAGGCCTTCTATTAGCCACATCCCTGGACTCAGTATCTCTCCAGGGAAGATCCCTTGGCCCCCGAGCTCTGCCTTGCCTGCAGCCATGCAGGGAGCCAGGGCCTGGTGCCACCAGCTTTTTCTGCAAGGAGGGAGAAGAGCATTGATTGAGGCTGCCAGGGTCCAAGACTCAGGTGTCAAACTCCTGGCTACTCAAAATGAGGCCCCTGACCAGCAGCTACTTTCTCAGTACCTGGAAGCTGCTAGAAGTGCAGAATTTCTGGGTCTACCCTCGACCCACTCAACTGAGTTCTGCCTTTTAAACAAGACCCCAGCATGATTCCTCCACACATTACGGTTTGGGACTAGGAGACTACAATTCTAGACCAGGGGTTTCAGCCCCAGCACAGTGGACATCTGGGGAGAGAGACTTCTTGGCTGTGTGTCCAGAGGTGGGGGAGACTGTCCTGTGCATTGTAGGACGTTTGGAGGCATCGCTGGCCTCCTCCCAGTGGACGCTGGCAGCCCAGCTGTCCCAGTTGTGACATTACCATATGTTGGGGCACTTGGGTGGCTCAGTTGGTTGAACATCAGCCTTCAGCTCAGGTCATGATCCTGGGGTCCCGGGATCGAGTCCCACGTTAGGCTCCTTTCTCCCTCTGCCCTTCCCCTGCACTTGTACTCTCTTTCCATCAAATAAATAAATAAAATCTTAAAAAAAAAAAAAGGTATTGCCATATGTCCCCTGGAGGGCAGATTGCCCTGTTTGAAGACCGCTGCGTGGCCTCAGGGGCAGAACACACGTCTGTGGATATACCCACAGGCAGATGCGTACAGTGCATGGTCCAGGGAACATATATCCTGTCAGCTTTCTTGAGAGGCAGAGTGTATTTTTGTACTTGTCAGAAAGGAGGTAGACCAGCCAAAAGTGCATGAAACCAACCCTTTGCGTCTGCGGAATACAGATTGTGGTTCTCTGTTGGTTCTGTTATGGTGTAGAAATCACAAGCTTGTTATTAACTGGCTGGTGCCACCAGTGCCCCCTGCAGGAGAAGAAACCACTGTGGCTTAGCCAGCATCCTGGACTATAGACGTTAGTTCCGCGCTCACTCCCAGGGAGCTGGCCGCCTCTTGTGGTTGAAAGAGCTTAGCTTGGAGTCGAGGGACCTGGGTCCTGGCACCAGCTCTACTTTGCTCTTTGATTTTGGACCTGCCCCTTCTCCTCTCTGGGCCTCAGTTTCCCCCATATGCTCGAGAGCAGGTCTGTGGGCCCACTCAACTCTGACTTGGCTCCCTATACTCTCTTCCAGCACAGCTACCGCGAGGTGGGCATCTTACTGCTGTATCTGGCCGTGGGGGTGTCCGTGTTCTCCGGTGTGGCCTACACAGCTGAGAAGGAGGAGGACGTGGGCTTCGACACCATCCCCGCCTGCTGGTGGTGGGGCACAGTGAGCATGACCACCGTGGGCTATGGGGACGTGGTTCCCGTGACAGTGGCTGGCAAGCTGGCAGCCTCAGGCTGCATCCTGGGGGGCATCCTGGTGGTGGCGCTCCCCATCACCATCATCTTCAACAAGTTCTCTCACTTCTACCGCCGCCAGAAGGCTCTGGAGGCCGCCGTGCGCAACAGCGACCCCCGGGAGTTTGAGGACTTGCAGAGCAGTGTCGACGGGGTGTCCGAGGTGTCTCTGGAGACGTCCCGTGAGACCTCCCAGGAGGGAAGGTCTACAGACCTGGAGGCCCAGGCCCCCCGTGGGCCAACAGACTCTCAGGTTTGCTAGAGCCAAGGCTGAGTGTCCCCCGTCCCACGCCCTACAGTCAGCTGAACCAGCAGTGATCCTTCCCTGCTTATGGCATCGTGGCGGCCTGATGGCTCAGGGCTGCTCACCCACCGTGAGGAGTGACTCCTAGAAGCCAGCTCCGTTCCTCCCAAAGGCCCGGGCCAGGATCGTGTTGCCCTGGGTTCTTGAGCCTGGAGAACAGCCCAGAGAGCCCCATGCCTGGACCTCGCAGCTCCCCGTGAAGCAGGCATGCGCCAAAGAGAAAGCTGGAAGGCTGCTGGCGGTTCCTGAGCACCTACCGCCCATCGGCCCTAGCCTGTTTGACCCTGTGTCGGAGAATGACGACACTGACGCCCAGCCAGGTGTCAGGGCTTACCCAAGTGTCCCTGAACTAGTGGTGGTGGAGCCAAGCTTGGACTCCAGGCTCACTGCTCTGCCAAGACCAATGTTCCTCGCACGCCATCTTTCCTCTGCCCTCATGGAGTTTGCATGTCCTTCTCCGGGGTCCATGGATCTCCAGAGTTGATTCGTCGGGCTGCAACCCTCTGTCTGGGCTAGGGGAAGGACCAGACCGGGGATTCCGATGGAGGAGTGCTGCCCCTCAGCTGTGGTTCTCTTCCAGGAGCTTCTAAGGAGAGTCAGCTCTCAAAGATGAGGGCTGGGAGGAAGGGGGAGGAGCGGCCTCCTTAGCTGGCAGGTAGGCTTTGTCCCACAGTGTCCTGCAGCTTCCTCCAGGGCAGGCTTGAGGTGCAGACTCTGAGGGCGTCCTGGCCTGTCCCATCCTAGGACGTGATGTGTGAAGAGGACACCCCCCCCGCCCCACCCTCAGACCTTGGCCCATCTGTCCGGTGGTCACAGTCCGTGCCCCAGAGGAAAGTGAAAGGCAGTGGGCGGGGGTCACGGGCGTAAAGCCAGCTCAGCTCTGAAGTGTTGGCGGCAAGGGGCTGCTATGCAGGAACGCCTGTGACCCCCGGGCTCCCCCAGACTGACTTTGGCATCTCTCTTCTTCCCACCGCGCAGGCTCCAGCCCTGCCTTGACTTACCACCCAGGGTAACTCCTGAGACCTCCTCCCCTTTTAGCCAGCTCCAGCCCCCTCATCCCTGCCGGGGGCATCGTACGCTCACCTGCTGAATCCTCGCTACTTGCTGAGAAATTTGGGAGGGAAGGCTTCCCCAGCCCCGTTCACATCCTGTTCCTAAAACACCCATTTGCGTCCCGTCGTCCCCTGGCCGCGCGCGTCTGTGCCGCCATGCAGAGCTTCAACATGGAAGACAGTATCTGCTTGAACCCAGGCTCGTGAGGGGAAGGTATTCCCTGAAACGCTACTCACAGATCAGCTGGTTCATATAGCACACTGTGTGCCGGGCCTGGCGAGGAAGGGGGAATGAACAGACAGAGGTCTTGCCCTTGAGGAGGTGTAGACAAGACTGAACAGAAGACTCTTCCAGTTCTTTCGACCCTTCCCTCCTTATTTTATTCATTCAGCAAATATCTTTTGGAAGATTCACAAGCTGGGGCTTCCCCCTGTGGCCTGCAGACGTGTTTTATTTAGCTGAACAGTGTCTCTCTCTATATATTTTTGTTGTTGTTGATGTTGTTTTAAGATTTTATTTTAAAATAATCTCTACACCCAACGTGGGGCTTTGAACTCACAACCCTGAGATCAAGAGTCACACGTTCTACTGACAGAGCCAGGCAGGGGCCCCTTAGTATATTTTTTTAATTCGAATGCCTTTCAGTGAGGCACATTCTCTCCATTTCCCATAGTGTGCCCCCGAGATACACACACACACACACACACACCACCACCACCACCACCACCACCACCACTTCTCAGATAGTCTTGACACACCTGCCTCTGATTCACGGACTGCTCGCTAAGTTCACAAGCTACAGTGGGGAACAAAATACAGATCTCTATATCCGTGAGGCTTACAGACGAGGAAGGGCGGTGGATTTAAATCCAGTGATCCCATGAATATGTAATAGTGAGCTGTACTAGGTGCAGGGAGCCAGAAGCACATCACGTAGCGGGGACCATGAACGGGGGTCAGAGAAGACTTTGTCGAGGGCAGGGCACAAAAGTCTCGAAGACTTTCTCGGAGACTTTCTCAATTTCAGCGGCCACCACACAGGTGAACAGTTAATTACGCAATAGGGGCCCCGGGAAGCATTTTCAGGCAGAGGGCACGGCATGTGCAGGCCCCTGTGTGCAGAGGAATCTGAGTCTCTCCACACTGAGCAGAGGCTGGAGCCGAGGGGCCGCTCGGGACTCCCCGTGTACACACCAGCCCTCCCGCACGCTCCCCGTGTAACATCCAGGCCCTGCTCCGCCCAGGTCGGGGCACTGAGTGGGGATGGCTACCCCCCCATACCACCCTTGCCGAACGGCTGAACAACATATCAAGGAGCCAGATAGCTTCCAGACTTTCTGACCCCACAGACAAGGCTCTGAAGCTAGTGGAGGGCGAGCTCAGGTGAGATTCACCTGGTCTGCATCCCTCACCAGGTCATGGGCTGTCCTGGCAGCAAAGCCACCACTCGCTCCCACTCCCAGGTGTGGAAGAAAACTGTTATGCAGCTAAAGAGGCTGTTTCTGGTTGTACCAGAGCTGGCTGCCGGGTGGGCTTTCCCGGTGAACGGGGAGGGTGAGGGATACGTAGAGGGACTCCGAGTCCGCATTCTCTTGGTCCAGCGGTGGGTTTGGCACAGGTTGGGAGGGAGAGGCATCCCGCTGGAACTAACCGGGTCAAAGGGAGTAATTCATTAGATGACTGAAGTGACGAGCAACTGCTACCATGAGGGTCTTTGGTTACAAGCAAGAGAAGGGGACTCTGGGACCCCTGGGTGGCGCAGCTCTTGGACGTCCTACTCTTGGTTTCAGCTCAGGTCATGATGTCAGAGTCGTGAGATGGAGCCCTGTGTTGGGCTCTGGGCTCAGCGAAGTCTCCTGAGGTTTCTGTCTCCCTGTCCCTCTCCCCCTCCCCCTGCTTGTGCTCTCACTCTGTCTCTCTAAAGTGAATAAATAAATCTTAAAAAAAAAATTCTTTTAAAAAAGAAACTGTCTTATGGAAAAAGAAAGAATTTCCTGGAAGGTGTATGTGTTTCCCGCGGCTGCCATAAGGCAGTGCCATAAGCCTGAGGGCTTAGAACAGTAGGAATTTCTTCTCTGACTGTTCTGGAGGCCAGAAATCCAAAATCAAAGCGTCAGGAGGGCCACACTCCCTCCGGAGGTTCCAGGGGTGAATCATCTTGCCTATTCCAGCTTCCGGTGGCTGTCAGTGTTCTTGGCTTATGGCCATGTCTCTCCATTCTCTCCCTCGGTCATGATGTCCCCTTGTCCCCTGTGTGCACCAGTCTCCCAGGGCTTTTCTCTCAGAAGGACCCGAGTGATGACATGGGGAGCCCACCCAGTGGATCCAAGCTGACCTCATCTCCAGACCCTTAAAGTAATCACATCTGCAAAAAAGACCCTTTTTCCAAATAAGGTAACATTTACAGGTTCCAGAGATTAGGGTGTGGACATATCTTTGGGACCACCATTGAGCCCACCACAAAAGGGTATCCTTGGAGTTCACCCAGTCGAAGAAAAAGCAGACTGAGCCGGACTCAGGACATGTAGGAAGAAGAGGAGTTCTGGTGACCTCTGTGTAGGGCTCATGAATCCTTTGTTGGGGACACTGCCAGCTAAATGCTCAGCCTTCCGTCACCTTCCTCCCCTGTGTCATTCTGCTCACGGTTCCCAATCCCAGGGGAGAGCTTGATTTGCGTAGCTTGGGGCACGTGCCTCTTCCTCGGTGGAGACGGAAGGCAGGGCCCTTGGATTGACACCTGCAGCTGACCACATGGGAGGGAAGACCGGTAGTGACCCAAAGAGGTCATGTGACATCACCAAAATAAAGGGGAGGGTTGTTAGGCAAACTGGCAGATGTCCCCTGCATTCCCACCCTTGGCCGCCCAACACACTTCACACTTGCTCCTTCAGACACACGGTTGAGAAAAATGTTTCTAACATCAGGAACCTATCATGTACATGACCCAAAGCATCCTTGGTGCGCTCCAGGCCCCGTTAACGTGATTGGATCAGTGGAGTGGATCAGGCCCTACCTTGTGGAAAAACACCATCGAAGTCTTGACAGGGCAGGTCTGACAGGCTCAGGTGTTTCTGAGTTGACTAGTAAGGGTAAACTGTTATCCCTTCCAACAAATAGCTAAATGCTTCCAGCGGTTTCTGCTTCTTGGAATGGAACATGAAGCCAATGGATGCCTCTGAACTCCAGGGACTGTACCGAGGGGTGTATTGCCATTTGGAAGTTAGAATTGCCGTTTGATTACAACAGCCCACTGCCATCCTCCAGGACCAGCCGATTTTGCTCCGGCCAAATGGGGAAGCAAATGGTGTTTTGATGGGAGTCCTCGCCCTCCAGGGTCTTTGGTTGTCTCTGCAGGCTCCCCAAAGCTGTGGTATGGCTTTGAATTTTCTGTTTCGGAACAGTCGTTCAGTTGGATCTGTTGGTCTTTTATATTGTGCCTCTGTGGGTCAGGGAGCCAATGTGGGGATCTTTTCCAACTATCACCCAGAGATAGGAGATCTAGCTCTCTGTGGTAGGGACAAAGGCCAAAATACTGTTTTTCACAGGATTGGTGGACGTATGGTGGGACTCTCAGACCCAAGAAATAGGTATTAGCTCAAAGTTCTTTATCCAGTGCTCCCTGAAAAGTCTGGATTTTCCCTTTCTTCAGTACCCAGTTAGCATGGGGCACGGGGCCATGGCCATGTGGGCCTTTTGGAGAAGGCAAGAAAACTGTTTACATTACACTCGGGTAGTAGCATAGCAGAAACCTTCCCCAAGAGCAAGTCGTGTATCCTTCATTCGAGGGACTTTAGATCAACAAATGAATTCAAGCCTAGATGTTAGGTGATGATCGATTTCTGTTTTGTTTTGCTTTGCTTTGCTTTGTTTTGCTTTGTTTCTTGTGTTTTACTGGTTATACAATTAAGTCAGAATGGTGGTCAGTTTTACCTTCTCAGGGTCCTACAGCAGAGATCCTACCTCATTCAGAACCTGCCAGAATATGATGATGACCATTTTCACTTCATTTCTGAGGCACCTAAATGCCAACACCTGGCCTCCCACACTCTGCATTCTTCCTTCCCTTGGAGGTCAGGGAACCCTTCACCAAGCCCACCTGATGACTTTCCTCAAGGCAAAGGTGACATTTCTGGGTCCAGGGAGGCACACAGAGGGAAGGACGCACAAAGTAAATCCAATCCAGCATTCCTATCTTCAGAAATCTCTGAATCCCTTTCTCTCTATGATGTCAAGGGATTTGGGGCCTTTAAATTTTCATTTCACACGGGCCAGCATTTGGTCCAAGTTTGCTTTAGTCAACCCAGTAATGGTCAGAACCCAGCCAGCGTCTGGAGCCAGCGCCGAGAATGCAGACTCCCCGATCCACACATCAGTATCCAGATCAGCCTGGTCCAACGTTACATTTCCCCTTCCTTTATCAGGCACCGCAAAAATCCTTTCCCACAAATATTCCCCAGATTTTGGCTGGTATCAACGAACAGTATCTGTAGCTGGGTATAGGTCCAGGGTGTTGGAGATCACCCTGGGTTTCTCCCACATCCCCCTGTATGGTCGTCCCCCTGCTCAGAAGCCACACAGCACCCTGAACAGTCAGTTACCAGCTTTGGTTTTTGGAGATCTCAGCCCTGCTGCAAGTCGTGAGGTTCCTTCACTGTAGTCACAGACACGCTGTACGGTTCATCCTGTGAACCATCCCCTGCGACACATGCACGTGCCGATGTTTGGGCTTGTTTTGGTGACTCCCCCTTTACATAACTCTATGCAGTTGAAACAAAACATTCTATCCCACAGCCGGGGCATTCCTCATCTCCTTAAAATTGAACTGTGGCAGAAGCTGCCCTTTCTTTGAGAGCCTCATTCTCGGTGGTCAGACGACACCAAGCAATGCGGGGAACAGCCCTCCACTGCTGCATCCCACGGGCTGCTCTCCAGGGCCCGGGCACAGCCGCAACTTCACTGTTTCGCCCCAGAGAAAGCCCAATTGTTTTTTTAATACCCCACACTTCCTGGAGGCTGTGGAGTAGAACTCCATTCTGCTTCCAATTTGTCCATGAGTTAGGAGACTTTGGTTACAAAACAGAGTGTCCAACTCTGGAAAACTTGAGCAAAAAAAAAAATGGCTGCATTGGAGAGATACTAGATGAAGTCAAAGTCAAATTAAACAACCAGGTTTGAGAAAGGAATGAAGGCAACATGGGGATGGAGGTGCTCAGAGCCCACAGATCGCCTTGTTAGGGGCCCTGCAGCTGAAATGCCTGAGTGACAACACTTCTCTAGCTAAAAATTCCCAGAGAATAGAGTCTAGCTGGACTAGTTTGGGTCATGTGCCCACTCCAAGGCTGGGGGAAGGACGGAGGAACTCCCACAGATGGTCTCCCCAGGACACAGACGGTGGAGGCGTAGTTTCCTAAAGAAAAAGTGGGGTGCTTTCATTAAAATGAGGGCAGGGGATCCTGGGTGGGCAAAACCAACAAATATCTATTATAATACTACCCAGTGGGAGTGGGAGGCGGGCAGCTTGGCTTTGGCAGCAGCAGAAACCAGGAAAGAGACAGATAGACACTGGCTAACTCTGTCACAGGGCAGACAGCATCTCCCAACTCCATATCTTGTGGCGCCTCCACCACAGAACTCCTTCCCAGTTCCAGGCCAAAACATGCGTCAGAGATGCTGATTGGCCCAGTTCCGGATGAGGTACTGGATCATCCCACTGTGACAGAAGGTTGGGTCTATGAGAACATGGCAGCCATCATGTGAACTGGCTGATGTAAGAATCGAGCATTTTCTAGACTTCCTGGTAAGTGAGACACGTTCCTCCAATGTAAGATCTTCTCCCTTCCCAACCCCACACACGGAGACCCAGGGAGGTCCAAGGTCATACCTGAGTTTCTCTGTTTAGAGAAGAGCTTTTCAGCTTAAATAAGGACCAAGTAGAGTGGTGTCATAGCAGAATGGGGGTGGAAGGGAATCTGGTTGCCTCCTGAGGTACTTCTTGAGGCTCCCCAGAGTGAAGATGACCTATCAGCTAATAACCACCCTTCACACGCGTGTGGCGCTCAGTTTAGAGCGTGATTTCACGCCCAGTATCTCATATACTTATCACAATAGCAACAATGAAATATAATTATCATTTCTGGACAGCTGAGGACACTGTGGCTCACAGTGGGATGACCAGAAAGTGGCACATCAGGGATTCGAGCCTCCTGATAAGGGGCTATACTCCCCGGGCACCACATCCCACTGTTCCCACTCTGTGTGACAAACTGAACTCCCCAGGCATGGCTTTGAAGTGGGGGTCCTATTATGAATTTTTCCTCATGTTCTGGACATGGCCCTCAGGTGCTGGCTCCTTGGGATGGTCCTGGTGACTACCGGACCTCCCATTCCAGGCCAGCCAGGACCTGAGCCTGAGCGTGGGAAGAATTCTCCAGGAAGTTTAATAAGTAAGTTGAGAAGCTAACCTTGTAAGGCAGGAGCTTTTGAGATGAAAGGGGCAGTGTCTTCCAGAACCTTTTCTGTTAGAAAAGAAGAGGAGGACAAGGGCAGGTGTAGACCGGTGATTAACCTGCTGAAAAGGAGTGGGTTCAGAAGCTTCAGGAAATTCACGAGTTCAAGGGCGGGAGCAGCACACACCTCAACATTGGCCCTGCTACTTACCCAGTGCCTGATCCTGGGTTGGACCTTTGATCTCCAAGAACCACGTCTCAAGGTCGACCTCCATCCTCTGCTCAGGCTGGTATCCAAAGCCTCCCCCACCCCCATCTTGTCCTACCTTCTTGGATGGGTAAGGACTCCTTCGGTTACAATCGACAGAAACCCAACACCGTGGACCTGGCGTTCAACGGAGGTCACCAGGAGGGACTCTCGAGCCGGGAGTTACTACAATTATTTGAATCGGATAGGAGAACATGAGCAATATGGCGTGGTGTAGAAGAAAGACTATGGGCCCTGTGGCAGATGGACTTGTGCTCGAATCCAGCTACTTACAAGCTGCGTGGTCTTGGTTGGGTTTCTTTGCGTCTCTGAGCCCGTTTCTTCACTTGTCTTGATAGAACGACACCTATACCTCGCAGTGTTGATTCCAAGTTCAAGTGAGGTAACGTATGTGAAAATGCCTGGCATAATAAATGCTAGGAAGGACACTGGAAATGCACAGGAAGGAAACAGAAACCAGCAGAGCTCTGGTTCTCTTTGGGAATGGGAAAGCAACTCTGAGCGGAGGGAGGGAAGTGGTCCGCACGGGTGGAGATCGCAAACCTTCACTCTCGTACTTGGGGCCACAGTTGGGGTCTCGGCATGAATGGCGGGGTCAGGAGGTCTGGGTTTGAGCTCAGACTGGATATATCAGACCTTGGTCCTCGGCTGCATTGTCTGTAAGGCCACATGCTGGCTGAGAGTGGGCGCCCCTTACAGGGCACAGGGTGATGGGGGGTCCCTCTGATGATTCTGTCTCATCAGGAATGGCACTCGAACCCCTCCCCAGTGACCACAAGTCTCCGCACACTCACCTTCACTTACCCCTCCCTCTCACTGCCACCTGCTGTCTCCTCTGTGCGCTGCATTCCAGGCCCGGAAGCCCTCCTTCTAACAGACCCAACGTCTGTCCTTGCCTCAGGGCCTTTGTTCTTGCTGTGCCTCCAGCCTGGGCTGTGCACTGTCCTCGTGTTCTGCCTGTCTGGCTCCTTCATGTCATTCAGGTCCCACCTCCAAAGCCATCCCTTCAGAGACCTGCCTGGATCACTATGGAAAGGTGCCTCTGCCTGTGTGTGTGTGCACACACGTGTGTACCTGAACACACACACGCGCTCACACACGGCACACGTAGACATATTGCTCAGTCTCATTCCTGTTTTATTTTCTTCGTGGCCCTTCATCTGCCTCTGAAATGATTGTTTATTCATTACACGTGACAGACTGGCTATGAGTGTGACATGTGACAGACTCGCCATGTGACACGTGACACAGACTTGCCCTGAGTGTGACACATGAGACTCGCCGTTTGAATGTGACAGTCATTGTGAGTGTGACATGTGACAGATTCGCCATGTGACACGTGACACAAATTCGCCCTAAGTGTGACACAAGACACAAACTCACCGTGAGTGTGACACAGGACACACTCACTGTGAGCGTGACACAGGACACACTCACCGTGAGTGTGACACAGGACACACATTCGCTGTGATGTGAGTGTGACACGTGACACAGACTGGCTGTGGGACAGCTACAAATCTAAACGGATCTCAGTGTGTCATCTTGCATCAGTGGCTTGAATGTCACCAGTGCTCCCGCGCATGGCTGACAGCTCTTGGGAAAGCCCCAAAGCGAACCCCAAGTGTCCCTCCATTCCACAGCATTCATTCTTGGAAAACTAAGAGCAAAACCTGTACAAAGTACTTTGTGTTCAGATGTAAGTGAGCTCTGGTTCAGCATCGGGGGTTAATAAACAAGCTTTCACCAATGTAACCATCCCGTGGGATTCGACTGTGGGGTTGAGCAGGGGCAGAGCTGTCCCCAAACGCACCGCAGCACACCAAGCACCCGTGTGCTCCACGCTGAGGGGACCTGGTGATCATGGTCACCAGGAAACCGTCTTGACACGTCTCCAGAACACTCCCAGCGGGCCGTCCTGCATGCTATTAGAATCACGATCTCTGGGATGCTTCAGGGTCTGTGCAGGAAGACGAAACCATCGGAAAGGCTCTGGCACGTGTCCGCCACGCAGGAAGCGCTCAGGCAACGCGCACTGACTTCGTCTCTCCTCCCCTCCTTTGGGCCCCAGGTTCTCAGTCTGAGCAACGGGGAACATCTGTCATCGACGCTGGCCACCGGGGAGTAAACTAGGCGACAAAAGCACACATCCCCCCACTCCCAGAGAGGCGGACAGAAGAGCGTGACAGATACGCAAATAGACTATTACATCAAGTACGGAAGAGCGATGTGACTCAAGAGACTCGCACTTAATTTTCGCTGTCACTCTATTTCTTGCTGCTCTGGAGCGAACTTTGGGAGGACCCAGGGTCAGGAGAGGGAAGTATTTCTGGACAAGGATCGGCCCTACGAGGGCAGCTTCCCTCGGAATGCGGGGCTGCACCGGGCCCAGGTCCAGGCCACAACAGACCTGGTGAAGGGAGCCCAGATGGCCCTGTGCCCGGACCCTCACATCAGACCTTAGCAGAGGCTGCTCGCTCTCACTTCTTGCCCTTTCTTGTCCTGGCCATCTCTGGCTCATTTTTAAGTTCAGGATGTATTACCTCCTCCAGAAAAGCTTTGGGGGACACCCGGGCAGAATTCATTGTCACTCCCCGTCCTGTGTCCACACTCGGTGCACTTCCGTCTACCGTGGCGTCTCCGTGGGCACCCGTGGGTGCTCATGTGCTGGACCAATGCCCGGTGTGGTCTGCAAGAACTGCGCCTGGTTCGTCTTTACATCCCTGCCAACCAGCTCAGGACCTGGCACCCAGCAGGCATCCAACAAAAGTCTTCTCCTTACCCTACCCTCGGCGCCCCCAGCTTTGGATTCTGGAATGAACACAGCACAGAGGTTCACAAAGGTTCACAACACCATGATCCAGGCTACAGATGGGGATCTCGTTTTTAAAAAGAAGAAAGCCTTGTGTTCCAAAGGACAGTTTATTTAAAACAGAGGTGGCAATGTGTACGAAGTAGGGAGAACAACAAATTCTAACATAAAAGCACACAGGAAGCACCTCGGATTTAAAAAAAGGGGGGGTGCAGGGAGGAAGCCATCTCTCAGACATATACAAACTGCTGACCTTGATGGATTATTTACATCCAAACTTTATAAAATAGCATTTCAAGTCAGCACTTCAGCCAGTGTTATTAGTTTTCATTACAAAAAGTTAAAGCTACAAACTTCACATTTTTAAGTTGTACATCAGCAATAGCATTTAAACTTTTTCCAAGTTGGTTCGAGTGCAAGCTGGTGGAAGAGATTTTTTTTTTCCCCAAACACAAAAAAGAACACAGAATCTAAACACAGTGAATATAACCCTGATGAAAACACACAGTGTGTAAGGAAGGACGGGGTGGGAGGCTGAGGAGCTGCGATCTTTAGAGGCAACGTGGTATCTGCTGGGAAGGGCACTAGCCTCGGAATCAGAAGACCTGCCCTGGAATCCAAGCTCTGCCGTATTTTAGCTGCACGACCTTGAGCAACAGACTTCGCCTCTCTGAGCCTCAGTTTCCTTCTCTGTAAAAGGAGGACCATAATACCTAGATGTCCCAGAGCTATTAAGTTTGAATAGAGGGAGATTCAAATTATCTATGGAGTGAGCTTTGGTATTTTGTATCTTTCAGGGAATCTGTCCATTTTGTTTAAGTTGCTCAATTTATTAGCACAGAGTTCTTCATGACATTGTTCTTAGCCTTTTAATATCTGTAGGAGCTAGAGTGATGTCACTGCTCTCATTTCTGCTATTGGTAAGAGCTATTGAAATTTAATGGTACAATAAGTCTCTGGCATCTGGCAGCTGCTAAAGAATTGTTTCCTGGGTCAGAATATACAGTGTCAAGGACTCAAAGCTATAGCTCTTAAATCACTTCAGTGTACTGGTCCTATCTATCCATCGGTCTAGCTAGCCAGCCAGCCAAACATCCATCCATCCATCCATCTATCTATCTGTCCATCCATTCAGCTGGTGGTTGGGAGAAAGGACAAAGGAAAAAGAAAAATAGAAATCTGCTTCGGAATTACTGATGAGGAAGCAATCAAGATATCCTTAGGGAATCTGAGATTTTTTAAAAGACACAATTAGGTGTGGGTCATTGTTCCTTAAAAGGAGAGAAGAGGTGAGGGCCACAGGGTTCCCCGGGAGCTCAAGTCACAGATGCTGAAGCTCAAGGCTCAAGGAGAGCTCTCGGACTTCTCCGGAAGCCAGTGCTCCTGGGAAAGACAACCAGACTCGCCCTGCTGCTTGTCCATCACCAGGACGCAAAGGCACTGTGTCAGGAAATGGACCTGCGCCAAAGAAATAGACTCCTGGCCAGAGGCCCTGTCCAGTGAGACTGGGGAGCGGTGTTCTGTACTGGGCCCGCATGGGCGGGCGCACACAGGCCTGGAACAGAATCAAGTCCGAATCAAGATTCATGACCCAAGAATATTTACGGGGGAAAAACTTTTACTTGGCTCTAGCTTAGGAAGGAAGAAATGGGCACTTCCCATCCTGTCTGGCCAAGTGCAAAGTCCTTTCTAAAATGGAAGAGGCTGAGGCAGGCCTGCTCGCGAGCACAGCAGATGGTGTGGGGGAATACACGCTCCGTGCTGAGGTTGGTGGGACTCACTTGGCTGTCAGACTTGACAACTAACTCAGCCATTTCCCAACCTAAAACTGCCAGTTGGAGTTCTCTCTTCTGTGCAAGAAAAGGTAGTCACTTCATTTTAAAGATTTGTGATTTTCCTCTTCCCTGTAAATACTGGCCGCACATGGTGATGCCACGAATCCTGATTCTGCCACTCACTAGCCCTACAGCCCCGGGGGACACATTGCCTTTTTCTCTCTGAACTTACTCCTTCACTTGTGGGGCGGAGATCAAGTGCTTAGCTTACGGAGTTGTGGTGAGGTTTGGATCGGACATCGATAAAAAGCGCACCGACCCAGCTCAGTGCCGGGCATATACTAAGTGGTCAGTGAATGCTAGCTGCCATCCATCCTTCTAGTGGGATCCTCTGTTCTCTGTAGCTGCCACATAACTGCCAAACTGGCCAAACCCTGCGGACCAACCACGGCCTCTTACATTTTTAAAAACCGGCTTTAATTGCAAAGACCAGGATCTGGCCAGCGGAGAGACAGGAGCATTCCCTGCCATTCCATGGATTCCTGGGTTTGGGAAGCAAAAGCAATTATGGAGTCAAATTACACTATCTTTAGGTGCAGCCCAGTCAGAGCTCCCTACCTGAGGCGAAGAGACATTAAAAAATAAGCAGACATATGCCTTTCTTTGCTGTCTCCTCTTTGCCGTGTGACTACACGCCACGTGGCCTCGAGCCAGTGCTACAGAGGGATGGCTCAGTGCTGTGTTTTTGTGAAGCCCTCTGATCTGCTCGAGGCCCAGATCACCTGCGTGGTGCAGACTGCTGTCCGGCAGAGGCTGCAGAGTCACGGACTGGTCGAGCCCGAACCGTCTGGCTTTCCCTGGGGGCCCATCTTAGCCAGTCACCCACTGTTGAGACCAAGTACGAGCAAGTCGCCCTTGGTAGGGTGCCCCGGGACAACTTAACCCAAACTGACACCGGTTTCTCCCCCTGGGAAAGGGAACGCTTGGATCAGTGGCCCAGGAGTGAGGAGCGATGGTCTCGTCCCACCTCTTACTTCAATTTGCTTTGTGATTTGGTCACCCTGTCACTTCCCCTCTCCGAGCCTCAGTCAGGCCAGACGATACCTGGGGTCCCGTCCAGCCCTGGCATTACACGGGCCCGGACAGAGCTCTCCTGGGGAACAGGTCTCAGTCTGATATTCATGTATCCTTTCCAGACCCCTCAGCAATAAAATAAAAAGGAAAACAGTCGCAATTGGAATGTGATCACAAAAACAATGCTCTCTACCCCTGTCTGTAAGGAACGTGGAGCATGAACAGCGAGGACTCTGGACACGACCTCCCCTCTGCGGACCGCACACAGCCCCGTGTGTGCGGAGAGGTCCTGGCAGGCCCGTCCCCGCACTGGGTCACGTCTCCTCTTAAGGCACTGGGCAGTATCTGTGCTGTGGCTCGAGGCGGTCGGGAGAGCGCAGATGGATGAAAGGCATTGAAGCCACAAGGGGCCGTTTGCAAAGAGGATGCCAGGCTTCTCCTGGGACTCAAGAAGTAAACACAGACTCTCAAGGCTGTCCCTCGGATGTGGTCCACAGCTCCAGAAGCCAGAGATGACCCACACAAGGCTGAAAACCTGGGGAAGAACTGGCCTAAACCTAAATTTTTAAATGCAGCCCTGCAGAAGGGTGAGCTTGGGTCCTGGGAGCGGAGTGGCCCCGACAGCCTCCCGGCGTCCCCTGCCCTCCTGTCCCACAGTACCATAATCTTACAGAAAAGAGGCCAACTGTTTAAAACTGTACCTGTACAGAGATGCCACCACACTCGGTGGGGAATCCAGTTATAATTTATATATATGTGCATATTTATATATTTTTTAAAAGTCTTCCAGAAAGAACAATTGAAAGCTATTGGGAGAAGAAAGTCAAGACCACATGTAACACTTTCCCAGCTATCACATCCTGGAGTCTCTGTTCCTGGGGTTTAAAACTCTGAGTTTAAAAGCGCCGATACAAATCCTTTGAGATACTCTAACTGACCAATTTAAATACATACGCGAGGCAGCACGCTGACGGCAGACAGCCCTTCCCACCGGCGCACGTCCTGAGTTCACGAAGGTGAAGGTGCTGTGGAGGGACGACGGGGCAGGAGCGTCGGCGGGCGAGCCCGAGCGGCGAGCGGCCCGACGTCACCGAAGCTGGGGTGCGGGCAGGCATGCCGGGCCTCCCTCCCTCAGAAGTTTTGTTGCCGCCGTTTCTTAGCCTCAATGGCGTCCAGGATAGGCTGCCTCTTGGACTGGTACTTCTGTCGGATCTCTTCAATCTCTTGCTCCATCATGGGGTCGAGGGCCAGGAGCCTCTTCTGAAGGTCCTCCACTGTCCAACTCTTAAGCTAGAAGAAGTGGAAAGGATGGTCATGACAAAGCCCAGGTCAGCACAGAACAGCCGAGAAGCCCAAGCTGTCTGGGCACCCGGAAGGGAAGGGTCTTCCCAGAGCCTGGGCTGGCGGCGGTTGGAAAGTGACAATTCATTTGCAAATGGTACGCCCCAAGCTCTTTGGACACAATTTATCCCTGGACAAGTTCTAAGCGCTAATTTCTCTGATTTACTCTACCTTGACCAAGAACTTAACCAGTAATATTTTCATCTCTCCTACCCTTTCAGTGAATTACGTTATCAATGTATTGTTAGGGCATTAAACTAACAGCCATGGGGTGCCTGGGTGGCTCAGTGGGTTTGGCCTCTGCCTTTGGCTGAGGTCGTGATCTCAGGATCCCAGGATCGAGTCCTACATTGGGCTCTCTGCTCTGCAGGGAGCCTGCTTCCTCCTCTCTCTCTCTCTGCCTGCCTCTCTGCCTACTTGTGATCTCTCTCTGTCAAATAAATAAACAAAATATTTTTTTAAAAAAGTAACAGCCTCTTGGTGTACGCAAAATAATGCTTGCCCCTAGTTCTTGTCCTACCCGGGAGACGAGCCTCTGGATGGTGACCGTGTCTCTGTCTGGGTCCCACGCCAGGGAGAGTGGATGCTCACTGAGGATCAGATGCTGTCCCCCCCACCGACCCCAGTGACTTAGGTATGGCCACACTGGTCATCACTAACACTTTCCAGGTGCTAACCATACACCAGGCACCCCGGAAGTGCTTGTACGTGTTACCTACACAAGCATCTCGAGAACGAGACATAAGCCTTGGGTGGGGAGTGGGAGGGACAGTTGGAAACCTCTGCGATTAAGTTTCCATCATCCAGGGGGAACAGCAGGACATGACGCATAAACTAAGAGCCAGCACTTACACAGTGCTTTCTGTGTGCCGCATACTCTATGCTCTACACACATCCATCCATTTAATCCTGGCAACAACCCTATGATTTGCATATATTATTATCTCTGTGTTACAGAGGAACAAGGAAGAGGGCGGGGAAGTAACCTGCCCAGTGTCTCCTGGCTAGAAAGTGGCAGGATCACTGTTCAGACCCAGGCGGTGAGGCTCCAGGTTCTTGCCCCTAACTGGAATCACAGACGAGCAGACGTGCAAAGCCCAGGTTTGAGAACCGACTCAATCTGTAATGAAAACACGGCTTTGCCTCTTGCAAGCGCTAGGAGACTCTGGCAAGTCACCCGTCTCTTCAGGATGTCCTCCCCTATGGAAGTGCGACAACCCTGCCTCTCGGGGCTCATCATGAGAATTAAATGAGATCGTGGCCGTCGAGATGCTGGCACACGCCTGCTGAGCGTGTGCTGAAAGACGGCAGCGCAGGTCACGAGCCTCTCTCTTTACAGAGCCCAGGGCTGTGCTCGTGTTCACCCCGTGACTGCTGCTGTGGGGCGAGGGGTTTCGCCGCCGTGTATGGAGTATCACTGAGTCCGAGCAAGGCCTGTCCTGGCTGGCAGGGGTGGGAATGAAAGCCGCCCTTGTCCACGGCAGGTGGTGATTAACTCTGTGAGCTTAAACCAGTCTAATAGGTGCAGTGTTCCAAGAACTCAAAGGCCCACTCACATCTTTGGAAAGACATTTATGGAGTCACTGTGTCCCCTGGCCCCTTCCTGAGGCCTCAGCAGGGAAGTGGTGTGGGAAGCGGGTGAAGGAGCCTCTGTCTGCCCTTCCTCTCCAGGGCGGGGTGCGACCGAGGGGAAGGGCTACTGTGGCCTCCCCAGGGATGGTTCAGTGCCCCGTCACCGCCGCAGGAATTTGCCTTGGCCTGCTTCAGGGAGGTGGTCTGAGAAGCAAGAAAAGCCCAACAGTTCAAGACGAAAGGCTCTTTGTGATGTGGGAATGCCGAGCCGAGGGGGTGGGATGCTGGAAAGCTGCACCCGTAAAACCACATCTCCTTTCCAGCCTGGGTTTCAGACCAGCTGGAGGGTGTTCTGGGCTGGGAACTCTCCAAAGAGCAATGCTCGCCTCATTTTTAGCCTTGTCAGTTCCTCCTCCAAAAAGAAATTGCCCCAAACCTAACACCGAGTGTTACTGGGAGTTGAGGTATTAATCTTTAAGATCCCAGATGGTATGTCTCTAGTGGCTGTGCGACCCTGGATAAGTGACTTCACCTCTGAGCCTCGTGTCCTCCTCTGGAGAGGAGACCCTGGTTCCGCCATTCTCGGCTCTCACGAGGACCAGGTGGGGTAACGGGTGTGATGTTTTCAGCGCAGAACGTCATGGGGTATGCATTTCGCAGACAGTAAGTATTCCATAAGCCGGACTCACCACCACAGTTACTAATACCTGCTATTGTTGCTGTCATTACTACTGCTGTTATTATTAATATTTTGAAAAGTCTCTAATGAATCTCCCATAAACATACTGTTCTGATCCAAGCCAGAATCACACAAGTAAAAAAGAAAATATTCTACTCTATTTTGGGCTAACAATGTGTAAGGCATTTTCCTACAACATCTGTTAACTTATTTATAGTTTAACAAAATATTTTTCATCCGCACACCCGTCAAATATGCACTGAACACCTACCATGGGCCAGGCGCTGCCTAAGGCACCCAGGATGAGAGAACCAAAAACCAAATATCACTGCCCTTGTGAAGCTTGCATTTTAGGAGGCGAGACAGACACCAGAGAATGAACTCGGTAAATCAGAAGGTTACTCTTACAGGAGAGGGTGCCGGGGAAAGGAAAGAAAACCCCAGCGAAGGGAGGGGAGCTGGGAGTTGGGAAGCCCCTTCACCTTCCATCGGGACGAAGCGTCACTGCAAGATGAAGACATCAAGGTCAGGGGAGCGGCCCTGGCTCTCCGGCTTGTTCTGCAGCTTCAGACAAGACAACCCCCCCCCGCCCCCCACCCACCAGGCCTCCACGCCCATCCCCACCCCCACCTCCGGCTGCCACCCTTAGCGGGCTGCCAAGATGACCTCAGGTCTTCTGAGACTCAGTGTTTCTCTCTGTAGGACCCATGGATCATGAGCATCGGAATCACCAGTTAAAGGTTAGAAGTCACGAGCGACTCACTCACACTCACTCTTCGGGAGGTGAGGATTCTGCTTGCTAAAGAAGCTACTCGAGTGTTTCTTGTAATTCCTCAAGTCTGATGACCATCATTCTACAACCTCCTTGTTTTCCTCACAGCCAAACTCTCATAAAGTAATTGCTGCCTGTCTCCGGTCGGCTTCTAGGTGTCCAATTTCCTTGCAGCCCTTCCGCCCTTGATCTAATCTGGAGGCAACGAGGAGCAGCCTTGCTGTACCTCCGCCACCTTCAAACTACTTTACTTGCTCTAAGGCTCTGGGCTTATGTTACACCTGGCCCATTAGGACACAGCCAGCCAGTCACCACTAATGCGTCGGTCACACTCCAGATATGGATTTTTCTGTAAACAAGCTCAGAGAATGGTTCCGTGGCGCTAAAAGTAGCATCTCACCTTCCTGGTCCTTGGGAGCATAAATATATTTCAAATGGATACCTTGCAGTGGAGCACCTGGGGTGCTCCGGTTCTGCGAGCCAGCTTTCTGAAGGAGCAAATGTGCAGGGAGTTGAGCTGTTTATGGTGGCAGGAGGAAGTACACCTTTCAGGACCTTATCTGCCCCCGGGCATTTACACATCCTCTCTGTGCCACGACTCCCACACAGTACGGCTCCAGAGCAGCATTCTCCTCTGCACACCAGGCTCATGCATCCAGGGACAGATCCTACTGCACACGGGGGCCCTGGATCAGCTCATGGAAATCCAGCACCTTAATCCATTCCCTCACCCCCAAACCAGTTCTCACATCCGGTCTGCCCCATCTCAGGAGTGGTACCGCCATTCCACCAGGTGCCCAGAATCATCCCTGATTCTTCCTTCCCGTCACCACTCCTGCCCACATCTCTAAAACATGGACATAACTCGAATCCAACCCTTCAGTCCAGGCTGCCAGCATCTCACAGCCACAAGCATAATTAAAAATACAGAAACGAACCAGATCACATCCCCCTATGTCTCCTGCTGCACTTAGAATAAAATCCAATAGTGCACCAGGGCTACGGAGGCCCTCCATCTCTGGTCCCATTGTCCCCACGAACTTCATCACCTGCCACTGTCCCCTTTGCTCAGGACCCTGTAGCCACCCTTTACTTCAAATCCTCAAACAAACCACTCTTTCTGGCTTCAGTGGCTACACAGTGATGATCCTTGCCTGGATGGTTCGTCCCCAGCTCTTCCTTATCCTTTAGGCCTTAGCTCACAGGGCAGCTCCTCAGAGAATCTGAGCAAGCCCTCCCTGAGCATCTTCTCTAGAAAGGTCGCCTCCCCTCCATGCCTTGGTCTCTCAGCCCCTAGTCTACTTCCTTCAAAATGATCACGGCACCTTGTAATCAATCATTTTGACTTTTCTTTTACTTGCTGTGTCTCTTACTAGGACGAAAGTTCTACGAGGGCAGTGACTTTGTCTTGTTCACTACACTGTGTGTTAAACTGGTTGAGGGAAAGAATAAACCGCCCTTTGTTCCCAGCCAAATAATAATGGAAGCCACGGAAACCAAGGAGCAAGCTTCCTGAGCACCCCCGCGTGCAACAGGGCTCCGGGTGGGATGCAGAGGGGACGCAGGAAGTGAGTCCTGCCCTCAGAGAGTTTCTATTCCTCTCAACATTCTCCTGAAATCAAAGGAAGTCTCTTCTCCCTCGATTCCCATTTCTGTGTTTGATACTGACTGGTAAGGAGCAGGTCTCCGACCCCAGCTTAGTCATCCCTCCCAGGCACGTCCACTTTGATTTTTTGTTGCAATGAAAAAGAACTACTACTCTGGAAAGAATGAGATGATCAAAAGAAGACGACGTGATCCTTCTGGACAAGACAAAGGCCAAGTCCAGAGCTATAGGCTCCTTAAAGAAGGTGCGCTGAACCTAAGAGAACGGACCAAGCCCGGCGATTTTCTGTGCTCTTCCTAAGAGAGGTCACAGAAGGGAGGAGAAACTAAAATAAGCCTCTTAACCATGGTTATTTAGAATCCGCTGGCCACTCAGACGCTAATCAACACATCAGTCTGGAGTAAACGGACACGGACGGGCCCGGAATCTGGATACCCGTCTCACTAACACCTCGACTCCGCTCACCATCACCCTGCACCCCGTCTGCTGTCTGAGTGCGCAAAGGCAATGGCGCACGTGCAGGCGAGTGTCCTCTTCAAGGCTGTGCTCTCTGGACACGCACTGTATCCTCAGGTGGGCGCTAGCTTAGTCTGAACCCCAGCCTCACCCTGTCGCGCTGGATACGACGCTGTCCTACTACCGGATTCTACAGTTAGACACGAGGCCAAACGTTCATTACCTGAGTGTACGCATGCGCTCGGCACTGAGCTAATCAGGTGTCTGCACAGATTAACCCACCTGATATTCCTCCTTCTACAAATGAGGTCAACGAGGAACAGGCAAGCAATCTGCCCAAAGTTGATACAGCAAAGAACTGGAAAAACCGTAAGCACGACCCCCAAGGGTTTCTGGAAATAGGCCCATGTTAGTGAAACACACAGGAAGACCAGAAGAATTACAAATTTGGCTGATATTAAATACATCAGATGGCCCTTGATTTCAAAAGTGCCACCACTAGTGATGATGGGTGACTTCAGGCAAGTCGCCTGACTTCTCTGGCATCAGGTTTTCTCAACCATAAAATGGGAATAACACTGTCTCCCTCACTACCTTTCCTCAAGTAAAACTATGCAAGGGCCAACTAGGTGCCAGGCACCACTGCTGAGGGGCGGTGACCCCATCCAAGGCTGCTGGACAGCATTCAGATTGAATCAACCAACCTTCCCGGTAGCTCTACTGGGCCAGGAACGCAGCTGGGCAACACGAATGTAAAAGGCAGCATGTGCCGAGGAAGCAGTGAAGTTTCAGGGTAAGAGTGCTGACTCTGGGTCATGTGGGCCCGGGTCCCATGGGAGCTCTGCCCTTGGGAGCTACCACATTAAGTCCTTCTTTGGAAAATGGGGGAAATGCGTAAGTAATACAGGGGCGCCTGGGTGGCTCAGTCGTTACGTGTCTGCTTTGGGCTCAGGTCTTGATGCCAGGTTCCTGGGATTGAGCCCTGCATCGGGCTCCCTGTTCAACAGGAAGTGGGCTTCTCCCTCTCCCACTCCCCCTGCTTGTGTTCCCCCCTCACTGTGTTTCTCTCTGTCAAATAAATAAAATCTTTAAAAAATAAATAAATAAACCCTTTTTGGGAAAATGTGTAAGTAATATAAACAGTAGCTCTGTTGCTCTAAGAACTGACCTGATAAGCTCACAATATGGTGCAGGACACACACAGAGGGGCCTCTAGTGAGCTCTGCTGGAGACACCCCAAATCCAATGCATCTGGCTTGTTTCCTCCAGGCCAGACCAGAGCAAAATCCTCAGATTCCCAGCATTATGGATTCCCAGCGTTATAAATACATGGATACATGCACAGGGAAGGCTGATGGAAACTGCTTTCTTCTCAAATAGCCTTTGCAACTCTGAAACTCTGAATTACACTGTGTCAACCAGCCTAGAGAACAGCCGAGATCTGGCTTAAGCACGCGATAACTCACGGGAATCAGAGTGACAGCCTGTCTTGCACAAGCAGAGTTAAGCTGAACTAAGCACATTAAAATGTAGAGCAGAGCTTCATCCCGCCCCAGCAACAAGGCCCATCGTGAACAAATGGGTCTGGCCCGTATCTGGGTACAGGGTTCAAAGTTCTGCTCCTTTGCCGCTGGAAACTCACCTCAGAAGTTTACTAAACAAACAGAGTCATGCAGTATCCCCAGAAAACCACCTGAGAGACTTGTCAAAGTGTTTAAGGAAAAGCTTCAATTCTGCACACACTACTCTTGCGTACTTAAAATTCTGCATCCAGTATCACAACCGGATTTCTCAGACACATCATCTCTTCTGGACAGGTGAGTCAGGCTGGTGCCCTGTCACAGGTGATGGTTTTACAGTGGCCCAGAACGAGGAAAGCACACATGCCTTTGGAATCTGGCAAGATGACAAAGAAGCTTGATAGTCGAAGGATGCCACCAACATGCCATCCCGTACCTTCGATGCCAGCCACTAGAGGCTCAGCAAAGGTGCAAGAGAAGACAGACCAGGGTCAGTCAGAAGCATCCAGGGCACTGATTTGGCTCCATCAGAAATACTTCTCCTGGGTGGCTCAGTGGGTTAAGCCTCTGCCTTTGGCTCAGGTCATGATCTCAGGGTCCTGGATCGAGCCCTGCATCAGGCTCTCCGCTCAGCGGGGAGCCTGCTTTCCCCCCCCCCGCCCCGCCCTGCCTCTCTACCTACTTGTGGTCTCTGTCTGTCAAATAAATAAATAAAATCTTAAAAAAAGAAAGAAAGAAAGAAAGACAGACTTCTCCTTTCTTGATGTGAACCTGTCTCTACACAGGAGTGGATCCGAGACTGTGGAGAGGTGACTCGAATCAGATTCTCAGGGGCTGCAGTCATCTCCCAGCGGATGAGTGAGAAGGTAGTCAAGCAAGCAAGCGGACAGCCACGTAAAGCTGTGTGGGCGAGGTCGGTATAAGGCCGTTCGATTTCAACACATCCTGCTGCTTAAATGAATCCTGTGAGAAGTTTAACGGGAAATTTCCTCTGATTCAAATTATGGTCACGCCAAATTACGCTTCTACCAGCCCCTCGTAAAATCTTCCTGACGCAAAACCTAGTACCAATGATTACTTCAATCCCACTTTGAGCTTATGAGGACTTCAAATCAATCCATGGACCTGTTCTCGGAATTCCAACCAAAGAAAACAGGGCTGCAGATATTAACCAAGAAGACTGGAATGAAACACAGTCCGTAAGCCGGGGTAAGACAAAGAAATTTGGCTCGAGGCAGGCTCCTGATGGAATGACACAAGCTCTGACGTGGGCCACAAGACTGGCTTCCAACAGCCTGAAGGCTGCACCCAGGGAGCCCCCCGCCCAGAGGCGCAGCGCCCACCACACGTGTGTCTGCGTACGATGGATGCCATCTGATAAAAGCCCAAAAGGCAAAGTGCTTTTTTTAATGATGGGGTTTCAGTATAATATAAAGTTTATTACTTGCCTATTGTTAGTTTTTTGTGATTTATCAAAAATAATCCCTTGATTTACACGACAAAATTAATTTCTGAAGTAGGGCTTTTACAAAATGCCTAGAATTTACTCCAACTCTGCTCAGGCATGAACTTTCACAACTCACTCTGAAAATCATAATGCTCCTGATTTTGTTGTTTTGTTTTTGTTCTGTGAGTTTTATAACAGTCTTTGGTCAAAGGTAAAAAAAGTTTTGACCAGAATCAGATTTTTTCCCTACCATCATGCCTTTAGCTTTCCACAGCAAGAACCCATAAGGAACTTTCATACCCCAAATACTGAAGTATAATGGAGCTTAAGAGGCACTGCATGGCTGCTACCTGGCATTGCATCTTTAGTTACAAAGACGTAGGGAGTACCTGCTCGCTGTCAGACACCCCTGCCAGGCCTGGCTGGGGCAGGGGGCGGGTCGGCGGAGGTGGGGGATGAGTACAACTGTGGATGGCGCAGAAAGTATAGAGCAGGATCCTGTACAATACATGGGGAGCTAAACGAGGCAGGTTAAGTCAGGAAACAAGCTAAGCCACAGTGTCCCATGACTCACGACTGTGATCGGAGCCACCCTGAGTTGAGTGCTACCGGCTCAGCACTTCGCGTGCATTATTGCGCATAATCTGCAGAATGGTCCACGAAATGAGTGGGAGTATATCCCTCTTGAGAGAGGCGGATACTGAGGCTTAGAGAAATATGGGAATTTGCTCATGGCCCCAAGGCCAGTAAGTGTAAGTGCTGGGGTTAGGCTATGAGCCCCAGCACGTCCGACTGCAAAGCGTGAGCCACCCTTGTGTGGAGGAAGCGTGCGCTACAGGAATTGAGGGAAGGAAGAAACCTTGTGGTCATCTCTGGGAGGAAGATCTTGCCCTTTTTTAATATATATTTACAGTATATTAAAAGAAGGAGCACTCACTCTAATTCAGAACAAAGACTGAATTGTAGAATTTTTTCTGAATGACCTGCAAATCTTGTTATTTCAAGTATCTAGTGCACCTGAGATACCGGAGACTAATAAAATGAGTACATGAGCGACTTAGGGGTTCATCTGTCAGTATTACTACTGGCTACTCAAAATTCCTCAAGTGCCGTATTTTTTCACAACTCCAGGCATCTGCTGAATATAATCCTGTCCTCAGTTTAGGGAATGCCCGTTCAACCTTCTGGTCCAGCACACGCTCTCATTCTTCCCTCTCACCAATTACCTTTTCCTTTCCCTAAAGTGGGAGCTACTTAAGAGCAAGAAGCACCTCTAATATCTTTTCAGAGAGTCAGGCCAGCAGAAAAGAGTTCTCAATAAATATTTAATAAAGAAACATATCCCTAATCTTTATTTGAAAATGATACTTTTTTCCAGTTCCCTCAAGAAGCTTTGGAAATACGTAATCAAAAAATAAACCTAAGAGTATAATATATGATTGTTAAATAAGATGACGTCAATCACTCCAAACTGACCCATGCACGCCAAAACCAAAAGGAACAGCATATCCAGTGTTATGACTGCAATAAATCTACAAGGAAAAATGGACATAAAAATGAACTCTACTCTTGGTTGCCTATGATAGCTCTTTAAGAAAAATTCTTTTAAGAGCAGCTCTATGTTGGTTTATAAATTTCACACTGAAGGAAGCTAAATTGTGGGAGGAAAGCTTTCAGGAAGTTAGTGAGCACCAAATCTGGAATAATGGAAGCTGTCTAAAGAAGGTGGAGTACAAGAACAGAGCAGAGTGTGACGCTCCTGCCACCAGAAAGCACTGAAAGGAGACATCCAACCTATCATCATTCTTGTGAGGATATTAATCTTTCAAAAGATATGAAAACCTAAAACACAAACTGCGCCAAGTTTCTGTTTTAAGGTAGCTTAATAATTCAGGAAAAGAGCTAGCTAGTCACCTAAGAATCCCGGCAAGCTGGGCCTCTGTATGCTTTCATGGGCTGGAAATTTCCAAGATAACAAACAGGCCAGGCCTCTTTCTCTCATCTTGCCAAATGAAAGAAGCCCAAAGAATCCCAAGCAAAATGAAAGCTAAAATACAAATTGATCTCACTTCATTTAATAAAGGCAGTCTTGAAAGGTGTCTCAGACTAAAGAAGGTCCAATTTAAATACACCTAAAGAATGAAATGTTTACAGAAAACTAGTCGAGAATGCAGCAAAGCTCTCTGAGTAAGCTATTTTGCAGGCCTGAATTTTTACAATTTGGACTTTCTGATGTGGGCAAACTTGTAAGGGAACAGTGCTTAATTTCTGGAAAGTATATAAAACCTCTGCGAGCCCTACTGCTGGGTATTCCCACGTAATGAAGTGTCAGAGATTTACAACCTAAATACCCACAAAGAAAGAGTCTCTCAATATCCTTCGGGGGGGAAAAAAGAATTCTGTAAGAAAAGCAGACTAGTTCTACCTACAAAGCATGTCCCAATCCTTCTGTAATGACCATCAAGTCTTGGGAAACTGAGCCCCGTGCAGTGTCAGAAACATAAGGTCAGAGCTGTGGGGGTGTGGGGGGGGGAGGGGGGTGCCCGTAAGACTTCCAATTATGCAAAAACACATAACTGCTAAATAGGAATTTTTATCATTTTTTTCTTTTATTTTTCTGATTTAAGACTATCTACAAAAGATGGCTTTATTCCTTATGCTATAAAAGCATTAGTATGTGTATGTTCTTGGTATTCTGAGACGGCCCTTTATTCTTTTCAACAAGTGTTTAGTTGGGTATGGATAACCAAATGTGCTTTAATTTATGCCATGATAATATTTTTCACATGTGTGAAAATTCACAAACCAGAAAAAATTCTTTGTAAAGACCACGTGTCCTAGTTTTTGTTTCAGAAAGGATGAGCACCAAGTTCCTAGTATTAGCTCATCTAAGCTGAGAGTTAAAAACACTTAGCTTTAAAAACAACAACAACAACAAAACAACACTTAGCTTTTCTGGTATGAAACTTTCTTCGAAATTTGTATCTTAAATGTTTTCTATAATGAGCAAGCAGCATGAAGAAAGAAACTGCCTCCACCCTGAGGTCTGACAGAACAGTCAAGTCTCTCCTGACCAGGAACGGTGGGGACAGGGACGGTAGCACGACGTGTGTGGCAACAGATCATGATGAATGTGAGATTTGCATGTGTCTACAAACCTACTCTTTGTAAGTTCTGATTTTCATAAATCCCTGTCCCCTCATGAAGTGTCTGTGGACAGCACGAGCTTGCGGGTCGTACCGCTTTTGATCTGAGGGCATTTCTCGGAGAAAGAACAGAGGGAGGTCATCGGTCCCCAATTTACTGCCTCTCGGCTCCGAATGCACTTTCTCTATGATAAATGCTCTGAGGTGAACGATGGCACTTGAGGCACTTCTCTGAAAGATGTGTGACATTCAGTTTTCTCAGCAGAGAGGCTGGAGGGACCGTGCAGGGAGGAAGAGGCTCTCTTGAGTCTCGGGGGCACAGGGGCTGGTAGTATGGATGTGAGGACGGCTGGTGAAGTGTGGCCCAGTGACAGCCCAGAACCTAGTTTCTCTGAGACTTGAAGCCTTGGCTTGGCCATAACCTTTCAGCAGCCATGTTGACATGGACACCAGAGCCCCAGCTTGGCTCCCAGGCTCTGAAGGCCTCTTGCCCCCCAACCAGCACCCAGACCTCCTTTGCTCACCCATGTTACTGGCTCCAGATCTGCTCCTCCTCACCTGACCTGCAGAGGGGAGTCTATGGCTGGCCCAGAACTCCCGGGCCTGCTCTGGTCTAGCCTCTCTGTTATGCCATGGGCTGCAGTCAGCTTTCTCGACAGAACCCGGAATCTCTGGTCGTTCATCCTCCCTTGGGCATGCTCCCTCAGCCCCAGGGAAGCACACAGTTTCCCTAGATCTTACAGTTACCCTTTTATCGTAGGCAGTAAGTCCCTGTATTAAACTGCCCTTGTTTAACTCACTTTGTGGTTTCTGTCTCCCGACTGGCCCCAGACTGCTACAGGGAGGAAGGGCAGAAGTGAGTACACATGAGCACATGCTTGCCCACTAATGGAAAAACTTCCAAAATGCCAAACCCCAAATAAAAATTTAAATGTAAAAAATGCCCAGACAACCTCAAATCCAGAATAGTCTGGTGTATTTACAGCCTGAGTGCAGAATTAAAATACTCTGACTGGCTCCCCCTGAAAACCACATTACTGGTGAACAGAAAGACACAGTGTGGTAGAGCTACACAATGACAACCCCGCTGCAATCAGAAGGCACCAGTCCATATACAGCAACAACACGGATGGACCTCACAACAACATGCTAAATGGCAGGGCCAAACACAAAAGGTGATATTCTGTATGATTCCATTCACATGGCGTCATAGGAAAGGAGACTGCTGGGACAAAAACCGAAGCTTGGGGGAACTTTTCAAGGTGATAGAAATGTTCTAGATCTTCATTATGTTGATGTTTTTACAACTGTATCCCTCTGTTAAAACTCATCTAACTGTACACTTAAAAAGGAGCAAATTCTATGGTATGTAAGTGAAACCTCAATAAACCTGCCTTTACAAAACAAAAAACTACACATCAAAAACTGTGGAAGGTATTTAAAGTAATACCTAAAGGGGATTTTATAGCCTTATATGCAGATATTAGAAGAGAGAGATGACCGACAATTGACAAACTTAATTGTCCAACTAACGAAGAAAAAACACCCAGAATAAATCCACAGAAAGCAGATAAAGGTAAGAACATAAATTCATGAATTCTAAAGCCAATGCGCAATGGCAAGGATCAATAAAACCAAAAGGTGGTTCTTTCAAATGACTAACAACAACAACAACAAAAAAGAAAACCTCTGATGAGTCTGATTTCTAAAAAAGAAGGAGAAACAAATACTGGGAAGGAAAAGCAAGTTGGAATTACAGATACTGCAAATTTTAACTTCCAAAACTTTATGCCAAAAAATTTTAAAACTTAGATGAAATGAAGATTTCTAGGAGGAAAAAAACAGCAACTAGATTTATCTGGAATAAAACCATAAGGACCATCGACTAAGAAATCTGGACTGCAGGGACAGAGTAGGAGGAGCCGGACTGCTCACCACGTACATAGAAATGGAAGAGCCACCAAAGATGAAACAGTCTTTACAAACAGACCCAATGGCGCCATTCCTGCACCAAGGTGCTTCCCTATGTGCAGGACAAACACGCTTGTTCCCAGAACTTGCAGTACTGGCCACAAGGCAACCACAGAGGTGCTTCCCAAGACTTCTCCTAGGAAAGAAGGGGAGCCCTCCAGGGGCCAGAGATACTGTTTGTATGCCTACCTCCCTTCCTCAGAATGCTAACACTGCTCTTCCCAGTGAGCCAAGAGAGCATCAGGGAAGGTAGGGCAGGGCGGGGAGCAGCAGCAGCAGCAGCAGCAGCAGCCGCCCCGACGGCGCCACCTGGTGGACAGTGCGGGATTTAGGACCTTGCTGCATAGTGACCATGGTAACAATAACACAACAGTAATTCAAGTTAGCATTTGAAAACATATTTACTAACTGTTATTAGCTGGTCATTACATTAATCACTCTTTCCATATTACAATCTCATTTGATCGTAACTAAGTCTACAGCTATAATTATTGACCCGTTCTATAGATGGGGAATTTGACGCTTGCAGAATTCCATAATTTGACATTAAGTCAGTAAGGGGCAGAGACCGAAACAGATTCTGGTTCTGTCGGACGCTAGGCTGTACTCTTAATGGGGCATCACCCAATATCTGCTATTGGGCAGGTCCTTTTCCCATCACAGTCTGGATTAGAGAGAGAACAAAGCACACAGCTATCATCAAAGCAACACTGAATACAGAGAACACCCAAGATTCCCTCACTGGCCTTGGAAATAATGAGTCAGCATAAGACTGGCAAGGTTTTCTCAAGTCGAGTCACCATAATACTAAGTGGTTAAAAGCAAGAGACTTTCTTACTCTCTACCTGTAAGATGGAAACAGCCAAGATAATCCCAACTGTCAGTCTCTGTGAGAAACAATCAAAATAAACACATGGGTAGAGGTTCCCTGGGGAGAGATCTTGGGCAAAATTAAAAAAAACACAGTATCTTCAGGCAGAGCTTTGGAGCAGTCATCTGGACTACATCCCAATTGTGGAACCCCCCCTCCTCTCAGAAATGACTGGACCTGGTCGAGAAAAGGCCGGACGGTGCCTCTTGTTGGCAGGAGCTGGCACACGTGCCCTGGAAGGACCCGCTTGCCTCAGATAACCCATCATTCTCAACTAAGGCTGCGTCAGAACAGCTTTTAGAGAGACGATGACTCGGAGGCGGAGACCGCCTGTCACCTTGCTTCTAGTGAAGCCACAGGGAAGCGAGCTCAGGGTTGAAGGTGCCAGGAGACTATGTGGATCTTAGGATCCATTTCTGATCTCCCGCCACCAAGCTACTTCCATCTCAAGTCTTTCTTTTCACTGTTCATACTACCACTACCAAAACTCGCAACAGCCGCGGTCTGCACTCTGGCTCACCATGGGTTGAGATAAAAATCGTCCTATATTTTAACAGCTGAAAAGAAATGGTCATGAAGGACGAGCTTTAAAAGAAGCAAGCTGCCTAGAGGTCACAGATCAAGCAGCCTCAGAGCCAAACAAAGGAAATGAAAAACAGTGTCAAGGTCACACTGGCTGATACTGTTGAAGCAGCCTCCTGGGGTCACAAAACCAACATTTAGGTCTTGTGCTCAGTGACCGGGTTTAAAACTAAGCTCAAATCAGCCGGTGCGAGTCACCAGCAGAACCAGGCTGCTGTGACTTGAGACAAAGACGACATTCATTTGCCATGTGCTTTCTCAGAAAGCATATCTAAACAGCAGGTTTCCCTGGCAATGCTGGATACATACTTCTTTCTCAGACTGCTGTTCTTGGCTGGTTTTCTGAAAGTAGAAAGTACAAGATCTCATTATATTCCCAAGTACAAATGAATTCAGCCTTAACATACTTTAAATCCAGCTTTACAAGAAAAATGAGAAATTTGAAACAAAAATAGTATACCTTGTCAAGAACGATTTAGGATAGTCTTCTTACTAGAAACTGCTCAGTATGATTACCCAGTAAAGATCCATTAACATGCAACTGGTGTTTATCCTGGCTAGCTCCAGGATAGCCACACAGTAATGTAGACAGAGGCCACAATACTAACCATGGTCTCCATTCATCTTTTCTTCTGCACATGATTATTGAAAGAAACTCACAAAAAAAAAAAGAAAAATTAAAAAGCAAACAAATATGGAAATACTCCAGAACAGAAAGGCATGAGTCTGAGGGCACAAGGTCTCATGTTTCAAATGCTGCCTGAACTCACACAGCCAATAGACAAAACAACAGAAGCAAACACAAAGCCCCAACTCCTAAACCTGTCACTAACAGCAAGAACCCGAGGCTTCACAAGGTAGAATGGCCTAAAAGCAACCTAATTCTAACCAAAAAAGTTGCAAATACCAAATGCCAAATAAACAGAGAATGATTTACTCAACAAAATAATACACTGCAAGGGAATATCATGTAATCATCAAAAGTGATGATTTCAGGGGCACCTGGGTGGCTCAGTGGGTTAAAGCCTCTGCCTCTGGCTCAGGTCACGATCTCAGGGTCCTGGGATCGAGCCCCTTGTTGGGCTCTCTGCTCAGCAGGGAGCCTGCTTCCCCCTCTCTCTCTGCCTACTTGTGATCTCTGTCTGTCAAAGTAAAAAAAAAAAAAATCTTTGGGGAAAAAAAAGTGATGATTTCATAAATGTTTTTAATGATGAGAGAAAAAATAGTTAAGAGAAAAAAAAAAAACAGATACCATATTACACATAGAGAACGATCTCAGCTACGAAAAACAATATGCAAGTATAAAAGCCCGGGAGCAGTGAGGTTAAAATGTAAACTGATCCTTGCCGGGCATTGTGGAACCACACGAGAAATTGTCTTCCCGAAGCCTTTCTTCAATTTCTAAACTCTCTGTAATAGGCATGTATTCTTTTTACACTACGAGGGGGGAGAAAAAGAGCATTGCAACATCTCAGGAGGACAGAGCAACACTCGAACAGATGACAAAAAATAAAATTTATTGAGTGCTTCCTGTGGGCCTGGTACCGTCCTAAATGCTTTGTACGCATTATCTCACACGATATTCACAACAGTCCCACAACAGAGACAGGTGTGACTTTTACCCATTTTTGAAGGTACGGAAATTGAGTTAGCCGAGGGACATAACAGGTGCAAAGATGGGATATGAAGCCTGAATGACTGACTCTGGTGGTTTCAATCACTTATGTATACCGCCTGTCAACCACAGTCACAGCCTCTGCCTCCCTGCCTGCAATCTGAACCTAAAACCAAGCATCGACGATAAAATCTTCTCTAAAAGAAATTACAGAGGCGCCTGGGTGGCTCAGTTGTTAAGTATCTGCCTTCGGCTCAGGTCATGATCCCAGAGTCCTGGGATCAAGCCCAGCATCAGGCTCTCTGCTCAGCGGGAAGCCTGCTTCTCCCTCTGCCACTCTCCCTGCTTGGGTTCCCTCTCTCAATATGTCTCCCTCTGTCAAAAAAATAAATAAAATATTTAAAAAATAAAAAATAATAAAAAATAAAGAAATTCTGAAAGGAGAAATTACAATAATTTAGGAGAATATGACTACAAAAGAGGAATCTGGTCACTCAGATACTCAAGTAAATTCTTAAACTACTGAAAGCACCTCTAATGAAAGCCATGAAGAAAATCTATGTGACAGAGTGACCCATCACTGTAGGGGAAATACACCAGCACAACAAGTCCAACCTACAGCTAAAGCCCACAGTACAAGAGAGAGCTAGGGCTAACTGTCAAAGAAAGACTTCTGATATCTAGTCATCAAACTGCCAAGGAGAGAAAAAAAAAAAAAAGCATCTGAAAGATACAATTAGTAGGACTTGAATAAACAGGATCTGAATTTGCCCTCCCTTCCAAAAACCTCCTCAGCAATAAGAGGCATTGATCAGTGGAGGCTAGAGAATAGAAACTTACGAGAAAAATAAGCATTGTATACTTGATGCCAAATTATATAACCACAACCAGCTCAGGAGGACCCCTGACTCTTTCCTCATTCCAACACTGAAGGCCTTGTGGGTAGAAATAATCAATTTTGCTTGGCAAAAAACAACAGGACACAGAAGTACTCTGGATCAAATTCTGTAGAATCAGCCTATTTCGGATGCATTAAAGTGAATGCCAAAACCAATATGGTGTTCTGTTCACAGCTCCTTCCTAGAGGTTTTCACAGCAGAAAAATACTGAAACTCAGAGTTTTAAAGGGAAAATGTCTATCTGTAAAAACAAACACTTTTAGATGGAAGCCATTAAGATTTAGTAATTCCAAATTCACCATGTATATTAAAAATTGTTGGTTGTTGGGAAAACTGGCTAGCAGATTAGAAAAATATGCAGGTGGATTGCTACCCTACGCTTGCAAACCATAAATAGGGAAAAAGAAAAAAAGTACACATTCTAAAATAAAGTAAGGGTTACCATTTTAATAAGCCTGGGATGGATGTGAGGAACTTCTAAACACGACATAAAATTCTAGAAGCCACAAAGGAAAAGTTGCTAAATCAAAACACACCAAATTTTACATATATGTATATATACATGTAATATACACACACACAGTGGAATATTACTTAGGCATGAAAAAAACTGAAATCTCGCCATTTCCAGCCACATGGATGGAGTCAGACTATACTATGTTAAGAAAATAAGTCAGAGAAAGAAAAATACCATATGCTTTCACTCCTATGTGTAATTTAAGAAAGAAAACAAATGAACATGAAAAAAAGAAAAGGGAAAGGCAAGCCAAGAAACAGACTCTTAACTATAGGGAACAAACTGAGGGTTACTGCAAGGAAGGTGGCAGGTGGGGGAGGGGGAAACAGGTGACAGGAATTAAAGAGGGCCCCTGTCCTGACCACTAGCTGCTGTACGGAAGTGATGAATCCCTAAATTTCTATACCTGAAACTAATATTACACTGTATGTTAACTGGAATTTAAATAAAAATCTGGAGAAAGAAAAAAAAAAAAACAAGGAAAGTATCTTTATATATAGGCCCATAACCTATATATAAGGCCCATAACCTTACTTTGAAATTAATAAGGAAAACAAGAATGCCATTAGTAATTACATAAATAACACAAACTGGCACTTCAGGCACCAAAAACAACAGGGAAATCTAACAATATGTATCATAATTTCAAATTTATAGAGTTTGGCCCAAGCATTCTACTTGCAGGAATTAATTATACAGCCATGCATATCATGGGAAGAGGTTTACTAAAGCAATGTTTGATATTAAAAAGCTGGAGGCCATCTAACTGTCCATGATTTGGGGATTAGTTAAATCGGAGGTCACAAAAGCAAATGTTTTCAAGGAATGGCAGAGGTGATAAAAATAAGCTCAGCAGGCCAGGTATGAAACAGCAAACAGGAAGTGGTATGTTCTGTGGCGGACCAGAGCGCTCCCGCCTGTGTCCCTAATTCCAACGGTAAACACATCTGCGCAGGGCCACACTGGCTCTCCCTCGCTTGGACCCCCCACCTGGCCAGGGCTGGCTGTGGAACCACGGCCAGGGGTGAGCACGGCTGCTCAGGGCTGCTTTGAGGGGAGCCGGGGAGGCTCCCCTTCCTGGGAAGGCACCTACGGCACCAGAGCAGCTCCGAGAGGTCCCGGAGACCATCGTGCCCACCAGAAACCTGACAAGGCCTCTGCGGTCACATTGAGCTTTCCTCGGGGTGACGAGCCACCCAGCCTTGTCCAACAGGCCCGGGCCCAGAGCACAGAGAAGGGAAGGGGAAGGAAATAAGGGGACGGGGAGGAGGGGGCAGCCGTCAGGGAGTAAAGACGAGGCCTTCGGTGAGGTCTTCATCTTCCACGGGAACCAAAGGGAGATGGACGGAGAGGTGGTGAGCGCACAGGCGGGCACAGGCGCAGCACGTTCCTTCTCAGGTAAGGTACGTAAATGCCGCCGCGGGATCTCTCACAGGGGGAACGAGCGCTGCTTCCGAAAATGCTCGCACGAAGTGCGGGGTTCAGGGGACCACTGTCAGACACTGCTTCACCAATAAGCCTCGGGGCAGCCACGCTGGCACAGGGCACAGTCGCCACGGACAGAGTGACGGGCGGCATTTGGGATTTTATCACCAGATCTGGACTCAGGCCAGGAACCGGTTTAAACAGATCCCAGAATGGCCGTACTTTATCATGACAGCCGCACCTCACAAGTGGAAAAGCACCTCGAGGATCTGCAATGGTACATCTCTTCACGGTATGTGAGGATGGCTTTGTGCTTGGTCCTGCCAGATCTGGGAACGAGAGCCCCCGGGAGAGGACGGCCGATTCCCTGCCTTCATCTGACACGCCACTCCCTGAAGATTCTTTAAACTCCAAAAGAGACACATCAAATGTAGAAGAGATGAGCAGTTGCCAAAAGTCAGGAAAGGCACGGTGGCCGGTGTGACTATCAAAGCCGGCGGGAGTGCACCTTGTGGTGAGGGAAGTGTTCCTTATCCAGATGCGTTCATGTCGACATCCTGGTTGTGGCAGTGCACTAATTCCACAAGACATCACCAGCGCGGAAACGGCAGTGTACAAAGGACCTGGACGTGCTATCTTTTGTAACTGCATGGGAACCTGCAATTATCTCACAATGTAAAAAGTAACACAAATATGGAACATAAATAAGATTTTTAAAAAGGCACATCCATGCCTGAAGGCTACAAAATCCTAGAATAGTATTTAATATGTCATAGGATTTTCCTAAATAAAGAGCAAATGGAAGGGACTGGTGGGTCGGTGAAGGGGAGGAGGTTGCCCCCCTCCAACAGCTGGCCACCTTCTGTGCCTGCCTCTGTGCAGTGCGAACAGCACTCCCAGGTGTGAGGTCCCAGCTGCGGCTCTCGGTGTCTCTCTGTGGGTCTCTCTTTTTCTCTGATCCTCTCTTCTTCTCTCTTACACACACACACACACACACACACACACACACACTCGAGCTATTTCACGTTAACAAGGGCACCATCAGGATTGAAACTGTTTTGAAAAAGACCATCAGTGTGGGAACTTTCCAGGTCTTACAGCTTCCAGGCAGGCACAGAAGGGAAGCAATCTGATGAGAGAACACACAAAAGGGTCTATCTGAATCAGTGCGTTTGATATTTAAACCCTGTGACTAGGAAAGTCACAACAGAATTAGGCTCATTTGAGGTACGAAATAAACACGACAAGGCGGACAACACTGAACCAGGGGCCCTCAACAACAAATCCATGAAGTAAATTGGGGGTGCGGCCCCCACCTCTCTGTTATGGGCAGCTCACGTCATTGCCTTCAGCTCTTCCGCTGGTGGCTCATCTCTCCCACCTGAGCATTACACATGTAAGTCAGATTTACTGAATGCCTGCTGTGTGGCAGGTACTCTGCTAAGCACTTTAAAAGCATTTTTCTTTTTCCTTTTTTTAAGATTTTATTTATTTGACAGACGGAGATCACAAGCAGGCAGAGAGGCAGGCAGAGAGAGAGGAGGAAGCAGGCTCCCCGCTGAGCAGAGAGCCCGCTGTGGGACTCAATCCCAGGACCCTGGGATCATGACCTGAGCTGAAGGCAGAGGCTTTAACCCACTGAGCCACCCAGGCGCCCCTAAAAGCATTTTCTAATTTAATCTTCCCAATAACCCAGACATAAATATGATGAGTATCTTCCTTCTAGGTTAAGTGACTTGCCTCGAGTTACGTAGCTCACGAATAGCGCGGCTGGCCCTGAGTTCAGGTCTATTGGCTCTCGGTCAGTGTGTCACACTGCCGTCTCTGCCCCCTTCGGTCCCCAGAGCACCCCGGGCACCCCTCCCTGCATACGCTGAGCATCTTTTATATGCTTGACACAGGCTTTCTCTTTCAGGCTCAAATAGCCCCCACAACAGGTGTGCATTATCTCCATTTTAAAGATTAACCAAGACTGAGAGAGTTTGAGGGCCCTTGAAGACTTTCAATCTCACCTTTATTTAGCAGATGAAGAAACAAAAGCCCCAGAAAGAGCAGGTGGCTCGCTTAAGGACACAAGGCTAGTTACTGTCAGAGCCAAGATCTGATTCTCAATGCATGGCTCCCTTTAACCACATCGAAGTTGTTGCTCTGAGAAGAACCAACATATAAATAATAGAGTAGAATAGGACTGCCAGGCCCTTTGCTAAATGCCTTTCATGCTTTATCCAACTCTGATCTAGGGGATTCCCAACACTGCAGCTCTTACCAATGTTTTCTACCAACATTTTGCCGAAGAAGTGGCAAAAAATTGAAATTGCCCATCAATCCAATTTATAAGCTAATTAACATGTTCTCATACACATAGATGAATGGCTATTACCAAAAAAAAAAAAAGGAAGGAAAAAAAGATTTGGAAAGCTTTTTAAATAACACACATGGTTTCAAACAACATAATCAAAGAACATGTTGAGAGCACCTGTGTGCCATGGCTAGTGCTGGGCACGTGAGAGAAAGAAAACACGGAGCCTCTGAATTAGACAAATGCTTACCACCCGTGCAGGCACAACACTGCTCACATAAGTTGCGTTGTGCGGAGAAAAACAACGGTCTTGTCATCAGAAAATCTGGATTTAAGAAACCTAACACCATCACTTATTCACCTAGTCTCTGAGTCTCACTGTCCCATGTGTGGGGCTAAAATCAACTGCGTGAGGATTCTGTGGGAGACAAAGGGGGGAAAACATTCACAGGGACCAACCACACACAGCACGCCTTCAATAACTGCTACTTTCATCATCTTCTCCTCAAATTCTACAACCTTAAGAGAGCAAGTGTCCCTGCCAACAAAATTTAAAGTATGACAAGACAAAGGCAAAACAGGAGATATTAGTCAAAGGGCACAAAGCTTCATGTAGACAAGAGGACAAGAGATCTACTGAACCACATCGTGCCTGTACCGTACCCCGAAACACTTGCCAAGAAGGTAGATCTTATGTTAAGTATTCCCGACACAACAGCAATAATAATGATAAAGAGCGCAGGAGGAAAAGACAAGATGATAAGCAACCAACATGAAGAGGACTAAATGTCCGAGATGTACCACTAAGGTAAGAAGAGTAAATTTACAGAAAAGCTAATATTGAATAGATGACAGAGTCTGAGAGAGGAGAAAGTGGGGACTGACAGGCACACAGGGACAGAGATATGACCCTCGGAGAGAGGATCGAATGTTTGCCAGGGCCAGCACGACTCCTCCACAAAAGACACCTTTGTTTTCGCAAAGGTGAAAAAGAGGTTATATTTGGTCAAACTGAAAGTTTTCTGAAAATCATAATGCCTTTTTGGTTAGCACGACATTTCCTGAACAACAGCATAGGGACTGTGTAACCCATAGTTACAAAGTAAATAGTGATAGCAGAAGAAGGTAAAAATGAAATCGTTCCAACGAGGAAAAATATTTACATAAATAATTAATGAAATGCAAAGTCTGTCAATCTATAGCATGTTCTGAATAAGCATGAAAAAAAAAAACCCATCTGAGTCAACTGTAAATACTCCTCTAATATCACAAAATTTCCAGTAATACAAACTAAAGCTGAAACCATTCTTCCTCGTGACTACAGTCTCCAACACATTATCTGAAAGATGATTCCTTTACAGCTTTGTAACTTTAACTGAGTACCTAGTATGTACCTGGAGGTCATAGTTTGTCTTGTTTTGGTTTTTTTCCCATGTAAGGAAAGCACCCAGGGATTAACAGAGACAGGAAGGAAACTGGGGATTGGGGTTCTCTGCCTCACTCTGGCATTAAGTAGGAAAGCTGCCTTTTACTATCTATCTCTGGACTTCAGATCCTCAAAGGATGAAAAGCAGAAGAAAACTCACCTTGCCTCCTTCACAGGAACACTGTAAGCATCACCAAACTAAGGAGGAAAGTATGTATGTACTACCCTTAACTATATAAATAATAACTATATAAATGCTATCCTGACCCAATGTGGTGATAACATTACTGATATTATGATAACATTAGCAAACAAAAGCAGACCATTAGTCTGGGCTTACCTATTCCCTTGGCCTTCTCCTATGTTTGAATTATTTACTACTGTTCAAAGATATCTATCATTATCTATCTATCTATCTATCTATCTATTTTACTAAAGCAAACTAAAAAGTGGAGTACTAATAAGTAATAATATAATGTGAATTATATTGAAACAAAACAAACATATGAACAGTCTTACAATTCTCTGCTAGAATCCTACCACAGTCCTAAAGATAAACTTGGTTCAAATGACTCCAAACCTCATTTCATTTGATCCTTCCCTTAGCTCCGTGGGAAAAACAGGACAGGTGGTTGTAAGCTTTTCCAGACCACTAATCTGAAAACTCAACAGAAGAGTTTTCACGGTGCCAGCGGAGGCCAGAGTCATCCAGCCATCTTCTGGAATGAGTGAACATCCACTCGACTCACTTCACACAACGTCCAACTTTCAAGATGAACTAGTTTTATCACACACAGGGCACAGCACCTCTCAGGCCGTGAGGAAGTGCCGCACTCGAGAAGTCGGAGGGCGGCCTCTAGTGGCAGCAAACGTGTGCTGCAACAGAAACTGTGAGCGGCAAGATTGGGAAGTCCCCACCAGTGTGTTAACAATTTACGAAATGAGGGGTGGGTGCAAAGAAAAACTCTGGGGACTAAAGAGGTAAGGGAAAGCCAGCAAGCTCTGGGAAGCTCTGAAACCGATAGCCCTGACCACTGTGGGCGATCCATTTCCAATGGGTCAGAGTTAGGGCAGCCTTCCATCTATCTCTTTGGGAGCCCGCTTTCTCTGGGAATGTATTTCTGATTTTAAATGGAAGTCAGTTTGATTCTTCTATACATAACTGTCCAGTTTTCCCAGCACCATTTATTGAAGAGACTGTCTTTTTTCTACTGGATATTTTTTCCTGCTTTGTCTAAGATTATTTGATCACAGAGTTAGCTATATATAGAATGAAATTCAACCATTCTCTTACACCATACACAAAGATAAACTCGGAATGGATAACAGACAGCAATGTGAGGCAGGAATCTATCAAAATCCTAGGGCAGAACATAGGCAGTAACCTCTTCGACATCAGCCACAGCAACTTCTTTCAAGACATGTCTCCAAAGGCAAAGGAAACAAAAGCGAAAATGAACTTTTGGGACTTTATCAAGATCAAAATCTTCTGCATAGCAAAGGAAACAGTCAACAAAACAAAGAGGCAATCCACGGAATGAGAGAAGATATTCACCAATGACACTACAAAGGGCTGATATCCAAGATCTATAAAGAACTCCTCAAACTCAACACTCAAAAAACAGATAATCACATCAAAAAATGGGCAGAAGACATGAACAAACACTTCTCCAATGAAGACATACAAATGGATAACAGACACATGAAAAAATGCTCATCATCATTAGCCATCAGGGAGATTCAAATCAAAACCACATTGAGGATGCCTGGGTGGCTTAGTGGGTTAAGCCTCTGCCTCCGGCTCAGGTCATGGTCTCAGGGTCCTGGGATTGAGCCCTGGGATCTCTGCCCAGCAGGGAGCCTGCTTCTCCCTCTCCCTCTGCCTGCCTGTCTACTTGTGATCTCTCTCTCTCTCTGTCAAATAAATAAATAAAATCTTAAAAAAAAAAAAAAACACCACATTGAGATACCACCTTACACCAGTTAGAATGGCCAAAATTAAGACAGTAATTGGTGGGAATGCAAGTTGGCACAGCCACTTTGGAAAACAGTGTGGAGATTCCTTAAGAAATCAAAAATAGAGCTTCCCTATGACCCTGCAATTGCACTACTGGGTAATTATCCCAAAGACAGAGATGTAGTGAAAGTAGTGAAAAGAAGGGCCATTTGTACCCCTTTATAGCAGCAATGGCCACAGCTGCCAAACTGTGGAAATAACCAAGATGCCCTTCAACGGACGAATGGATAAAGAAGACGTGGTCCATATATACTATGGAGTATTATGCTTCCATCAGAAAGGATGAATACCCAACTTTTGTATCAACATGGACGGGATTGGAAGAGATTATGCTGAGTGAAATAAGTCAAGCAGAGAGAGTCAGTTATCATATGGTTTCACTTAATTGTGGAGTATAAGGAATAACACGGAGGATATTGGGAGAAGGAAAGGAAAAGTAAGTTGGGGAATATCAGAGACTGTGTACTCTGAGAAACAAACTAAGGGTTTTGCGGGGTGGTGGATGGGTGAGCCTGGTGGTAGGTACTGTGGAGGGCACGTATTGCATGCAACACTGGGTGTGATGCATAAACAATGAATCTTGGAATGCAGAAAAACTAAAATAAAATTTTAAAAATATAAATAAATACATGGAAGTCGGTGTCAAATCACGAGGGAAAGGGGTTTCCTGCAGTTTAATCCAAGGGCAATGTTTGAGGAAAGGCAGGGGAGGGGAGGAAAGGAGGAGGAAGTTCATGTCCATCACATGCTTTATGTTGAAGGCACTTTATATGCACTCCCACACTTAATTCTCCTGCACATACCAAATCCATCTGACAGGGGCTAGCAATACCTCCATGTGGCAGACAAGGAAACTGAGGCACAGAGGAAAAGAAACTAGCCCACAATGATACCCAGTAAAGTGCTGCCATCACAACTGGAACTGTAAAGGTCGACCATGGAGATGTTACGTACCAGCCATACTGCCTTAGCCAAAACAGAGGTCACTTAGGTACAGGTACAAATGGACCCAATGCAACCCTGTGAGACCTTCCGCACAAGTGTGAATTATAATATTTTCTGGTCTAAAAACTAGGATGTACAGAATGACCAAAACACCCAATGAGCTGTGTCTTTCTCAGTAGCATGTCAATAAATTACCACCCGCCGTTCCTCCTGTCTGAATACTCTTTTCCACACCTATTGTTCCCTACATTGTCACCTCAAAATCTCAGTCACAACAGCACTGAATGCCAACAGTAAGACGAGAAAGGAAAAGAGACACACCTCCCATTCCGAGTTAGTGCTACTGGGGGTAAACGTCATCACAGACAAAAGATGCTGGATTCTGTTCTGTTTCATTTGAGTGGCGGAGCATCGGGATTTTTAAGTACCTGTGCTCATGTCGGGAGAGGGACTGATACAAGGAATATATCTCAGGTAATGAAAAAATTCCACATCATGGTTTTTCCTCTAAAGGCATGAGGCTGTATGAGCAAATACTGCTTTCAGAATTCTAAAAGAGATCCTTTTTCAGATGAGGGTGAGAAAACTGGCATAAAATCTCCTTGTCTCAACACTGCATGTCCCAGGAATACAGATTACTGAAGCGTCAAAAGCCCATGTCAGAACAAAATGGAAGATGAAGCTGAGAAGGAAGACTGGGAAAGTATCTCTGAAGCTCAAAGAAGAAGAGTGAACAAAGATGCATTTGGTGAATGAGATCACAATTTCAAAGTCATAGATGTGGAGTCAGCAGTAAGAAAAATAATTTACAATCCCCTTGGCTAAGAACTTCAAGCTCTTGCCTTCTAGACTAAAAACTAATTTACATTAAAAATACATTATAATACATTAAAATACACTAAAAATACACTTAAAAGGTCTTTGAAACCTTCTAACTGATGAAGAATAAATAATACTAAACTTTTTCTTTTCAAACTTCAAATTTTTAGCAAAATTAAAGGAACTAAACCAAACCTAGCTTTGGTTGTAAGGAGATTGATACTTAAGAAATTTCAGGTTCCTATTACAGCGATTAGGAAATCCAGTCCTCCAGGAACCTCTTCACTTGTTAATACCAACCCAGGAACATTCTGATACCCCCAGCATCTAATAATGTCTGCCAGGAGACTGATTACTCACCTTCCATTATACAGGGGTTATATCTATATTAGAGCCTAATTAGTTTATATAAACAGCCCCAGACTGTGGCAGAGAGACACCTTTGAAGAAACCTGCTTGTTACTAATAAAACAGAAAACAAACAAAAACATTAAGTACCAAAAAAAAAGGTATAAAAAAGGCTCAAAGTATGTGACTTGCTTCTTAAAATTGAAAGGCTAAAGCATAACCTTACAAAAGTGACACCTATTAGAATAAGTTTAATTCTCTGCTTATGAATAGGTTTATGAAGTGATCAACTTTAAAATTCCTGCAAACAACTTAAATGTCTATTGACAGAGAGGACTGGCTGAATAAACTATCGTTCACCCATATAACAGAATTATAAGCATCAGAAAAAAAAGGAATGAGAACCATCTCTATACAATGCTATGGAATAATTTCTAGGTTATATAGTTAACTGAAATCAGGTAGGTGAAAGTGTGTAAACTGCTTATCTAAGAATGGGAGTAAATATACATGTATTTGTAAATATATATAATCAAAATGTAACAACAAAAAAGGGAGGAAATAGTAGAAGGTTTAGGGATGGAAGCTAAGTGCAAATAAGTCTGTTTTGTAGATATACCGTTGGAACTGAATAGTTTATATAATTACAAACTGAAGTAATAAAAAGTAATATTTAAAAATAGAAAACAAAACAACAAATCTATCTGCCTATTGTGGCTGTAGCATAACGGTGTAGACAGAAATTATTGCAAGTGACTTTAAAATATAGTGATTTGACTACACCTCAGCTGGGATATGGCCCAAGGACAAAGAGAACTGCAATACAAATGTTAAATTGTTTCCAGTGATTATTGTTGGTGGAACTGTTGGTATTGTGATTCTGGGGACAGCTTGTGTATTGTGGGACATAAAGCAGATGAACAGTTATGCTCTTGCTGCTGGGAAGTGAGATGTTTAGCATGAGGGAATGAGTTACAGATGTAGGATCAGTGTGGTCGTAAGTGCAAGCCCTGTGGTATGGAACTTGTACTAGAAATAGCAAAAGAACTCATGAGTTTGTAATAAACGTACTTTCTGGTTTTATCCACTGAAAAGGCCTAGAAAAAAATGACCTAACTGCAATGAGCACACCTTGTACCCAGACTCTGGTCTCTAAATACCATTTCCCACTAAAAGGAAACATAAAGTTCCCTCAAAATGTGGCTGCTTCCAAGAACTTAAAAAAAGAAAAAAAGAAAAAAGAAAGAGGGTAGAATGGTGGTTGCTAGGGGCTGCGGGGGAGGGGAAAAGGAAAGATGTTGGTCAAAGGGTACAAAGCTTCCAATAATAAGATGAGTAAGTTCTGGTAATCTGATGTATGACATGGTGACTATAATTAACAATACTGTTTCACACACTTGAAAGCTGTTAAGGGAATAGATCGTAAAGCTTATCAACACACACACAAACGAAGGTAATTACATGCAGGGATAAGAGTATTAACTAAACTGATTGTGGTAATCATTTCACAATATATACATATGTGTATCAAATCACCATGCTGTACATCTTCAATTTAACATATGTTCTCTGCTCATAATGTCTCAATAATACTTAAAAACTGTGGCTATGAGCTTCATCATACTAGAAAGAAAGGAAGCCATGAGAAAAACTACGGGGATACAGACATCGTTGAACTGGATTTTTTTTTTTAAAGAACAAACTCCTGGGATCACATCAAGATGGAAGAATTTAAACATAAAAAAATAATAGCTTCAAGGATTGAAACACACCAAATATTTTAAATCCATTTTGTTATTTTTCCTATATAAATTATAGCTGAGATTACATAATTAATGATGCACTTCACTACAGAAATATTTCAGTTGGCAAATGGCAAAGGAATGATCAAATGTCACCACTTTGCAACCACAGATGAAATAATGCATCCAGGCAATGGCCCTCTGAGGCTGATACAAGAGAAAAACAGAGATGAGCATATATCCAGGTATATTCTGAACCTCCTGATGGAAGTACACGTGCCATCCAAGAACTATCCTTGCCAAAAGGAACTGAGTTTAATTTGAGCAACGTTCTAGATCAGCAGTTCTCTGAGAGTAGACTGCAGACCCCGGGAAGCCCTGCGCACCCTCTTAAGGAACTAAGAGATCCAACTGTTTTCCTATGAATATTGAGATATTATTTGCCTTTTCTACTGTGTTGGCATTTGCACTGATGATACAAAGGCAACATGGAGTGAAACTGCCAGTCGCTCTGTAGGAATCAAGTGGGACCAAAGGGCCCTAGCAGCTATTATGTTCTTCAGGACCACAGGCTCCAGCTGAAAAACCAAGCACCAACCAACCAAACAAAAAACAATCCCCTGAAGAATGTCCTTGGTGAAGGAGTAAAAAGTATCAATTTTATTTAAGTTCAACCTTTGAGTATATGTATGTCTTTTTAATATTATCCGTGATAAAATGGGAAGTTTGCACTGGACTCTGATGGTCATCTTGAAGCAAAGTGCTAGTGCAAACAAGCCATGGTCTAAACTAGCCGCTTTCCTCATGGAACCATGTTTACTTGAAAGAATGAGAAATCGGTTTTTGGTTTTTCGGACTTGGGTGCCTGGAAGCCATTTTCTCAACAATGAGCAATGCGAGGACTGTTATCAGGAGAAACACCAGAGAGTGTTTGTTGCCAATGATAAAATTCAAACTTTTAGTCACTGAGGTTTTATCCTGTCAATGGAGGCTGGGAAATTTAAGGATGTGCACTAGTCTTTTAAAATGCTTTTCAAAGCAAATGGACAATAAATTCAAAAAGTATTTGGGGAGTCCTTTTGTTTCTATAAAATGGCAAATAAAGTTTAAAGTTCCCAGAAAATATCAAGATCCATTCATTTAAGCAGGAGTAAATAAAGCATCTTTGGTACCATACTGATCATGATAGTTTTCTTTCTTTTTTTTCTTTTTTAAGATTTTCATTCCTTTATTTGACAGAGAGAGATCACGAGGCCGAGAGGCAAGCAGAGAGAGGAGGAAGCAGGCTCCCTGCTGAGCAGACAGTCCCACTTGGGGCCCGATCCCAGAACCCTGAGATAATGACCTGAGCCGAAGGTTAAGCCTCTGGCACCTAGAGCCACCCAGGTGCCCCTGATCACGATTTTAAACCACAAATATAGTCATAGTAATTCCCACCTCCCACCAAATCTATAATTTCTAAAGCCAATTTCTAATAACCAAAAGCAAAAAGTACAACTTCGTAAACAATGAGCGATCAACTATGTCCTGACAGCTTCATAAAGCTTCTTTATAAAAACCCACAGAAATCTCTATTCCACAATCATATTTGGAGCTCTGATCTAGGAAAGAAGGGTTAAGATGAAGTCTCATGAAATCATAAGCTGTTGTCACCCTCCCAGGGAAACCTCAGGGCTAAAATTCATCCCCCCCTCCCACAAAGAGCCATGTGAATGGCTTTAACTACCCGGGGAATCCAGACAATCAATCTCATTCAGGTTCTGTTACTTTTATCATATTAATTTTGAATTGACAGTTCAATGGTTTTATATTCTGATGGGCCCATTATCACACAACTTCAGAGAGGTATTAATGCTTAGCTCTTTGGGCTGCATTAGGAATCTATTTTTAATTTCTCTGATACACTCAGAAAAAATCTAAAAGAGTGCTAAATACTTCCCAAAAGAGCAGGGCACAGTGGGCATGATTTACTTCATTGAAGAGCTGGCCTTCAGTCCACACCTCTCTGCACACACACCCCCCACCCTCTGGGCCTGAAATACACTCTCTGTGTACTTCCTGGTATCCCACATTCCTCAAGGCCTCCACACACACACTGCCCAGTCTAAGGCCCTCTCCCTCCTCTAGCTCAGGAATTCCTATTGTCTTTCAAAAACACACTTCAAATGAGACTTCCTGATGCTGTCCTTCCCTGGGGTTCCTGCTGGGGTTCTTGCTCCCTCTTCTGGGCTCCTACAGCAATTTTTATATGCACTTTATTAAGAGAATTGACCACAATAGCCTAGAGAAGGTGGTTAAGAGGATGGGCTTCAACAGACGAATAGATAAAGAAGATGTGGTCCATCTACACAGTGGAATATTACTCAGCCATCAGAAAGGATGATACCCAACTTTTACACCAACATAGATGGGACTGGAGGAGATGATGCTGAGTGAAATAAGTCAAGGAGAGAAAGTCAATTATCATATGGTTTCACTTATTTGTGGAACATAAGGAATAGCATGGAGGACTTTAGGAGAAAGAAGGGAAAAATGAAGGCGGGAGGGAATCAGAGGGGGAGATGAACCACGAGACACCATGGACTCTGAGAAATAAACTGAGGGTTTTAGCGGGGAGGGGGATGGGGGGGCCGGGTGAGCCCGGTGATGGGTATTAAGGAGGGCACGCACTGACTGCATGGAGCACTGGGTGTTAAACGCAAACAATGAATCATGGAACACTACATCAAAAACTAATGATGTACTGTTCGGTGACTAACATAATTTTTAAAAAAAGGAGGACCCAATGGTGCCACTTCCTATCCGTGCAACTCTAGTCCATTACCTTCTCCCTTTGAGCCCCAGTTTGCTTATCTGTAAAATGGCAACAATATTACCTGCCTTCTGGGATGGTTATAAGGACTGAGCTAATACATATAAAGGACTTAGTCCAATGCCTGCTATTGGTATCATAAATTTTCAATAAATGTAAACTATTATTAGCAAAATGTATCAAAGTTATTCGATTATCTGTCTTTTCTGCCACACTACCAACTCTCTCAGGGTAGTTACTATTTGTTGAATTAATTCAGAGACTAGGTCAGTGTTTAATCAAAAATAGTGTGCTAACTTTAAGCCAGGCAACTGCTGGGTGTTAGGAATACAAAGATGAGTTAATTCAAGTCCTGGCTGTCGAGGACCTTGCAATCTTGCCTGTTGACACAAGATATACATGAGGACTTCAATGAATGGACTGAGCTGCTGGGGGTCTGCTGCTATCAATTCTGTTTACAGAATGAGTCATAAGAAATCTGGAAATAACTTCATTTGAATAAACAGGAAGCTTACTCTTAAAGCTAATATACCCCAAGAGCTAATAATCAATTATACTTGCAAAGTTATTAAGATTGAAAAGTACTAATCATCTAGCTCTGCAGAAGCTCTAACTCTATTTAGACGAAAACCAAGAAAATCTATGTAGAACTTTTAACACATCTCATTGTGCTTTTTAAAAATTTTTAAGCAAGTAATATATTCTCACTGTATCAAGTTAAAACTGAAGTTCTCCTCAAAGGTAATGACTCACCAAATAATTTCATATGCTGTGTTTTATCTCTGCAGTTGCATGTGTATATATATACAGAAATATGTAGTGTGTTTTGTGGTTATTAAAAAATTTATAGAAATGATATCAGAGGGGCGCCTGAGTGGCTCAGTGGGTTAAGCCGCTGCCTTCGGCTCAGGTCATGATCTCAGGGTCCTGGGATCGAGTCCCACATCGGGCTCTCTGCTCAGCAGGGAGCCTGCTTCCCTCTCTCTCTCTCTCTCTCTGCCAGTCTCTCTACCTACCTGTGATCTCTCTCTGTCAAATAAATAAATAAATAAAATCTTTAAAAAAAAAAAAAAAAAAAAAAGAAATGATATCAGAGTTTGCATCACTTTGTATTTTATTGTTACTACACAGGTTCCAATATATACACAAGTGTGTTTCTCGACTGTTCTCTATACCACTAATCTGTGTTCTATTCTTGTGCCAATTATCTGTGTATTCAGTGTTGTGGTTTTCTTTTTCTTTTTCTTTTTTTTTTTTTTAAGATTTTATTTATTTATTTGACAGACAGAGATCACAAGTAGGCAGAGAGAGAGAGAGAGAGAGAGAGAGAGGGAAGCAGACTTCCTGCGGAGCAGGGAGCCCGATGCGGGGCTCGATCCCAGGACCCTGAGATCATGACCCGAGCCAAAGGCAGCAGCCCAAACCACTGAGCCACCCAGGCGCCCCGACAGTGTTGTGGTTTTGTACACTTTGACATCTGGTGGTGTATGTCCAACCTCATTGTTTTTGCTCAAAAACAGGTTGGATACTTTATATTTCCATATAGGAAGTAACAATGGCACAATGTTTCGATATCTATGTATCTAGGTTTTCAAGCATAGAAGCATAGAGATGTCAAATCATAAATAATAATATTCTCTTACGGCTCAAACATTCCTCTATCTTTAGTAACACTCCCTCCCCTTTGCTCTTCAGTTTTTGGGGAACTTCTTTTCAACTTGATCGACTCTGCCAAAAAGTCAGGTCCCTTTATAAGAAGCAATGTTTAGTTTTACTCATCAACTTTGTTGTTTGTTTTCTAATTTACTGAATTGTGTTTATCTTTATCCTATTGTGTCTCATCTACAATCCTTCTTACATTCTAAAAAGAAAATACATTTAAGGCTATAACTCTTCCTCTGAGTACCACTGTTGCTACATCCCCTAAGTTTAATTTACAGAAATCTGAATTCTGCGGGGTACTTGTAATTCATTTCTAAATAGTTTACAATTTCTACTTTATCTTGTGAACAAATACTTGGAGATATACTCTTACACTTCCAAGTGGAACAAAGTGGTTTTAGCCACTTTATTATTAGTTTCTACTTCTCTTGTGTGACAGTCAGTGAATGTGGCCTGTGTGATTTCTGTACGAGACTTCTTTCTGAGCATTCTAAAACATAGTCAGATTTTGCAAATATTCCATATATGTTTATAAAGCGTCATGGATACTTGAAAAATGTTTCTATTTTCTGTTTTATCGATCTTGTTAATTGTGGTAACTTTCTTTTTAAATCTAACTGGAATGTCCATTTTTGAGAGAACACTAAGCCTTCATCTATGACTGCCATTTTCTCTTTACTGCTTTTATTTCTTGCAGTTTGGGAGAAGTCCACATGCTTACAGAAGTTCACGACTTAGGTCTTCCAGTCAAGTACCCCTTCCAGCAATATAAAATGTATCTTTCCCCATGTAATAGTCCTTTGTTTTGGATTCAATTTTATTGGATATTAATATTGTTTCACCTACTTCCTTTTAGGGAGGATTTTTCCCAGTGCGCATTTCTCCCATCTTCTATTTTAAACTTTTCAGTGATATTTTATTTAGTTATATCTCTTATAAACAAGATTTAGCTGGATTTTGACTGTAATTTTGGTATCAGGGTGATTTTTTAAAAAAGATTTTTATTTATTTGAGAGAGAGAGAGCGCGCACACACGAGGAGGGAGAAGGAGAAGCAGGTTCCTTGCTTGAAGCCTGATGTGGGGCTCCATGCCAGGACCCTAGGATCATGACCTGAGCTGAAGGCGGACGATCAACCGACTGAACCACCCAGGCACCCCTCAAGGGGATTTTAATTTGCTCACAGGTACTGTGAACACTGAAGTGTTTACATTAGGGCTGCTGTCCTCAGGGTCACTCTGCTCCAGCCACACCCACCACATCCTGCTTGGGGGCCTTTGTACTTGCTGCCCCTCCCTCTTCATTCAAGTCTTAACTGAATGTCTCCTCATGCTGAAAGGCATACTATCTCATATTATCCCTTTACTGTGGCTCTTTTTTTCTTTATATAGCATTATTACCTGAGCACATAGACTACCTGACCTAAAGTCTTTCCCTCACCTCTGCCCATCCCCCCCCTCAAACCCCACACCCCATAAGCTCATGGGCAGGGCAGCCTCATCTCTCCCATTCAACACCCCTCCCCCACTAGCTATCCCCCCAACTCTTCCCCATCCTGGCACTCCACCACCTTAGATTGAAAGGTTACAGTGTATTTCTGGAGGATTCATGAGCCAAACTGGATTTAAGTTTACAGCCCTTTGTGGCTTTAAGAATGACAAAGTGGGAGGCTCTGAACTCTCCTAGATTCTCTACGTGCCATCTGTTTATAGACTATCAGGTACCAACTTCAGTGAATATTGCATTTTCACGCATTTATACTTTTATCATAATACATATTAAACGTTAAAGGAAACCTTTGCTTTTCCAACATAGCAAATAAAGTAATTCAATTTCAAAAATGCAGAAGTACTCAATTTCAGATGAAAATATGAAGGTTTTTGTCAGTATTGAATTCTACCATTCCTGACGAAATTACTTCCTATTTGCCATTTTGGGCAAAAAGTTCATTTCAAAATAGCAATTGCCTTCACAGGAAGAAAATCTTTTTCATAATTAAAATCTGTTAAATGTATTATATTTCATAACTAAATACTGTTAAATGCCTATTGGGAAATCAGAGAGTCTCTAAGAGATTCCTGGGGGAGATGTGTTGGCCAATCTTATATACAACCTTCTACAAGCTAGGTGAAATTATTTAGAATACTTTCTTCAGTCAACAGTTCGGCTCTTTCTTTGCCAAATGTCACTTACGAAAGGACATTTTCCTTATTTTATTTTTCTTTGATGCCTTCAACAGGAGTACAGAAGACACAAAGGTAGAGTAAAAAGGAAACTAAAAAACCATTCAATGCTATTAAACACAAATATCCTTATCTCTGATTTTCAATAGTTCCTACTAGGAAAGAAAGACGAAACTTATATAAAAATATGCTACACTCTAAAAACCACTTAGACCAGAATTTAGCAAGGTAGAATCACATATAAGGTAGGTTAGAACACACAGATTACTCAGTGCTGACCTCAGAGACTCTGATGCAGTTGAGTCTGGGGTGGGCCTGAGAGTCTGCATTTCTAACAAGTTTCCAGGTGATGCTGACACTGCTGGTCTGGGGATGACACTTTAAGAAACGGTCTGCAGGGGCACCTGGGTGGCTCAGTGGGTTAAAGCCTCTGCCTTCAGCTCAGGTCATGATCCCAGGGTCCTGGGATGGAGCCCCACATCGGGCTCTCTGCTCAGCGGGGAGCCTGCTTCCCCCTCTCTCTCTGCCTGCCTCTCTGCCTACTTATGATCTCTGTCTGTCAAATAAATTTTAAAAAAATCTTTAAAAAAAAAAAAAAAAGAAAGAAAGAAACTGTCTGCAGCCGTTATTTCAAATGCTTGGTTTCAGGTTAAGGTAAGTGCTATCTAGCAAGAATACCATGGCATTAAAATCCTTTTCAGGGGCTTCTGAGCGGCTCAGTTGGTTAAGCGCCTGCCTTTGGCTCAGGTCACAATCTCCGGGTCCTGGCATGGAGCGCCACATTGGGCCTTCTGCTCAGCAGGGAGTCTGCTTCTCCCTCTCCCTCTGACCCTCCCCCCACCCCGTCTAGGCATGCTCAAGCATGCTCTCTCTCTCTCCCCCCGTCTCAAATAAATAAATAAAATCTTAGAATAAAATAATTTTCACTTGATCTTTGGTATTTTTTGGAATAGCAGCTCAGGTACACCCCACCTAAACTTTCTTTCACTGCTTAGTTTGTGATTCTCTTAAAAAAGAAATTATAAATTAATTTTGTTGAAATTTTGACAGTAAAAACAGAATAAAATTTTATATGGGAGGATGGGGTTGGTTCAGGCCCAATGTGGATATAGGCATAGCCAGAGGGTTTACAGCAAGAATCCCAGTGTCGAATGCCCCTAAATGCTGGACAGGCCAATTAATACAAATGAAGCAGGCCAGACATCGAGAAGAACCGGCCCTAAGGAGGGCAGCTCCTGCTCAGCAACAGACAACGCTCCTCCAACCATGCAGGTTTATTATGGGCAGGTCTTCCAAGTTTGCAAAATGAGCCAGAGTGCCAACATTTTATTTAAAAGCTCTCAATTTTTATATACAGGCAGCTACTGAGAGATTTGAGAGCACTGCACAGAGCACACAAGAAGGCCTGTGGGCTGGAGGCTGCTAGTTTGTAAGCGCTGGTGTACAGGGTGCCCTCAGGACCTCCTCCCACACCGGCCAGGCGTCACCCAGGCTGGGCAATGTGCTCACCCACTCCTGGTGCTCAGGGCCACTCCCTCCAGCAGTCACCTCCTTCCAGAATGGGAAGTATGCTATGCTCTCGAAAGACCCACGAAAGCCCTCTGCACAAGCACCTTGCAAATAAGTTCTCTGCCAATGATCCTAGTCAGGAAAATAAGTTCTCTGCCAGTGATCCTAGTCAGGAAAACTACAGCAGAGAGAAGTGATTCTTCAAACACTGGGACTACGGATCTGAAAGCAATGATTAGAATGGCTGGACTTTCAGGATCTCTAACTACTATAATATTAAAAGAGAGAGAGAGAGAAAAAAAAAAGGAAACTATAGCTAGGAATACAGATTTCAGGATTCTGAGGCTTTCTGTCACAATGATGGTACAATGGTATCTGCTTTCCAGAAGTTCTTTCATCTTTGCCTAGAGACTCACTAAACTGAGTAAGTCCTTACAAATATGCCGAAGACAACTATGTGGGCAACAGAGGACAGCAAAAATGATTCAAATTTCACGACTCGACTAATAATGGAATGAACAAAGAGGTGACAGTAATAGGTGATGCTGAACAAGTAAATGAAGGCACACGTGGTAAAGCAAATGAAGCTGGGCTCTGCCGTGGCTTTAGTGACCATCAGTGTCCTAGCCTCAGGTGACTTATTCCGGTCCTCAAACGCTCTCCATCGCTAGCAGTATCCGCTGTGGCATTCCTGCTGCTGGACGACACGACATTATGTTATGGAAGGGGGACGTCATGCCCTTGAGGCCAGGGAGTAGGAGAATGGAAAGCCAGGCCTAGAAAGGCCTCCCAGAATCTGGTGATGATGCCCAATCTGAGTTCTTTTATAAACACCAACAGAACCATGACAGAACTTAAGAGTATAAAAGTTAAAAATCCCTAAAGAGAAGATTCTTTTCCAAAAATATTCAGAAAAGGAATGCAGACTCCTTAGCTTACTTTTCCCCCCATTTCTTATTGCCTCTACTCATTAAATCTCTGTGAACACCAACAAGTGGCTGTGGTTGAGGGAGAATGTTCCACTGCAGAGAAAGGAAAAACACATCCAGTTTTTCATAAGAAACTGTGGAACAACTTAATATTCATCCTCAGGCAAAATTCAGAGTAATCCTCTCAGAGACCCTAAAATTAGGAAAATGATTACCAGAACAGCCAAGACGCTACAAACCAGCATGAACTGCCCGCCGGTCGAACTCTTAAATAGAAAGTCACAATCCCAAATAAATGATGAAAGATGGTGTGTACGCACTCGGTGAGTATTTCTTTGACCAATAACAATTCCAATCTTGACAAAAAGAAAAATGGCAAGTGAATAAAGGATTTTTAAAGCAAAGAAGATGCCACCAATCAGGAGCCCCAGAAGTGCTCAAGTGTCCATCAAAATGTCGTCTCAAACTCATGAGGCCCTCAGGCCAGGGCTGCTGCCAGCATAGCCAGGGGCCTGCACTGCACTAGAAGATGCTCTGACCCTTTCGGTGAAGTGACAGAAGTGGGTGTGCGAGGCGGCAAATAACCCTCCCCAGCAGACAGCACCGTCCACTTCCAGCACTACTTACAAACTCGTAGTCTCCATCCTGTGGCACTTTCCAGTCAGAGGAGTTCCTCAGGGGAGCAGGTACACTCTGGCCGAAGCTGTTGATCTGATTTTCCTTTTCTTTTTGTTCAAAGTATTCAAGGAAAGATGGTCTGGCAGGCTGCATGGTCTCATCCCTTCCTGAAAACCAAGAAGAGTAGAAGGTGTAAAATGGTATCATTATTTCAGAGAAGTTTAATAAATATGTCTGTCTCCAGATGGGCTTTAGCCTCTGTGTCGGTGGCTTTTTGTTGGGTAACACGTCTATGAGAATCTAGTGAAAACAGCAGGGAAATGCACAAATGCTCACTCTAAATGCTTCTTGTGGAATTTCAGAGGATTTATGGGCCCCTAAAATGCAAATGCCCCCTTTTTCTGGGTGGAGAGATTTGGGTGATGTAACAACTCTGAGTAAGCTGCAAATAGTACTTTGTGGGTCTCCTCGAGCAAAAAAAAAAAGTTCCTATGATATTTAGACTGCAAACAGAGAAGCGAGCAAAGATATGGACTTATCATCTAGAGATACAACATTTTCCATAGCTAACGGAGTAGGGAAGGGGAATAATACAGTAGGGTGACTTCCCTTGGATATTCTCATGATCCAATTGGACTAATATTTGCATAAAAAAGCAAATATAAGTAAATCATACTGCATCCACTCCAGAAAATATTATGTAACTTTTAAAACCCTATTTACAAATGACTTACAATAAGGCTAGAAGTTGAAGATAGGATACAGTATTATATACAGAGTATAATCTCAACTCTGAAAAATCATATACATAGGAGAAAAAAGAGTGGAGGAAAATGTACCAAAATGTTAACAGGATTTGTCTCTCACAGTGGATCTTGTAAGCTGGGGTGGTCAGGGAAGACTGGTAAAGGGTGCTTAGGTTGGGCTCCAAACCTCCCTGAGGAAAGGATCAGCAGTTATTAGCAGCAGCTGGAAAACGGAGCAGACTACAGCAGTTACTGGTTAGTAACTGGTGGCAAAAAGAGTAATTTTACCTGGCACGCCTTAACAGCCTAGCTAGCTGAATGTACCCACTTCACAGAAGTTCTGCTTCTGATTAGTATTCTAATATTAGAAAGTACGGAAGTTTTTTCCAGGGCTTTCCATGAACATGTAGGTTTATACTGCCCTCTTCCCCAGTAACCAGGAAAAAAGACCAAAAAGGTGCAGAGCTCTAAGAAGTGGATGGGGAGGGGCCGAGAAGATAAAAGCCAGCATGAGCTTCTCTCCAGACATCCTTGTTCCGTGCACTCTTATCTCCCGACGTCTGCCCTGTCCAGCTTCAAGCCGGCATCCTGACTGCCTCTCAGACATTTGTCATCTCACTTTGACCGCTGCCAAGTTCAAGAGCAGCCAATCCCAGACTTGCCCACTTCCAAATGCTGCAAGAAGCCTACTTTACTTCCCTGTTGCCTCCTCACTTATTAGTGATGAAACACAGTGTTTACTAAGACCAGTCAATGAATACGACTGAATGTGTGTTGTTTTGTTTGTTCTAGGTCCAATAATATTAAGTGCTTTTCAGGCTCTTTAATTTTTTATTTTTTTAAAGATTTTACTTATTTATTTGACAGATCACAAGTAGGCAGAGAGGCAGGCAGAGAGAGAGGAGGAAGCAGGCTCCTGCTGAGCAGAGAGTCCGATGTGGGGCTCAATCCCAGGACCCTGGAATCATGACCTGAGCTGAAGGCAGAGGCTTTAACCCACTGAGTCACCCAGGTGCTCATGCTCATTTGTTTTTAAGTTAAATTTAAGGTATTATTTCATAATCTAATTCTGAAGGAACTACACCAAAATAAAACTTGTCCAAGTGAAGGTGTTTTGGATTTACTGTTCAGTCCTTTTGTTCAATCCGCTCCTCTGGGCCCAGCACCAACCCTGCAGCAAGCCAACACACAGGTCTTCACATACAGCGAGAGAACCTAGGGAGCCTCCTGCATGCACACAACGGCAGTGGTGCGCCGACTTCCCCCTGCAGACAGCAAACAATGCTCTCTTGGATGGAATCTCCCACTAGACAGGCCAACCGGCCAAACGGAACAGAAAGTCCTGAAACAAAACAGAGAGCCCAAACGGCTTTTCAAAGAGCTAGTTAGTTAGAAAAAGACTGAATTGGGTCCACGCCTCGCACCCTAAATCAGGAAAACTCCACATGGGTAAAGGCTCTGATTTTAAGAACAGGAACCATAAACACTGCAAGAAAACTTGTGTGGATGCACTTGAAACTGGGTGTGGTTTCTGACGATGACAGAAATCCAGATGCAATGAAAAATGGATAAATAAAAACCTTTTGTGTGAAGAAAACACCATACATTTTTAAAAATGAGTAAGCACACACACAAGCCAAGACAAAAGACAACTGGCGAACTGGATGAAAATATTTGCAACAAGTACCATATTTTTTTTTAAAAGAATCTTCTTTAAAAAAATTTGAGAGTTCTTGGTATTAGGCAGATAAGTTCCTACACACACACACACACACACACACACACAATTCCTAAAAATCTACCAAAAGAAGACCAAACAAGGTAGAAAAGTGGGCTTTTGAACAAAGTTGACTTTTGAACAAAGCAGGGGTTAGGGCACCGACCCCTAAGCAGTTGAAAATCATGTATACCTTCCGACTCCCCCAAAACTTAACTACTAATAGCCTACTGTTGACTGAAGCCTTACTGATAACATCAATAGTCGATGAACTTACATTTTGTGTGTCTTAAGTGTTACATACTGTATTTTTACAATAAAGGAAGCTAAAGAAAGAGTTATTAAGAAAATCATAGGAAGGAAAAGGAAGGAAAGGAAAGGAAGGAAAAGGAAATACACTTACAGTACTATATTGTGTTTATAAAAAAACAAAACAAAACTGCATAAGTGGACCCACAGAGTTCAAACTCTGTTTCTGTTCAAACTCTTGTTGTTCAACTGTATATATATAAAGTAATCCAATTAGTGCTTACACATGAAACAAAATGCTTAGGGTCACACACAGTAAGAGAAACTCAAATCAAAACTATTTAGAGATGAGATTTCTTACACTTCAAAAGGACATTGAAAAGCCTGACAATAGCTGACCTGCTGGGAAGGCTTGTGGGGACACAGGCACACTCATCCACTGCAGAACTGGCATGCAAAATAGTACAGGCTCTACAAAGGGGATCTGGCAATAGCTGAACATCAAAGTATGAAACACGGGAACGAACAAAGAATCTGGGTGTACTGTATTTGAGCTGCACGTATGAACACGAGTTCATAATATTAAAAAAAATTCCAAGCATCTTTCATTAAGAAGCCTTAAAACAATAACACCCCATTATCAATGAGCACACCTGGTGCTCAGATCTTGGTTTGCAAATACCATTTCCACTCAAAGGAACTCAGGCTTCTTACGGACAACAGCTGACTCCTGGTCTAGGGCAGGAAGAGTACCAAGTGGGCCTGGAACATCTTTTGTGCCATAAAAAGCAAACAGTTACTCAAAAACTAACGGGTACATACCAACAGGAAACAGGAGCCACCTTGAGGGGCTCCCACTGGTAAGTTCTGGGACACTTTCAGCACCAGAAAGAGCTCACTGACAAGGAATCTAAGAGCTCAGAGTAATAATCGAACAGTGAAGAGGTTTGGGAGAGAAAGGTGTTGTCAAGAGATTATACCACTTGACAACTGTATTATCAGAATAAAATATCCTCTTTTTAAAGAAATACACACAGATTATCTCCTTTCTTAGAAAATACAGACTGTTCGAGAGTAAGCTGTATATACCACACACTAACCCCTCATTACTTCTGTCATTTCATATCTGTTTACCCCTTCATCTTTATATATGCAAAAAAATGACTGAATTGAGTTCATCAATAAAAATGGCAACTCTGGATACAAATAACAGGTAATTTAAAATATGTTCTCCTGTGGAATTGTTACAAAACCCACAAAGGCATTATTTTCTTAAAGCAGCGTATCCAACAGTAAAAACTATATAACTGTTACTCTATATTTCTATGATTCTTCATTTGCTCCTTTCAGTTGCAATACAGGTGGATCTTAGAAATTCAGGTCTCTAAATCAGGGATGAAACATTAAAGATAACCTTTCTGTGGTCTAATTCTAAACCGTATCATAAACATCAAAGGAATGTTTGTTAAGTCAGAGTATAATCACTTGTCTAATTTCTATCACTGTTTAAATGAGAAAACAAAATACTTGCTTTCTTTGTATTTCAGTTTTTTCTCTTATTTGATGAAGACAGCCCTTCCCAGGTCAGTTGAAACTTTCTAGTATTTTTGACGGTAAATCACCAACTATTATTTGTCACTTTCAACAACTAAAGGGTCAGAAATAAAAACTATCTAAAACATCTTTGCTTTCACCTTTTGATACTGATAACCAGGGACTTGATTATACCCAATATTTACTAGAGATCAAAGTTCTAAAAACTAGACAAGATTTTGCAATAACAGAGTTCTGATCTAATCGCACATTCAGACATGCGCTGGAAGTAAAATTCACATGTAAATTCACAAAATGTAATTATAGTCAAATAATTAAGCTCACATGTATCAGATTACAAAAAAGCTAAAGTTGATTTTGGAGACAGCACTAAAAAATCCCTATCCCGGGGTTCAAAGATCTAGATTTTGGTCTCACTGTAAGATCTGGGAAAACCACAGGTTCCAAGTTACAAAAAGAGGTCACTGGACCATTACTTCTTATGTCCCTTTGCAGCTCTGAAAATGTCATTATTCTAGGAGTTGGCAAGTAGCTCATGAAAATATATTTATTCTCAGTTACCAATAACCACTGAAAAACAGTTCTTATCTCCAGAGAGATCATGACACTTGATAACCTCTATCTAAAATGTGCCCAGGAGCACCTGGGTGGCTCAGTCAGGTAAGCATCTGAATTGAGTTTCAGCTCAGGTCATGATCTTAGGGTCCTGGGTTCAAGTCCCATATCAAGCCCCACGTTAGGCTTCCATGCTCAGCACAGAGTCTGCCTGTCCCTCTTTCTCTGCTCCTCCTCTCGCTCACACATGTTCTCTCTCTCTCAGGTAAGTAAATAAAACCATTAATAAATAAAATATGCCACAACTGAGATGTGTATGGGCATAAACCAAAGACATGACCAAACCAAAAAGTTAGGACTTAAAATACTTGTGACAAGACTGTCTCTGATTCTGAGTTTCGTTGTTGTTGTTAATGGCTTATTCTGGAGGGAGGGAAGGAGCAGGGAAGCCTTTCTTAAAACAGATGGAAGAAGTAACCACATTTTTCTTGGCCCAAATTGTAATAAAGATATCACCTAGAGATGCTGGTCATAAAAATGTTTTCTATCACTAAAGCCGAAGACATGAATGAATCAACCAGTAAGGGAAGCCAACTCAACTGGAAAGAATCAGCATGCATTCTAAAAAAAAAAAAGGTGTATTTGTGATTCCTGTATCTAGTCATTCCAGAAATTAACTGCCTGCACCACAATATTCTTTACGTGTTAGAGTGCTTCTCGGATTAAGTTTATATGGAGCAGTCAGAGCTCCTGCTGTGACCAACATCTTCTCGCTAACACTGTAATTGAGTTATAGCACCTGTTCTCACTCTTGAGTTTATAGACTGAAAAGAATTTTCAATAACAATATCTGCATTACTGTAATAATGAATATCTTAGATAGGATGTTTGCAAAAAATGACCATGATCGTTTCTGCCCAGTATCCTCACCTGTTGCTCTCCCACATGGACTGTGGGTCTGGCCATGTGACACACTTTGGCCATTGAAACAGCAAAAACCTTGTAAGCAGGGACTTGAGAAGTGCTTCCCCATCCTACTGCCACATAAAAAAAAGTGAGTGAGCCTGCTGGATGGCAAAATACCATGTGGCGTGAGGCCTCAGTCGACAGACTATCTTAGGTCTTCATGTGTCAGCCAGCCCCGGCCGCCATCACAGCAGCTGACACTAAGCCCGGGAAGGCAGCTGCGTTCCTCACTAGAGCACCAGTGCTGCAAAGGAAGACCACTAGGTTTGAAATGGTTTGTTACACAGTAAAAACTAACTGAGATGCTGTCTTTCTCTCTCTGTCCCTCACACATACATAGGGCTCTGTATCTACAAAAGGAGTTCTAGCCTTTGAGAACGCGAGTTCAAAGTCAACTAAGGTTTACTGAATACTTTCTAAGTTCCATGCTTTTGATGAGGTACTTTTGCGTGATATTGCCATCCAAGCTTCATGAACACCATGTAAATGAAGGAGGGAAGGAGGAGGACCTGTCCTTACTAGGCACACAAGTATTAGACAATGTACCATTTCACTTAGTCCTCAAATCTTTAGAGGTATGTATTATTACTTCCACCTTACAGATGAGAAATCTGCCTACGATTATGCAGCTAGTTACCAACAAGGATAGGACGTGAACCCTGATCATCAGATTTTAAGACTTGGGAGCTGCATCTCATACTGCAAATTCTCCAAAATCAAAATGAAAACTCTCCTGACATGTCAGAACTGCCACTAAATTGAGTGTAGAAAGAGTGGGGGAACGGAATTTTCCCAGGAACCTTATCTTTGAACTTTTCTTTTAGCGCTGCTAAGCTAGATGATCAAGTGTGCTGGACAACAGCCTGTCCGTACTGAAAAGCCTAAGAGAATCAGTCCAAGCTGATTAAAGGCAACACTGTCCCTGGGGCTTCAACTGGCTGGTGGGCTTTTTGTTTCAAAGTGAGCTGGGGTATTTTTTCAGATGTATCCCGGGAAAAGAAGACGTTCAGCTGAAAGATAATGCCAGAAACCTGAAGCCCAGGGGAGAATGGACTGAGCAGAAAAGTCAAACTTCCCAAACAGCCATCTCTTGCTCTGATTCTTTTATCTAACGCAGGAAATGCATGAATTCCTGTACTATGAATGACCCATTTTTCTTTGCAAGCAGCATTAGGCAAGCTCAATGGACAATCTGTCTAAGCTCACAGATCGGGGGTGAAGTCATAAGCAAATGTATTCCATATTCACTTTTCTCTGAAAAATGCTATATAAAAACAGAAGGACCCAACCACCCAATGTCCATCAGCTGAAGAATAGATAAATAAAATGCGGTATAGACACACAATGGAGTATTATTCCACGATGAAAAGGAATGAAGTACTCACACACAGTCACATGGGCTACAACACGGATGAACCCTAAAAGTATTATGCTAAGTGCAAAGAGCCAGTCACAAAACACCGTATATTCTATGTTCAGAATAGGCAAATCTGTAGAGACAAAAAGCAGGTTAGGACAGAAAGCAGGAGATGGCAAGTCACTGCTAATGCATATGGAGTTTCTTCTGGTAGTGACCAGAATTCTCTAAAGTTAGAGTGTCAGCAAAATAGGGTATTATCCATACAATGGAATTATTCAGTCACTACATGGACAAACCTTGAAAACATGAAGTGGAAGAAGCCAAACACCAAGGCCACATTCTGTATGATTCGAAAACATGCAAATCCACAGAGACAGAAAGCAGATGAATGGTCGCCTGGAGAGAGGGACATGGGGGTAACAAGAAGTGACTGCTACCAGGACTGTAGGTTTCAGGGAGTGTGAAGAAAATGTCTGGAATTTGACAGTGGCTATGGCTACACAACCTTGCTAATATACTAAAACTCCTCAGAACTGTATTACTTTAAAATGGTGAATTTTATGACAGGTGAATTACAGCTCACCTTTTTGTGAATTACATCTCAATTAAAAATACATTTATAAAAACCAGATTGCAGTGATGGTTCCACAACTCTGTAAACATACTAAAATGCATTGAATTGTATACTTTTAAAAAAAATTTTTTTATAAACATATAATGTATTATTAGCCCCAGGGGTGAACTGTATACTTTAAATGGGTCAATTTTACATGGTATGTGAGTTATAGATCAGTAATTCAATTTTTTTAAAAAAGAGGAAGGACCCCTTTCCTCTACAATCCACTTTGGTTTCTGGATTCACATATGCTATGGCACAATGCCAGGGTAGTCATAACTGGGAAAGAGCTTGACCAAAGACTGAAGCCCGTCTTTTCCTTTGGAGTGATCATCTGCTGGATGTTCAACTTTATGCCCTTTCATGTTTACACTCATTTTTATAAGACTGTCACTAAGTAAACCATAATGGTCACTACTCTGTCCTTAATGGCCACAATAATAACCCTTTTCTACCTTAGTTTTGTTTGAAGTTAGAACAGTAGGCAAAGCCTGCATTTTCTTCTGTTTCACCTATGAGCATCTGCAAGAAAAAACTCGAGTAATCCCTCAAATGTCTCCTTCTGGCCTGGAATTTTGTGCCTTATCAGAGGGTTGTCTGTCTTGATTTTTAATCTAACCTTTATTAGACTTTGTTTTTTGTGTGGTTTTTGTTTTTGTTTTTGTTACTGGGCATCTAAGTGCTTTCTGCATAGTAACTCATTTCATTACACAAGTGACTATCCAAGTTTCTATGTCTGGTCATAAATATTCCTTTGAATGTTCTTTGAAACCACTAAGAACTGCTGGAATCCTAAGTTATAGGATTCCCTGGAGGCCAACTAGAATAACTCTTCCAGTTAACCAATTTTGACAATTGCCTCTATGTAAATCGACAGGACTTCTGGGCTGTGGCGCTCACGTCTTTAAGTCTGGTGAGCTGCCACGTATGGATTCAAAGTGATCTAAATCCAAACTTCAAAGGGTTACTAACTAGAGCAATAGAGGCAGCATATCTAAAAAGATACAGAAGGTTGACAAGTAAAAATAAAAAGGGAAGACCAATTAGGAAATGTACTGCAAACATTTCCTAATTGGTCTTCTCTTTTCCAGCTTTTTCGAACTCCACATCATCCCACTGACTCTCCTAAATAACCACTTTGTTCTATCATTTCTGATAAAAATGTCTTTATATTACCCTATGACCAAGAGAATCAAGTTCAAACTTAGTGTGGCATTCAAGGTCCTTCCATAGCTGGTCAAAACCCACTTCAGCCAAACTGAGTATTTAATATATATGTTTATGTTCCTGACTTTGCACCTGCTAAAACCTCCCCCAGCCTTTCTGCACATCTAGGTCCTTGCTTTCCTTCTCACAAAACCTTTAACACTTGTCTGTACCACTTACCCAGCATTTAGCCTACAATTATATTACCTCCATATACAAAGATCCTATATTCCCAACCAAGTTATCATCATCAAATACTACTATGTAAAGCATCCAGAGTAATATCCCAGACAAATAAGGAATTACAATGACTAGTTACAGTGTAACAGACACTCCATAAATACTAGATCATGATAATGACAAATATCATCTTCCCCTTTAAACCTATTTTAACCTATTTTAAACCCCTTTAAACCTAACTCCTGGTCAGCAGCAAATGCCTCATTTGGTTTTTGTACACTCTACAGTAATGACGCAAGTGATTACCTAATAAATACTTTTTGTTTGGCATTACATATTTATTGTTAACAAATACAGATTCCAACTTGCTACTTTTTACAGGATAAACACTTGAGAATCATCTTTTTCTATGTAGAGCCATTTAAGTTGAACAAAATGCATCTCCAGGGGCACCTGGGTGGCTCAGTGGGTTAAAGCCTCTGTCTTCCGCTCAGGTCATGATCCCAGGGTCCTGGGATGGAGCCCCACATTGGGCTCTCTGCTCAGCAGGGAGCCTGCTTCCCCCCCCCCCCCGCTCTCTCTCTGCCTGCCTCTCTGCCTACTTGTGATCTCTGTCTGTCAAATAAATAAATAAAATCTTTAAAAATAAAAAATGGATCTCCATTCCTTTGCTGAACAAGAACAAGCAGGTCAGAACAGCTTAGAGCACCAGAGAAATATATTCCCTTAACCAGTCACAACTGATTTGTCTGCCTCTTAGGCATAAGAGCCAAAGCACATCTTTTAGGACTCATTTTCCCTTGTTCTTCTTTACTTTCATGCTACTGCTCTCTGTCTTGGAAAATACAGTTCCCCCACGGCTATTCTTGGCTCTCCTTTCACCAATTTAACTATAATGTAGCACCTTATCTTCCCAAAAATATAGGCCTTGAGCCCTTCGCCCAAGTCACACTGAGATTTGCTACTTTCATATCCTAATATGTGGTCTGGCAGGGTGTTTCGAATGAATTTTCAGGCACCACGTGTCTGTGCTTTTTGGCTCATCCCAAAAGAATCAAGAATGTTAATGGTTTCCAACGATAAAATTGAGCCCCAGCATCTGGACACAATTAGGAAAACTGCACAAACAATTAGAATTTAGTCTCCACTCTGGCAAGATAACCTTGAACTATTTGTGCAATTGTGAGAAAAGTCTAAGGGCCAAGACCCCACTCTTCTCCTGTAAATCCCACCCAGCAGAAAGCCGCTGATAAATGCACGGTGAACTGCAGCGATTATCTTTCAGGGAGAGAAAAAAATCCAGGCAGTAAGAAATGCCACAGTATTAAGATAACAGTTTGAAACTTAACAAAGGAAGGCTCAGGTGGATCCAAAGTCTAGCCTTCTTTAAAATCGGACATCTTGTATTTTGAGCTACTTAACAGATTCTCAAAACACCTATATCTTATTGCCAAGAAATGTGAAACACACGCACACACACAAACACCCACTCACTTGCTCTCATCGCAGCACATTTCTAAACCATTACTGAAACTGACAGGTAACTGTCCTTTAGTTCGACCATTTTCTTTTTCTTTTATTTTTTTTAAGATTTGATTTATTTATTTGCCAGAGAGAAAGAGGGAGAGAGGGGGTTCGTACAAGCAGGGGGAACGGCGGGCAGAGGGAGAAGCAGGCTCCCCACTGAGCAAGTAGCCTGATGTGGGCCTTGATCCCAGGGCTCCATGATCATCCCCAAGCTGAAGGCAGACACTTTAACCAACTGAGCCACCCAGGCATACCAGTTCAACCACTCTCATGCAAGTTGCACAGGCAAAGAGGCAGCACTTACAAAACACAATTAGAATGAAGTATGAAAACATAAAAATACATAAAAACATAACTAGCAAGAGAAAACGAATTAGGATGAGAAAAGCACCTTTGGTTGAAGGAACATGTAGGCCCAATTAAAAAGCCACTGCCATTCATTAAAATACCCATGAACTTATATTACTTACCATTTTCAAGCATTTACAGGCTCAGTATTTTATATACGTTAATTCATATCATCTTAACAGCACTACAAAGTAGGAACTTTTACGGCCCATTTTTTCAGGCAAGGAAACTGAGGCTCAAAGAAAAGGAAGTAACATGCCAAAGCAGAACAAAGTTGTTTATAAGATTCTGAGCAAGTTTCTTTTTTTTTTTTTTTTTAAGATTTTATTTATTTATTTGGCAGAGATAGAGCAAGACACAGCGAGAGAGGGAACAAAAGCAGGAGGAGTGGCAAAGGGAGAAGCAGGCTTCCCACTGAGCAGGGATCCCAATACAGGGCTCAATCCCAGGAACCTGGAATCATGACTTGAGCCGAAGGCAGACGCTTAATGACTGAGCCACCCAGGAGCCCCAAGATTCTGAGCAAGTTTCAGAGCAAAGATTCTGACTCCAAAAATCAATGTTCTTCCCATGATCCCTTTTACTTTCTCCTACCCTTATTAAGAGATACATTTCTAACAAAATGAACTGTTTTACGTTTTAACTTTGATATGTGTAACTATACCAATGCATGTGAAACTCTCAGACACTGCTGTGAGTGGCAAAGACACACACGGACACTTAATATTCTCCGGCGACAGTTTTAAACATCCTGAGGAGATCAGAAACTGGGACACTAAGGCTACTGTGGTAAAAGAAGGGTTAAAATACCTGCAGTACTTATGTCCTATTTACCATCCTTGCAAAATGCTATCACTGGAGTCAGGGAGAATGAGACCAAGAACACACAAGGGACACAGCGTTTTAACGATCCCCTCCAAACAACTGCAGGTGTTAAGAAAATAGGCTTTGAGTCAAGAATTTCCATCTTCTGCAGCACTGAAAGTAGTATCTGATGGATGGTGTTGAAATAAAATCATTTCAACAGGAGCCTGGGCTTTGGTTTTGACATGAGGAAACTTATGGCTACAATAGGGGCCTTCATGAGACTTAGGAATTTCTGGAGAACTACAAATACACAGTATTTTCACCACATAATACTATCACAGGAATTTGCCCAAACTGCGCTCCTGAGTTGTCCTAACATAAGTATGCCACTCGCTTTAATATTCTATTTCCAAGAGATTAATTTGGCCATTGCTCTAGAATAAGAATTGGAAATTTCTCAATGGTGTGCAAGTTTTAAATAGAAATCACCCACTTACTCCCTTTCACGGAGTCTAATTTAAAAGGCTTAAGTCAGAACTTGGACACTGGAAGATGAAAGTTTCTTTTTTTAAGATTTTATTTATTTATTTTGACAAAGAGAGAGCATGTGCACATGTGCATGTGCAGGCTGGGGGAGGGACAGAGGGGGAGGGAGAAGCAGGCTCCCCACTGAGCAAGGAGCCCAATATGGGACTGGATCCCAGGACCCTGGGATCATGACCAAAGCTGAAGACAGATGCTTAACCAACTAACTGACCCAGGTGTCCCTGGAAGACGGAAAGATTGATGCCACGGATTCAACCCTTTTAAACTAGAATGCCCACTGCCACCTCTACTATTCAACACTGTACTGGAGGTCTTGGTAAGAAAGAAAAATATATAAGGATCAAAAGAAAGTAGTAAGATTGACTTCTGTAGAGTCAATATGGAACAGATTAGGTGAAAACTAAAGAGGCAACAAAACTACAAGTTGCCATTATTAATATGCTTTGATACAAAAGTAACGTTCCCCAAGTCAGCTCTGTACCAGAATTTTAAGTTTTATTTAAAATTTTTATTTAATTCCTTGGTTAGCCATTTTAGCTGATGATGAGTGCAAAACTACATCCACGGCACTGTGGTGCAGAAAGAAAGTGTCAGTTTGGTGAAGGTCTACTGAGAAATCCGGGAAGAGAGAGGAAAAGTTTAAACTATTTTGAGACGTTTTGGCAGACTTCAGTTTTATTTGAACTTCGCCAAGTATGAGGTATCCAATTTCCTACCTAAATAAAATAAAGACACTGTCCTAGTGTTGCTGCACTTACTTAAAATAGATTTTAAAATAAATAAACGACAGTCTTGAGGGAGAATAAAGCCTACTACAGAAAGGGGATTTGTGAACGTAGGTGGGGGCAGGGGGTGGGGGACAAGGGGAACACACCATTCTAACCATGACCTGTTACAGAGCTCCCTCTGCTGGTCCAGAGAAAGAACAACAATCCTTTCACTGACCTACAACCTCTCCTGTGAGTTCAGATCTTTGGAGCAAAGTTCTTGTCTTCAGATCTTTGGGGCAAAGTTCCTGTATAGCTCTTACCAAAAACAAAAACAAAAACAAAAAACCCCACACTTAAGTACACAAATAGAAGACATCTTCCCAAATCCCCAAACTGATATTTTATCCAGACACAAGTTTTCAAAGTACTGCACGCAGACCGCGTTCCACGGTTCTTAGAAGTTCCCGAGGTCTCTTGTTAAGACGGCCGGGTTTCACCCCTCTAGCTGCAAATGGATTATTTCTTGGAGATTCAGATATACACAACCACAGCTTGCTCCCTGACACAGAATCCACTGTTAAGCCTACTATCACAGGCAGGCTCCCTTGGAGAACCACCTGTCCTTCGCTACTGGAACTGCTGGGGAAACTTGTAGAGTGGCCAGTTATTCACACAACCAGCAAAGCAGAGGTACATTCCTGCAGGCTGGAGCTCACCAACATATAATCTGTAACATGAGCCTCAACCACTTAATAAAAAGGCTCTGCCAAAGTGGAAATATAACATAATAAGCTTTGAAATCAAACATTATCTGGCTTGAAGCCGCCGCTCTTCTGTTACTCACTGTGTGATCACGAGCAAGTTACTTAATCTCTTCGCAATTTCATTTCTGCTGCTATAAAATGGGAGGTGGCTATATTTACCCCACAGCATGATACTAATGATTAATACGGGAAACGCTGCAAAGGATTAAGCACAATGCCTGATACATATTAAGGGCTTAATCATTAATGGCTATTAACGGTTATAATGCTTATCTTCCTGAGTAGAATAGACAAAGAGTTTATATATAATACATAATTGGTTCTAGGAAAAAGAAAAAGATTGCCTCTGGAATCTCCTCAGAAGCCAGGCCCCGTCTGAATCATGAATTTTGATGAGCTTTGTATTAGCTCTAATGACCACTCATTTAAGAGTGGGCTTCCAAACAAACTAGAAGTTCAGCAGAAGGAAAGGAGCACAGACTCTAGATTTCAGATTACCAGCACTGGCACTTACTTGCCATGTGACCACGAGCAAATAACAATCTCTCTATCAAGTCTTCCCCAGTGGAGAAAGTAGAGACCTAGCCTCACTATAGACAGTCCAAGATGACTGAATGGGCGGAAGCACTAGAGGCCCCCTGCTTCTCTAAACACTCGAAAATTCAAGGCTTAACAAAACAGAAACATTGTAGTGCTCAAAACGAGAACAGGAAACTCTACAAATGGCAAAAGCAACAGAGGAACCCAAAGCACTGAAGTGAATGGCCCTCTGGGAAAACCAAACCAAAGAGACTAGTTTTAAGCCTGATGTGGGAACAGGAACCGGGATAAAGACAGGAGCCAACACACGTCTATAAAAAGGAAGCTAGAACTCAATTCCTAGCACAAAGAAAGAAGCCAGGACAAACTACTCACAAGCTCAAGGACATGGCTTAAGAATGGCTTCTGCCTGTGTAAGGGGTGGAAGAGTCAACTTCTAGAAATGTAATTCCCCTCGCTGTACCACAAGCACACTACAGAAATGAGAAATAATCTAAGACTCCTGGAATGAAAGACCCCTTAGGGCCCCAAAGGGACACCCAAGCAACTCAAGGAACATAAGAGACCTCCGAAGAAGATACTTCCCAATGAAGATAAGCCCACAAACAAAAATCACAAAGTGTAAGAAGAAATCTAACAGCATGAGAAATAGCAGACACAATAAACAGCAGAAATTAGACCCAAGAAACTCAGGATAATAGACTGATCTAAAAAATACCTTATGAGCACCCGGGTGCCTTAAGTCAGTTAAGTGTCCATCTCTTCGTTCCAGCTCAGGTCATGATCCTGAGGTTGTGGATCAAGCCCCACGTGGTGGGTGGGGGGAGTTAAAAGGGCTTGCTGAGCTGAGCACTGAGCCTGCTTGGGATTCTCTCTTATCTATCCCTCTGCCCCCCATCCTCACCCCCGTTCTCTGTTCTCTCTCTCTCTCAAAAAATATTAATTTAAAAAATAAACTTAAAATAATATTCAAAGAGATAAAGGAATAACATTTGTAACATAAGACTAGAACACTACAAAAGAAAACCAGATGTAAAAATAACTAATTAGGGGCACCTGGGTGGCTCAGTGGGTTAAAGCCTCTGCCTTCGGCTCAGGTCATGATCCCGGGGTCCTGGGATCGATCCCCGCATGGGGGGGGGGGGGAGTCTCTGCTCAGCGGGGAGCCTGCTTCCTCCTCTCTCTCTGCCTGCTTCTCTACCTTTTTGTGATCTCTGTCTGTCAAATAAATGAATAAAATCCTTTAAAAAAATTAAAAAATATGGGGCGCCTGGGTAGCTTAGTGGTTGAGGCCTCTGCCTTCGGCTCGGGTCATGATCTCAGGGTCCTAGGGTCCTGGGGTCCTGGGATCGAGCCCCGAATTGGGCTCTCTGCTCAGCGGGGAATCTGCTTGCCCCTCTCTCTCTGCCTGCCTCTCTACCTACTTGTGATCTCTCTCTGTGTGTCAAAAAAGTAAATAAAATCTTTAAAAAAATAAAAAATTTTAAAAAATTTAAAAATAAAAATAACTAATTAAAACTTCTAGGAAGCAGGGCACCCTGGGTCGCTCAGTCAACTAAGCATCTGCCTTTGGCTTAGGTCATGATTCCAGGGTTCTGGGGTCAAGCCCCGACATTGGGCTCACTGCTCAGCAGGGAGCCTGCTTCTCCCTCTGCCCCTCCCCTGCTTGGGCTTGTTCTCTCTCTCTCAAATAAATAAATAAAATATTAAAGAAAAACAAAAACCTTCTAGGAAGCAAAAAATTTTTCTATGAAATAAACTCTATGTCTGGGTCAAACTGTTGATTTGATGAGGCTAAAAAAGGAATGATAGAATTAGAAATAAATCCAGAGAAAACACCCAGAAAGTGGCACAGAGACTTAAAACATGGGAAATAAAAAGAAGTGGATACAAAGGGAGAAACCAAGTCCTCTCATAGCTATTCTCCTGACAGAATGTAAAGTGGTACAAACTTCGGAGGGCAATACAGCAGCGTCACAATGTGACGCAATTACACATGAAACTACTCAAATACTTCTGAAAACTTTGTCAGGAAAAGCAACATTTATGTAAGAAGACCCCCCTGGTGAAAAATTATGAACAACCAAAATGTCTAGCAACAGATAAATGATTTAAAAACCTTGTTAAGTGTGATAAATATAAAAAAAGGGTTTTGTAGCACCTTGGAAAATGCATACACTTACTGAACGGAAAAAAATCAGAAAATAGAGTATCTAGGCAAATTATTACCGCATAGGAATCATATAGGTGCACAGTCAAAAACAGGCATTCTTTATTGGAGTGAAAGGGTAAACTACTCTAATAGTCGATTCATACTGCTATAATAATGTTGGTATAATAATTTTTAATATAGTAAATGAGAATAGGAGCAAATTAAATTAACTTTTCAAAGACAAGGAATAAGTTTTTACAAAGATCTGTAAAATATAGTCAATTGTCAAAAACTGTACCAAAAATTTCAGAAAAGTGTCTGACCTAGATGTCTTACACAAATTATGTATGTGAGCCTTCCAATTTTCTTGTTACTGTTTCTTTAAAACTAGAAAGGAAAATGAGGTTCTCTGAAACTAATGCAAACAGCTATAGGGATAGGTCTTTTTTGTTGAGTTTATCAAGGGTAATAGTTACAATTTTCGAGAATTAAACATTTCACAGGTCAAAGAAGACTCTAGATGAAAGCCTATTTATTTTCACAAATTTCAACTTCTAGAAACTTCAGTTCTATATTAGTCATGAGTTATACAATCCTTATAGATGTGTGGACTATTTGTGCTCTAAGAGAAAAGGAAAGTACATAAATTTAATAATTCTTTAATTTTACTGACTAAAGCACGGAGGCCTGTACAAGGAAAGTGACTTCTCCAAAACAACACAGAGAGCTAGCCTCTGAGCCAACCTTGGTCAGACAGTCTTTAAATGTTTAAAACTAATTCTGAAGAAATGGTATGATCTCTGAGATTTGCTTTAAATTAATTGAGTTTATTTTCTTTGGGGGAGCCTGAGGTATGACGGGCAGTGAGTTAATCAGGTTTGAAACTGGATGATAGGTCCACTGGGGTCAGTCATGGTATTATTCTGTGCAATTATGCACATTTTAATTTCTCATGATGAAAAAGTTTAAATAATATCTAAAATAGTAAGTGGTTGAGATCTCAAAATAAGTGGCAAATCTGTCAAACCTGTGGCCCAAAACCAGAATTACCAGACGTGTAGCAGATGACTGGTGACCTGAGTTTATTTAATGTCATTCAGCTGTGATTGCTGAGGTTTTTAAACGGTTTTCCATCATGACTGTAATAAAAGATGCATGTTTCTCATTAGACACGCGAAACTACCCAAGCTCAGAAATTGAACAAACAACCCACTGAATGAATTAGCACTTTAAATACATTTGGAAAATTACATTTGGAACAAAATTAATTCTTTAAATTAAAAAAAGGGCAGATTTTCCATAACATGCGCATGCACAACAGATGTTAATGAACCCGCCTCGCTACACTACACAGTGATTAAAATCATCTGTATGATTAAAGCCCTTAAAACAAGTAGAAGATAAAGCACTCAGAGACAATGAAAAGACTAGAGGTCAGCACCTCTCCTTACTGCAAAACCTTCCTAACAAAGCACACTGGCTACTTAAAAACAAAACAAAAAACACTAAATTTAGTAAACAGCATTCACTTGATTATTTATGTAACAGACAACACATTTCTAGAGTGCTTCGATCTGGAGAGTAGGGAATGAAACATATCCAAGAACTCTGAATGAGGTAAGAATTTAAAGGGACTAGCAGGAGGACAATGCTTTTATAAACTCTTATAAATATCCATTTTTTTAAGGTTGCCTCATGCCCATGCCCCCTCTCTCTGTGAAGTTAATAAATAAAATCTAAAAAATAAAATAAAGGGCATCTGGGTGACTCAGTCAGTTAAGCAGTTGCCTTCGGCTCAGGTCATGATCCCAGGGACCTGGGATTGAGCCCTGCATCGGGCTCCCTGCTCGGTAGGGAGCCTGCTTCTCCCACTCCCTCTGCCTACGTGTGCTCTCTCTCTGTCAAATAAATAAATAAAATTTTAAAAAATAAATAAATAGTAAAATATAAAATAAAATATATATAATCCTACTACCGATAACTACTTTTAATTACTGATTTGTTTACCTCCAACCTTTTGGGGTTTTCTTTCAATCTTTTTTCTATGTATACATTATGTGTAATTTATCTTCTAACTTTTATAAAATTTTTATAAAACTGCTATAATTTTGCTTCTTTCTTTCCTCACTTAACAATATATCATAAGTACTTCCCTAACTCACTAAATACTTTCCCCCAGGGGGCACCTGGGTAGCTCAGTGGGTTAAAGTCTCTGCCTTCAGCGCAGGTCATGATCTCAGGGTCCTGGGATTGAGCCCCGAATTGGGGGGGAGGGGGGTCTCTGCTCAGCGGGGAGCCTGCTTCCTCCTCTCTCTCTGCCTGCCTCTCTACCTGCTTGTGATCTCTGTCAAATAAATAAATAAAATCTTTGAAAAAAATAATTTCCCCCCAAAACAGGATTTTTATTATTTCTGTATGGTATAAGAGTCCCACTTAAGGATGTACCATAAATTTATTTGACCAACCATCTGCTACTAAACATTTAAATTAATCCAGATTTTTCTTTTTTTACAATTATAAGTAACATGTTTGGAAAAATTCTTGAATATAATTTGTCTCAATCTTTGATTATTTTCTTGGACCCGATTCCTAGAAGTGGAATGTACCGGGTCCAAGGTCTGAACCTTTTAAACTCTTGATGCATACCGCATTCCAGAAAAGTTATACCAATTTACACATCCATCACCACTACTACTACTCTCCCACCACCTGTATCCTTCTGACCAGAATCCAAACACAGATGATGAGCCCTGGCCCCTCAAGAGAAAAAGGAAAAAAAGAAAACCCTTTCTCTTCATAAACAAAGGGCTGATTATAAATACACAGACCTGAAAGGTGAAAAGCAGAGGGTGCTGCCTAGGGCCCAGAGCCTAGATCTGCTCACTCAGGTCACAAGAAAGCAGCCACAGGCCCCTTGCACTGGTCCACCCTCCTCTCGCCCGCTGCGACTGTGGGTACACCGCTTCCTCTGCTGGAACACCTCCGCCTGCCCTACTCACTGCCAACCCTCCCGCTTTTCCTCCAGAATTCTTCAGTAATCCCCAATGCAGACTGAATACTTTTCCACTCTGCTTTGACAAGCGCCTAGATTACCTCTATTTTAGAACTTGTTTAACACGCTAAAGTGTAATTAATCAATGGTCTGCCCACTACACGAAGACAATGAGTTCCTTTGGGGAAAGGACTGTTTCTTCAGCACCTGGCAAAGTCCCTGGGAGACAGCACTGAAGAAAAATTCATAAATGAGTTCATCCCAAAGCAGGGAGTCTAGAGCAGGGGTTAGAGAACTTTTTCTGTAAAGAACCAGAGAACAAACATTTCAGGCTTTGCGGGCCACACGGTCTCTGTCACAAGCACTCACTCTGCTTCAGTGGCACAAAAGCAGTCACAGACAATATGTAAATGAATGGACACGGCTATGTTCTGATAAAAGTTTACTGCCAAAACCAGGTGGCGGGCTGGATTTGGCCTGTGAACCACAGGTTGCTGCTCCCTGGTTTAAAGGAAGGACCTTTAAACTTTAAAAAGTCAGGGAGGAAAGATAATGAAAAGATCATAAAGACTTAAGGCTATGAAAGGCTCAGGCTCAAATGTGCGTCCAGAACTCAATTATTTCCATTTGTATTCCAAATTCCTTTCCTCTGTGAGTTGGTCTGTGATGCAGAGTAAGGAACGGGGAACCAGAGAAGATCAGAGGAGATGACAGCAGCCGGAGATGGGAGCCAAGCCCTAGTGTCGGGCCGCGGCCACAGGCCAAAAAGGATGAGCAGGCTAAGAAGTGCAGCAGAGATTCAACCAGAAGGGACGCGACTGGACTTTCAAAGCTGGACAGTCATCCTAACTACTGACTATCAGAAAACAGAAAATGGACTGAAGACATCTACAGTAAATAGTTCAGAGTCTCAACACACTTTGAATTATGCATCAGAACAATAGACGGGCTTGCCTCCGCGGAGCGAAGGAGGAGAAAAGCACAACGTTCAACGAGAGGGGGCCGTTCTGGTTCCAAAGAAGGTCCTTCCCCGCTGCTGATGCCTTCCTGCCTCTGCTGTCTCAGGCCAACTCTCCTCTCCTGCACTCCGCCCTGCCCTCACCCTGCACAACCAGAAAATGACTCCAGCCTGAGCCCGTGTGGACCACAAGAGCCTGTTTTCTCTGCAATGTGCAGGGGTTGTCTGAGGAGAGAGTACATTTAAGCAGAGCCTTACTTTTCATGGTCCCTTCCTCTTCCTCATCCTCTGCGTTGATCACCATGGTGCCCAGCTGCGATGGCAATGTGTCCCCATGCTCGATCATAGTGCTGGCTCCGTCACTCGCGGCGCTGGCTACCCGGACAGTACCCATCTCATCACCTGCTGCTCGAACCATCGTGCCGGAGTCCATCTCATCCTCCTCCTGTGAGAGGGCAAAACTTCAAGTCAGGCCCGACTGGATCGAAAGGCCTGGGTCCTTGGAATTACTATCATTGATCTCAGTGCAAGCATTTCAGGATTTGATGCCAACTGGGGTGCTAGACCCATACCTTTGAGAAGTGAGAGCACTCTTACTTAACCAAAGAAGATCATAAAGTCAGCCAGGCAAGAGTGGCATATCTAACCCGGGAGGGAGGACCCTCTCCCTCTCCCCTTCCTCTCTCCTTCATAAGAGTTTCACAACAGAGTGGTGCCTGGCTGGCTCAGTCAGAGGAGCCCACGGCTCTTGATCTCAGGGTCATGAGTGTAGCCCCTGTGAGTACAGCCATTTTTTTTTTAAAGATTTTACCCATTAATTTGATAGAAGACACAAGCAGGGGGAGCAGCAGAGGGAGAGGGAGAAGCAGTCTCCCCGCCAAGCAGGGAGCCCGATGCGGAACTCGATCCCAGAACTCCGGGATCACGACCCGAGCCGAAGGTAGAAGCTCAACCATTTGAGCCACCCAGGCAACCCTGGGTTTGTTTTTTTTTAAATAGTTTTACAACAGGGGCGCCTGGGTGGTTCAGTGGGTTAAAGCCTCTTCCTTCGGCTCAGGTCATGGTCTCAGGGTCCTGGGATCGAGCCCCACATCGGGCTCTCTGCTCAGTGGGAAGCCTGCCTCCTCCTCTCTCTCTCTCTGCCTACTTGTGATCTCTGTCTGTCAAATAAATAAATAAAATCTTTTTTAAAAAAATAGTTTTACAACATAGAGGTACACACCCTTGGAATCTCAGGCTTATGAGGGAGTCTGCAAGTATAAAATGTACATTTTAGTACTGATCCTTGATTCCCCCAAAGGGCATGAAAAACCAAGTTTCAGACCTGAACATTTGCTTTTCCAAATTTAAAAAAAAATGAGAAAAAAAAAAGGTAAATGGAAGAAATGATAAGGGGGCCAGAGAGTAAAATTTGGAAGTGTCTTAGGAAGCACTGTGAGAATGAGCACGGCCTCAGCAAGCCCTTAGCAGTGTCCCGGGCAGGCCATAATCTTGCAAGGAACATCCCCAGCCCCAGGCCGACCTGTTACCCCCACTCATCTCCCCTGAGCCGGCAATCAGGAAATAACACGCACGAATGCCCGAGGCCCACAGCGGGGCCTGCCACTCACGGAGTTCTCGTCGTCGTCCTGGTCCACCTCCCGCTGCTGGGCTTCCTGGCGTTTCAGCTTCACATCCATGGCCTCGTTAATTAGGTCCCGCAGGATGGACACCCCCTTGGCGCTCTTGACGAACGGGTGCTTCAATGAGAAAGACGACGACACTGGAGATGGTATCGAGGACACCAGTGCCCACCCAGCGCCTGGCGCACTGGAGGGACTGGATACCATCTGCTCAGTCCACAAATCTCTTCTTTCTCTTTCTGTTTTGGGTGAGCGCCATGTGCCACACTCACTTTATAACTCTGACCAGACGCACATTCGGGCTTTGCCCATCTTTTTCAGCCTGGCTGCCAAAGTCTCCTCTGTTTCTCACTGCCGAATCTAGAAATTCTCAACAGGGTGGTATCGCCCCCTAGAGGAAGTCTGCTAAACATGCTGGGAGCTGGTAGTGGTCACCGTGTTTGAAGAACATTGAGGGCATGTCAGGGGAGCCAGGGACAGCAGCAAGCCTTCAAGGTGTGGAACGGTCCCACATGACAGTGAACTGTGGCACATTCTGTGCATCTTTCAAATTCGCAGAGTATAGATATGCTTCAGTACATATTTTTTTCAACAGATAAGCAAAAAGTCCAGTAATCTAAGAGGTGATTTTAGAGGGTCAGGCTTAAATGTCATAAAGATATTGTTTAAATAACACCGAAAAATTTACTCACCCTGCTTATTCTTCCTATACAATGTGCTACCTAGCACTGCCAACTACAAATTTAGGTAAATAAAAAGGGTTTTAGTGCAAAATTGTAGTTACTGCAGAAATACTAAAACTGGTCACAAATATATAAGAGATGTAGACCCAAATATCAATCAGCGAAGACACTAGAAACACAGGGATAGTGTGGAATGATGAAATAAATAATAAATATATAAATAATAAAAATAATGGAATGTAAATGAATACAAAAAATGCTTGAATTTTTTAATATTAATACCACTGTACATTTTTGTTATTTGTGTTGGTAGTACAATAAGAAATTCACACAGTTGGGAAGTTACGTCTGGAATTTCTTTTGCGGTCTTCCCAACTGATTCTGACATTTTCCCCCCAGTGTTTCTCTTTGCAACCTGTTCTCTATTTCCCAGCACCCACCAGAGGAAATATGGTCTCTAAGGTCTCTGTAAGTACTCAGGAGATTAGAAGTATGCCCCAGCACATGGTGGGACTGCAAAAGAGATTTATTTTCCATAAAACTTCATCAGTAACCCCTCCTGGCAGGAAAGGACTCTGTCAATACACTTAGAAATAAGACCAACCCAGGCTCATTTGCAAGAATATCGTATTTCCTTGTTCTCTCTTGGAAAATCTGTAAGATCATTTCCCTCCTCTTATCACATACAAATAAGCCTGGTGTGTTATTATTTAACATCACTTCTATGCCAGTGTCCATCCACTTTCTGTCCTATACTGCTTGAATGGAATGGTTTCTGTTCTTACTGTTTTTAACTCTAAACTCATTTATGGTTCTACGTAGAGGTATATAGCTACCTCATTATGTCTGCAAGTTGAGTCAAGCTAGAGCCCCTCTCTCTATACTGACACACACTTTATTATAAATCTTTATGCCTTCATTATGTCATACACATTATACTCTTTTTAAATTATGGCCATAAACAGATCTTATTGTCTAAGAATTTCAATCCAGAACAGCAGTGAGAGTATTACAAATATACATACTAGTTAAAAAGGGGGGCACTGGGTCTGACATGGCTGAAAACCATTGGCCTAGCCCAGTAACAACCACAGATGCTTGTCAAATCCACAACATACTACTTTTACTATGTGTGAAACATTATGTAAGGTTACACTATTATATCACTTAAACTTCACGACATATGAAGGTACTTGGTCTCTAATTATAGATAAGAAAACTAAAACAACAGAGAGGTTGTGTTATTTGCCCAAAGTCACGAAGTTAATAAACAGGAGGCCAGGATTCAAACCTGGACAGTATGACTCCTGAATCCAACCTCCTAACCACTGAGCAGACCGCCTACATACCCCTCCCATCCTTCCAGGCCCATGCACCGAGGTTCCCTGCTCCAGGACAGCGGTCCCAGTACCACCTGCCCAAAGCGGCCTCCTCCCATTATGCACTACAAGAGCACCTACCACTAATCTCAATTCCTCATCAGAACTGGATAGAGTTGTGGGCGCTCCTGCTTTGGAACCAAGAAGACCTAGGTTCTAGTCTTTGCTCTGCTGTTTCTCAGCTGATTGACTCTAAATGAGTTAACCTTTCTAAGCTTCCATTTTTTTCCCCTATAAAACTGCAGTAATAACCATCCCTCCCAGGGTGTCTGTGATGACTAAATGGCACCCAGCACACAGCAGGTGCTCACTAAATGTCAGTTCCCAATCTCTGATCCCACAGAGCCCTCCATTTTCTTGCATTATCGTCTTGTTCAGTGATTTAATATTCTTTTCTACTCAGAGTCAAAGCTCCCTAGAGGCAGAAAATGTCTTCTACTTCTTTACCATCTCCCTACAGGTGGGTTGCCAGCATGTTTTGGCCAGTATGTGAATGAAACAGGCAGCATCCTGGGGAGATTCATACCTGTAGGAGTTGAGTGGCCGTGGCTCTCTGCTCAGGGCTCTTTACAAGACACTGCTTCACAAAATCCATGAAATTATCAGACCACAGTTCTGGCTTTCGAAACGTGGGGGGAGGGTTGGTGGGAATCATGAAGATCGCCTAGTTAAAAAGAAATTTGTGGGGAGGGTAAAATAAAAGTGATGCACCAAAGAACACACAAGAGATACCTTTGAAGTTTAAAAAAATTATTTTCCTCTTATCCACTGATCAGCCCACCCAAATGCCAACAAAAGTCTTAAGTATCTCACAGTAGAAAGTATGACAATTAGAGAAGTTGTTAGAGTTCTCTTTCTCCTTCTTTCATATGTATTTTTGTTCCCTCAACCTCACAGTATCTAGCAAGTTTATTTTGGTTTTTGCTAACCACAGTACACTGCCTTCAAAGTGAAAAGGCAAGACCCGAGAGCACTGACAGCCTGAAGATCATCTCAGCCCCACAGTGGTCAAATTTCCCTCCCCATAAGAGTCACCATCACCACTAGATGTGAGCAGTGAATGGGAGGAGATCATAAACAGGAAAGTCCCTCAAATCACAACAGATTCATTAACGTCCAGGCGGAGGCAATTTAATGTATTTGAAAAAAACAAAAACAAAAACCAGAACACCACAATGCAGTTAAATTCTTCTATTTCAAAAAATTAAAACTATCATTTACTGTCCAATAAAAGAAGAGGTAAATTAAAAAAAAAAAAAAAAAAAAAAAGCTCTGTAATAAGCAGCTTAAACTATATTCTTTAAATCTACTAATAAATCCTCCCACACCCTTCCCCATTTCTGCCCCCCAAAAAGAGGGGACTTATCTTTGAGCACATAAATACTTTTTTAAAAAGTGTTAAGCCTTTTAATGGAAGAACTAATTAATAAAAGCGGAGGAGCTGGGCTGGGAGGTATGGAGGACTATGCAGACACCGAGGAAGGAAGGGCCGAGGCTTTTTAACAGTGCTGTGATGAGAGGTCTGGGGTGGGTACAGTTCACAAGCCCCTTAGGGTGTCACAGTGATAGCTTCAGTGGAGACTGGACTGATGGGCCCTCACTATTCTGGAAATCCATGGAGGCTGCAAAGTACAAAGCTTCCAGACGAGGAGAGTCTAGAGAATCTAGGAAGCAGAACCTACCCATGTAAATACCTCTGAGGGCAAGGCAGGAAAAAGATAACAAACAAATCGGGCTGGGTTGTTAGTGACATGAGTTCAAGAAAATAGTTTGCTTTCCTCTTAACACTGGCATGAGAAAAACAGTACAGAAAACACTGTGATAAGTGACAAGGGATACTTGGTGATTGGGGAATCTTGGAGACTGATAAAATGGAAAGCCAGTGCCCTGTATAAAGGAGGGGACCACTGCCCAGCTCCAGTTAATGTTATGTTAAAATGTGAGCACCTAAATTATTAAAAATATATAGATTGCACAAGCCAAAACAAGCATTTCTGTGCCCTGTGTCCTGTCAGATGGCTAGCAACACCCAACCCCTGACATGGAGGTGGTAGATCACACTTGAATTGAACAGTGACAACAACTAGGAGTCTAGACTGACACTTACCGATCATATACAATTAATTTATTTGCTGTTTGGTACCTAAATCAAGTAAGTCACCAGCTTTCTAATGACCACCAGGAGCTAACCACTCTACTGGTTTCCTTACCCTCATTGGATGGATATCGGCATACGGCGGCTTTCCCTCAGCCATTTCTATGGCAGTTATTCCCAATGACCAGATATCCGCTACACAGTTGTATCCAATTTCCTGAATCACTTCTGGAGCCATCCAAAATGGTGTTCCTATCACTGTGTTTCTTTTGGCCATGGTATCCTAAAACAGAGAAAAGTAAAGATCAACACTAAGCATTAAAACTAGTGAGGAAAAGAGACTTTTCCAACAATAAGAAGCATCTTATACTTGGGAATACATATAAAGACCACAGTCAATGCACAACTGAGCAGGTCACAAAAGAAATTCAAATGACCTAAAAACGTAAAAGACTCTCAATTCTTAAAACACACACATTAAAAAACCTGCAAAAAATAACAAACACTAAAATGAGGTTGACAAAAACTTAAAAGGTTAATAATAACGAGTGCTAACAACAGCACAGAAAGTCAGGCACTGGAATAACGTTACTAGAGTATAAATTGGTACAATTTTTGTGGACAATTTGGCAATATTTATAAACTTTAAATGTGCATATCCTTTGATCCAAATCTTTTTCTAGAAATGTATCTTATGTGCAGGTGCCCGAATATACATGCAAAGGTATTAGAGAAACACCTGTAGTAGAGACAGGAAAAACAAAAAGGAAACAACTCAAATGACCACGTAAAGGGGTAAATTAAATACAATAAATATCCACTGTATTTTTTTTTTTAATGATTTATTTAGGGCTGCCTGGGTGGCTTAGTCAGCTGAGCATCCAGTTCTTGATTTTTGGCTCAGGTCATGATCTCAGGCTCTGGGGATCAAGCCCCAAGTCCGGCTCCCCGCTAGGCAGAGAGTCTGTTTCTCTCCCTCTCCCTCTGTCCCCCCATCTCCTCGACCCCTACTCACACATGTGCTCTCTCTCAAAATTTTTTTTTAAAGATTTATTTATTTTCAAGAGAGGGTACATGCAAGTGGGAGGAGGGGCAGGAGGAGATAGAGGGAGAGAGAGAATCTCAAGCAGACTCCCTGCTAAGCATGCGACCTGATGTGGGGCTTGATCCCACAGCCCTGATCTCATGACCTGACCTGAAATCAGGAATCAGACCAACTGAAACACCCAAGTGCCCCATCCACCATATTTTTTTTTTAAAAAGAGATAGATTCATTTTCCTGGCATGGAAAAATGTACAAGGCATATTATAAAGAGAAAATCAGGTTGCAAAGTTATAGATAATTATATTGTCATATATATTATGTATATATGACAAAAGAGCAACCAATAAAAACAAGTATTGTTGTTACATGGATAGCAAAAGAAAAATCTCCATACCCAACGAACTATTAACAACGGTTGTATCTAGAAGATGGAATCACGAAGGACTTTCACTTTCCATCCCATATACTCCTATAACACTCTGATGAGTTACATGAATATATAGTAAATGTGCTATCCAAAAATTTAAAAAAGAAAAATCATATTTGTGTACATCTATGTACACACATAATTTTTCTTTTCATTATAGAATATATTCTATAAAATAGCATGTATACATAGAGAAAGTCTTAGTTTGGGTCTTAGAGAAAAATGTATGAATCTAGCTCACATAGGCAAATAACTATTTGCCTACTTCCCCAGAACAGTATGGCCTTAGTGAAAGAGAACCTTTCTAGAGCTCTTGTATTTTGGGAAGAGGATTTTAAACAGAACTAAATATGCAACAGGACTTGCCATCACTCCTGTTCCTTCTGAAATGCCTATGGCTTCAGTTAGGCTAGGCCAGTCAGAAGCAAATGATAGGTAATATTTTTAAATCGATCTTACTTAGTTGGTCCTATGTAAAAACTAGCACAGGAACTAACTTATCGCTTAGTCATTTCCTTTGCTCCGAAACTTAAATTTGCAGTTTTCAAATGGGGCTACTCAAAAGATGTTTTCAAGAATTATAGCCTTAAAATACTCATTATTTAGAAAGGAGTATTTATGTATCTAGAAATTTTTTGAAAACTGAGAATAATGAGTAGATACTAACCTACCTTGATGTGTATGACAAAGTTATATTGGTGCAGGAGCATAACGTGGGAAAATATTAAATTCAGAAAAAGACAATGGCATTGTATGTGTATTTATATGTGTGCATACACCCACCCACACACACACACACAGCTTGAAGATATGATTAAAATGTCATTCCAAATTATAAGCAAAAGACAATAAAGTGCTGGGCATCTGGCTGGTCATTTGCAAAATTCTATACTTAATTTCCTAACTTACATTTCTACCAAAGGAAGTTCAAATAGGTTGAAAATTTAAATACAAAGAACGAAATCCACAAAGTACTAAAGGAAGTATAGATGAACAGTTATACAATGTTGGAGCAGAAAAGGACTTTTATAGGTGACAGTGAAGGCAGAAACCATAATATAAAAGGGATATCTAGAATTTGGAATCTTCGGTATTTAAAGAAAAACCATAATCAAAGTAAAAAGATAACTAGCAAACTACAAAAAGACGTTTCATCATACATAACAAAGGATTAACAATTTTAACATATAATTTTTTTAAGTTTTGGTTTATCTTTTTCAGCAAATAATTTTTTTTTAAAAAGTCCAACACAATTAGCAAAATTAAGATGAACAGTTAAGTTACAAAAGAAGAATTATAAATGGCCAATAATCAAATATAAAGATATTGTTTCAAAATGATTTAAAAAATACAATTTATTGCTCATTTGGTATTGGCAAATTAAGGGAAAATGGGTACAATCTTTTTTTTAATTAATGATTTGATTTATTCATTTTAAGGAGGTCACACCCAGTGTGGGGCTTGAACTCACAACCCTGGGATCAAAGTTCACACTCTCTACTAAGCCAGACAGGCACCCCAAAAATGGATTTATTTATATTTATATTTATTTTATATTTATATTTATTTATATACTATAATTGGAAGCATAAATGTTTCCCTCAAAGCACTTTATGTGTTAATAACAAAATCTTTTGAAAGACCTGGTAATCACAAAATGGAATAAATTTCAGATTTTCTTTTTTAAACATCAAAGCAATTTTTGTGCCATTGCAATACTTTATTAAACTCCCTAACATAATCCAGGCAGATTTTAAAATAAAAACCAAAAAAAAAAAAAATTCTACCTAATACCAGCCCTAAACAAACAAAAAATATTCTTGCTACCATCCAAGAAAACCGTTGTGAATTTTTTTATGTATCTGTCCAGAACTGTTTCTATGTTTCTACATTTATGTCATATATACTTAGGTATTCTTCAAAATCAGGTAATTCTGTATTTCCTGTTTTGAAAACGTGGTTTTTGTCATTGCCATACACTGGTGAGGTAGGAGGAGAGTCAAAAGACTGTATCCGGGAACCAGACGAGGAGTGTTTTCAGTAAAGTAACTGCCAACTGCTACCCGGTTGAGATGGTGTTAGGTCTTATTCAAGAAAAGCAGTTGGGGGACGCCTGGATGGCTCAGTTGGTTAAGCAGCTGCCTTCGGCTCAGGTCATGATCCCAGCATCCTGGGATCAAGTCCCACATCGGGCTCCTTGCTCAGCAGGGAGCCTGCTTCTCCCTCTGCCTCTGCCTGCCATTCTGTCTGCCTGTGCTCGCTCTCTACCCCTCTCTCTCTCTGATAAATAAATAAAATCTTTAAAAAAGAAAAAAGAAAAGCAGTTGGGACTGAATTTTTCTTCCTTTTGCAAACACGATGAATAGAATTTCAACTTCTACCCTGTCATTCTTGTTTTAGCTTTTATTTTTATCAAAGTTAAACCACGGGACCTAAACCCCAGGAAAAGATCTAAAATAACCCAGGAGCTCTTCTGTAACTTAATGGTACCTTCCATTACCTTTTTACAAATATAATGAAATTGAGTATTTTATTGAAAAAAAAAAAATGACTAAATGAAAGGAATTCCTTCTCCAGACAGAACTGAAAGTTATCAAGAAAAGTAACATTTTTACTTACTGTAAGTTGACCTGCTACCCCAAAATCTGCAAGTTTTGCATGTCCTTCTGTATTTAGCAAAATATTTCCTGCCTTGATATCTCGGTGTATTTTTCTCATAAAATGAAGGTATTCCAGTCCCTTAAGCGTTGATTGTAATATTGTAGCTATCTCATCTTCTGTTAACTATAAAAAGAATGAAAGATTAAAATTCCATTAGCTTATAGCATTTTACATTCAATAAAGGGAAAAAAATCAGGTCCAAGCTCCCCTCCTAGAATGTAAGGTCTTCAACCTGTGGCAGCATTTGACAGCTTATACCACCACTCCATTAACCCCTTCCAAAGTTACATGTCCTGTCCCATCTCTCCCCAAACATTAGATTCATGTACCTGCCTACACAGCATCTCCAGCTGCAAACCTAACACGCATCATAAGCAGAACACATCAAAATCAAGTTCTGTACTTCTACCGCCACCCCACCCCACCCCACCTCTGTTCTTCCCACCATCTTCTTCCTCAGGGCAAGGCAGTTTCAGTTGCCCTGGCCAAACACCTTGAAATCATCCCAGGCTCTTCCCTAACTTCAAAATATATCCAAATACGTCCTCTGTAATCATTAATCACTCTAGTCCAAGCCACCAGCATGTCCTGCCTAAACTATTCTAATAATTGCCTAATTGGTCTCGCTGCTTTTGCCCTTGACCCTGGGCAGTGTATTTCCCACGTGGAAGCCTGTTATAATCAACCTTTGAAATGCAAGCCAGAGCTGCTCAAAACCCTCCAGTCAACGGCTTCCTAAGCCACTCAAAATGAAAACCAGTCCTCACCAGAGTCTTACATGATCTGCTCTCCAGCTACCTTCCTCCTCTACACTTTCTACCTTGCTCATTCTGTTTCAGCCTTATAGCCTTCCTTACTGTTTCTCAAACACTCAAAGCACCCTTGTACTTCTGGGCCTTTTCACCTCACGTACTCTCTGTCTACAATGGTCTTCATCCAGAAAGTCAGAGAGGCCTTCCCCAGTTCCTTCCATTCCTAGATCATTCTCTACCCTTTATCCTATCTTATTGGTAAATGCAGTATTATCCCCATCTGACATATTATATGATATTTGTACACCCATTATGTGTTACCTTCCCTATTATGAACATAGCCCCATTTTAAAAATGTCTTTGGGGGCATCTGGGTGGCTAAGTTGGGTAAGGACATCCAGCTCTTGGTGTCAGCTTGGGTCATGATCTCAGGATCATTAGATCAAGCTCCATGTCAGGCTCCGTGGTCAGGGGTGGGGGGGGTCTGCTTGAAGATTCTCTCCCTCTGCCCCTCCCCGCACAGGCACACAAGCATGTGTGCATTATCTTTCTCTCTCGGATAAATACATAAATCTTCAAACTTATTAAAAATAAATAAAAAATAAAATGTCTTTGGCTTGTTTACTATTGTATCCCTAGCCCCCAAAAAGCCATCTGACATGTAGCAGGTCCCAAAAAAATGTTTGTTGAATGATGATGAATAAATGAAAAGAAGACTGCTGATCGACCAGAATACGTGCTCAGCCCACGCTGATTTCCTGTAGACCCGACTCCAGTGAGAAAACAAATGCAATCCATCAACTAACTCTCAGCCTCCCTTCTGACCAACAATTCACATTTAGAAGAGAGCATGCTGTGGTGCAAAAAACAAGGGATCAGGGATTAGAAAGACCTAGCTTTTACCCTTGGCTCTACGTTCTAGCTGTGGGACCTACGTCAAACTTCTCTTGGTCTCAGTTTCTCAATAAATAGGACCAATAAAACAGGACTACCAGCATTCTTCAAGAATGTCATGAAAATCAAATGATATAAGGAGTATAAGAATGCACATCACTTAATAACTACCATGCTAACAATCAATAAATAGTTAATAAGCATCAACTATGAGCTAGACACTCTGCCAATAAAATTAAAGAGAGCTAATTATTAAGCATTTATTCTATGGTAGGCACTATTTTTGCAATCTCATTAAATCCTTACAAAAATCACATAAAATAAATACTATTATCATCACCATTTTACAGAAAATGAAGCTGAAGCACAACAAGTAATTTGTGCTTACAAATGACAGCACTCTCTCTGCAGGCCAAGCAAACACTACTGGCAAGGTTGCAAGCTGCAGGGTGGGTACTTCTGTGGCCTAAGAGAACAACGTTCATGTGACTGACTTACTCACGCCTTATTCTAACCAGTTAAGCTAATCAGTTAAGGGAGCACTGCCCATAGAAATATAATGTGAGCCACAAACAGAACTTTTAATTTTCTAGGAGCCACATTTTTTTAAAAAAAGCAAATTTATTTACATTTTTTTTTTTTTTTTAGTCATCTCCATACCCAACGTGGGGCCCGAACTCATGATCCCAAGACCAAGAGTTGCACACTCCTCCAACTGAGCCAGCCAGGTACCTCTAAATTAATTCTGATAATATATTTTAACTATATTTATCCAATATATTATCATTTCAACATGTGATCAATATATAAAAAATGTAAAGTTTTTTTTCTTCTTGTAATAATTCTTCAAAATCTGGTATTTTATACTTATAGCACAACTCAATTCGGACTAGCCACATTTAAAGTCCTCAGTAACCACATGTAGCTAGTGACTATCATGCTAGATGAGACGGAATTAAGATATTTTACAAAATAATGTGTAATAATTAAAGACCAGCACTTGATAGCTAAAAAGTAGATAAATACAATAAACTAATATTAAAACATGAAATGCACCATTAAAATTAGTTTTGGATTGCTTCAAGATACCTGAAACAAAGTAATTTAATGCTGCACATAAGAAGGCCTGGAACAGAATTTTTTTTTTTTTTTAAGTGGGCTCCCTGCCCAACACAGAGCACAAGGCGGGACCTGAACTTCCTGGGGCCTGAGATCCAGACCTGAGCTGAGATTAAGAGTTGGACTCAACAAACTGAGCCACCTAGATGCCCCTGGAGCCCAATTTTTAATTCAATAAATTATTCAAGCTTTGGGACTTCTTTAAATATAACTTATGGTAAGATATAATTCCAAGCTAAAGAACTTGCTATTTGATTAGAAAAGCATACTAACTCTGAATAATGTAAATTAAGAAAAGGATATAGTCATATAGATAACCCAAAAGTTACAACTGAGTTTTCTTATTTTTAAATTATTATTATTTTAATTCCAGTATAGTTAACATATAGCATTCTATTAGTTTCAGGTGTAAAATACAGTGACTCATCAATTGGGTATATTACTCAGTGCTCACCATAAGTGTACTCTGAATCCCCAGCCCCTATTTCACCCATCCCCCAACCATCTCCCCTCTGGTAACCATCTGTTTGCTTCCTACAGTTAAGAGCCTGTTTTTTTGGTTTGTCTCTTTTTTTTTCCCTTTGTTCATTTGCTTTGTTTCTTAAACTCCACATGCGAATGAAATCATATGACATTCGTCTTTCTCTGGCTTATTTTGCTTAGCATTATACTCTTTAGATTTTCATTCTTTTTTATGGCTAAATAATATTTATAAACACACACACACACACACACACACACACACCAACGTATTCTTTATCCATCCATCTACCAATAGACACTTGGGCTGCTTCCAGAATCTGGCTACTGTGAATAATGCTACAATAAACACGGGCATGCATATATGCCTTAGAATCAGCTTTTGTATTCTTTGGGAAAATACCCAGTAGTGTGATTACTAGATCCTAGGGTAGTTCTATTTTTAATTTTTTTGAGGATACACCTGAGTTTTAAAATATTCTCACCTTAAATTCCTAGAGTGCCTCACAAAGTACAAAGTACTTTTCCATATTTAAATTAATTTTCACAAGTCTACAAATATTTAACATAGGTATTATTCCTATTTTTCTCATTAAAACAAACAAAAAAAACTAAAGGCTAAGATGTCTCTAGCTTCTACTTTTATCCATTCACAGTCCACACAGAAGCCACAGTTTATCACAGAAACCACAGTTTATCTTCTAAATTGTACATAATCAAATGTCTCCTGACACGCTTAGAACGTGGCAGTGGCTTCCTATTATAGTCAGAATAAAAGGCAAACTCATTACCATGGCCAACAATACCAACAGAATCCGGGCCTGCTCCCATCTCACCTCACCTCCTGTACAGGTCCTCTCGCCTCTCCCCTCTCCTCACAGTGGCCTTCTTTGCGCCAAACCTGTTCTAGCCTCAGGATCCTTGCACTGCTTATTGCCCTACCTGGAATGTCTTTTAGAAGTCAAAGCTCCATCTTGTCATTGAAGTTTTACTTTAAATGTTACCCCCCTGAGTGGCCTTTCTCAGCCGTCCACTTTCAGGTAGCTCACTGAGCACTCTCTGCCAGTCCGTTTCTTCAAAGAAATGATCACTATCTGGTATTTCTTTTCTCGTTACCAACAGTTGGCTTTGTGGTTGCCCTACTAGAAAATGTACAAGCACAAAAGCAGGGTTGTTGTCTTCTTTACTATCCCTAGGGCTTAGAACCAAATTCTAGAAATATTTCCTGAATAAGCAACTGAACCTGAATTAGAACGCTTGACTCTTAGCTTTTATCCCAGTGATCACAGTAAGGGCAAATAATCTTACACAGAGGTTATTCTCTGATTAAAAGCAGAAAGGCACCTGGGTGGCTCAGTTGCTTAAGCGTCTGCCTTTGGCTCAAGTCGTGATCCCGGAGTCCCAGGATCGAGTCCCCGCAGCAGGCTGCTAGGGAGCCTGCTTCTCCCTCTGCCCCTCACCCCACTCTCATGCTCCCTCACTCTCTCCCCTCACTCTCTCTCTGTCTCAAATAAAAAAAATTTAAAATAAACATAGAATGTAGAGAAAATTAATCTGTGAACATGCTGGGTAGGGGGAGAAAATCAAATCTATTTAAACATTTAAAATTCATTGCTTCACCAAGAGTTGATAGTCACTGTTTTCTCTCCCAAAACATGCTAAATATCATTGGCTTGGGCTGGTGTCAAAAACACCACTTTCAGGAGACATCAGAAAGCAGAGGGGGAAAGAATCATGGGAAAGGGGAAATCTGACAGTCATCTCTGGATAGGGCAGTAGAGGAGTGCCCACAAATACAAGGCCAGGGACCAGCCCAAGCCCTTTGTTCTAAAAGGTAAACTTACCGTTTTATTTCGTAATCGAATGATATCAGACACAGAACCAGCCCCACAGTACTCCATAACGATCCACAAGTCCGTGTTCTTAAAATAACTGCCATAATATTTGACTACATGAGGGCTAAAGAGAAAGTAATAATACAGATTAGAGGAACAACCTTCAATACATGAAAACTTCTCTGCTCAAAAGACCACTTATTCATATTTAAGGTTAAAATAGACACCCTCCTGATAAAAATGTAAATAATAAATAACATTTTTCTAAATAATAAATAACCAAAGTGAGAAAATGTATGGGTCCTTTAAGTTGCATTTCTAGATATACAGTTCATCCAAGGAAAAGAACTACAACTATTCAAAAAGAAATAGTTTAGCATCACAGTACGATTTTAACAATGAAAACTTAGATACCATCTAAGTGTCCAACATGAGGGAGTTTAATTAAGAAATAATGATACAGACATATAATGGAATAACCATGAATCCAAGAAACATATTATAGAAGAATATTTGATAACATGAGAAAAGATCCTGCTTATAAGAAAGAGAGAAAGAAAGAAAGAGTACAGATTACATAATTGTAAGCATGGAGAAACTCCAAAAAGAGATATGGAAGGAAATGTATACCAAAGAGCATTTAACAATGATTATCTCTCCAAAGGGGAAAATGATGTTATCTTCTTTTTATTTGCATTTTTCCAAGAAGTCATATGTACTTTGTAATAACAAAAAAAATCACACCACAATCTATTATAAAAAGAAAATATTCAGGGTGCGCCTGGGTGGCTCAGTCAGTTGACTGTCCAGCTCTTGATTTCAGCTCGGGTCATGATCTCAGAGTCCTGGGATCAAGCCCTTTGGCTGGCTTCCCGCTCAGCAAGAAGTCTGCTTGTCTCCCTGTCCTGCTCCTCCCCACTGCTCGTGTGCAACTGTGCTCTCTCCCTCCCTCTCTCTAAAATAATCTTTAAAAAATATTTTTAGGGGCGCCTGGGTGGCTCAGTGGTTTGGGCTGCTGCCTTTGGCTCGGGTCATGATCTCAGGGTCCTGGGATCGAGCCCCGCATCGGGCTCCCTGCTCCGCAGGAAGCCTGCTTCCCTCTCTCTCTCTCTCTGCCTGCCTCTCTGCCTACTTGTGATCTCCGTCTTTCAAATAAATAAATAAAATCTTTTAAAAAAAAAAAAAAATTTTTAAAAGAAAAATATTCAGTATCAGACCTGGAATTTTGGGTTTCAAGCTTAAAGAGAGATACCAAATCAGATTAAAGAGAAAAGTCAAACATCCTATTAAAATGAAATAATCTGCCCACTGAGAGTTACCAGCTTTAATGGGTTAGATTGTTATCAGAGCTAAATAACGTTGCATAACAATCGGAGATGCTAAAAACCTACTCAGCTTCAGGAATGCTCAGAATTTCAAATGCCGCTTCACCCTTGGGAAACATGCCAATGACAAGGACAGCAGGAAACACATTCACACACAATTAATGGAGACATGGATGAGTAACTCTCTGCTCTCCCTTCCTTAAATTCCCACAGTTATTTACTGCCTTTATAAGGCAAGTAATCTCAGCTACTTATTGCTGGAACATGTTCGATATAGTCCTTTATCGTTGGCTAGATTTTCTTGTCCACATATATGCCTGGCCAGTCCAATTTGTCTATGAACTCCCAGAAGATAACAACTCTGCCCAGTATTTCTCTGTACTCCTCACCATGCTTAGCACAGAGGAGGCTCTTGGAAATAACTCTTCCTTAATTAGAGATATTTGCATACTCTGTTTGAAACACAGCTCTTATGTAGCGTATCAGAAATGGCAAAGTCCCTTGGGGTGCCTGGATGGCTCAGTCAGTTAAGCATCCACTCTTGATTTCAGTAGGGTCATGATCTTGGGGTCATGAGATGGGGCCCTATGTCAGACTCCATGCTCAGTGGGGAGTCTGCTTGAGATTCTCTCTTCCTCTCTCTCTGCCCTCCCCCAGTGCTCACTGGTTGTCTCGCTCTCTCTCTAAACTCAATCAACTTAAAAAAAAAAGCAGTGACATAGTCACAATGTGCCTACTGGAAGAGCTTCCATACTAAAACTCATAGCAGAGGAAAAGGAAACTGTCTACCTAACTCTGGGCAATCTGGTAAAGAAATACAAGGGTTTTGTCTAACAGAGAGTAACCGCAAGAGTGTAAAGAGTAAAAGAAAGGGAGGAAGGGAGAAGAGAAATAACTATATTCACAAGCCTGTGAGATCTAAGGGCTCCTAAGCAAATTTCCCAGTAGGCAGCCCCACCTGCCCCAATGCCAAAGCTTTACAAAGCTCTTTCTGCGGACCAGAGAGCTTCAGGAGGAAGGATGCGGCCTCAGATGCAACACGTTCCCATTCTCCTTTCAGCTCTCTAGAGCTGGCGTTGCCCCTGAACTTGTGCATCTCTCAAATTTAAACAGTAGTGGGGAAGCCTGCTCCACCAAGGCGACCAGCTCATGTTGTGACGGAATTTCAGAGCAAACCACGTGCTTTTCTGCGGTCGCCTGGTGGCCTGACTTCCTGCTTACACATTTGACGAATCTTAGTTCCTCAAAATATAAAATTCTTAACTACTCTGAGCTTGAAGAAATCTTTTTTAAATGTAGGAAGAAGAGTAATACATTAAAAAATGTTCTCTTTTTTAGATCTAGCTGACATTCTAACGTTTCTAGAGCTAAAAGTATTTGGATTATCTCTTCTTAGCTATCTCTGCAGTAATGTTTTCACAATAGGAAGTAAGAGAGATCATTATCAGGAGGGAAAAAAAAAAAGTCAGCACCACCACCTTCTGCCTCTCTGCCTCCTCTTCTTCCTGGTTTTGAAATGGGCTTACTGAAAAAAAAGAAAAAAATCTATGCATAATAGAAACTATAAAAGTCTAGCTATTAAAACACACATTTTTTGCATCAGATTTTTTCCACCTGAACGCTCTCTTCCGCAAAACCTCTAAGTAAATGCATCCATACATGTTAAACTCTAGAGTCACAGCTAATTCAGAACTATGTTTTCCCCACGTGCCTTTACCTGTCACATTGTTGCATGATAGAGATTTCTTTGATTATCTCCTGCAGGTCTGATTCCACAGGAACTTGCTTAATCGCAACAATCTGACCGGTCTCTTTGTGAATAGCTTTGTACACGCTGCCATAGGACCTGTAAGTGGGGGGAAAGAGAACATTCACAAAGGCAGAGCAAGTCCAGAGATTAAAAAATGGTTAAAAAAATAAAAAGCAACTCACAGTTCTAATTGATATCCCTAAAGGCCTAATACACTTATCCTTATCTACAGCTGCAAAACTGGAAGAGCTAAATGAAATACTTTGGAAAAAAACCTGTTAATTTCACATTTAACCTTTGCAGATGGATTTATACAAAATAATCACTATTATAGTAGCAACCGTGCATTGCGTGCCTGATGTCTGCTAGAAACTGCATCATCCCAATTCATCTTTACCAAAAAAAAAAAAAGTCATGATCCCCATTTTATAGGAAAATGTGTGAAAGCTCAGAGGGTACAGGACTTGCCCAATGTCACAGAGATGAAAATTAAGTGGTCAGGCTGGGATGTGAATCCAGGTGTGTCTGAACACAAGGCTTATGTGCTCCCCACATCTACCTGAGCTGGTATGCAAACAGTGGAGGTCTATGTGTTCCTGTGTTCACTCCAGTACGAGGTCCTTCCATCCCTGCTCCTCTTACTTGCAATAATACTTAAAACATTATGGCAACTAATCAAAAATCTAAGCCCCTTTAAATGCTAGTATCAGGTGAACATAGCACATAGAAAGCCTTTTACCCCATTTTCCCATCTAATAAAATAAATTTAAAAATTTATGTGGCCATTCAATTTGGGCCTAAAAGAGCATGAGATTTAGAATCAAGAGACTAATGATTTGAGTCCTACCCTCATGACATAACAGTCATCATTTACATACATATTGTGCCTCAATTTTCTTACCTGTAAAATGACAATACAAACTACAAGACAGTTGTGATGGTCAAATGAGATACCATCATCACCCTACACTGATTACATTTTCAGTGGAAACCATGACAGCTGTCGGTGAAAACACAGTGAGTAAGCCATCTTTCTTATTTCCCAAACCCACGTATTTCTTCATACTGTCCTGGCAAAAAATACATTAACAGAACAGTGCCCCCTGATACGTCAAAGTAGATGAGTGCTCTAGCTGCCAAAATGATGCTCCAGACCATTTCAATGTGAAAGTAACATAAAACTAAAAAAATTATGCAAAACACATAAAAAAAATTTTCATCCCATCAGAATCTCTTATGTTGGCAAAACTAGTATAACAATCCTTAAAAGTTACGTGATTTTTTTTTTTACCCGGAGAAAGGCAATTGCTGGCCATGTGTGGAAGGCCTGCCTGCTGCTCCTTCCATCTTATGAAGATAAGTCTCTGATTCGTTGGGGTAGCAAAGGCTTGGTTCTAGGGGACAAAATACGGCAGTCCAGGAAGTCAGCCTTCCTATTGCTTCTGCCAGTGATTGAACTAGTAGTAAGCACAGGACCTAGATCTGGCCAATGAAATTTGAGGGGAATTCTGCTGAAGGGATCCTGAGAGAGGCTTTCTTTCCTGATGAGAGAGAAACACACAAGAAGGCCCACTTTTATCTGCCATTTCCTTTCCTACTTTGGTTACTGTTACGTAAGGCATGATGCGTGAAACTAAGGCAACCATCTTCAGAAAAAGAAATACACAAATACTAAACCATTATCAAGCCAACTAACCATTCTGGAATCTTCCACCCCAACTCTATTATTACTTAGTTATTAAATGCCCTTATTGGTTAGCCATTGCTAGTTGGATATTCTGTTACTTCCAAAGTTATTCTTGATACACTAGGTCCCATATGTGTGAAGATGTCAGTATTTCACGTTCTCGTTGGAATCGGTTGTGCTCGATATAGAGTTCTTGGACAAAAGCTTTCCCTCAGCACCTTTTCTGCAGTTTTCCAGCTTCTATCAGCTATCATCGGATTATCAACTTTCACAGATTCTTCTTTACCCTTAAGGTTCCACAATTTTACTGTAATGTAATTAGGGGTTGATTCATTTGGCATTTCATAAGCTTCTTCCATCTGAAGGCATGTTTTTCTTCAAGTCCGGAAATTCTCAGCATTATCTTTTTCTTCTCTATCTCTTCTACTATCTCCTTGTAGAATTCCTACTGGACCCATATTGAGTACCTCCTCAATCCATGCCATCCTCCTGATTTCTAACACTGTACTTCTCTGTCCCGCACTTCATGATCAGTCTCGTTTAATTCAAAAATTCTTTCAGCTTGCCTAGTTCACTGTTTTTACAACTTATTGGGCTTCTAGAAGTTCAACCGTTGTCAAGATTCCCAACTTTAATTTTTCCTGGAGCCCTTCTGTTTGTGTTCATAACCTGGTGTTCATAACCTGATTATTTCCTCCTTTCATATTTTTGAAAATAATAAACAAACATGTTAAATCCCCTTTGAGATTCCTCCATTGTTTCTATGTCCTTGGATGTGATTTCTCCCATTTGCTCTGCTCATTATCCCATGGCAGTAGATTCCTTGTCTGGGTTTCCTTTTATCTTGAATGATTTCCCCCTACACAAAGCTGTCACAAGCATTTCAGGTCATGATGGTTCCATGGTTCTCTCAGCCTGTCATCTAGACTGTACAACTTAAACTTGGTCTTGTGTTAGGAGTTGGAGGTTTCTGCCTCTCCAGATCCCATACCTGAATGTAGTCCAGGCTCACTTATTATCAAACCAGTATCTCCATTTTTTCCCCAGGCCACAGGCAAATGATACTTTCTAGCAGTGATCAGGCAAATTTATTTCAGCTTTGGTTCACAGATGGGGGCGCCTCATCTTTCCCACAACTTCATGTAGAAGCTCACCTGCCATCTCCTGACAAGGACAGGGCAAGCCCTACTCTCCTCTTACTATTACATATCTCTTCCATCCCTGCTCCATAGCTGGCCACGTGTCCTTTTATTTAAAAATTTAATTTCCGCAGTGCCTGGGTGGCTCAGTCAGTTAAGTGTCTGCCTTCGGGTCAGATCATGATCCCAGGGTCCTGGAATCTGGGATCAGGCCCCATGTTGGGCTCTCTGCTCAGCAGGGAGCCTGCTTCTCTGCCTCTCCCTCCTCTTTGCCTGTCACTCCCCCTGCCTATGCGTACTCTCTCTCTGTCAAGTAAATAAAATCTTAAACAAAATAAATAAAAATTCAATTTTCACTCATTAGTTTTATCTATTAAAATGTAAAGAGAAGTCTCTGCACATACTCCCTCAGCAATCTTAACCAGAACACTCTCCATGCTTCTCTATGCCATCCTGAGAGCAAGGAATGCTCCAATAGCTTGTATGAACAATTAAAATTCATGATTCCACATACTACACTTACGGTAATCTGAAGAGAATTTAGAAGGCTTCAGCAACTGTGCTCGCTTTTAGGCAAATCTCACTAAGACCTGATTCCCTATAACAAAAACTACAGTGACTTGATGAATTCTGATTGGCAGAGAATAAAAATGGTGGGGAGGTAGAGGTTTCACACAAGCCAACAAGGTAAGGATCAATTTGGGAAAACAGAAATAATACAAGTCTTAACAATACCACTTACTACCTATGAAACCAGGGGCAAGATGTTTTTTATTATCCTATGATACAAACTTTAGTGAGTCAAGGTGTAAAACTTCTAAGTATAATGGAAAGAAAAAAGTGCTGGGCTCTCATGCAAAACACTTCCCAAGCATGTCGAGGTCTGGTGTGCTGGCTTTACTCTGTCACAGATCCACAGGATTTCCTCCAGACACAGAACAATTTGGCCTCCAGAGATTCCAACATGGTCCATCGGCCAGAAATCATGTCGTAAGACACAAGTTAGTGAGTGGTCACAAGTCAGAACAATTTAAGGATGGCATGGCAGTTTGTGTTTAGATAGCGAGGTGGAGTTAAGGTCTTCCTTCAGGATTCTGTTAGTTAAATGAAACTCATTCGGGATCATTCAGCCATGATGACAGAAATTCAAACATCTGTGGTATCACTAAAAAGAGCACTATGGTGATAACACAAGGAGAGAGAGCAGAAGCTTTACTTCGATTTTTTGCTGGTTTTATCTTTGTAAGGAAATTTCCAACTTCTTCGATGAAGACATGCATAGATCTAAAAGACAATTAAAAATAATCATAATTAGCTTAGTTCCCCCTCCCATATAAACAGAATATCAGGAATATATTTTGTCTGTAGTTTTCTTCTGGTGTTCCCCAAACCCAATGAATGCAAACAGCGCTCCCTTTAGGAATGCCTAAATATACTGAAGATTTAAGATCTAACTTTGATTTGACATGATAAGGTCGAAAAATGCTTCAGTTGGTAGGCTTAAAAATAAAAGGATCATGGCTGCCACTGACTGAGCACACACTACGTGACAGGCACTGTACTCAGTACCATACCCCTGTTACCCCAGGTAATACTTGGCATAACCCAGATGAGGGAGATATGAATATCTATGCTTCATAGCAGAGATTTATGAAGCTTCAAAATATTAAGTAATCTGCTCAAACCCACTTGTTTATTGTGACTCATACAACAGTAGAGCAAGGGCTTTAATGCAGGTCTAACTTCAGAGTCTACGCCCGTACTACCATAACACAGTTCTCTTAAAAATGAAAGAAACAAGTTAGTTACATATTCAATTATGCCCACCACCCTTTATCTTATTCAAAGGAAGACCTGTGAGCACTGTTAGATGAAGGGGTTAGACTCACTGCCTTGAGGGAAAGCAGCAAGGAGGCCAAGCTAAAGCTGAAAAGGACAAGCGAGAGATGTGGAGGGACTGTCGTTTTCCCATACCTTTAAGGATGCCAAGTCAACTTGCAGTCTTCAGAATCATCTTGTACTTGTCTTCTAACAGCACAGCTGGTGTCCTCTTTTATTTCCCTTCTCTACTTGATGTCTTGCTTGGTTCCAGAGAGTATTTTTCCAACTTAGAAAAAGATGACTAATGTTTTTTACAAGGAGGCAATCCATGAAAACCTATGCCATGTAATCCATGACCGGGTTTAACATTATTCCTGACCTACATTAGACATAAATAACATTAAACCCCAAAATAACTAATGACACGTAAGACTTGATTTCAGGGGCACCTGGGTGGCTCAGTCGGTTAAGCATTTGCCTTTGGCTCAGGTCATGATCCCAGTGTTATGAGATCAAGCCCCACACTGGACTCCCTGCTCAGCGGAAAGCCTACTTCTCCCTCTCCCTCTGCCTGCTGCCCTGCCTACTTGTGCTCTCTCTCTCTCTGTCCAATAAATAAAATCTTTTTTTAAAAAAAAGACTTAATTTCAAGGAGCACACAGCACTTAAACAATAGAAGTTTTTAAAAGTTAGTATTTCAGGTCTTCTCTTGAATGAGAAGTACTCTTGAGAGACTAAACACACACACACACACTTCTGCTTATTAATGCAGAAACTATCACTGAATGATACACAAAAAACCACTATTACTAAATACCATCTCAGCAGTATTTTATACACTCATTCACAAATCTGGTTTTCAAGAAGTACCCTGGTTCCCGACCTGGGATTTTCATCTCTTGGAAGTTGTAAAGGTAGTGACAGTCCTTGAGGTATTTACTGTATCTCACAAAGCTGCACTAACTAAAATGCTGAATTCCATTTTATGAAAATAATAGTTACTGCATATTGATCAGTAATTATGACAGCAAATAAAAATGTATGACTAATAAAAATTGTTAAATGAAGTATAGGCTAGTTAGTGCTGTTACATACATGAAATCATGTAAACTATGGATTCTATGAGACAGAAAACAATAGATGCCCTTGGTGTTGAAGGGACCAGGCATCACTAAATCTGTCTATAATGGTGACTGGGGGAAAGAGGGAAAGAGCATCTCAAGCTGTACATCTCCCGCCCAGCCCACTCGGAGCAGTGCTATATGCAACATTCCTCTTCCTTCTCCTTAGGTTTGTGAATTATTGACATAAGAAAGGTTCAGCTCCTTCTGGTGTTGGGGAAGAAAAAGACTGGGACCTACTGGTCTACCTGTATTTTCTGTACACTCACCCTTCTCCAAGTTTCTCTAAGACATCAAACACTTCTTCAGGTTGTTTAGTCAAACTATCTTCATCCAACTTTTTCAGCTGCCTGTGAATGAAGAAATAAAAACATAAAATACATTTTACTTGCTAGCAACTAGACCACAAAATACATTTATGTTACAATTTGCATCTTGGGAATTGCTCTACAAAGTCTAATAAACAACAGAGGCAAGGTAAGAGACTTTTTTTTTAGTATTATGTTTACAATTATGTTATGTTAGTCCCATACTTATACTTACATACACCAAACTTACATTAGTTTTTAATGTAGTGTTCCATCATTCGTTGTTTGCATATAACACCCAGTGCTCCATGCAGTTCGTGCCCTCCTTAATACCCATCACCGGCCTACCCCATCCCCCACCCCCTTCCCTTCTGAAACCCTCAGGTTGTTTCCCAGAGTCCATTGTCTCTCATGATTGATAACAGACATTTTTATTTATTTAAGTTTTTAATTTATATTAAGTTTTTTTAATTTAAGTATTATTTATTATTAATTTATTTATTTAAGTATTTTTATTTATTTGTTTGTTTGTTATTAAGTAATCTCTACACCCATTGTAGAAGCTTGAACTCATGACCCTGATATCAAGAGTTGCACATATTTCTGACTGAACCACCCAGGCACCAACCTAAGAGACTTAAGGGCTGTCTGTGTCAGTATTACATGTGTCCTGGGTCCCTCTGGTGAGCATAACCAGGACCAGAAGATAAAGAACTACCAAGAGTCGGACTTCAGTTCAACAGGTCTAAGAAATTTTCCAAGCCACCTGCGTGGCTCAGTCAGTTAAGTGTCTACCTTTGGCTCAGGTCATGATCTCCGAGTTCTGGGACTGAGCCCCTCCCTCCCCAGCACTGGGCTCCCTGCTCAGCCGGGAGTCTGCTTCTACCTCTCCCTCTGTCCCTCCCCCTGCTATGCTCTCACACGAGCACGCTCTCTCTCTCTCTCTCTCAAATAAGATTTAAAAAAGAAAAAAAATTTTCTAACAACAAAAGTTGCTCTGAAATGGTTTAGACTGCCTGAAGAAGTCCCTAGTTCCCCATCACTAGAGAACTTAAACAGAAAATGAATCATCATTTGGCTGAAATGCTACAGAGTGGATTTAAGCTTTGATAGAACCTTTAAAAACCATGTAAAGCTTGAGATTTCACGAATTAAAATGGCATAACTATCTCTTCAGAGGAGATGTTTAATGTAAGGTTAACTATAAATTGAAAATGGTCTCAGACTGGAGGCCAAGGAAGACATAGAGACTTTTGTTCTCCCTTAGCAAGATTTTGGTAATTTGGCCAAAACACAGGGATTCTATAGGTATCACAGAAACAGAAAGTGGAAGGTATACACTCACACATGATCAAAAGTGAAAAATAACTATGCAGCTAGGAATTTCAAACAGACTCAGAGAGACTCTTCCATGAGCAGCTGTGTACCTCCAAAAAGTCCCCAAAATCAAAGATACATGGCTGCTTATGATTTCCTGATAATTCAGATTTTTCTGACTATGCTAGAGGTAGTAAATAACAAACATGGTGGTTATAAATTAACAATATTTTTTTAAAACTGAAAAGTCTAAAAATTATTAATGGGCTTAAGAAGCTTGCCAAAGAATATTTGTGTGTGCGTGCGTGTGTGTGTGTGTGTGTGTGTGTGTATCTTCTACACAATAGTTTCCTGAAACTACAAAGAACAACAAAAAAAGAGAGCTCAGGAAATGGTGAAATTATGGAAGTAGTAACACTGAAGACTTATTTGTAGAGAAAAGGTTTAAACTAGCTGGACAATATCAATTTTTACAAGAGAAGACCAGAATTACATGGAGAAGACTTGAACTGCATACACACACACCCCTTCCTGGAGCAAATAGTCAAATCAGAAGAAAAGACAGAAAGAAACTTGAGAAAACATCGAGTGTATCCACCCATGAACACGGATCTCTAAAAGACAATCTCACATAATTCTATAAAGGTCGAAGACTACATACTAAAGAAATGGAAAAATGCTCCAAGTCAGTAATTGTGACAACTTGAAAATTAACAAAATGACCGCAGTGACCTTTGAAACTCAAAAGGTCCTAAAAATTAAATTCCAGTGACATCATAAAACCTAGCTACAAAACAAAAAGGGGTGAAGTGAAACTCCTCTTAAACTTCAGAAGTGAAATGTCTATGAAGTCAGACGTTAGAAAGAAAATCGTACGAACTGGGGTGGGGAGGGGGTTTGTGAAGCGCTGAATTCATAACTGTATAAACAATGAACAATACCTCATTTCTCAAGTATAATCAAACAGCTTATATAAAGGAAGATCAAATGTGTTCCTTTGAAGTGTTGACTTTGTGGTTTACAAAAAGCAAAACTCACTGTTTCAACTACCCTGAGACCACAACATAACAAAGGAAACTGCGCCTGGCATGTCAGAAACAGCTGCGAGCCCCTGATAATCCTCTGACAAATTGTGTACCTGCTCAGACTTCTCTCCAACAATCTACTTGGCTTGTGTATGTGTGTGTGTGTGTGTGTGTGTGTGTGTGTGTGTGTTTTGAGATTATTTATTTATTTATTTATTTGAGAGAGCCGAAGGCAGACATTCAACTGACTTAGCCACCTGGGTGCCCCAGTTTTTTGTTTGCTTTTGATCCAGGCTTAACAGATCTTTCTCTCTCTGTTGCCTGATAACCCAGAGGGGGTCAATAAACATTTCCTATATGGATTAATGAATGTAATGATGGGAATCCTAAACTTCTATCAGCAATCCTTGTGAATTTCCAAAAGAACAGAATTCCACCCTAAAAAGCATTACCAGATTCTCAACAAATAAGATTCCTACAGAAAATCCTCTGCTAAGGGACTCTCAGTAATACTTTATACCGTAAGTCTTCATGGAAGAAGCACAGAACAGCCTGACTGATGATTCAGCTCTGAGCTGGGACTTCGCCCAGACCTTAGGTAGTTTCATTGCTTGCTCATAAAAGAGGCCTGCCCAACACAGCCTCCTTGGACCAAACACCAGCAGATGCTCCTCTCCTAAGTCAGAAGGCCACATGGACAGCCAAGCATTCCAGAAATGCCCTCTACATCCTCCAGCACACTACTATTATCTAACGCCAGCTCACTTTTAAAAATCATAATCACCTACCTAAACCATCAATCTGAACCACTCAGTCACACACAAATGTCAAGCTCATGAGCGCAAAGAGCATTTCCTGCATTGAGACTGCCATCCCTTCCCTTGCTGGAAACACATGCCAATTGCATCTCTGAAAAGACAAGTTTATCTCTCCAAACACAAATGAGGGTATTTATGAAGCAGTTACTCATAGATTTGGCTAATTCTCAAGCCTCTTTCTCCCATCTCAGAACTCTTGTTTTATCTCATTTTATTTAGGTATACTTATCCCTCTTTCCATTCAGAATTTGATATGGTTACAACAAATATATAAGATAAATTGATGACTTTTTTAATGATAATAAAATGAATATCTTGTCTCTCCCCAAATTCCTATGTTGAAGTCCTAAGCCCCAGGACCTCAGAATGTGACTTTATTTGGAGATAGTTCCTTTAAAGAGGTAATTAAGGTAAAATAAGGTCATAGAGGTGAGCCCTAAATCAATATGACTGGTGTCCTTATAGAAGATAAGGACAGACAGGTACAGAGGGAAGACCATGTGAAGACAGAGGAAGGAGAGAGCCATGTACAAGTCAAGGAGAGAGGCCTCAAAGAAACAATCCTGCTGACACCCTGATCTTAGACTTCTAGCCTCCAGAAAACTAGAAGAAAATACATCTCTGTTGTTAAAATCACCGTTTGTGAAACTGACATGAAAGTCCTAATAAATGCAAGTAACAAAGTTAATTTGATCCAGATTAGGTACTTCACTAGTTATGATGAGCAGGAAAGCACCAGTCATTCAAGAATTCAGCCCTGCAACGCTCTTCTCTTGCACCCTCAATAAAGTTGTTAAAATCCAAAAGGTGTAGGAATGAGTGTGTCAAAAAAAAACAAAAAGGTTTACGCTTTTGGCCAAGATTATAGAACACATGGCAAAGGTAGAAACAAAACTCAGATTCCTAATCCCTTTTTCAATTAAACCAAGGCCTCAGAGAAACAGCAAATACATTTCAGAAAGAAATATAACCAGTGAACATTTATAACTGGGTCATTATGGTGCTGTAGCAAATACCTGCTAACATTCACAGGCCCCGTGAAACAGGGGTGCTTCGAGAGGGCATCAGAGGAAATAGTTAAAAGCATGGACTTTGGACCAGACCACCTGATTTAAACTCCCAGCTCTGCCACTGACTGACTGTGGAGCCTCCCACAAATCATTTGAAACTCTGTGTGCCTCAGTTTTACCACCAGTAAAATAGAGCTATAGTGATAACCACCTCGTATCATAAGATTGTTGTGAGGATCAAAAGAGTCATAATAAGCTGAACCACACGAAATTACCATTTTTATAGGTCATTTACACGTGGTTCACCAGGAGACAGGGAAAGCACTGAGAACGGTTCCAGGCACCCAGAAAGTGCCATATGTGTAAGAATCATTATCATTTCCTCCCAGCACACTACACTAGGGTGAATTATGAGTCCATCCCAACCAGCTATTTGCCTTCTGCCATGTTTGTGTACTTCAAACAAACCCCGAGTGTGCAGCCCAGGCTGCGGATCCCTTCCCTTCACCTCTCCTTTGCCCCACACTCCCACACACTGAACACTTCCTACTTTAGTGCTCATTCTGCTGCAGGAAGTCAGAGGTCTCTGTGAAATAGAAGCTAATTACAAGGCACCCCAGAGAAGCTGGACTCAGTTGATCTCTGCTATTTTTTCTCCAGATGTGGAGGAGCGACACAAGACCCTGGTGTTCACAGCGCGAATCAATGATCTAACTCAAACCAACACCAGAGTTCAGACTTTCTAGGATCAGCCACCTCCCTGATCTTGACTTAAAACAATTCCAGGTAGCAGCAGGATCTGGAGCTGATGCAAAACAATAGAGGCCCAAAAAGGGCCCAGACTGGTCAGGTCGTGACCCAGACCTACAGCAAAGAAGGAAATACACAGGACTGTGTCTCAACTCTTCTGGGCCTCAATTGGCCCTTCTTGAAAATATCCTCTTATCTCCTTATCCACCTCCCACTGTCAGGGTTGAAAAACTGAGGAGGAGGTAAGGAAAAGTAGGAAAGCAGGGGGCATCAGGGAATGAAAGATGTCATCCTCATCCAAGAGTGGGGACACTACCCGGAAAATTTTCCTAAATGCTATCCTGCACGAAGCCCTCCCTTGTCGGACCTTCAACCTTTCTCGGCACACCTTCACCCTTAGGCGTAAAGCTTTTGCCCTCGACAGATCTTCCCCACTGCACCCCTCAAGTGGGACCCCATCCCTTAGAAAGTCCACCCAGTCTTCCTCTGCTTGTTCCTGACCCGTATCTTAGACCCCTCTGGGTTCTCATCCTGCTCCAGCATCCCCCCTACCTCAATGAATCCATCCTAGCACGGCCTCCCCCCAGGCGTCCCCGCCATCAGCAGGTGCTCTCCCTAACTTGTCCCCACGTCCCTCAGCAGCTGCTCCCTTCAGCAATGCCCCCTTCCGCCAGGATATCCCCCCCACAGCAAGTGCTCTCCCCAACCAGTCCGTTTATCCCCCGGGGGGCGTGCTCCCCTCTGCCGGACGCCCTTCTGGCGGAGATTCCCCCAACTCAGCAGGTGCCAGGATCGCTTGGCCCCGCACGTCCATCCCTCCGGGGGCTCACCCGGTGCCTCTCCTCCGCCAGTTCCCGCCTTTCCCTCTCCCCACCCCCTGCCTCTCAGCCAGCGGCCCCTCACCGGCGCGGCGGGTTCCTCAGCTGCACCGTCTCCATGGCGCTGCCGGCAGCCGCCCAGACCCGCTCACTGCTCCATCCTCCCCCGGGACCTCCCCGAGCCCGCCCCGCAGACCCTCCCACACTTCCGCTTTCCGCCCCCACCGGAAGCGGCGCGCAGCGCGCGAGCGGGGCGGGACTACGAGGATCTGGACCACGTGATGCGGAGCCTGAGTCACGTGGCGCGCGGGGCGCGGCCTCAGAAGGCGGAACGCCCTCCGTCGGACTGTGGTCCGTCTGCCGCGCGGTTTCGGTGCCGCGCGGTACTCCTTGCGGGTCTCGGGCCAGGATCCCGTCTCCGCTGCGGCCCGGCCCTTGTTCCTCCGACCGAGATACTGAGGCTTCTTGGGAAGCGACCAGGTTCTCCGCGATTTCTGGGAAGCGTTGCCCCGGGGACTCCTGGAGGTATTCGTGGGTTCCTACCGCTCCGTGCCGGTTGGATTCTTGTTCCATAAGGAGGCCGAACCGCCCTCGGATGTCTCAGAGCATCAGGCTGTATATTGCTCACCCGCCTTTCTTAAGGGCTTCTTACCTTTGAGTCGGCTGGCCGGCATAAAGATAGCTAATCGTGATTAAGCGCTTGCCCTGTGCTTACTTACCTCTATTCGCGTTTAATCCTCTTAGGAAGCCTGTAACGTTATCCCCAATTTTATGTATTATTTGATGCTCAGTGCTTTACTAGAACTAATTCATTTAATACTCCTAATAACCCTACAAGGTAAGCACTATTACTCTCCTTTTTTAAGGCCAGAGAGGTGAAGATCACATAGCTAAAAATAGAGATTTGGAGATTTAGATACAGGTCAGTCTGTCCACAGCCTGCACCACCAAACCGGACAACCTCTGATTTATACCCTCTGTCTGGGCGTGGGAGTCGGGCTCCCTCTCCCCTAAGAGCTTCAGTTCCAGCTATGGCGGTCGGTAAACCTTCAGTTGCCCCCCACCATCACTGAGTGTTGAGAAAAGCATATTCCACCCAGTTTACCCCGGGGATAAGTTCCATGAGAAAACTTCAGTTTTTAATTGTCCTGCTTTTCCCAAAGGTATGCCATCCATGAAGTTAACAGCTAAGCAACCGCCTTTAAGGGTCACCCAGGTGTGGCACCCCATATGGTAAAATAGGGATAATGGATCCATTCCCCTTACGGGGTGGACCACATTTGCAGAGAATATATGTGTCAGGCACAATCCTATGCTGTCTCTTAATCCTCAAACAACCCTATGAGGTAGAAGTTACTATCCATCCACATTTTACTGCTGAGAAAGCGGAGACTCATAAACACAACTAGTGAAAGAAAAGTTTTTAACCCAAGACAGGCTGGCCTCCACAGAATCCATGTTTTATTTGCTACTTTGTCCTACTAGAAATCTGTACAAATGGTAGTAGGAGCCCTGAGGGAGTAAAGATAAAAAGTTTGTACAAAGTTCAGGAAGCAGTCACAGGTCCCTATTGCAAAAAGTCAGTCCTCTAACCTCTGAAATGGAAGCCATCACAGGTCCCTATTGCAAAAAGTCAGTCCTCTAACCTCTGAAATCCCCTGGTACTTTTCCTGTACTTCTAAAGCACACTCTTCGTTTGACCTCATGTTCAGGCCCCACTGCCCACACACGTGTGCCTATAAATGAGTAGGTACTCAGAAAACCTTTTTTTTTTTAAATGTCAGTTTACCAGTACACAGTGTCAAACATCCCTCCTTTATCCCCTTTCTGGGATTTTTCCAAAAGATAGACTGACATCAGGATTGCCCTCTCTTTAAACAGAATGTCCAGTCTAGCATTGCCCCATAGAAATTTCTGGGATGGTGGAAATGTTCTATTTATGTGCTGTCCAAAACCAGTGCCAGTAGACACATGTGGCTGTTGAGCACTTTAAATGTGGGTAATATGACTGACAAACTGAATTTTAAATTATATTTAATATAACATTTAAACAACAAACCTCGGGTGCCTGGGTGGCTCAGTGGGTTAAGTGGCTGCCTTTGGCTCAGGCCATAATCCTAGGATTATGGGATTGAGTCCCAAATCCGACTCCCTGGTTAACAGGGATTCTGCTTCTCCCTCTCCCTCTGCCTCTCCCCCCAACTCATTCTTGTCTCTCTCTCAAATAAATAAATAAAAATTTAAAAAAATAAATAAGTAGAAAACATCAGCCTGAACCATAATATGATAATAGCTTAAGAGAAAAAACCAGTGGGGCACCTGGGTGGCTCAGTCCGTTGAGCATCTGACTTGTGATTTTTGACTCGGGTCATGATCTCAGGATTGTGAGATCCTATATCAGGCTCTGTGCCCAGTGGGGAGTGTGCTTGAGGTTCGTTCTCCCTTTCCCTCTGCGCCTCTCCCCACGTGTGCACACATTTTCTCTTTCTCTCACTCTAAAATAAAATCCTGTGGCGCCTGGGTGGCTCAGTGGGTTAGGCCTCTGCCTTCAGCTCAGGTCATGATCTCAGGTTCCTGGGATCGAGGTCTGTATCGGACTCTACTTGGTGGGGAGCCTGCTTTCCCCTCTTTTCTGCCTGCCTTTCTGCCTACTTATGATCTCTCTCTCTCTCTGTCAAATAAATAAATAAAACCTTAAAAAATAATAATAATAAAATAAATAAAATCTTAAAAAAATAGAGAACCAATGAACAGGTTACTCATACCTCATTCCACGCTTACTGAGCTCCATATGCCTAGTCGGCTCTGGCTGGGTAACAGTACTCAAGACATAGATGAGTTCTAGCTTTTTTGTAGTTTACAGTGTAGAAGATACAGTTGCTAGGCAGGTAATTAATGTGGTGATAAATTACATAAAACTATAATATGAGACCCTAACCAAGACTGGTAGGATCAGGAGAACTCTCATTCATTCATTCATTCATTCAGCAAATACATATCTAGTATCTGCTCTGAGCCAAGCACAGCACTACCTGCAAGGCAGTGAGGAAAATAAAGTTTCTTTCCTCGTGGATCTTCCATTCAAGTGGGAAAGGCAATAAAACAACAAAACCAAATAGACAAAGAAACAATATGTGACTGAAATGAGAGACTAAATCACACTAATATATATATATATATATATATATATATATATATTTTAAGATTATATTTATTTATTTGACAGACAGAGATCACAAGTAGGCATAGAGGCAGGCAGAGAGAGAAGAGGAAGCAGACTCCCTGCGGAGCAGAGAGCTCGATGCGGGACTCGATCCCAGGACCCTGAGACCATGACCTGAGCCGAAGGCAGAGGCTTTAACCCACTGAGCCACCCAGGTGCCCCAACACTAATATTTTTTAAAAGAGTATTTAAGGCAGAGGGAACAGCAAGGGAAAAGGCAAAGGCTTATGTTGGAAGAGCAGCCAGAAGTTGGCATGTTTGGAGCAGAATAAAGAAGGAAAGGTAGGAGATGAGGTAGGAGCTGTGGCCAGAGTCACACTGAACATGGGCAATGTAAAGAAGCAAAAAGACTGCAAGTTAGTTCAATGTACTAGTTAACTATCACTATGTAAAAAACCACCCCAAAGCCTAATGGTCTCAAAGTAGTCATTTTCCAGTTTTTGGTTACTACAAATAAAACTTAAAATCATTTATGTAGATGCTTGTATGGACATACATACATTTCATTTCTTTTGAGTAAACAAACAGGTGAGAAATAGCTGGGTTAATGTATTAAGAAACTTTTTTTTCGGGGCACCTGGGTGGCACAGTGGGTTAAGATGCTGCCTTTGGCTCAGGTCATGATCTCAGGGTCCTGGGATCGAGTCCCGCATCAGGCTCTCTACTCAGCAGGGAGCCTGCTTCCCTCTCTCTCTCTCTGCCTGCCTCTCCGTCTTCTTGTGATCTCTCTCTGTCAAATAAATAAATAAAATCTTAAAAAAAAAAAGAAACTTTTTTTCTTTTTTTAATTATGTTTTTTTTTTTAAACATATAATGTATTATAAGCCCCAGGGGTACAGGTTTGTGAATCACCAGGTTTACACACTTCACAGCACTCACCATAGCACATACCCTCCCCAATGTCCATAACCCACCACCCTCTCCCTACCCCCCGACCCCCAGCAACTCTCAGTTTGTTTTAAGAAACTGTTTTTCAAGGTGATTATACTATATTTCCACCAACAGTATATGGGAATTTCAATATCTCTATATCATCTATACTTCGTATGATTGATCTTTGCAATTTTAGCCAATCTAATAGGTGTGTAGGGGTCTCACTGTGTTTCATTTTGTGTTGTTTTAAGATTTTACTTATTTATTTGAGAGAGAGAGGGCACAAGCAGGAGTGGTGAGGGGCAGAGGGAAAGGGAGAAGCAGACTCCCTGATAAGCACGAAGTCTAGTGGGGGGCTCCATCACAACCTGAGCTGAAGACAGATGCTTAACCCGCTGAGCCACCCAGGCGCCCCCTCACTGTGTTTCTAATTGGTATTTCTCTAGTGACTAATGATGTTGAGCATCTTTTCAAGAACTTGTCATCTGTGTATTTTCCAAGTCTTTTGTCCTTCTTAAAATTGCCTTCTCTTATTATTGAGTTTTTAGTGTTGTTTTTTTTTTTTAATATTCTAGAGGCATGTCCTTTATCATGTGATTTACAAACATTTTCTGGAGTTTGTATTTTCATTCTCTCAACAGCCTCATTTTTAAAGAACAGAAACTTTAATTTTTAAGTATAGTTTATCCACTTTTTTCTTTTATGACTCATACTTTTGATGTCATTTCTAAGAAGTCCTGGGGGAAAAGACCAGTCCTTGTAAGCTCACTTCTCAAGTTCCCATGTCAGCTGACTTCTGGCTGGGTTCACTGTCAGGAGACCAAAGACAGAAAACTAAGAGAGAAGCCAGTCTTTCTCTCTCTTCTTTGCTTCTGATCAAGTATCCAACAGTAATTTTGTCTTCAGCTCCTCCTAGAGCATCCTGACGTGGCTCCAGCTCCTACTCTGCTGCAGCTTCTGAAAGAGCAGAGGCAAACTAAAGGCAAAGCACAAGCTAACACTCCTCAACTCCCCCTCCACACCCCTCACCCCGTGGGATATGTGTGACATTCCTCTGGCATCCCAGCTGCCCTAGAACAAAGGAAAGGAAGAAAAAATGGTTAACTGATGGAGATCACAGTCATGCAGGATACAAGACATAGTCTCCTTCAGTTTGCAACTGTCTTAATGATTTATAAGAAAAAAGCAATTTCTGGGGCACCTGGGTGGCTCAGCTGTTAAGTGTTGCCTTCAGCTCAGGTCATGATCCCATTGGGCTGCCTGCCCAGCGGGAAGCCTGCTTCTCCCTCTCTCTCCCCCTGTTTGTGTTCCCTCTCTCCTGTCTCTGTCAAATAAAACATAAAATCTTTTAAAAAGAAAAAAACAATTTCCAGAAACCTATAAACTCAGTTTCCTGGAGCCCTAACATCACTCCCCCTTCCATAAGTCAGAAAATCATTAATTAGGGGCGCCTGGGTGGCTCAGTGGGTTAAGCCTCTGCCTTTGGCTCATGTCATGATCCCAGAGTTCTGGGATTGAGCCCCACATTGGGCTCTCTGCTCAGCGGGGAGCCTGCTTCCCTTCCTCTCTCCCTGCCTGCCTCTCTGCCTACTTGTGATCTCTCTGTCAAATAAATAAATAAAATCTTCCAAAAAAAGTCTTTAATTAGTCACTCCTCATAACCCCAGTGCAGCTCTTGCTACCCCTGGGTCCTATCTCCGTGCTTTAATAAAACCCACCTTTTTGCACCAATGATGTGTCAAGCATTCTTTCTTGGCCATTGGCTCCCCAATCCCAAAACTCCAAGCCACATCATCACCATTTCCTTTTTATATTCAAGTCCTGGGCATAGTATTCCTGCTGCTGCTGGCCTTTGGGATCCCTCAGTGTTCCTTGTTGGCATCTTGGCTCTTCCGTCACCTCTGAAACCAATTCCCTGAATTAACTTCTTATTTCAAATCCCTTCCATAAGCCATCTTACTCGGAGTATGTTTACAGATAAGGTCATGACTGATACACCTGAACTGAAAAGCATCCAGAACTGGAAATTGACAAATTATGATGCTGTCTGTATTTCTTTCCCCAAGACCAATTGGTTCATTATTTGGAAGCAGCATATAAAAGTATCGGCTATGCCTGGCTCAGTTCAATGAAATATAAGATTGTCCTGATTCTAACACGACTTTACTCACCAGTGTTTCTCAACCAACTAAGGCAGAGATATTATTTAAAAGAAACTACCAGTTAACCCTGAAAAGAAATGTTTAAACAAACAAAAAATGAATGTCCAATAATCATGTCTGTGCATATTACTTCATTCAGGAGACTACAGCTGTAATATCTATTCCTTCCCCCATTAAAGCTGCATACATATTAAATACGTCTTTGATGAGATGGTTAACTCAGAGAGATGAAGTCTTAATAAATATCAAAAAGTTACTTCCTAAAAAAAAGTTACTTCCTGTCCAAAAAATAGAACTCAAATGTCCATCAGCTGACAAATGTATAAATACATGTAATGTATTTATAATAAATACATTACATTTATTTATATATGTATAATAATATAAATTATTTATATTTATAATTTTTATAAATTTATATATAAATATATGATACTTATAATTTGTATTTATAATAAATAATATAAATAAATACATGTAATATATTTATTATAAATACACCCCAAATGTATACAATGGACTATTACTCAGCAATAAAAAGGAATGAAGTTCTGTTACATGGTACACCATGGGTGACACGGGAAAACACTGCTGTGTGTGAGAGGCCAATCACAGAGGATCGTGTATCCTATGATTCCATTTACATGAAAAGTCCAAAACAGGCAAATATATCAGAAGGTAGATTAGTGGTTGCTTTGGGCTTGGGCTTGGGGATGGGGGAGATGGAGTAGAAGAACTGGGTATGATGACTAAAAGATGTGGGGTTTCATTTTGATAATGACAATATTCTAAAATTGTGGTGATGATTATATAACTCTGAACATAATAAAAAACACTGAACTGTACATAACTTTAAATGGGTGAATTATATGCTAGTGAATTATTTCTCAATACAATTGTTTTTAAAAAGTCACCTCCCAAAAGACTTTCACTATGCCCCTACTCCCCAATATCTCCCTCCCCTAAATTCTTTCAGTTCTGCTTTTATCGGCCCTGCGTTTATGGGAAGCATTGTAGGAAAGGATTACCATTTATCCATTGCTGTGTAAGAAACCATTCCCAGAACTTAGTGGCATAAAACAACAGTATTTCTCTCTCTCCCCCCATAAATCTACAATTTGAGCATGGTTCCACAGGTAAGGTTCATCTCGTTTTCCATGGTGTCAGTTGGGGTCAGTCACATTTGGATGTATTCTTTTTTGTTTGTTTTTAAAGATTTTCTTTATTTGACAGAGAAACAGCCAGAGAGGGAACATGAGCAGGGGGGATGGGAGAAGCAGTCTTTCCACTGAGCAGGGAGCCGGATGCGGGTCTCTCAATCCCAGGACCTTGGGATCAGGACCCAAGTTGAAGGCAGACGCTTTAACGACTGAACCACCCAGGTGCCTCTGGATGTATTCTTATCCAAAATGCCTCATTCACATGTCTGATAAGTTGGTGCCCGCTGTTGGCTGGGAGCTCACTTAGCACTGAGGGTAGAGGGGACTTCTCATTTTGGTTTGTTTGGTTTTTTTAGTCTCGGGATAAAGGCTAGGTGCTGAAGGATATTTGTGAGGGCGAGCTGGGAAGAAGCTTTAGTGCCTTTTAATGGCATAGTCTTGGAAGGTAGATAATGTTATTTCCACTGTTGAGGGGACCCCAAAGTCCTGTGGAATTTCAAAGAGCGCTAAAATAGACTCTATCTCTGGATGGGGGAGTGGCCAGGTTCTAGAAGAGGGCAGAGAACTGGAAATTATTGGTTTGGTCATTTTTGGAAAATAGAGCTTGACACAGGTGTACTTGTCTGGTATACCATTTAGAATATATCCACCTCGGGACGCCTGGGTGGCTCAGTTGGTTGAACGGCTGCCTTCGGCTCAGGTCATGATCCCAGCGTCCTGGGATCGAGTCCCACATCAGGCTCCTTGCTCAGCAGGGAGCCTGCTTCTCCCTCTGCCTCTAGCCTGCCACTCTGTCTGCTTGTGCTTGTGCTCTAACAAATAAAATCTTAAAAAAAAAAAAAAAAAAAAAAAAAAAAAGAATATATCCACTTCCAAGTAACTGGGGGGAAAAAATCTAAATGGCAGCTTAAGGCACCATGGCATTTGTTGTTCATTAAATAGTCCAGAAGTCAGTCCTTCCAAGGTTGGTTCAATGACTCACCAATGTCAATTTCATCTTTCTCCTCCTGCCCTCCTCAGCACATGGGTTTTTCATAGCTGTGCTTATTGCCTCACAATTGCAAAATGACTACCACACGTCCAGGTATATATCCTTAACCCAACAGTAACCAAAGCATAGGAGAGAGAGAGAAAAAAAGTTATTTTGCAATTCTGTATCTCTTATCTGGGAGGAAAAGCTTTGCCATAAGGACCCAGCAGACTCTCTGTAACTTGCTGAGCAAATCGGGGGTATGTCCACACCTGACCAATCATTGGCCAAAGGGAGTGAGATTACTGTGATTGGGTTAACAAAATCCTGATTTATTCCCTGGAGCGGAAGAATTCAGACTTATGGAAGCAAAGATGGAAGCTGTTGAGTAAATAACCAGCAGTGTATGTGCATGGTCGGGTTTCCCCGCCACACTAAATTCATTCTTTCCTTGGGGGGGGGGGCCTGCGCTGGACTGCGTGGATTCAGATGGAACAGCCACTCAACCCTCAGAAAGCTTATAGTCTGGGTGAGTTGGGTTTACACAAATAATTGTAACTAAATGTCTGAGGGCAGAGACCACGTGTTTGCCAATAGACCTTTATAACTACATGTTTGGGGCCAGATTTGATTAGGTCTTGTGGAGATAAAAATAAAAAGACCTACTTCCTGCCTTTTAAGGCTTCACAGTCTTTGAGAAAAACTGTAAACTGACAATCACAGAGTGTTAACTGAGATAAAAACTCTGGGAGCAATTGGAGCAGAGGAGGGACCGGGGCAAGATGTGAGGCTTCAAGAAAAACTTTCAGAATGGATGATTATTGGTGGAGTGAGAATCCAGTAACAGGAAGTGTTTGGAAAACAACTGTAGGATGGGGGCACATAAGCGAAGGCTAGAAAGCAAGAGAAACAGCTTCATGTGCACAAGGGTCAACAAGCAGTTAAAAACACTGGCCCATCAAGTGGGACATACAGTTATGTCAAAGGACGCTGAAGATAACCTCAAGTTGCCCTCAGCGAAAGATCCTCACGGACCTATCAGTGCCTTCATTTATTAAATCAACATCTACAGAGCACTAGGTACCAGTTAGTTTCCAGCCTCAGTGCCTTTGCACTTGCTATGTGTCTGGACCAACACTCCCTAAATCTTCTCAGGCTTCTTCAGCTCGTTAATCCCTCCGAGACGCCTACCCCATCCCACCACCCCCCTTATCTAAAATAGTCCCCACGTGGTCACTTACCACTACACCACAGTTTTGTTTTCCTTCTAGCATTAATCACATTATGAGATTATCATCTTCGTTTGCTCAAGAGTTAATAGCCTGTCGGTTCCCACGAGAATGTAAGCTCGCAGGGACCTGGCCTCTTTCATGGTTTTACCCAGAGTTTTGACCTCCTTAGGCTCTCATCCTCCCTACGGGAACCATACAGAGCGTTCCGCTAGGTAAGCCCCGACTGGAGCATGCGCAGAAGGCCCCTGGCGCGCGCAGCTCTGGCCCCGCCCCGCGCGTCCCGCCCCCTCCCGGGCAGGTTGGCGGTCGCAGTCGCATCTTCGCCGGCCGGTGCTCCCGCCGGGACGCTGTTGCGCACGCCTCAGCGCGGTAACGGACGCGCCGCCCGGTGCGCCGGCCCGGCCCCGGGGATGGGCCCCAAGCTCGCAGACTCCGTGGAGGCGCTCCGCGCCGCCGGCAACCAGAGTTTCCGCAACGGCCAGTTCGCCGAAGCCACCGTGCTCTACAGCCGCGCGCTGCGGACGCTGCAGGCGCAAGGTACGACCCTGGCTCCGGTTTCCCCACCAGGCCGGCCTCTCCCCGCAGCGCCCCCCGCCGCGGCCGCCCAGACCTCGCTCCTGCCCAGGGTGCCTACGGCTTGCTTTCCCCAGGGCCAGCAGGCTCACCAGGCCCACCGGGCACCCTTCCCGCCCATTCCCCGCTTCGGCATCCTACGAGAAACTTCCTTGGCCCTTTCTGCTATTTTTTTTTTTTAATTGTAATACGGTTTTATTACTGGTTCTTTTTCACTTACTGATTCATCCCAAACATTTCCATATCAGTGGGTGTTTTATCACTATTTTTTTTAGTGCAGTAAAAAACAGCATTAAATTTACCTTCTTAACCGCCTTTAAGTGGAGTATTAAGTACATTCAGATTGTTGTGCAACAGATCGCAGCAGCAGTGAAAACTCTGAACCCACTAAAACACTAATCTTCCTTCCCTCCCCTCAGCCCTTTGTTTCCATCTTTCTACTTTTGGTAGCTATGATTTTGATCAGTTTAACTTCTTATGAGTCCATTCATACAGTATTTGTGTTTTGTGACTGACTTAGTTTGCTTACCTTAATGGCCCCAAGGAGATTATAATCCATGTTGTAGCAGTGTGACAGATGGTTTCCTCCTTTTTAAAGGCTGCATAATTTTCCATTGTATGGACATACCACATTTAATTTACCCAGATGTAAACTAGGCCTGTCTGATAACCATAAGGGCTGCAAAGAAGACAGACACAGTGATTTGGTAAGAGAGGTGACTGGGGAGCTCTTTTGGAATGGAAGGTCAAGGACAGCTTTGAGGAAGTGACCTTTCAAGTGATGTCTGAATGATGAGAAGAAGCCAAGTGCATAGTTGTGGGTGATGAGTATTCCAGGTGGAGGGAACTGTTCATTCCAAAGGCCCCCCAGACAGGATAAGCATAGTGGGTTGCAGGAACCAGAGCATAGTAGCCAGTGGAGGAATAGTAAATATTGAGGTCAGTTAGATAGAGCGGTATTGTGTAGGCATTTTATACAGTAGGCTGTGGTAAGGAGTTTGGATTTTATTCCATGATGGTAGACAACTGGGGAGTTTTGGGTTTTTTGTTTTTTTAAGATTTTATTTATTTATTTGACAGAGAGAGATCGCAAGTAGGCAGAGAGGCAGGCAGAGAGAGAGGGGGAAGCAGGCTCCCCACCGAGCAGAGAGCCCGATGCAGGGCTCGATCCCAGGACACTAAGACCTGAGCCAAAGGTAGAGGCTTAATCCACTGAGCTACCTAGGCACCCCAAGTTTTGTTTTAAACAGAGGAGCAGCATGTCCTTTATCAGTTCTCCGAGCCTCCAGCTCATGGGTAAGACACTTTGGAGAAGAGTTAAGCCTCATTCTAACCAACCATAGCCCATTGGCCCAAACCTCTCCTCCAAAGTGCCTTACCCATGAGCCCTCATTTCGTGTAGTACTATTTCCTTTTGCCTTCCTTCATTTGTTGAGTGCTTTACTCTGTGGTAGACACTACAGACTTCATTCCTTTTTGTCTACATACAAACCAAGGATAAGATACCTTATAGATGAGGAGTCCAGAAGAGTTAAATCTGTCTACCCTGGGTAATACAATGAGGACATCAGAGGCAGGATTTGAAAACAGGTCTGTCTGATTTGCAAGTCCAGGTTTTAAATCATTTTTCCAGGCTTCTCCCCAAATCCTCTCCAAAGTCCAATCTGTCTTGTTTGACCTTTTGTAATTTCAAGCCCCCCCTCTGGCCCCCTCTTGTTTTTCTAGAACACTCCTCTTTAGGCCCACTTCCTCATCTCAGCCTCATTTGATGAAGTCACTGATGAATCTGAGGTATTGGTTTTCTAACTTTTTCTTTCATTCTACCCCAGCTGGTCTGCAAAAGCATGTGCTTTTGAGTGGATTTATTCTGGATCCTTAGAAGGGCTGCCTGGTGTAGATTTAGTTGGGGATCAGCATTTGGTTCCGATCTTGCTATTGATTTTCCCGGTAATATCTGGGCAAATCCGTTGATTTCTCAGATCAGCTTTGCTGATCTTGAAAGGACAGCAGGGAGTAAGCGAACAAAATGAACCCTTCCAGCAAGTCTGTAAAGTGGTGTGTTCATGCGATAGGGGAGCACATGCGATCAGAGGGATTGAGTGACTCATGAGGGCTCAGGGGCAGGATCCTTGGCTCCTCTGCTGCTCTTCCCACCGCACCCCTGCTGCTTCTGTGCATCCGTGCTCTAGCGCCTTGAGATAACTATGAGTTTTGAGTCCTTGTGCTTATTCTTCAAGAGCAAGGATATATTCTACTTTTTCTTGTACTTTGCTGTCTCAGAGCCTGGCAAAATAAGGGGGGACATTCTGATTTTATTGGTTTGTTACTGTTGATATTGAATGAAAGCTGTCGTGCCTCAGTATGGTGACATACTTAGTTTAAAAAAAGTAAGTTGTGGAAGGATAAGCAGTGGGGTGCCACTTAATTTCAAAAATCTTTGAAAGCTATAAAATGGAATATGCTCTTCCCTGTGAATTCGAAGGTAATAGAAGAAGGCAAGCATGACTACAGGAGGGTGTTACCTACCAACTTCAGAACTGTGCTGACCTCTGGGGGTCTGGGGAGGAAGCAAAGAGAAAAGAGTGAGGATGAGTGGAGCTTTAGCCATCTCAAAAATGAAAGAGGTTAGAAACAAATACAATGTATTGCCCCGTCCAGGAATGGATGTCAAGTATCTGTTTCACTGTTTTCTGGATGTTTTGTAATTTTCAGGAAAGAGTTTATTTTACTTCTTTGGGGTATATACTCAGGAGTAGAATTACTGAGTCAACATCTAATAATTTTTGGAGTTTTTCATTTGCTTGCTTTCCATGATGGCTTGTGCTAGCGGGTATGAAGTGGTTGAAAAATTATTTTTTAAAAGATTTTATTCATTTATTTGAGAGAGTTAGAGTAGGAAAGCACAAGAGGGGGAGGGTCAGAGGGAGAAACAGGCTCCCCAGTAAGTAGGGAGCCCAATGCAGGGCATGATCCCGGGACTCTGGGATCATAACCTAAGCCCAAGGCAGACGCCTAACCAACTGAGCCACCCGGGCACCCCAAAAAATTATTTTTTAAAATTGAAAGTCTTTGTGGCCACACAGTAAAAGACATGGGCTTCTGAGATTCCTGAGGATAAGGATTACCTTTAAGAAAGTGTCTGATAGGGGCGCCTGGGTGGCTCAGTGGGTTAAAGCCTCTGCTTTCGGCTCGGGTCATGATCCCAGGGTCCTGGGATCGAGCCCCACGTCGGGCTCTCTGCTTGGCGGGGAGCCTGCTTCCTCCTCTCTCTCTGCCTGCCTCTCTGCCTACTTGTGATCTCTCTCTGTCGAATAAATAAAAAATCTTTAAAAAAAAAAAAAAAAAAAGAAAGTGTCTGATAATTCTCTTCCATACTGGGTCGCTCGAATCCGTTCCCTGATTAAGTTCTGCATATTCCTGCCAGACCCAGAGGGCTCTTCTTTGGCAAAGTCCTCTCTGATTTGACCAGGTAGGATTTGTCTCTGACTGACCTGTTCAGTCTTTTTATCACATTTTTCTTTTCCTTTTTCAAAAACCCCTCTCATTGGGTTTACGTGCTTTTTTGTAACAAAATTCATACACACGTGTAGTTACAGCATGGATATCCTTGAGCAGAAGCCAGCTGGTTCATGTTTTGTCCTTTGCCTGGTCCTGACTTGCGTGCTGGAGTGAGCGAAAGAGAAGTTGATTGGTTCCCTGTGAGTGGCAGGAAGCTTGCTGGCAGCCCCTCAGACCAACAAGCACCATCAGGAAGCCCAGAGAGCTCCGGGTTTGAAATATACCCCAGAGTCCCAGGGCGTCCATTTCCCACTCTTGTTAATTTCGTGCTTTCTCTTCCCCTTGGGCAGGCTGCTCGAACCCGGAAGAAGAAAGCATCCTCTTCTCCAACCGCGCAGCGTGCCACTTGAAGGATGGCAACTGCAGGGACTGCATCAAGGACTGCACTTCGTAAGTGGGCGGGGCAGCCCCAGGGTGTCAGGACAGGAGGCTGCGTTCATCCGGCCTGTTCTCTTCTTGGGGTCGATCCCAGCGGAGGAAGTGTCCCTGAGTGTCACCAGGTCACCAAGGATAGGAGGCTCCACATGATGCCTGCGGCCCCTCACTCGTGTCTTTGGAGTCTGCCAACAGAGTAGGAGTCTTAGAGGGTGGGCTTAGGTGGGGTCTTAGAGGTGGGCCTTATGGGCCTTGTGAGCTCGGGGACCTGACGATGGGGGTGAGGTGCAGGCTTGGGACTGGCTCGCCCTGGTGTTTTCTGGGGTGGATGTGTGCGGGAGGGAAAGGAAGAGGGACAGAGGTTAGTTGAATCGCCTCAAAAGAAGCGAGGAGAAGAAGGCGTCCGTCGATCGCGAGGTGTAAAGGATGTTGAGCAGTTTGTCGTACTACTTTCTTCTGCGGCCAGTCTGACCCTGCCTGCTCTTCTCGTCCCTGAACTGGCAACACGCGTGTGTTCTCAGACCCGCTCTCCTGTGGCATCGCCTTGGGGTCATGCCCTGGTGATAGCTGAGGGAGGAGGAGAGGTGAGCGTGCTCCCGGGGCATGTGCTCAGGTGCTCCGTACCGGGCCCGTGCTAGGTTTCCTTCCCGGAGGGCTCATGACTGCTCTGCGGGGTAAGTTGACTGTCCCGCCCAGGCTAGAAGTGGGTTGCAGCGGACTGAGGTCGTAAGGTGATCTGCCTGGTGTTCTGTGGCCGGTGGCAGAGGTGGAATTCAGACACCACTCCAGCTTATGGCGAAGCCTCTTTCTCCCCCCGGGTCGGACTCTGTAGGAACACGTGGGAGAGTACAAGCCACAGGTGCTTATTCTTGATCTGGGGGGACTGTGACTCAGAAAACTGGATTTCACAGCCTTAGTGGTTTTCTACCCTTCCTCCCTTCTTCACTTCAAGTCTGAGTTGGTAAGTCCCTCTGCTAAGGCTTGACTTTTTTAGCTACATTTCTGTGCCAGCTGTGACCTCCTGTATGCTGAATGTCGCAGATGACCCTGCATAGAAGGAGCTGTGGGGGGAGCCCTGGTGCCTCAGCAGCCAGATGACATTTCTGCCTCCTGCTCTAGAGCGCTGGCCCTGATTCCCTTCAGCATGAAGCCCCTCCTGCGGCGGGCCTCGGCCTACGAGGCCCTGGAGAAGTACCCCCTGGCCTATGTGGACTACAAGACCGTGCTACAGATCGATGACAGTGTGGCGTCAGCCGTGGAAGGCCTCAACAGGTGAGCCTGACACCTCAAGTGGTTTCTCCGAAACTCCCCGGCCTCTTGGATTCACTCGGGACCGTGGCTTTGGTCAGCTCCTGGGGGTCCCCTGAGACCTGCTGAGCACGTGGTGAAAGTGCTGCTGAAGGAGAGTCCTCCGTCATGGTTAGCAGGGCCCTGAGGGGTCAGAGTGAGAGGATGGATGGCTCGATGGCCCAGCTGCTCAGGTTCATTCACGTGGGAACAAGTTCTGGAGCTCTGTGTAAGGGACTGTGCCAGGTGCCCTGGGGAAGACCCCGCTTGCTTCACAGACCTAACTAGAGTGGGGAGAGTAGGATACAGGTACAGGCAGCCAGGACACGAGGCTTATAGGGTGGTGTTTGCAGAGTTAGGTTGGCCTTTGGTACTGTGATGCCCCCTCGAGGCCCATTGGGCGCCATTTTGTTCTGGGTTTCTAAGTGGTGGTTTGTTTCTGCCTCGTGGCTACCTTTGTTTGTGTAACTGGTCATGTTTCTCCTCTTTGCATGGGCTGCTAGAGAGCCAACCACCACACTCGCAGCAAACCCTTCAAAGGACTTCGTGGCATGTGTTAAGTGTATCATTGTTAGCTTGACTTGTTTTCTGTCTCCTTCATTCAGTCATTCAACAGAATCTGGCACTTCTGTGTCCCCAACTTTGCAGTAGGTCCTGGGCTGATGTCTGACACTTAGCTTTTCCTGCCCTAATGGAACCCCCGGTCTCTTGGGGAACCCCAGTCAGTCATAGCCACACACACCACTGTGTGGTGAGTGGTGTGGTAGGAGGAGGCCCAGGGGGCTGAGGGGACAGAAAGGGGCACCTAACCTTCCCTGGAGGAAGGAGGAAGCCAGTCAGGATTTTGCAGAGGAGGTGAGCTGAGGCTGAGAAATGAAGAGACCTGGGGCCAGGGCAGCAGGAAGGGCAACTGCCAGGGTGAGCTGGGATGATGTGTTTCAGGAATTTTGAGAAGTCCCATGTCACTTGGCACTGCTGGTGAGGAGCTCAGCTCAGATGTGTGAGGTGAGCCTGGACCTAATCCAGGCACAGTGAGGTTTTGTGAAAGGGTCTTGAGCACGGGAGCAACTTGAGCAGATTTGAGAGAAAAAGCTCACTGGCTCTCGTGTTGCTGGATGACGTGAAGGAGAGCGGAGTCAGAGGGTTAGGCGGTAAGTAGATGGTGGAGATAGCGGAAGCAGGACAGTGGGGCCAGTTTTGGGGACAGTTGGGTAGTAGTTCAATGAATTTGGAGGGGTTAGTGAGAAGGGAAGAATAGAAGAAACGTCCTGGTGGGTGACACGGTAGGTCGCAGGGGACCGTGAGATGAGAGGTGTGAGGACAGTGGTTGGTATCTACATGGGCTTTGGAGCAAAAGAGACAAATATAAGGCAGACTACGGATTTGAGGTCATCAGCATAGAGATGGGTTGAAGTTGTGGGAGAAAAAGAGACCCCCACAGCAAGTGAGCCCGGGGAAGAGGGTTGCGTTTTGAAAATTGCAACATTTGAGGGACTTCAGGGGGACAACAACTGGAGGGGAGGAGGAAACTCAGAGCACTTAGGGAAGAAGTATTTCCAGAAGGATGAAAACCTCATTCCCATCAGGCGTTCCAATGAGTGAAGTGGACTTGTGGGTTTAAGAAGGAGAGTCGCTGTGGTTATATGGAAGCATGCGGCGGGTCAGAAGCCCAGCCGTGAAGAGGCAGAGGAGTCCAGCAGCAACGGCAGGGTGGGGTCTCCAGGAGGCAGAAGTGAGCAAACAGTGAGATGTGGCCTGGTGGAGTGGGTGGAGAGAGGAGCCGGCGCTAGAGGAGAGCTGCGGGCTGTGGTTCCTGACTGATGGGCTGTGGTTCCTGACGGGGGCAGGGCCAGGTGAGACCCAGGGCTGAGGGGGAGTGCCTGGCCTTGTCACTTCTTCACGTGTGACAGGAGAGAACTAGGAAGGATTCAGTGCCCGCACAGGTGGGTTTGCGTTTGTGAGACCTGGAACTTTGCCCTGAAAAAGGAGGGGCGGGTAAGGGAGCCGGGCTGAGGAGGGTAGAGGTTCGACATAGCTGTGCTAGTCAGGAAGACAGCTGGAGGGCCTTAGTCAGAGACCGTGAGTTGGTAGTGACTGCCATCTGGGACACCGTCCTTCTAGTCACACGGGAGCACAGTCGTGGGAGCAGAGAAAGCATACGGTTGGCTTTATTCACTGAGGGAACACAGGCTTACGGGGCCCGGGTGGGTGTCGTGTGATGTGCTACGGGCTGGAGATCTCTTAACCAAAGGGACGTGATCCCGGAGCAGCATCTGAAGGAAGTTATCAGGGCCCAGAAGGCGGGGTGGGGGGGGGGTGGAAAGTGAAGACATCATTCCAGGTAGAGGGAAAAGCGTGGGCAGAGGCTCGAACAGATGGATCAAGAGGGAATGCGGCACACGGTAGAAGTGGGGAGGAGCAGGGGATCAGATCTCGGGTCCTGTCAGCCTAGGGAAGTGGGAAGCACTAGAGGATTTCAAAATTTGAGAATAACCTAAGATTTGTGTTTTATAAAAATCTCTGAGCGTTAGTCATGCATCAGGTGCATGCATGGCCTTGTAATAGAGCCACTGACAAAATATAAGACGTGTGATCCTTTCTTGGGGGCATGTGTGGTCCTTCGGGGGTGAGGTTTGAGTACCCTTTTTTTAAAAAAATAAGTTACTTTTTTTTTTTTTTTAAGATTTTATTTATTTGACACAGAGAAATCACAAGTAGGCAGAGGCAGGCAGAGGGGAAGAGGAAAGCAGGCTCCCTGTGAGCAGAGAACCCGATGTGGGCTTCAAGCCCGGGACCCTGAGATCATGACCTGAGCCGAAGGCAGAAACTTAACCCACTGAGCTAGCCAGGTGCCCCAGGTTTGAGTACCCTGAACAAGCAGCCGTCACTGCCTTGAAGTTAACAGAGTGTGGCCAAGTCTGGGCCAGGAAGGGCGGACGTGTCATGGTTCAGACTTGTGTCCCCTTCCTGCTGTGCGTCACAAGGCTGTAAAAGGATGGTGGCTCTCACACATCCCCTCTGGATTTCTGAGAGGAGGGGTATCTTCTTGACCCAGTCAGAAGCCTCCTTGTCATTTTCTCTGCCTTTCCAGAATGACCAGAGCTCTCATGGACTCGCTGGGGCCCGAGTGGCGTCTGAAGCTGCCCTCTATCCCCTTGGTGCCTGTCACAGCTCAGAAGAGGTGGGATTCCTCACCTTTGGAGTACCACAAAGAGAACACTAAGGGAAAATTCAGAGAAGCCACAACCACCAAGGGCAGAGGTAAGCTGTGACTTCCTGCCCAGAGTGTTATAACCTCCCCTTGGCCACCACCTTCAGAGTAATCCTGTAAAAACTGACCTTGCTTAAAGCCAAGCTATAAAAGTTAAATCCTGAAGGCAGTGAGAAAGCCCGCCCACTGCTGTCCCAATTCAGAGTCAGAAAAGGCACATTGGACGCTCGGCCTGGCGCATAGGTGTACAGCGTTGGTTCCCTTCTCTTTCCTCTCGCGGCGCTGGGGGTGGATGATCCAGGATGTTTTTGGTGGCAAGAACAGAAAACTCAGCGTGGTAAAAATCACAAAGAGAACATACTGGCTCATTTAACTAAAAGTTAGGAGTTCAGATTCAGGGTAGGTTTGCTCCAGGAGCTCACGACATTAGCCGACTTGGACTCCATTCCTTGATACTCGTCTCAGCATTCTTCTCTGGTGTGTCTGCTTTGTCCTGGGGTAGTCTTCCCTCCCAGGGGTAAAATAGCCATAAAGTAGTTCCTGGCCTTGTCCCCATATGCCATGCCTTGTAGCCCAGAGGAAAAGAAAAAGGTGGGTTTTCTTCCAAGAGCTCCCTAAGAGAGGGTTTCTTTCCTTTAAATCCCTTTAAATACACTGTCTCAGTGTATTCTGGCCTGTTTGGTCACAGGCCATTCTCTAGGAACTGATCACTGGGGCCAGGGAGATTTTGTGGCCCTAAGCCATCTGCCTCCACCTTCATAGTGAGAGGGTGCTGCTTCCCCAGGAACATACACCCCACGCGGGGCCCTGGAGATGGAATAGGGAGGGGAGAGCCAAGCCAGGGAGCCCCAAAACGGGGGCTGTTGACCTCAGGCATGTAAAAAGGAGGGGCCATTCTTCAAGCCTCGGTTCAGCAGCGCCCGGGGAATGAGCTGGGCCCAGTGAGTCTAGGCATTGAGGAGAGCAGGTGCAGCGGGTGAGCGCTCCAGGCTCGCCGTGCTGGCCGTGCAGGGCGGCGTCACTCCCCTGCCCGCCCGCCAGGGAATGGGTCTGGCTGTGGGTAGCATTCACTCTGGTTTGTGGGAACCTGCTAAGTGTCTCCCACTCTTCTCCAGAATGGAAATGTGGGGTGCTAACGAACTAGATGGCTTCAGGGCGCCTACTAAGTATTTCATTCTTTCAGAGTCACTGGCCCATGTGTTTTCCAGCTCTGTGCGATGTATTTCCAGTGTGACACAGAGAGGACAGGCAGTCTTGGCCTTTAGGAAGCCCTCAGTATAAGAAGAGACGGAGACACCTAAACAGCATTTCCAAATACAGGAGGAAGGACACATGCTTTAGAGCCTTTAGTATTTGGGGAGTTCAAGAGAGGAACTGACACCTGTGCGCTTGGAGGAGTCAGAGAAAGCCTCCCGGAGGAGGTGACCAGTTGAGCTAGATGCTGAGGGGGACTGACGGGGGTGTTCTTCAGGTGGGGAAGGGAAGGGAATGTCTGATAGTCAGTAGAAAGAGCTAGAGAATGCAGTGCGTGGCTCTCGCTGGGGAGCTGTGGGAGGCCCCAGGCCTGCTGTGTGGAATTGGGGAGCCTGAGGAAAGCCGAAGGGGTATGGACGCTGCAACCCACCCAGGAGAGGGCAGGAAGGTTCACAGCAGGATGTTTGCAACCACAAACAACAGAACTGGAAATGGCGCAGATCTCCGAGCAGAAGGGATGAATGAGCAGTGAGTGCGAGCTACAGGGATACGGGTCAGTACAGCGGAGTCTGAGGAACACAGTGCTGAGGGGAAGGAGTAAAGCCAAGTCACAGAGGAATAGGAATACTTAGAATCATTTATTCTTTCATATGAAATTAAAAAAAAAAAAACGAATGGCAAATGGTTTATAGGAACTATCGTATATAGTTAAGCTACCAAGGGAAAAAGGGGGAAGAAAGCACAGGGTTGGGGATCACGGTTTCCTCCAGGGGTCGGTTGATTTGGGGAGGGGGCCCCATGGGGCTTTAAAAGTCTCAGTAACTGTTCTGTTTCTGAAGAGTGTAAGGGTGTTAGTTTTGTTCCTGAAACCTTACCGATGTCATAAAGATTCAGGATTTTATAAAGATAGTTTTTAAAAATTAAAGAAACCCGGTGATCTGGGAGCTGGGGCTGGAGCGTGGTCGCTGCTGTGCAGTGAAGGGCCGAGGGCCAGGCCAGCAGCCCGGGTTTCGCCTCATGTCTCTGTCCTTCTGCACTGGGGCCCAGCTGCGTGGGGCAGGTGAGGGAAGGTCCAGGCTCAGAACAACAGAGAGGAGGAACAGTGGGCTCCTCGGCCGTCTTCAGAGAGCTGGGGAGCGACACCCTTCTTTCTCAGATGCTTATTTAAATTCTTACTTCCTCTCCTGCTTTAAGTTGATAGGGTGCTCTGCACTTTGTGGCACACTCAGGTTTTGTCCTGACTCTGGCCCCGGGTCGGGTTGCTAGCGCCCCAGTGTACAGATGAACTGAGGTCCCCAAGACATAGGCAGGTCACCCGAGGGCCCCAGCTGCTGAGGGCCACTGCCGGGACTAGATCTCAGCGTGCCCTTTACCGCATATCTGTCTGAGGTGTGTGTCTGTGTGTGTTTCCGTCGGGAGTCCCCAGCCTCCGACTGAGAACCTGTTTAATTTCCCAGAAGCCATGTGGGGGACTCCTTCCTTGGGGATGCTGCTTTAGAGCAGTGTAGGGAGTCTGGAGAGGGGGCGTGGGAGAGGGTCGCTGACAGCGAGGCCTCATGGCCCTCAGGCACCTGCTCCATGGCTCTTTCCTCTTCTGAATTTGCATCTAGTGTCTTCTGCTGGGGATGTGGAGAGAGCCAGAATTCTGAAGGAAGAAGGCAATGAGCTTGTAAAGAAGGGGAACCATAAGAAAGCTATTGAGAAGTACAGTGAAAGCCTGTCCTTCAGTGACCTAGAGTCCGCCACATACAGCAACAGGTATGTTCCGCACAGCTGCTGCCCTGGGGGCTCGCGGGACGCTGGCTGTCGCCGTCCCCCCCTGCCCCGATCTGCTTGCGGACTGGAGTGGCCTCTCCATTCCTCTCGTGGACTCAGTGTGTCGCACCTCAGAGTAGGTGTACCTGGTTGTTCTGGTCACCGGGAGGCAGGTGTAGCCAGTGGCATTCACTCTCTTAAAGGAATAGAAACTGAGCGATGCCCCCATGGGGCCTGGGCTCTGTCTTCCTCCCTCCTCTTCAGGCTTTCGCGAACTGTCCAGCTGTGCACACTCTGTGAGTGAGAGCAGTGTGCTTGCCACACAAACATGGCCTCAGCACGTGTCTCGTAGCCCTCCCCCTGGCCTAGCCCCACGGCTTCCCCAGACCCTCCCGTCGGGAGGGTTGGCCCTGTCGCAGCACGGGGACAGAACCCAGGGTGTGGACTCCCTGTCACCTGACCTGGGAGCAAGAGAGATGGTCTCGCCTAGCCTGAAGGGTGTGACCTGTGGCCCAGTTGAACAACCCGCACCACGGGCTCTGGCCATGGCTGCTGGTTCTTTCTACCGACGGCGAGGGGCACCGTCCCTTTACTGGGTGGGAATCACGGTTTTACACACACTCAGGCGTACTGATTGGTCCGTGGCCTTCCCCTTTGCAAGTCAAGAAATCAGAAGCTCAGAGCTGGAAGGTCTTCACCTCTGCTCACCTGGCCAGTAAATGGTGGAGACAGACTTGCAACCTGGCTCAGATGAGATCTACTAGTTTTACTGTCAGAAGCTTGGAACACTCACCTAGGGACCATCTCTGAGCCAAATCTTGCTTATAAAAGATTTACTATAAAAACGTTATCAATTGTTTCTCCCGCCCTGCTAACATACACATACTATTACTCTTTAGTTTAAAAATCTTGGATTTACTATAATCTCACCATTTCCTATCCAAAATTCTTGGGATAAAAATGTGTTCCAGGGCGCCTGGGTGGCTCAGTGGTTAATCTGCTGCCTTCGGCTCAGGTCATGATCTCAGGGTCCTGGGATCGAGTCCCGCATCGGGCTCTCTGCTCAGCAGGGAGCCTGCTTCCTCCTGTCTCTCTCTTTGCCTGCCTCTCTGCCTACTTGTGATCTCTCTCTGTCAAATAAATAAATAAAATCTTTAAAAAAAAAAAAAATGTGTTCCAGATCTGAGTAAGGTCATATGGTTCATACATGGGACCACACAATACTCCCACAGGCTCTGGGGCAGTGGCTGAAGTTCATTGTTAACATTTCTGCCTGAAACACAGGGACAGTCCATGTTCATGTGGGGCAGTGTTCAGACCAAGTAACCGCAGGCCTGTGCAGGTCAGGTTTTGCTGTCAAATAAGTTCAAGAGAGAACTTTTCATTTTAAAGTGTGGATTTTGGCATTTGGAACCTGTGGTTTTACTGGCTGATTAGACCAGGGATCCCTCAGTCTGTCAGGCTCACCGGAAGGAAGGGCTGCTGCCCATCTGTTCTAGGTTTCTGCAGCAGCATTTTAATAACCCTATTTCTGGGCCTGCTGGACTCACTTGTCTGATACTGCGAGAGTCCTCTAATAGTCTAGTTTCCTGAATTTTTACTGTATTCAAGACAATGCTTTGTTTTGTTTAAATATGATTTTTCACGCAAGTATGTTTGTGCCACACTGTTTTAATTATTAGTGCTTTATACTCTCTTGTAGGGGTGGTTTTCTCCTTGTTCTTAATCAGAGCATCACTGGCTCTTTTCCCAGGTTTGTTTTTCTAGCTAAACCTAGTAGGATCTTTTTGACAGACTCCAAAAACTATCTTGGTGGGCTTTTAGTTGTGGTTACATTGAATTTATAAATTTTTTTTGGAAGATTTTTATTATTTATTTATTCGACAGGCAGAGAGGCAGGCAGAGAAGCAGGCAGAGAGAGCGGGGGAAGCAGGCTCCCTGATGAGCAGAGAGCCCAATGTGGGGCTTGATCCCAGGACCCGGAGATCATGACCTGAGCCAAAGGCAGAGGCTTTAACCCACTGAGCCACCCAGGCGCCCCTGAATTTATAAATTTAATTTCGAGGACTGATAACTTGACACAAAACTGAATTTTCCCTCCATTGTGGCTGAAATTATATATCCTGGATGCCACTGAAATGCTCTGCCTTGTGTGTCTGAAGCTCTGTGCACCGGGGCATTGCCTTTGGCTTCCTCCCGTTCTCTCTGTGCAGTTAATATCACTCGGGTGCCCCGCACGTACAGCTTGCCCTACCTTCAGAAGAGTCTCATTTAAAATTAAAAAATAAACCTGAATCCCTATCTCACTCCATATTTTAAAAGAAATTCTAAGTGGATCACAGTTTCAAATGTGGAAAGTAAAACCATTAAGTTCTAGAAGAATGCACAGATTAATTATCTTGCAGTGGGAAATCTATTAAAATGGAGTTGTTGTGGGGTGGGGGATAGGAACGAGAGCGCTCATTAAAGGAAAGGTAAGTCCGACTTCATAAGGTTAAAAACCCTTATGTAAAAATACTGAGCAGTTACGTTAAAACGGACCTTGTTTTCTTCCATTATTGATTGAAATTAAAGATTGACACCCAGGGTTGGTACAGTTACAGGAAAATAGAAAGTTATTGATGGTGCCTCAGAGAGCAGCTCCTTCGCAGAGCATTTTGGCAACAGCAGTCGAGATTCTAAGCGCCCGTAATCCGCTGACCTGCGGTCCGCTCCCAGCAGGCCTCTGAGTTGTATGCACAAGGACGCTGATGGCAGCATCTGGTTCACGACTGGAAGCAGTGAAAACTGTCTCCGGATAAGGAATTGGTAGAATAAGTTATGGTTCATCCGACCAAGTGAATACTGCTCCCGCTGGAGATGCTGAGCGGGATGGAGGGAGGCCGGGAGGGAGCGCCAGCACACCTGTTCTTAGCGGCCATCTTTGGAGAAAAGAATGGGGAAGGTGTACAGACCTTTTCCGCCCGTAGATGCAGAACGTTTCGTCGTATGGACGTCTGCAGCTGTTTTTTTTTTCATGATTATGAAAATTCTCACTATAAGTTGGAAGAATTGTGCTTTGAACCACCTACCATCTAAATTCCCCATTAACGCTTTGCTCCATTTGCCCTATCGCTGTGGAGCCGTTGACTGGCGCCTCCTAGTTGGGGCGCATTTCAGCGTGCGCCGCAGACCTCTTCCACCTTCCCGCTAACGTGCCCACGTGCACATCCTCAGGGTCCAGTGCCCTGGATGACTCTTTAATCCATCAAGGGGGAGGTTTCGGGAGCAAAAGAAAACAGGCTGGGAGCGTGAGGTGGCCTGAGGGGTGGAGCCACACGGTCAGGACACGGAGGGCCGCAAGCCGGGCTCCCCAGGGGGCCTCTCCCCACCCCCATCCCACCCTGTGCTGCACCCGCGGGTTCCCGCTATGGAGAGGGGCCAGCCTCCCCCCAAGGGTGAGGAAGCTGTGCGGCCACCAGCTTAGAGCGCCGTTCGTCAACTCCAAGGTCACCCCTCTGACCACCTCACGGGTGGGAGTTGGGGTGCTAAGCAGGGGCTGAGACCTCCGTCGGCCTTTCCCATCAGAGCGCTCTGCCATTTGGCCCTGAAGCAGTACAAGGAAGCAGTGAGGGACTGCACAGAAGCCCTCAGGCTGGATGGAAAGAACGTGAAGGCGTTCTACAGACGAGCGCAAGCCTACAAGGCACTCAAGGTAAGAAAAGCCTGACTGAAAGGCACCTGCTGAGGCGCCTGGGGTGGCCCTTCCAGAGCGTAGGCTGGGCGAGGGGGAGGGGGCCACGTCCCTCCCCATCCGGGGAAGCCCTGGTGGCTCCAGGCAGGCCCTCAGGCTGGGGTTCAAGACCCTCCGCCCTGGCCGCTCTGGCCCGCCTCGGTCGGGCCTCCGTCCTCACCCCCTGCTCTCTCCTCTCAGGACTACAAATCCAGCTTTGAAGACATCAACAGTCTTCTGCAGCTTGAGCCGAGAAACGGCCCTGCCCAGAAGTTGCAGCAGGAAGTTAACCAGAGCTTAAACTAAAGACCCAGAAGGTTAGCGGGAAACCTCTGCCCGAGCTCCCTCCTCCAGGCCTGCTCCTGGGACCCAGCATACCCCCAAGTGAGCTCGGATGTGACTCAGAGGTGACGGCTTCCCACCCCTTAAGAGGCTTTGCTTGTTCAAATTAAGCTCAGAGTAGTAAAACAAAAAAACAAACCCCAGATGTTGTTGTTTTGCTGGAACGGTCCCTACTCCCCGCCTGCCTTGGACAGTTGGCAGAGCACTTGGCTCTGTCCCTGCCCCAGCCGTGCTCCCCATGGCTGCCCTTCTAGCTGCACCAGACCCGTCTCACTGTGGTTCATCTGAGCAAACTGAGCTCGGGGGTTGGAGGGTGGGGGGGGTGGCAGGAGGGATAAACTAGAACCCAGAGCAGCCTGTGAGCTGGTTCTCCAGGGCTGCTGTCCCCGCCCTGTCCCGGGCAGAGTTCCCTCTGTTCTGAGCTCCAGTGCCTTTTGGCTGGGCCCTGCTTTGGTGAGGACGCGGAATCCTGACCCTCGGATGGCCTTGTCCGTAGCTCTGCGCCGCGGCCTCCTGCGGGGAGGTGCCCAAGCGGTTTTAAGAGTCCGGAGGTGTGGCCGCTCCTGAAGGTGGGATGGAGAGAAAGGCCTTCTTGAAGTCCGGGTCCTTCCACTCTGGGCAGGGACTTCTTTTGACCTCAACAGTGGCCCCCTCCAAGCATCTAGGTTCTTTGTAATGTGAAGTTAATTTGAACTTAACGACTGATTTTGTTGAACTGCGTATTCAAGCTATTGCATTAAACATCTTTCTGGTACATAGATGCCTACTGTATTCATGTTTGTGCTTTTTCAGCTTTGTGCCTGCACCTTTGCAGTAATAAAGAGCTACAGCGCGTTGAGCATTTGCACACTTGTTGAACAGACTTCCTGGAGTGTCTGCACGGGTCAGGCTCTGTGTACAGTGCTGGGGAGATCGGTGACCAGCCATGTCCCTGCTCTCAGAGGGCTGAGGCTCCGGTGGACAGGGACGGTGGTCACCAGAGATCCCCAGAACAAACTGTAGCCAGGCAAGCACTCTAGAACCATCACACGGCGCTTTCCCTGCCAGACCCTGGGGAGGGAAAGGGGTCCCTGAGGAAGTAAAGCTTGCACTGAGTTCTAACGTGGGAGTTTAACTGGTGAGGAGAGCAGTAAGGCAGGCCAAGCAGACACCACAGACATTTGTATAGGCCCCAGCTGGGAGGAGAGGGCGAGGGCGGGGCCCAGAAAGTACTTTATCCTAGTATGTGTCCTAGTCAAATTGTTCCCCCTGCTTTTTTTTTTTTTTTTAAGATTTTGAAAGAACAAGTGGGAGGAAGGGCAGAGGGAGAAGCAGACTCCCCAGAGAGCAGGGAGCCTGACATGACATGAGACTCGATCTCAGAATCCTGGATCATGACTTGAGCCGAAGGCAAACTCTTCTCTTTTTTTTAAGATTTTTATTTATTTACTTGACAGAGAGAGATCACAAGTAGGCAGAGAGGCAGACAGAGAGACAGGAAGGGAAGCAGACTCCCTGCTGAGCAGAAAGCCCATGCGGGGCTTGATCCCAGGACCCTGGGATCATGACCTGAGCTGAAGGCAGAGGCTTTAACCCACTGAGCCACCCAAGCACCCCCAAAGGCAAACTCTTAACCAACCGAGCCACCCAGGCACCCACTGTGTTTTCCCCTTAATGGAGCAGCACGCAGTCTGAGGACCCTAAGAGCAGAGGGAAACCATTGTCCCTTTGCTCCTGTCAGGAGTGCCGAGCGCCATTCAGCTGGTAGCACACTGCTTCTGAGCTCTGAAGGAGGAGCTCTGTGAGCTGCCACAGCCCTCTGAGCTAAGCAGATTCTAGGGGTCACAGACCCATATGCCGCATGGCCAAGGGGCCAGAGCGGGGAGCTGTGCCCCTTTTATTGTCACCTCTCAGGCAAGACTCTTAACTGATGGGAGGCAGGTTTAGTGGTAACATCCCCTCACAATTGACTGACTTTTTCTTCTCAGGGTCTAGAAGGCAAGCACCTTGGTTTACTAATGGACACACAGAAGATAAAATCAGGACTTGGGAAGGTATCTAAAAGCAATTCTGTGGGGGCTTTTTCTAGAATAATGGTATGTGATAATGATAATGTGCCCAGACGTGGGCATAGGAGGCCTCCTTGTGCCTGAGTGAGGTGAGGCAGAGCAAAGCGTGGGGGCTTGACCGGGCTGGGATTGGCTGAAAGGAGCAGACACCCGAAGTGCTGGAGGAGAAGGTGTGTACACCAGAGAAGGGGCAGGGGCAGAGCAGGACCATCTGGAAGCAACTCAAAACGCACCCAGCAGCGGCCCTCACACAGCACTGAGACAAGAAATTCAAGCTGCAGGTGCCCACGTCTGACGCCCATGGAGGTCTCCGGATACTTGGCTGAGTGCCCGGCAGTGCAGGTTCCCCCCGCCCTCCCGAAGCACCAACTGCCGCTGGCCTCCCGCTGACTGAGGGATTGTGTAACGTTATTCTAGACAAGACAGAGTTTGCAGCACTTTTAATGCACAAAGCAAAAAGTGATAGGCTGGCGGGGTGTCCAGCCTTCATTCCACATACAGAGCTCAAGTACCCATACAGCCCCAGGAAGAAGAAAGAAGTTATGGTTCACTGAGACGGAGAGCCAAGAGCAGGAAACGCCATTCTCTCGTCAGCCGGAGGAGGCAGGATTCCATTTCCTGGGGATGAAAGGATAGGAATAAATGTTTCTCACATTTGGCAGACTCCCGGCCTTCAACTAAGAAGGTAGCGGGCCAAGCCAGGCCTTCCAGCAAGGAGCGTGAAGCCAGGCAACGCCCAGGGACAGCCCGGCCTCTTCCCAGGGAGTCCAGGCAGGACAGCGGGCAAGAGGACATCTGTACTTTTTGCCCAGTGGTCAACACTCATTCATATCACACCGTCTGTCCTCTTGCTTTGATCATCACAGCTTCCCCCAAACTCCTCGGTGCCTCAGAGAAAGCCAGCCACACAGCTTCTGCAAGTCAATCCCTGACTGGTTTTTCCCAGCTTCTCTTGGGCTCAGCTGCTTCTGACTCCGTCTGTCCCACCCCAGCTACCCACCTGGTCTCAGAGCACATTCACAGTCGTCAGCTCTGTGGCCTGGTGTGCCTGCAGCACTGCCAAAGCCTCTTCTACCTATGGGACACGAGAGGGGGGATGGCAGTTAGTGCAGCTGCCCAGCGGGGTCCTGGGAGAGCCCTGGCCTCCCAGTGCCCAAGCATGCTAGATACTGGAAGTCCCCGCCTTCCTAGCGTTGGGGCTTGCAAGCAGAAACCCACGGTCACCTTCTCAAAACAGGTGTGTGACCCTAGACTGTCAGAACACTGCTCTCTGTACCAAGACCTCACAAGACCTTGCAAGACCTCGCACATGGAGCTGCAGAGAATTAATGGGCAAGAGCTGGAATAGCAAACCCTTAAGCCCTTTTCCCTGCCTGCTCAAAGATTCAGCAAGTGCAAGCTGGCGGTAGCAAACAGGGAAACCGTCCCAGCCCCCGCCTGGTAGCTAGCTCTTCTAGGAGAAGTCTTTGTCATAAGCTCTCCTCCTGCCCTCGGAGGGCACCCTGCCACCCAGGGCCCAGACCACCTTGGCATTGAGGGACTCTGGGGACTCCAGCATGAGCAGCAGCTCCGAGTTGTCAATCTCCAGTAGCATGCCCGTGATCTTGCCGGCCAGCTGGGTGTGGGTATCGTAGATAAGGGGGTACAGACGCTCACCTGTACAGAACAGCTGGCTGACATCCCGGCAGCCCAAGAGCGGGGGGTGCGCGGTGGGGGAGGCGTGGGTATTGTGGAACAGAGCAGTGAGGCATCTGGGGGCTCGTCCCGTCCCTTAGCCCCACTGGGAGCCTCTTTTCCAACTGTAAAGCATGCGGAGCAAACCCTGCTTCGGAGGCTAATTTGAAGAATCAAATTTGATATTCTAGGTGAAGTCATCTACACAGAGTTGGACACAGACGTGGGCTTTAAAGACTACTCTTGTTCATCTTGCAAGAAATAGTTCCCGTATACACACTGAAATCCTAGACAAGATATGCTAATGCCGGACTGGACTTTTGGGGGTACGGGGGGGCCACATGCACAAGATGAATTCACCTTCCACCATCAGGCACTCCTAGTGACAGGACCCAGGACTAGTGGTGAGGCACCCCTCTCAGCAATGTGTGGAGGGTCTGGCTATGCTGGGGTGCTGCAGTGCTAGGGTGGGAGAGGTTTTCCCACCAGGGAAGTGAAGAGGTCTACAGGGAACGGCTAACAGCTTCCTGCCTCCATGAAGCCCGTGGAGGATTTCCTTTGACCAGTGGGAAGTGGCAGAACCCCAGGTGAGCTGAGCGAACAACAGGGTGGTGGCAAAGGGGGCCTTCAGAGAGGTTCTGGACATCTTGGTGGCCACGGAGGGAAGAACCTGACACCCAGTAAGTAGCAAGCTGGTCATTCGTTCAACAGCGAGTGGCATCCTTTGGCAGGGCTTGTCACAGACAGTGGGCTGGGGACGATCTGCACAGGGAACTCACAGCCCAGCAGGGAACAGGTGTTTGCCCCGTGCACACTTATTTCCTGCCTCCCCGCAGTGGTCACTGGGAGCCGGACAAGTGGGCACAGCCTCTTCCCAATCAGAAGAGGTGAGGCACTGTGACACCCACCAGCAGAAACCCAAGACCATACCCTGGGGCCCCTGGCCCCTGATCTGCCCTCAGCTGGGCTCTCTCCAGCCCATTGTGGGCCTGGTGCTGAAGAAACCTAGACCCGTGTTTTGAGACAAGAAAGCAGGGAGGCCGAGAGAGCAGAAGCGACCTGAGCAAGGTCACCCAGCAGGGGGGTCTGCAGCAACACTGGACCTTGTCTACACATCTGACCTCCACTCAGGGCTTTTCCCAACAGGCTGGCCACCCCTCAGCCGCGGTTTCCCCTCCAGGGTAGGGGGACCAGCCACTCACCAATCATCTGCTTTTGCTCGTGCAGCGGTGCTGCGGCCAGCATGGACGCCGTCAGGGGCTCCTGTCCCGGGATGCGCACAGCGGGCTCCTCCACCTGAACACAGTGCCGGGGACACGTCCCTTAACCACCGCAGAGCGCAAGACCTCATGGCACTTACCCTGTTGGAAGCACAGGCCTCCAGGAATGCTCTGGATGGGGGGGCAAGTGGCAAAGTAGGGACCATTGGGTGGGATAGTGTCCCTAACAAGGGCACAGTGAGCCAGACACACCCCAATTTGGATGCCTTAGACAGTGCCAGGAACCTGTGAAGGCCAAAGGAAAGCGTGACTATTCACTTTGTGCCAAATGACACACTTACTGTCATCCAGCTTCATAGCCACACCCCCAGCATACGCCTGACCCTCCCATACCATGGCAACTTTGAAAGCATTCTGCCACTTAAAGAGTACACCTGTTCGTTTTGCAAGAGAGACTTCGAAATCTACACACTGAAATTCTAGACAGGATAGGCTAATGCCGAGTCTGGGACTTGGGAGATAAATACACACAGCTCTTTAAGTCAATGACAATAGATATATTCAGTTATACTGTAGAGTAATCACATCCCATTTCTAGAAGAGCTTTCCTTGTTGCTCCACACTGAATATTAATGAAATCCAAGTTAATTTGGCTAATAACCCAGGCAGAGCAAATCATAATTAATACACCAAATGTGATCTTGGACCTTTCCCTCCTTCTGTTAGTAAGGGGGAGTGTTTCTTTCTTTCTTTCTTTCTTTCTTTTTTTTTTTAAGATTATTTATTTATTTGACAGACAGAGATCACAAATAGGCAGAGAGGCAGGCAGAGAGAGACGGGGAGGCAGGCTCCCTGCCAAACAGAGAGCCCAATGTGGGGCTCGATCCCAGGACCCTGGGAACAAGACCTGAGCTAAAGGCAGAGGCTTCAACTTACTGAGCCACCCAGGCGCCCCAGGGGGGAGTGTTTCTTATACACATTAGCAAATGAAACTTCACAATTCAAGAAAAGAAAAAAAAACAAAAATCAAGGCCTAGAGAGGGCCAATGCCTCCAATGCCTTAGCCAAGGTTCTGAGCCAACCCCCACTGGAGCCCCGACTAAGAGAGCAAGCAGTCAGGCCAGCCTTACCCCAGGGTTGTGTGTTGCTGCAGAGTATTTGTGTGTCAGGAGAGACCCACTTGGCATAGAATATCCCGCCCCGCAGGCTCCTGTGGTCTGGGTACCAATGTGGGCTGTGAGGAATAAGCAGGTGCGTTAGGCCCTCACAGCCATCTAAAGCCACAAAGCCTAAAGACACAAGTTCATGTAGTAGCCGTGTGTCCGCCAGGAGGTTGCCACATAGATATACACACATTTGCTGAATGAAGGAAAGGAGGGGCCCGCCTTACAGCCCACATCTACAACCTTGTTCATGGCTGCTGCATGCTTGCTAAGTTTCTGATCTGAGGCTAAGCCCTGGCCTGTGTGATCTCATTGACCCATGCAACCAACCGGAAGGGCTATTTTCATCCCTATTTTAAAGAGGTGGTGACCAGAGCGAGCAAGGCCACAGAGTGAGCTGGCCCCAGGACCTGGGTCTGTGGGATTCTAAGGCCCACACGAACTCCTACGCCGCATAGCCTCCAAAGTCTGCTCTACTCTCGGAGAGGGCAGTGTCACAGCCAAGGTCACCGTGGAGGCCAGTGCTGACTCTTCACCTGTGCCAACCTGGCACCAAGCCCCTGCCCCGCCCTCCACACACTCCCATTCCTATTGGCCCTGCCCACACTCACCCACTCTTTGGGCGTGGGGCACCAGGGGTGGCACCTGGGTAGAGACCTGCCTGACACCGCCGACCTGGGCCGGGGGGCGCCGCAACATGGCTGGTGGCCGAACCACGGAGGCACCTGGAGGGTAGATGGCTTGTGGCACAGAAAACATGGAGAGAAAGGTTGGCGAGGCAGGACAATCCGAGTGGCCCACTGCACCCTGAAGATTCCAGGGTGAGGAAGAGAATGGGAAGGGGGAACCAGAACGTTCTCAGCAAAAGGATGAGTGAATTCACCGAGTCAGGCGGACCCAGAACTCCGGGGGAGGGGTGTGTGTGGAAATCTACAATGACAAAGCCATCTTGTTTCTACCCAGAGGCCCCAGTGGCCCCAGGAGGCATAGCCATCATGATCACACCCATGGAGCCCCTAAGACACTGTCAAATCAGGGTGAGCTCCCCTCCTAGGGAGGGGCCACCCATCAGCCACACAGCCCCAGGAGTTCACTGTGACGGCCCTAAATCAGACAGTTCTTGGGAGCTAATTGAAGAAGATGGCTACACCCATAAGTCATTTACAAGTTCAGCACTGCATGGTGCTTTATATAGGCCTTATTCAGAAGAGGAAACTAGAAGTGAATTACCCACTGAATTAACACCCGGGGGAGTAGCAGAGCCAGGCTTGCCCCCAAAGCCTGTGTTTGTAGCCCCGGGTTCCACACTGCCCTATAGGACCCACCCCTGCGGGCCTGGCTGAGAGTACCAGGGGCTGAGTCACTCACAGGATGGTCTCGGAGGCTGGGCTGTCCACCTGGGGGAGGGCTGCATGGGGGGGCCGGAAGCGTAGTACGCAGCCTGAGCTGGAGGCTGTGAGGGAGAAGCCTGGCAGTCAGGGGTCAGCAGCAGGTGAGAAACCACATCCCTCCAGACACCCCTGTAGGGACTTCACTGCCCCCACCCAGGGACTGGCTAGTGAGGAGTCATGAGCTGGGACGATGTCTCTGCTGCCCAGCTCAGGCTGTCCATGAGCCCTGAACCCTCCGGGGCAAGGTGTCAGGTTCGCTCCTTGCCCCTAATCAGAGCTGGTGGCCCAAAGGATGGCATGAGATGGTCACACAACCCCTCGGACCTGTGCCAGCCAAACCTACTGCTACAAGGAGCTGGAATGTCATCCTGGTAGCTGCTAACGGCCAGCACATTTCCACTTCCTCTAAGTCCCGTGAGCAAGTCCCGTGAGCTCCCTCCTTAGCACACACCTCCAGCATCGCTGGTGGGCGGCCCGGGAGACAGGACCGGCTAAGCGGGGGAAAGGCTAAGTGGGAGAGTAAGGTGTATAGTACAGGGTCGTACAGCATAGAAGGCTAGGTCCTTTCTATTTAATGCACTGTTTCTCAAACTTAGTTGCCCAGAGAGAGCCTCTCTGAGCAGAACCCAAATCTCTCCCTGGGTGGGTGGGAAGAACCGCTCGACAGCAGCATGCTTACCCACCCCTCACAGATGGGGTTAGAATGGCCTGCCTGCCGAGTTTCCAGCAGAAAACACATGGACAGCCCGCATCTAGCTGGGAAGCTGCCCTCCTGCTGTACCTGGCTGTCAGGGAAGGGGTGCGGGCAGGTCGTCACCTGGGGCATGGCGGGCAGGAAGTAGCTGGCGGGCTGCTGGAAGGAGCCCAGGAGGGGGCCACCCAGGGCCCGCATGGTGGAGAGACGCTGCATGTACTGGTTGGTGAGGATGGCTTTCCGCTCCTCTTTGCGCTGGGCCAGTGCCACGTACAGCGGCTTGGTGCCCACGATGCGCCCGTTCATCTCTGTCACGGCCTTGGTCGCCTCTTCTGGAGAGGAAAAACACACAAAGCCAAACCCCTTGCTGTGGCCACCCTCTGTCATCACCTAAAAGCAAGACAAGACAAGGTCTACTGGGGTTGGGGAAGGAAGACTCCGGAAGGCTGCGCTCCTCTCCTTCCCCCCACCCCAGGGGCCCAGGAGAAATCGTCCCCCTGACATTGACTGAGGCCCATGACATGCCAGATCCTGGAAGTGCCTTCTCAGGTCACATGTACCGCACCTGATGAGGAGGGGACCTCCACTCCCACTTCACAGGGGACCAAGTGGGGCTTGAGAGTGACTTGGCGGAGACCAGGCCACTTGCTAATGGGGGGCTGCTCGCTGTTTAACAGGACACTCCCCAGAGTCTGTGGGAACTGCTGTATTTCAGGATTTTTACATTTTCTTTCTGAAATGGTCTTCCTAAGCTGTGCAGGAAAGCTACATTACACGGGCTACCATGAAGGAAGAGGATAGTTGAGGATTGCTTAAAAATCTAAGAACAGGGCAGAGTTCTTTAGCCAGAGCCACAATCTTAAACACGTCGTGAGATGCCCCTGTGATGAAAATCTGCCTTTCAACTACTCTTTGGTTTTTTTAAACGACCCATACAATTCTTTGGTTCATGTGGGAATCAGGGAAAGAATAAAACGTTCTTAAGAGTTTCCTAGAAAGTCCAATAAAATCAGATTTGTATGGAATATAAAAGTAATTATATATATATATTTGATATATATTGATATATATAATATATATATTTTTATGTGCAGCTCGATCCCAGGACCCTGGGATCATGACCTGACCGATGCTTAGCCAACTGAGCCACCCAGGTGTCCCAAAAGTGATTTATATTTTTGGTGCCTTATTCTATTTTCTTTGTGGTAGAAATAAAAGTCCTTATTACAGTTTAAAAAAGAGAGTGACTTGTCCAGAGTCACCCAGCCTGTGGACACACATCATCCAGGACTCAAACCCAATGCAGCGTTCTGATCATTGTTCATTGCCTCTGCAAGGCACTGAGTCAAGTTCTTTAGGAATCTGGGGAAGAGGTTCTTAGCTTTGTTACTAAAATAACATTTTTTTACGTTTTGGAATAACTTCAGATGCATAGAAAAATTGCAAAAATAGTACGGAGTGGCGATCTTTCAGCCAGCTTGCCCCGATGTGAACAGGGTACCTGTGTAGATTAACGTTGGGATGGTGCTATTAATTATCAACCACAATGCTATTAACTGATCTGCAGATCTCATTCATCTTTCACTAGTTTTTCTAATAAATATTATTTTTCTCTTCCAGGATCCAATCCACACTGCATGTATGGTTTGTAATGTTTTTTGGAGTCAAGCCACAGGCCTGGCTCACACATTTGGACTTGAACTGATATACTTTTAAAATCTGCTTCTCTATTAGAGTCCATGTTCTGTATGTTGTAGATCATGGGTGTTCGAACTGCACTTGGCTACCCAACCACACGGGGGCCTGAGCCTGAGGGTTCACAGACGCTCCCCCTGCCCAGGGAGGCCAGTGGACAGAAGTCCGGGGGATCTGTGAACTCGGATGGGGGGAAAAATGGCCTCTCCTTTCTCACATTAGGGTTCCCTCCTATTGTGAATACAGACAACAAAAATAGGGGAGCCTTGGCTGTGCTTGGAATTTTGTCAGAAAGAGAAAGAAAATATTTTCATAACCTGTTAATCGCTGCTGCCCCCAAATATCATCTATGCTAACTGTTGCCTCCCTAGATCTTATAGTTGGGTACAATAACAAAGCGCCTACTACGGTCACCTTCGTGTTTTGATAATTTTGTTTCAATATAATTGGTTTTCCGCAATGCTCTGAATTTTCTTTTATGCACTAAAAGGTATTCTCGGAAGGGATCCATGGGCTTTCATCACCCAGATTTTCTTGGCACAAAAGTATCGCTTAACAAGTTAATAAGAACTTCTGTTAGATAGTAAAGAATGATAAAATACATTTATGCAGCTTACTATAAACGTGGTAGTGTCATTAGCACTTTACAGGCCTTAATTCCTTTTCATAATCGTTGCATTTTATATACAATCGAAATCATGGAAATATGTAAACGTCCATAAAATCCCCACTTTATTAGCCTAGTGGGTCAATGAACAAGATAGTGCCGCAACTTGGAGCAGCCCAAATTTTTACAATTCCCTTCCCTCAACAAACAAGTCCTCACGGAGGTCGGTGACTCTCCGGAAATTAGACACGACATGTGAATAATCAGATCGCTATTTCACAGCTTATTGGGGGCAGGTGCTCTGCACTCAGACTCTTCAGTGCTCAGGGAACCTTGAGAGGTAGGGAATGTTGCTCCCATTTGACAGATGGGTAAACAGTACAAAAGGCACAGTCACTTCCCTCAGATCCTACAGCTAGTTAATGTAGGACTGGGATTTAGACCTAGTTCTAACTAACTTGAACATCCCAGTTTTCAAAGACCATACTACACAAAGTACATGTTTGCTGGGAAAGAGGGCAGATAGCTTTTTTATAATGTTTAAGCAAATTTACTGATGCTTAACTTACACGTCTCATAGCTCTGACATTTTTTCAAAGATCCTTAACTCAAAAATTCTTAGAACCTCTGCCCTAAACACCAGACTTCCTGAAGGACATTTAAAATTGTATTCAACGGGGATGCCTGGGTGGCTCAGTCAGTTAAACAAGCGTCTGCCTTTGGCTCAGGTCGTGATCCCAGGGTCCTGCTCGTGGGAAGCCTGCTTCTCCCTCTGCCTGCCCCTCCCCCTGTTTGTACTCTCTCTCTCTCTGACAAATAAAATCTTTTTTAAAAATAAAAAAAATTCAAAAATTGAAATTGGATTCAACAGACAAAAGACCTTCTAGACCACTTCCCAAGAACCCAACCATCATATCACATATGTGGGTCTCCAGCCCCACCACTCACACTGATGTCTTTGGAAAGTTCCTCCTCCCCCCCCCTGCAGATCCCTACCTCCTTACAGCCAAGCCAAATGCTTCTGCCACTGTCAGAAGGGGAAGCCCTCCTGCCTGGTCCCCTGAGGTACCACAGCTCTGCCTCCAATACTCCCAGCCCACACCACAAACACCTTATAAGAGATGTGAGTTGGTGATGCATCTGACTTCCCCCTTGACTGGAAGCTACTCAAGGGCAAGAACCACATCGAACTCATTACTACAGGCTTCCCAGAGGCCCTGGTGAGACAGGAGGAATATGGAAGGAATGAACACTGGGTTATCCAAAAATCCTCTGAGGAGCTTTAAAATAAGATGCCCAGGCCCTACTGTGAAATCTTTCCATTTGTCTGACTCAGGTGTCTGTCTGTAAGAGCTCCAGGGGGGACTTAATAAGCCGGGGGTCAGAAACATCCAATGAACCCAGCAGTCTCATGGTGTAGATGAAGTTCAGAAAACATCAGCCCATGGTCACAGAGCTACTGAGTAGAATGGCCAGTCATCACATATCAGGTGCTAAGTGGGCTGGGCTCATGGTAAGTGCTCAGTAAATGGGGAACAATGAATGATGAATGAAGTAGCCCAACCCTCTCATTTTCCAAATGGGGAAACTGAGATCCAGAAGACAACAAAAGTCTATGGAAATTCTGAAACGTGAATTTCTAGAATCTGGCATATAGCAGGCACTCAATTAATGCTTTTTGAATGAACCAAGGTTACAGGGAACCCCAGTAAGTCCAGCTATGTGACTGGGACTGGACTCACATCCTCTTCCCCTCCAGAGAAGACAAGGCTGCAGAGGGCCACCAAGCTCCAATGGGGATCAGACATAGCCCCCCAAACTCTAAAAGGAATGGCTCAGCACCAACTCCTCGGAAGTCACAAGGGAGGGAGGGGTGTGCAAGCAGCAGGAGGACAGGAGGGGAAGGCTCTCCATCCCCTATAGGTGCCCCCAGTCCTCACCTTAGCACTGGTGATCACTCCATAGGGAGAGAACTCTTTTCTCAGCTTCTCATCATCAATGGAGTCATCCAGGTTTTTAACATACAGATTCACGCCCTAGAAAGAAAGGTTACTGCTGGGGGTGTCCCTTCCCCTCCAAGCCTCGGGTTGTTCTGTGTCAGAGGCCAATGTAAGCCATGGGGGGGCCTAAGAAGCCCTGGCCACCCAGCCTCCTGTTTCCAGTCCTGCATGGCATGTGCCCCCCAATCACTAAGCACGCCAATCCCCTGGAAGCTACAGCTACCCCCCGCCCGACCACTAAAGCCCAGTTCCCAGACACGGGATTGCTGGAAGAAGGCTTCCCATTCAGGGCCCTCCACACACAGACACGCTCACATAGCAGCAGCTGCCACCAGGGGGCTGTCACCTGGTAACGGGTCAGCCGGTCCTGCTTCATCTGCTCAAACCGGCGCTTCAGCTCATTCTGCCTTTCCAGCCGCTTCTGGGCCCGGCCCACGTACAGCAGCCGCCCTCTCACCTCCTTCCCATTCATGTCCATCACTGCCTGGCCAGGGAAGGGGCGAGAGTAACTGGTAACCACCCCCATGAGGCCCTGCCTCCAGGCCCAGCATCTGGGCCTGAAGGGGGCCACCTGTCAGCTGGGCCAGCCTCGCTGGCTGAGAATTAGTAGAACCATGATAAAGGCCATTTAAAGTGAATCCACTTTTTGAAAACATAGATTTTAAAAACTGGGGGGTGCCTGGGTGTCTCAGTTGGTTAAGTGTCTGCCTTCAGTTCGGGTCATGATCCTAGGATCCTGGGATTGAGTCCCTCACCGGGCTCCTTGCTCAGCAGGGGGCCTGCTTATCCCCCTACCTGTTGCTCCCCCTGCTTGTGCTCTCACTCTCTCTGGCAAATAAAATCTTGAAAAAATATAAATAAATAAAAATAGAGGTGCCTTGGTGGCTCTGTGGGTTAAGCCTCTGCCTTTGGCTTGGGTCATGATCTCAGGGTCCTGGGATAGAGCCCCACATTGGGCTCTCTGCTTAGCAGGGGGTCTGCTTCTCCCTCTGCCCCTGTTCGCCATTTGTGCTCCCTCTCTCTCTCTTATACACACAAAGTCCTTAAAAAAATATTTTCACACAACAGTGACTTTTGCTTCCCCACCCAAATATGCAAATCCTTGTAAACATACTCTCAGGCCCCAAGAACAGCTAGTTCCACATCAGTCTTAAAAGGTCAGTACCGGGGTTTTCTAATCTGTTCCATCGATCTGTGCTTCTATTTTTGTGCCAATACCATACTATTTTGAGGACTACAGTTTTGGAATATTATTCAGCCTTAAAAAAGAATGAAAGCTTGCCATTTCCAGGATATGGATGGACTTAGTATAATGCTAAGCAAAATAGTCAGAGAAAGACAAATACCATATTATTTCACTCATGTGGAATTTAAGAAACCAGACAAATGAGCAAGGGGGAAAAAAGAGGGAGGCAAACCAAGAAACAGACTCTTCACTGTAGAGAATTGATGGTTAGCAGAGGTGAGAGGGTGGGGGGAATGGGTGAAATAGGTCTGTTAACACAGTGTAGTATTGGTTTCAGGTCTACCATATGGTGATTCAACACTTCCATACAAGTGCAATCCTTGATTCCCATCACCTATTTAACAATAGTTCATTTTTTATGGGTAATATTCCACTGTGTCTTTAAGTGTATATAAGTACACACACACACACACACACACACACACACAACACACATCTTTTTTTATCCATGTCAGCTGATGGTCACTTGGGCTGATTCCATAATTTGGCTATTGTAGATAATGTGACTATAAACATCATGGTGTGTATGGAATTGTTGAATAACTATATTGCACACCTGAAACGAACACTGATTAAAAAAATAAAACAATTTACGCCTACAGAAAATGTACAAAAGTCATTGCCAAAGTCTCTAAGATTTTGGAGTCTATGGATCCTTGAAGCTCCAACGTGTCATTTTTACAGTTGAGAAAATCAAAGCCTAGAGAGAGGGAGGGATTTATACAAGGACACACAAGAGGTCACCTTTTGAAAGGGGCCATTCACTTAAGAACAAAGCTTCAGAGTCAGAGGGGCGCATTCTAATCCCAGTGGTGCCTCTCACCAGCTACACCCTTGTGGCAACCGTTGAACCCACGCCAGTAGAGCAGAGAGGAGAGTATATGCAGCCTTTAGCACAGTGCCCGGCCCATGGGAAGTGCTCAGGGAAAGACGGCTGCCATCAAGATGGCACTGGGCCTGCTCTCTCTAGCCAGAATCCACAATGAGCTGAGATCCCCATGTCCAATGGTCTTAATGAGGCAGCAGCCTGGGAAAGAGCGTTAGGGTAGGAAGCCAGATAGGAAAACATTGTCATGGTGTGACCTCATTCCATTCACTTGCTCAGCCTGTGGGTATCTAGTACTTACTGGCAGGTGCAATGCCAGAGTTTTCGCTGTGAAACAAGGTTCAATCTCTACCCACAGTTCTATACATGGAGATCTGGGTTATTGATGGAGAGAGGAAGAAGGGGCCCCTCACCAGAAGCATGAGGATAGAAGAGGCTTCTCAGAGGAGGCAAAGAATAAGCAGAAACCCACAGAGTAAGCATTGAGTAGTCTAAAGCCACACTGTCCAATATGGCGGTCAGTAGCCACAGGTGGCTACTGTGCACTGGAACTGTGGCTAGTCTGAGTTCACACGTTCCGGGAGGACCAGATTTCAAAGAATTAATACAAAACAAGGGGAACATAAAATATCTCAATTTTTATATTGAATATATACTGGAGTGATAATTTCAATATATTAAGTTGAAGGGGACATTATTAAAATCAATTTGTTGTTCGTTTGTCTTATCCTTTTAAATGTGGCTGCTGGAAAATTTCAAATCTCACTTGTGGCCCCCATTCTATTTCTACTGGACAGCCCTAACTGAAAGAGCAAGAGAAGGGAAACATTTTGAGAAACACATTTGCAGAGACCTGGGAGCAAGGAATCACCTAGCACTTCCTCCCCTCCCCCAGCCTCAGTCCCACCATCAATTTAAGAAGAGGGCAGTGGCTATCTCAGAGGCCCCTCCACCTCCCATGTGGGCAAGAACCTATGAAAAGCAGTCGGCCTTAGGGTTTGGAAGCACCCAAAGGAGGCTACAACCTTCAGCCTTTGTCACAGGTAGGAAGAGCCCTGACTGCTGTGGGCCCAGACTGAGGAGGGACTTCCTTCTCCTTTGTAGCAGCTGGAGCCCCCTGTACCTGATCTCCCTCCTTCCTAGTGCTGGCTTGGTGCCTCCTCCATGAAACAGAGCCACAGGGAGGCTCCTACCTTCTGGGCTTCCTCATGCTTCTCAAAGTTGACAAAACCGAAGCCTCGGGAGTGGCCGCTCTCATCCTTCATCACCTTCACACTCAGCAGCTTCCCTGGGAAGGGCCAGCCTGGCTCAGAGGGGAGTTTGGGAAGCCCCAGGATGTTCCCCTCCCTTTCCCACCCCCCTTGTGGCTTTGGATTACTCAGTGCCGTCCGCACCCCCACAACTCCTCAGGAAGCCTCCGGAAAGGCCCCTCCTCCCAGCCCAACCTGGGGACAGAGGACAAAGTGATCCCTGATGCCCTTGGGGAACACGCCCACCAAACTGGGAGAAGAGGTCTTGCAGGCCCTGCTCGTCCAGATCCACATGGAGGTTCTTCACATAAATGTTGGTGAACTCCATGGCCCGCGCTCCCAGCTCTGCTTCCCGCTCCCGTCGGGACTTGAAGTGGCCGACGAAGCTGCGGACACACTGACGGGGTAGGCAGCTGCCAGCCCTCAGTCACCCCCCCCCACCAATCCACCAACCCTGGGTCACTTGCGTCAATTGCTGCCAGGTCCAAGGCCCCCGTATCCCTCCTCGGGAGGCTAGGCAGGGCAATACTCTTTAGACGGACTACAGCCAAGGCTGGACCACTTCCAACAGCCAAGATTAACGCTCTAGCATATGGTTAAGAAGGGTTCATTCTTGGGGCAAATGCACAGGGAACTCCTCCCATACACCAAGCAGCTGAGTGTGCAGGAGAGAAGAACAAGTGTGAACTGGAGAGTCAAACAGATGAGCACCTCAATCCTCACTCTGCAGTTGCCTAGTGGTGTGACCCTGGGCAACTTACTCAACCTCTCTGAGCCTCAGCATGCACTCCTATAACACTGGGCATAAAGGACGCCTGGCTGGCTCAGTCCGTGGAGCATGCGACTTTTGGTCTCAGGGCTGTAAGTTCAAGCCCCGTGTTGGGTGTAGAGATTACTTTAAAAACAAACAAACAAACAAGGGCTCCTGGGTGGCTCTGTTGGTTAAGTGTCTGCCTTTGGCTCAGGTCATGAACTCAGGGTCCTGGGACTGACTCCCAGGTCAGGCTCCCTGCTCAGCAAGGAGTCCGCTTCTCCCTCTCCCTCTCCCCCTCCCCACGGTTTGTGGGCACTTTCACTCTCTCACTGAAATAAATAAAATATTTTTTAAAAACCACACAAAATAGAAAAAAAAACTTGGCATGAAGCTCCGATCACAGGCATTTGTTTGTCATAGGCATTTGTTCATGTAACAGGTACCGGATGCACTAGGGAAGCAGTGGTGAGAGAACTAGACATGGGTCATGCCATGGTTACTATTGGGACAGACTGAAAATATTAATTTTCTTTTTTTTTTAAGATTTTATTCATTTGGCAGAGATCACAAGTAGGTAGAGTGGCAGGCAGAGAGAGAGGGGGAAGCAGGCTCCCTGCTGAGCAGAGAGCCCGATGCGGGGCTTGATCCCAGGACCCCAGGATCATGACCTGAGCCGAAGGCAGAGGCTTTAACCCACTGAGCCACCCAGGCACCCCTGAAAATATTAACTTTCAAAATCATAATTTCCAAGCTCATGTAAACACTTCCAGAAAAGTATTCTAGGTTAAGAAGAAGACATAAGAGGGGTGCCTGGGTGGCTCAGTGGGTTAAATATCTGCCTGCGGCTCAGGTCACTATCCCAGGGTCCTGGGATCAAGCCCCGCATCGGGCTCCTTGCTCAGCAGGGAGCCTGCTTCTTGCTCTCCCCACCGCTTGTGCTCTCTCTCTGACAAATAAATAAATAAAATCTTTAAAAAAAAGAAAATGTAAGAAAATTCCATGACATCTATAGCACACTTAGCACAAACAAATGGTAGCTGGCATTAAAACTTACAGAACACAAAGTAGGTGAACCTGGGCAAACGGGAGCTAACAAAGATCACGTCCTTCTGAGAACCGGGGAAAGCCCGCCAGGCTCGGTTTCACTGATGGGAGCCTCCCTGAGACGCTCTGGACAAAGCCACACTCAGTGCATCTTCCAGCTCAGAGCCTGCTTCCCTCCACGGCACTGAGCGTGGCGCTGGTTGTCCTGCGGGCAGGATCCAAGCCAGGGAAGGAGATGCGCTCCAGCGTCTTCCCCTCTGCCCTGCCCACCGTGAGGCTGGGGGTCTGCCGCCGCGGCAGCGGTGTAGGGCGGGGGATGGGAGGATGGCAAACCGACATGTAAGAAGATGGCACGCTAAGGGCCTACCTCCCTTCCTGTCCAAAAACCCCATGAAACAACACAAACGTTTTAAGAAAAAAAAATTCACAGCCATGCCGAGCAGGCTGGAAACCAGACATCACTGAATCCAGTGGTGATCTGGCCATTAGCTGTTCTCGCCGAAATTTCAAAATCCCCTCACTTAGGATTCAGCGCAATCCTCTAGGAACATCTGCAGCCCTGTTCTTCCCTGGGGAGAGGGAGCTCCTGAGGGACTGGACCCTTCCGCGGTCACCCCGCCAGCAGAGTTCTGGCTGCGGCTCAGTGTCCGGTGCCCTGAGGCGGTGACGGGCAGCCTCCGGTCCCCCACATCCCAGCACTCACACTTTGCGGTCATTCAGCAGCATCCCGTTCATGGTGGCGATGGCCTGCTGCGCTGCCTCATGGGTCTCAAAGTGGACAAAGCCAAAGCCTCGGGAGCCGTGATCGTCACATACTACCTGGGCCACAGAGGAGATGGATGGGGTTGGGGGGCACCCCACGGAGAATGGCAAAGGTAACGAATAACCACTACCTGTGTGTTTGCTCTGTGCCCCAGGCGGGGTCCCTCCACGTTCCACGCCAGCCCTCGGCTCTTCCCTCCAGATTTAATCATGTAGACCAGGGCCCCACTCTGGGCTAAGCACATGCTAAGGGGATCACAGGCTTCTCTTATCCTATTTGCTCTAGGAGCCCCTCCAGGCAATTCTTAACCTCTGAGCCCCCTCTGCCTGACTGGGGAAGATGGGAATGAAGGACTAGTCCAAGGTCACCAGGCAGCCAAGTTTCTGATTTTGAGAGCTACCACTTAGATGGGGAACAGGGCGTCAGGGTCCTTTCAATGTTGTGAAGATTATCAGACTTAAAATACGTGCATGACAAGCCTATGAGGTAGGTTCTACTAAGGCCCTCTTTTAGAGGAAGTCGAGGTATGGAGAGGTCACACAGCTGGCCCAAGGTCACATTGCCAGGAAGTGGAAAAGGCTGGATTTTGAACCCCAGACAGCACCGAAGTCCAAGATCTGACCGACTATGTTGTGCTAGCTTCTCAGCAGCTGGCCGACTACACGGGTCTAGTGCTCTTCCCGCCGTGCTCCAGAAACCTTTCCCGGGCAGCCACGTAGTATGGGTTTCTAGCCTCAGCCTCTGACTGCAGGGCTCACTGTGCTTTTCCCCCACAGAGCCCAATCTCCAGCTTTCCTACAAGTCTCACCGTCTCCAACCAGCCTGCGAGCTCCTGGCGTAGGCCCCACCCTGTGTGCCTTGCATCTAACCTGGTCCACAGCCACCATGGGTCCTTGTTGGGCCTCAGACACTCGCCCAGGTCCCATCCAGCTTTCTGTCCAATCCTCTGTAGCCCAGAGGAAGCCTCAAGGCTTGACCGCCCTGATGGCCTCAGGGAGCAGCCTTCCAGTATCCACGCCCTTCATCCTGTCGAGTCTACTGTCCTCACTCTCTGCATTTGAACTTGTCTCGTGACTTGCTTTGGCCCACAGAATGCAGTGGAAGGAAAGGGGGGCCAGTCCCAAGCTTACATCTCAAGAGGCCTGGTGAGCTTCACGCAGTGTGCCAGGAGACGCGGCCCTTGTCATAGGCATGGCCTGAGCTAGCCCGCTGGGGGAGGAAAGACGGCAGGAAGGAAGACCGAGCCAGTCAGCCTCCAGGGGGCCTGTGAGGGAGCCGGCCGAGAGCAGAACTGCCCAGACCACCAGCTGCAGAATTACGAGCTAAAGGAACGGCAGTTGCTGACAGCTCGGCAAGGTGTGAAGCGGGGGCACTGCTTGGGATCCCTCTGCCACACGGGTATTTGACAGACCCTCCCCTGGAAGGACGCACGCCCACCTTGCAAGAGAGGATGTTCCCAAAGGTGGAGAACGTGTCATATAAGGCTTTGTTGTCAATGGAGTCCTCCAGGTTCTTGATGAAGATGTTGCCCACGCCCGACTTGCGGAGTCCGGGGTCTCGCTGCGACCACATGATGCGGACGGGCTGGCCTTTGATCACTTCAAAGTTCATTGTGTCCAGTGCCCGCTCCGCTGGACGGGGGTGGGGGGAGGAGGAGGAGAAAAGGGGGCAAGTAAGGGTATTTCTTTCCCTGAGCCCTAAGGTACTTCATTGGAAGCAAAAAAGGAAAAAACAAAAAAACAACAAAAAAAAAGATCACTGTCTGGGTCTCACTTGAAAGAAGGGAGATACGCGGAAAGAATTAATGTGCGCAGCACTCCTCCCCCTTCCTGCTGGGGTCTCGTTCGGCTCCTCACGTGAGCCGGGATCCCTAGCCCCACTTCACAGAGGGGAAAACTGAGGCTCAGAAAGGGGAAGGGTCAGTGGTGGGGCAAGGTCTACCGCGGTGTTCAAAAGCACACGGAGTAGATGAAAATGCAAAGGCGGGCCCATAAGACAAAGACTGGCAGCAGTTAGGGGAAACCAAAGCTCAGAGGTACGGAGGGGCAGAGCTGAGACTCCATCCTGAGACGTAGGGCTCTGGGGGAGAACACCTCTCTGAGGTGGTTTCTTCACCTGCAAAGTGGGGATGAGGAGATGATGACCCTTTTCCCACATCGAACAAAGGGAGATGGCACTAGCTGCCTCCAGGGAATTGGGACAGGTTGAAAATTGAAGAAGATATGCCAGGGGCCTTACACTTTCGGCCTGGCCCCAAACAAGAGTTCGGGGAATGGTAGCGTGTCTGCAAACAGCAGCCTCTGCCCATCATCCCACCCCTACGACAGCCCGTTCCCTCCCAGCTAAGAGGCAACATCCTTTCTCTTCCCTAGAGCTCCATTTAGCTCATCTGTGAAGTCTGGCAGAAAGGCCAGAGCGTGCAGGGCTTGGAGGAAGAGGTTAGTGGCAGGGGTGAGGAAAGCAGAGCAAAGGAGAAAGCGCTCTGGAATCCAGTTTAGTCACCTGCTGGGAAACAGGCAGAACCACCCCAGCAAACCCTCGTGTAGGAACCCTTCCCACCCACCTGGGGTTTTTTACCACGCACCAAAGGATACTGGAAATATTCACAGACACAGTGCATTCCTTCTGTGCTGTTGGGAAATAAACCATCACCCCTTTTCACAGATGGAGAGGTGGGGAGTGTGAACTCTTGTTCAAGTTCACACCCTGGTGACCGAACTTTGGCAAAACTTGGTGCTCTCGCTCTTCATCCTCTCCACCGTCAAACGGTGCGATCCTAACCGCCCAACAAACCAATCCGTCCTCGCAGCTCTGAGACATCCAGTCTGGGGCCTGGAGTGGAGACCAGATCTGGGCAGCTGAGAAAGGTGCGAGCCCAAGCCCCAGCGCTCCTGCCTTCCCCACTCATCACTTGCAAACTCACCAGGTGCTTTGATTTTCTCATCCCCCCAACCACTGCGGAAAGGCAGGTACCATCCCCAGTCCCCAGACAACCGAATCTCAGAATGGCTGAGTGATTGCTCAAAGTCACACAGCTGCGGGCTTTCTAGTCCATGGTCGGCCCAACCGCAGAGCTCTTGGCTGTTTTCATTCAGCCTTAATATTTGTCCCCTGTAAGACGGAGCACCAGTAAGACACACAGTAGGCGCACACTGATTGCCTCTTCTTGTCTCAGGGGCAGCACCCCTTCCAATGCCCTGGATCTCTGGGCCTCAGTTTCCCTGGCTGCAAAATGAGAGCCGTGGGAGCAGCCAGATTTGCCAGCGTGGGCCCAAGCTGCTGCTGGTCGGCCCCAGCGTCTGTGCATCTGTCTGTTCCCCCTGCCCCGGGGCTCACCGTCGGCCGGCTGCTGGAAGTTGATGTAGGCATAGCCCAGCGAGCGGCGGGTGGCCACGTCGCGGCACACGCGGATGGACAGGATGGGGCCGGCAGGCGAGAACTTCTCGTACAGCATGGCTTCGGTCACGTCGGGGTGCAGGTCGCCCACGTAGAGTGAGGCGAGCGGGTAGCCAGGGCCGCTGGCGTTCATGGCGTTGGCCAAGGCGCCACGGTGGGCCTCTCCTCCGAGCGGCCACCCCTCCCTTTAGCCCTCGCCCCGCCCCGCCCCGCGTCCCACCTGGGACCCCTCAGCACTCCCAACAGCCCCAGGTGAGGCCTCTGGGACCCCGCCTCTGCAGGTGGAGCGCGTCCTCCACCAGGCCTGTGGGCGGGCTGCAGGGACGCGGGTCAGAGCCCAACCCGGGCTTGTTCCAGTCCCGAAGGTCATTGCCTTCTGGGTCTCTGGGTCCACTTCCCTTCTCAGTAAAACCCGGACGGCACTCTTCTCAGGGATTGGAAGGGACCTGATGCAATTCTGTGCGTCTCACAGACGAGAACCCCGGGCCAGACACCTACTTTCAAAGCTTGTGCTCCTTGCCTCCTCAAAGTCGTCTTTTCAAGATAGCCAGAATCCAGCACCCGCTCTGGAACCGGCCTTATGACAGGACTGAAGGCTCCACTTGAGAATTTGTAACCAAGGCCTTCCTTGACACGGACTCTCGTATCACCAACATGTTCCCAGATATTCCTGGCCCACCATTTTTTTGTTTTTTTTTTTTTTTGAGAGTGATGCAAGGAGTGAGAGAGAATCCTAAGCAGGATCCAGTGTGTGTGGAGCCCAGGGCAGGGCTCGATAAGAGATCATGACCGGAGAGCACATCCCCCGCCCACTCCAGCTTTCTTTTTTTTTTTTTTTTTTTTTTAAAGATTTTATTTATTTATTTGATAGCGAGAGATCACAAGTAGGTGGAGAGGCAGGCAGAGAGAGAGAGAGATGGAAGCAGGCTCCCTGCTGAGCAGAGAGCCCGATGCGGGACTCGATCCCAGGACCCCGAGATCATGACCTGAGCCGAAGGCAGCGGATTAACCCACTGAGCCACCCAGGCGCCCACCACTCCAGCTTTCTTTTGACTAAGCCCTTCCACCAGCATTCCATCGGGAAGCCTCAGTTACTCTACGGGGACAGGAGGCACCTGACTGCAAGGCCAAGACAGTGGCCTGAAGCTGTGCTTGCGGCCTCAACCTACCCATGGTGAGGGGGCATTTAAAAGAAAATTCTGATGCTCTGTGGGCCATATTTCCCCTTGCCCCTCACAGGGACTGTCCTGGTTCCCACTGACCTTTGCTTGAGTGTGGTTTCGGCAGGCGGAAGAGCTCTGAACGGGTCTGGTTGTGCAGCACAGTAGCAAGCAGGCACAGACTGAGTAATCTTGGGCTGAAAAAATACCCTCATTTTTTCCCTGTCCTTAATGGAGGTGCAAGTTTTTAGAAAAGGGGCAAATGCCATGAGGAAACAGTGCTGCAGGCACTCAGAAAGTGTTAGGGCAGAGGATAGTCTGGTAGAACCCTGGGAATGATCGAGCCTTACGCAAGCATCTCACAGGCTTTGCTACATCTCAGGGTTTAAAAAAAGGGGTATGTGTGTGTATTTTGAATGGGATGTAAAATAACTGTTCATAGCAAATCTTAGAAGCTACAAAAAAGAGGACCTAACACATGGATGGTTTGTCGTGGAGGGTGGAGAAGCGTCCCGTAATAGGCAGAGAGTGGCTCTTTATTAATGGTAATTTCTCCTCCTTTACAACATGCTGACTTCTGGTTCTAAACAGGGTGAGAAATAAAGATGTTCCCTACTTTTAGAGCAGAGCTACAAGGGGGTGTGATCAGAAGAGGTAGCTAGTTCTGGTAGTGAGAGAGATGGCGCCATACATCAGTTCACAGGCAACTGATAAAATTTTTTATTTCACTTTTGAATTTTTACACTTTTCCTGATTATTCCGTGTTAAGGTGGAAACTAGAACTGTTTAAAAGACATACACAAATCTAGTACATCAATAACCGGGGATTTTTCTTTTCTTCTTTTTTTTTTTTTTTTGCTATACTATTTTCACAACCACAGGAGTGCTTGCTAGGCAATATAACCGTCACAGAAGCAAACGTGAGGCAGAATACTGGTAAGGAAAAACGAAGCAAGAAAGAGCTACCAGATATACAGACAGGCTCGTTCCACATTCACTACTGCATTTTCAAGCGCCAAGTATTAACTGCACATTTTTGTTCAGCTAGAAAGGGGGGAGGGTTTTTTTTTTTGTTTTGTTTTTTTCTTTTTTCTTTTTTTTTTTTTTCCTTTTTTTGGGTTTTAAATCAGTGCATGAATGTTTCTTTTCTCATTTCAGCAGATGGACAAACAGGCGGACACTACGGCTACATGGAATGTTCAAGGGAGAGGGGGTACTGTGAGACTGGTAGGCCTGGCTATTCTGGACTCTCCCCACTGTGGTGTTCATGCAACTTCCCTGCATTATAGGGTCTTGTTCAAACAGGTCTGTGAACTTGGCTGAAGGAGCACACTTGGGAGAGCTGGTGACAGGTACTAACAAGCATTATCAGGGCTGGCTGCAACACAGGGAGAAATCATGGGTATTTAAAAACACTTTTTTGACTCCGATCTCAGTCTGACTGAAGAGCAACGAGCGTGTTGAGAAATCAGAGGAAGCCAGAAGTATGTGCTGGCTCTTCTCAACTCCCCTGAAGTGAGGCCTGCGGACCAAAGTGCTTGCCATCTTCGCTCACCCCCTCCAGGCCCCCGCCCTGCCCCTACGGTGTTCAACAACAAACAGAAGACAGCAACAGAACTGAAAAGGAAAAAAAAAATGTAAAGAAGCAGGACAGACACTTCAAGAGGGAAAAGAAAAACCAAGGTCAACAGTCAAAAAGGACAGTGGGAAGAATGTCTCGATTTCAAAATTTAAAAGCCCCAAGCTAGGAAGCACCCAAAGACTTGAGTACTTCTTAAGTGAAAGGCAATCTCTACAGAACATGACTCTGAAAGGTATTACCCAGGAAACAGATAAGGCCATTCATAAGATACACGGCTTTTCTCTTCTTTAGGTCTTGGTTACAAGGAAAACAGATTCCACTACTGGAGCCCAAGTTGCAAATCAGTAAGATGGCTGTGGGAAAGGGGTGTTAGTCACGGGGTCTAGGAGCACTGGGCCTTTTCATGGTGTCAAAACCCAATTATCTGCCACAAAGAGTTTCCATTTTAGGCTTTGAGTTTACGGAGAGGAAGACACTGTGGACATCTGCAGTCATGAACTTTTGAGTGGCAACAGCTCAAACTGGCCAAGTGTCTGTACTCCCCCACCCCCCCAAACAGGCAGAACTACTGTGAGTTGCTGTCACAGGACAGGGGTCTCACTCTGCGTCCCAGCGTCACAATATAATCTCTATAACTTTCTGTACAACTTTACAATGGAACTGTTATTTCCGTGACTAGTTTGATTATCAGTTTAAACTTTCCAAAAAGTTACACATAATTTAGGTCTAGTTTTTCTACCAGTAAGAGTTCTGCTAAGTTACAAAACCCCATAATCACAGTGTTCAGTTTAAAAAAAAATTCAGCACACAGTAATCCTGTCAATGTTAATCAAAATCAAAACTTCAGAATGCCGTGGCATTTATGTGACCAATCTGAGTTTTAGATACACACACCAGCTGTTTATCCCATGGACCATTTTGCTAGGCTGAGGCTGTGAAAAATTGAAAGTCGACGTACGACTTTTTTTTTTTTTTTTTTTTTTTATCGCACGAAGGGATATATGTGGAGGGTACAGAGTGACACTGAACAGATCACGAAGCACAACAGACATTAGTTCTCTCCCTCCCCAGCATCTCCTTCATCTCCCTGGTTTTCCGACGTCCACAGCTGCAAGAGAAAAACAGAGCTCTAATCAAAACAAGGCTCCTAAAATTCACTCAGAGAAGTAGACCCAGTCTGGACCAACTTATCTCACTTAATTGCTTCAAATTATCACTGTATTACTGCAGACTATGAGGACTGCAGAGGCCAAAACTTTAGCAGTCATTTACAACCAACTTAACAATTTAGTACATTTCACTCTACTTACAGGGTACAAATCCCCTCGGGGAGTCTTGGGCAACAGTGAATTCTTCGCTCGGTGATAGGAACGAGACTCTAAGCCCTCCAAGAGCAGGATCGTTAACCAGCAGTACTTACAGTGAGATTGTCCCTAAGCAGTTGCATGATCAGGGTGCTATCTTTGTAAGACTCCTCGTTCAGCGTATCCAACTCAGCAATTGCTTCATCGAATGCCTGCAACAAAGAGCCATTAGCAGAGTTGTCACAGGTTCTCTGGAGCTAGTTTAGCGCAATTTTTTTCCTGTTAACAAATGTACATACTTTCTTTTCCTGTACAGTGCTCTAGGGGAGCTGAGGCTATTATTAATGACCTTGTTTGATAGTTTCCGCAAACAGATAATGCATGGTTATAAGGCACCAACCAACAATGACAAAAAATCCCGAGAACTTCACTGCATGTGGTAACACAGCAGGTATTACTGTCAACCCAGCACAAATCCATATTATTATTATTATTTTAAAGATTTTATTTATTTGAAAAACAGAGATCACAACTGGGCAGAGAGAGGAAGGGAAGCAGGCTCCCCACTGAGCAGAGAGCCTGATGTGGGGCTCAATCCCAGGACCCTAGGATCATGACCTGCGCCAAAGGCAGAGGCTTTAACCCACTGAGCCACCAGGCACCCCCATATTATTTTTTAATTGCCAAACCTAACTGCCAGTAATCCTTTCCTTTCTTTATTAAAACCCAAAAGGTCTGATACAAGGAATAAAGGGAGAACAGACATTCACACCACTAAATCTGATTCAATTAAGTGATGGACCTTAAATAATTCATTTCATGTACTTTTTCCAAATTAAAAAAATTTTAAGTAACAGTGTGCATGTTGAAAGACTAAAAAATAAGTAGAAAAGGCGGCTGAGTTACTAACAGAAGACAAGAGGTAGCTCAGCACACAAAGAAAACCTGGTCTGCTTTCTTTCATAAACACAGCTGTAACTTCAAATCTTGGTACAAGGAATTTAATATGTAACAGAGGCTGACAGAGCCCATAGCCTGACAAGGAACAACACACTACCTTCCCCCTGAATTTTCTACAACCACCTGCCCAAGCCAGTAATTACACAACGAAAACAAAAATCAGCAGGAGGTGCTGAGAAGAAATCAAAAAGTGAAAGGTCTGTATTTATGTCACAAAAGATCTACTCCTATCTCCAGAACATCTTCAGAAGGACTAGCACAGTGAGTTGTTACATTTAGGCAATAAAAAGACGTATGTGTGCACACACAGACACACACACACACACACACACAGAGGCAGTGTTATACTACAATCAAAAACCATACAAGGACTTTCTCACCGTTTTTGCCAGGCTGCAAGCCTTTTCAGGAGAGTTTAGAATCTCATAGTAGAAGACTGAGAAATTCAGTGCCAGGCCAAGTCGAATTGGGTGTGTAGGCTGCATTTCTTTCTTACTAATTTCAAACGCTTCCTGGTAAGCCTGCTGGGAGTTCGACACAGTGGCTACAAGAAAGATAAGGACATTAAAGGCGAGGTTCTCTCCCAGGTGCATCACATGCCGGACCCCCATCCAGTTATTCACCCCACCGAGCAGGAATGAGGAGCGACCAAGCAAGGGGTCAGTGTCTCCCCCATCTGATTAACAACCATTTGTTACACGTTTACTCTAAGCCAAGTACCACATTAAATGCTTTGGAGAAAAGCAGAAATAACCTTTAACGAGACAGAACACAGGAAACAATATGCTCCAGTAGAGGAATTATGGACTTTATATAGAGTCAGAAGACTCAAACCTGAACTCCCAACTCTTACTCTCTAAATGTGGGGCTTGGAGTAAGTGAAAACCTCTGTGAGCCTTGGTTTCCCCATTAGAATAACAGGCAGATCCCCACTGGAACTCCTAGAGTTGTATAAGGAATAAATGAGACTCTAAAATACTTGGCACATAGTAGGTACTTAGTAAAGCAGATCTGTAGTTCTCACCATCACAAAACACGTATGTGATAAAAGAAACAAAACACTATTTACTATGGTGGTTTTATACCATTAGACATAATAAAGTTTTACTTCTAAGAACAGACACCAAATAATCCTCAAGGTTATTATTATTATTTTTTTTTTTTAAGAAAAAGATTTCTTTAAATGGACTACTGCATCACACTTTTAATGTCCTCTGCACTTTCCCCTTACATATATTGATTTGTCAACCCCCCCCTTATGCTGACCTGCTCATCACAGGTCAGCATAATGTTAGTGGTCTTTTAGATTCTCAGTACCATGATGTTCGAGTCTATGGTAAACAAAGTAAAAACTGTTTAAAATTACTGAGGAGGAGGACTGGCTCCACTATTGGTCAAATTCCTTAAAAAAAAAAAAAAGTTACTTACTTTGTTTATTATCCCCAGATGCCACCTCAGAAAGATATCTAAAATAATCGCCTTTCATTTTCAAGTAGAACACCTTGCTTTCCGGTTGTGTAGCATTGGGAATAAGATATTTGTCCAACAGCTCCTAAAAAATGATTCACATTCTGTTAAGAATCTGGAAATATTATTTATAAGATGTTAAAACTATGTTTGAGATTCAAGACACACTACCACTTCTAAATAATTTTGACGATTTAAAAAAACATAATTTGCATCCAAAGCTTTTAAGTGTTTTTTAGCCCAGGTCCTAACAGCACATGTCTGTATTCTTCGGTTAAAAATCACTTTTGACCATCCACAAGGGGTTGATTAAAGTACAGCCATACAATGGGATGCCACGTAAGGCCTTAAAAATGATGATGCAGAACTATACCAATAACACGGAAAGATTCTCAAAAGAAGTCTGAGTGAAACAAAAAGATCGTAAGTACCACATGAATCCTATTTTAGTATTAAACTATGTACGTGTACACACAAACACATAAGGGAAAACTCTTGAGGAATATTTATCGGTATGTTAATAATGATTATCTACATGACAGGATTAGAAATGATTTTTACTTTCTGATTTATACTCTTCTACCTGGTCACCCCCCTTTAAAAAAAAAAACAAAAAACAATGAACCTGTATTACTTCTGTAATTTAAAAAAAGAAAAAACAATCTTTCCCTTTTGGGAGGAAAAAGGTGAATAACAGAGCAAAACTGCCAAAAACTAAGTTGAAAATCAATCAGACCCGGGTAGAAGTCCCTCCTCTGCTGCTTACCATCTGTGCCCCTGGACAAATGATTTCTAAGCATCCTGAGCCTCAGTTTTCCCAGCTATACAATGGGGAAGCACAATAGCCATCTTCTAGGGTATGAGGACAAATGAGCTAGAGTACATAAAGTGCTTAACACGATGCCTGGCACGCAGTAAGCACTCAAAATGTAGCTAATACTATTATTAAGAATAAATTCCTTTAAACATTTATGCTTACAACAAAAGCAGTTCTGAAGGAGTCCAAGCTTCGTATACAGAGCAATATTTTCGAAGAGTTGTTTTAGAATGTGGCATCCTGAAAAACTGGTTAAGAGGCAGTAAGTACCATGCTTTTCTTCACATTCTTTCAGATGCTCTTAAAAGCTGGTCTACATTTCAGGAATTAGGAATTTTCTTGCCCTTGGAATGCATGCCATACTCCATCTGAATACCAGATGTACCTAACATTCAGGAATTAGTGCACCATTAACAAACCCCCAAATTACCAACAGGCAACAGATTTAGCCATGACACTCTTCCACCATGAGTCTAACAAGAGCAGCTCAATGCAAAGGCTTAGCTGGAAGGGGATTAGGGGATTTAATCAACCGATGTGAGAAGGCGCAAGGGGCGGCGGTCACTTTAATACTCTCTGCAGACAGCCAGGGTGTAACTCCTTATGGGTTAGGGAGGAGGGATACTGCCTGATGGCTGACAAGCTTTGTACTGGTTTTCAAAAGAAAGGTGTCATGGGTAGTAACTCGGAGAGGCAGCCAGCAGGGGAGGAGGTAGATCCACAAGTGTGAATTCCTTTTCCCTTCAAAGCAGCCCTCACCGTTCATTTTTACCTGATTTCACCTGGAAGAAAAAGAAAGTTCCCAGTGGGCTCAGGATGTGAGGGAAAGACAATATGATCATGATTTGCTCTAGGATACACACCCCTCCCGTCCAACCCCAGACTGTGGCCAGAGCAGAATAGTTATGACTCAGTCATCTGACTAAGGCTTATATAAAACCCAGGTGAGGACAATCCCCAAACCATTTTTGATTTGGCTTCGGACACAGGCCCAACGGACAGATGTGACTAACTTTCAGGACCTTACGCTGTGCGGCCAGGACTGGGAGAGGGGGAATGAGAGCGGGGCTTCTGGCTCCCACCTCCCCGGCTGGAGGTGACATCACCGCTCAGACACAGAACAGCCCATCTGTGGCGGCACCTACCTGAGATCCTGCCAATGTGGACTGAATTTCTAAAGAAAAGAGGGAGGGATGCTCCTGTTTGTCACAGGTCTTTGTGAAGGGAGAGGAAAAATATCCCATTCGTGATGAGCAACCTCTGATCAAACAGGAAGTGAGGAAAATCACATCACATCACAGGCTTACAAATCAGCTCCGACTGATTGCAGCTTTCCAGCATATTCCGACACCTTTCTCTCATGAGCCGCTTGAGAGTTTGCGTTTGAGCGTTACATTAATACTGTTCGCAAATCGCCGTTTGAAACCGAAACCCCGGCCTCTTACCAGAACGTCATTGCAGATGTCCTGCAGCTCGGCCTCGATCTTCTCCCGGTACTCTTTGCCCATCTGCTGCTTCTTCTCATTCCTCTCTGTTTTCTGCTCAATGCTGGAGATGACGCGCCAGGAGGAGCGGCGGGCGCCCACCACGTTCTTGTAGGCGACAGAGAGCAGATTTCTCTCCTCGTTGGAGAGTTCGTGCCCCTGTTCCGTGACGGCCTTCATGGCTGCGGCCATGTCGTCATAGCGCTCGGCCTGCTCGGCAAGTTTGGCCTTCTGTACCAGCTCACTTTTATCCATGGTCGTTCCCTAGGACAGGAGTGAGCGGGAGGAGAGAGAGAGAAAGCAACTGTCAGGCTTTAGGGCCCTGGAAATGCATGTGTGAACCTTTTCCCAACCCGTCGGGCAAGAATCATATGTAAATACGAAACGTGTACTTGCAAACGCACTCCACCGTACTGAACACCAGCACTCAGAGGGCTCAGTCCCTTGCTAAATTCTTTGCCAATTAATTTTCTCAACAGTCCTGAAGAGCAGATGTGTTCACAACAATCCCTTCCCCCCTTTCTGGAGGAGAAGAAGTGGAAGTTCAGAGAAGGCAAGTGACGTGTCCGGCAGCGCTGCTCAGAGACCGCAGACTCCAGCCTCCCTGTCCCCGCGAGTCTGATCGGCCTCCCCAGCATACGCGGGCTGCTGGAGAACTATCTCTTTAGAAGCTTATGCTAAATACACTTCCTTAACTTCTTTCGAGAATTGTCTGGTTTTGACCAAATCTAGTTTTCCCCCCACGGTATTGGGAAAAACACCTCAAGTCTGAGGACTGCCTCAATCTTAAAGCAAAGACAGGACTTTAAATGTTACATCTGGCAGTGCCCATCAAGCAGTAGGAACCTGAAAAACAGAAGCCATTTTTGTCCTATCTTCTGCATTTTGCTAACTTGCAGGATACACTGTAGACAAGAGCATCAACTGAAGGGAAGGAGATCTGGCTCTTTCTAGCCCCAGCTCTGCTACTGACAAGTGGTCACATCACTTAACCTCTGAGAGCTTCAATTTCCTTACTGGAAAGAAAGAAAGAACATGACCTACTCTCCATGGGGCTGCCGTGAGAACAAATGACCTAATCTACGTGAAGGTGTGTTGAGAAGTTTAGAGCATTAAGTACAAATTATCCGGTGCTAATCATCTATATGGTATAGGCCACAAGAGCTGGGAGTGTGTTCAAGACGCGCAACAGAACTACAAACCATAACTGAGTTCATTTACAATCTTTTCTGAAATAGTAAAAATTTTAGTAACCTCAGTTCACCAAATCCTCTATATACCTATCAGTAAACACTCCTTATTCACCTCACCTTAGTCAGTTCCCCACTATAATAATCCCCATTTACAGAGAATGCAGTAATTTTTGGATAAAATGTAACTAAAAAATTTGTTAACCAGTAAGTTCAATAGACTGTTCATTTAAATTTTGGTATGTCCATCTGTGCCACAGCGTAAAAATACAATACTATCTTAAACTGTAATAAGGTTAGATACTACTAGAAGTATCAGTATTTTTATTTTTATTATTTTTAAAGATTTATTTATTTGACAGAGAGAGATCACAAGTTGTCAGAGAGGCAGGCAGAGAGAGAGAGAGAGGAGGAAGCAGGCTCCCCGCTGGGCAGAAAGCCCGATGCTGGGCTCAATCCCAGGACCCTGGGATCGTGACCTGAGCCGAAGGCAGAGGCTTTAACTCACTGAGCCACCCAGGCGCCCCTAGAAGTATCAGTATTTTTAGAACAAATTCTTACAGGGGCACCTGGCTGGATCAGTCAGTGCATATAACTCTCGATCTCAGGGTCATGAGTTTGAGCCCCATGTTGGGTGTAGAGATTACTTAAAAATAAAATTTTAAAATAAATCAAAACAAAAAAGCCAAATTCTTTCATTATAATATACACAGCATCACAATTTAGAACTCTGAAAACAATAATTTTAAAATAGCAAAAGAAGTACTGTCTCCTCCTCACAAAATGGTTTTTTACCTCAAGTTATTTCTGCATTTTCAAGTGTGGAATCCTACAGACACGGCACTACCACATGAAAATGTTTTATTAAATGGAGCATAATGGTAAGATCCGCCCCTCCCAACTTAAACAATTGAGAAGGAGCTGGTTCCCTAAGTTCAGAACTACTATTTTTCTTCCCACAGTTTATTATCTAAGTCATACTCCAGCTGTGTTCTACATAAGACTCACTAATTCTGAGCTTCTGCTCAGTGAAGTGAGTCTTACCTGATCTGCCCGCCTTCCTCACCATGTCATTGGAATGAGACTGTAACAGAGATAATAATCCTGACGAAACATTCCACTTGCTCTCCTACGTTTCCCGGCAGCCCCGAGGCAACCAGGATGGATCCCAGGGTGAGTTCTGTCTCATGAGACAGCAGAAATGATGCCACTTCCAGGTGAAAACTGCAAAGCCTGTATGTCATTCGCAGGCTCTCTTCTTCATCATCAGCTGTCTAGAAGGCCCTGTGCTCTCGGACTATGTGCTAGGGCCTGCAGCCCGAGTCCCCGAGTGACTGTTTACACTGACTCCTACAGGGTGGCACTGGACATGGCAGTATAAAAAAGAAATGTTGAGGTGAAGTTACTGAGATGTTGGTGCTGTTAGCTGCCACACCACTTCCTAGTCTACTCTGATAAAAGTATACCAAAAGGGACAGCTGGGTGGCTCAGTCAATTAACTGTCTGCTTCCAGCTCAGGCCATGATCCCAGAGTCCTGGGATCAAGTCCTGCATCAGGCTCCTTGCTCATGGGGGGAGACTGCTTCTCCCTCTGCCTGCTGTTCCCCCTGCTTGTGCTCTCTTTCTCTCTGGCAAATCAAAAAGTAAATCTTAAAAAAAAAAGAAAAAAAAGGTACATCAAAAGGACACCATTCTTCAGCTTCAGATTATACCTTCTCAGTTTATGTCTAAGTTTCTTCTTCTTCTTCTTCTTTTTTTTTTAAGATTTTATTTATTTAGGGCGCCTGGGTGGTTCAGTGGGTTAAGCCTCTCTCTGCCTTTGGCCCTTTGGCTCAGGTCATGATCTCAGGGTCCTGGGATCGAGCCCCACATGGGGCTCTCTGCTCAGCAGGGAACCTGCTTCCCGCCCCCCACTGCCTGCCTCTCTGCCTACTTGTGATCTCTCCCTCTGTCAAATAAAATAAAATAAAATAAAATAAAAAATCTTAAAAAAAAAAAAAGATTTTATTTATTAATTTATTTGACAGAGAGAGAAAGAGAAAGAGAGAGAGAGATCACAAGTAGGCAGACACAGGCAAAGCTGAACAGAGAGCCAGACGTGGGGCTGGATCCCAGGACCTTGAAATCACGTCCTGAGCCTAAGGCGGAGGCTTAACCCACTGAGCCACCCAGGCACCCCTACGTCTAAGTTTCTTGACTGCAAGTCTTTGAGTCAGGATACAACCTCCACCAGCAAATAATCCTATTTCACTGTTCCTCAAAGTGAGAAGTAGGCAGAAGTCAACTTTCAATTCACTTCAAAAATGTTCCGGTCTGCAGACAAATCCAAAGTTACAGTCACTCAGTGGCCCACTCCAAAGTTCATCAAACAGCACCTGCGCAACTATACCAGGAAAGCTTCCAATTAGTAAAATCCTGGCCAAAAATAAATTCGGAACTAAGCCATCCCATACAGGATTATAAAAGAGTAACAGAGAAATATAAAGGATCAACACTGCTAAAGATGCCATGGAAATTCTTTGGCCTTACCAGCCCAGCCCCCGATTAAGCTCCCCTCCCAAACACTCCAAGTTAAATCACACCTCTCTGAAGAATCCTTACTACTCCCTGGGAGCTCCCAAAGGTACATGCCCTATCTCTCTCAAAATCAAATGTGACCTGTTTGGGGAGCCAACTATTTTAAGCTTCTTCAGGATCACGGAAAGAGCCCTTGGACACTGAGAGCCATCATGATATGGGAAGACCAAATGCATGCCTTAAAAAATGTATTCATCTGTTTAAAAAATAATTAATTCCACACTCACACACACAACACAACTACAACAAACAAAATCCACAGCTAAATGTCCTGATGCCTCCTGCTTACATAACTTTTGACTTATGTAACATGGATTTTGAAGCAGCTAGACCAATTTCAACAGGAAATGGGTTACACAACACCCAGCAGTTTGGAGGAAGGCAGGAGACAAGGGACATCTGGAATTGTTCCTAGTTCTACATCTGCAAGAAAGAAATCTCCCATTCACTCTCCCAGACCCACTACCTGTAGTCCCCTTCATGTCTTTATGATCAGACCCATTCTTAAAACTTTGATCGAGTCACTTCCTGCTCAAAATTCTTTTAAGTTCTCTCCTGCTGATAGTAGTCAGATTCCCTGCAAGATTTTCCCTATCTTCCTAGACTTTCACCCAAACATGCCTTCCATACAATTTGTGTTTTTGCCAAAATGGTTTTCTTAAAGAGTCTGCTTTTCTGTCTCCTTGTCTTTGCTCACCAAGCTACTCCCTCTGCCTGGAATGTCCTCTCCCATTTACTCAGCATACAAAATTCTTCAGAGCAGGGCTCAAGAGCCATCCCCTTCATGAAGACTTTCTTAAACCGCTAAGCTGGAGATGTCTAATTTAACAGCCACCAGTCACATGTAGATAGTGACACGTGGAAACTTTAGTATTTCGGATATATGGAGTTAAGTTTTTTCAAAAACGATTAAATAAAATAAATTTCACTTGTTTCATTGTACTTTTTAAATGTAGAAAATTTTACATTACACACGGTTCGTGCTGTTTCTATTGGACAGCACTGCTCCAAGCTGAGAGTACTCTCAACGAAGCATTTCATCTATACCTCTCTTAATGTCCTATCACATTTCTCCAGTACTAAAATTATCTGTATATATCTTGAAGTCCCTCGCCACCCCATCAACTCTTTAGGGCAGATCTCCCACAGTGCCTTGCACATAATTAGTATGAACAAGCATCTGCTCAATGAATGAACAGATCCCCAAATGAAAGAATAAAACTGCAAATCTGGCAGTGTCTTCTCTCTGCTCAAATAATTCAAAGCACCTCTTTTTCACAAGCACATTAAATCCTCATGTTTGCACCTTATTCCTGTACTCCTGCACCCTACATCAAAATTACGCAAAGGCACAGCACAGGGACTGCGGTTAGTGGCAGTGGGAGAGTACAGTGCTGGGGATACAGTTGGGTGAGCACAAATTAACACGCAGACTTGATGAATCATGTTACTGTGATTACCACGATATGCATGGTAACTAATGTTACCATTGTGTATCAACTATACTTCAATTAAAAAAAAATAAGAAGAAAACAAAGTGGCTCTTGGTTCTGCCTTTACCCTCGCTCAGTCCCTTTGAATGACTCTCTTTTGGCAGCTCCATCTAAACTCTGCCTGGCCCTCAAAGTCCTTCTACAGGATTTTGGCTCCTCCACACCTGTCAGGCTTTATCATCAGCCACTCCCCTAAAGGTACCTTTCTCTCTGGCTGGACATCCTTGAATACTCCGTAAGTGGCACGCTCAAACACCCCTGAAATTGCTTTTCTAGTTCCTTCATTTAGAATGCTCTCCCATTTACTTCCTGCCTAAGCAAACTCTATCCAACCAACTGGCTAAAGTCTTCCCGGGCTACCCCAGCCCCCACTGAGGTTCCGGCCTGTGAGCCCCAAACCCAATTGCAGCCTGTCACACCGTCCAGGGCCTACACCACGTCAGTTTTCTGGTACAGATGAGGAGCAGTGTCTCTTTACAGGCAGTTCCACGTGGATATGTCCTCAAAGGAAACCTTCACGTTTGTTTCTCATTTAAGGTCTCACCCTGGGCCAAGCATAAAACTAATGCTCAGGCAAGTGGCTGTAAATTTTTTCAGCAAATCTGTCCTGAGAGGGCAGAGAGAAGCCAGGGCAGCTGTAAGCAGGGTGGAAAAAAGGCAGCAGGGCTAGGTCTAAGAGTGGGTTGTGAACTACAAAGCTATGTGAACTTGTTCAGCCTCAGCTTTCCAATCTGTACATTGGCGATACAGCATCCTCCTCAGGAGACGTGCTAGGAAGAGGAGATGCAAGAAATTAAAGGAAATCTTTTTTAAAAATGCACGGTGCAAACCAAATGGAAGTACTATTATTCCTCTCACAGGACTCCACATCACTGTTTCAATCCGCAATGTGAGCTTGGATTCTTATTTATTTAGCATACAACCCATGAGAAGGAAAGCCGAATGTTACAGTGTTAACATTCCTAGATAAGACTCCACCCTTCAACAGCCTCAAACCTGACACCCATGGTAACTTAACACTTTTATCCATTAGTTCCTAACTGAATTTTCTTGAATTGAATATTAAGAAATGATGGTTTATAATCAGGACCTACTTTTCTTCTAAGACTTTCAACCGATGGTCCTACCACAAAAATACCTCAGCAAGAGAGCTTTTATTTGCCTCCTCAAAAACCTTAAGAGACTAGCAGCTTCACCATCAGGCCAGGCACTAACTGCACAGAGACACCAGAGCCCACTTGTTCCCATGATGGGCTCAGATCGGAAAGACAAGGACAGGTCTCGGCACAGCTCTCAAGCACAGCCGCAGGGCACAGCCGCAGGGTGACAACATGTGTCGGTCTGCTCGAGGCCACTGGATGCAGCCCTTTAGAAGAACGGGAAGCAGGTGTGGAATAAACCATCACTGCTGAGTGAAAAACTGGGAACAATCTAAATATCTAATAACGGAGGGGTTAAAAAGAGGGACCGCTGGGCCAAGACTACATGGTTGTCAAAAGAAGGGATTTAATATCATGGATCTGCTGATGAGACACATGTAACAGGAAGAATTAGAAAAAGACGTACAAAAGTATTTCATTTTTGTAAAACACTCCAAAGAGTATTATGAGAAGTAATTCCAAGGGTGCCCATGAAATAACAGGATTTCCTACAAATACATGAAACCTCAAATCTGACAGTGAATGCTGAAACAAGAGTAAGAGTATGTATGAATCCACCAAGGCCCTCTAGTCCAAAATTCTTTGCCCAAGGGATTTCTCTTATCCAGATTCAGGATACTGAGAGGTCATCTCATAGAGGCCAGAAGCAGACACCCAGTATAAGAGGGAAAAAATAAAAATAGAAATGACGGGGCGCCTGGGTGGCTCAGTGGGTTAAAGTCTCTGCCTTCGGCTCAGGTCATGATCCCAGGGTCCTGGGATCGAGCCCCACATCAGGTTCTCTGCTCAGCGGAGAGCCTGCTTCCTCCTCTCTCTCTGCCTGCCTCTCTGCCTACTTGTGATCTCTGTCAAATAAATAAATTAAAAAAAAAAAATAGAAATGACTACCCACTGTTAAACCATAGTTAAAAAAAAAAAAAGGAGCCTTGCAATGTAAGAGAATGACCTTCTGAAATGTGGCCTTTAGAAGTACTGAACTCTCAGCTCTGTTTTGTTTTCAAGGAGAAGAAGAGGCTTAATTCTTTTTGTTTGTTCTTTTTTTGTTTGTTTGTTTTGTTTTTTTTAAGTAGGCTCCACACCCAATGTGGGGTTTGAACTCACAACCCTGAGATCAAAAGTTGCATGCTCTGCTGACTGAGCCAGCCAGGCGCCCCATGCTCAGTTATGAAATACTGAGCTTTAATTGAATTTGATAATTTCCTAGAAATTTAAAATTGAGGATTCCATGTCTATCCTGTGTGAGGATTACTAAACCTCTATTATGAAACACACAGGAGTGGAATTTGTTTCTAGGAAAGCCCTACATAATACATACCTCAGCTTCTAAAGAGAAATTAGGCCATTTTTTTTTTTTACAGTAACTTCTCTGAACCTCAGTTTCCTTAAATGTTAAAAGGAAACATTAGCAGCTATTGAGGATGTACAAAAAAATGGCAATGTGGTGCTGGTCAGAGTAAAGGCTCAGTAGACATATTCTTACTCTTTTTGTTTTGGTTTGGGTTTTGCGGAGGGGTGCAGGGGGGTGATAGGGAGAGACAATCTGAAGCGGACTCCATGCTCAGTGTGTGGAGCCTGACACAGGGCCGGATCTCACGACCCTGAAACCATGACTTGAACGGAAATCAAGAGGACACCCAACTGATTGAGCCATCTAGGCGCTCCAACACACTTACTACTTCATTAAAATGTAATGCATATAATTTAATGTGTGTTGAAATCACTGTAAATGAACACACTACCAGTATGTCCAGGGACTTTTCTTGGAATTCAAAAGAAATACAATTAGAACAGTGTGGTCCTTGTCTCTGAGAGCTCACACTCCCCCAGTTGGAGATGGTACATACTCAAGGGTTATAAAGTTTCTTGAAGAAACCAGCCAGAATTAGAGGGAAGGGGTTTAGTGTAAAAGTGGCTGGGTCCTCACTGGTTTTCTGGGCTGCAGGGGTTCTGCCAGGAGAGGAAAACGATACCCCAGGTAGGGACAAGAAACACCGATGTATGAATAAAGAGCACATTATGTTTTTCTAGGTGAAACCGAAGAGATCAAAGGCCAAAGTAAATAAAGAGATGAGCAGAGTTATGAATCTGGAGGGAAAACTGACTGGAGCATCTTTACAAGCTTCCATGGGGTAAGGAACTGACAGTAAATTCTGACTAGCGTTCAGTTGTACCATTTCAGTCAGAGGACTCACAGCACCACAAGGCCAAAGTTAGAGTTCCGGAGTCACTCTGCTGAAGGAAAAACAGATGCTGAGGTACAGCAGGAAGGACCTGAGAATGTCAGTGGGGCCAGGTGGTTAGGGGGTGTTACCCAGAAAAAGTGAAGTACTCCTGGCTCTTAAAGAAATCTCCTCACTGAAAAACACCCATTCTAAAAAATGTCTGTGTGCCATTCTACACACAAATTTCATAGTCCTGTCATAAACTGAACTCCATTCAAACATTTGCCTGTCTCTGATAGAAAATGAAACACAGCATGTCCTAAATACAAAATCGTTAGTGCTGATGTCCAGCAAACACATAACTGTGGAGGGAAAGTTCAGTTTCATTTCAAAATCTCTTCCCTCTTCCACGTCAGTTGCTGAGGATCACTGTAATTTAGGTCCAACTGGCCAAAATTAAACTTTAAAAAATGGAGGTACTGAATGATATGCCCAAGGTCACGCACTGTGAATCAACAGCAGATAAGACAATAAATTAACCTTTTCGCATCTGATGACCAATCCCAGACAATCCATTAGTTCGGATCCATAAACGCAGCTCCACTGGTCCATTTTGGGAATAGGGTTCAAAAGTTTGGAGCCCATCAATACAATGGAGTGACCCAGCCCAATTTACCAGTACCACACACCAATGCCACAGGCTACCTGATCTCTGAGAGTCCGTTTTCTCATGCATAAAATAGGCATTCATTTAATATGGTTCTTGGAAAGAGTAACTTAGTTCATGATGCAAAATACTTCAGTGTCTACACACTGTAAGCACTCAAATAGTAGCCACACCAAAGTCTAACAAACGTCGTCAGCCAGGCTTGAAAGGACACTTCCAACACACCTCATTTCTTTTAAATCCAGATGGATTTCTTTAAAGACTTTTAGAAGAAAAGGCACATGTTAACTTACCTATGCCTATTTCTAAAGTAGCACTTAGCATAATTTACTGTAAATGTCTTTATTGACTTTCACATTGGATTGTGAGCTTACGGTAGGAACCCAGACTTTTATCTTTGGGCACCCAATGTGTGGCACAATGGGTGCCATGCTGAGTATAACTATTTGATCACTCAGTGCACTTTTTTTTTAAAAGAAGGGAACAAGGCTGTTATTTCCTATGTGGACAGAGTAAGTAGACCACACCTGACCTATAAAGTACAGACTATATTTATCCTCTGCCTTAGTCTACTTTAGAATAGAGCCACCCCAGCGCCAGTCAGGAAACAACACTATGCTTTTTGACTAATGTTTCTCAGCTACCCATTTTTATATTTATAGATTCAAAAAGAGTTTCAACAAGCCCTTGAAATACTGTCTGTCCATCTCCTCTTTTGTTCAAAAGATGGTATCAGCTAACTGGCTTGGTAAATGTAATAAAAATACTCATCATTTATAGTTTACCCAAACATGTAAAGCAATAGGGCTTTAATATCAACTCCTTTAATCCTAAACATCCTATGAAGTAGGTACCCCTGCCCTTTTATAGATTCCAAGAGTAACTTGCCCAGGGTCCCATAGGTAAAATGAGCACACATGCTTTCCTCTATGTGGCACTAACTCCTAAAGATCACCTACGATTCTCAATGCTTACTTTTGGAAAAGGGAGAATGGACAATTTTTCAAAAAAAAAACCACCACAAAACAAAACCCATACAGAGTTATTACAGTGAGGTTTCAGGGATCAGCCTTAATTTATCTAGCTTTAAAAATCAAAATAAAATTAACTTAAAAACAGCATATGCCAAAAAGCTCAAAAGACTGTCAAATAAGCTTTAAGGTGAGGTTTGTGGGCAAACAGTAACAATGGCCAGGACTCATATCTACTTTATTGTCACCTCTGTCCAGGTCAAGGCCATTCAGAAGTAACTTTTATTCCTGGGTCTTTTGGGGAAAACAATGAAATAAAACTAACAGGAAGAAACTTACATAAGAGAGGACTGGCCATAAAAAAAAAATTAAAAAAAAAAAAAAAAAAAAGTCATCTCTCTAACCTACAGCCTGCTGGGAATGACTTGTTTTCTTGAGGCCATCAATCAGTCTCATCTCATTATAAGCACACATTAGAAACACGTAAGTGGGGGCGCCTGGGTGGCTCAGTGGATTAAGCCGCTGCCTTCGGCTCAGGTCATGATCTCAGGGTCCTGGGATCGGGTCCCGCATCGAGCTCTCTGCTCAGCAGGGAGCTTGCTTCCCTCTCTCTCTCTCTCTGGCTGCCTCTCTGTCTATTGTGATTTCTCTCTGTCAAATAAATAAATCTTTAAAAAAAAAAAAAAAAGAAACACGTAAGTGTGCCTATATTTGTTCCCTTGCTACAGTGTATTTTTCTCTAGAAACATGTAGGAATCAAGGAATGGGAAGTCCCTTTACAAGTAAACTTTAGTTCATTCTGGGGTATCCTTACTCCTTAAAGGAAAATGGCCCAGTCTGATACCACTGAAAGAAGAAGAACCCTAATAGGACATTATAATTTACAATTTTAATTTACTAGTTCCTCTTCTCTTCCTCCCCAACAAAATATGGAAAATCTAAAAATCTACACAAAAAGTGGTATGATAAACCAAAATTAGTCATGGGAGTCCTGATCAAATTCTGTTAGATGAAGAACCAAGTATCAGACAAATCAAAATGCCACAAAGTAACTGATGACCTGTGTCCCTGACATGAAGTAAATGCGAGAACACTGGGTTTTTCACCAGCTTGCTTCCTGGTGTACACCAGCAGTATCATCCCCACAGGCCAGAATGAATATAGTTCCTCCAATAAATTACATATGTATCTTCAAAAACAGCTAAAATCCCTGTCGAAACACATTTACTTTGATAGGAGACACGTAAAGAAAAATTAAGGACGAAATGGGGTTCACAAGAAAAACGCTCCACCACCGGTAGAAACTTACCACCAGAGCCAGACTGCTGGGTTTGATTCCTGGCTCCAGCACTTACTTACCTTGCGCTGTGTACGCGTGTGTGTGGGTGTGTGTACCCCTGGGAAAATTATTTAACTCTTCTGTGCCTCAGTTTCCTCATCTGTAAAACGGGGCTAACGGTACTTACCTATCACTGGCTGTTAGGAAGGCTTTAGTATGTGTAAAGGGCTGAGAACAAAGCGTCACACACAGCAGGTAATGTGATAGCTATTACTATGATTACAGACTAACTGTCCTGATGCTACCTCTTCAGTTGGTGAATAAATCACAGAGACAGATTCTATGTGTCTATACTATATAGCATATACGCTGTACCTAGTCTTTCTGTATATTCACGGATATGGTCAAATAACATATATTAAACACCTACTATATCCCAAATGCTTATTTTGATTTTTCAGTTTATCACAAGAACACAACAAAGACTATTACCACCTGAATTGTACAGATGAGAAAAGAGGCTCAGAAAGACTGGACATGGGGTACACAAAATAAAGTTCTACAATAACATATCAGTTTTTGAAAACAACATGTATACAAAGCAGGGATGGGTCTCATCAGAATGCAGCTGGAGGAAAAAAGAAAGCCATTAATAGTGAATTCTGTGATTAAAAAAACAAAACCAAAAGCTTACATTTAACAGTTTACCCTTTGTAAAAAGGCCCCCAAAACAACTCTGGAGATAGAGAAACTAAGAACCAGAGATTAAGTAACATACTAAATACCCCACAGTTAGAAAACGCTGCAGGTAAGAACTGAATCAAATTTATCTGACTCCAGGTCCAGTGCTCTTTGTTTCTGTATCCACAGCCAAATGGGCAAAAGGCACTTTTCTTCGCAGTGGCTCAAATCTCTGGAGACTCTGCCTCCGGAACTAGCATCATGGGAATTTGCTCAGCCTGGTTTTATGGAGGCTGCCTCCCTGATCTATAGAGCTCCAATTCTAAAATGGCTTCAACGTAACACAAGCACTGCATGATGGGAAATGTACAGAAGATTATAGGGTAGGAGCCATACTCCAGGGGCTGACAGTCCAGAAATATTTGCTCCTGATGAATGAGGATATTCAATCTAAAAATTAGGCGTGTGGTCTAGGCCAAATTACCTCATTTCTCATAAAGACTTCATCTGTAATGTGGGTGAATGGTTTCTTATCTCACTGAAAAGGGAGGTTAGGAAAATCACTCAGCAGTTGCTACTGGATTATTACTCTTCCACTTGGAAGACCACACCTAAAATTCTAAGTTGGGTCTAGTAAAACTGATAGGTTTCACCTTCCCCCTTCCTGCATGCTGCTAAGGAAACAGATCCTAAAAAATGAGGGCTGAGGCGACTGAGATATTCCTAATTGAGAAAGAGGGGACACTGGAAATCGGATATCAAACATTATTTATACATACACATTTCCAAAGAGAAAATGCAAAAAGCTGGGTAGCCACGTGTCCAGTTCTATAAACTGCCTGTATATGTGGTTTCAAAGGAACAACTGAGACACAGTGAGAAGTGGAGACAATTTTCATATTCTTTTTTTTTTAAATTTTATTTATTTATTTGACAGAGAGAGATCACAAGCAGGCAGAGAGGCAGGCAGAGAGAGAGAAGGAAGCAGGCTCCCTGCTGAGCAGAGAGCCCGATGCGGGGCTCGATCCCAGGACCCTGAGATCATGACCAGAGCCGAAGGCAGAGGCTTTAACCCACTGAGCCACCCAGGCACAATTTTCATATTCTTGAGAATGCTTCATCTTTCTTTTTGGATCCTGTGGCCTCCTGATTTTTGTATGTTCCTAACATCATCCTGCCAAATCCGGTCTCCCACTCAGGGCAAGTAAAATCCGAGTCAGATGCTATCTAGCCTTACTAACAAGAAAAGGAGTGAAGACAAGGACAAGAGACATGCATTTTTACAAAAAGGTTGGCAAATGGTCTTACCAATACTGCCACCTTCGAAAATCCAATTACATGCAGTTCTCCATTTGCAATAGACAAAGATGTACTCAATCCTCCGAAGAAAAAGGGCCCGAATCAATCCTATCCCTTCCCCACCACCAGGGAGGCCACCAGGCAAATTTCAGTACTAAAAACGTGCTAACACACAGTATGGGGGGAGCTGGGGTGAGGACACAAAAGAAAGGCATTAAATGACGGTAACTACCGTGGAAGAACGCTCCCGATTTGCAGCCTCTGATCTGTTTTTCCTGAGGATCGGGCCTGACTCTGTAACCGGGTCCAACAAATGCATTTTCTTGACTCAAACCTCAACCCTGTGCTCCTCAAGGAATCTCGGGTCCTGCTAGGCTCCCAAACCAGCGAACGATGATGAAATGGCTTTACTGCAAAGTGGGAGGGGGTTTTCCCTCTGCTCTCTCCCAAGGTTAAACCCCTTACCCATCCAGAGAGGGAGTCAACAGAAGCCCTGCGGTTCGAAAACTCGCCCGTATTTGGTTAAATTTTAATTTTTGGAAACCAGAAAACAAGGAGCAGGGGTGACAAAGCTTAAAGGGTCGGTTTTCGCCTCCCGAGGAGCAGGGAGGGGTCGCGCGGGCCACGAAGGTAGGTCGGGAGAGACGGTCGGGGGTCCGCGGCTGAAGGTCCCTTCCGGCCCCCTAGGGAGCCGCACCCCGCCCGCACGGCAGGGCCGCAGGCGGCAAGGGCTGCCTGGGCCTTTCCGTGAGCTAAGGGGCCCGGCCCCGGAAACAGGGAGGGGCCGCGGCCAGGCCGGGCCCGCGCCGCAGGCGGCCGCGCGGAGCCGAGGAAGCTGCGCGCCGCCACCTCCCGGGGCCCACCCGCAGGGTCGCCCGCTTCGCCACGGCGGACGCCGCCGATGGGGGTGGGGGGAAGCTTCGCGCTTGGGCCCCCAGGGGCCCCGGGCGGACCCCGTGCCGCACTCACCGGGGGAGGGCAACAGGAGGAAAAGACGCTTGTGAGCGAAGCTCCGAGCGCGGTGACCGCTTCCTTCCCAAGCCCACTCCTCAGGCGGCAGCGGCGGCGGCTGCACTGGCGGCGACGGCAGCAGCTACCCCGGCTCCGGAATCGGCGGCGGCGGTGGCGGCAACTCCACTTCCGCTCCGGTCACCACTTCCGCTCCGGCCCGGGCCCCGCCCCGCCCCTGCGCCGACTCCTCATTGGACGAGCGGGACACGGGGTTGCCCCGGCCGCCCGAGAGGGGCGCTGACGGAGGGAGGAGGAAGAGCGGGGAGACCTGGTCGTTGCGGACGGGGAGCGAGGAGGGGGCGGGCGGAGGGGGACGGAAATGGGGGCGCGGGGGCGGAAAGAGGCTGTGGGAGAAAAGTGGGTGGAGCTGGGGGGGGGAGTGTGGGAACCGGGGTTACTGGGCGAGGGGAGGGCTTGGGCCGGCCCGAGCCCCCGGTGCTGCGCTCCCAGCTTGGGCTCAGAACCCTACAGGGCCGGCCCCACAGACGCCGGGGTCATCGGTTCCTTCCCCACCCAAAAAGGAATCGCCACCGGGTCGGAGGCTGAGGTCAATCCCCTTTGGCTGTGTGCTTTGGGAATACTGGACCTAGGGAAGCACAAAAATTGCTTATCCTTCAGTTTTTGCTTAATCGTCCCTTCAGCCCTTCGAGGCACTCATCATTTTCTCCTTTTGTGGACAGGATAGGCCCCATGAAGTGCCAGGAATCGAACCAGCCAAGTCAGTTTTTTTTTTTTTTTTTAGCCTGTGTCTCTGGTGCCTTCCTTGAGACACGCCCTTCCCAAGGCTCCTAGGGGAGGTTTAAGGAACGGAAACCGGCCTCTACAGCCCCTCACCCAGTTTTCCAGAATGTCTCTCATCTCCTCTCCCTCCCATTTCATATTCTGCAGATATTTATGGAGCAGGCTTTGTGCATAGTGTTGGAGACGCAGCAAGCACAAGGCACTGCTGTCCTGGACCTTGTAATCTAGTAGGAGAAAGATCAAGTAAACAGGCCTTTGTCATCTCTCCTTTACCCTTACTTAGCTGAATGATAGACTTCTAAGTCATCACCCTACCCTTAGCCCTGCCCCCCCATCAACTGCCGAGGCGATCTTTAAAAAAACGTCATTCTTATCTTCCCTTTCTTGCTTAAATCCTTTGGTGATTACTCAGACCTGGGAGACAAGTGATAAGCTCCCTGAGTGGGACAGTCCACGTTCTCCAGAAGCTGCCCTTAACCTTCCTTCTGCCTTTCCCTGCTATTTCCCCTCCATCACAAAACCCCATTTCCATTGGATGATGCCTTACCCTCCCACTCCGCCATCTCCAGTATTTCTAAGCCATTTGTGTTCATTGCCAACATCTTTTTAAAGACCAAACGATTTCTGTGTGAACAGAAATCTGCATCAGTGCCTTGTCAGGCAACACTGTGTCCACATTTCTGTGTGGCAACAACTGGCTGAAGCCAAGGAGTAGCTGCCCACTCTAGGTCAGGCACAGATTGTTCAAAGTGCCAGGGTCCCCTCCTGACCTGAGTCTGCTTTTCAAGTTATCTGCCATATAGGCATTTGTGCCAATGACCCCTACACTCTTAACTTAAGCAAGAGTGAAAGAGAATGTTGTGTAACGTAAACAGCATGGATTTGACATTAAAACCACAGGATTTGAACCCCAGAGGTTTCCCAGTGCAAAAACTTCTCCATGGGGATCCATTTTTGGCAAACCAAAAGATCAATACTAGAGATTGCATAGGTTGAAATAAGACATAAATGTAATCAGGGGCACCTGGGTGGCTCAGTGTGTTAAGCCTCTGTCTTCAACTCAAGTCATCATCTCAGGGTCCTGGGATCAGCTTGGACTCTCTGCTCAGCAGGGAGCCTGCTTCCCCCTCTCTCTGCCTGTCTCTTGCCTACTTGTGATCTCTGTCTGTCAAATAAATAAATAAAATCTTAAAAAAAAAAAAAAAGACTGAACGTAATTGGACTGTGCCTTTTGTCCCCATCCAGAAAATGCCTTGGTGGGTCAGAGGGCTCATGATAATTACACCCAAATGATGGCATCAGTACAATGAGGGAACAGAAGTGCCCTTTGCCAGGCATCTCTGAGCATCTGCTAACGGGTTGCATCGATGACCTGCTTTCGCCATGTCTGCATTCTAGGCCAGAGGTCAGCAAACCACAGCTATGAATTGACAGACACAAACAGATATTAAAATACAATGTTACAGATACATCCATTAGAATATATGTGCCATATATATATTCATAAGAATATATATATTATATATGTATATATACTACATAAGAATATATATTATGGGAGCCTGGGGGAAGGGCCCCAACCCATCTTGGGAATGTGGTGGGAGAGCAGGAAAGACTTTCTGAAAGGGAAGATGCTTGAGCCTTAGATTCCATAAAGGGCTTGTTTTAAATTAAGAGACTGCTTTTTAAAGCAGTTTTAGATTCATAGAAAAATTAAAGAGATAGAACAGAGAGTTCCCATATACCTAATCTCTGCCCACCCACAGATTCCCTTAATATTAACATCTTAGTTTAGTGTTGTACATTAGTCAGAATTGATGCACTAATATTGATATGTTATTATAAACTAAACTCAAGTTTATATTAGGTCCCTTTTTTTTTTTAAAGAGAGCAGGAGCGGGGGTGAGGGAGGGGCATGAAAGAGAGAGAGAGAGAGAGACTCTTAAGCAGGTTCCACTCAGTGTGGAGCCCAACCCAGGGCTCGATCTCACAACCCTGAGATCATGACCTGAGCCGAAATCATCAGAGGCTTAACCTGCCCAGCAACCCAGGTGCCCCAGGATTCATTCTCTCTGTTGTACAGTTCATTGGATTTTGACAAATGCATACTGTCCGGGATCTCCCATTACAGTATCATACAGAACAGTTTCACAGTCTTAAAGCTCCCCTGTGCCTTCCATCTCGTGGGGCAAAGAGAGAAGATGCTGAGCAGGAGGCAGAATTACACTGTTGTTTTCCTCCATCCTGTCCCGAGGGGGCCTGTGCTCTCTCTAAATAACATTAAGGCTAAAAGCAAAAAAAATAAAAGATTTAAAAAAAAAAAAAAACCACAGGGGCGCCTGGGTGGCTTGGTGGGTTGGATGGAGCCTCTGCCTTCGGCTCAGGTCATGATCCCAGAGTCCTGGGATCGAGCCCCGCATCCAGCTCTCTGTTCAGCAGGGAGCCTACTTCCCTCTCTCTCTCTCTCTGCCTGCCTCTCTGCCTACTTGTGATCTCTCTCTGTCAAATAAATAGATAAAATCTTAAAAAAAACCCACACACACACAAAAACTATTCAATAATTCAACCCTCACCCCCTGCCCTCACCCCAATCCTTGGCAATCATTTCTCTTTTATACTGACTTTAGTTTTGCCTTTTCCAGATGTCAAGTAATTGGAATCATACAGTCTGTAGCCTTTACTGACTGGATTCTTTCACTAAGCAGCATGATTCAAGGTTCCTTCAGGTCTTTTTATAGCTTGATAACTCATTTCTTTTAATCACTGAATAATATTCCATTGTACGAATGCACCACCGTTTGTCTGTTCACCTGCTGTTACGGATTGACTCACGTCTTCCAAGAAGATATGTTGAAGTCCTAGTCCCTGGTACCTGTGAGCGTGGCCTTATTTGGAAAAGCCTTTGCAGATGTAATCTAGGTAAGATGAAGTCATTAGGGTGGATTCTAATCCAATGTGATTGATGGCCTCATAAAAAAAAAAAAAAAAAAAAGGAAATGGCTGCTGCATGTGATGACAGAGGCAGCCGCAAGCCAAGGAGTACCAGGACCCATAACCACCACCTGAAACTAGGAAGAGGCAGGAAAGGACTCCACCTGGAGTCTTGGGGTAGAGGGATCTCCTGACACCTGGATTTCAGACTTTGAGCTTGTAGAACTGTGAGAATAAATTCCATTGTTTTAATGTTGATTCCATTTCTGACAATTATGAATAAAACTGCTATAAACCTCCGTGTGCAGGTTTTTCTAGGGACAGAAGTTTTCAGCTCATTTGGGTGAAGACCTAGGAGCATGACTGCTAAATCACATGTTAAAACTATGTTGAGCTTTGTAAAATATTGTCAACTGTCTTCCAAAGCAGCTGGACCATCTTGAATTTCCACCAGCCGCAAAAGATGGTGCCTGATGCGTCCTATCATGTCACCATGCGGTGCGATCAGGTCTTGTTGTTTTGTTTTGTTTTTTATTCCAACCATTCTTACATAGATGTGTAAGGTGAGAACCTCGTTTGTTTCTCTAAAAGTTTTTTTTTTTGTTCCTGTTATTCTGAAATTTCATGGTTAATAGCCTTAAGACACCCAGGGGTCTTCCTTTCTTCCTTGTTTCCTTCATTCCTTCCCCTTACTTCCTTTCTTTCTTTTTTTAAAAAAGATTTTATTTATTTGACAGACAGAGATCATAATTAGGCAGAGAGGCAGGCAGAGAGAGAGGGGGAAGCAGGCTCCCTGTTGAGCAGAGAGCCCGATGCGGGGCTTGATCCCAGGACCCTGAGATCATGACCTGAGCCGAAGGCAGAGGCTTAACCCACTGAGCCACCCAGTGCCCTCTTCCTTTCTTTCTTTCACTTTTTTTTATGACAACAATTTTCAAACACAAAAGTAGAATAGTAAAGTCCACATATCCATCACCCGGCTTTATTTTAATTTTAGATGTATCCTTCATTCCTTTTTTTTTTTTTTTGAGAGAGAGAGAGAGAGAGATAGAGAAAGAGAGAGAGAGCACATGCACAGGGAGGAGCAGAGGGAGAGGGAGAGAGGGAGAGAATTTAAAGCAGGCTCCATACCCAGTGTAGGACTTGATCTCATGACCCTGAGATCATCAGATTCTTAACTGACTGAGCCACCTAGGCGCCCATACCCTTCATCCATTCTTTTTTTTTTTAAGATTTTATTTATTTATTTGACAGACAGAGATCACAAGTAGGTGGAGAGGCAGGCAAGGAGAGGCAGAGAGGAGGAAGCAGGCTCCATGCTGAGCAGAGAGCCCGATGTGGGGCTTGATCCCAGGACCCTGGGATCATGACCTGACCCAAAGGCAGAAACTTTAAACCACTGAGCCACCCAGGCACCCTTTCATCCATTCTTTTTAAAAGATTTTATTTATTTATTTGACAGTGAGAGAGATACAGTGATAGAGGGGAGTGGGAGAGGAAGAAGCAGGCACCCTGCTGAGCAGGAAGCCCAATGGGGCCTGGGATCATGACCTGAGCCAAAGGCAGACACTTAACGAACGGTGTCCCGCTTCATCCATTTTTGCAAGAGGATTTTACAGCAAATCCCAGATATTTTATCATTGTATTTGTAAATACCTTAGTATATAGCTCTAACAGATGAGAATTTAAAAACTAATAATGATATAACCGCAATTTTGTGATCACACTTAAGGAAATTAAAACACAGTCCATGTTTGATTTTCCCTAATTTTCTCAAAAATGACTTTTTTTTTTTTTTGTATTGGCCCACTTGAGTCAGGATTCGAGTTCTACCAATTGTATTTAATTCCTAATTCTCATTTAATCTATAACAATTACTCCTCCTCTTTTTAATATGATTGATTTGTTGAAAAAACTGGGTAAATTACCCTACAGAATTTCTCACAGTTTGAATTTGGCTGATTGGACCCTTGTGATGTTTTTAAAATGTGACACCATGACTTGAATATCTTGTATTAGATTCCAGTCCAGTTTTTGGCAAGAATATGTTACAGGTGAGATTGTGTATTTCCTATGACATCATACCAGGAGGCATATAATGTCTAATTGTTTCTCAAAGATCTTTTTCCATTTGAAAACCCATTTCCTTCAGCTCTGAGATATTTTTGTGAATTCTTTCTTTGAAGATGTCTTTCCTACTTCTCGCTATTTTCTATGTCTTCACTTTCTAGAACTCCCAATTATTCACATATCTGAGCTTTTGGAATGATTGTCTAATATTACTGTTTTTTCCCCTTCTCCTTTTATGTTTCGTGTGTGTGTGTGTGTTTGGGTCTCTTTTCTGAATATCATCTTCCCACCTGTATTTAGTCAGAGTTCTGTGTAGGAGACAGAAGCAGAAATCTCTCTAGATATTTTAAGCAGAAAGGAATTTAATATAAGAAATTAGGTGCTTGTAGACTGGTTGAGAGAGTTAGCATTGCCAACTCGGGGAGGGAAGGAAGGGACAACTCTTGTTCCAAAGTCACCATGGAAAGGTTTGAATTGTTAGGGTCATTCCTGCTGCTGCCACCATAGCTTCCTGACCCCGTGAAGCTGGGGACTGTGCGCTGGATCAGAGAGTGTGGCCACTGATATTTGGTACAAAAGTAGAGTTCAGGTTTAAAGCCTCTGCCTTCGGCTCAGGTCATGATACCAGGGACCTGGGAATGAGCCCCGCATTGGGTTCTCTGCTCCACTGGGAGCCTGCTTGCCCCCTCTCTCTGCCTGCCTCTCTGCCTACTTGTGATCTCTATCTGTCAAGTGAATAAATAAAATCTTAAAAAAAAAAAAGTAGAGTTCAAAGACATGAGAGTTGTTTTCTGGCTCGAATAAGAAGTCAAAATTGTGGGGTAGACTACTACAGGTCAACTCAGTGAGGTCTTTGCTATCCATCCAACCATTTTGGCTTTTTGTTTCAATGGAACAAAGGCTGGAATCCTGACTTACATCAATCAGTATGATCAGAAACCAGAATTCTCCAAGCTCGCTGAATTGAATTTTGGTCACATACTTTTGCTCTCATATAAATGAGGTCATTGGGAAGGCAGGCATCATTAACCTAAAAAAAAAATTATTAGTCTATATTTCAGTTTCATGATAGCTGAACTGGAAAGAAGTTTCACAGTGTGTCGTGGTTTTGCCGATTTCTACCTGCAGAGAAAGTGGCAACGCATTGTCATGCTCCAGTACTTCCTCTAGCCCTGGAAAGTTCGCAGAGCTCTCCGCCTCCAGTCTGTTTCTTCAGAGTACCAGCTGGGCAAAAAGAACCATTAATTTGTTGGGTGTTTGTGTGTGTATTTTAAGAATGATATTTTTTACCATTTAATTTTAAGTAAGAAAACACCTGCTGTATTCATTTTAAATAATGTATTTTTGTTACATGGGGATGCACGGATATACTTTCATTGTAAGAAAACTAAAATATTAAAGATTAAAAATAAGAGTCCCCTGTGATCCCTGCTCCCCAACACCATCCCCTCTCCCCCGAAAGTAACCAAGTAGCAATTATAGGGCAGAGCTCATTAGTCATGGTAGGTCAGGGTTATGCCGTAATAACAAAAGTTGTCAAAATCTCAGTGCCTCACAAGAACAAAGATTTATTTCTTGATCCTTACATGTTTGTCTTGGGTTGGCTGCAGCTGTTTCTCTGGACATAGGTTGAAGGAGCGGCCACGATGTGCTAATCTCATGGCAGAGGGAAAAGAAAGAATGGTACAAACCTGAAGTTTCTGGGTGGCTCAGTGGGTTAAAGCCTCTGCCTTCAGCTCAGGTCATGATCCGAGGGTCCTGGGATCGAGCCCCACATCAGGTTTTCTGCTCAGCAGGGAGCCTGCTTTCTCCTCTCTCTCTGCCTGCCTCTCTGCCTACTAGTGATTTCTGTCTGTCAAATAAATAAATAAAATCTTATTTAAAGAAAGAAAGAATGGTGGAAGCTTTTTAAAGCTTCAGCTTAGAATGTCTCATGTCATTTTCACTCACATTTCCTTGGTCAAAGCAAATCATATGGCCGAGTCCCACTTCAATAGGGGTGGAGATTTATAATCCTTCCACAGGAAAAGGCAGCGAACATTTCCCCGTAGTTTTATAGAATTCATAAAGCTATAGAAATAGGTATCATTTTTTAAAGATTTTATTTATTTATTTGACAGAGAGAGAGATCACAAGTAGGCAGAGAAACAGGCAGAGAGAGGGGGAGAAGCAGGCTCCCCACTGAGCAGAGAAGCCCCGATGTGGGGCTCAATCCCAGGACCCTGAGACCATGACCTGAGCTGAAGGCAGAGGCTTGACCCACTGAGCCACCCAGGCGCCCCAGAAATAGGTTTCATTTTAATATAACTTATGATGGTACTGAATCTTACTTTCTGCATGCAAAAATGTATCTTTGAAGTCTTTCTATGTTATGCAAATAGATCCATCTCCTTTTTGAACAGCTGCATAATATGCCATAATATGAATGTACCACAGTTTATTTAGCTATTTCCCTACTTGAAGACGTTCAAATTGTTTCTAATTTTTTATTATTGCAAACAAGGGTGTAGCAAATATTCTCGCACTTGCCCCTTAGGCATATGTGCAAGTGTTTCTCTAGGGTGGGTAGAGAGAAGTGGAATGGCTGATGAACATTCTGTGCCAATTTTCTCTCTGAATCTTAATACGGCACACTCACACGAGAATTCCAAAGAGAGTTTAATAAAGACTGTTTACAAAGAATAGTGCAGTGCCCCGGGGCTGGTAACAGTGGAGTTATCACCAGCTCTGGGCCGGAAGGAGCAAGGTGAGAGAGCAGGGAGTAGAACAAGGAGGAGAGTCATGTGGAATGGGATGGTGAAGCCAGCCCAGTACGGCCCCGCAGGGAAGGAGCCTAGGGAGTAAATGGCTCAAATCACTCTTTTCCCCTCTGGTCTCCTGCTGGCTTGACCTGAACCAGACGACTGAGGGCCAAGGAGTCTGTTGCTGTAGTCCACACAGGCCTGCCCCCTACCCTAGGACACGGAGGAGGAGGGGAGAATAGACAGCCAAACTGGAGAACCAAATAGAAGATATCCACCCCACTCTTCAACCCACAGGACACGAAATGACATAATTGCCAAATCATAAAGCAAAAAACAATACTTAAGAGTCTATTTTGGGGGTACCTGGCTGGCTCCGTTGGTAGAGCATGAGACTCTTGATCTCAGGTTTTTGAGTTCAAGCCCCATCCTGGGCATACAGCCTACTTAATTTTTTAGAAAGTGGGTTTTTAATTTGCATTGCTCTAATTATTAGCAAGGACTTCTGCTGATAATTCAGGGACACAGATTGTCTTGTCTTCCCTGGATAGTGCTTCAAGAATTGTGTAATCATATCTGGGCCAGTGGACAGGAAGATCTGACAAATGGATCTGGTGGCATCTTTCGAGTCCTGGATCAAGCCTCACCTGAGGCTGCCCATGACAATTTGGTAACATAAGCCAGTGAATTACCTTTTATTTCAGACAGTTTTGTTGTTGGTGTGATATGTGTGTGTGTGTTGGTCACTCATACCTGAAAGACCTCCAACTGATCTGAGATTTGGACCCCATTCTTTATATACTATACCTTGCTTTGTGTATGTTTTGTGCATATAAATTTAAGGTTGAATGAGACCTTAGACATCATTCTATTCCAATTCTTTTATTTTCATTTATATATTCAAATGTTTAAACATACAAAATCATAAGGCAGTAATGAGACAAATCTCTTGTCAGTTTTGCTTCTAATTTTTTTTTAAAGATTTTATTTTTATTTTATTTGACAGACAGAGCTTACAAGCAGGCAGAGAGGCAGGCAGAGAGAGAGAGAGAGGAGGAAGCAGGCTCCCTGCTGAGCAGAGAGCCTGATGTGGGGCTCGATCCCAGAACCCTGGGATCATGACCTGAGCTGAAGGCAGAGGCTTTAACCCACTGAGCCACCCAGGTGCCCCTGCTTCTAATTTTAAATAGTAAAGAAACTGAACATCATAAATAAAGTTTAAATCATTTTTGTATCCTTCCTCTGTTCATTTCCCCTAGGGAAACCACTATCAGGAATTGATAATATATTTTTTTCCTACCATATTTTAATAGTTTTACCACATACACATATATCTATCAACAGTATGTAGAACTGCTTTCTGGGTTGAAAATCTTTCATATGAACGCCATCTTGTCATAAGTAACATTGTGTACTTTGCTTTTACCATTCTGCTTTAGGGTTTCTTTTTTCTTTTCTTTTTTTTTAAAGATTTTATTTATTTATTTATTTGACAGAGAGAAATCACAAGTAGACGGAGAGGCAGGCAGAGAGAGAGAGGGAAGCAGGCTCCCTGCTGAGCAGAGAGCCCGATGTGGGACTCGATCCCAGGACCCTGAGATCATGACCTGAGCCGAAGGCAGCGGCTTAAACCACTGAGCCACCCAGGCACCCTGCTTTAGGGTTTCAAGACCTAAACATACTCATACTCACAGATATGGTTAATATCACTGTTAATATTCACTGTTGTGGGGAGCACCTGGGTGACTCAGTTCAGTGTCTGGCTTCAGCTCTGGTCATGATCTCAGGGTCCTGGGATCAAGTCCTGCATTGGGCCCCTTGCTCAGTGGGGGGGGGGGGGCTGCTTCTACCTCCTGCTCTCGCTGTGCCTGCTGCTTTGCCTGCTTGTGCTCTGTCTGTCAAATAAATAAAAGTTAAAATTTTTTTTTGCTGTTGTGATAGTACTCCATTGCCTGAATATACTACAATGTACTTACCTAATTTATTTCCATAACACACATTGAAATTATAGGTTGTTTCCTCAATACTGCAATGAACATACTAGAGGATCTCATGGGACAACACAAAAGTGTCTCTAGAGTATATATTTAAAAGTTGAGCTGCTACATCATCATAATATATGCACATTTTTCAGCTTTACCATAAATCATTGATTTACATTGATGGTACCAAGTTACAGTTCCACCGGCACTGTGTGAAAATCTCTGTTTTCTCCATATCTACAGCAACACCTGGAATTATTAGGCTTTTTGATTTTGCCAATTTGATTGGTATGAAATTGTATCTGCTTATCTTAATTTTCATTTCTCTTATTACTAGTGAAGGTGAGCATCTTTTCCTATGTTTATGGATGATTCTGCTTCTTCTTCAACTGTTCTCACTGTAGCAATGGAAAAAAATATGACAAAGATCACACAGTTCGGGCCTCCTGGGTGGCTCAGTTAATTAAGTGTCTGAGGCTTAGGTAATGATCCCAGGGTTCTGGGATCAAGCCTTGCTTTGGGCTTCCTGCTCAATGGGAGACCTGCTTCTCCCTCTCCTTCTACTTTCCCACTCACTGCTCATGTTCTCTCTCATAAATAAATAAATAAATAAATAAATAGAATCTTAAAAAAAAAAAAAAAAAGATTAGGGTGCCTGGGTGGCTCAGTGGGTTAAGCTGCTGCCTTTGGCTCGGGTCATGATCTCAGGGTCCTGGGATCGAGTTCCGCATCGGGCTCTCTGCTCAGCAGGGGGTCTGCTTCCCTTCCTCTCTCTCTGCCTGCTTCTCTGCCTGCTTGTGATCTCTGTCTGTCAAATAAATAAATAAAATCTTAAAAAGAATTAAGATTACACAGCTCATCAACAACAATGCTGGGTTTAAAACTTGGATCTTCTCCAATCAAGTCTTTTTTCCAGCACATTGAACCACTTCCAGATATAAATTTTTAGAATGCTGTTGTTTCTACTAACAGTTACAACAAAGAAAAGATCAATAGTTGGATGTTGTATCAGTAAGAGTTAGGTTTGTCTGTAAATAAAAGAGAAGACAAATACCAGTGACTTTAACAAGATAGAAGTTTTTATTTCCCCTCTCTTGTAAAGTTGGGAGACAAGAAATTTGGCATTGATTTGTGCCATGAAGTCTTCTGGGACTTAGGCACCTTTAATATTGTTGCTTCATTCTACATAGCTGCTATTTCCAGGTTTGCCTCATGTTCTAAAGTAGCTGCTCCAACTCCTGCCATTACATCTGCATCCAAACCAGACAGCAAAGAGGAAGAGACCAGGGGGGATGGTGGAGGTATTGGAAGCAACACAGCTGTCTCTTAATGAAGATTCTAGAACCTGCCTTGTGATTATCTGATTTATATCCTATTGGGCAATGCTCAGCTACATGGCCATACTTGACAATAAGGGAAGTTGGGAAGGTGAGCATTCATTTGGGGGACCATGTACCTAGGCACAGGGGAGATGATCTCTAAATACTATTCAGATTCCAGGAATTGGACACTCATCTTCCTGTGGCAGGTGAGTTGGTCCCACTTTCTAGGAAGAGTGTCTCTGTCCTCTGACCTCCATGAGGCTCTTCCCTCAGGGAAACTCTGCCTTATCCAGAATCCTCAAGGCCATATCTAATAGACACTAGTGTCACCTTCCAGAGGGCCTGGCCAGATTTTCGTAGTCTTGTTTCCCAATGGTTTGAGAGCGCCGGAACTTCTCACTGCCTTGTAGAAGAGAGGGAGGCATGTATCAGGAGACATTAATGGTCTCTGCCACAGATGTTAAGAAAAATGTCTGGCCCCAGTTTTTCCATGTTTGAGCTTACAAGTCTCAACCTGCATGGAGATCAAGGTCTAATGACTGTTCTTAAGGAAAGATCGTATAGAGTTGAAATTATTCTTGACGCATCCATGTGTGTTATCTTCTACAACTCTGTGGCTGTATACCAATCAGCTGTTGCTGCATCATGAGCTGCCTCCAAACTCAGTGACAGAAACACAACCATCATTTATTTTCACATATTCTTTTGCAGGTTGACTAATCTAGGCTGTGCTCAGCGGGGCCGGCCTGGGCTTGGCTCCAAGCCCTAGACGAGGTCAAGTTCCGCTCTAGGTGTCTCTCATCTTCTTTAGATTAGCAGGCTAGCCAGGCCATGTTCTCTGGGATTGCAGAAGCACAAAAGGGCAAGGTCAACCATGCAAACACATTTCGAGCGTCTGCCTGTGTCAAAACTGCTAACACCCCATTGGGAAAAGCAAGGCACAAGGCCACGCTCAGTGTCAGTGGGCAGGGGAGCCAATAGTGCAGGGCTCTGCACCAAGCTAAAGCAGGAGCACAGCCGAGCCCACCAGCCTCCAGCATCAAAAACTCTCTCCCTCTATGGAGGTGGTCCTATAGGGGGAAGACTGAAATATTCTTTACAATTTGATTTACCACAAATTGATTATTTACTTATTTATTTATTTAAAAGATTTTATGGATTTGAGAGAGACCAAAAGAGAGAAGGCAGGAGAAGCAGACTCTCTGCTGAGCAGGGAGCTGGATCCCAGGACCCTGGGATCATGACCTGAACTGAAAGCAGATGCTTAACCAACTGAGCCATCTAGGCACCCCGACACAAAGAGATTTTTTTTTTTTAATCAGGTACTCTGGGGTGCCTGGGTGACTCAGTCAGTTAAGTGTCTGCCTTTCACTCAGGTCATGATCCCAGGGCCCTGGGGTTGAGCCCCGCATCAGACTCCCTGCTCAGCGGGAAGTCAGTCTGTTTCTCCCTCTCCCTCTGCTGTTTCCCCCTGCTTCTGCTTTGTCAAATAAATAAAATCTTTAAAAAATAAAAAAAAAAAAAGATAAATCAGGTACTCTAATGCATTACTCAGTTTGTGGCCCTGGATCCTTCTGTTCCTTATTTGAGGATGTCAAGAAATGTTTCGCCGATCACTTGCCCAGCTAGCCAAACATTGCATTTTACTTCTTTGTTCATGGCTTGGAACCCATGAAATAATTTATATATTATTTCTGTATGAATATACAAAATATATGTATGAATATCAAAATATACCGGTTTTTGCAGCTGGATGGCAGGCATGGCCTGAGCCACAGGTTCACTGAATGGATGGTGGGCAGAACTTCTGTGCTTTCAATCCCCTTCCCGGTCTGCATGTCAATGACGTTGTCTGTCTACCAGCTGTTCCCCTTATTTGAGCAGCACTGCAGATAAGAAAGGTGCCCGGCTCTGTAGTAGAGATTGTGGCATGCTGCCCAGAACCCCCGATCCGGTCCGACGCACTTAATCCCCTGGCTGCAGGGAGCACTGGAGGCTCACAGTGCTCAACTGAGTCCCTCTTGGGGACACTTGCCCTTGGCTGAAGAGTGCAACCTAGCTGGAGTACTCCAATGACTGAAGGAAGTGGGAGTCCCGAGGTCCAGCCTCCTTGCCGTCCCACTCCATGCTCCTCCCCCTGCCCCCAGGGTGGGGATCGGCTGAGGCCTCCAATAAAGCTGCATTGCAGTTTGACTTGTCCCTCCCACCTGTGCTCCGGGGAGCACTCCGCAGGAAGCTTTCTGCCTGCACACCACCACATTAGAGTCTGATTCCCAGGGAACCTCACCCTCAATGGGCTCTGAAGTCCCACAGAGCCGGGCTTGAGTCTCATCTCAAATTACCCACTAGCAATATGGCTTCAGACATTATGAATCCATTGTAAGCCTCTGTAAGTCTCAGATTTTTAATCTCCAAAGACGCAATAATAGTAGTATCCGCCTCTTCCAGTGACAGCAGAGGATGAAGAGAAATAATGCATATAAAGCACTTAGCACGGTATCTGGAGCATGTTAGAGTTTGCTAAAATGTATCCCCCCACCTGTTTACTCAGCTCCTTGCCCGCATTTCCAGAAGCCCGTGTCCCCGCGTCCCACTAAAACAGAAACCTGTTGTGCTACCTCGTTTCCAGCAGATGGCGCCAGCGGACAAGCCTTCAGTGCTGTCCCGCTCTGTTACAGTTTCCGCTATTCCCAGATTATGCATCAGTTTCCCAAGCATTAGCTCATTTGATTCTCTTTCATCAGCCATTTACCAAGTGCTGACTGTTCTGTCGTTTATTCTTTCATCCCTTCCCAACAAATGCTTACTGAGCACTTACTCCAGCCAAAGGGCAGCTTTAAAGCTCTTCTAAAACATCGTAATGACTAAGAAACAACAACAAAAAGAAATAAAATTCCCAGCCCCTGCTGGAAAGCTGCATTGTGAGACAAAAAGAGAAGTTTTAGGCACTGGGATTGGGCTGGTGCCAGCTTTCATAAAGCAGAAGAAGAATAGCGCTGAAACAGAGTCAGGAGGCGGTGGTCCCTCTTCAGGGCCCCCGGGGGGGATTCTGCATACCCCCCCACAGGCCTTTCCAAGGGCTATTGATCTGAAGGCAGAACAACTGGTCCCAGGCCTGGTTAAAAGTGCCAGCTGGGAAGAAAGAATCCATAAAGGGGGCATCTATGTGCTTGGGAGGTGAGGGTTAGCAGGCCTGGGTTCAGGAGTTGCAGACTGGAGTCATTTTGTGGGTCCATCAGCCAGGCAGACAGGCCAACAGATACTCCTGGAAACCATGAGATCTGTATCTGTGGTTGGGAAAGAGAGGCTGCCCAGCTCAGCCTTCTCCCACCCACTCCAGAACTGTGGGGGAATGAGCTTTCCTGAAGGTCATCACGTAGGGTTTAGGGTTGTTGGAAATCTTGATTGAAGAAATGTATCAAGTGGGCTGGTTACACGGGGAGCCCTCACTAAATGATAACTATTTATTACTAACAATAATTCTACCACTACCAATCAACAGTTCTTATGATATTCTTGGATGTAATCGCTAAGAACAAAGTTTTATTAGAGGTACCCCGAACGGCAATCTACAGAGAGATTTGGTTATTTGGGGGTTATAAGAGGATCCAGGACTCTGAAGGTGAAGGGAATACCAAGTCAGGGAAAGGGACACACAGATGAACTCAGTAAAATCTGTTGAATGGATAACTAAGGGGGATTCTCTTCTAACAGCAAGAGTTACATTCATGATTCCAACAAGCGTTTATGGAGATCAACTCTGACTCCAGGTCTGTGCTTACTATTGGAGCCACAGGGCTGAACAAGCATCTCGTGTGTTTTCAAGGAGCTCCTAGTGCAAGGGTAGAAAGCCAGGGTACCTACAGGGTCTAGCCTGGTGATGAAAATGAGGGAAGTGTATGAGGTGTGAAGAAGGAACATGGGTAAAATAAATATTTTATTTTCTTCTTTAATCCACTATTAAAAGAAAGTATTGCAAGAGTTGTGTGACAAATGGCTCTGATATGAGGCTTTAATGCAGAGACAGTAGGGCATGGTGGGGACTGTGGAGAAATACAGAAACCATGCTGTATCCAAATGGGCCTGCTGCTGCAAGGGTGGAGAGCTGTAACCATCTTATTGGATTTCCAATTTGTCAAGAGAAGACAGAAATTGGAATTTTTGTGTGCATTCTCTTAATTTTTAATTTTTGGCAATGAATGCAAAAAAAAAAAAAAATGTAAAAACACCATATGAGCCAAATAGTGCAAGCCAAGTAAAACGTAATTGTCAGAATGCCAGATCTGAGCCTGAGGGTCCAGTGTGTGATCTCCAATCCAATTGGAAAGACGGTTGGGTGTATGGGCAATTTTGATGCAGTTTGTTAAGTTTAAAGATGGCAAGATGGGGTGTGGTGGGTCCACAGAAGAACAGCTGGAGGGGGCTGTGAGGAGGAGAAGATGCCTGATCTGAATCTTAGAGGAAGAGCCCAACTGGCCAGGAAACTGGGGCTGGCGATCCAGTCGGAGGGAATGGCACAGGGGAGTTCAGGAGCCCCTGGACCAGGCAAAGTTCCGGTGTCCGATGGGGTGGGGAGCAGGGGTTGAGAAGCTGGGGAGGTGGGTAGGACCAGATGCAGGATAGCCTTAACCACATCATCTGTTTTCAACGATTTCTTAGTTTTTCCCTCCTTGTATTTTCTGCTGTTTTTGATAGAAAACCACAAGTTGCGTCTGTGCCCCCCAAAAAAGCCATTTCCTGTGATAAGAAGATACTCTTTCAGTTCTCAAAGTTGGCAATACCCCTCTTTTCTCCCTTTCTGGCTTTGGCTTACCCCATCGGTGCCTCACTCTGATCCGCACAGTATTAAAGAAAATAAATAGTTTTGACCTTTGCCAGAACACCTTGGACTTGCCAACATAAAAAGAAACAATTTGCCAGGAGGAAATGATTCTATTCCTCCCAAATGCTTCTCTATGTCCAGGGCCAAACGCAGTTCTGATTCAGAGACCATAGGAGAGGCCAGCAGGGCTCTGGGCTGGAAAACAGGAGCCCATTCTAGTCCTGGTCCTGTGGACCGACTTCTCGTATAGCTGTGGGTACGAGCAGGCCACTCGTGCCCAACCTGCCGAAGCAGGTGGGTTGGACGGTCTCCCAGAACCTTCTCCATTAGGGCCGGGACCCAGATCTCTTGTGCACAGGACCAGCCTGGATCTGAGGTCTATGATGTGTCGCCCGTCTAACCTGTGTGTGCTGCATGTCAGGCGCTGTGCCGGAATCTTGCCACACATGATTTCATGTAATTCACACAAAAGCTTCACCCCACTTTATAAAGTCAGAAGCTGAAGTCTAGGAAGGTGGCCCAACGTGGTGAAGTTTGTATGCGTGACCTCAAAGACTATGTTCTTTGAAACAAAATGGAATTCATGGTGGTGGTGAGTTCTCTGTGTCAACCTGACCCGGCTGAGGGATGGCCGGAGAGCTGGTAAAATGTTCTTTCTGGGTGTGTCTGTGAGGGCGGCTCTGGAGGTGATTAGCATTTGAATCCAGAGACTAAGCAAAGAAAATCAACCTTGCTAGTGGGGAGATGGAAGGGGGGAACCACTCAATCTGTTGCGGGCCTGAACAGAATAAAAAGGCAGAGGGGGAGGGTGCATTTGTTCTCTTTGCCTGAGCTGGGCCATCCATCTTCTCCTGCTCTTGGACACTGGCATTCCTGTTCTCAGCTCTCCCGACTTAGGCCGGGATGTCCACCATCTGCTCTCTGGGTTCCCAAGCCTTTGGACTCTTACGCCGCTGGCTTTCCTGGTTCCCAGCCTGTAGACGTCAGATCGTGTACGTGGGAGTCTGCAATAAATCTCTCTCTCTCTTTTATACACCCACAGGTACAGATACACATATTGCATTGGTTCTCTAGAGAGCCCTGCGAATACTTTTGTACATATGATAACGTCAAACACCACAGGACCCTTTCCCATGAAAAGTGAACTCTGGTGCCCATCTCCCACCTCCCTTGGGGCAACCTCTTTTACTCATTTTGATTCTCTAGTGATGATCTCCCTAAATATGAATAATAGTTAGACAATATTTGTTGTCTGGAAAGTTTTCTTATCCTCCCTGCTTTCTCCTACTGTTCATATTTATATATTTATGGTAGCTCTCATTTCTTCCCATAAATTTAATAACATAAACTCTATTTTGTTCTTCCATCATGTGGGCAATCCTTTTTGACACCCCTTCCTAAGGGGAAGCGTGAGCAATATTTTTTCTCCATCTTTCCTCCTTCCTTCTATTTTCAACCTTTTGTCAGCCTTGCCAGCTTCAAAAGATCCCCAACACCTTTTAGTTGTGTGTAACCATGAGACTCGTGCTGGCCCATGGGTTTTAGGAGGGGGTGATCTTTGTCCCCATAGGCTGGAGCGTCTAATGGCCGTGGGGGTTCCATCCCTCCATGAAGACATGCATGCTTTCTTGCCTACCACTATGCTTAGCAACATTCTACACAGAAGAGCCTCCGTTCCTCTGGGTCCCAGGAGACCAGAGCACCCCTACCAAGGGATGAAGTGTAGTATGAGGGAGTTGTAAATCTTTGTCATCCTAAGCCTCGGAGAGTTTGGGGGTTAGTTGTTACCACAGCATAACCAAGCATGTCCTAACTGATGCAGTGAACATTATGATATTCTGTCCTGTAAACACAACCAAGACTTCCACGTTTTGTCCATACCTTAAACAAACAGATTACAGAAAAAGACAAACTTCCTCTGTCCTGGCAAGTCTGAAAATGTTGTAATTTACCCTCCTACTTGATTACATTTGGCCCGGAATGGAATTCTAGGTTAAAAATCTCAGAACTTCTAAGATACTACATTATGGACATTTGGCTTTTCATTTCTGATGAGAAATCCTTTTTTTTTTTTTTCTTTTTAAGTAGGCTCCATGCCCAGTGTGGAGCCCAACATGGGGCTCCAACTCATGACCCTGAGATCAAGACCTGAGCTGAGATCAAGAGTCAGCCACTTAACTGACTGAGCCACCCAGGTGCCCCATTCCAACGGGAAATCTAATACTCTATGAGTTCTTTTTTCTTCATAGATGAATATATTTTTAATCCATGAAAAACTTTTAGAGTCTTTAAAATGTATTGTATATGACACAGTCTCTTAACTTTTCCCTCATGTTTTCTTTCTTTTCTTTTTAGAGAGAAAAAGAGTGCATGAGCAGTGCAAGGATGGGCAGAGGCAGAGGGAGAGACAGAGAGAGAATCGTAATTAGGCTCATGCTTAGTGCAGAGCTGGATGTGGGGCTCAACGTCATGACCCTGAGATCACAACCTGAGCTGAAACCAAGAGTAAGACGCTTAGCTGACTGAGCCACCCAGGTGCCACTCTCTCTGTCTCTTCCATCTCTGTCTTTTTTTTTTTTTTAAGATTTTATTTATTTGACACAGAGAGAGAGAGATCACAAGTAGGTGGAAAGGCAGGCAGAGAGAGAGGGGGAAGCAGGCTCCCTGCTGAGGAAAGAGCCCAATGTGGGGCTCGATCCCAGGACCCTGAGATCATGACCTGAGCTGAAGGCAGAGGCTTTAACCCACTGAGCCACCCAGGCGCCCCTCCATCTCCATCTTTTTGTTCTATGTCTAGAGGACTTTCTTCAATTTTGATTTTCAACCATCTATCGGTTTTCATTTTAGCAATCATGTATGAGAAATTTAATACATGTTTATGTAATTGTATCAAACAAAAAAAGCATGAATCATAAGAGTACAAATGGATGAATTATCACAGCCAGAGAACAAGATTGAGTCAAGAAATAGATTCTTACCAGCAGTCGTCTCCTCGTGCTCTTCCCAATTACTACCTACCCCTATCCCCAGAGATTATCCATACTTCTAACACTGTCAATTAGCCCCTTTTGTTTTTGAAACTTTATATAAATGGAGCCAGTCATTCATGCTTGTGAGGGAGACATGTTTCCTCAGCTATAAACTGAGAGTGAAGATGCAACTGAAAGATTGTGCTAGATTACAGATGCCTAGTATGTGTTGGTTAAATCTATAAGACCCATTGTGCCCCAAAGCATTCTCACATATTCATCTTACCTCTCTTGGACTTAGGGCATAAAAACAGGTAAAATATAGTCAATTAACCAGACAGCTTATGGTTCTGGGATCTGATGTCGGGCAGACTGGGAGTTGGAAGGCCACTAAGTACGAAGGGAGGCTTTTTCTCCAGACACTGAATCAGAATTCCTGTCGTTCCACATCCTCACCAACATCTGGTGTCATCGCTACTCTGTGGAGTTTGTCCCTTGTCATGGTCGCGTAGTGGCATCTCCTTGCATTTATTTTGCATTTTCCTAATGAGATACCATGTGGAACGTATTTGCATGTGCTTATTTGTCATGTATATATCAACTTTAGTGAGGTGTCTGGTAGGGTCTTTGACATTTTTAATCAGATTGTTTGTTTTATTGTTCAGTTTTAAGGATTCTTTGCATATTTTGGATCCCAGTCCTTCATCGGTCGTGTCTTTTGCAAATATTTTCTCCCAACCTGTTGCTTGTCTTCTCATTCTCTTCAGATTATCTCTGTTCAATTTTAATGAAGTCCAGCTAACCAAGGATCTCTTTGTGGATTGTGGCTTTGCTGTTACATCTAAAAAGGCATCACCAGACCTAAGTTTTTCTCTGGTTATCTTCTAGGAGTCTGGGATACATATAATTTTAATCTAACCTGTGGCTTTTGTCCCATCCAGTTGGTTTCCGACAACGCCCTTGGCATATTGTCCTCTAACGGCCTTGGCGGTGTTAACATTCTGCAACCTCCTCTCCCTTATCTTGCTGAGAAGGCAATTTCAGCCCCGCATTTAAAACCTCCCAGTACTTATGTCTGCCAGATTACTTCCCCTCTCTTTACAAGTCTTCTTATCAAATTCAGTTAAGACTTACACTCCTGGAACCAAGATTTGTATGATTCTACATGGGCTTAGAAGCTGATGTCTCCTCTCCGAGGTAGAATTACATTTACCAAGCTCACGGGACCGATGTGGAAAATCAGAACGTCATTGTACTCGGTGATAACGAGAAATATAATTGCAACGCAGACTAGAATAGTCTCATCAGCACGACCAGCACATTCTTCCGTGAAGGCAGATCAAAGTGAAAACCCAAATTATACAAAGAAGACGGCTTGGTGAGCATTTGATCATTCCATTCAACTGATGAGGAGCCCACTGCATGTCCAACACTGTGCCAGACACTAGGTGGAGAATAGTGAACGAGATGGCACCAAACAGACAGATGGGCATGAGAATGAGAGAGCTAGGGCTCTGTGCTCACAGATCCTAAGGTGCTGGGAGAAGACAGGCCCTGAACGGTACTGGGACTTCTAGGTAAAAAAGACTGAACACCTTAGCTTCTTCTTTCTCCTTAAACCGACTTAAATAACAGTTATAGGGATTTTTTTTTTTTTAATTTTCAAAGGCAATACACAAAGACAGAGTTCAATACACAAAGACAGAGTTCAACGACTAGGGCCCATCAACTAAATCTAGCTGGCTTGCCTGTCTAGGTACAGCCTGTACTAAGAATAGTTTTATCTTTGCAAATGGTTACAAAAATTCAAAACAAGAATAACATTTGGTGACACGTGAAAATGCTATGAAAGTCAGATTTCAGTGTTCATAAATAAAGTTTGGTGGGAACGCGGCCATGTGTTCCAATGTATGTTCCGTGTATTGTCTACGGCGGCTCTCGGGCTACAATGACATCGTTACGGAGGTGCGAAGGAGACCATATGGCGTGCAAAGCCAAAAATATTTACTATCTGGCCCTTTATAGGAAAAAAAAAAAATTCCCACCCCAGCTCCAGGGCAACACTGTTTGATGGAACTTTCTGCAAGGACAGAGATGTCATGCACTGTCCAAGACAGTGAGTAGTAGCTGGCCACTTGCTCTGTGGGGTTACTGAGCCCTTGAAAGGTGGCGGGTACAACTGAAGACCAGAACATTTTTTTTTTCATTTATTTTAATGCATTTAAATTTAACTTGTGGCCCGTGGCAGGAGTGGTTGTATTGCACCTCAGGGTCCTGGGCTGTGACCGGAGGGTATCTGGGGCGGGGAACACCATGTGTGCTGGACGGTGGGGCCTCATCCTGAAAGCAGAGAGATTAAGCGAAAGTTCACATATGGAAGGTTGACGTGCCCTCCCCAGTCTTCTCCTTAACAGGCTTCTTTCCTGACCTAGATTCCAGAATGCTGGCAGGGAGAATTATGCGCTCCTAAAAAGAAACTAGAAGAACTGTCTCTGGGGAATTTGACCAGCTCAGGAGGAAGCACTGAAAGATAACGCGGGGGCCTTCCTAATAGTCAATCGCACAGTGTCCAGTCGACCGTAGTCTGGGTCCCCTGCCTCCATATGGGCTGACTGCCAAGGACCCTCGTCCATTTGAGGAAAAATGTAAATGAGAAAGAGATCAGACAGACAGATGAATGGTTCTAAGCAAAGATCTCTGGGAACACATTATTCTATTAAATTTGAAGGTCTGTGATGCTGGAGGAGAAACGCGATCTTGACTTTCCCAAAGCTCAATTTCAATGTAGCCTTTTCTTCCCTTACCTACATGAGCAACAGACCGTGGTCGTCTCAACACTTCCGGTGACTTCCTCGCCCATAGAAACAGATATTTTTCTCTCCTAATGCTATTGTTGAAGTCATCTCAAAATACCAGTTATGCTCGTCACAGCTTTGAGATGATGGTAGTTATTAGACACACTGTTAAATCTAATATAGAAGCACATATGTTACTATATGACAGATTTGTTTTTTAAATATTTTGATCACTGCCTTTTGATAGAGATGATTTCCTTTGTATTCCCAGGCATGGAAGTTTATTCATTTAAGCATATGACACTGAGGAAAGATCCATGGGCTTCACTAGACTGGGGGGCGGGGCCAGGACACAAGAAGGGTTAAGAAGGTCTGCATTAAGCTTCTAATCTTTAGGGCTGTAAGGGGGTGGGGGTTGGAGGCAGTAATCGCCAGGCACTCTTTGCCAGATTTTAAACCTCATAATTCTAAAGTAATTATTATTATTATTATTTTGATAGCTTTCATTAGTACTTTAACATGCTTATTTTGTCATTTCAGTGGGATATTTGGAGAGAGGAGAGAGAAGAGAGGAACTCAATCTGCTCTCTTGAACCAAAGCTCTGTTTTCTTTTGTAAGAACAGGTATACGAACATTATAAGCAAGTTAGAAAAGTACAAAGAGGGCAACAAAAATGACCTCCTATCCCACTCTCTATTCCGTGAACATTGTTCTAGACAGCACCATATGCATACACATGTGAATATACTTACACACCCACACAAACATATAGAGGGGGCCTGGGTGGCTCAGTGGGTTAAGCCTCTGCCTTCTGCTCAGGTCAGGATCTCGGGGTTCTGGGATTGAGCCCCGCATCAGGCTCTCTGCTTGGCGGGGAGCCTGCCACACCTCCCCCCGCCCCCGCCTGCCTCTCTGCCTACTTGTGATCTCTGTCTGTCGAATAAATAAATAAAGTCTTAAAAAAAAAAAAAAGAGAGAGACGTATGTACATTTTAACAAAAATAGGGTCAAAGTTCATATTTATCAATATTTCATTCTTTGCTACACATTTACTATGATTGTGTTTCTTCCCCTGCCTTTATCTTCTACAGCAGTAACAAGAACTGAGAGAGGTCATTCTTTTCACCATCCACACAAGGAAATGGAGACTCAGATGGTGGAAGCCTGGTGTGTGATCACACATGGTGAAAAGAGGGGGGAGTCTCTTGATCATCCCAGAATGACTTACTACTCTTCAAGGACCTCATGTCTGTGAGGAGGCAAACCCTGGAGTTCAGCTGGTCTGAGAGACCTTCGTCTTCTCGGCTGCACTGACCTGAAAGCTTGTGACCTGAAATCTTAGTGATTTCCGGGGGATTCTCGTTTGGGTAGAGGTGACCCACATGCTATGTCCCAACAGAGATCTGCTGACAAGCTTCAGTTGAACTGTCATACTTGGAGGCAGGAATCTGGCACATCCTGGGTTCCTTTCTTTATTTCCCTTCTGAGTCCTTTGGGAAGCAAATGGGAACAATTCTTCACACTAACCCCAAATGCAACAACTCACTCCGGGATGTCTCCATGGGCACCAAGTGCTACAGTGGGCCGATGGAAGGGCGTGCACACAAAAGCTGACCTCTTCATCCTGTCTCGCTCCCAGGAACTGGAGGAAGGGGAGAGAAAGTAGACTTCCTGAGGTCAATCCAGAGTGTATTTAATCTTAGGATCCCGAAGCTCTGATGGGTTACACCAGAATCATCTGAGGAGCTTGTTGAAAGTAGTGATGCCAAGGATCCCAGAGTAATAGATGTCAACCTTGGCTACGCATTAGAATCAGCAGGGAAGCCTTTAAAAAACAAAATGGTGGGGCACCTGGGTGGCTCAGTTGGCTAAGCATCGGCTTTCGGCTCAGGTCATGGCCTCAGGGTCCTGGGATCAAGACCAGAGTTGGGCTCCCTGCTCTGTGAAGAGTCTGCTTGTCCCCCCCTCTCCCCACCCCCCACTTGTACTCTTTCTCTCTCATGCTGTCTCTCAAATAAGGAAATCAAATCTTTAAAAAAGAAATGCAGGGTAAGCATATTATGAACTGAATGTTCCTGTCTTCCCAAAACTTGTGTGTTGAAATTTTACCCATCCCTTACCGGTGATGGTATTGGGGGTGGAGCCTTTGGGAGGATGAGATGAAGTCACGGGGGTGGAGCCCTTTAAGAACAGGAAGGTGGCAGTCTGCAGCCTAGAAGGGGGCCCTCACCAGAACCTGACTGTGCTGGTGAACCTGACCTTGGACTTCCAGCCCGCAGGACTATAAGAAATAAAGCCCTGTGGGGCGCCTGGGTGGCTCAGTGAGTTAAGCCACTGCCTTCGGCTCAGGTCATGATCCCAGGGTCCTGGGATCGAGCCCCGCATCGGGCTCTCTGCTCAGCAGGGAGCCTGCTTCCTCCCCTCTCTCTGCCTGCCTCTCTGCCTGCTTGTCATCTCTCTCTGTCAAATAAATAAATAAAAAATCTTAAGAAAAAAAAAAGAAACAAAGCCCTGTTGTTTGTAAGTCCCCCATTCTTTTTTTTTTTTTTAAGATTTTATTTATTTATTTGACAGAGAGAGATCACAAGCAGGCAGAGAAGCAGGCAGAGAGAGAGGAGGAAGCAGGCTCCCTGCTGAGCAGAGAGCCCGATGCGGGGCTCGATTCCAGGACCCTGGGATCATGACCTGAGCCGAAGGCAGCGGCTTAACCCACTGCGCCACCCAGGCGCCCCTAAGTCCCCCATTCTATGGTGTTTTGGTGACAGCAGTCCAAGCCACTGCTAAGACAAGGTGCTCCGAGCTCCTCCAGAAAAACACTGAAAAAACAAGCAGAAAACCAATGTTTTTAGAACTCTGGAAAACGGTCAAGGTTTGGAGCAACCAAGTGAATGCTGACTGAAGAAAAAGGCAACATAAAAACAGCTCCATGCAAATAGGGGAATCACTGGAGGGAGAGTTGTGAACAGCCCAGCTAAGTGTCAGAGGAGAATCCCAGCACAGAGCCAGTCTGTGCATACTGAGCGGTGTGTGTGTGTGTGTGTGTGTGTGTGTGTGTGTGTATGATTGAAGTGTAGTTGACACACAATGTGATATTTGCTTCAGGTGTATAACACAGTGATTCAACCTGTGCTCGCAAGGGTAGCCACCATCAGTCCTCACACACTATTACACTACCCTCGGCTATATTCCTTCTTCTGTGCCTTTCATCCCTGTGACTGACTCATCCCGCAATTGGAATGCTGTACCTTCTAGCCCCGTTGCCCATTGTGCCCATCGTCCAAGCCCTCTCCTCTCTGGCCATCACCAGTTCTGAGAGGTGTGCTTTGTTTTGTTTTGTTTTGTTTTCAGTTCCTGGTGTCCAAGAAAATCTCTGTCAAAACACAGTGGGACAGGAGCTGAAGGAACAGAGACTTCAGTGATGAACTACATGTGGGTATGTGGTCATTTGTTACAGCAGCGATAGAAAGGCTAACCCGGTGCTCAGTCAATGTTAGCTCTGGCCATTAGGGATGGACTTAGGCTTTAGGTCACATGCAGTTAGTGTGCTCAGTGAATGCGCATCACGATAAAAATAATGAAACTAGAATTCACCAGAAGCAGTATATCAGGATGTCTGTTCCTTTTCCGCTTCTCTTTTGGCATCTGAAGTATCTGAAAGCACTTTGTTCAGTTAAAAAAAGAAGAAGAAGAAGAAGAATTCTGAAGCAGCTACTTTGTTCCACTATTCAGGCCTAATTCCAAACTTTGGTGAAAATTCATAGTTTTTTTTTTTTTTTAACTGGGAAAGCGGTGGTGAAATGGAACATAGCCCAGGTCAGAAGTTGGAAAGCTGGGCCCTGGTCTCATCTCTACCTCTGGCTGGCTGTGTGACTTAGGCCATCTTGTTTCCCCTCTCTGGGTTTCATTTTCACCATCTAGAAAATGAGGGAGTTAGACCAATAATAACTCCCATTTGTCAGATGCCTACAATGTACAATTATACATGTGGGGAGCTGCACAAAAACTGTGCAAGGTATCCCCCCCATTTTATAGGTGAGAAAACTGAGAGGTCCAGAGATAAAATGACCTGCCCAAGGTCACAGAGTTGGTATCCAGGAGAGCTGAGATTCAAAACCAGGACGCTGGGCTCTTTCAGATAAGCCCCTCTACCTTTCACATGTTTCAGAGTCAAGACTGTCTTTACATAATGTATTTATGCAGTGCCTGTTTTTTTCTATGTCACAGTGAGGATGATGGCTCTCTCTGTCCTCCCACTCGAAGGTTCTGGAACCTGGTCCATCTCCTGTGTTTCTGAGAACCTCCGGCTTGGCCCCTCAGAGACATTCTTCACAAACAGCCATTCCGTATCTCCCCTTCTGTGACAGACACTCCTAGCTGCTGAACCTATGTCTGGTCTCCTCTTTTTACTTAGGAACAAAATTGTAATTTTGTTTGAATAAAATGCACTCGGTTAAAAAAAAATACCTGCCCGCACTCCCTTGCAGCTAAGGGTGGTCCCCTGACCCAGTTCTGACCAATAAGATGTATGTGGACATTTGGATGGGGCTTTTGGGAATCTATTGTCTTCTTCATACTAAAGGGTAGGGAAAGTCAGCAGGCACAAGCTTTTTCCTCACTGCCTTTGTTTTCATTCCTGTCTGGAATGTAGGTGAGGTTTCTGGAAGTGGAGCAGCTGTCTTGTGACTATGAGGGTGAGAGGCACATGCCGAGGACAGCAGAGAAGGAAGACAGAAGAAGCTTCAATGCTTACCGATTTCTTTGTAGTCAGTCCTCCACACTGACCTGGATTGCCTATCTCCAGGTCCCTTGTTACATGAGAAAAATAGAGCTTTATTTGATCAGATTCCTGTTCTGTCAACTTTATGTAATCCTAATTGACAGGTTCTCTAAGAAAAGTCTCCCCTCTGCCCTGTAGTCCTGACAGTTGGCCTTCATAAGTACCTAGGGTGACTCAAAAATAGGCCTGGGGGAGAAGAAATTGGCCATGGCTGTGATTCTGAGCTTGCTGAACCATCGCCTGTTCAGTCCATGCTCTGAAGAAGAGTCTGTTAATTACACTCTCCTTGGCCAGCCAGAGCACAGGAGGCTGTGTCTGTGTATTCTCAGGGAAGTTCAAATATAGCTCAGGCTCTGCTTCTGCTGAGTATGCAGCATCTGCATGTCTGGCAGCCCCAGTGAAGAATGGGGAAGCTTTCCCCAGCAGGTTAGAGTCTGAAGAAGGTGCTAGAAAACAGGGATGTTGGCAAGAACTTCCCTCCTGCCTCCTGCAAGGTGGGTATTAGACCTCCTACTTAGCAGATGACAAAACTTACCTGAGGTCCAAACTGAGGCTCAGAGGGTGAAGTGACCATGTGTCAGTCTGATTATTGGATTGCATGCAACAGAAAAAGAATCTGTCGAGCTGGAGAAGAAAAAAATAGTTTGGGGGATGAGTATGGGATGGCTCACAGAATTTCAGGCGAATCTAGAGAAGCAACTTGAACACAAAAGGAACCAGAGTTCTGGAAGGTCTAGATAGCAGAAACCAGCACTGGGATGACATAGCTTGAGTCACGAGCCCACTCCGCAGTTAAGGAGGGCAGGGTGCCCTGACCAACCTTCTTTCTAGATGGTGTTGGAAAAAGTGGTTTTCCGGAAACAACCAGAGGGTTCAAGTACTAGAAGATAGACAAGAGGATGTTGGGTGCCAAACCAGGAAAAAAAAAAAATCACTGCAGGTAATATAGAAGAATGGTTCAAGAGGGATCACATTTGGGAGCTGGCTGACCTTAGCTCAAATCTTAGCTCTGACCTTTGGTTAAACCAATTCAACTCTTAGCCCTCAATTTCCTCATCTCTGTGTGTGATGAGAATGAGATGTATATAATTTACTGGAATACAAACTCTTGTGGGTAAGGACTTTTGTCGACCATCCCCTTCAAAATGCTCTATCCCCAGCACCTCCCTGAGTGCCTGGCTTGTAGCTGATGCTAAAAACATATTTATTGAATGAATGAGCGAATGAACTCTACCTTTGTCCCAGAATACCTCTTATGTAGGGAGCTACTTTGTTGAAACTATAACATGATAGGTGCTTGGAGTGGAAAGTGAGCACCTCCTCCTGCCTCACCGCTTCCCTCCAGGGAGGGAGGAGAAGGAAGAGAAATCCAGGCAGCCACTGAGGTAGATGAAAGGACCTCCACTTTGCAGACTCTTCCCCTGACACACTCCCCACCAGCACGCTGACCTGCTTACTCACATCAGTCACTCTACCCCCGTCCTCGCAAGTGAGGCTCTTTGGCTGAAAACCACCATCCCACGTTGAGTGCAGGATGGATTCATTCTAGCGATCTCCAGGACGTCCTGGTATAACGTTGGCGTGGTAAACTCTGCTGATAGGTTTGATGGGTTGGGAAGTCTGCAGTCACCACGCCCCTGCATTTCACAGTGAACCACGACACAGAGTGGCAAACGGAATAAATCACAGCCCTGGAGAATGTGTGCGCTGTCAAAAAACAAAACAAGACAAAACACACACACAGCAGGACATCACTGGTGAAATGAATGCATTTTGACTTTCTCAGTCTTGTTTTCATTCACCAGTCTCGACAAGACGAAATTCTGAGTAGTTGTGTTCCCCAGGGCCACTGTAGAAATACAAAGCATGAAAGAAAGAGACAAGCTTTGAAGAAATACGGATTTGAGTATACTTGGTCCCTCCCAATAATCAGCACCTCTGCCTTATTCATTGTCACCTGCAGGAGCTTGGCCATCAGGATGCCCGCAATTACCGTCATGGCCGCCGCCACCACCATCCCCACCAAGCCACCAATCCCCATAACACCACTATTTACCATTACTCTTTTTATTTTAAGATTTATTTATTAATTTGAGAGAGAGAGAGAAAGAATGACAGCAAGCAGAGGGAGGGGCAGAGAGAGAGAGAGAGAGAGAAGCTGGGCTTGATCTCATGACCCTGAGATCATGATCTGAGATGAAACCAAAAGTCAGATGCCCAACCGACTAAGCAACCAGGTGCCACTGCTATTACTGTGATACCAACATCATTACTGCCACCACCACCATGCCACCAACTGCCATCCGCACCATCACCCCCATCCCAACCAAGCTCAGTGTTGCCAGCAGTGGCAGTAGCCCACCCCCAGCTGCAGTACCACTTCTAGTATTTCCATCTCCATCATCATCACTGTAAAAATGATCAGCATGCTTATCACTACATAGTAGGTGATACTGGGACCCCGCCCAGATGCCCTTTTCCAGCCAGGTACACTCATCTCTCAGCTGCTGTGAGAGTTGGTTGCTCACAGGTCATGGCTACTCCCTTCTGAGAATACCCCCCAGCCAGTGGAACTGCTTGGCCAGGAAATGCCTGGGGAGTTGCGCCCCTGAAGGTAGCCTGCACCCCATGACTTGACTCACTGTATCACTGGATGTGTAAGTCCCCGCCCCCTTGCTGCAGGCTGGGATAATCCACTGCCAGTGTTCATGCTCCTTGAGCTCTCTTTGAAATGAGACAGAGGCAAGACTTTAGCGGAAACCACTTTTTAAAAAATTTGGCCAATCTTTCTTCCTGTCCTATTCTGCTTTCCTTAGCCCCTCAAAGGCTTCACCTAGGTGTTCGCTCTAAATCACTTGAACAAGAATCCCGCGTCAGACCTTGCTTCCAGAGAGCCCAGACTAAGACACACTACCTCCACTTGAACCATTATTCTAGGAGACATCTTTTGGCATGCTTTCCCTGTCTATACCCCCTTCTTGGAAAAATTCCACCAGGCATAGACTGGACAGCTCTAGCTCATGAGGGTCAGTTGCACTCATTCTTCCCATCTCTGTGTCAAACAACATCGCATTGATAGCTTGGAATCAGACATGGCAGGAGGATTCACGCAATGGAAATTAGCCAAAACATTTTTTGTTATTGTTTATTTTGGAATGCTAGTTGTGAAATATTTACTGGCATGGCACTGGGCATAGGTTGATCAAACAATTCCAAAACTTTGTTGGAAATGTCAGCTCTGAGGTGTAATGTAAGGGGCGGAGGTAGACTCCTACCCCTGGGGGACTTATCCATAGGCTTCTAGTGGCATCTGAATTATGTGGTGAGAAAAAATGGCTTAGGTCTGCAGGTATCTCATGGCATGTGGAAATCAATAAGTTGGGGTCAGTTGGCAAGGAGAATTGAATAATGCTAATAAGCATAGTTGCCATTTATTGAATGCTAAGCTAAGTATGTGTTGTGCTAAGCCCTTTGCATGTATTATCTTGTGTAAGTCTTATGATACCCCTTGTAGGAATGCTATCACCCCATTTTATCAGATTGAACAAGCTCAGGGAGGTAAAGTCCTTGCCTAAGGCCACATAGCTTTTTGGTGCAAGAACTTACCCCCCAGTCTTTCTGACTCCAGAGTCTGTAGCCACAGCCACTCCTGAAACAGATCTGGAGGCCCAGATTGGCACAATGATACTAGGAGTGAACAGAAACCAGAGTAAGGCAAATGTGCTTGTCAGGACACTTTGGTTTCAAGTTGCAGAAACTAAACTTGAATCAGTTTCAATAAAGCAGGATTCTTCCTTAGCTCAAATCTATCCTTAGGAGGAACAAAGCTAGGGCTGGTTTTAGGGCAGACAGGAAGAAGAGTCTGGAATACCAAACCAAGCAATCAATTCATTCTCTCTCTCTCTCTCTCTCCACCCCCCTGCCCCTTTCTTTTCCTTTCCCCCTTCTCCCCTTTGTTTTTTTGCAGCTGGATGCATCACAGGGAAAGGCTGTCCCAGCTACCCTGCGCTATTGGTTCCATCTGACTTCAGAGAGTAGCTATCCAAAGCATTGAAAGGGTAATGGGGTCCTGAACCAAGAATTCATGCCAGGTGACTCTGATCAGTGAGGAGACAGAGGGATTATGAAGAAGATGAAAAAAATCTCATGGATAGTGGATAGTCTCCATAGCTCATCATCTTTCCCCAGGATTGGAATTCCTGGACTTGATCACAAGTCTTGCCCACCAGCAGGTTGTGTGAAATGGAAGAGAGATAGTGCAGTCTAAGAATGAGAAAACATGAGGCTCACAGGAGATCGCGACTCAAACAGCAGCTTTCCCATCCCCACTCTGTAAATTACCTGGGAGACATTTGATGGTTAACTGGCAGTGCGGCTTTGGGCAAGTTGCTTCACTTCTCTTAATCTGAAAATTCAGATGCCCATCTATGATGTGGAGATGACCATCATGCTTAGCTAGCAGCATTGTGAGGATGGAATGAATAAGGTGAAGCCCCTGGACCAGAGATGGTGCTTAGTCAGCGTGAGTTCCCACATCCACTTGCTTTCCAGCAGAATCAGCTCTCCTCTCTTAGGTTATTTCCAACTGGGCTAGTGGGGTGGCCTCCACTCTTACCCAGGGATACAGGGGAAAGGGAAATATATTATATTATAAATATCTGGATGAGGCCCTAATTCTCTGTTCTGCTAGCAGTTACATAAATCCTAAAGTCATTTCTATCTTTCCCTGCCACCCTGGCTAGCCTCCAGACCAATTAAACATTGATGATGTAGCTATACTTATCTCCAGTTCCTTCTTCCCACCAAGGCTTGGACATCAATTCTCTCTTTCAAATAAAAAATTGAACCCTCACATTTTTGGAGTTCTTCAGCTTATGAAGTACTTTCAGATTCACTGGTTTCACATACTTATTATAGCAGGTAAAGCAATATGGAAAAGTACAAAGAAAAAAGTGAGAAAGTCAAGTGATGAAGGTTAACATCACGAATGGTAAGTCATGTTGATATTATGTGCCCCTGTTGTGATGTAGTAAGAAGAGTACATCGCTCTCCCCCCAAACCTACAACCTCAGTCTAAGAATGAGAAAACATGAGGCTCACCGAAATGGAGGATATTCTACAAAATATTTGACCACTCCTCTTCGAAAGTGTCAAGACTATGAAAGACAAGGAAAGACGGAGAAACTGTCACAGGCCAGAGGAGCCTGAGGAAACATGACATCTGAATGCAATATGGTATCCGATTTGGAAACTGGAACAGAAAAAGGACATCAGTGGAAAAATTGGACAATCCTAATGAATTCTGTAGTGAGTTAATCACATCTTACCTCTCACCAAGTTAATTTCATTTTGATAAATGCACCATGCTTATGTAAGGATGTTAATGTTAGAGCAAGTTGAGTGAAGAATAAATGAGTTGGGACTTTCTGCACTGTCTTTGCAACTCTTTTGCAAATCTACAGTCATTTCAAATTTAAAAGTCTAAAAACAAAAACAACTAAAAAGCCTGAAATTTGCATAATTCAAATGAACTGAAAGTCATGCAAGCATCTTTCAAGGCATGTACACAGATAATCAGGAATAATTTTATCAGAATTGTTTCATATTACAATACTCTTCCTCAATTTTGCAAGACATTTCAAATATCTTTCATCATTTGCATCATTTATTTGACTGGGATTTAACAGAATTTTTGTAAATGAAAGACTGAACTTTAGATAGCTCTTTCTCCACCAAAAGCAGTATTAGCTCATCAAAGATCCCTCCAGAAAATATCAGGAGGTTGCAGTCATCATTGTTTTTAGATAAATGTTTCAATTTCAGTTGGTGACTACCTGCAGTGAAACATTAGCACTGTTAACGCTTTTCCCCATCTCTTCTCCCCAAACTTCCCATTTTGTATAGCTTTGTTATTATATTTACATTGTTGGGTGAAACAGTTAAAGAATGCTTTTAGCCATGGGTTACAGTAAACCAAACAGTAGCTTAAAAAAACAAGTATTGAAGAGTTAGACGGTTGTTGTTGCCGCTGGTTCAGGGCCTCAAGGATGTCAGGATTGCATTCTCTATAAGTCTCTTGGGGTTTTCCTCATGATTACAAAAGAGCTGCTACAGCTCCAACCACCATGTCCTTATTCCACTAAAAGAAGGAGAAAATGATTCTATCAAGAAAACTTTCCGCGAATCCCTAGCCTGTATCTCATTGGCCACAAGTGCATTATATGCCAACCCTGGCTGCAGAAGAGGCTAGGAAATGTGGGATTTTTTTTTTTTTTTTACTAAACACATTTGACAGACCTAATAAAGTTGATATTTCTTAGCAAGGAAGGAAGAGCTGCTAATTCTCACAGTTATTATTTCTTGTTCTATATTTAAGCAGATTTAATATTTACAGGTAATCTTATATACCAAATCTTCTTTATACCTAAATTCTTTATTTTTATCCACTTCTTGGTTGGCAGGATTTCATTGTCAGGGATGAGCTGAGGCTTAGGAAGCAGCCACAAAAACCTGCCTTGCACCCCCTCTCATTTCTCCACTGCCCTGGAATCAGACTTTAAATGGAAAGAGAGAGTCACAGGAGCCCAAACCCAGCTCCCTTACCCAGGCAGAAGCTATCCCTTTAAAAGAGAGAGGAGGCAGAGATGGCTTACTGCTGCCAGGAAAGGCTTCTGATTGACAGCCAGTGTGCTCCCTGGAGGTCTGATCTCATCGCCAGTGAGCAATAGGGCCTCTGACTGGCAGCAGAATGAGGAGCCCAGGAGCTAGGAGCCATTGCAGTGACTGGGACTGTTCTCTGCAGCACCTACCACAGCAGCCTTTGAAAGGTGCAGTGATTTGTCTTCAGGCCATTCCTTTGAGTCCATCCCAGGCTCTTCAGAGCCTCTCTCTCAGCATCACCTACCAAGCAGGGCTGGGCACTGAGCTTCCTTCCTCCATTCTCTCTGTCCTTGGAACTGTGGTGTCCTGCCTACAAGACTGGACTCCAGATCACACCCAGAGTGCCAGGTCTGGGCACAATTGGATCTCAAGTGCACGCTTTCCTGATGAACTTGACATTATTTTTTTCTAATGTAAAACTAATATAGACATTGTTGAAAAAGAAAGAAAGAAAGAAAGAAAGAAAGAAAGAAAGAAAGAAAGAAAGAAAGAAAGAAAGAAAGAGAGGGAGGAAGGAAAGGGGGTGCCTGGGTGGCTCAGTCAGTTGGGTGTTCAACTCTTGATTTTGGCTCAGGTCATGATCTCAGGGTCATGAGATCTAGCCCCACCTTGAGCTCTGTGCTCAGCATGGCATCTGCTTGAATTCTTTCTCTCCCTCTATCTTTGCCTCCTCTCCTGCTCATTTGCTCTCTCAAAATAATTAAATAAAATAGAATAAAATAAAATAAAATAAAAAGAAAGAAAAGAAAGTACCCATTGACTCTTGGACATTGGTGACCCCAAGCAATTGAAAATCACGTATAACTTTGGACTCCCCAAAACTTATGAGCAGCCTACTGTTGACCAGAAGCCTTTTGATAACATAAATAGTTAATTAACACATATTTTGCATGCTATATGTATTGTATGCTGTATTCTTACAATGAAGTGAGCTAGAGACAAGAAAGTGTTAAGAAAACCATAAAAAAGAAAAAATACATTTACAATACTAGACTATGTTTATTGAAAAAAAATGTGTATAAGTGGATCCATGCACTTCAAACCTGTGTTGTTCAAGGGTCAACTGTAGAGAGCATTACAAAGAATAAAATGAAAATTATATTTAGCAACAACCACCACTATTCCTTTCCTTCAGGACTTTTTCTATGCATTTACTTATTTTTTTTTCTTTTTTAGAGGAACAAAGATTATATAAACTTATATAAAGCACACAGATTTTAATTATACAACTGGGTTAAATATTATGTATGAACAGACAAATGTGACCCCAACCCAAATCAATCCAGAACATTTCCAGCACCCTAGCAGACTTCCTAATTGGCAACCCCCCCCACAATCTTGATCACCACACTCTAGTCTTTCCTACTTTTGAACGTCACAAAAATGGCATAGAGGCATTTTAAAAGTTAAAATGGTACATAGATGTTCTACATATTTTTTGGTTAGTATATCTTGAGTATTTCCCTGTCATAATTTTTTCAGAACTTCTTTTTAATGGCTACTATTTCATCATATGATTCTACACAATTTACTTAATTATCCTTCTGTTCTTGCACGATTAAGTTTATTTCCAAATTTTTGCCATTCGAAACAGTGCTATGTGGCACACCATTTTTTTTCTTTTTTTTTATTTAATTTTTTATTTTTTATAAACATATATTTTTATCCCCAGGGGTACAGGTCTATGAATCACCAGGTTTACACACTTCACAGCACTCACCAAAGCAATACCCTCCCCAATGTCCATAATCCCACCCCCTTCTCCCAAACCCCCTCCCCCCAGCAACCCTCAGTTTGTTTTGTGAGATTAAGAGTCACTTATGGTTTGTCTCCCTCCCAATCCCATCTTGTTTCATTTATTCTTCTCCTACCCACTTAAGCCCCCATGTTGCATAACCACTTCCTCATATCAGGGAGATCATATGATAGTTGTCTTTCTCTGCATGACTTATTTCACTAAGCATGATATGCTCTAGTTCCATCCATGTTGTCGCAAATGGCAAGATTTCATTTCTTTTGATGGCTGCATAGTATTCCATTGTGTATATATACCACATCTTCTTGATCCATTCATCTGTTGATGGACATCTAGGTTCTTTCCATAGTTTGGCTATTGTGGACATTGCTGCTATAAACATTTGGGTGCACGTGCCCCTTTGGATCACTATGTTTGTATCTTTAGGGTAAATACCCAATAGTGCAATTGCTGGGTCATAGGGCAGTTCTATTTTAAACATTTTGAGGAACCTCTATGCTGTTTTCCAGAGTGGCTGCACCAGCTTGCATTCCCACCAACAGTGTAGGAGGGTTCCCCTTTCTCCGCATCCTTGCCAGCATCTGTCATTTCCTGACTTGTTTATTTTAGCCATTCTGACTGGTGTGAGGTGATATCTCATTGTGGTTTTGATTGTGGCACACCATTTTTATACAGCTTTCTGGAGGGCAGGATAGTGTGGTGGCTCAGAGCATGGGTTTCAGAATTAAAGAGATTGGGGTTTGAGCCCCAGCTTATCACTTGCTTGGCAGGCTCGAATTTGTGCAGTTTATAAGCCCTTGTTGAGCCTCAGTTTCCCCACCTGAAAATGGACATGGACATGGCAATAGCCATCTCATTGGATGCAACTGCAAGGTCTAATTGAGGTAAATGTAAAGACCTTAACATATTGCCTGGCACCGAGTGAACATCCAGTAAATGTTAAGCTGCTATTATTCATCTTTGTGTTCACTTCCAATTATTTCCTTAGGAGAAATTCCTAGAAGTAGAATTGCTGGATCAAAGAGTGCTTGTCTTTAGGGTTTTTCACACAGTCTGCCAAATTGCCCTCCAGAGAAGCTGTGCCAATTCACAGAACCACCAGCTGTGCAGGACGGCACCCTTCCACCACACTCTCAACAATCAGTATCACCATAAAGAAGAGAGGGAGTGAGCAAGCAAAAACAAAGGGAAGGAGAAAGCAAAAAAGAAACCTCGCCAATCAGATAGGTGTGTGTGTGTGTGTGAAATCCCTTATTGTTGTTTTGTTTTCTAGTGAGATTGACCATTTTCTTTTCTTATATTGGCCCTTTGTTTTTCTTCATTTGGAGATTTGCCTGCTCAGGTCTTTGGCTATTTTTTTCTTGGGATATGTGCTGATGTTTCAATAATTGGACTGTTACCTGGTTTAAGAAGTCCTATTCTTCCTTGTATGGACTGCAGTTACTGTGCTGGGTCTTTGGCCCTGCTCCTCATTCCCAAGTTCCTACCTTGGTTGTCTACCTGAAGTCCTGGTCCCTTTAGGTTTGGGCTTCTGCTTCATTCTTGCCAGGACCCATTTCTCTCTCACTATCCCATAACTTGCCAGCCTGAGATGGATAGTGCCCAGAGAAGCTAATAATCCAGTGTCTCTTTTTCCCTTTAAATGCATGTTTGCTCAACATTTGCTTAGAAGGGAGGCTGGTTGAAGCATAAGAAAAGAGGTGGGAAGGAAGAATCGTTGTGGCAACAAGCAATTCAGCTCTGCCCCAAACTTGCATGACTGGCTTGAGGAGATTAGCGGCCTGTAGTTGAGCAGACCCATCTTCCTTAGAAGGCAGTTTAACAGTGCAAATCACCTTTTCCCTCCCCCAATACCCAAGCAGTTTAAGTATCCCTTTCAAATGAGCATACTGGTATCCTTGAAAGGAATCCAGGTCAGTACAATTCTTTCCATCTCATTTTGTAGGCAAGGTTGTTTCAAAGCCTCAGAGATGCACAGCACTTTTGACAGATTCGAACTCTTGTCAACTGACCATCTGATGATTGCTTTCCTGGTTCCACCAGGTCGTGGTAGGGGACATTTTTGTCCTGGTAGGGGACATCTTTGGGGTCATTCCTTGCCAAAGACGTGATCCAGGATACAGGGTCATGAAGGGAAGTGTCTAAAAAACTTGGCTGTCCTGAAAGAAGATACTATTCCCATCTATTAAAATGGAGAATATTAAAAAAGAGAGCGAGAGGAGAGAAAATGAATTATCTAGAAATTATCTTAGCCAAGCATGTCAGAGAAAGCTCACTAAAGGAGAGGTTTATTTCTTGGATAAATAGAGATATGTTTGTGAAAGGAAAGGCACAGCATTGTCATGGTGTCAACACATATAATTCTAACAAATATTTGGAGAGAGAATTTGGATAAACCAATTCTAAAATTTGCATGGAAGAATAAGTTTCCATGAGTAGCTAAGACAAAGTAGTCTCAAAAAAAGAGCAAAGATGGGGATCTTACCCTACCAGATATTAAGATATAGTATAAAGTCTAATTTTTTGTAGTGTAAGCAGTACAGACCGATGGAACAGAAGAGAAGAATCCAGAAAGAGACCCATGCATGTTGATATTTGGTATGTGATAGAGGGGGCAACATAGATCAGTGGGGAAAGGATGGATTATTTTAATGGTGTTAGGAAAGTGACTCCACTGTATGGGAAAAAAAATAACATCATATCTCATACTATGTAAAGACAAATTTCAGATAGCTTAAGAAGCTATAAAAAATTGAAAGGCAAGTCTTTATGGTATTGAGTTAGGAAAGTATTTCTTAAGATGCAAAACCATAAAGGAAATAACTGATGGATTTCTGTTCAATAAATAGCATCATGAAGTTAATGAATGATTAACAGTCTGGGAAAAGGCACTTGTAGCATATGTACAATAACAGATGATAAAAAAATTAAAATCTCAATTATAAGGGAAACTTAGTAGCAAACTCACTTTCTGAGGAACTCAAGTTTTCTTACAGGCAAACTCACTTTCTGAGGAACACAAGTAGTGAATAAACATATGAAGAAAAACAACTTACTAGAAATCAGAGAAAGAAAAATAAAAACAGTGACATTCTACTTTAGATTCATCAGACTGGCAAGAAAAAAAAAAATCAAGTGCTGGCCAGGATGGAGGGCGATGAGAACCTAATGCATTGTAAATTAGCATAGCCACTCTAAAGTGTCATTTCCAAGTATTTCATGAAACTGAATATATTTTACTCCATTATTTTTCAAACTGTGAGTCATGGGCCATTAACAGGTTACAAAATTAGATTAGTAAGTTGTGATCAATGTTTAAAAAAGGAAATTGAGTTAAGTAGAATAAAACACACAATAATGTTTTTCTTATGATAAGGATAAGCACTATTTCACTAAACTTTTGTTTCAATTGTGTTCATGGAGAGACCCTTACCAGATTCTGATGTAAAAAATATATTTCTTACAATGTGTCATAGTCAAAAGAGTCGGAAAGACACAGCTAGTCCTGTGTCTTTGGGACCCAACAATCCCACTTGTGCTTAGAAACTCTAGCAGAGATAGAGAGACAGGTATGAAGATGTTCATCACAGCATTGTTTATAACAGCAACATGATGGCAACAAGCTCCATCAGTCTGCAGGTGAATCTCAAACATAAAGACAACAATTAAACAGTTGTTAAAAGAAATGACTTTGAGTTACCTAAGTTAGCACAGATCTCAGTAAAAAACAAAAACAAGAACAAAACACTCGTATTGATTGAACAAAAAGGGGCAGTAGAATGTAATACGTAGCACAGTAGCCTTTACATGAGATTTTATAAATGGCCTCTCAAAGCAATATTGTATATTGTTTGGGGATACACACACACATATATAAACAAAGGTTTTGAGGGTGGATTGTCCATGCTTCCACGTCTGACATGTGAAGTGGGTGCCCGGTGGTGGTGGGGAGTGGGAGCTAGGCAGTCATGGGACTGTGAAAACAAACACCAAAAAAAAAAAAAAAAAAAAAAAAAATCACAAAGAGAATAGCTCATTTGAGAGAATGAGGAAGTATGTCATATGCTTCTGGAGAGTGAAGAGTGGGCCAATATTGTTCCGGGAGATTTGTCAATACTTATTACAAGCTTCCAAAACATGCATCATTTTAACCTGTGCGTCCACGTCTAGAGAAGCTATTAAGTGTATGTCCAACAGCTGAACTGCAAAGAGCATTTCTTTGAATTTCAACATGAGACTGAAAACATTAAATCATATGAAATGTTATTCAGTAATTTAAAAGAGTGGCATAGAGGTATATTTACGGTTGTGGGAAAATGTTCATGATAGGAAGCTAAGTGGAAAAAAACAGATCACAGGCCATGAAACTACTTACAGTACTAGACCATTAAAAAATCACTTTATATGAAACACAGTCAAGGTGGGGGGAAAGGAGAAAACACATCAGGTTAAAAAGTGGCTGTCTCTGGGTAGCATGATGAAAATGATTTTCAATTTTGCCTTTGTTCTTGTTTCCTTCCCACAATTTCCTGAAAGGTGCAAAAATTATTTTTGTGATAAAATTCATGTATTTTGATTTGAAAATTGAGCAGGCTACCCAGATGATTTGTCAAATGGAAGAAACTAGGTTGAGAAGAGAGAATGAGGCATAAAACTATCAGGATGGGAAACTAGGAGACAGGCAAGAAGCTTAGAAGCATGGAGGGTAAGGAGAAAGTCTAGAGAATAGAGGGTCTGGCAGTGTCTTATAGGGACCTTGCAGCCTAGGGGCTTGGCCCAGAGAGAGTGGTCAAGGGGCAGAGTCTCAACTCTGACCCAGACCTACCTCTTGCAGCCAGCTTGCCAGTCTTCAGATGCCCAGTGGCCAGGACTCCATCATCTTTCAGCCTTGATCCTTCATCACTGTTCTGTTTGTCAGGCTGGGAGTGAAGATCCCCCAAGTATGGAGCTCTGTTTGCCATGGGGAAGTTCAAGCTTCTATCAGCCTCAGCTAGGTGCAGCCAGCTGGGTCGCATGTCATAGCCTCAAGTCTAAAGGATATAAATGAGCCATCCGAATGGGCAGGAGCTGGAGAAGCAACGGGACAGAAAGAATGTCTTAGTCATGAACTGCTAAGTATCAAATTACCATGTACATAAGGATTTACACACACACACACACACACACACACACACACACACACGTTTATTAGTTTCTGTGGGTCAGGAGTCTGGGCAAGGGTCTGCTGGATTTTCTGCTTCAGAGTCTCTTGGGAGGCTGCAGTCTAGGTGTTGGCCTGGACTGCGGTCTCATCTGCAGACTCAAGGAAAGAAGCATCTGCCCCAAGCTCACATGATTGCTGGCAACATTTGGTTCCTCTGGGCTTTTGGATTGAGGGCCTTTGTTCTTAGTGGGCTGTTGGCCAGAGGTTGCCCTTGGACCTGCCTGACATGACCCCTTGCCTCATCAAGCATGCAAATGGAGAAGGGCAAGAGAGAGAATGTCAGCACTGTGGATGTCACACTGAACGTGATCTAATCGTGGGCGTGACATCTCATCGCTTTGGTCTCCTGTTACAGGTTGCAAGCAATTCACAGGTTGCATCCACACTCAAGGGTATTCGTGGGTACTCGGTGCATGGGCATGGATCCAGGGTGCGAGGATCATCTTGGAGTCGACCCACGAAAAGGGTAACCCAGAGAACAGCAAGCTGAAACAAGAGGGTGTGAGATTAAGGAATGGGATGGGAGTCCCTGGGGACAGGATGTCCAGAGCCATCTCAGTTATAGCCCTGAAAAAACATCCTGGGCAACCCCTCTATCCCAGGGAAACCAGAACAGTTGATCATCCCGCCTAGCAGGACACAAATGATGTTAGGCAGTGTCACACTACCTAACGTAGAGAGTCTCTGTTTCATGGACAAAGTCTTTACTTGGCGATGCTGTGTCTTACCACTTCTCTAAGACCATCAACCTGTCTTTTATCAAAGACATCTCTGTCTTCGGACCCAACCCTTCTGCAGGCTAGAGTATCTCCCTATAACTAAATGTTGCTTCAGTTTTGTCCTATTTACTTATCTGGTTACTTTCAATTTATGGCAAGTGATACTGGGTTCTTCATTTATATAGTGTTCTGAAATTTTCAACTCAAATACATGCATTTAAACAAAAATTAAGTCAGTTTAAGGAATAGCAGAAAAATAATAATGTCTGTGGCTGATGATCATTGCACAAATCTGGACGGCCAGTACCACCTGCCTCTCCTGTCCATTAGTACCCGCGTGACCACGTGTGTTCCACCTTCCTTGTCATTCATTCACATCAGCCACCCTGGCCTCCTTGCCTTCTCCTCAGGCCAGCAGGCACACTCCCCAGCACAGGGATTTTGCACCTTCTGTTCCCTCTGCCTGAAACATTCTTTCTCCAGTTGTCTGCACGAGTCACTCCATGACTTTCCTCAAATGTCACTTTCTCATGATGTCTTCGCTGGCCATCCTGCATGACATTATCAGTTCCACTCTGGACAGTCCCAATTATCCTTCTCTATTTCATAGACGTTTTTTCAATAGGACTTACTGCCATCCAAATGCTATGGTTTTTTTTTTTCTTGCTTATTTCTCTTCTTTATTCTGTTTCTCCCCATTAGAATATCAGTTTCATGAGGACAGAAAATTTTGTCTGTTTGAGAATTGTTTTCTGTACTCCCCAGGACATAGAATGGTGTCGGGCTCAAAGAGAGTGCTCCGTAAATCCTCTCCAAGGGCTTTGTGATGTGGTTCGCAGGTATAAGGCTGGGGAGATGGCTGTCATTACCTTACTCCTCTCCCGCACGTTTCCCCCATGGTTCAAGACCTGCACTCATATTCTTCCTTCCTGTCTGCCTCTTTTCCCGCCAATCAGAAACAAAGACACCTGCCAAGAAAATCAACATTCAGGGGCGCCTGGGTGGCTCAGTGGGAAAGCCTCCGCCTTCGGCTCAGGTCATGATCTCAGGGTCCTGGGATTGAGACCCGCATCCGGCTCTCTGCTCAGCGGGAAGCCTGCTTCCCCCCCTTTCTCTCTGCCTGCCTCTCTGCCTACTTGTGATCTCTCTCTCTGTCAAATAAATAAATACAATCTTAAAAAAAAAAGAAAATCAACATTTAGATGTGGCTTGGACAAGCTCTGGCTGAGTCTGGGGTTACTTGGTATCCAATGAAACATATTAAAGAGATGTAGGAGAATGTCGAAGAATCACTGGCAGGAAATAGAGTCAGATATGTATATCCATGGGATGCTTTTGGTCACCCAAAACAACAACAACACGCACATGCAAAACCCCCACTAAACACAAAAAATTAAAAAAAACCCCAAAGCCCAAAGCAAAAATGCATTAAACAATAATGAGATGTATGTGCTAACACTTAAACACCAACCCACTAAGTAGGGCAGCTCCAAGGTTGGTTAATTCAGTGGCTCAATGACATCATTAAGGATCTGGGTTCTTTCACCTGTTCTGCCGTCCACTGTTGCAGCTTTGTCCTAATTTAGCTTCCCTCTTGGTTGCAATTAGAATATGTCCAGCCATGGAAAAGGTGATGTTTCTCTCTCGTGTCCATTTTTCAAGAGTGCAGGCACCTTTCCAAGTAGCTGCTTGCCCCCAAAATTTCACTCGATTCACAATGGTCAGAACTGGGTCCTAAGCGTACACCAAACATGGGCCAAGAGAGATGTGGGGTTTGTCATGGAAGGTGACTTAAGGGGCAGGAAGATGGATTTGGGTGGGTAACCTACCATGTAGGTTTCAGGTGACCTCATGTAGGAATGGAACCGGGACCTGAAGTATCAGGCATCGAGGTCGCCTGCTCCCTATTCCCACAGCTTGATTTGCTCTGTTCATTTGCACAGACTTCTTTTTCGCTCCCCTGCTTCTCTGGGCAACCTGGCTTTCTTCACTCTCATGATCCATGGCTCAGACAAGGCTCTATTACCCTCAACTTCAGTCTCCTTCCCATTGAAGTACAAACACCCAGTAGGGAAGGCGTTCAGCTGGGAAGGCGAATGCTGTAACAGACACGTTTGAAATCTCAACAACTTCAGACAATACGATTTTATTTCTTGCTTACATCCCAACCCAATGTGGGTCAGAGTGCCTGTGTGTGCGTGTGTGTGCGTGTGTGTGTGCGCACGCGCTCGCATGCATGCGCTGATGGAGGGTGACCCATGAAAAACAGCAGCACCTTCATTCTGGGGCTGCTACAGGTGAGGCCTTGCTTGGGGGCACCCCAACCGGGTCTGCAATAAAGCCCAACTTTGTCTGCTGTCTTCCTGGCTCCCACAATCTCCTCCCTCTCTCTTGCTTCTGCCTCTACCTCTTTGGTTCTTGCGTCTCTCTGTTACTCTGTCCCTCTCTCTTTTCTAGTCTCTGTCTCTTTCTGCCCTTTGTTCTTGTTTTTCTCTGTCTCTTGTCTGAAGGGGTGGTTTATTGGATCAGAAATCACACCCAGTTTTTTTTTCTTTCTTTTTAAAAAATCATTAATACTCCTCACCAACTAGTAACTGAAGATACTCTTTGTGAAGAAGGGAAGAAGGTGTGTACCTGCTCCCTCTGCTCCCTATTCCCACTACACACTTGCTCCCTGGAGCACACCAGATGCTTCTCCAGAGGGAGAACAGAGCCTGGAAGTCATAGGAAGGAAGCCGCAGAAAGCAGGAGACTGAGCCGTGCAGTGGTAACAAGTCTCAGCTTTGTCCCAGCTCTGTCTGGCCCTCCAGATGACCCAGGACTGCCATCCTACCTAACTATCGGAGCTCTTGGCAGTTTTTAAATTACAGGTGTGCTCAGAATCTCCGTAAGGCAGATTCTATGGTGAGGATGCTCTATCCATTCCATGGGTCCAAGGAGGGCACAAGCTGTATCCAAGGTCACACGGGAAGTTGGTGGTAGAGGCACTTAATGGGTTCTGCTATAGGGAAGGACTCACCGGTTTCTAGCTCAGGGGTGGCCCTTAGCAAAGTGTTATTGTGAACTGGCTGAAATATACCGGCCACTGCAGTGATGATGATGATGATGATAGTTAATATAGTAAACCTACTATGTGCTCGGCAGTGTGCTAAGTGTTTATATGCAATAGCTCATTTCATTTACCCCACCCCTCCCAGCCCTTTCTGGTAGATACTTGTATCATCTCCATTTTATAGGTGAGAAAACCGAGATACACAGAAATTTGGTAAATTGCCTAAGAGAGAAAACCACACAGCTAGTAAATGTCAGTGCAGTTGAGATGAATAGGTAGGTGGCTGGATGGAGGGGTGGCTGGATGGATCGAAGAATGAAATAACGGTTAGGTCATTGGTTAGGGACTTGGAGTTATAACATAAACGATTTTAATATCTCTAGGCCTCTCAGCTTAATCATGTATTAGCCACTTGAAGACAAGGAGTAAGTCAAGGAAATACTAAATTCTCTCTCAAGCTACCAGTCTGCATGAACAAGCAGCATTCACGCCCAGTCAAGGCTAAACTCAGACCAACCAGGATGCAGAGAGGCAGATACAAGTGCACAGGAACAGAATCTTACAATGATATACAAGTATAACTCACAACCTGTTTACACACACACACCCACCCACCCCCACACACACACATGCCCCAGGATGCATGGTACCTTTAAGACCGGACTGGACTCACTTCACACAAGAACACACACCTTGCAAGGACATGTTTAGGGGCAAGGTCATTCACAGACAAGGACACAGATATGCAGAAATGCCCATCTCTTCTGGGATATGCACACATAGACACGTTTTACACACACATGCACCAGCACACCCACACACCCACAGAGATATTTTACACACACACATACACGCACAAGCACACGCACACACACACCCCAACACAGACAGGATCAGTCTCTCTCTGACAAAGCTGCAAACCAGGCCATGTCAGGTTTAGCTATATTCTAGCCACTTACTCCTTTTTCTAGAAAGGCACTCACCTGCATCTTGATAAATGTGCAAAATCTAGGGACCTCATCCCTCAAATGCTTTGTCTTAGAGAACTATTAAACAGGAGATGTTCCATCCACATGAGTGGTTTTCTCTTGATGCTTTGAAGCTGGGCAGTGTCCCTGTCTTTCCTTTTCCTTCCTGGTCTTCACTAGTCCAGTTCATCTCTTAGTCTGGCTCAGGTCATCTCTGGAACTTCCTCAGGGTTAGCCTTTCTGGACCCTCCTCAGCCTTGTCCTTTGTTGCCTCCTGCCAATGCCCGGAGACTTAGGACCCCGGGGGGGGCCCCCTCCGTCCTTCACTTCACCTTTCCACAGCTCAGCCTCCCCAGCCTCTCCTGGGGAGGAAAGAGTCAGTGGTCTTTTGGTTCAAAGTAGGACTTATCTGAACAGGAGGAGGAAGGCATCCCTTTGAACTGACTCCAATCTATTCCTTCCAGAGAAGCCCCAGAGGTTATTTGAACATGCACATGTATGGGCAGTGGCTTTATTTTATTTACTGATAAATATAAATACAAATAAATATGTCTATCTTCTCAGGGCCAAGAACAGTGCTGGGCACAGAATAGGTGCCATTCTCAGCTTAAACACCACCTCCCCAGGGAAGTCTTCCCAGATTCCCTCAGGCAGGATTAGATCTGTCCTACCCCCTCACACACTTGCAGGTGCAGACACGCACACACATGCGCTATAAAGCACATAAATATCTATCTTGTATGACACTCTCATCACAATTGTAATTGAAATTATTATTACAATAAAGTGAGTATATCATGTTATAATTAAATAATTATTGGCATAATTATATGTTTAATGTTGCCAGTTTATAAGCGCCATGAATTCAGGGACTGGGTTTGTTTTATTCCTCCGTGTGCATTTAGGGCTGAGTACAATGACGAGACTGGGTGGACCCTGCAAATTACTCAATGTATGTGTCTATTAAGTACCTACGATCTGCCTGGCAGTAAATTTACATCCCATCTTCACCATGACTTGGCAAAGTGAATGCGAATTATGCTCATTTTTTGATGGGAACCCTGAGGGGACTTGCCCAAGGTCACACAGCTAAACTAAGGATAGGCACTTAAACTCAAGGCAGGCAGTCCTTCTTCAGCTCCGATCTACTGAGCTGTCTGGCCCTTGGCACCCTCCCTTTCCCTGGGCTGGGAAGCCCACACCACCAGTTTGTTCCTGACTCCTCACTGTTCCCTGTTCCAGACTCACCACTTCCCCCACCCACCATCTCGAGCCTTCCCACCATCAAACTTGTTCTTAGAACACATGATTCATACTCAGGTACGAGTAGTGGACAACTTAAGATTTCCTGTGGGAAAAATGATCTATTTACAAGGGATCAAAGATTTAAACTTACAGGGCCAAACCTTACTGGGGGAATTTTAGGCATGAGCTAACCAAGAAAGGAGAATTCACACCAGGAGTCCACTGCCTATATTGCTGGCCAGAGGCCAAGTCTGTTTCCGTTGGCTGCCTCTCCTCCTTGACACTGCCAGCTTTGTCTGCATTCACCCCAGGGGCCCCCTGCCTCTCTTGCCGGGTGAGACACAACCTGGAGCACAGCAGGAAGAGCACTGGCCAGCTCAGGACACGTCTGTTGTGGCAACAGCTCTGCACCCATGGGCTATGCAGTTTAGGGAGTCCCTTGCACTTTCTGGGCCTCAGTTTCCCTCTCTCCCAGCGGAGGGACGAACTGGATGACCTTTCCGATTCCACCCAGCTCTGGACGTCTGCCTCTAACAGATGGGGCTGTCCGATCCCAAGCTCACACTTGCAGAACACGCACTGTGTTTGGGCACTGTTCTAAGAACTCCACATTTATAACTCACTCTGTGATGACACTCACACTGGGAGGCATTGTCCCCATTTTACAACTGAAGAAACAGGCCCGGAAGAAGTTCATTTGCTCGCTCAAGGTCATGATTCCATCATGGCCTACAATATTATCCCCGGACTTAGGGTGTCAAACGACCACCATTTATGCTGTGGCCCAGGAATTTGGGAAGGGCTCAGCGGAGCAGCTCCTGCTTGTGTGTTCGTCATGCAGCTGCCATTGGATGTCCGTTGGGGCCGCATCAAAGTTAGACACCAGAGATCACTCACTCACAAGCCTGGGAGATTGTTGTTGGCTGTCATCTGGGGGCTCAGCTGGACCCACCGAGGCCTCTCTAGCAAGCGTGGCTCAGGGTAGTCAAGGTCCTTATGTGGATGCTGGCCTCTCCCAGAGTGTGCAACCCAAGTGAGCCAGGAAGAAACTGCAGGAAACTTTCTTTCTTTCTTTTCTTTTTTTTTTTTTTTTAAAGATTTTATTTATTTGACAGACAGAGATCACAAGTAGGCAGAGAAGCAGGCAGAGAGAGAGAGGAGGAAGCAGGCTCCCTGTTAAGCAGAGAGCCCGATGCGGGGCTCAATCCCAGGACCCTGGAATCATGACCTGAGCCAAAGGCAGAGGCTTTAACCCACTGAGCCACCCAGGTGCCCCTGCAGGAAACTTTCTGACCTAGCTTTGGAAGTCATGCATGCCACTCACTGCATTCTACTGGTTCCAACCCAGTCACTAAGGTTGACCCAGACTTAAGTGGAGGGGACAAAGACCCTACTGTTCAGTGGGAGAGTGGTCAAAGGATGAACACACAGGCTTTAAAACCACCACAGCGACTCAGATGATAAGTGGAAAAGCTAGAATCTGAGCCTCCAAGCGGGGTCTGCAGGCTGAACCAGCACACATGTCTACTTTCAACATTTAGGTGTGTTTTCTGGGAGTCTCACTGCTGGTCAGACAGACATGCCTCATGGGTCCCTGAGACTTCTTCTCCAGCTCCAGGCCAGCCTTTCCTGGCCTCTATGTTGTCCTGTCCCTTCTCTAGGCCTCAGAGTGCTGCTCTCCCTCGGGCCTGTCTTCCTTCTGCTACAGTCTTAGTGGCCAGCAGAGCAGTGGCTGGAGCACTGGCATTCCCTGCTCTCTGTCACCTTGAGTGTGTCATTTCTCCTCTGAAAGTCTCTGTTCTTCATCCGCCAGCTTCGTGGGAAGGTATTCATCCAATCAAGGATCTACTGAGCACCTGCTTTTTTGCTAGGCATTCTTCTAGGCTCTGAGTAGGAGAGAGAGAGACATTAAGCAAATAAGCACGAAAAAATATATGTATAATGCCATATACATATGATATGTCAGATAGTGATCAAGGCTAGAGAAAAAAATAAGGCAGAGTAAGGAGGACTAGGCATTTCAGGGAGGGGTATCGCTACTTTACAAAGGATGGTGAGGGAGGACTTTATAAAAGAAAGTGATGTTTGAGCACAGGTCTGAGACAATGAGCCACACAGCTCTCTGGAGGGAAAAGTGTTCCAGCCAGAGGGAACAGCAAGGTCAGGACAGTGGGTCTGGAGCTGAGGGAGCCAGAGGAGTGGTAAGAGGTAGGCCAGAGAGGGAGCAGAGCCAAAGGACTTAGGACCATGTCCAATTTGGACTTTTACCCCTAAGTGAAATGAGACCATGGAAGAGTGTTTGGCAAAGGAGCAGCCCCCTCTGATTTCCGTTTTTGACATCCTGAAACTGACCTTGAAGAAAGAGGAGGCTGTAAGCAAGAACCAGAGGGCCATTTCTAGGAGTTAAGGGCAACTCTAGAGCAACTCCCCAGCAAAAGGCCAGCAAGGAAACAGGGGCCTTTTCCCACAGCTACAAGAAACTGCAGGCTGCTACTGACCTTACATTACAATTGTAGTGAGCTTACAGGTTCTTTTTTTTTTTTTCCCCTAAAGATTTTATTTATTTTTTTGACACACAGAAATCACAAGTAGGCAGAGATGCAGGCAAGGGGTGGGGGGAAGCAGGCTCCCTGCTGAGCAGAGAACCCATGTGGGGCTCAATCCCAGGACCCTGGGATCATGACCTGAGGCTTTAACCTACTGAGTCACCTGGGTGCCCCACAAGCAGATTCTTCTGCAGAGCCTCCAGACAAGAGCCCATCTGGCTGATACATTGTGAGGCCCCAAGGAAAAAACTCTGTCGAAACTGCTAAGATTTCTCACCTACATGACTGTCCACTAATACACGGATGTTGTCAAGCCTCTTACTTTGTTATGCAACAACAGAAAACTAATGCACGTGTTATGTTAATCCTCACAGCCATCCCAAATAGAGGGTCTCCCCAACGAACAGATGACAGAACACATCAGTGAGGTGAAGGGCTTTCCTCTAGGCCACACAGAAGGGGAGTGTCACAGCTGGGATTGAAACTCTGGGATCTTGCCATCTCCCCAGGCTGCTTTGTAAAGAGTGTGTGAGAGCAGCTGGCAGAGGTTAGACATCTGAGGGTTGGCTGGATGGGGACCTCAGGCCCTAGGTTAGAGAATGGAGTTTGGATTTCTGACTGTGATTGTGTTCATCCTGGGGGCTTTGAGTGTCTGAAACCATGTGTGTGTGTGTGTGTGTGTGTGTGTGTGTGAAGATTGTGGGTCCTGGAGGCAGATATGTGGGTGTGTCTGTGTGGGCATGTGATCCTGGCAGAGTGTGTCTCATTGTGTGTGCGTCTGAGGGAAGGGATCTGCCACTGGGAATGACCGAGGCTGTATGTCTGTGTCTGGGTGTGAGCACATGTGCCCACTGAAGTGTGTTTGAGTGACTCTCTCGGTCTGAAGGTCACCGTGTAGGAGTTGGCCAGTGTTTGCTAGCATTTGTGTGTATGAGTGAATCAGTGCTCAGGGAGTCCATGTCAGGGGCACTGAGTGTCTCTGTGTGCAGATCTCAGAGTGCATCATCGGAGTGTGTGAGTGTGTCTCTGTGTGAATTTTAGGATGTCTGTGAGTGGTGTGGGTGCTTGAGTGTGTGCGTGCCTGTCTGAACTCTGTGGGTTTGTGTGGGATCTGAAGGTCTCCCTGTATGGCAGGGAGAGGCGCAGCGTGTGTGTGGGGGGGTCCTTGGTTTTCACTCTGAGTGCCTCTGCAGGTCTCCTTGAGAGTCAGAGTGAGTGTGTGGGTGTATCTACCTCTGTGGATCTTGTGTGAGAATCTGAGGGTGTCCACAGGTGTAGGTACCTGTGTGGGTCTCTGGAGACTGTCAGGGGACAGATTCAGCAAGTGTCTCTATGAGTGAGTGACTTTGTGGGTGCATCTCTCTGGGTGTTGTGAGTCTGAGGGTGTCTCGCAGAGAGAATGCACTCGTGTGGGAGCCTGTTTGAGCTGCCCTGAGGGTTCACGTGGAATCTGAGGGTCTCTGTGTGGGAGGCTGAGTGCCGCGCGCCGATCGCTCTGAGGGTGTCCGTTCTGAGCCTGTCTGCGTCCCCCGGTGAGGCCTGTCTCGGTCGGTGCCTGGACGCCTGCATCCGGGGCGAGTCTGAGGGCTGAGTGTGGGGTCGGGACAGAGCTGGGAGCACCGCCCCGGGACCAGGGCGCAACCCGCTCCGCCCGCTCCTCCCATGGGGCGCGCACACCTGCCCGGCTAGGGGCCGTGAGGAGGGGCCCCGCCGGCGCCCTCCCAGCTCCCACGCCCCCGCGCGCGGCGCCCCCTCCCCCGGGCGGCGCCGATTGGCTGCGGCTGCGGCTCCGAGCCCGCCCCGCGCGGCCGGCTGGGGGCGCCGCGGGCCAGAGCGCTGCGCCGCCACCTCCGCCGCCGCCGCCGCCGCCGCCACCACCACCACCACCACCGCCGCCGCCACCACCGTCGCCGCCGCCGCCGCCGCCGGGAGCACAGCGCGCTTCGGGCTCCGCGCGCCGCCCGCTCCCGGCCCGCCCGCAGCCCGCCGGCCCCGCCGCGCCCGCCAGCCCCGCCGCGGAGCCCCGGCCTAGCCCCGGGCAGCCGCCACCACGCCGCGCGCCGTACTCCGCGTCAAGAATGGGGCGGCCAAGCTGCCCAAGCCGCCCGCCGCCGCGGCTGCCGCCGGCGCGGCCGAGGCGCCCGGCGCCGGCGCGGGCATGGAGCGCTCGCAGAGCCGCCTCAGCCTGTCCGCCTCCTTCGAGGCGCTCGCCATCTACTTCCCGTGCATGAACTCCTTCGACGACGAGGACGCGGGTAAGCGCGCGGCCCGCCCCCATCCCCGGTTGGGGTGTGTGTGTGTGTGCTGGGGGGTGGCCCGGGGAGCCAGGGCCGGAGGCCCCCTGCTCGACCCGGTGCGCCCTGAGAGGGGCCCGCTCTCTCCTCCCTACCCACAGCCCTGCTCAGGATACGCCCCCACCCACGGGGCCCCAAGGTCTGCCTTCCAGCCTCCAGCCGCCCCCAGGGACCCCTAGGCCCTCTGCATTCGTCCCCTTCCCGCAGGTGGGCCCCTTAGGGTCGTCTGGACCAGCTCTGTTTACTCATCTGAGCCTGCTGGATGCCCCCTGTCTTGCTCCTGGATCCGACCTGCCACCCTCCCTGAGATTCCCTCCTGTCGCGCCCACACCTCGAGCCCCGGGGCTTTGGCTGCCTCACCCCTGGGGCTCCGACGCGCACCCCGCCGCTGGAGGTGGCGCGCAGACCTTACCTTTCCATCTTTGCCTTGCCTGCGTCCAGAGGCTCCCCCAAGACCCCCCGCCCTGCGCCCAAGGCCTTAAGCGTCCTCATTTGGCTTTCTTCCCTTCCCCCGGAGGCTGGGGATCCAGACTCCTGGTTCCTATCAGACTGGGGCGGACCGCGGAGAGACTAGCTGGGTGCGGCCTTTCCTCCCATCTGGTCCCAGAGGGAGGCGTAGGGCGGCGCCAACTCCTCACCTGCGCACCGCCCGGAATGTGCCTGGACCTTGGGTGCTCTTGTCGCTGGAGTAGCCCTTCTCGGTGGGCTGAACCCGGCCACCATCTAGCGGCCCAAACCTCGCGCTCCCGGGCCTGCGCGCAGCCTCAGCCAGAGCCCGAGGGGCGGGGTAATGTAGGGAAACCTGCTCTTTGGGGCCGTGGAACCAGGCAGATAGAACCTGAGGGCTCCAGGTAGATTTCTGTGTTGAGGAAGCCAATCCACCAACAGGTGGGGTAGCTAGAGGGTTTGGGTGAGAGTTCCCCAAGGAGTGGCACATTGGGAGTCAGAACCACGTTCCAGTCTTGCTTCTCTGCTTATTAGCTGTGACCTTGGGCAAGTCATGGTCCCCGTAGCCTCAAATCCTCATCTGTAAAATGGGATAACAGCGCCTAAGACACATGATGCAGTTAGAAGTGTTTTCTGAAAATCTGAGGTAACAGAAGCTGAACATCTGAGAGTATTTGAGTTCAGTGAGAGGACAAAACGGAGAGGGGTGTTTGTGGTAGGGAGGAGCAAAATGGCTTCACAGACACTTTTGAGAACCTGATGAAAATATAGACTATCTCTTCCAAACATACACATATGAACCATCCTCAAAATTTTGTCTGCAGTTTTAGGGAATTTATGGGTCCTGCTTAAGACTCTCTGCCTGCAGGGACCCTTGTCTGGTCTCCCAAGTTATCTGGTGAGACATGGGATGGAGTGGTGGCTAATGGGTGCCCACCTCTTCCTGCTGGAGCAGGATGCAGGCAGGTGGGCTGAAGATTCTCCAGAAGACTTTGTCGGCCAAGTGAAAGAATGAGGGGTACGTGAGGCAGACTCCCGACAGACCTAGAGTTGGGGTTGGGTTAAAGATGGTTATTGCAAAGCCATTTTACAGAATCACCCTTTTGTGGAAAAAGTAAGTGATTAGGCTCAGAGCACTGATGAGCTTGATGTAGCTGGGGGAGGTCATTATTCTGGACAGGGCAAAATGAGAGGAAGTGCGGATGCTGGCTAACACAGGCCTACACTGGAGGAAATCAGGTTAGCATGAGGGCTGGGAGAGGGACCCCCACCAGCACAGGTGAGCTGACTCTTCCACCTTTTGCCTAATGGTCAGAGACTGAAGTTCAACAGGCCACTTGGGTCTCAGGCCGCTGGTGGGGCAGGAGCATGGGTTTGTAGGAGCAGGGACCGTTAGATCTTTTTTCTCCTAAGTCATGCTCCGTGTCCTGGATCAGGTTATCATTGCTGGTTGCAGGCAATGAAGTCAGAATAGTGAACTTCATGAGTAGTAGAGATTTTTTTTTTTTAAAGACCCACCTGATGTTTTTTCCAACAAGTTTCTTCAAATTCTTGTTTTGCACTTGAAAGAGACCTAGACATCATCCTGTCCAACCCCCTTTTGCCCTCAGATGAATATGTGCGTGTGTGTGTGTGTGTGTGTGTGTGTAACCCAAGGTCACCCAATGAAGTAGGCACAAAGCTGAGACTAAAATCAGGTTTCTAGTTCTCTTTCCAGTAAACTACTAACCTTCTGTCTGAAAGAGGATTTTTTCTAAAGCCAAATCTCACTGCGTGGAAAATGGTTCCCAGGTGAGGGGCCCCAGGGAACGGCCGACAGCCAAGAGTTTGGGGTGGGCATCTTGTGCTCATTGTCTGCCCATCTTAAGGGATGCTTTGAATTTGGGAGGGGGAGGGAGATAGTCAAGTTTCATTTCCAGGAGACTAATGAAGTGTTTGGGAAAAATCGGAAGTAAGAAACGTTGTCTTGGTGCTTAATTTCTCTTGTTCTTCTCAAAGTCATTAATTTTCTCCTAAAAAAAGCCTTTTGGATTTATTCTTTTAGAACAGTCCCGTGCTGAACTAATTTCTAAAAGCAGTTTGAATAATCTGTCACATACTGGACAGAGACTGCTTCGGTAGGAGGGCTACTAGACCTGGCTTCGCTCCACCTTCCTCTTCCTTGATCCCTCCCCTGGCCCATTAATGCCAGGCTGTCTGATGGCTCAGAGGTGTGTCCCTGATGGCTTCTGGCTCATCTAGGTGCCTCTTCTTTGAGGCTGCTTCCAAATCCTGTGGACTGCGTCTTGTCCATCACCCAGGTTGAGCCAGAGCCATCTGAGGGCTTTACCTGCCCCTTCAGCTGGTTTCCTGAGAAACTGTGAGAAGCCTATCTCATTAGTCTTAACTGGGCCAGAGTACTTTCCTATATTGGGCTTGGGAGCCTTGGACGTTTTGTGGGCATAGGAAGCAGCTCTTTCCTCCCCCACCTGCCTCCCCTGAGGCTCAGGATGCTGGTCACTGTAGGCTCCTAGAATTCCTCCCAAGGAGCATCTTCCCTCTCTTTGTACTCTGAACTCATTTCTTATGCTGCCTTTGTCCCTTTTCCAAAGATGCTGGGGACTTTAGAGAGACATGACCTGGGGGCATAATTGGGTAGGTGTCATCATTGCTCAGCCTTGTTGGCACTGGCTTTGTAACTGGGGAGTTAGATACATGACCTCAGCTTTTTCATCTGGATGAGGAAGAAAATAATAGCGTGGACCACATAGGATGACCTGCATAGGGTGAACATTTTTAAAATGATTACTTTTCGAAAGGCATCCTCCTAGGTATTTTAAAGATATTAATTCTTTCCTCATAGCAACCCTATAAAATTAACATTTAACAACCCCATTTTCAGATAAGAAAACTGAGGCACAGAGAATATTCATTCAAGGTCACTCAGCCAGAAGTGAGGGAGTTAGGATTTGATCTTGAGGTATCTGACTGAAACATCCATGCTTTTGATTATTATATTGTTTGTGGTCTGCAAAGGGCTTAGTACAGTATCTGGCACGAGGTGGGCTCTCAGTAACAGTTAGCTATCATGTAATTATCAAATAAGACTTGTTTTTGAGCATGACTGTAAAAAAGAATCTGTGGGATTCTCAAAATGTTAGCTTTTATAATTTTTAGAAGCTAATTTTGTTGCATTGTTGTAGCTGTTAAGGCAGCGTTGGATGCGCTTTTTTTGGCAGGGGTTTAAAGATGGGGATTTGGGGGGCTTGCATGTGGAACAAGAGGGTGGGGAGCAGTCCAACTCCCTGTTTCCCTGTTCTTCCTGAACAGTTAATTTTCATCACATCTGTAGTCCTACCCCTGCTGTGGTGCACTGGGGCATGGCTGGGGAGCAAGGGTGTCTCCACTTTCCAACAAATGCCAAAGGGAGTTGTTAATATCAGTGTCTGGAATTGATGATGGTGTCCCCAAGTCTGACCAAGTGGTTTCAGCATCCAATTCTCCCTGGTCTGGGAGAAGGGCGGAGAAGCTGGAGCAGCCAGCTCTGATTTGCCCATAGGATGCTTCGATCCAGCACAGGAGGAAGTTGCCATGGCAACACCGGGCCGGCTACCGGTCCCTCTCTTAGCAGTTAGGGCCACATCTCTGGGCTGCAGAGCCCTTCACTGCACCGCCCTCTTCCGCTCAGGCCAGATCTGGTGGCTGGGGTGGTATGGTAGATGGATCCCACAGACTGGTACCAAAGCCCACTCCCTCTGTTTTTGGACAGAGGGAAATGGAGGGGGTTGTCTGAGTTTCTTCTCCTGGATTGTGGGGTGGAGATGCCTGTATCTTGCCAGACAGATCCCAGGAGAGGGAATTAGAGCTCTAATTCTTGCCCACACCGAGGCACCTGGAACGATAGCACTGGTCGCCCCCCCCCCCCCCATTTACTCCATTTGGCAGAGTTTTCTTTCCCAGACCAAGTGCTAATTTTTGTCCTTGAAATTTGACCTGATCTTTTTCTGAGAAAAAAGAATGTCATGCTGTTCCACCCCTTTAGTGCTAAGAGGGTGGATGAGAAGGGAGTACTTCGGCCTCAGAGGGGGTTAGGGCTGAGTGGATAAGGGGGGATGGTGAGGGAGAGGCCTTAAAGCATCCTTTGGGATCAGGTGCACTTCAGGTGTGAGCCTGAGGTTTTGAAGCCTCCATTCCCACCCTTTTTTCTAGGGCACACCACTTCCTGTCCCCCCCAGCCCCTCCCGCTCCCTCCCCCAGTTTACCACCAAGTGCTGTCATCTTCTTTGGTTTTGGGAGTTGGGCAGAACTCTCTTAAATTTGGGTAACTGAGGCATGGTAAAGAATTGACCCAATGTTCCCCTGGTTCATGTCATGGGGTGGGATGAGAGTATGAACCCAAACCACTTGATCTGAATCAAATTATCCTGAAAGAAGCATCTCGGAAAAATCGGGTGCATGGGGATTCAGCCCTTCCCCCACTCCCAGCGCGCTGCCCTGCAGATCTGCCTGGATGCCGTTCGCACTCTTTCCTTAAATCCCTCTCCGTCCGCCCCCCCACCTTCCCTGTCCCCAGGCAGCCAGACTCCTGGCTCCGGCTTCCTGGAGTTTGCAGAGGCAGGAAGGCCTGTCTGGTTCCGTTGGGTGGGAAGCGGGAAGGAGGGCTCCTCGCGCCGCGGGCTGCTCCCTGGGAGGGTGGTGCTCTGGCTCGCTCCCCACCCGCCTGGGCCCGAGGTGTAGCCGGTTCTGCCGGCAGGCTGAGTGAGGGTGGGGCGGAGGTGTGGAGGAGAGCCGAGTGGGAGCGCCTCGGAGTCAGCTGACCTGCTCTCCAGGCTCTGAGCCTTTTACTTTGCCTCCTCAAACGACTTTTCATTACGACCTTAACAACCATCGTTTCAGCATTTCTTTTAAGAATTGTTGGAAAAGTGCCAGGTGTGGAGAATGTGTTCGCAGGGGTACACACGCGTCCTGCACTGTAATCTGCGCCCCCCCCCCGCCCCCTCCAGGGCTACTCACAATCCCACAGTATTACTCTCAGAGCTCCAGGTCCCCTAGCTCCAGTCACCTGGAGGAACCACACTGCAAACTCCTCTCTCCCCCACCAGTTTACTCCATGGGGCTGGCACTGGACTCCACTGTGGCTCTGGGGCCTTAGACAGGTCCTTTAGCCTTCCCTGGCCTCAGTTTCCTCTTCGAGAAAAAAGGGTTACTTATCCTTGTCTGAGCATTTCTCAGGATGGTAAAAATAAAATGACTGAAAGTGTTGCTTGGCTATGCTCTATGCATTCCATGATCTTACCGAATCCTATAGCAACCAGAAGGGATTGCTACTGTTGCAGGTGTACCCATTTTGCTGACAAGGGAAAGCCAGGCAGTTGGAGTCATTTAGTGACTCGCTTGGGTGGCACAGTGGTGATTCAGCCTGAGGTGTGTTTGACTCCAGAGGCCACTCTGCCTCTTGGCATGAACCCAGAGTCCAGGTGGGAGAGGGTTGTGCACGCCCTGGGGGCTGTGCTTGTGCTGGCAAGTAACAGCAAGTGACAGAGGCTGGGGTGTGTGGGGTCCTGTTCAGATTCACATGTGCCCCTCCAGGGTCCACCGTCCTGCTACAGTCCACCCCAGTCCGCTGATCGCCTTTCTGGGCTTCTTTTCCTGGGTGATCCCCATCACTGGGCTGCCTGGCCTCCTTGAAGAATCCAGTTGTCTGCCGTGGCCCTAGGGGCCGAGCCATCACCTGCCTCTCCAGACCGATGTAGGCCAGTGCTGGATTATATTTAACGCTGTGCTATTTCCACTTGACAGCTCCAGAGCGTCATCCCCCCTCCCATTTTCTCCTTCCTCCCTCCTCCCTTTCTGATTCACTCGGAAACTGACGTGGCTGATGTCAGCGCCTTATTCTTAGCCCCCGTAATTGTAACTGCATTTAGCAGTGCGCACTTCATTAACGGTTTCTGCGATGGGGGAGTGAGATGACTGCGTGCCTGGGCAGGGACACGGGTTGGGGGGGGTGAGGAGGGGGCAGCTGTGCCAGGGACCCTGGCCAGCTGCCTCTTCTGGCCGGACCTACTGGGTGGGTTCCAGGCCTCACTTCTCAAGACTGGAAGTCTTCAAAGGACCCTTGGAGAGCATCAGGTCCATTCCCCTCATTAGGCAAGGAGGGAAACTGAGGCTCAGAGAGGCAGAGTGGTTTGCCAAGGTCATGTGTTAAGGATCCAGGGCTCTGGCCTCTGAGTCCAGGCTTTCTTCCTTAGTATCTACTTATTAACCAATATTTAATTGGCTGCTCAGTGCCTAACAGTATTCTAGGTGCTGAGGATGTATTGGGGAACAAGGCAAACATGGTCTCTGTGCTCATGGAGTTATGTTCTGTGATGGGGGAAGCAGACAATAAACAGGGAAGCAATTAAAAAATAAGTAATTTCAGGTCGTGTTAAGTGAAATAAAAATAAAACTGTTGGGTTAGCGGATAACAGTAGGTGAGGAAGGCAGGGGAGGCTCACTGAGGAGGTTACATTTGAGTTGAGGCCTAAATAACAGAGAGCCAGCCAGCAGTGGGACTATGAGGGGGAGGGTGATCCAGGCAGTAGCAACGCTGGTGCAAAGACCCTGAGGTCAGTGTGAGTTTGGGTGTTTATGGAACAGAAAGCAGACCAGTGTGGTTAGAGAGAATGGGTGAGGGGAGACAAGGTCAGAGACATAAGCTGGGAGCAGATCATTCAACCTTGCAGCCAATCAGGAGTATCAGGTGGGGAAACCACGGTCCAAACTGGGAAGAGAAAAGGCCCCCTAGCTGTGTAAAGTCAGAAAGAGGCCGAGAACTCATGCCTCCTGAACCCCTGTCCTTTTTTGTTCCTTGGACATAGGTGGCTGCGCCTTTAAATACATCATTTGGCTTCTTTTCACCCTGTAGTCTGGGCAGGGCTCTTTCTGCCCTGCTCCCCACCCTGCCCACCTCCCCTCCTTGACTCTCACCTGACCCAGCTTTATAGCTCTCTAAGCTGATGTAGCTGTGAGAGACCTCAGGGAGCTTCTCTTATAGGATGGAAAGAACATGACTACATGGCTTTGAAATCTGACAGACCTGAATTCGCATCCTGCTTCTGCCACTTCTAAGTTGTGTGACTCTGGGCAAGTGGCTTCCACTCTCTGGGGCTCAACTTCCTCATCTCTAAAACGGGGGAGGCATTCTTCAAAGGGTTATTGTGCGGGATACGTGATGTGATGCGATGCACAGAACTCACCTAGTCCAGAACAGGGCGTGCGGAATGGAGGTTTCCTTGGTTACAGGGATGAATAAGATTGTGTGTTCCATGCTGAGCACATAGTAGATGCTCAGTTAGGGGGAACTGCTGCTGTTGTGGTTGTTCCTGTCAGTTTCAGTGGGTCAGAATAACCTAAGGGACTAGTGAAAAACACTGATTGCTGGTGTCACCCCAGCATGTTTCATTCAATTTGGAGTAGAAGAAGAGCATCTTATTTATTTTTTTTTTAAGATTTTATTTATTTATTTGACAGACAGAAATCACAAGTAGGCAGAGAGGCAGATAGAGAGAGGGGGAAGCAGGCTCCCTACTGAGCAGAAAGCCCGATGCGGGCCTTGATCCCAGGACCCTGAGATCATGACCTGAGCCGAAGGCAGAGGCTTTAAACCACTGAGCCACCCAGGCACCCAAGAGCATCTTATTTTTAAGAAAGTCCCAGGTGTTGCTGTTACCAATGCTGCCAGTCCAGCGACCCTACCTTGAGAACTGCTGGGTTAGGGAAGAAAGATGGAGAGAAATGAAGGGTTCTTCTCCACTTAGGATGTCTCCTGCCTACCTGTGTCTTAGATTTGGGGACACTGGGTACCAAATTCAAGAGCTAGGAATAGTCTCCAGGTGTTCCTATCACCAGCACATGGTTCTAGATTAAATGAGCCTCCGATGCTGCCCTGCTTTGTGCCGGGTTTAATACATGGGACCCCATAAATCCTTTTGGAAGTCATCTAGATAAATGATAAATGAGTCGACATGAATAACACATCAGGCCTTAATATCCTTTTATGGAATATCAGGCTCAGACAGTTCGGGGATTCTGAGGAGTTCATGTCTAGCATCTGTACCAGAGGGAACAGGACACAGTCCCTTTCCTGAATTGGAGAAAGGCAGGGCTATGTCTTAAAACCAGGAGGTTCATTTGAGGACAAGGCTCCGCTGGGACGAAGTAAATCAAAGGAATCATGGATGTAAAGGGGCAAAATGCTGGGAAATGCTACCAAGGGAATTTACTGAGTCATTTAATTTAGATGTTTCTAAGAAAAGGGTCGCTGGTAATTTTCGAGGGAAGGTTTGAGATTTAGCTCAGGTTGGAGGCAGTAGGGGACAAACCTTATGATGTGATAAGATTCCCACCCAGGCCTATGAAAGTCTGAGTCTGAAGACAAAGGCATTTACAGATAGTTTCCAGGCGGGACTTGTCTTAAACTGATAGGAAACACTCCAAGAGAAGTGGCTCAGGGTCATAAAAGAACACAGGCTTTGGGTTTGAGTCTCTGCCGTGTACTGGCTGAAGCTCTTTTTTGTTGTTGTTGGTTTTTTTTTTTAAGATTTTATTTATTTATATTTGACAGAGAGAGCATGAGTTGGGTGTGAGGTTTGGGGAGAGGGAGAAGCAAGCTCCCCGGCTGAGCAAGGAGCCCACCCTAGAGCTATTCTCCAGGACCCTGAGATCATGACCTGAGCTGAAGGCAGAGCCACTTCAGCACCCCACCCCCAAGATGAGTCTCTTAACTGTGATATGTAACTGTTCTGCTCAGCCTCATTCTTTGCAAAATAGAGTGAATAACTTTCACCTTGTGAGCATTAGAGATAATGTGTGTACTGCTCATAGGGCATCCGGGAAATGGAAACTTCTGCCTTTCCTGCTAGGGTTGACTGCCCAGGTGCAGGACTGGCGGGATGGTGGGCGCGCACATCTGGGGTTGGGCCTTGTGGCTCTGGTCTGGATACTGGTGTTCCCTGTGAGCTGAGGGGAGCCCCAGAGGCTGCGTGAGGAGTCAGAAGGGGTCTCTGTTCGGCTGTTGAATCTCAGTGTCTTCCCTGGCCATGTCCCTTTGTCTTTTGGGCCTCAGAATTCCCACCTGCAGAACGAGAGTGGTCTAGTGGGCTTGTTTATTACGTACAACCAGAGTCTCCCAGAAAGCAGGACACTTGCTTAGTACCCTCCCCCCCCGCACCATGTCCTCCTTTGGATGTCTCCCGAACTCAGCTACAGCCCCTCTGTGGTCATTTTTATCCCCAGAGCATTCCCTCCTGCTGCAGTTTCTCTCTGGCTGGCCCTTGGCTGATCGGTCATGGAGTACTTTTTGAAAAGATTAAGTGCTGTTTGCAGTAGGTCATAAATGCAGATGGTATAGCATTTACAAGTCATGAAAAGTATCTAGTGAAAAGAGTCCTGGGCACCTCCGTCCTCTGACTCTCTCAGGACAAACACAGTTTCCAGCTCTTTCTGCTGTTACTGATATGTTACAGTAAGCAGGCCAGGCAGCACCAGTGGACACCCAAAGGGGAGCATCAGCCTCCTCCCACCTCAGCCACCCAGGCCCACCCTCAACACCGTCGTGGTCTTGTAGGCTGCCAGCTTTTTCTTTATTTTCCAGATACCACATTCTAACTAGACACTTATGGCGGTGTTTAGCTCTGTGCCAGGCACTGTGAAGGTATGAGAGTGGTCAGATTAGACTGGGCAGTGTAGCTTGGTAATGGTTATGATACAGACTCTGCAGCCTCATGGCCTGGGTTTGAAAACTGGCTTTGCTGCCTGTTGGCTGTGTGTCCTTGAGGAAGTTAGTTAGCTTTGCTGAACCTCAGTTTCCAGGACTATAAAATGGGTTAATAAAAACCCCTCCCTGCTCTGAAGCTATCATGAGGATTAAATGAGTAAATATTTGTAAAATGCTTCATAGGGAGCCCACACACAGTAAAAGTCTGTCAAGAGTATCCGCTGTTACTGTCTTAGAGCCTCCCAGCTGGAGTCCCTCTGAAGTCATCTGCTCATCTTCATGCGAGGCCCAGAGGGGTATTGCATGGTTTACCCAAAGGCTCACAGCAGGTCTGTGGCAAAGCCAGGAATAGAACTGATGGTTCTGTATTTCCCAGCCAGGGCCATTTCCTCTCCTATGAGGTACCCCAAGTGACTACCTTGGACCCTATTTCCACCTGAAGCTTTAAGTCCTCACCCTCCATCTCCAGCACTTGGTGTCCCTGGGAAATCCTGCCTGGAGTCACCTGGGGAGTGGGTGGGAGAATGTGTCCTAATGGGGGCCTGTAATGGAAATTAATTAGTTCCTTGGCAAATGTCTCAAGAAACATCTTTTCATCTGCCCAGGCCCAACACCAAGCCTGGACCAGGTGCCTCTGGGGCCGCCCAGGCCCAGGCCAGCCTGTCCCCAAGCCATCTGGTCCCAGGAATCTGGCACTTTTGCCCATCCTCTGTTGGGTGTGCTGAGTTCTGGGAGAGGGACCCCCCACACTGGGAAGCCTGGCCCTGTTGGGAATCAGGTGGGTGCCGCTGGCTTGGGAGGAATGAACACGAGGCGTACGCTCAGGCTCCTCCCAGGAGTCTTCAAGGGGAAAAGAATACAGGACAGGGGAGAGCTCTTCCCTCTTGTCACTGAGACAGGGCTCTTGTGCAGGTGAGGGGCTGTGCGGTGCTCTCGGGAGGCCTGTGAGAAGGATGCATGAGAGCAGCAAAAGGAGCAGTTAAAGCTGGGTCCTCAGCTGCAGCCTGATTTGGGGGAAGTTCTTGGGAGCAGGTGGCATTGCAGAGTTGACTGGCCGCCTGTATTCCCATATCAGTCATTGGCTGTGGGCAGTCCTGAAGGTCAGGACATAACTTTTTGGGAAAGTCGCTCCCATCTAATAGCAGTTCACAGAAGGGGCAGCTAGGAGCCAGGACCTGCAGCTAATCACAGCAGCCATGGGTTGGGTGTCCTGCTTGGTGAAGGGGATCTGGCTGGCCTGGGGACTTCTAGCTGAGCAGTATCCACCCCTAATTCAGGTCACCCTCCCCACAGTCCCACAAGGTGTGTGTGATCACTACAGTAGATGGGCTGGAACAATCAAGTACCTTGACTTGGCCATGGTCATACAGCTAGTGAAGGCTAGCGCAGCGCTTCACATCCTGGTCTGTCTCCCAACACTTATGGTCTTCTCCAACACTCTGTACTGCATTTCTTTCTTTTTTTTTTTTTTTTTGTGAATGTGTTTGTATAAGCTTCTTAATGGGTTTCTGAGTATGTCTTTGAAGGGTGTCTTTCTTGATACTCAAACCTTTCAGGTTTGACAGAACATTTTTGCATGTTTGATCTCACTTGATCCTCATGGAAAATTGGCCCTGTTTCCAGAGAGGTGGGCTAGGGTCCTCACAGCCTGCCTGAAGGGAAAGTTAAGGGGTAGCTGATTTGTCATGGAAGGAGCCCTGGCTTTGTCATAAGAAGGCCTGGATTTGAGACCCCATATCTGCCAGGTTGCCAGTTGAGTGACCCTGGGCAAGTCATTCTCCTCTTTGAACCTTGCTTTCCTCTTTGGACGAGCAAGTCCATGGCTGTAAGCCACAGGGATCCCTGCAGGTGTTCTAATAATACTGCAAGGACTTGGCAAGGCTTTGACTGGTGTGGGTGTGGGGAGTTCAAGACTAGGGCTGACTTCTGCCATGTCTGTACAGGAAACAGTCTCAAATTAGGGCCTGTTGTCAGATGGGCACAGTGACATTTACCCTGCTGTCCAGGTTTGGGTTTCCCCAGAAGCAGGTCCTGAAACAAGGCTTTGAGTACAAGTATTAGGATGGGCCACATGAAATTGCTATTTTTAGGGGTTAAAACAGTTGTACATTGTTTGTGTGGTTCATGGAGGTGATGGATGAAACTACAGGAGAGGCATTAGAGAAAGTGAGTCTGGGAATGGTGTGAGGAAGCAGTGTGTTATTTGCCAAGTTGCCCCTAACTGAGGGCAAGTTGAGTTGAGACTTGCTGGGGCCTTCTAGGCCAGACAGTGGATATTTTAGTCTTTGTGGACCATAAGGTGTCTCTTACCACTGCTCACACAGTTGGAGCTTGAAAGCAGCCCCAGAGAATATGTAAATGGATGGGTGAGGCTGTGTTCTAATAAAACTTTATTTACAACAATAAGCAGTGAGTTAATTTAACTTGTGGGTGTTAGTGTGCAGAACCCTGGAATCCAACATGAGCCTCGGTTATCCCATCTAGGGGTGAGGGAGCTGGGGTATTTACACCAATTCCTGTCAGTCATGGCTTGGGGGCCATGGCAGCTGGGCTGGCCAGTTATAATAAGCTTCCAGTTATTTGCAGCTGACTACCAGGAGGGGGCCTTCAGGCCAGGGAGTATATAGTTCCTGGACCAGTGGTCGCTGACAGTAGTGAAGTAGTGAAGGTGGGGCTACGGGACAGGGGACCACCAGCATCGCTCATGCCAGCTCAGGGGCATGGCTGTGTATGAAGAGTGGACACTGGAAAGAAGGTGGCCGGATGAACACGTTTTTGGGTTGGGCCAGATTATTTCACTTCCTGTTTCCAGGCTTTCCAGCCATTTGTTCCTTTCAGGAAAAATTGGCTCCTCATTCTCAGCTGTTTTGTTTTCATTGTCTACCTCCATGCCTCTGCTTCAGATCCCTTTTCTGGGATGCCCACCCTCCCTCCCTTCCCTACAGGGCTCCAATGCCACTGCCTCCAGGAAGCACACCTGTCTTCTCTCACATGGAGTTGGTCTTGCAAAGTGCGGCTTCTCTCATACTTCCACTGCCACACCGAGAGGCCCTCCAGGGCAGGGACTGTGTGATTCCCTGTCTGCACCTCCCCCCCCCCCCATTGACCTGGGAAAGGTGGAGCTGAATCCCAAACCCTTCCCTCCCTCCTATGCTCCCTGCACTCTCCACTTTTCCCTTTTTTTCCACCAGTACTGGATGAGGGGCCAGGCCCTGTCCTAGGTGCTGAAGAGCCGGGAAATGCACCGTCTTTGCTGGTCTCATGGAGTTTAGAGTCTGGTGGGAAGAGGGCTTAGGCATTATATTACTCAAAGGAACAACTAAAATTCGATCACTACTGTGGTGAGTGCCGTACAAGACAACTGGAGAGTGCCAGGAAAGGCTGGAGCTGGGAGGACTGACCTGTCCTGGTTGGGAGGAGACGGGGGTGGGGACAGCTAAGCTGAGACCTAAGGGATGAGTAGATGAGTTCACCAGGCACAGGAGGTGGGAGTGAGATAGGATGCCATATGCTGAGAAGACAGACTTGGGAGTCAGCTGTGAGAGTGGGGGTTCAAATCCTGGATTCTCTTAATCTGTGTCTTTGTTTTCTACTTCGTGGTTTTTCTTTTCTTTTCTTTTCTTTTTTTTTTTTTTTTTTTGGTGGTGGTGGTGGTGTTTGTTTGTTTTGGGTTTTTTTGTTTGTTTGCTTGTTTTTTGTATTTTCCAAATTTTCTACAATGGATGTGTCATGGTGAAAATTGAGGGCTTCAGAGTCTGGAGACCACACTCGCACTGGTAGTTGTGTGACCTTAACCATGGGATTTAATCATGTTCTGCTTCTCCTCCTTCTGCAAAATGGGGATAATCTGGTGCTGATTAATACACGCTACTCATCACATTCTGACACTTTCTGACACATTCTGACCTCCATTAATTTATTCAAGCCTCACAACCACTCTGTGAGCTAGGTACTATCACTATGCCTGTTTTATAGCTGAGGAAACAGGATTAAGTATGTTGTCCAAGATAACCCAACTGGTAAGAATCAGAGGCAGGATTCAGACCCAGCTGTGTGACTCCGGAATCTGACCTTAACCACTTGGCTCTACCACCTACTTCACAAGGTAGGAATGAAAATTAAAGAGAGGACACCTGTCAAGCCTTTAGCATAGTGCCTGACACCCAGTTAGTGCTCTATAAGTATTGGCTCATGTTCTTACTGGGAGCTGTGCAAAGGCCCCATGGTGGGAGGGGCACATGGTGTTTTGAAAGCCCAGGGAAGGGAGCATGTAGTTGGCCAAGTATCAGGACTGGCTCATACTAGATCTTTAAGTCAAGAATCCTAGACTTGAGCTTATAGACAGTTGAGCCCCCTTTGGGTTTTTAACAGGGAAGCTACAGACTCAAAATCTATGGTTTGCAAAGATTCTCTGGCTGCAGGTGGGAAGAATGGAGCCAACAGGCCAAGGGATGGTTCCTTTTGGTTATAGCGACTCTGCTTAAATAGGTCTGACCATTTCAGCATTAAATCCACAGACTGTGGCAGTGAAGATCTTCCCGTGTCTGGGCTGGCTGCGTGGGCTAGAGCGCAAGACACAAAAAAGTCAGGAGTGTGTCACCAGCCTGGTCTGGTGATGCTGGGAGGCTGGGAAGTGCTGGGTTTGAAGGCAGGAAAAAATTACTCTCCTGGAGGTTAGGCTGGGCCAATTCCTGCCGTGTTGCATTATTAAATTTGTAATCTTCATTCTGATACTTCCCAGCCGTGAATAAGATCTAAATTTAAAATGCCGGCTTTACATTTCTAGAATGAAGTTCTTTGTCAAGAACTCTTGAAACCCATAATTTCTCTCCAGAGGTGAATGTCTATGTCTTAAAAAAAAATTAAAATTAAAACATAAAAGAATGTCACTGTTGTAGGTAGAGGTTGGACTGGAAGGGTTGTCTGAAACCCCAGCCCCGACCAGGAATTGGGAGTGGGGCCCCTTTGTCTCCAGGCCCAGAAAGGTTTCAGAGTAGGATGGGGTGTGCAGGTACCCAGGGCCACCCCAGAAACTTAAACCCCTAAATCTGGGCTTTGCCAGGGAAAAGAGGGGAGAGAAGCCTCATGTTCACCTCACCCCCAAGTAGTTAGCAAATCTGTTGATTTTTGAAAGGTTTTGGTAAAATGAGGACACGGTCCCTGAAAGAATGGAGCCACGTGAGGCTGTGGTTAAGTTTTCTGGTACCTGTGTGGTGAGTGGTAACCCTGGCTGCTGGGCGAGCTGTGGGCCTTGCTGTTACTGCCCTCACACCTGCCCGGATGGGCCCTGATCTGGGGCCTGCAGCATTATTGGGCGGCTCTCTGAGCGAGGAACCTATAGATGAAGGGGCCATGCCCACCTGGACCCCCCTCATCCTCAGGGTATGTGGGACCCTGGAATTTTGTGTCCAGATGGCCCTGAGTCATCATCTTGGGTGTGTCCAGACCCCTTCCCTGGGTCCATCCTCCCGAGGGTGGACTCTGCACGTTGCTGGTGTCCCGTTAAGTGGCTTCAAAGTAGCTGTTTGTGGAGGTGAGGACAGAACACAGATGTGCAAAGTGGGCCCCTTTAAATGAGGGGTGAGGCTGAAGGAGGGCCAGGCTGCAGCTGGGGGCCGGCTCCCTCCTCACTCCGTATTCAGCCATGGAACACTGTGGATTCTAAATTTGAACCTGGGCTGGCCTTCAAGGTCATTATGTAGGCCTATTTGTCAGAATAGAAGGATAGAGCATATTTTATTTAATAGCCTCATTTATAACTTTTAAATATTTAGAATAAGTATGAGGGCCTCCATGTACTCTTGCCCTGGGCCCCACAATAGTAGGGGCATGGGGGAGGGGTGGCGGGTGGTGGCCTTTGTGTCCTTCTCTGAACTGAGCGTGAGACCAGCCCAGGGATGACCCTTCTCATGGTCCCATTTGTAGTACACATGGCTTGCATGGGACGTTTGTGCAATTAGAGAAGAACACTTCTCACACCCAGCCTGGGTGACTGAGTAAAGAGATGGTACCTCCTATAGAGGGATGAATCAGAAAAAGACCCCCCTTCTCCAGTGCCAGCTCAGGAAGACAGGCTGTATTTCTGCCCTGGGCCCATCCTCTGTCGGGCACCTTTATACCGACAGCAGCTTGCCCAGAAGTCCGCAGGGGCCCCTGAACCTGAACCAGAGAACCAGCCGTGGGCAAGACCATAGGGAGAGTGCTGAAACTATGGGGTCCCTAGAGAATCATTCGTCATCTTACGTTTTTCATAATCATGCTCGTGATAGCAAACGTTTAATTTTGTTTCATACACGCTAGGTACTCTGAGCACTTTCCCTGGATTATCCTATGAAACATCAGTATATGAAGGGGGCAAAATTGTCCTACTCATTGTACTGATGAGGAAACTGAGGCTCAGAGAGGCTAAGCTCCTCTTTGGGCCAAGGTCATTCAGCAGGAAGGTCAAACAGGCCTGCCTGGCATGTGAATCTCTTAGCCTGACCACTGCCATGCACGGCCCTTTATCATTTTTAAAAGCATTGTTTATGCAGTCAACATATTTACTGGCCCCTGCTCCAGTGTGCTGGTTGTTTGAAGGTAAGCTGGGGGCCTCCCTCAGCCAAAGAGGAAAAATGAGCAGAACAGGTAACTGGGTGACCCCATTGAGCAGGGGGTGCTGAATGTCGCTATCAGGATATGTAGTCAAGGTGGGGCTCCCTATGGTTTCTTGATGTCTTGTGGGGGCGACGTAGGTACATCAGGAGGAGGTAGGTGATTGGGAAAGGTGCTAGTGCCCCCGCCCTACTTGGAGACTAGAACTTTCTCATCCTCTTCAGGCTTCCTGGGCCCTCTCTCAGGGGAAAGACTCACTGTCCAGCCTCCACCACCAACCTTTGGAAAGGGAGAAAAGTGAGATTGAGAGGGTGGTTTGCCGTGTCTTTGGCTGGGATGGATTTGGGACCCAGGCCTCTGAGCCCTCCTGGGCCATGGCCCAGTCCCTTCACTGGGCTCCTGCTGTGCTGGGTGTGGTAGAGTCACTCCTTATCACTTTAATTTTTTAAAACCATATTGCACTTTGACTAGTCACAAACACGTGTAGTGTTACACTAGCTGACATTTGCTAGCACAGACCATGTTCCAGATGCTGTGCTAGATTTCACACGTGTTACCTTGTACAGTCCTCAGTCCTGTCCAGTCCTGTTGCTGTACCCGAATTCCCCCAAGGTCACAACCTAGCCAACAGCAGAGCCGATTTCCTTGGGCCTAACATCTTCAGTCAGTGCCATGTGTACCCATGGTGGAGATTCTGAGAATATGCAGAGAAGCACACAAAAAGAAAATAAAAATGACTCTCATTCTGTCATCCAAAAGCAGAATGTTGAACCACTGGGGCTGTTTCTCTCCTGTGTGTGTGTGTGTGTGTGTGTGTGTGTGTGTGTGTGCTTGCGCGCGTGCTTGCAGGAATGTGTTTAAACCAAGGCAGGGTCATGCTGTGATACTATTTTGTAAACTGAAGCCAAGACTTAAAAATCACCTTAAAAGGACCTTCACAGTCTGGTCCCCCCCAGGGATGCTCTGATTTCTAGGATCAGGTCTAGAACTGTGTATGATCCATCTGTAGACCTCAGCCCAGCCGAGGCAGGCTCAGGGACAACACAAGGCCACTCACCCTGAGAGCCGTGGCTCATTTTTGTTCTTGCTTTTCGCTCTTGTTCTTGTAGAAGATAAATAAATAAATAAATCAAAAACTGACAGACTTACCCAGGATTTTATTCCATGCCCGGCCCCGCATTTAAATGCGAGAAGCAGAAGGCTTGTGAGCTATAAATAGCACAGGCCGATTCTGAACAGTGGCGGGGAGAATTTGTAGGTTCTGTTTCCTCCCAACCTGGTGACCTGGATTACTTCCTTCCTGCAGCGATGGCTCTCCTCCCTGCCTCCTGTGCCCATCCTTCATGGAGTGGCACAAGTCCCTCTTGGCAGGTGTTCAGTGAGCACCTATCCCGGGCCAGGCCCTGGGTGCTGGCCACGCGGATCCGACTGAGCCATCCGCTCCTGTCACAGCCTGGGGCGGTGGGGGGTAGACGTAGACACAGATGTTTGCAAGTGGAAACCTTGTCATTATGGAAGCCCAAAGAGGGGTCCCTAGCTCTGGGGGTGGGGAAAGGCATCCCCGTCCTGAAGGGTGGGATGCTGGGGTGAAAGAGGGCAGGAGGAGACAGGAGCCCCGGAGAGGAGGGGTCTCTGGGGCAACGGGGGTGCTGCTTGGCACCGAGCAAGGTTTTGTTATTACTCAATGATTGCATGCTTCTTGAGGGCACTTGCTAGCTTCCTTCAGTGGCTCCTGTGGCTTCTAGAATCCCGCAGTCCTGGGTAAGGAAGGTGCTTAGCGTTTCACTTGTCCAGTGAGTCCCAGCCTGCGTGGTCATGTTTTTCCACCTGACACCAGGATCCTGAGCTCCAGCCCGATTACTCAACTGTAACTTTCAGGTGGGACCCAGGAATCTGTCCCGTCGCAAGCTCCGCAGGTGATTCTTTGCATTTGCCGTACTGATCTGGTCTCCATCTTGGGAACCCACCTTGGTCCCCTGTCCAGTCTCCCTTGCTGACAGTGAGGGACAGTCCTAACTGCTCAGGGCAGTGCCTTCCATTGACAGACAGCTCGATGGCAGAAAGTCCTTCCTTTGTGCCCAGAGTCACCTTCACCATTAATCCTAATACAATAATGATGCTGAAAATCAAATTTGCACAGCTCTTTGTTGTCTACACGATTACTTATTTAATTTGAGAGGCAAAACCACATTTTAAATTCAGAGGGACCTGCATTAAAACCTTACCTCTTTTCTTGTCCGGCTCTACTGGCTGTGTCCTTAAACCAGTGAACCTCTCTGTGTCTCAGTGTCCTCATCCCTTAAGTGGACATAATCGTAGTATCAGGGGTCATGGAAGGACTGAGTAGAGGGTGATACGGGCTCGGGACAGGAGTAAGACACCAACTTCATAATCGTCATCATTATTTTTACCGCTACTATGTGAGACATTTACACTCAGCATTCAAGGTTTTTATGGAGCGCTTGATGTGTGCCCAGCACTACTGTGGGTGATGTGGTACGTCGCGAAAAAGCTCTCACTTGTTGGCAGTCAAAGTCATCAGGATTGTTAATGTCACTTGAACCTTCAGCGTTGCTGGAGCCTTCGAGCGTCTTGCAGTCATAAAGGAGCCCTTGGGGAGAAGTGTAGGGTCTGGCTGCTTCACTGGCTCTGCTGGGTTGGGTTTGCAGCCTGAGTGTGATTAGGGTCTTCACATCTGCTCTGGCAGCTGTGGGTACAGCCTCCACTCTACCCTGAGTCACCCCCTGATGCCCACAGCAGGACTTTCCTAAGTCCAGGTCTGACCGGATTGTTTGGGTCCAACGCCGTCTGCTCTCGGCCTCCTCCCCGTCCCAGGAAGGTGAGCAGGAGTTTCGGGCACTGAGTTCTCTCTTCCGGGCGAGGGTGGGGGGGCTTGTCATTCAGCCTCATCTCTCTCCAGTAGATGAAAGGCCCCATCTCCTGGTAAGGAACCCCAGACATCAGCAAGGAAATGAGAAGCCTTATAGTTAAAAGAGGGTCCCTGTAAACAGACATTCAGGGCTGTTTGCTGCTAGCGAGGTGGGTCCCAAGCCAGTGACTCACATATCTTTTATCCTGTATTAGAGGTCGATCTCAGCTTCCCTCTTATGAGCCTTTCTTTGAGCTCATTTGCTGTCTTGTACAATTTCAGCTGCCCTGTTCCTGCCTCCCCTTCCACCCACTTCATTCATCTGGCAAATCTCATTTCTAGTAGCCTCTGACTGCGGGAAAGCTCTAGGTCAGGAGTCAAGAGACTGAGTTGTAGACAAATGCTGTCTAACAGAAATTTCTGTGATAATGGGAATGTTCTGTGTCTGTACTACCCTGAATGGGTAAGCAGTAGCCCCATGTGTCTGTGTCAGCTCTTGATGTGTAGTTAGTATAACGGAGGAACCAAATGCTTCATTATTAAAAATTTTAACTGATTTAAGTGGCCACATGTAGGTAGTGGCTACTATGTTGGACAACACAGCCCCAGAACCAGCTCTGTGTGTGCTGAGCTGTGAGACCTTGAGCAAGTGTCTTGCCCTCTCTGGGATTATGGAGGGCTGCAGTTGGAGAAACCAGAAGGAGACTGTCTGGAATAGAGACTGAGGTCTGAGCCAGCTAGATCTGGGGCAGATTCCAGCTCTGTCAAAACCAGCTGTGTGGTCTTGGGCAAGTCACTTAACCTCTCAGTGCTTCAGTGTCCTCATTTGGAAAGGGTGCATAATAACAGTCATCCCACAGGGTTGAAATGAGGTTTAAATGAGATAAAACAAATCTACAGGTGACCCACTCCCAGTAGGCTCTTGACAAATAGTAGAAGTAGTTGTGGATGATCTTAGAGGAGCCCATGTTCTCCTGCCTCTTTGGACAACTTTGATAATTCTTGCTTTTGCTACAAATGTGTAAAACGTGCTTGCTTTCAGGGCCAGAGGCTTATCACCTTGAACCTCTTGAAATTATGTGTAGGTTGTATTATTGTGCACCTGTACTTTTGTTCTGGAGAAAACCAGACTTTTTTTTTTTTTTTAAATAAACAGCTTTCAGAAGATTTTCAAGGGAGTCTGAGAAGTTTAAGAACTCTGGGAGGGAAAGAAGCTGGTCCTCACGGTCTGTGTCCACCAGGGCTGGTGTGTTCAGGAAGACAGAGGATTCTGGCCCCAGACTGCCAGCCTCCTCCAAGCTGAATAAATATTGCCGAACCTCAGCTTCCCCATCTGTAAAATGGGGATAAGATAGGGCCTCTTTCATGGGAGGCTGTAGGGATTAAATAAATGAGTCCACATTCATTGTGTAGCCCACACTGGGCATGTGATCATTGTCCAGTGAATGCTGGCTGCTTCTGACATCAACCCGCACCCCTTGTTTCCATGACAGGCCCGGTGCGAGCTGTGTTGTCTGCCAAAGTCTGTCCTCCTGCCGCCTCATCTCAGACTTCACCTCGTACCACTGTCCCTTGCTCATTCCACTCCTGCTGCTCAGGCCTCCTTGTTTGTCGGATGGGCCTGACATATGTCTGCCTGCGGGTCTGTGTTCTTGGAGGGCTGTACCTCCAGGTATCCATCTGGCTCGTCCCGTTCCCTCCTTGAGGTCTTCACCTGCATATTATAATGAGGTCTTCCTGACTACCCGTCCCTCCACTCATCACCCTGTAGCACCCTCCGTATCTTCATGTATTTGGGTGGTTCAGTGTTTCCTTCTCTCTCCCAGATTGGAGCTTCAGGAGGGCTGTTTGTGTCCCTTATTTTGTTCCCTGCTCTGTCTAGCTCTAGTGAGTAGGACAGGCCCTAACACAGAGAAGGTGCTCAGAAAAATACTTAGTGAGTCCGTGAATGAACGATTGGCTCTCATTCAGTCGGAGGTAGGCTCCTGTAGGCTCCTCAAGCTCCAGAAAATGTCTCCTAATTCTTTCAATCAACATATATTCTCTGAACCCTCCTCTGTGCCAGGTTAGGTGTTTGGTTCTGGGGATAGAAAGATGAAGAACATCTCAGCTCTTGGAGAGCTCACAGATGTGGAGGTGACCACAGTGTAGTCCCCTCAGTTGTAACTATGGAATTGGGCTACGACAATTGGGGTCTGTCTTCCACCCTGTCCTGGAAGGGTCCGGCGGACCAGGGCCCCCATCTGCCTTGCTCCATGCTGTGCCCTCAGCCCTCACCAGAGGCTGGTGCACATGTATGCAGGGTGTGTCAGTGAGCACGTACAGGGTGTAGTGGGGTAGGGACTGGCAGAAGGTCTGTGGCTGCGCTAAGGAAGAACACAGCCTCCCTCACATGGGAAGAGAGGAACACTCTCCCGTCCCTTGGCAGCCCGCTTTAACTCTTACTTGGCCAGTGATGCAGCATCTTGGGAACCATGGGAGGATGGTGGCTTCCTCTCCATCAGGAGGCTGGGTGGCCCGCCGCAGCCCTTCTGTATTTCAGCTTCTGCCTGGGCCTCTGTCCTTGGAGTTAAAAATAGCTGAGGATGGGAGTGCAAGGACACGCTGTCCTTCTCTGCCATGGAGTGGGGATTCTGCTGCCGCATCTCAAAAGGGGCGGCAGGTTTGAGAAACCAGCGGCTTAAAGAATTATCCCTTCTTGCCCCCTCGAGGACAAGCATGGACTTCTCTTCCCTAATCTGGTATGACTCTAAATGAGCTATGGAATGTCACAGCTGGAGGGACTCTAGGGAGTAGGCTGACAACTGGCAGGAAGCCAGTCGCCTCCAGGCCTGGGACCTTGGCAGACATCACCAATCAATTAAAGCCCCTCTTTCTTGGGCACATGGCAGGCATCACCGATCAATCACAGCACCCTTTTCTGCCAAGTCCAGACACAGTCTAAGAATTCTTAACACCAGAGTATTTCAGGCAATAGCTATCAGAGTTGGCAAAGAAGAGAAAACCAATTTATCATTGTAATCTAGTCCAGCCCCCTCCTGGTGGGAAAACTGAAGCTCAGAGAGGGGTAGAAACATACTTGATATCACACAGAAAGTCTGTAGTAGAGCTAGCACCAGACCCCAGGAGTTCTAACTCTGCTGGGGCTTTTTTTGTTCTCTGTCCCCTATTGCATCTCCTTTTTTTTTTTTTTTTCAAATGAGAACTAAAGTGTGTCTGTCCAAAAGAAAGGCTTTTCACTGGACTGCAAACCTCAGAATTTTATGCAACGTACTATGTGTATATATGTGCTGACACGCACATTTCTAAGGAAGAGAGAATAGCTCTTGTCAGCCTCTCAAGAGGCTCCTTGCACAATCAGGAATGGTGAAGAAATCCAAGTGCTGCTGGAAGTGTGGGCCTCAGACTAGTGCAGGGACCTCACCTGGGACTTAGAGATGCAGAATGCCAGACCCCACCCAGGAGCTACTGAATCCAGTCTGCATTGTAAGCAGATCCCTTGTTTCATGTGCACATTAAAGGTTGAGAAGCTTGGGGCTGGAATTTGGAAGCTCCACCTTTGATTTGCGCAAGTGTATGGAGCGCCTGCTGAGGGCCGGCACCTTTGCAAGTCTGCAGGGAAGACACAGCCCTTGCCCTCATTTGAAGGAGTGGAAAGACGCTGAGGCTCCTTGGTCAGGATGGGGCCCAGCTGTGTTCTGTAGCTCTGCTAAGGCCAAATCAAGGGAGGTATTTGTTTAAAGTGTTGGAAGATGAAGGGTAGCACTTCACTCCAGCATGCATTAAGCAGGTGTGGGGGGACGGCATTGGCTGGAAAGCCTTAGTGGGCTCCTGGTTAGCTTCCCTCCTACAGAGCAGTGTGGAGGGGGCCTGGGTGCTAAGCATCCATGATAACTTGGATGGGCCAGGGTCTGAGGCCAGGTTTACCAGTGGCCTTTGGTGCTGAGAACAGTTCATTGAAGGTGGGTTTGCTTTGGTGAGTGCTGGGGCTGGTGGTTCCAGCTGGTTCTAACTGGTCGCACCTGATTCTAGTTCATTCTTCTGAGTCCAGTAGGCTCTGAAGCCGGCTGACCATATGTAGACTGAAGAAGGTGCCAGTGTGGAGCCAGAGGCACAAACAGAAGTCTTGCCTCGGTAGGGCTGGGAGTAAGGGATTCCTTCTCTCCCTCCCATGTGCCCACTGCATGTCTTCATCTGGGTGCCTTTGTGGGGCTGTGAGTTTACAGGTGTACTTTGAAGATGGCACACCTCGGGTCCAGAGGCCTCATTTGGCCTTCGCAGTAGCCTTCCCATGCGGGCCTCTTGCTCAGCTGGAGCCCTTTGCTGCTCCTGTTGGAGGCCTGCTCTGACCTGCAGAAGCCTTACCCACCCCCCAGCTACTGGCTTTGTGTGGAGTGTCTGTGTAGAATAGGGGATAAGAGCAGGGCCTGGGAAAGAAAATGGTTGCATATGGAAAGAAAGCTTTAACCACAGACCATGCAATTCACTATGTAATGTGGACAGCTCAGGGGTTGTTAGCACACTCACCATTGTACAGTCCCAATTGTGGGACATTTCCATCTCCCCAAAAGTAATCCCTATACCCAGTAGTATTCACTCTCCTGTCTCCCCTCACCCCTACCCCTAGAAACGACTAATCTTTCTATCTCTATGGATTTGCCTCTTCTGGACATTTCATATAAATAGTCATAGACTATATGGTGTTTGGTGGGTCATGTAGCTTCTTTGATTTTGCCTGTTTTCAAAGTTCATCTGTGTTGTAGCATTCATCAGTTCTCCATTCCTTGTTGTGGCTGAATAATAATATTCTATTAAATATATACACATACATGTGTATATATATATATATACACGTACATGTAAAATACATTTTGTTTAGTTGTTCATCAGTTGAAGAACATTTGACTTCCACTTTTTGACTATTATGAATAATGCTGCTGTGAACATTTGCACTCAACTCTTCATGTGGTTGCGTGGTTCTGTTTTGCATACTGCCCCTCTGCTAACTTGCTGTGGGATCTTAGGCAAGCCGCATTAGTTCTCAGAGCCTTGGTTCTCTGAGAGTTTCTGGGAATTGGAGACACTGGTATCCATCTCAGAATATTGTTGAAAATAGTGCCTATAATTTACTGAGTGCCTTTAACTTAGACAGTCACTGTACATATGTTCTGTCATCGAGGTCAGCCCCGCATGGGACACAAGAGGATTTATTTCACAATTAATGTGAATCTGAGCTAAAATAGGCTAACACATTGCCTTGTTATAACAAATCACTTGGTGGCTTGATGGGTTCTCTTTGCAGTGTGAGTGCAGGGGAGAGAGCTCCCCCCACTCCTCTATACCCTTAGCCTTCTCACATTATTAGGGGACATATTTCTTATCTATCCTTTTGTATATTCTTAAACATGCTTAAATATACATAGAGAAAAGCACAGCGGCTGGAAGAGCTGCCTCGCGGTTTCATCATTTCTGTTTCCCCTCTGCCATGAGATAGCATGTCCCAGATAGGGTTTGCTCCTTCCTCCTGGATTCCAGAAGAATTCATGGGATACAGCCACAGCTAACTCGTAAGGGATGTTTCATGTGAGCAAGCACTAAAATTTATTTTGTGAGCCACTAAGATCTGGGCGTCTTTTGTTACTCTAGCATAACCTAATGAGAGCTGATCAATATTACAACAATGAGAAGTGGGTTCTATTATTTCTCTTTTATTATTCAGAAAGTAGCAGAAGGGTGCTGCAAATCCTGAACTGTTATTCTGGCTTCTAAGCCTGTGCTCTTAAGAAGATGGAAGTATGTGAGCTGTGTTTGGTTAATGATGAGTGATGCAGTGTGGACAGACCACCTGGTATGTTTGTGATGTAAGAGTTGTAGTATAGGTTTGGGGCAGGTTCTGGAATTGTGAGGGTTCCCAGTGCCAGATGGGATCATAGACTCTACCTTTTTGCCCACAGCCCAGTTTCTTCCAGAGCTTGCTTGGTTTGCCCCAAGGGCTGTTGGGAATGGCTTCATGGGGAAAGGCAGCCACATGTGGGGGCTATAAATTGTCTTCCTTCCAGTGACCATCCTGATAAGTGTGGGATCCCTTTTTCCCCAAATGCATTTACTCTGCATTCAGAGTTCTTTGTCCTCAGTTGACATTTTGGTTCTGCCTCTTTGCCTTCTCCCTACACGTTTGTCAATATGGCTTTTGTTTGTAAACTCCCAGAAGGTAGCATTTGCATCTACGATAAAAATCTCACTATGATTTTATTTGCAACCAAGTATATAACTCAGTATTGAAATAATAATTCTTAAAACTGAAGCACTGCCTCTACTTCCAGTGCTGTATTAATTACTCCTCTGTTCCCCAGTACCATGTGTATATCTCTGTCCTTGAACTATTGTATGTTGTAATTATAACAGCTTGTGTTATAATTGCCCATTTACTTGTCTGTCTCCCCATAGACTGGGAGTTTCAACAATGTCTGGGTTTAATTCATCTGTATTAGGAGTCTCCTGCTTAGGCCCTGGCACTGAATAGGCACTTGGTAAGAGTTTGTTGAATGAATGACAGTTACTTATCTGTTATCTTCCCCATCCCTCTCTGCCAACTGTAAGCTCCTTAAGGACAAGTCTTCTTCTAATCTCCAAGGCCAGGAAAAGCATGGGATAGGAAATGAGCTTCCATAAATGCATATTTCATCAGACAAATGAGAACGGTTATTTCCTTCCAGGGGCAGAACTCTTTAGAGTTACAAGGCACATTCATATACTTTACCCAGTTAATTCTCTCAGAATCTTTAGACTCTCCCTGTCTAGTGTTCTCAGATTCCTATCACATGCCCTTTGCCTTCCTTGTTCCCACCAATTTCAGTCTGTGTCTTTATGATCTCTCCCACTTCCCCCTATGTATCCTCTTGGACAACGTTCTGAGGAATTCACACACAGCCCTCTCCTCTCATCCCTTCAGTGTAAAACAGCCTAAAGGGCAAATTACACTTGGGTCTGCATTGAACCGAGATCATTCTCCCACTTAACAGCTTTGCCATCTTGGGCAGGTTCATTAACCTCCCTGAGTCAACTTTCATTTCTGGAAATCAAAACAGTAGTGGTTTTGAGGATTAAATGAGGTAACGTAGGTTGAGCTCTGGGAGCTCGGTAAGTGGGAGTTCCTGTCTTTACGTGGAAGGGTGGAATCTGAGACATTATTAAGCAGGTGGAAAGGAAGTGTGGCTTAAAAACGAACATGGGGTGGGAGTCGCTTTGTCCTGAGATCTTCCCTCCGCGTGAGCTACCTCTGTCCCAGGCAAGGCAGGACCTCAGCACTTGGGTCAGCACCACGGACAGTTCCCAGCACGTAGGTCTATTCAGTTCCTGTTCTGTAATGGCCCTAAGAGACCTTCACTTCCACGTCACAACTTTATTTTACACACCTCCAAGAAATAAAACGTCAGAATTTAACAGATGTGCCCTTGGTTGTCATCCGCATCTGAATTTCAGAAGTCTTAAAATTGTGTGTCTTAGAATCAATGAAATAATGACAGTGTATGAAAGGTGGGATCAGTGAATCATTGGCTGATGACCCTTAAAGAGGTTAATTTTAATAGGCAGCATTTATTGAATGCTTACTGAGTTCCAGGCCTTTTTTGCCCCTCCCTCTTCTGTCTTGGGTGCTGTCTGCCCTTTACACATTTACTTAACAAATGTTACATTTGGGGAATATAAATGTGAGCCAGATAGACAGTTGGTCAGCAGTTTTCCCACATCTCTCTTCCCAAAATATTTTAGCTCTGAGCCTCATTTCTTCAGAACATTGCTTCCTGGTAAAGGATAATCTGTGTTAACCTTTCCAGTCCACATCATGCTTAATTCATTTAAAAAGCGTTTTAAATGCTTATCCTTAATTTCACCCCCAGGTTTGTGCCTAGAAAAAGTGCACAAATGGTCAAGAAAAGACATATATGAGAATGTCTTTGGCAGAGCCTTTGGTAATATCCCTAAACTGGATATTAGCAGTTTCATCAGCAGTAGAGTTTTGACATATAAGAGTATGAGAATGAATGAGCTGCATTGAAACAATTAGTGTGAATGAGACTAAAAAACATAAGGTTGAGTTAAAGAAGTCAACCTTGGAGAATATACAGTAGATGATTCTTTCTATTCAGAAGTACAAACGAGACAGAACTAACCTGCGGTGTTAGAAGTCAGGATAATCCTACTCTTGGAGAAGTAACCATGGCTCATGAGGGGCTTCTGGGGCATTGGCAAGGTTCTGTTTCTTGATCTGGGTGCTGGTTCTAGAGATGAGTGCACTTTGTAATATTCATTAAGTTATACACTTAAAACTGTACATCATATAATTGTACACTTCCATATATATTATATATACATGTGTGTATACACACACACACACACACAGCAATTCAACAAACAGGTTTTTTTTTTTTTAAAGGTTTATTTTTTTATTTTAGGGGAGGGGCTGAGGGAGAGGGAGAGTCTTAAGCAGACTGCTGAGCACAGAGCTCAGTGCAGGATTCAGTCTTACGACCCTGAGCTCATGACCTGAGCTGAAAAGAAACCAAGAGTTGGACGCTTAAGTGACTGCACCACCCAGGTGCCCCCAAACAATTGTTTTTAAAAGCATCTTTCTCCAGAAGAGAAGGGGATGGTGAGAATTTTATATGCAGGATGATTGGCAAGACATTTGGGGGTAGTTGGTCACATGGGATGTTTGGAATTACCTGAATTATTCAGTGTGAATGGAATGGAAAGCACATTGGAGAAAAGGGAAAAAATAGGCTGAGAATGTAGATTGGAAGCAGATCCAAAAGGCAGTTTGTGTTAAGGCCTTTGGAATTTATTCTGCAAGCATTGAGGTATGATTGGAGGTTTTTAATCAAAGAGATGACATACTCAGGATTGAGGTTTAGAAAGTTCATGCAGGCCACAGGGTGGGGAACTGGCAGAAGATAATGCTCTGGTGCTGGGACACTAGTTAGAGTAGAGGCTGACCACCTGACCAGGCATTCGGGGCACCTGGGGATCTTCTGAAATTACAGATTCACAGACCCCACCCTAGGCCTCCTGAAACAGAATCCCCAGGAGAGGAGACAGAGGAAACTGGGTTTTTAGCTAAGTTCCCAATGTATTCCGGCTGTCAGATCAGCACTGGTCTCCAGGTGGATGTTTGAGAGCCTCTACATTCATTGACTATTGCAGCAGTCCAGGCAAGATAAGGCTAGGGAGTGAGCTAAGGCTGTGACCTTGCTGATACAGCGTAGGGCTGATTTTGAGTCCCCAGAAGGAGGCGTGGAGACACAGTTTACTTAATTAACAAATACTTCTATGTCATTTACTTAATAGCACTATGTGCCAGACCTTGTTCTAAGTGTTTTTTTTTAAATTACCAAATATTAACTCATTTTATCCTCATAAAAATGTTATGAGGAATTTGCCATTGTTTTCTCCATTTTTTTGGAGAGGAGGAAACTGAGATATGGAGAGGGTAAGTAACTTGCCCAAGATCACATTACTAATAAAGTGACCAGGCCCAATTATACAGCTCAGGCCATTAGGCGCCATTGTTCATGGTTTTAGTCACTACTCTGCAAGAGTAGACTTTGCTATTTCCTGGACATGCTTCAGAAATAGTAGTGAATGGCTGTTTATGGTGAAAGGGACTGAGAGGTTGACAGTGAAGAGACCTGAATTCTAATTTCAACATAGTCATTGCCTCATGTCCCTCTGTAGACTTCAGTTGCCCCTCTACACAGGAAGATATTAGTCTGGATGATCCCAAGTTCCCTCCAAATGGAATCTTCTATGATTTTAATGGATGACAGATTTTGACAGCTCTGGAGAGAAGAGGGGGAGGTAAAGCGCCCTCAATCAGGGTTTATGCTTCCTTGGCCTGTTTTTGGAGACAGCCAGAGGCAACATCAGGCCTAAGGAGGTCTGAATGCTTGCATGTCATCTCAGCCTTGATTTTCCGATGACTTTTAAGGCATGGGCAAGGGAGACATATGAAGCTGAAGTCACTTGGAATAGTAGTCCAGGGAGAGGTTGACCATGAAGGAAGAAGAGGCACCAGCTTCCAGGTTATTCATCTCAGAGGAATAAGAAGGGCAGTGCTAGTGGGTAGGGGGAGCAGTGAGTCCCAGGGGCCATGATACTTCTCCAATCCTGGTTTAAAATAACAGACTGACCCAGAGCTCTTGTGTCCAGGGGACTTCACAGACTGTGATATGGATCTGTAGTGGGCCTTTCACAGAGACAGAAATTCACTCTGGTCAGTGAGGTGGTGAGGGGTTTTTAGAGCCTGGGGACCTGGGGTAAGTCATAGGACCTCTCTCAGCTTTGGGCTCCTCATCTGGAGAACAGCTGTGAAGACCCATCTTCGATAAAATGTCAAAGTGGAGAATAGTTGTAGTCCTTCCTCCCTCTACCTCCCACCAGCACATTCTTGGAATCTCTAGTGGTTAAGAGTATAGGATCTGCTTTCACACAGATCTGGGTTTAAAACCTAGCTCTGTCTTGTCTGGCGTAAACTTGGATAGGTAGCTAACTGCTCTGAGCCTGGTTCCTTTTTGTAAAATTAAGATACCCAACACTTGACTCTCAGAGTTTTGGTTAAATTATATCTATCTATCTATCTATCTAGTGCCTAGCACAGGGTAAGTTCTAAGAATGATGGTATCTACTCTAATTTTTAATTTATCTTTATGATTGTTTTATTATCTCGTTCCTTATGAATGCTTGTTTTTGGGAGAAAGTACATTAAACACATTTATATTCAGGTATAAACACATGAGTGAAACTTACTTGTTTTCTTTATTGGAAGATTTGCATTTTTCTTGGCGGCACGTCCTAAAAATAAAGCCAGTTTTGGGGCACCTGGGTGGATCAGTGATCTAAGCCTCTGCCTTTATTTATTTAGCTCAGGTGATGATCTGAGGGTCCTAGGGTGGAGCCCCGCATTGGGCTCTCTGCTCAGCAGGGAGCAGGCCCCCCAACGCCTCACCTGCATGCCTCTCTGCCTAATCGTGATTAAACACTATTCATGGGGATTAGACATATTGGGCACTGTCCTTGGTGCTGAAGGGAAGTAAGGGAGGAATGAGCTTACACTGTAGACATAGTTTGACTAAGAACTGTGTTTCAAGGTTCAGTGGAGTAGATAACTTCAGGAGAGGTGAAGAGGAAGTGCCCCCTGGGACTCCAGGAGTCTAATCAGGGAAGTCTTTGTGGAAGAGATGACATTTGAGTTCTGTGGTAGAGCTTAGTGGGTTTAGTTTAGTGGTTCATTAAAAACATGGTTATTGGAGTTTGAAAGACCTGGGTTTGAATTCCACCTCTGTCATTAGTAGGTGTGTGTCCCCGAGAGTGTTCCTTAGCCTCCTGTATTCTTATTTTCTCCTCCTATAAAATGGGGCAGTAACTGTTTTGCTCACAGTTTATTGTAACAGTTAAATGCTGTGATGCCTCTTAAAATACTGGGCACAACATCTGACAGGGTGGTGATAATAATAGTAATAGCCATCTTTATCAAGTGCTTGTGGTATGCCACCTCCCACCTAGGACATCCTGAAGATTAAATGTTAGTGTTATTATATTACTTTATTGTTATAGTTAATCTTCATAACAGCCCTGAGTTTGCTGAGTGCTGAGTAAATTGTGTTATTTAAAATTTAGCTCTGGAGGATAGCTAGAATTTTGATAGAGAAGGTGAGGAAGGGAGGAAAATAAAGGAGAGAAAACCAAGGTGAGGAGTTGCTGAGAATGTATCTGGGGTGTGAAGAATGGGGGAGACCAGTAGCAGATGGGCTAGGAATCAGATGATGGCGTCTTGAGTGCCTGGATGCAAAGGTTGAACCTAATTTGACATGCAATGGGGAGCCATTCCAAGGTTTTAAATAAGATCATGGCATGATTGAAGTGATTTACTTATAAATTTATATTTCACCTTCACTTATATGTAGAATTAATACATTTAACTATAAAAAATTCAAAGGTCATAGAAACATACAAAAGAGAAATAAAACTTTCCCAATGGGCTGGTTGCAGTGTAACGTGGTACAACTACTTTGGCAAGTCATTTGGCAGCTGAACAAATGCTTGCCCTATAACCCAGAAGTTCTGTTTCTAGGTATATTTCTGAGACATGTGTCTGAATCTTACCTAAAGGCCAAGCACCGAAGTAATCATAACAACATTGTTCCTAATAACCCCATACTGAAAAAAAAAAGCCCTAAATTATACAATGGATAAATCGATTGTACTATATTCATACAGTAGAATCTGTATAGCAGTGATAATAAGTGTCTACAACTACACACAATGTGACTGGATCTTATACATTCACCATAACACTGAGCAGAAGAAGCCAGCTTCCCCCTCCCCAAAAGGCCATTCTCTGCCTTATAAAGTTCAGAAACAAAACTAATATTTGGTATTAGAGATCACCATAGTGGCTTCCCTTGTATAGTGAGAGAGACCAGAAGATGGGGCACAGAGGGCTTTGGGAGTCTTGGCAGTGCTCTGTTTCTTCATCTGGGTGCTGGTGATATAGGTATGTCTGCTTTGTGAAAATTCATCAAGCTGTATGCTTTGAGTTCGTGCACTTTTTTTTTTTTTTAAGATTTTATTTATTTATTTGACAGACAGAGATCACAAGTAGGCAGAGAGGCAGGCAGAGAGAGAAGTAGGGAAGCAGGCTCCCTGCTGAGCAGAGAGCCCAATGTGGGGCTCGATCCCAGGACCCTGGGATCATACCTGAGCCAAAGGCAGAGGCTTTAACCCACTGAGCCACCCAGGTGCCCCTTGTGCACTTTTCTGTATAGATCTTGTAGTACTTGGATTTGAAAGTTACAGAAACACATCTGTCATACCCCTCTTCTGACAGTGTTTCTCCCTACAGTTATTCCCCATTAACAGTTCAGTTCATATCCTCCCAGATTTCCTCCCAAATATATATAAGCTATCTATAGCTTTACAAAAATGGTATTATGATTTACATAGTGTCCTGCAGTGTACTTTGTTAACAATATGTTGAGGCAGTCTTTCTGTGTCACTGTGTGTGTAAAATCCAGATGATTCTTTTTTTAAAAAAAAAAGATTTTTTTTTTAAAGATTTTATTTTTAAGTCATCTCTACACCCAGTGTGGGGCTCGAACTCACAACTCCAAGATCAAGAGCTGCATGCTCTCCTGACTGAGCCAGCCAAGCACCCCTAGATGATTTGTTTTAACTGTTATACAGTATTTTATTGTGGAGATGGGTCATTTAGTAAACTAGTCCCCTACCAATGGACAGTTAATTCCAGCATTTCACTGGTGTAAATGATACATGGGGAACCTCTTCATGCATATCTTTGTGTACTTTTGTGACTATTTGTGTAGAATAAATGAGTGGGAGTAGAATATCTTTGTCTGAAGTGATAATTTAAGATGGTTAATCTCTTAATGACTTGTTGGGTGGGTGGGTTGGAAGCAGGGAGACCAGTTAGGAGGCTGCTGGCATAGTTTAGACTTGAGGTAATCAGGGTGGTTGGCTGTGAAAATGGACAAGGAAGGGGAGAGATAAGAGCTCTTATGTACAAAGACCTTATAAGACCTGCCGTTTGACGAGAGAGGGGGAAAAGTCAGGTCCTGAGGGGATTCTGAGTCTGGGTAGCTGAGTTGATTGGGGGAAGTAGGACCAGAGGTGGGTTTAGTTTTGGCCAGGTTGCCTCCTGGGATTCTGCTTGTCACCCAGGCAGTGATGCTCAGAATGCCGTCGGAAGTATTGCTCTGGCTAGAGTTAAGGGGTTCAGGTTGGGGGTGGGATTCATTTGCATAGGATGGTCCTCAGGTTGTGGGAGGGGAATGACATCATCAGGGGGCAAGGTCTAGAGACAGAGAGAACCCAAGAACTGCATGACTGAGGGCCTCATGTATAGAGATGGAGACAGTAGTCAGAGGGAACGGAGGAGATTCATAAAATTTACTGTCAGGGAAGTCAAGGGAGAAATCTGAGGTGACTTAATTCAAAGGCTGCAGTAATCAGTAGCATGCATTAGTCCCCCTCCCACGGGCCCCCCAATGGGTGCTGTCACTCCATTTTGTACTTGGTCTCCAAAGCACTTACAGCACTTGTGATTAATTGTGCGATCATCTGTTCAGGGTCCACCTCCCCCTCTGAACTGTGAGCCCCATGGAGGCAGGGACCATGCCACTCATACTGTCCTAGCTCCAGCGTGAGGCACGGTGTTCAGCACACAGTGGTGTTGGTACCCCAAGTTGTTGCTGTTCACACTCTGCACTACCACCCCACCGTGCAAATCGGGAGAAGAGGGATACTTAGGACCCTGTGGGAGAAAATTCAAGCTGCTCAGTTCAAGTTTTGGGTACAGCAAGTTGTGAGTGGGTGGCCAAAAGTGGGTCATCCAAACTCCCATTTATTTGTACATTACAGTAGCCGGCTACAGTTGGTGCCCAAAGCCTATAGGACTCAAACTCCAAACCTTTCCAGTGAGGCACTGTGATAACCGGGAACAACGGAGCTTCCCCTTTGCTCCCCTCGCCCATGCCCCCTCTCGTTATGCACCAGCTCTTTTTATCACCGCACTCATGAAGGGAACGGTGTCCCCATTGTGATGCTGGAACCCACCAGTGCAAAGATTTTTGAACTTCGACTTCCTTAGGGTGCCAGTCAAGGCAGGTATCTTAAGTCAGGTCTCCCCAAAAAGTATGCTGAGATGAGATTCGTTGACGGAAGTGCCCCCACAGGAGACTGAGGAAGCAGGAAGCACGTGGGGTGTGGGGTCAGGCAGATCCCACAAGGGCAGCTTCAGCCCCTCGCCCCCCACTGGGTTCCTCTGGAGCCTATGTGATGCCTCAGAGTTGTTCTGACTTGAGGCATAGGACCTGAATTGAGGGTTCCTTCTCCTGTTCCATTTAGGCTTTGACTAGGGGGAATCACATGTTATAAACCTCCAGGCACTTCTGCTTCTGTCTATTGGGGGGGCAGTGTGGGCTCAGTAGCCCCAAGGAAGACTGAGAAACAAATGAAAGTTTGGCAGGTAGTTGGCTTTCAGGAGCCAGTTGGGGGAGGGGGTCACAGGAGTGGGAAAAAGGGAGATCTGTGAGGTCTGGGTGGAGCGTCAGCACTGTCTGCTACAACGGGTCAAGCCTGGGTCTTTTCCTGGGACCTGATGGACCCAAAGCAGAGGCTGAAGCACCTCTTTGTCTTCCGTCCATGGGCACTTTATCAGTGGAAACCAGCCCTTGGAAGCACATTTCACATCTTCGTGAAGGCCTCCTACCGGACCAGAGGCACTCAGTAGACGGGCGCTGTGAGAATTGGAAGCACCCCAGTACAGGAGCGGGGGGCTGAGGCGAGGCCCTGTCCTCGTTCCTTGGTCCCGAGCAGCCGCTGGAGACTGGCTCAGGAAGCTGTGTGAATGGAATGGAAGCCACACTGCCCAAAATGGCAACATGTGGTTGTCTGTGCTCAGAAGGAGTTTGCTGTTTGAAGGGGGTGGTGGAAGAAGCGGAGCCTTGAGCAGACTTAAAGGAGGAGTGGAAAGAACCAGAAGAGGGAGAGGTGGCAGATCCAAGGCCCAGAGAGGACAAATGGGAGGATGCGTTCCTGGTGCGGGTGGGAGGAGGTGGGATGAGGAGAACAGGTGGTGGATCAGCCTCGGCCAGGAGAAGGGTCACCCCCTCCTGCTCTGTCCTCTGAGAGAGCAGGGGAAGGTCGAGGGGCGTGTTGAAAGGTCTGAGGATGATGCAGGTTGGAAGTGAGAAGGAGCAAGTCACAGAGACACATCTTTTCAGCCAAGTGGGGGGAAAGGTCATTGGTTGGGGTGACGGGCTGGGGAGAGAAAGCATTGGCACAGTCACTTTGGGACCTTGACTGAGTCATCGGGAGATGGCCAATGGAGGATGAGATGGCTGAGGGTAGATGGCAGAACTTGGTGGGGTTGGGTACCAGATTGGGGACGCCCACGGTGGGGAAGGTGGCAAATTGCAGGAAATGGAAGATGGTTGGTGTGAGCCAATTTGGGGAGTGTTGAGAGGTCTTACTCCACAGTCACCGTGGCTACTTCTGTTTCACACCTACTATGTGCCAGGCTCTGTGGCAGATGTCCAACAGCTCCATGGGGCTGCCTGACTTGCCCAAGGTCTGGCCACCAGTGGTTGCAGAGCTGGGACTCTGTGCCTGCCCCTGTGTCACCTGGGTGTTTCTGGACACGTGGGGGAACACGTGTGTCCCCGTCTCTGTGCTTCCCTTCATCCCACCATTTGCTCTTTCCCTAAGCTGTATCTGCAATCCACCTGATTGCAACACCAGCCTCACCTGAGGCCCATATAGGGTACTTGGCTGTGAAATGCTTTGGTCCTGAAGAATGCCACACAGATGTGAAGCACACCTTTCCAGAGCACCTCCTTAGCCCCCATGGGGACTGAGTTGGGTCATGCTTTGGCTATCCCTCTTCCAAGAGAAATGTTTCATACCCTAGTGGGCGGGGACAAACCAGCGTGAATCTCCAGAACAGGGCTCTGTAGGGAAGTAGAAAGCCGAGGCGGGTGTCTGCAGCCTGCCTGCTGGGTGCCGGTTGTGGGTTTGTACCCCCGATGTGGAGGTGTGAGGTTCGTCCCTGGACATATGTCTGCACTGTGTGTGTGTGAGTTGGGGGACATCTCTCTGTGCTTGTGAGTCTGTGCTGCGGAGTGAGCATGTGTGTGGTTCTGGATCTTACTCTGTCTTAGCACCTGCTACACACAGAGGAGCATAGAAGTGGTTGGGTGGATTGCAGATACAGCTTAGCGAAAGAGCAAATGGCAGGATGAAGGGAAGCACAGAGACGGGGACACACGTGTTCCCACCCATGTCCAGAAACACCCAGGTGACACACACACAGAAATGCAAAGTGTCGGTTTCTCTGTGTGCTTTCTTGAGTGGGTTGGCGTATACTTCTTATGGCTGTGCATCTGTGTGTATGACTGGCACATACCCAGTTAGCCTTAGAAGCACAGCATGATGGAGACTCACGGAAATGCACAAATACCAATGCTCAGCCATACATTAGTGTGCTCTGTGTTTGCATGTGTATTCCTGCACGTGTGTGTGCGACCATGTATTTTTCTGAGTGTGTGGACATCTCTGTGCCTGAATAATGCAGATGCATGTGGGAGACAAACGTGGGCACACACACTGAGAAACACAGTGTATGTGTGAGTGTGTGTGGGTGGGTGGGTGGGTGGGAGGGAAGGAGGAGCAGGCCAGTGGGAGGTGTCCTGGTCTTGCTCTGCCTCCTGGCATGCAGCCCCAGGGCCCTTACCTCTTGCTGAGCAGGATGGTGGGATTTGGGTGACACGGCTTCTCTCCAGCGGGTTGACCAGCCAGCACTGAGGAAGCCCCTGAGGTTTATGAGCTTGTCTCAGCCTTTGTCAAGACCTGGGGAAGCTCTCCCTAAAGACCTAGCCCCACCTCTAGTGCACCCGCAGTCCTGCCAGGTGCCAGGGATGTAAAACCCACCCTGATAAACCGGGCTGTGGAGCGTGGAGCAGAGAGACCCTCCTGGCTCAACTCTTGGTGCCGTCACCCCCCTACCCTTTCTGGCTCTATGAGTGTGGACAAGTGGCTTAGCCTCTGTGTCTTGTGTCCTAGATGCTTAAGTGGGAGAACAGACTCCTCTCTCTCATGCGGGGGTTGAGGAGTAAGACCACTCTCAGGGCAGACCTCGATTCAGCCAGCAGTTATTAACTGAGCACGTGCTGTGGCGGGACCCTCTTCTTAGCCCTGGGGCTTCAACGGTCAACAAAGCAGAGTACCATGTCCTGAGTTCACCTGCCCTGGGCAGGAAACTGGCCAGTAAGCCAGTAATGCACAGACATGTCTGGGGTGGTGTTGGGAAGAAAGCCCGATCAGGGCGACAGGATGCGGGGTGGGTGGCAGGGGCTAGAGAATGGCAAGGAAGGTCATCTAAGATGACGTTTGATTACAGAAGGGAAGCTAGCAGAGGAGAGGGTATTTGAGGGGAGGGAATAGTAAGGGCAGAGGGCCATTCGTTGTAAGCCTGTTGTTCTCCTATTGTGCAGTTAAGGAAATAGAGGCAGAGAGAGGCTGAGTGATTTGCCTAAAGTCTCACAGCCAGTGAGAAAGAGATCCACACTTGAACCTGGGCAGGCTGGTTTCAGAGCCTGTGGTCTAAATCAGTGGTCCTTCATCTGGGGTGACTTGCTCCCCCCACCCCCACGCCCAGGGGATATTTGGCAATGTCTGGAGACATTCTAGATGGCCACCCTAGACTGGAGGGTGCTACTAGCGTCTGGTAGGTAGAGGCCGGGGATATCGATCGACCTTCCAGAATGCACAGGACGTCCCCGACAACTAAGCAGGATCCCATCTACACTGCCGGTTGTGCTGAGGTGGGGAAAACCTGGTCCAAACGCAAGCAAAGCATGCAACAGAGTGTGACACAGAGTAGGTGCTCAATAAAGAGTAACTGGAGAGGAGGAGGAGACATGACCTGTAGAGAGTCGCAGGGGGGAGGTGAATCCAAGGGGGGAAACGTAGCTGTAAATGACTCCGGCTGTTACCAGGACTCCTGCGCTGCTTCTTGTGGGGTGGGTGTGAAGGGCAGGGCCGCCCAGGGAGGGGCCGCGGGTGAGGCTGGTGGTAGGAGGAGGGACTGGGGGTGGGGGCCGACCCTGGGAGGGTCCAGACACTAACCAGACGACTTGTGTCTCTGTCCCTTCCCGTACCTTGTCTCTTTCCCCATTGCTCTTGGCCTCTCCGCCTAGAAGGGGACAGCCGGAGGCTGAAGGGAGCCATCCAGAGGAGCACGGAGACCGGCCTGGCGGTGGAGATGCCCAGCCGGACGCTGCGCCAGGCCAGCCACGAGTCCATTGAGGACAGCATGAATAGCTACGGCTCCGAGGGCAAGTGAGTGTGGGGCCCGGCCCGCTGTCAGCCCTGCTGACTCTCGTGGGCCCTTGTGGGGGTGGGTGGGAGGGGCCGAGCCACCCCATCCGGAGCCCTGGCTCAGCCTCAGGCCTGCAGAAGGGAGGCGACGAAGCACGCAAGCTCTAAGGGGGCAGCAGAGCACACCGGCCGCGCGGCCCTGGGCGAGTCCTTCTCTGCGCCTCCGTTTGCCCGTCTGTCAAACCGGCTGATGCTGGCGGCCTCAGAGGGGGTGTTGTGAGGACTCCGTGGGTTCGCACGTACAGAGAGCGGAGGACAGCGTTGGCATGTGAGTGCCGCATGTCAGTGTTGAGAAATAAAGAGGGGTTTGAGAGGGGTTTTATCGTGATGTTACTCTTTGCTCTTTCTTAGTTTCTGAAATCATGATTGGTTTTAAAGATATAGATTCCTGCTGGATAAGGAGTTTCACACACGTCAGACCACGAAATATTAGATAGGACCGTGTCCTCGCCCGGGTTCTCTCTCCCCTGACGGTACATAGCCCCCCAGGGTATTTGTTCCCGATCCAGACTGCAGACCCCATGCCCTGAGTCCGAGCCTCTGGGAGTGGAGCTCGGAACTTAGTTTTTCTTTTCTTTTCTTTTTTTTTTTTTTTAAAGGATTTTATTTATTTATTTGACAGAGAGAGATCACAAGCAGGCAGAGAGGCAGGCAGAGAGAGAGAGGAGGAAACAGGCTCCCTGCTGAGCAGAGAACCCGATGCGGGACTCGATCCCAGGACCCTGAGATCATAACCTGAGCCAAAGGCAGCGGCTTAACCCACTGAGCCACCCAGGTGCCCGAAACTCCGTTTCTTAAGGGCTGCCTGAGGGAACATATTCTAGACTGCGGGTTCTCGTCTTTGCAACAATGATGGGCTCTTTGAGAGTTTTGGGCAAGTTTTGGGCTTTCGTTCCCCTAAGAAATATGTGCACCTACACCGTAACACACACACACACACACACACAGTCATGGAGTCGCACTCATTCCCACACACAGCGACACGCCTTCTCTCACACATACACTCACACTCATTCTCGCACACAGTCGTACAAGCATACTCTTCTCATAATTCCAGCGGGTTCCCAGATTCCCCTAGAGCCCATCCATGGATTCTTAGCAAAGAAACTTGGCTCGCAAGTGACTTTCTCATTGTACAGATGACCAGGGCCCTCAGAGAGTCTGGGGAGCTCGTCCCGGGTCACAGAGCTTGTTAACATGTCTGGAACTCGAGTCCCGTGACTCCCGGTGGGGGGCTTATTCCGTGGCAGCACATCGCTCCCTTGTCTTAGCTGTCCTCAGCCAGGGTCGTGGGGGTTCTCATCACCCTCATGAGGACACTGGGGCTTGGGGAGGGTCCAGTACAGTGGACGCCAGGCATGTGGCTATTGAAATGAAAATTGATTTAAATGGAATGAAATGAAATATTCTGTTTCTCCACCGTGCTGGCCATGTTCCAAGCACTCAGCAGTGCGTGCCCCATGGCTGCTGTTTGGGACAGCGCGGGTATAGAGCATGTCTGCCCTCACAGACGGTGCTGTTGGACAGCACTGGCTAAGGGGCCTCTCCAGGCGCAAACACCAGGGCGGGCCCAGGGCTGGGGCTCGGCTGCCACCTTCTGCGCTACCTCCCAGCGGGGGGTTCCTGCTGGCTGGAAGCCTTCCCACCCCCAGCCCCTCCTAAACTGGGCATCTCCGGCCTCTGTGAATGGCCTTGCCTTGGCAGATGCTGCGTTCCACCCACCTCCTAGGGAGGCTTTCCGGAGGGCGAGAAGAGGAGGAGGACAGGCGGGAGGGAGAGGAAGAGGAGGAGGAGGAAGGGAACAAATGTTTTCTTTAACCTGAGAAATTTGGCAAGGCAGCAATGCTTGGAGGAAGGTATCATAGGCCTCAGGGTAGCAGTGGGTCTCTGCTGAGTTCCAGAGGGTCAGGAGGTTTGGTCCTAGTCCTGGGTCTGCCAGTGACCACCAGGTGGCCTTGGGCACATCTCTTGGCCTCTTAAGTGTCAGGAGGCTGGGAAACATCTGGTCTGTTGGTCTCATAGGCAGCTCGGGGGGAGGGTGGTGTGGTGTGGGGAGTAAGATCAGGGGGTGAAACCCAGAGCCCCATTTTACGGATGGCTCCGAGAAGCCCTGTGACTTGTCCAAGGACAGCAGCATAGGAGGGCATCGTGAAGGAGAAATGAGCTGATGTCTGCACAGGACAGGTGCTTGGGAGGTGGCTCTTGTGTCATCTGTTACAATGTGCTTTAAGGGACCGGAAAGTCTGAGTTAGAGTCCAAACCTGGACCCTAGAGTCAGATAGGCCTGGTTAGTGCCTCATTTCTGCTTCCTAGTAGCTATGTGACTTTGGGGAAGTTACTTCCCGTTTGTGAGCCCAGTTTCTTCATCTGTGGAAAGGGGACAGTAGTAGCACACAGAGACTCTCAGAGTTGTTGTGTGGCTTACGTGAATTAACACAGGTATGGGCGCTTAGGACAGAGGCTGGCACTAGCAGGCACTGTTAGTCTGTTATTGTTGGCTGTGATTCTTGTTGTTCCTTGTTGGTTCGCCCCTGTTAGTTGGGTATTTTGCTCCTTGTGTCCAGCTGTATCTTGCTGGATACAGGGGCTGCCCCAGATGCAGCTGTGTCTGCAAAGTACTTAGCACAGAGCAAGCACGGCCTTGATGTTGGCTGTGACATTTAGGATTGTCAGAAGGTTTGGGTGGCTATCTTGAGCCCAGCTGAGGAAGGGTCGGGTGGGTTGGAGGGTACCGGCTCCAGCAGAGGGGAGAGTCTTGATGGAGCCCAGCCAGGCTCCACCACTCCACCTAACACTGGGGCAGGGAAGGGGCATAGAAAGGACGGGAGGACGTGGAGCTGTGGCCGGCCTCCTCCTTGTTCTGGAGGTATTTTGGGTACTGGTGGGACCCAGATGCCAGGCTCTGAAATAGGAAGGGGTGTGACTGTCCTCCCCTTGGGCTCCTGCCAGCCCAGCTGAGGCTTACGCCGAGCCAGCGGGCTAGAGCAGCCCCTGCGAGCCCGCAGCCCCTGGCGCTGCTGGACCTGTCTGCCTGTGCCCTGGCTCACTGGCGTGTGTGTTCCTGCAAGTAGGCGCAGGGGTTTTTCTTCCAGCAAACGCGACTGAGTGCCTACGGTGTGCTAGACAGTTGGGCTGGACACCTGGGAGGCCCTGCCTGGCACTGACCGAGCAACTCGCAGTGAGTTAAGAGCTTCCAAGGACAGGCGTAGAGAACATAGGAAACCCTGCATCCTCACCAGGTCTCTGGGCTAGGGATGGGGTGCGTATGGGTGGGGCCGCTCTGTCACTGAAGCTCCTTGGGCTCCAGGCTGCATGGTGGTAGCTGGCAGTGACGTCAGCCTTTGTGGTTCCCAGTGTGGCCCCCGGTCCGGCATCAACGGCATCCCCTGGGAGCTGGTTAGAAATGCAGGGTCTCCGGCTCCACCCCAGACCTCCTGAATTGGAAGCTGAAGCTTTACAAGCTCTCCTGGGGGCTTGTGTGCACATGGAGGCTGAGAGGCCCTGGCGGTGGGAGTCACGTTCTGGAGCTATCCCTTACCAGGCACTTGCTCTGGGCAGACACTGTGTGAAGTGCTTATATATGTGTTGGCCCATTTAATCCTCACAACAGCCTGATGACGCCAAGACTGCGAATGTCCCCATTTTACGGACTAGGACACAGAAGCCAAAAGAGGTTAATGAACATGCCCAAGGTCACTCATCCAGTAAGTGGCTTCATATGCCAGGCTTCAGATCTGGGCCTTGGAATCTGCCCTTAATCTTGACTGGTTAAGACCTTTACACTTCACTGGTTGACATTTAATGGTTGCATTCATCAGGATTTCGGGAGGCGGGCACTTCAGGGTGGTGTGGTGGCTCAGGGAGTCCCTTCATCTTTTCCCTCCCAAGATCTCAGCAGGTCGGACCGACCCTGGTCTGTCTCCTGGGGCTGGGGAGGGGCTTTCCTTCCCAGAGCCCCTTTCTGCCCGGTGGAAAAATTGGAGTTCTCTATGTTAAGGACGGAAGGGAACAGCTCTGGGATCGGGAGAGCCGAGCTCGCCAGCCCTCCTCCAGCAGTCCCGTCTCTCCAGATAAAGGGCAGGGGTTCAAGCCCCCTGAGAAAGGACCACGAGAACAGCGCCTTCCCACACACCCCCTGAACCTGAGCTGCTCCCTTGGTGAGCGCTACAGTTTGGGTTCCCCAGAACCAAACCCGAGAGGTGGATTTGAGTGCGAGTCATTCACTTGAGGATGATTCCAGAAAACCACGGTGGAGGAGCGTGTGAGAGGAGCGGAGCAGAGCAGGCATCCAGAAACATGGGCTTTAAGAAGCGAGCTGCCACTGTAGGCTAGAGCTTGATGCTTATAGGGACTCTGGGAGCCAGGTGGACCGTGCACCCCAGCGCTGTCCCCCGGCGGTAGGGGGAGCCGAAGTAGTCACAATTGACCCTCCTTCCTTAGGGATTGGTGGCTGCTTTCTGGGGACCCTGCTACCCTCCCTGCAGCACAGTGCTTGCTAGAGGCAGGAGGGGCGCAGGGACTGGCTGGCAGTGAGAGTCCGAGAGAGTCCCTGAGCGCGGATGAGGGGAGGGTCGGGAGGGGGGTGGTGGGGAAGGAGCAAACAGCGCCACTGGCGCCTCCAGGCTGCCCAAACCAGAGACCTGGGGCTCTCCCAGGCAGCTTCCCCTCTCACTTTCCATTTCCATATCCAGCCCCCCGTTGGGCTCTTCCAGTTTATTCCTAACTGTCTTTGACTCATCCATTTCTCTCCCTCCCACCCCCCCACCCCGGTGAGGCCACTCATCACTCTTGCCTGCATGCTCGCAAGTCTCCCTTGTCGAGACTCCGCAGTCTGTCACTCAGCGCTTCCTTCTGCTGATCCCTGCCAGCCTCCCCCAGGCCCCGACCATGTGCCCCCTGCTCCAGTGCCCTGAACGTCTTGCACCTCCCTCCGTCTCCCCTGCCGGTCTGTGCTTCGGCCTTCGCTTCCTCTGCCTGGCACTGCCTTTCCCACCTCTCCTCCCTCTCCACCCTCTGACTCATTCCTCCTCCAGATCTCAGCTCAGAACTGGCACATAGGCTTCATCTCCGGCACCAGCTCCAGCTAATTGATACTGGCTGCCTGGAATGCTGTGCAGAGAAGGATTCTGGAGCCTTGTCCAGCCTTGGCAGGAGTGTGGAGGTTGACTAGTAATGTCTGCCCTGGGAGTGGGCAGAGGAGGGGGGAACGGCGAGGTCAGCCATTCCTCTGGCTGCGTCAGCGGCTTCCACGGTCTGTTCTGCCCCCCACGGCAGCCTCCACTTGGTCGTTAATGGTCATGGGTGTATATAGTTCAGTGCTGCCCAGTCTAGGACCTGGACTGCAGGTGATATTTTGCAAATTCTGATGGATAGTGGGTAGGGGCTATGAGCAGGAGCACCCCCAGATTCCACTCCTTCCTGCCCTTCCTTAACCTCCATCACACAGAATCACAGCCTCAGCATCTTCTCTGGGTCGCAGAAGCTCTTGAAGCCAGGCTCCCAAAGCCTCTTGTCCTCCTTCCCTCTGTCCCGTGTTGTCCTGAGGCGTTTGGGTCACTGACATCCAGCTCCCTGGGCATCTGGGTCACTGTGCCCACAGCCCTGGAAAGCAGGGTGTGGGAACTGGTGCGTGGCCACCTCAGCTGGGTTCAGGGTCATGTTTTTGCCAAGTCTATGTTTCCCTGGTCACCAAAGGCCCCAGGGGTCCGGCGGGTGGCTGGGACCCCCTTTCCCTTGCCCACCTCTGCTCTGTAACGGTTCGTGCCTGAAGGATGGACCGGGACTGGCTGGGGCTGTGAGCTAGGAGACATGGGGGTTTGTTTTGTTCTGTTTTGTAAACACTAGTATTTATGGCACATTTGGCTGTGCCAGATTGAGTTCTCAGAAGTTCATCTTGCTTAGTACTTACAACGGCACTGAAGGGCCCCCTGTCGTTCATTCCTGCCTCACCAAAACGGAAACCCGATTCAGAGAGGTGAAGAATGTGTCTCCACAGCTACAAGCGGGGTGGGCGTGGCATGTGGGGCGGGGCTCCCAATCCAGGCCTGCCTAACCCACCCGGAGCCCAGACTACAGACCCTGGGGCTCGGCTCTGGGCAAGGGGACGCTCTCCCCGGGGCGTGTAGACACAGCAGAGCAGAGTGGTTAAGCAGATGCACTCCGGAGCCAGACTGCCAGTTTCTAGCAGAGTGATCTTGGGGTTATGTAACATTTCTATGCCTTGGTTTCCCATTCTGTTATTTATTGGATAAATAAAAAAGTCAAATCCCTGGCATCAGGCCCGCGAGCCACACTCATGTGCTTGGGGGCAGGTGTGGAAACATCTGGGTGCTTGAGAAGCTGGAGTTGGAGTTGGGATTGTGGATTCTGTGTCTCCTGGCACACAGCCAATTCTGCGACACCGCTTGTTTTGAAAACGTGCATTTGTTCCAACACAGTTGAAGTATTAGGGAATAGTTTGAGCACAATACAGATTTTGCTTTTGCTGAGGTGCGTTTCATTCTGAGAAACACGAGGGGAATGCTGAAAACAGCCCCCACGTGGGAGCACCCATACAGCCCTCCAGCCGCTCCCTGCTCCCGCGGCTCCTGCCCCCTGCCCCCTGCCCACTGGGCCTTACAGCTCTCTTCCCCGTCTCAGACAGCCCTCCTCCGCCACTTCACAGCAGCTCGTGGGCTGCGATCCTTCCGGCACTCATTTCCACAAGCAAACTTTTAGGTCATTGCCTCGGTAAAGCACCGTATTTATTGTAGTCTGTATGCATTTCGTAACCATTTAATGTGTTTAAAGACTGTTTTTACTATGTTCCTGTGTTGTGTGTGTGTGTGTGTGTGTACATGATACTGACATAGTGTTTGGCTGGTGTGCCCCTAACCCTGTTTTCCCCCAAAGCTCCGTGATTTCTTCTGGGAGGATTTTGCCCTGCAGAGTGATTTTTAGGAATGTCTAGTTTGCATGATAGCAAATGAGTGTAGTGGAGGCTCCGCGGGTCTGTGGGAGGGCGGATGGATGGGAGGAAACAGGGGGGCAGACAGTGAATGGGAGAACAGCGAACCCGTAAACCACTAAAACCTTTCAGAGCCACATAACCTATAATCACCACGAGGGCTGTGCAGCCTTTTAATTTCGGATGCAGTTGACATAGGTGATCCATCCGGAAAAGAGAAGAGCCAGCCCCCAAGTAACCCAGTTAGTTCTTTAACTGTCGAGAGCACAGAAAATCCACAGAGCTCCAGCCAAACGGAGCTCAAAGGTTAATAATAAAAGACAAATGGGTTTCAGTTCTGCAAACAAAACTAACAAGATTTGAAATGCAGGAAATCTTATTTCACCATTAACACAAAATAAAAGGCCAGCGGCCCAGGGGTTGTAATCCTGTTTCAGGCCTGGGCCTCTACCCATGCGGCTGGTGTGTGTCCTCGGGGGGTGGCGGGGGGGGACCAGCCGCTGCGGTCCTCCTCCATATTCCCCCCAATCCATCCTCCCCTCACTACACGCCCCCCCCACAATACACACACCTCCTCAGAGCCTGGCCTTGGTCTTAGGCATCCAGATGCTGCAATTCCAAACAGGTCTGGAGTCAGAAGTGCCATGAAAGTACCATGGCGAGGGAGGAGAGGTCCTCCCAGCGCAGACAGCAGAGGCCGCATTCATTCACCCAGCATATGTCGTGTGCTGGGGCCCGTGCCGAGTACCTTGCCTGCGCCTTCTCGCTGACTCTCCCCACGACCCAGTAAAGTGATCCCAGTTTATCCCCCATTGCATGGAAATGAAACAGCAGCTCAGAGTGGTTACAAAACTTATCCCAGGTTGCACAGCACTGGACTCCAAGGTCTGTCTCAGCCACTGTATTTTCCCAGTCTGGGACCAGCTGAAGGGTTTGACAGAAAACATTTTTTAAAAGATTTTATTTATTTATTTATTTGACAGAGATCACAAGTAGGCAGAGAAGCAGACAGAGAGAAGGTGGTGGAAGCAGGCTCCCCACTGAGCAGAGAGCCTGACGTGGGGCTCGATCCCAAGATCCTGGGATCATGACCTGAGCTGAGGGCAGAGGCTTTGGCCCACTGAGCCACCCAGGTGCCCCTGACAGAGGACATGTATTGAGTTCCTACTACATACAAGACATGGTTCAGGAACTGGCACGTGTATGGTATTTAATCCAGCAGACTCTCTCTCACCCCTTTGCGAATGGGCCCTATGAACAGAGATTTTTGAAACTTTTAAAGCTGATACAGCACAGGCAGCCATGGGTGGCCTCACTGCACACTGTCCAAGAGGGAGGTGGGAGTGGTCTTGTGTGCACATGAGACAGTTTAAGCACAGAGATGCCAGCAGCTTACCAGAGATCACAGAGCAAGCAGGCGACCAGAACTAGAACCAGCTTGGACTTTGTGTCCTCTGCCTTTTGTCTTACTCCAGGGAAGACCCCAAGATGTAGTGAGATCTTTGATACAGTCGACCCTCAGGCCAGCAGGAACCTGCCACTATCCCTTCTTCCTTCCTCCAACCCCATGGAGGATGTGATAACCCGTTCAGGGCTTCTGGGGCATCTGCCTGGTTCCTTGGCAGCCAGCGAGGCACCCTGGGATGGGAAATCAGGCAGCCGCCCAGATATTATAAACAATTACCGCTAATTACCAGGCCTGCCAGTTCCCCATTGTCTGCTCACAATCCCACCAGGAACCGAGGAGCAGACAATGGTGATGTTGGAGGGAACTTTCAATTTCAGGCTGCAGAAGCCTGCTCTGCCTGGGAGGCTGGGCCTTTCAGTGACTTGGAGCTTAAGAGGCACCACTATTTCTTGGGCTTCTGGAGCCCAGACTCTCCTTACAAAGGGAGCCTGGACCCCACAGATGGCCGGGAGCATGGGTTGAGAGAGAGACTGGGCCGAGGAGGAAGGCCCATGTCACCAGTCGTGAGAGTCTAGGTCTTAGCTTTGATGTTAATTAAGGATCTTTGCAAGAATAATAGATACACATTTCTATCCCTCGATATTTAAGTTGTTTCCCCCATACTCTCTCTGTGAGACTGTTGCATAATTGCTGAGATAATAGATTCAGAAGCCGGACTGCTTGGATTCAGTACTCCTCTGCCTGTCTTGGTTTGGCCCTCTCTCGGGTGTGCCAGGAACATATGCTTCTCTTGGACTTGGAGGGACACACACAGCCTCAGACTCACAGGTTCACTTGACAAGACACCAGGCAGCCATTTCTGCAAAGCATCATGCCCTTTTCTTAGCTCCATCCAAGAGGAAGGATGAGCACAAGTCCCCTCTGCTTTCAGATGCCTCAGGCCTGTGTGGGGGTTCCCAATGGGTCTCAGCACCACCAGCCCCGTCCAGGGACCCAGGCCTTCCCTGAGGACCCTCCAGCATCCCTGCTCTCCCCTCCTCCCTGACTTCTGCTGCTCCCTGGGGCTGGGGAGTTGCCGTGTATCTGAGGACTGGACAGCCTGGTTTTTGCATGTATCCCTCTAAGTCTGTTTCTTCTTGGATTTGCAACTCAAAGGCCAAGAATCTGACCAGCTTGTTCATTGCCTTCTACTGGTTCATCACTTATCTGAGACTGTTGCCTGAATGCAAGAGGGCGGCAGGGATGGTCGGAGATCAGGAAAAGGAAAAATAGTCAGGCTACAGTGTCCAATGATCATTCTGCCATCAAGCCTGCCAGTAACTTGAGTAGAGAGAGAAGTTCCTGGCACGCCCCTGGTGTGAGAGCAGCATGGTGAGAGAGCAGCATGAGCAGTGAGGCCTGGGGGGCTGGTTCGGGGCTCTTCGGGAGGGCCACGCACAGGGCTCCATCCTCATGACTTTCAGTCTCTGGGATTCTCTTTTCTTGTTTCCCAGAGAGTTTTTGTGTGAGCTTGGGTCAGGCGTCTAAGCCGTGGATCCGTCAGCTCTGCCCAGGGGAGAGGGGCCCTGTATTTAAGTAAAGCCAGTCACCATAACCGGCCTCTTTAGTCGATGACTGAATGACAGCGTTCGTTTCTGGTTCATGTCAATTTCAGGGCAGGTGTTTCTGGTCGTTGGGCCCAGACTCCCTTTTTCTTGTGGCCTCACCATCATTAGGGTCCCTGATGGGGGAGGAGAGAAGGTATAGGAGGTTCCGAATTGTGGTAAAATACACAAGATACCAACATTGTAACAGTTCTTCTCATTGAAGTAGAGATGACACAGCGTTACATTGGTTTCAGGCGTACAACATAGCGATGGGACAACTCCGTCTGGGACTTATGGTTCCATAGCTGGAAACCTGAGCCACCCCCTCCCCTTCCCCATCATTATACCTTTTTTTTTTTTTTTTTTTTTTTAAAGAGAGGAAGGGTTTTGGGGAGAGGCAGAGGGAAAGGATCTTAAGCAGGCTCCTCGTCCAGCACAGGGCTCAGTCTCACGACTCTGAGACCATGACCTGAGCCAAAATCGGGAGTCAGACACTTCACTGGGTAAGCCGCCCGGGCACCCCCATCATAACGATTTTTAAGTGTCTTGGTTCAGTGGCATTAAGTAGTCACATGGTGTGACCATCACCACCGTCCACCTCCAGAACTCTTCATCTTGTTAAAGTGAACTCTGTCCCCAGAAAACATGAACTCTTTATTTTTCCCTCCCCCCAACCAGCCCCAAGCCCCTGGCAACCGTCCTTCAGTCTCTGAATTTGACTGCTCGAATAGCTCCTACCAGTGGAAACATCTAGTGTTTACCCTTTTGCGACTGACTTACTTTGTTTAGCATGACATCTTCAAGACTCATCATTACAAATTTTACACATTTGTAAAATGTGTCACAATGTCTTTCCTTGTTCAGGCTGAATAATAGTGCATCGTATGTATAGACTCTTCGTCCTCTGATGGACACTTGGGTTGTCTCCACCTTCTGGCTAGTGCAGATGACGCTTCCATGAACAAGGGTGTACAAATGTGTCTCAGACACCCTGCCTTCAATTTCCTTGGCATACGCCCAGAAGTGAAATTGCTGGATCATATGGTAATTCTATTTTTAATTTTCTGAGGAACTGCCATCCTGTTTTACAGAGCGATTGTACCATTTTACATTCCCACCAACAGTGCAAAGGATTCTAATTTCCCCACATCCTTGCCAACACTTGTTATTTTGTTTTCTTAATTTTATTTTGTTTTTGATAGTAGCCATTTCAATGGGTGTGAGATGGCATCCTGTGAGCCCTGGCAGGTTTGGTTTGGTTTGGTTTTGTCTCTGTAATGCCAGTGCCCGACTTCAGCTCTGACTGCTGAGGCGTTCATTTCAAAGAGGCAAACAAATTTGTCAGCCACACAAAGAGCCGGGCCACCTCCTCCACGGTTGAGGCTCTTTTGTTTTAGAGATCTTGACTGATTTCGGTAACTGACCATTTGGGCCACTTGTCTTTTCTCTTCCCGTGCTTTTAAATTCCTGCTCTTACGTTTTAAATTCACCACTAAAGAGTGAGCCCTGAACCCCTAGGCGCCCACCCTGGACCCCCACAAAAGCAGAACCCCTGGTCCGTGCGCTCTCTCGCGCCCCTTTCCCTCTTCCCACGGCCACGCTGTGTAGCCCCAGGTGTGCTGTGCAGTTTCCCAGGTCTTGTAGGTTATAAGCCTTTATTTCTCCAAAGTTCCCTGGTGATTGTTGCTTACAACAAAGTTCCCTGGTGATTGATGTATCTTGCCATCTTAGCAAGAACCACAAGGGTCGGTCCAGTCCTCACACTGGTTTGGAGAGGGGGTAGGTCTGTGGCAGGCACACGGGGGCCCAGTTGAGTGCTCTAGACATTTCTAGCCTAGGGCGTTACTGTCCTTAGGCTGGGACTGGCACAACAGACGGCATGGGGGACGGGCCTGGGCGGGGCCTATACCCCTTCAGCTCACAGGGCCAGCCTTGGCTACAAGGCTAGGAGACAGACTGAGATGTCTCTCCCGAAGGAAGAGATGAGGAGAGCCTCCACCACACTGAGGCATACCGGGCTTCTGGAAGCTCACCCCACATCCTGGGGCCAGTCCTGGACTGGGGAAGGTGTTGTATGCCGTGGCAGCCGCCTGTAAGGTGTCTTCCACAGGCTGACTTGGGTTCTAACTCCGCCTCTCCACCCTCTAACTGTGTGACCGTAGGCAAGTGGCTTTCCCTCGCTGAACCCCAGTGTCCTTGATGTTGTTAGCTCAATAAAATCATGCCTGTTTCCCTAGATCCACTGCAGAAGTCACACCAGAGGGTATGGCCCATGAGGACAGGAATCAATAAGCCCTGGAGCCCCAAGGGGTGCTGGCACATAGTAAGCCCTTGGGACTGGGGTACCCAGCCCGGAGTAGGTGGGTCGGGGACTGGGTGTGACTCGGTATATTGTCCTCTTTGGTCATTTCTTCAGGAGCAACACATTTCCCCCAGCAAAATGGTGGGTTCCTAGTGTGCAGGGTCTTGTCTCTTGGGAAAGGCACCAGGCACCGGTGGTTCAGAAGCAGGAGGGGGCACGTGTGTGGAGTGCATCCCCAAGCCCCACCTTCCTTGGAAGCTCTTGGAAGCTCGTCTTGCTCCTTCAGGTTGAGATCCCAGCAGGTTTCCGAAGAGGGGAAGCTTTGGTTGGCAGGGGTGGGGGGTGCTTTCTGGCAGTGAACCAAGCGTGCTGTGCCCCCGAGGCCCCAGTGCAGTTTCCTCCTCCTGGTCAGGGACCTCCCTGGCTGCTTCTGGGCAACCTGGCACACCATAGGCACTTGTTAAAAGTTCAGTAGTGTTCTTGGGACCTGCCCAGGTGGAAAGTCACCAGGGCTTGGCCTTGGAAGTGTTATATTCAAGTGCTGACTCCCTGGGAGCTCTGTGGCTTTAGGCGGAGCAGGACCTCCTCCTCTTCATCTGAATAGTGGTGGTAAATCTGAGCCACCAACCTCTTGAGGTAGGAGTGAGGGTCAGATGAGGAAGTGGGCTGCCAGGGCTTTGCTCCTAAAGATAACAATACTCATCTCATTTAATATAACAGACCTAGGAAATGGAAACATTATTATTCCCATTTCAGAAATAACAGAGAAAAACCATAATTAAAATGGGCTGAAGCAAAATAATAATAATTTGTAATAATAATAGTTGTTGTTGACTTATGTAATCAGAAAAGAGATGAAGTATCTTGCTTCAGGTAGAGCTTGATCCAGGAGCTCACGCAAGGCCTTCTGCCTGTCTGATGGCTTCCTCCTTTGGGTTCCGGATGGTAATGAGATGGCTCCAGTCTTCTGTCTGAGGTTCGAGTCTGGTGGGAAAAGAGAGCTTCTCACTCCCCACAGTTCACAGGAAGTTTCCTAACTAGATTCTTATGGCCTGAATTGGGCCATGCAGAGCTCTCTGGCCCAGGGAAGAAATGTACTGATCGGCCAGGCTGAGCTCACACCTGGACCCTGGGGCCTGCTCTGCTCTGTCCCATGGGAATTGGTGCCTTGGGGAGAGGGGCTCTTCAAAGAAGATTTGAGGTCTCATTCCCAACAGAAAGGCCAGTGGCCTTTGGGCAGCCCCATAACAGCAACAAATACAGGCCGCTGAGGCTGAGCCACAGGTCCTTTGCATCTCAAATTATCAGGTGCAGACAGGTCTGCTGGGGCTCTCATGAAAAGGCAGACTGAATCAGCAGGTAGTGGTGGAGTGGGGTGCAGATCTGTTCCTGATTAGCTCCTGGGCACTGCCGCTGGTCCTTGGACCACACAGTGAGCACCGTGGCGCTAAGGCCCGGGAGCCAGGCATGACAGCATCACCTCCCACGCGTCTTACAACCACCCCAAGAGGCAGGTATCATCAGACCTATTTCACGGAGGTGGAGCCCGAGGCTTGGTGAGGGGAGGTGAGGGGATGGTACAAGACACAAAAGCTAAGAACGAGAATTTTGAAGTTGATGTGGAGGTGTTAGGACCATGAACATGGAGGGAGGGAGAGAGAGAATGAGATCTGCCCGCCGCCGGCAGGTGGACATGGGCAGAATCCCTGGGGACTGAGGGGAGCTCTGGAGGTGACTACCTGAGTCATCAGAGTCCCCAGTCAGAGCCGGGGAACATTTGGTTTTGTCGCCTCCTTCCTTCTCACAGCCTTAACTACGGGGGGGTTTGCCTGGCGTCAGACGCGCAGTTCAGCGACTTCCTCGGCAGCATGGGGCCGGCGCAGTTTGTGGGCCGCCAGACCCTGGCCACCACGCCCATGGGTGAGTGCCCCGAGACCGTTCCAGGTCTTTCCCCTCACTCCTTCTACCTTGGCTGCATCCACTGAGCACCCAGCTTAGAGCCCGGTCCCACCTGCCAGGCCCTCAAGCAGTCAGAGTTGTTTCTGGTCTTGTTTGCGCTGGGAGCAGGGGAAGGGGGTTTCTTCTCTAGAGAGGAGGGGCTGAACCCTTGGGAGAGCTTCTAAGCTACTTCCCAGTCGCTTTACTTGGGGCCTCTTGCAGGGGACGTGGAGATCGGCTTGCAGGAGCGGAATGGCCAGCTCGAAGTGGACATCATCCAGGCTCGGGGACTGACGGCCAAGCCAGGCTCCAAGACACTGCCAGGTGTGGGGACTGCCCTTCTTTCTGCAAGGCGGGGGTGGACGTCGGGGAGGAGGTCCTGAAGAGTATCTGGGTCTAGAAGAGAGAAAATTGGGCCCAACTACAGGGGGACCCCTTTGTCCCAACCCCAGTGACTCACATGGGACTAGTGGTTTAGGGTTTGTTCTGAGGACGCACTTGAGATTGTCAGTTGACCTTATTGGTTTCCTCCACTGGCTTGAGCTTCTGGAGGACAGCCTTGGCACAGTCAGGCTGAGCAGCTGTGTCCGTGATGAGTGTGAAGCTGGGGAAGGGGCGAGCAAATCAGGGACTGAGAGAAGGAAGAGGTCAGTGCAGGCAACTGCCCAACGCAGGCTGCCCCCACCCTGTGGCTGCCTACCCAAACCTCAGAGGGGGGCAGCCTGACCCCCAGCAGCGACTAGGCAGCGTCCCTCTGCTGTGCCATGGGCCCACCGTTTGGGGCCCGATTGGAAGTTACCTCCTGGCCTCTGTCCTCAGCGGCCTACATCAAGGCCTACCTGCTGGAGAACGGCGTCTGCATTGCCAAGAAGAAGACCAAAGTCGCTCGCAAGTCACTGGACCCGCTGTATAACCAGGTGCTGCTGTTTCCTGAGAGCCCCCAGGGCAAAGTCCTGCAGGTGAGGGGTCCTGGGGCAGGGGTGTGTGCGCAGTTCTCTAGGGGGGGAGGAGCGCTCCTGGGAGGAGGGGAGGGTGGGGGTGGTGCAGCTGGAGGGAGTGGAGCACTGTGGTTGGTCTGAGTGCTGCAGTACAGCTTGGAGCAGGTTCCTTTCTGAGCCTCAGCTGCTTCCTCTGTAAGATGGGGGGGGGGTGGTGAGGGGTGCCTGTGTTACCTCCAGGGAACATCCCTGGGACAGTGGCTTGTGTACTTCGTGCAAGAGAAGTGTAAGTCTGGCCAGTAGGGAGCATGCCGCGTGGCTGCTGCCATGGTTCTGGTTCACGTCAGCGCGGCCGGCTCTGGAAGCCGGGGCTTGGCCTGGAGCACAGAGATCATCCGCTGGGAGGCGGTGAGGGGCCAGAGAAACGAGGGTCTCCTGGTCGTTAGGAGGTCCTCGGGCTGACTCGGACGAGGAATTGGAAGTAGCTGCCCATCGCGGGCGTCGACAGGGCCCAGGTCGGACTCCTGTGGGAACCACGTGTCCACCGTCTCAGAGCCGCGGCTTGGGCAGCTCAAGCTGATGCCTCCCTGCCTGCTTCTGACCGGGGCAGGCAGAGCAAACCAGGGCAGGCCTGGCCGCTGCAAGGGGCCGAGGCAGTGGGACTTCCACCCAGCGGGGAAGCCCAGGGCCTGTCTGGGGCAGAGCTTTTCAACACAAGGGTTAAGACCCATCCGTTGAGCTGTGAAATCTGTGTGGTGGCTCGCAACACGTTTGTTTGCTTGTTTGTTTAATGGGCTGGACTGAGAAAGGAAACATGTATTGTTCTTTGGGAGACAAGTGGTCGCTGGGGAGGCTCTTGCTTCCTTTGGGAATCCCCTGTGTGCACCCCGTGACGCTGTGAAGCTCTTACTGTATGTCCCTGTCAGAAAAGCTTGGGGAAAGTCTTCCACACGAAGACAATGTCGAACCCCAGAAGACTACCCAGGGGCCACATCGGTTCGCTAGAGGAAGCTCGTGCCTTCTGGCCTGGGCGTCTTTGGAGAAGACGCTTTGGAGAACTCCCTGCCTGGGATGTGGAGGGGGCAGGGCGACAGACAGCCTAAGGGGTCCTTGCTGCAGTGCGCTCTGACCGCCGCCAGAGCTGGACAGACCCACTGGCACTATACTCGAGGTCCAAATGCTAGTTGTGGTAGTGTGCGGGGGCTGCCATGGCAAAGTGCCCCCGACCGGGTGACTCACACAATAGAAATTTCTCATGGTTCTGGAGCTAGGAGCCCAAGACCAGGGTATTTGGTTTCTTCCAAGACCTCTCTCTTTGGCCTGCAGATGGCCACCTTCCCTCTATGGGTCCTCGCGTGGTCTTTTTGCTCTGCACACGTGTATCCCTATGGCCTCTCCATGTGTCCTGATCTCTTACAACTCCAGTGGGACTGGATTAGGGTCACCCTAATGGCCTCATTTGAATCTAAGGCCCTGTCTCCAAATCACGGTCACACTCTGGGGGCTAGGGCTTCAACATGAATTTGGGGGGAACACAGCTGAGCCCACAACTCCAGTTTAAAATGAATCCATGCATGCACTAGAGGTGGGCTCCTGCTCAGCTGCCCAGGGGGCCACCTCGGGCAAGTGATTTAGCTTCTCCCAGTTGAAGCAACTGAAACGAGCGTTTTTGTTGCGAAGATGGCCTCTAAGGCCAGTATCACCTTGGGGCAGTTCGACACTGTGCATGGGGGCATGGGCTCACACTGTTCTCATCTACCCCCTCCCGTGTGGTAGAGGAGCTGCTAAGAGTTCACAGGGAACTTTCACATCCACTCCTCTGTTCCTTACCTGCGAGGGAAACTGGGGGTAATTTCATTTAGAAACAAGAATTCGGAGACCCCGGGATGTTAGATGCCTTGCCCGAACCATTAAGCCAGGACTGGGATCAGGACCTATGTGTGTCTGAGCCTGGAAGCCGTGCGTGCGTTCTGACAGGCTCTATGGGGTGGCTGAGCCGGCCCACCTTCAGAGAGGGGACGGACCCGAGCACGGGAACCCCCCAGCTGGCTGCCCCGAGACTATAAACCACACAGCAGGGAAGGCACTGCAGAAAGGAGGCTGTTGGACACAGGAAAGGGCATCGTCAGCCACTTATAAGAACTTGGTTTCACGTGGGGGGTTTCCAAGGATCTGGAAGCAGAGCGCCTGGTGGGAGTCGTAGCGGGGACCAGGCAGGGGACTCCCCATGTAGGGTCAACCCTCAAGGCTTGGCATCCAAGACAGAGGAGGGTGTGGAAGGTGGAGTGGAGAGATCTGGCTGGGAGGCAGGGGGGCAGGAAGCCAGTCGTCCAGGCGAACAGTAACGGTGGCACCAGAGCCACAAAAACATGGTCAGGCTCGAGCCATTTTAAGACGGTAACATCCACAAGACTCAGAGGCGCGGGCGTGGGGGTGACCTGGAGTCTGGTTCTGGGCCTATTAGCAGCCCTGGCAGGGTCTGACCCACGGTGTCTCTTGCCCCGCAGGTGATCGTGTGGGGGAACTATGGGCGGATGGAGCGGAAGCAGTTCATGGGTGTGGCCCGTGTGCTACTGGAGGAGCTGGACTTGACCACCCTCGCCGTGGGCTGGTACAAGCTCTTCCCCACCTCCTCCATGGTGGACCCGGCTGCGGGGCCCCTGCTCCGGCAGGCGTCCCAATTGTCCCTCGAGAGCACCGTGGGGCCCTGTGGTGAGCGATCTTAGGGCCGGGGTTGGGGGGGCCCCCTGACAAGGCCTGGAGAACGCCCAGCCCCAACCTGGGACCCCAGGCCCAGGGGCACATTGAACAGAGGAGGATGGGGTTCTCCCCCACAGTGGGGAAGCAGAATGGGGAAACCTGCCCCCCAGGGCCCCTCCTCACCCACTCTTTGCCTCCTATCCCCTGAGACCTTCTCTCCCCCAACGGGATTGGCTGCACTTTTGACTTGGCCGGTTCTTGCCCTGGTGGATGTGGCTGCAATCCGGAGAAAGGAGAGACTGAGGTGGCAGAGCGAACCATCCTCCTGTCCCAGACACTGTCCGACTGCTCCCCCTTTTCGCCTCCTCGGAAGCTCGCTGCCCGGAACCAAGTCCAGAACCCAGCGGCCATCTCCATGGTGCCAATTACCAGCAAGTGTCTTTCCTGCGGCACCGGGTTCAGGCAGCTACTCCTGCCCCAAAGCTGATGGGGCAGCCTTGCAAGGATCCGGAGCCAGCTCCGGGGGGCCCAGAGCCTCCCGCTTGATGAGGAGCTTGGCCTCCCTCCTCCTGCCCGTGGAAGGAGCTTTGCCGCAGCCTGTCTGAGTCCATCTGTCTGTCCCTTCCTGCCTGCCCCTCTTCCGGTGGCTCTAGGAATTGGGGTCCAGCAGGGACCAAAGGAAAGGAGGCAGTGCCCTGGGCCTGGCACAGACCCCCAGGGTGCCCTGCTCCGTGGGACTGCAACAAGCTCGTTGAAAATGGTGGACTGGAAAGAACTGGATCGTCTGCGTTTTGGTGAAGGGGCTGCAGGACACTGATTTTTGAGAACCCCAACTCCAGAGAGCTCACAGCCTCTGAATTTTGGGGATGCTGGATTGGAGAGGGAGTCAGTAAAGTTGGGATTGGGACTGGTGGTGCCAAGGCAAGGGTTCCTCAAATTAGGAGAATCCCTCCTCGTTGGATGAGGTCAAAGGTCTTCTTGTCTACCCCTCTGCCTCCAGGCTAGGGGTCTGGGGAGGCAACAGAGCTTCCCTATTTTAGTCTTTTTAAACAAACCATCCTATACCAAGGGCAGAACCCACTGCCCTGGCCTCAACTACCTTGGCTCATGAGTGTAAGAATCAGGAGATTCCTTCTCAAGCAGGCCTGGGTAGCTATCTTCCTGGCCCGGCCCTCCCCGAGGCCTACGGAAGCCCTTTTGCATGCTGGGAGGACACAGGCTGGCCCCTCTTTATAGAAGCACATTTCTGCCACCTCCCCCTGGGAGGCACCCAGCAGCCCCCCACCCCTCATTACCCAGTCCCTGCTGTGTAGGGCGTAGTCCAAGTTAGCTGGGTAGACTTAGTGTTCCAGGCCCCGGGGCCTGTTCTTAGCTTGCATATAGTCCTTACAGAGCTCCAGGACAGGCGCGGAGAGGGGACGGCGGTCTCCCTGCTGGTCTGGGCCTGGGTCTGGGCCTGGGCCTGGGCCTGGAGCCGGGGTCGTGGGAGGCCTGCCGTTCCTCCCCTTCCCTCCCCCCCCCCCAACCCCCAGGGTTGTAGCTGGAGCTGCCCCTTCTACTCAGATGTTCTGATGTATTACCCTTGATACAGGTTTTATTTGTGAAGCACTCCTGAGGGTTGTGGGCCTCGGTGGAGAGGTCTGGGCTCTGTCGGACGGACGAGGTCGTCTTCCGCCTGGAGGCCCAGCTGTGCTCAGTCCCGCCTTCTCCGCGGCCTCACTCTAGGCTGTGGACCAGGCGATTTCTTCCACCCCGAACCCCTTCCCTCCCCTGCCCGCCCTCCCCTCCTCTCTCTGCCCGTTTAAGCCCTGGAGAGCCTTTAACGTTCTGGAAGAGTTATCTCGCCTCCATGGAGCTTCCCATGCTGCACTGGGAAGGGGAGTCGGAGATGCCCTTTTCTCGATGAGCTCTCCCGAGCTTCCTGGGATTGTGCTGAGTGGAATCCCAAGGCTGGGGCAGGAGGCCGCCAGGGCCCTGGAGGGCCTCCCATCTGAGGCCCCAAATCAGCCCCTCCCCTGTTTGTTTTTTTTTTTAACCAGTGTGATTTCTCCGCTGTTCGTTTATTACTCACCATTTGGAATATTTTGAGCCAGGAGAGCGCCTTCTCTCTCTAGCCGTCACTGCTCGGGTTGTTCAGGGGTAGCTTTTCAAAGACGGGGCAGAGCCTGGCTGTCCCACACAGAGGGCGAGAGGACTCGGTGCCCCCCCAACCCCCCACCCGGCCAGAGCCTACCCTCCAGGGTCCGCACAGCCTTTATAAAGAGAGAACGCGCTCCAAAGCAATAACAACATCTGGGGGTGGTCACCGAGGGCCCCCCTCACTGACTTTCTTGTTTGTTCTGTGAAATCTCAGTTCACCTTCGGGTGGGGTGGGGTGGGGCTGGAGCCCTGTTTCTTTGTCTAATTGTTGTGAGCACGTGCCCTGCTTCCAAGGGGCTCTGACCATTTGGTGCGGGAACCACTGTCTGTCCTCACCAAGAGATGGGGTTTTGGGGGAGGGGGTGACGGTTCTCAGTGTTAACTTGTCCCCACTGCTGCCTGACCCTCAGCGCACTCACACTCCACCTGGAGAGGCGCAGAGACGGGGCACCGTAGCGGTTTGGAAGCCGCGTGCTAGGGGCTGATTCTTTTCTCAATCACTGGGCCAAAAGTCACACGGAAGGGTACTGTGGGAGGAAGTCTCCATTTCCCTTTGCCAGAATCCGCTTTTCATACAGATGGGAAAGGGCCTTTGGGACCATTGGTGAAGTCCATTTTACAGAGGAGGACTGAGGCCAGGCGAGGCCAGGCCTGGGAGTGCAATGGCGCCCCCTAGCCTGGGTCTTCTCCAAGCCCAGGCTGAGCTGCAGCCAGAGTGGGACCCAGTGAGGCCGCTGTTTCACACACTTTCTCCTCCCTTCTCTCTGTAGAACCTCTCAGTGGCCCAGAAAAGATGGGCACCCTGTAGCCCCTCTGAGAGGTGAGGCAATTAAAGCCTGGAATCAGGAAGTGACTTGCCCAAGACCCTTCAACAAATAATCCATGGGGACAGAACAGGGGAATCTGTCCTGCTTCGCTCCTTCCTGGGACCTGAAGCCACTGACCAGGCAGGTCTGCCTTGATAAGTATTTGGGGCCTTTAAGCCCTGGGCCACCCAGCCCTGCCTGGTTCCATCTCTGAGGGCCCTGGTTTGGGGGAGAGAGTTGCCATAGAGACTTAGCTCTCCTGGGGTCTGGTCCAGCTGACTTCGGGTACACGAGATCTGGTCTAAGCCTCGGAGTCTGTCTGGGCAGAGGCTCCTGCTGCAGGAGGGGTCATAGCCCCATAGGACCAACCTGAGGGATGTGAGAAGCACCACTTCCTGCCTGGGGCTGGGTGGGAGCGAGGAGGCCGTGGTACACCGAATCTGAAGCCTCCCGACGCCTTCAGATGTAACGATATCTGACCTTCCTGTTGTGCTTCTCAGACTTTTGCTTTCAAAGTGCTTTGACGTCAAGCACACGCTCCCAAGAGCCCCTGGGCAGTGGAGGGAGCCAGTATTCTCAGCCCACCTTAGCGAGGAGGGAGCTGAGGCCCGGGGAGGGAAGGCATCGGCTAAGGTCCCACTGTGGGGCCATGGCTGTGTCGGGACTAGAACTCAGTTCTCCAGCGCTGGTGAGCTGTAGGAGGTGAGGCAGATCGTGTAGGGGGTGGTTACACACTTTACAAGCTGATTCACCATCCAGTTCCTTAAACCAGGAGCTCCTGGGCACCCTTCAGTGTTGAGAGGCGGCGCTGAGCACCCCCCCCCCCACTTTGGAGCACAGCTGTTGCGTCAGGCAAGGCCACCTGCATTTATTTATTGAGCAGCAGCGCTGTGCCGGGCCCAGGGGACCAAGCCCCCTCCCGCTCCCCAGTAACGATCCCCTTGGCTCTCTGGGAGGGCCCCCTGTCTGTATAGCAGCACTTCAGAGTGGACGGAAAGCCGTCACGTCTGACTCACACGCCCTGTGGGGGAGGCGGACTGTGCCCACCGCACTCCCAGCGATGAGGACTGGCACTTTGTGAGGGCCAAGTGGAGACTTGAACCTGGGGCCTCAGGCAGCACATCTTGAACCCTTTCACTCCACGGCTGCCTCCTAAGAGGGTGGCAGGGAGGCCGGACCCCGGGGTCCTCAGGCTGGGGGCCTTTCCATCCGCCCGCTTTTCCCTCACTCCCTCTCCGGGAGCAGGAGCTGCTCGGGATTTTGGGGAGGGAGGGTTTCCGGGGCCCCTGGGCGGGTGCGGCTCACGTTGCATTGTGTTTATGACCATGTAGCTCATGTTGAAAATTAAAGTTTTTGGCTTTTCTAACCCGGCTCGCTCTGCTTTGTGTTGAGAGTTCTGTCTGGGAAGCCAGGGGTAGTTGGTGTGTGAAGGAGCGGATGCTGCAGGATGCCAGCACGCCCCACTGTGGGCGCGGAACCTTCTAGAGATGCACGGCGGCTGGGGCGGAGGGGGGTGGCGGATTCTGGTCCTATTACAGAGCTGGAAACTGAAGCCCAGGTAGGAGATGACATTCCCCAAGGTCACATGATGGGCAGGTCCCAGACGAGGGCTCTTCCCACAGCAGGATGCTGCGTCCAGGTGCCCCAGGGGTGTGGGGGTTGTCAGCAAGGCCCCCCTCATCCTGAGGTGGCATGGCCAAGGATGAAGAGCAGCAGATGAGGAGGAGGGGAGGGTGTGCTGCATTCACACATGGGCCAATTCCACTCTACACCAAACAGCGAGAGAATGAACGATCATTTAAATAGTACGGATTTGCCACTCCTCCCCACTGCACAGATGTTTCCTGCCGACCATCGGATCCCTGTGCTGCTGGCGCTGTGAGTGGCTAGCCTCACTGTTGATTCCAGTGCTGAAGGTCGCCCATCTCCCCTCAAACACGGAAAACCTGCCTGTTGTTGCAACAGAAAAATGGCCACCTGTTCCCACTCCAGAGGGCGGGCTGGTGGAGAGCCTCTCCTGGGGGGTGCTGATGTGGCCACGCCTTCCCGAAACAATTTGAACCACAAGGGATTTGCGCCTACAGGGCAGCTGAAGCGTGGCCCTCGTGCTTATGGTGCAGCTTTAGGGGCTGGCCACAAAAGGGAAGGACAGACTGCCCGTGGCTGAAGACGGCCTGGAGGCCACAGCCCTTCACCCCTCTCTGAGCTCTGGGGAGGGTGCACTGACAGGTGACCCTGGGCCCAGGCCGGAGCTGGGCTGTCAGATGGACTTCCGCCGGGCCGGGAGCCTGCCCGCCCCGCCGCTGCCCACAGCCCCAGGACTGGAGGGGGGCGAGAAGCCCAGGTTGTCGCGGGCCCCCATCTGCAGCTGGTACACGCGCGAGGACACGGAGGTGGAGCCCCGGGCGCGGGTGGGGCGGCGGGGCGGGGAGCGGCCGCGGCTCTCGGGCGCCCCCAGGCGGAGCGGGCTGGAGCGGCGGGCGGCGCGCTCGGGAGCGTCGGTGCTGGCCGCCAGGAAGCGCAGGACCACGAGGTTGAGGAAGGCGCCGATGACCGTGAGCCCCAGGAGGATGTAGAGGAAGCTGAAGGCCACGTAGGGCGGCTTCCTCTGCAGCGCCTCGTCGCTCTGCAGCGCCACGAAGTCGCCGAAGCCGATGGTGGTGAGGGTGATGAAGCAGTAGTAGTAGGCGTGGAAGAAGGTCCAACCCTCGAAGTGCGCGAAGGCAGCGGCCCCGAGGGCCAGGGTGGTGGCGCATACCAGCAGCCCGGCCACTACCATGTTCTCGGTGGACACCCGTGGCCGCGGCAGCCCCAGGCAGCGCTTGGCCGCCAGCAGGAGGCGCCGCACCAGCGCATTCAGGCGCTCGCCCAGGCTCTGGAAGGTGACCAGCGTCAGGGGGATGCCCAGGAGCGCATAGAACATGCAGAAGACCTTGCCGGAGTCTGTGCCTGGCGCGGCGTGGCCATACCCTGGAGGGAGAACAGAGGGTGGGGGGGTGGGGGTAAGCGCGGGCCATGGCCACCCTGCCTGGGCTCCCTCCTCAGCCCCAGAGCCCATGTAGCATCTTGAAGTACGGCTTCTAACTAGGCCATCCCCGCCTTTGAACCCTTGGGTGGCTATCCCTAATCACCCCAAATGGTAAACAACCCACCCACCCTCAGCCGGGGAAGGATAAACGGCCTGCGGTCCATCCACACAGCCCGGTTCTGTTCAGAACAGAGAGGCATGAGCTAGGGTTACCTGCGGCCGCAAAGGGTGGCTCTCAGCTGCGTTAGGCAGAGTGAAGGAGGCCAAGCCCAAAGACAACGTCCTGCATGGTTGCACTAAAATGACATCCTGCAAATATTCCGGCACAACTACGGGGACAGAGAGCAGATCTGTGGTTGCCAGTCCTGGTGGCTGGAGGAAGGGTAACCAGAAAGAGGCAAGACAAATTTGGGGGTGATGGAAGCCTACCATGTCTTGGTGGTGGCTGCAGTTACCTGTCAGGCCTTCATTTGTCAAAAGTCGTAGAAGGCTGCTACACTGGAAAATGGTGCATTTCACTGTGTAAATTATGCCTTGATTTAAAAATAAAGCAAAATCTTCCACGGGGCCCCAGTACCCACAGGAGAAAGTATCCACCAGTTCTCTCGCGGTGTCCGAGCTCTGCAGGGATCTAATTCCCCTCCCACTGGTCCAGCCGCACCCCGTGTTGCTTCCCCAACCCACATGTCCCACCTCCTCATGCCTCATCTCATCGTTTTTCCTCCTCTGGACTGCCCTGCACCCTGCCCCCTGGTCCACTTCTCCTTCCCACATCCTGCTCCAAGCCAGCCCTTGCTAAGCCCTTCTTCAGTCTGGTGTAGCACATGTTCTCTATCATAGAGGGACCTATGCGCCACTGGGCGTCCTTGAATCCTGGACCACTGCGCCATCGCCAGGGAATGAGCATTCCTAGAGAGAGGCGCGAACACTTTCTTGGTATTCTCAAAGGGGCCCATAACCCAGGAACAGTCAGGTGGACCTTCCCCCAAAAGAACACCCCTCCTCTAGCACCTGCCAAAATGGAAATACTCAAATACACAAACCCTGGAACCGTGCTGTGCCACAGGGAGCAAGTCAGTCCCACGAGGTACACACGTGGGCAAAGTGAGGGAGGCACGTGGGTCATCACCAAAGCATCGCTGCTCGTGGTGAAAACTGGACAAGCTAAGCACCCATGGAAAGGGGGATGCACAGCAGTGGCTCCAGCAGGGGTAGTTTTGTCCCTGACAAGGACATCTGCCCGTGTCTACAGACACCTCTTCTCACAAGTGGGAGGCAGTGGCTGTGTGCTACTGGCATCTACAGAGTGGAGGCCACCGTGCACGGGGCGGCCCCTCAACGGGGTTATCCAGTCCAGCAGTTGGATAATGCCAAGGTCAATTACGGTTTTCAAGCAACCCAATGCAGGGTCAAGAGACTCGAGACCCTAAGATCAAAACCTGAGCTGAGATCAAGAGTTCGACACTTAAGTGAATGAGCCACTCGGGCGCCCCACGGTGCACAGTTTTTTAGGGTTTTGGTTTTTTTTTTTTTTTTTTTAATCACCAAAAAATACTCGGTGAAAAAAGGCAAGAGACCGAACCGTGTATACAGCCTAAGATCCCCTGCCGGCTCTCTGCAAGGCTGACTTGTGCAGCCCCGATCACACGGCGCAAGCTGGCGCCCCCAGGTGGCCAGAAAAGGCAAAACTCCGGCTATTTCCACTCCGTAGGTCTCTTTCCCAGGCTCGCAGATGCCAGCCAGGAACCCAGGGCAGAGAAGACCAAACCCAGCTCCAGAGGTCTCCAGATAGCGTGGGGGTGGGCAGAAGGGGTGGAGGGGGTCTCACCCACTGGACACGTCAACAGAGAGTCTTGGGCTGAGCCCAGGTAGGGAAGCAGGGGTGCCCGTGTTGACACAAGAGGGCATAAAGGGCTGAATGGGAGCTGGGCCCACAGCTGGCAAACAATGAACTGTTATTACTAATTAATAGTGCCTCTTTAGCCTCAGGCACCACGCCAGGCATTTTACACACTTGACCTCATTTAAACCTGGCAACCACCCAGTAAGGTAGCAAGAACTGCATTTGCAATCGAGAAAACTCGGGCTCAGAGAGGTACATCCAATTGCCAGAGAAGATAGGAGGCAACAGAGATGAGAACAGAACTCTGGGCTAGGTGATTGTAGAACTCAGGCTTTTAACCCACAGCTCACATCTACTTGCAAGGACATTATGAAAAAACTTTCTCCAGTGCTCGGACTTCCAGAGTGGTGATCCAAGCTCTGGGGTTGTGTGTGGGGGGCATGCCTAGATATCCACAACTCGGACCTGGGCCGGCCTGACACCGGGCCTGGAGCCCTGCAGAGCCTGCTTCCCTCCTCTCCTGTTTCCCCAGGCTTCTGCTCAGCAGGTACCAGCCAGACGGTAGCCATGGCAACGGCTGAAGGTCCAGATGCTGCAGAGAAACTGCTCTGGATCCCCGAGGGTGAGGTCCAAAGCTTGTGGTAATCAGTCATTCCTTCAACAAATATTTATTGAGTGTCTACTATGCGCTCGGCTGGGTACACTGCAGTGACTAAGACAGACTAGACCCCGTTCTCGTGGAGTAACAGAATAATTATAATACAAAAATCAATCTCTATTTTTTTAGTGCTTTGTGTGTGTCAGACCCTGCGCTAAAACTTTCCACATGCATTATCTCCTCGGCAATAATGATCTCAGCCCAGTCCCAAGATAAGGGAGGCCTATTAGCAGCCCTACTTTTTACAGAGGGGGAAACTGAGGCTCAGAGAGGTCAAGCAACTTGTCAGAGGTCACACAGCTAGGGTGATAGAGCCAGGCAAGGAAGCCTCCATCTCCAGCCACTCGTGCGCTCCGGCCCGCTGCCTCTGTCTCCCAGCCCCCGGAGGTTTCCTGAGCTGTCCCGCGTGCCACCTCCGGGCGAACTTGAGCTCCTGACTCCTCCCAGCCCCGCCCGCATGGGACGCCGGCCCCCTTCGGCGAAGGGCAGCTGAAATGACTAGTCCAAAGCCACCCAGGCGAGCAGGGGCAGAGAAGAGGTTTGAGCCCGGGGAGCGGGGTGGAGGGGGTGGGCGCGTCGCGGGGCCGCTCACCGATGGTGGTGATGACGGTGATGGCGAAGTAGAAGGAGCCGGCGAACTTCCACTGGCGGCCGGCGCGGTGCGGCTCGGCCTGCAGCGCCAGGCGCTCCAGCTCGCGGTAGTCCTCGGCCGAGAAGCCGTACTTCCTGCGGAACTCGCCGCGCTTCTGGGCCAGCAGCCGCTGGCGGCCGCGCTCCGCCTCGGACTCGAGCGCGTCGAAGACGGCGGCGCCCACCAGCAGGTAGGACAGGATGCACAGGATGAGCGCGGCCGTGCGCACGCTCTGCTTCCTCATGGCGGCGCCGCGGGCCCCGCGCCCCGGGCCCGTCCATGCGCCCCGACGGCCGCTCCGCCCTCCGCCCTCCGGCCCCCGCGGCGGGAGCCGGCTGCCGGCCGCTGGACGCGCGGGCGGGGGTGTGGGGAGGGGACGGAGGCGGGGCCTCGAGGGGGGGCGCGGAGGACCGAGAGGGCTCCTCCCGTTGCCCCGCCCCCTCGCGACACCTGCCTTTGTTTACCCGCCGGCGCTCTGGGCGCAGGTGTCTCTAAGCAGCAGCGACCGCTGGAGCAGAGCGTCCAAAGCCCAGGTCTGCAGATGTCCGGTCTCCACCGCTATGGGCCTGTGACCTTGGGCCAGTCAGCCAGCAGAACTTTACTGAGCACCTACTGGGGCAAACTAGCATCCTGGGGTGCCCGGAGCCCATATCCTAGAAAGGAGGTTTGGCTAACAGACTCACAAAGATCATTGAAGACAGGCGTGAGACAGAAGGGAGTTAGTCTCTGGGGGAGGTGGGCGTCGCCCCACCGAGGTGGTGGGAAAGGCCTCCAAGGGATGACTGGGGATGGAGCCTCCAGACAGCAAGTGCAATCCTTTAAGCAGAGAACCTACATGAGCTGGTACTGGGGAAACGGGGTGCTGGGGGGTGGAGGAGCAGGGAATAGGAGGACAGACAGGGGACCTCACACAGGGTCTTACAGGCCATTAGCCCGGAAAAGCTGTAAGCAGGAAAACAAACACACACCAGTGATCTGATTGACATTTTTTCAAAAAGAGTGTCCTGGTGGTCCATGGTAAAGGGGTGGAGGCTAAGAGCGAGGCCGCTTAGGAAACTCTGTAGTCCAGGAGCGTGGGGGTGTGTGGGGGGTGGCGTCAACCAGGGACATGGCCTCGGAGGTGTGGAGAAGCCCATGGATGGGAAATAGGGTGGGGAGCTGGGGCCGGGTGCACACAGCTAGCCATATTTCCCAGCCTCCTTTGCACTTACAACTGTCACCAGTGGCCTGTGGGCAGAAGTGACCTGTGTCAACTCCCAGGCCTGGCCCATAAGCCCCCTCCCATGCTGTCCTCCACCTGTCCGCCCCCACCTGTGGGCTGAATGGTAAAGGTAAAGTCTAAATGGTAAATGGTAAAGGTAAAGAGAGGTAAAGTCTTTAGCAGAAGGCACAGACACAGGGTGGAAGGAGCCCGGGCACCCGAATGACCCCGCAAGGCCGCCTCCATGCCAGGAGCACCGATTCTGAGCTTCTGTTGTGTTGAGCCCCTGAGCTATGTGCTCAGTCTGTTACCCCAGCTGGTGTTACCCTGATGCGTGAAGCAGCTGCACCTGCTGGTGGCCTGGATGTAGGGGGCAAAAGGGGACTCCAGATGACGCTGGGTCTTTGGCCTGAACAGCTGGGTGCCTGGACCGCTTTCCGTTGACCTCACTCCCCAAGGAATGAGGTCATTGCTGCCGCCCAGCACCAGAGTCCAGGGTAGGTCTTTGTGGACACTCTGGGCAAGCACCCGGCAGCCTCTCCTGCAGGTGTCCAGAGCATCTGTGTGGCCTGGTCTCTGCTGCAGCCTTGGCACCCATCCCCCAACCCCCCATCTCTACTCCCGCCTCTCTCCTCCGTCTCTCTCCCTGCAGCCCCTTTGTGATTTTTTTTTTTTTTTTTTTTTTTTTTTTTTGCTTCAGACACACTGAACTATTAGCTCCTTGCACAAACTCTTGCTTTGCTTAGAACAGTCCCCTTCCCATCACACTCAATAGCCCACATTTCTTGAATGACTGCCAGGAGCCAAATGCCCGGTGAAGTTCTTTGCAAGTATCATTGCATTTTGTCACGACAGCCTCCTTACGCTGTAGGCGTGGCTGGCGGATGCCCCGTTCCTCCTTCAGCTCCCAGTTTACCAGACGTGGCCATCCCTGGCTACCCCACAGGTGGCCTTCTTTCGTGCTGGTCTTTGACCAGCCCTCCAGCCCTCTTGTCTTTGGCCCCTGGCACTGTGATTTTCCCATTCCATATCTGTGTTCCTCTGGAGGATAGGGATCCTACCTTGGTCATCTTCCTCTCCCTGGCACCCGGGTCTGGCACAGCACACCTCCCGTGACTGTGGACAGATGAGCAGCAGCGGCCCGTAGGAGTTCAGGGCATGGGCTCTGCAGCATGACTGCCTGGGTTCAGATCTCAGTCTGCTGCAGGGTTAGAAAAGTTCCTATCTCATAAGGTGCTGTGCCCCGCCCCTCTGCAGAGATGCCCATGTTCCTTCCCTGGACCCTATAAATAGGGTAAGATACACAGCAGAGTGGAGGGAGGGTTTCAGGTGGAATGAAAGTTACTAATCCGCTGACCTGGAGGTGGGAGTTTATCCTGGACTATCAAAGTGGGCCCGGTGTCATCATAAGGGTCCTTATTTGTAGACACGGCAGGCAGAAGAGGGACAACTTAGGAGGTTTGAGAAGCCATTGGCCCGATGTTGCTGGCTTGGGAGATGGACCAAGGGGCCACAAGCCAAGGAGAACAGGTGACTTCTAGAATCTGGAAAAGGCAAGGAAATGCCTCCCTAGAGCCTCCAGAAGGGAATGGAGTCCTGCAAGTCCCTCAGTTTTAGGTCAGTGTGACCTTTGTAGCCCTCCCGTCCTATAGAAGGGGAGATGGCACATGGGTGGTGTTCAGGCCGCTACGCTGGTGATCATTTCTTTGAGCGGCAGCGGGAAATGATTTCAGCAATTGTCAGGATGGAGGAGCCCGTAGGCAGGAAGCGCTAAGGGCAGCCTCTGGCCCTGAGGGCTCATCTGGAAGCATTAGCCACTGTTTCAAACATCACAAGTGAGCGAAACCCCCAGGCCCCCAGAGACATTATAGCATGTGTTCTGACTTAGTTCTGGGACCGAATCAGGGGACTTGCCTCTCTACCCCTCTGGGAAGCCGGACTGCAGCTCTGTGGCCCAGAGGCCATATTGGCAAGTGGCTTCAGCAAGTTTGCTTTTCCTGATTCCTGCCCAGCTTTCAGAGGAGCCGGAGCCTGGGTCACAGTCTCGATGGCTGGGGGTTGGAACATCATGGATTTACTGCCTGAGAAAGGGCTGGGAAGAGCTTTCCGGGGACAGTTAATGAGTCCTGGCCACTGACACTGGGCTCACAGTCCAGCTCCTCCACTTTCTAGGTGCGTGAGTGTTGCAAGAACTCTCCTCTGGCCTTGGTTTTCCCATCCGAGACACGCTGGTGGTAATGATGGCCACCTCGTGGGGACCATGCCGAGAACATAAAGGATCTTGTGTGTCGCTTCCCAGGAGCCCGGTAGCAGTAGCTGCATTTCCTCTCTTTGTACAACTCACTGTCTGCCTGCAGATGTCAGGAATTCTTTTTCTGGAAGCGCATGTCTGTGCTAGGCATATTCACAGACCTTCCTGACAGAACCCTCACTTTCCAGTGCGGGAAACCAAGGCACAGAGGGGAGGACACCTCACTTGCCAGGTCCTGATGGCCAGGTGGCAGCTGAATCAGGGCCATGTCGTCCCCAAGGTCACAATCCTTCCAGGGCACTACGCCACTTCGTCAGGCATCATGCCGCCAGCTCTATCCCCCTCCCATTGCCTCTCTGGCTTCCACCTTCCCCATCTCTGAGCTGGAGTGGAGGACCCCCCGCTGGCTGCCCCCAGCACCGTGAGGGCCCCCGTGACACACAGCTGAGCCCTCTGGGGGTGGGTATTATTGGGGCCATGGAGGAACTGTCTGGCCCTGCCAGGCAGGTGACTCGGCCATGTGCTTGGCATCTTGGGTTCAGCGGCTCTATTTTAAGCCAGAAGAGGTTAGAGTTTGTGGGTGTGTATTTCTCTGCTTGCAAAACTGTCAGCTGCCATCACCAAAAACAGCAGCACTCCAAGGCACCCCCTTGGGCTGCCCCTCCCTCTGCCTCTGCCACTCCTTCCTCCCTCGGGAACCTGAGGGGACCCAGTGATTTTCCTCTGTCCCTTTATGCCAGAGTCACACACTTGGGTCCTCTTCCAGGACCTCAGGGTCACCGGCTTGGAGGATAAGGAGGAAGGTGATCCCAGTCCTCCACTAGACCCTGGGTGCCTTTCAAAGCATTCTGCATCCCTGTGAGTCTAGAGCCTTCTGAAAGCTTTTGTGAGTCCGGCAGGCCATGCCGCTCCCATGTCAGAGAGAAGACACCGACTCGGAGAGTGGAAGCAGCTACCACATAGGGTGACAGAGCGCAGGGCAGAAGAATGGGAGTTTCTGAGGGAGGCAGGCCTCAGTTCCCTCTTGGACAAGCGACTTCACCTGCAAGCCTCAGTTTCCTCATCTGTGGCATGGGCGTAAAGATATCGGCCTCTCAGTATTTCTGGGAGGATTAAATCCAAATGTGAAGGAGCACTCCACACAGAATGGGTGCCCCGGAAGTGTTACCCCTTCTATCCAATTAGTTTTTTCTTTCCCCTTTCCACACTGCTTATTCCCCAGGCTTCCTGGGATCTTAAAGGATTGATTTTTATAGTTAGAATATAGTTCAGTAATTTTCCACAAGCCCAGAGGGCCCAGGTGTTTTTCCTGATAAGATCTCTCTCTTGTCTCTGTCCTAAAAGAATGGATTATTTTGGCCTCAGCTATCAGCTCCTTCGAGAAGGCAGCTGTAACCTTTCTGAAGCCCGAGTATCACTTAGGGATCCGGGCGGCCAGAAATCAAAAGCTGCCTCTTGCCAGTTTAAAGAACACTACAGGCAAGATCTGGGGTTCTTTCTTGTAGAATCTTCCAGGCACTGGCACACAAACCGTATGCTGGAAACTCGGCATGCTGGAGAGCTGGAACCTACATCAGGGAATCACAAAGCCATACCCAGTGCCAGGGCGGGGGGCGGGGGGCACCATGGTTCCCAGCCTGGTGCAGACACTACTCGGGGGACAAGTCAAGTGGCAGCTATCTGAGCATGACCCTGTCTCTGACTGTTGGGACCGGCCAGAGATGCTCAAAGGATTCCCAGCGTGAATCTGTAGCCATTTGGTTGGAGCCTTCGGGAGTTCTCCACTTTCCTGAGGTTGGGTATCTTTGGGTTAATGGAGAGATTAAAACCTTTACTCTGGTTAATAATTTTTAAAATGAGGGGCACCTGGGTGGCTCATTTGGTTAAGCGGCTGCCTTCGGCTCGGGTCATGATCCCGGCGTCCTGGGATCGAGTCCCACATGGGGCTCCTTGCTCGGCAGGGGGCCTGCTTCTCCCTCTGCCTCTGCTGCCACTCTGCCTGCCTGTGCTCTCTCTTTCTCTCTCTCTGACAAATAAATAAATAAAATCTTAAAAAAAATTTTTTTTTTAAATGAGTGATAGGAGTACAGGAAGTTACTAAGCGATTCTGTGTCCTTTCATGTACGATGGAGAATTTTCACAATAAAATTGATTTTTAAAAGAACCTTCCTCTCTCTCCATCCCCATCCCCCTTTGGTTTCCACAGGAGGGTTTCTCTGTGGGTTGGAGTGAATTGGAAGGACATTTGCTGAGCAGTTCCTAGGACCCAAGCAGGAAGCGAGGTGCTCAGCAGGTGTCTCCTCAGGTCATCCTCACACCAGGACTTTCCATCCCACCTCCCAGGGGAGGAAGCAACTGTCAAGGGGGGAGGGAGCCGTCCTAGCCTGTCCTGCTGGCAAGCTCTTGCTCCAAAAGGCCACACTTCCCCTGCCCTGAGGAGCATAGCAGAGTACCAGGCTAAGATGGCGGTCTTGGCCACATGGAAACTGGGGTTCAGGCCTGTCCCTTCTCCTACTAATGCCCACCCCTCCCCTTCCCCTGTCAGCATAATGGATTGGAATTAAGGGACATCTGAATCAAAGGGGACAGGGTTAGATTTCAGAAGACATCATTGTCTGGAAAGGTCAAGGCAAAGACATAAAAGATACTCAGCAAGGCACGTGTTCAAGTTAGTGTAGCACAGAGGCGCTCTGTCCCCTGTGGTAGCCACTAGCCCTAGGTGACCACTGATCTTTAAATCAATTAAAATTCAGGCGCCTGGGTGGCTCAGTGGGTTAAGCCGCTACCTTCGGCTCAGGTCATGATCTCGGGGTCCTGGGATCGAGTCCCGCATCGGGCTCTCTGCTCAGCGGGGAGCCTGCTTCCTCCTCTCTCTCTGCCTGCCTCTCTGTCTACTTGTGATCTCTCTCTGTCAAATAAATAAATAAAATCTTTTTAAAAAAACAATCAAAATTCAATTCAGCTTTAAAATTCAATTCTTCGGAGCACCTGGGTGGCTCAGTGGGTTGAACCTCTGCCTTTAGCTCTGGTCATGGTCTCAGGGTCCTGGGATGGAGCCCCACGTCAGGCTCTCTGCTCGGCGGGCAGCCAGCTTCCCCCACTTTCTCTGCCTGCCTCTCTGCCTACTTGTGATCTCTCTCTGTCAAATTAAAAAAAAAAAAAAAACTTAAAAAAAATTTTCAGTTCTTCAGTCACACCAGACACATTTCACGTGCTCATCAGCCACAAGTGCCAGTGGCTAGGACATTGGACAGAGCTGGTCAGAACCTCTCCGCCATCATGGAAACTTCCATTGGACTTCGCTGGTACAGGGAGTCAGCACAGACTTTGCAACCAGACTGGCTGCTTTTGAATCTCAGCTCCACCATTTAGCTGCTGTTATCCTGGGCCTCAGTTTGTTCACCTGTAAAATGAGGCTAATAATCCCGGAGAACCCTCCATATCCAGCGCAGCTGCTACCAGGGTTAGTTTGCGAACGTGCGGAATTATTTTAAATGAAATGCACCTTGAACGTTTGCCATTCTTATCTTCGAGTGTGGAGCTGTTAATTGGCTTTTCACATCACCCTCCTTACATAAGCTACTGAATCTCTCATCTGATTTCCGATTTGGGTTTATTTCAAGCGGAACAAGCGTTTGAAGACACGGTACAGCCGCTTGAGCACAGAAAGTCTCTAGATTCCCATGGCTGCTTTTATTCTGGCTCTCTTGTCATTGTTTCTTCCTTGCCTAAATTGACAGTATTTTCTAGCAACTCATCTCTATCGAATTTTCATAAAAACAAATCTCTCCCTTTTTGCACTCATATTTCATCTGCGTGTGGAATATCGTTACAATAACAAGCATGGCGCATGAAAACTGGTTTGGGAACACTCTTAAATGTGCCATTTGTCTTAGCTCAGGCTGCTAGATCAGAACACCACAGACTAAGTGGCTTACTTCGCACGGTGATGGAGGTGGAAGTCAGAGATCAGGGTGCCAGCATGCCGGGGTCTTGGCGAAAGCACTCTTCCTGGTTTACAGACAGCGGTCTTCTCATTCTCGCTTCCTAGGGCAGAGATCAGAGAGAGGGAGCAAACCTTCTCATCTGTCTTCCTGTAAGGGCACTAATCCCGTGCAGAATGGCTCCACGCTCTTGACCTTACCTCCTGATACCATCATTGAGGATTAGGATTTCAACCTAGGAATTTGGAGGTGGGGCGTGTACAAACGTTTGATCCAAAACGTCATTCTGTGGTGGGGAGCAGAAGGAGGGCAAGAGTGCCAGAGAGTGGCCCTCCAGCTCCGAGCATCCATTATGCCTGGGGCAGAAGCTGTGTTCGGAAGGAATGCGGAGCACAGGTTAGCCTGGTGAGCTGATTAAACAGACATTGGTAAAGAAAGCTGCTTTGTGGGGACCCTGGGTGGTTAAGCAGCTGCATTAAGCTCAGGTCATGATCTCCAGGTCCTGGGATGGAGCCTCACATTGGGCTCCCTGCTCAGGAGAGAGTCTGCTTCTCCCTTTCCCTCTGCTCCTCCCCTGCCTCATGCTCTCTCTCAAATGAATAAACAAAATCTTTAAAAAAGAGAAAAAGAAAGCTTCTTTGTCACACTAACTAAAAGGCTAGTGTGGCATTGTCTCTGGAAGATACCTGCCCAGACAGAGACTACATTTCCCAGGCTTCTTTGCGTTTTAGCATAATCACATGACTAGTTCTCACCAATGGAATGGGAGTGGGAGCAGCACACATCATCTCCACGCCTTTAGGGAGCAGGTGAGCTTCTCCATCCCTGCCTGCAGTCTAGCTGCAGAAGGCTCCCAGGCCCAGGAGTTTGGTGGAACCACAGCCTGTAAGCCCCTGGCTGACCACATGAAGGATCTCCAACCAGAAACCACCTGCCTTGGAATATTATGTGAGTAAGAAATAAATTTCTGTTGCGCGAAGCAGCTGAATTTTGGGGTTTGCTTGTTATAGCAACTGCCATTATCCTAATTAATAAACTTACCATATAGGGCTATTGCGAGGATGAAATTTGATGACAGACACATCACAGACTCTTCAGTGAGACTTTTCCTGTTGCCTCATATTTCCAGTTAAAACCACAAGATGCTAAATGCCCCCCATATTCCAGAAAGTCACAAGACCCATGTCTGTAGGGCCTTCTGAAGGATGCCATGCCAGCTTTTACCCTTCCCCATCCCGGCCCCCTCAGCATAAGCAAAAGATTCTTCCCCGTAAGCAGAAGATTTGAATTTGAGAATGAATTTTTAGAGTAAGGAGAAATGACCTACTTTTCCTTTTTCTATTTTCTTAGGGAAAGAAGAGAGGGGTACTCCCCTCATCCTGACAGATTCTGCTGGTAGATATTTGGGGTTCCTGCCAGAAGTAGTGCGTGATATCTGATTCTCTGACTGCTTATCAGACAGACTCGCTCATCTGCCCGTAGTGTTTGTTGAGCTGGGAGAAAGTGGTTCAAGAGAGATGTCAGGGCGGGTGGGGAGAGCACTCTGCACTCCCAACCGTTTGGCCACGAAAGGATGGGCGAGCTTCCCATGAGCTGAGTAGGTGCTGGGCCATCTGCTCGGTATCTTGCCCAAAAGGGATGATCGTTTTGCTTTCCAGGAAAGAGGACTCTGGCAAAAAGGGGCTGTGAACTGTACTTCTGGGGACAAGAGTTTGAGAGAAGTCAGAGCTCCTAGGTCTCCCCCCAACAGACTAGAGACCACTACAAGGGCCCTGAATAAGCTCCTCACATGGCCCAGTGATACCAGCCTTTGAACATTTGCCACGCAGAAGGAATCCATCCCCCTGAGAGGACTTGAAGCAACGCTAGCTAGATTTTTGTCCCCTTTCCTTCTCTGCTCCCTTCAGGCCTCATAAACAGGAGAAGCTAGAACTTAGACGGATTGGGGGTGAGAAAGGTGTGAGAGGGACCCTCACATTGCTCTCAGGGCTGTGGAGAACTACAAGGCAGAGATTAAGGGCAAGATTCTGGAGCCAGACAGCTTGGGTTTGAATCCTGTGTCTATAACTTAATAGCTGTGTGACCTGGGGCAAGTTGCCTCACCTCTCTGGGCCTTAGTATCTGTAAGATGCCATTAATAATAGTACCTGCCACGTAGTGTTTCAAAGTCCACCTATTTAGGCCACTTAACTGTTTGTTAAGTTAAATAACAATGCATTCTTGAGGTGAAAAGTCAGTCCCGATTTAGCAGAAGCATTCAATAGGGTATGATGAGATGTTCAAGCCTAGATTGAAAGGCATGGACAAGGAGAGGTTTGAGTGAATGTGTTCAAGGACCATGACTGAAGAAAACCCATTTCTGTGTGTCCTTCACCAAGCTCAAATTGGTCAATAAAACAGAGATACAGGTCAAGTATTTAGATCAATTTGGGACACATTGAAACCCTCAATACATGTTAAATATCATTGTTATTCAAAGCTCTGCCAGGTGGGGGATCAAATCCTCTCTAAGCTTGATTAGTTTGGGGTGATAATATGAATAGCTTTTTTTGTGGTCTCCTACTTGGTGGTCTTTGTAAACCACCAAATTTCATAAAATATGTATGAATTTAGATAACAGTCCTAACTCTGTTTGTGAAGTAAGAACAATGGGGGGGGGATCCACGGGTATTGTTTATAATCACCCTCAGCTTATACAAAAATGAATTTCATCCCCTCTCCGATTAGGAAGGTCATCAGTTCAGGGTAAAGGATCGTCCTACAGATGGTGTCCATTTGACTTAATGACATTCCACTGTGTTTTCCTTATTTTTAGTCCCAGTTCACTGGCTGGTGTCTGAAGACCTCCGATAGCAATTACATAGATTTTGCAAGCACCTAGAGCTGTTGTCCCCTGTCTTCATGACTTCCCTGTAGGACTGGGATTGTCACCTGCACTTTCATGATGAGGGTGTTGAGGATCAGAGAGGGTCCAGAGATTCACACAGCTGGCCCCAGAGTCTTGATGTTGCCGGAAAAAATCCATCTTCTCCTCTGGGTTTTATATGTGTTATAGGGACTTCTGCTCCACGTGGTCACCCAGGGACCCAGGCTCCTTATTTCCTGAGTTCCATCATGCCTGAACACAGAGATTTTTATCCTGGAGATGAGGGCTCTGTGGATGGAATTTAAAGTAGTATTAGCCCTACTTACTTGTTGCCAGTAGAAATCAGAGGCACTTTCCTATCTCACTGCAGTTGCAGCAGACATCACAAAGTACTCTGACCCTCCTTAACCAGAAGCATTTAGCAGAAGTTATGAAATTATGACAACTAGACTCAATCTTGTTAAAAAAGAAGCCCATACATAATTGTCTCACACACTTCTTTTTATTTTAGTGACTGTATTTTGATCATTTGTTTCCCTTGTAATGCCATATATTTTATTTTATCCATTTACTATTACTACTCTGAGAAGGAGATCATAGATTTTACCAGCATAGTCTCACAACTCTCTTGGGTGCTTCTGGGTATAGACTGAAGCCAGGTCCCCATATGCAGAGAGCAGGGAGAGACCGAAGGAAGAAGCAGGACACTCCTGGTTGGTAGGTGGCAGTTTTAATCGTAGCCAGGGAAACTCCCATATGGGGCTTGTCTTGGGCAGCAGCAAAACCAGTGATGCCTTACACCTGCCCCCCAGATCTTAAAAGCTTATAAAGAAGTCCTACCTGGGCTCAGTCACACACACCATGCAGGTGTTTTCAATGCCATATCAGCATCTCAAGGCTGTATCCTTGGAATGGTCCCAGGAAAGGCAAGTGGAACCCACATTACAAGGACAGGGGCGGGGGTGGGGAGTCTCTGAGTTCCGGGTACAGCTCAGGGATCAACCTGCAGTCGTCTTTTTTATTGTGTTCCCCAACAAGCTGTCTGAGGAGACCTAGGTTCATAAAGAAGAGTTAAGAACCATGTTCTAGAGACTTGAAGTCCTCCACTGGGTCCCCTGCCTGGGACTGGGGAACAAGGGCAGAGAGCCAGTGCAGTAGCTTGGACGGTGCAGGGGAGAGGGGGCTTATTTATGGTTCACATCTGGAATCATAGCCCGTGGCCAGACCTCAGTCACCTGCCAAGAAGATGTGGTCTCTCTCTGGGTTCCCAGAAGGAAAAGACAGTTTGGAGAACAAGCATCCAGGCTTCACCCCATTATCATGTCACTTATAAGGACTCAAATTCGAGGAGGCACTAGGACCCCTTGTCTCCGTGATTTCTGTGGGAGGCGGGTGCTGGGCACCAGGGGCCCATCTTGCTCATCTGATCTGCAGGTGCATCAAATCAAATGTTGCTGGGAGGTGGTGCTGGGGCCCGCCGAGGCTGTTCTTCGCACATCTTCCTTCTGTTCTTCCAACATGCCGTCTGCTTTGTGTCCCAAGAATCCACAGTCTGTCGGGGACTGGTGAAATTAGGACAAAATGTACATCCTTGAAAATATAATTATAGCTTTTGTTTGCCAAGCACTTTCATAAGCCTGGACTTATCGGGTCCTCACCGCAGCCCTCGAGCAAGGCAGGGCAGAGACAACCATTTCCACCACAGCTGGAAATGGGGCTCAAAAGGAGACTTACATGCTCAAGGTCACAAACCAGAGGCAGAATCAGGGCTGGAACCCAAGTGTCTGTCGCCATTCATCAGGGATGTGGTAAATACTTCCCATGTGCCAGGTCCTGTGCTGGTTTCAGGGACACAAGGATGAATCAGAAATCTACTTGGCTTCTAGGGAGCAAAGCCCAACAGAAAAGCCAAGAATAGACCAGTAATTACACTGCCCTCTACAATTATATTTATCAGGACTCTTTTAGCTCAAGTGATAGAAACCCAACTCAGCCTCTTTTAAATATAAATGGAATTTATATTGGTTCACATAACCAAAACATTTAGGGATGTATAACTTCAGGCATGGCTGGATCCAGCAGCTCAAACCCTATTGCCTGGCATCTGTTTCTCTTAATTACTTGGCTCTGTGTGATTTTAATTTTCAGGCACTCTCTTCTCAGGGTGGCAGACATAGATTCTGGCAGCCGAAGTCTTACCCTGTAATCGTTCGGCTACTTGAGTCAAAATGATGGTAACCCTATCCCAGTTGTTCCAGAAACAGTCTTGAGGCTTTGAACGGAATGGCCAAACCGCCTACCTGACCTGTTGGTGCCATTCTGGATGCAAGTAAGGAGGGGTGGAGCCGTAAAAGTGAAGGAGGCTGAGTCTCATAATCATTTTGTGGAGGAGACCACCCACCTGAAACGCCTGCTAGGAATGTTATGTAACTGAGAAATTGTGGTTTAATCAGTACACTGTGCTGTGCCACAGGGGGTCATGGTGGTGGGGTGGTCTGCCCCCAGATGCTGGTGACAAAGGAGTGCCTTGTCTTTACAGACATTTAAAACTATAGTAAAACTGGCTAGATTCGATCTGCTTTTTAGCATCACCCCATACCAGTAAATCTAAACATGGCCAGCATTACAATATTCCTTCCCCAGGAAGAACGCTCCCGACGGTGGTGGTCGGGGACTCCTTACTACTGGGCTCTTGTTCACCCCAGTTTAATAAAGACCTGATTCGGGGTTTAAGTAGCCATATGATGAAGACCCATATGTACACCACAGTGATTAAAGAAACATAACAAATAGGACTGTTGACGTGAAAGTTTAAAATAAGTAAGTTTCTTTTGGAGATCAAATTCGGATGGCTGAGTAACCTGCTGAGTGGAAGGCCCCAGGGGGACTTCCCATCAGGGGCCTGCCCGGGCATCTGGAGTAAGCAGTGAGATGGTGCATCTGGTTTCAAGACCTTGGGCTTCGATGGGGGTGAGCGTGGAGCACAGGGCAGGGACCTGGAGAGGACAGGAAGGCCACGGAGTGTGAAGAGGATGTCTCTGGGACTGGGGGATGCAGAAGGGTAATCAAGACATGGAGGTCCAGTCCTCGAGAGGAGAAGAGAGTCAAGGTCAAAGTCAACCACCTGTGCTTGGCTGCCGCTGGCTTGCAGCTTGGGTTAATGTTGCCCATCCCACCCAGAGTGGATGAAAAGACCTCGCCCAGCAATGAGATTCGGAATATTTTCAGGAAAGTCAGTAGTGAGGGGCCAGGAGGCAGTGAATGGGCCACAGATAAGAACCATATCAGTGTGATGGGACACTTACAACTGTGCTCATTGACCAACCTCAGGGTGTCCAAGAGGCCAGGGCTATTGCCCTTGGGTTCCTCCTGATGTTGTCATTAATCGTAGCAGAAGAGGAGAAAGTTCTTGAGAATTGGCTCAATGGCAACCCTGTTGCTGAGAACATGGCTGAGATCCTAGACCGCATTTTAGCCATCAAGAGGCAGGTGGACTTTTTTTTATAGTACCTGGTACCCCCAATGAGGCTGCTGGAGTTGCCCCTTGAAGAAGACCCCCTGCCTCTTGTTAGCAGAGTAGCCAATACATGTGTATGTTGATGGGAATGATCTGGAAGAGAGGGAGAAATGGAAGGCACAGGAGGGGAAAGGGGGTCTTGTAGGGCTGCATCACCCAGGAGGGCAAGAGGGGTGGGAGCCAGTGCACAAAGGGAGGGGTGGCCTCAGGTAGACATGGTAACTGGCACTAAGGGAGAATAATCAGGGGACATCCAGGCTAGATGGGAGTGGGGGGGTAGGGAGATTGCCCCCAGGGAGTGGGAGTGGGGAGCTCCAACCACCCGGTGTGGTGGGGCACCGAGGAGGCCTTTGAGTCTTGGAAGGAGCCTGGACCCATCCCAGAAGGCAGCTCTGAGCCTCAGAGGGGTTTGAGCAGAGTGACCTAACCATAACTGTGCTCCAGAAAGTGCCTCTGGCTGCACAGTCTGGCCGGGGGAGGAGGAAGGAGCTGGGCTGCGTGCAGAGGAGCAGGGAGTCGTCTGGGGACAGTTGAAGGGGCTCTGGGTCAGGGCAGTGCAGGGGTCCTCACAGGCATCTCTGTAGTATTTGAAGGAGGCATCACACAAACAGGGAGAAATCCCAGGCCAAGTTCTGTCCCTGCCTCCCTCCAACGTCCTTGGCTGCCTCTCGCCTCAGGCTGCTGGTCCGGTCAGGCACCGCAGTGCCACAAGGGGGCAGCAGCACATCACTGTCTTCTCCCACTCCCCAGCCGCACTCCAGAAATCTTAAAATTTAATGAGATGCAGGACGTGTTAACCCACAGAATTCTGGTCCCATCCCAAGAGTTTCTGTGAGTCTGGAGTGGGACACAAGATATTTGCATTTCTAACCAGTTCCCAGGTGATGCTGATGCTGATGTTTCTGGTCTGGGAACCCCACTTTGAGAACTACTGGAGTTGAATGTTGGGTGGGGAGGGGGGCGTGGCCACTGGGAAATCCCTCCCTCCCCTGTCACCTGGGCTTTTTCAAAAGGAAGAGCTATTACTTCATTCATTCAATAAGGACCAAGCCTGGTTCTGTCCTGGGTACTGTTCTAGGTCCTGGGAATATATCAGGCAACAAAGCAGAAAAAGGAAGCCCCAGCCAGCACCTATGGGGTCAATGAATAATAAATGTTACGAACAAGTCAGGTAGTGTGTTAAAGCATGGTTTGGGCAACATACATCGGGAGGATAGAAGAGGGTGGCCGAGGTGGGCTCTCCATGACGTGTTAGCTTGCGAGTCACACCCGAAGGAGTAGCCATAGGGGTATCTGGGGAAAGATGATGTCAGGCAGAGGGAAGAGCCAGTGCAAAGGTCCTGAGGTGGGAGTGTGTCTAGCATGTTCAAGAAACAGCCAGGAGGACAGTGAGGTCAGAGCAGCATGAGCAAGGGGTTGAGGGCAGAGAGGTGACTGGGGCACAGAGTGGGGTCCTGTGGGTTGGCATGGTGTGGTTTGGCTTGGTGTTCACAGGATCCCTCTGGCACACACTGTAAGGAGCAGGGAGGAAGCCAGGAGAGCAAGAGGAGACTGCAGGGGTCATCCGGGCAGAGACGGTGGTGGCCTTGGCTGGGGAAGCAGTGGGAAGACAGGGATGGTAAGAGGTTAACACACCAGCATACACACGTACTTGTCTGTGTTTCTGTAACTAAATGGCCAGGGCAATCTGATAACTCCTCTATGCGAGTGACTCTAATTCCCAACCCGAACTCTTGTCTCTATGTCTGTCCATGTCCCCTGGCCCTTCTTTGATATCTGGCGGCCTCCAGCCACACTGTCCTGGGTGACTACTTCATCCTCAAACTCAAAACATCAAGGCACCCCTCCATCTGCCACCTGTAGGGGCTCCCCCACTCACCCCAGTTTCTGGCAGTGCGGCCCCTCCATTCTGCCATCCTCCAGCACCAAGCCTAGGGTCATGTTGGGTGTCTTACCCCCAGTACCCCCAGTGCTCACATCCACCCTTCAGACAAGACCCCACAGGAAATGTCAGGTCGTGGCGATTCTCCCGTTTCCTCTTTCCTGCTCCCACCACCTGTCCAGGCTGGCTTGCCTTATCCCTGAACCCTGCAGTGACTGCACACGGGGAGCCTGGTGGCCACGGGTGTGGGCTCTTGAGCACGACTCCCTGGGTTTGAATCCTGGTCCTGCCAACTGTGAACTCTGTGAACTTGGGCTATTTCCTTCATCTGCCATATCTCAGGGTCTCTGTGAAATGGGCATAATTATACTTCAGATGGTTATTAGGAAGGTCAAGTGAGTGATTACATAGAAGATGCTTGGAACAGAGTCTTGCATGTGGTGAGAACGTAATGTATGTTAGTTCCTACCTTTATGGCTTATGCAGTAAGTCTTTACTGAGCATGTATTGGATGGAGACCTGCATTGTACTGGGAGATAGTCTGACCCAGGATAAAGAGTGCAGACCCTAGCAGTTCTGCTCCTGGATGTTTATCCAACAGAAACGTTCCCCAATGTCCAGCAGGAGACGTGAGCTAGAAGGGGACCAGGCTTCGTAATAGCCCAGGCTGGAAATTACCCATGAAGTATAGAATGGATAAATGAAGTGTAGCATATTCATGCAATGAAATGCCACCCAGTGTTGAGAAGGGATGCACTCTTGTTACTTGTGACAACATGGATACTATAATATAAATACAACTAGGGGAGGGGCAGTGCCTGGCTGGCTTGTTCCGGGGAGAGTGCGACTCTTGATCTTGGGGTCGTGAGTTCGAGCCCCACGTTGGGTATAGAGATTACTTAAAGATAAAATCTTTAATTTAAGTACAAATAAATATATAATGGGGAATGGCTGGGCCCAGTACCTCTGGGCTATGAGTTTCTGTGGGGGTTAGTCTGATTTTTACCTGTAACCTTGCCCCCAACACCACCTTCTCTTGTTTATAAACAAGAAAATTCTCAGCCTTTGCCTCATATCACTCTCTGACTTGCAAAGAATCGTGGAGCAGGATTGTACAGATTATATTTCAAGTGAACACAGAGGAATGACTGACCTGATACAACACCACTACGTGATGGGAACTCGCTCAACACAGTGATCGCATAGGGCGGGCACTTCTATTTATGCCCATTTTACAGGTGGAAAGACTAAAGCCCTGAAAGGTCCAGAGAATGATGGCTACAACTGTTATTTAAATCACATAGTACTCAACAGCCCTCTGTGTAGAGTACTGCCCTCATCCCTGTTTTAGAGGAAAGGACACTGAGGCATAATGAAGTCTGGTACCCTGCCTAAGATCGCACTAGGAAACCTCAGAGCCAAGACGGGGCAGATGGCCGAGCCCACCCTGTGCCGCTCTGTTCCGAGCTGCTGGGTAGTGAGGTCGCAGACCTTGCAGCCAGCCGGCCAGGGGTCCAGCACCACAACCCCAGGACAACTCACTCATGGTTCCAAATCTCCATTTATCCCATCCTTACAATGGGAACATCAGTAGCACTTTCCTTCAGGGGGTGTCCCAAGTGCAACATAGAGTTGTGGGGAAAGCTCCTAGTCAGCTGACCTGACTGTCATCACTTCTAGAGAGAATATCTGAATTTTTCCTGGCCACGTGTTCAGAGTTTACCTTGCGGAACCTGACCCACTGAAACTCTCAGCGTGTGAGAGACCATCAGCTCAGTCTCGAGTCAGGTCAGCTTGGCATGGGCTAAAATCTCTCCCCAGCTGCAGACCAGCTTTTGGACAGACCACTTTCCCAAGCAGAGTCCTCCTCTGTGCCCTGAAGTTAGTTCTATTCTGTCAAGATTGGGTGGTCAGATGCTGCCTGTGATTCTCAATCTGGGGTTTTGGGAAGAGGTGGTCCCTGAGCAAAGTGCCGGGGGCAGCTGTTCCGAAGGGCGGGTCGTGCGCATCCTGGGAGCTGGGTTGTCCTTCCCCTGCTCAGCTTCATACCTCATCGCCCCACACTCCCAGGCTCCCTTGCCTCTTACCTTCCCAGTGGGGGTGACCCATGGGAGGCACCCCTAGAAACTGGGGCAGGGGGTGGTGGACAGCAGAAGCCAGGTCTGCCTCCCCAGCACTGTCGGCTTTTTGTTCGTTCTGTAAGGCTGCACCTGCTCCCGGTAAAGAGACCTGCTGTGATTCCATCTTCCGCTGGCAGGTTCCAGCTTCTGGGCTCTCCTTCAAACCCTCCGTTGCAACAGCTGGTACCAAGTGAAAGAAGCCATTCATAGAAGAGTACCCAGTCTATTGATGTGAGGTTCGAGAACCGGCTTTCCATCCTCTTCAGTCATAAAACTCAGAACAGGTTTTGCCTTCAGGGGCAGAGAGGATGACCAGGAAGGGGCCAAAGGAAACTTCCTGAGAGTCTGGAAATGTTTTGGACCTTGATGGAGGTCTTGATCACACAGGTGTTCACATTGGCAAAGACTCTATAAACCGTGCGTTAAGACCTGTGTGTTTCACGGCATGTAAACCACGCCTCCATAAAATTAGTTTAATAGGAAGAAATCCGAGTTTAAATACAGACAGTGCTCTCCAATTTCCTGGTTGGAGTCTGATGAAAACACAGTTTTTATTTTTAAACATAACATGTAGATCACAGAGGAGGATGGAAAATTTGTACATAGGTTTTTTTTTTTTTTTAAAGCAATAAAACATGAGACTTCAGAGAGAATTTCACACTTGGGTTGGTTTATTTCAGGCCATGTTTCCCAGTCCCCAGGGGGCTATCCTTCATGCTCCCCTACTTTTCTCTGGTCTCAAATGTTGCAAAGCACCAACCTATATATAAAGTGTCTAGTTCTGCGCCTGGTACATTGCAGGTGCCTGAGAAAGGTTCATTCTATGAATACAAGTCGGGTTTAACGGATCACTCTCAGGCCTGTTTTCCGACTTTCTTCCAGACAGTGTGATTTCACCTTGTGACTTTCACAAAACATGCGACCTCTGAATTCTACCCTAGATGGTGGGGTGTGGGGGAGCTTTCTCAGACAGCATAAGCCTGACCTACAAGCTCTTGCACAGACACGTATACAGGGACATTTTTATGTCACTCCTGGAAAAGAAGCAGGAGATTCAGAATTTCTGTGTGCCCCTCTTCACCACACCCCCAGGAAAATAGCCAGTCCAGCCCAGCACCTGCCTCGGCCTGATGATTAAGGGACAGCTGGTTGCCCTATCTGCTGGGAAGCTTGCCTATGCACATGTTTGATAAAGGCTGTTGGGAATGGCGCAGAAGACCCTGGAAACCTTGGCCAGCCCCCTAGGCCATGAGGTAGAGGAAGAGGGCTGGGGCAGACATCCCGGCTCTATCTCAGGGTCCAGATGGAGCAGACGGCTTGTGAACATTCTGGTCCTCCAGGGCCTAGATGTCGTTGCCTAGCCAAGGGCGTGAGGAGGGGCCATCTGCCTTCTGCTCAGGGCCCAAGCGCTGGCTTGCCTGCTGGGGAGTGCGGTCCCGGAGCCCCCAGATCCCCAGCCCTGCTCTAGAAGGTGCTGTTCCGGGGGCCGCGGCCCCTGGCAGGTGGACAGGGCCCAAGCAGGCAGAGGCGGCGCTGGGTCTCCAGGCGGCAGAGGAGGTTCTGGTTGGACACCCGAGTGGCCACGCCCAGCCCACAGGTGGTTGAGCAGGGGCCCCAGGCTGTGCTCCACTCTGGGCAGGGGGCGCCAGGGGGTGGGGGAGCCACAAGGCCAGAAAACTGGGGTCCTGGGGGAAGAAAGAGAGGTCAGCGCTGTGAGGTCAGGGCCTGGCAGCCAAGTCAACCCAGCCGCCAGCGGCGCCCTCATGGTCACGTCCCTTAGCTTCTCTGGACCTCAGTTTCTTCCCATGTAAGTTTTCTAATGGGTGATAGGACTGAGTAAAATAACGGAGGGAGCATGCTTAGCACGGTGCTGTGAGCACCTCGTTTGTGCCGGGTACTAGGCAGCTACGATGGTGCCGGCCGTGATGGTCCCCCAGTACGTGGTGGGTTTCTCATTTCTGCACCCCATGGCATCTTCCAGGAAGAAGGTTTTGGCCTGTGAGTAGAGGTGCTGGGACTCGGTGGCAAAGCTGCTAGGGTTGTGAGGCTGTACCCGGAACAAGATGGGAGGGCTCGGCACTGTCTAGCTTCTCCTCCTCCTCCTCACATCTTATTCTGCTTTCTTAATATTGTGGTGTCCTTTCTTCCGGTCCTTATGAACCAAATGGTTCTCAGCTGGCGGTGACTGTGCTCCTCTCCTTTGGTAATGTCCAGAGACATCTTAATGGACACGGCTGGGACTGAGGCTACTGGAACCCAGCAGGGATGTTTGTAAACACCCTGCAGGGCACAGGGAAGCTCCCCTACAAGAGCGTCACCCAGCCCAAGTGTCACTCGTGCCCAGGTTGAGAAAGCCTGTGTGATATGCACCTGTGTGTGCGGAGGGCGTACAGGGACACACATGCACACACACACACACACACACTTACAGACACACGTAATGGAGATGAGATTGCATTTACAGTGTATATATAAGATGAACTCACTGGCATTCTCCTATGTATTTAAGTGAATGTGTTCCATTCCACAACAGGGATACTGACAGCCACCACGGATGGAGTGCTCTGTGCGAGCTGCTGCTGTGACTGCTTTCCTTGGGCTTACTCATCCAGACCCCTACAACAGCTCTGCAAGTTAGACACACTTACCCTCATCTTATAGTTGGGGGAACTGAGGCACAGAGAAGTTAAGCAACTTTCTCAGAGTCACACAGCTAGGAAATAGAGAAGCTGGGCTTAGAACCCAGACAGACTCCATGCTGAACCCCATCCTGCTCTACTCTGATGCGGCACTAACATCAATGAACCAATGCCTTCTTTTCAGCTGCCTTTCTTTAAAAAGATTGTGTTCAGATAATTACAATAACCCACTAATGTAACAGTAACAAGTTCTCTAGAACTAAAGAGTTTATAGCAAGAGGTAACTATCTTTCCTCCATCTCTGACCACCCCTAAGCCCACATCCCAGAGGCAACCACTTCACCTGCTTCAGTTTTGAGTTCCCCTTTGGATAAGCCCAAATAACTACATATTTATAATATTACGTAATATTATATTTAAATTATATGAATGTATTATTAATGCATATCGCTATATTAGAAATAGACTACTAGTGTCTATCATAATAGTATACCTCTGCTATGAAACGGGAACATTCGATCCAAGTATCCTAGCCCTCCCTTCCCTTCCCTGCTCCACCACCAATTTTTATTTTCCATTATTTACGATTTAGAATTATTTGCTTGTTGTTTTGTCCGTTTGAAGAAGTCTTGTGACTCCCGCTGGGCTTTCTGAATGTCCTCAGTCACCAGCCCCTCCCAGCAGGGTCAGGGAAACCTGAGCTCTGACAAGTCCAAGTGTCTTGGCTCAGGGGAAGCCCCACCCCCGGGTGGCCCAGGCCCCGGCCTGGGCCCCCCAGCACTCACCTTGGGCTGGGAGGGGCCGGACCCCCAGCTCCCTTCCCTGGTCGCACACCCACTCAGGGCAGCACTTGCCGGGGACCTCAACCCTCCTGGGATGCGGACAGTCCCAGCTGGGCAGCCGAACGTCCTCGCTGCACAGGGGCACACAGGTGAAGCCCCCGTCCTCACACTGGCAGCGAATCCGGCAGTGGGGCTGGAAGGTCTCGCCATCCCGGTACAGGCGGCCGTTCACCTCACAGCTCCCGTCATCCTCTCCCCCTGCAGAGGAGAAACCGGACCCCCGTCCATGACCCCCAGCTTTTCCCTGGGCAAGACCGTGCCAGCCGCATCCTCTCCCCGGTCTCTCGGCAGAGCTGGCCAAGATCCTGCTGGGGACCCGGTCCCTTCGGCATCTGCTCGCCGCCAAGGCGCTCCAGCCGGTCCCCATCGCCAGCCTCCCCTGGGGCCCGCGGGAAGACAGTGTGGTGTACCGCATCCTGGCATAGGCGCTGTGGGGACACTGGCCTGGTTGGAGCCCCCACTCTGCTTTTTATTAGCTATGGAGCTTGGCCAAACGACTTTACTTCTTCCTACCTCAGTTTCCTTATCTGCAAAATGGGTTATAATGGCACTTATTTCACAGGGTTGTGGTAGAGACCAAATGAAATGATATATGTAATGAATCCAACATAAAAGAGACCTTCAACAGATCCCAGATGCTTTGTTGTTATTATTAATGTAATTAATTACTATATACTATATTATTAAATATATAACTTACATACGCACTGAGAGTTCATGCAACACACTTTCAATGTGCCTCTGCCAGGCTGTAGTCATCCCTGCCAGGCCTGGGCTTAACCTGCTGGCTTTGTGACTTTAGACAAGTTGCTTAACTTCTCTGAGTCACCTTAACAATAGCAATGATGAGAACAGCTCCATGCCTTCAGGTACGGGAGACGATATTCCATAACTTCTAACACCGTGCTAGGCATACCGTAGGTGCTCAAGGGACACTCTTCAAGTGAAACCCTCAAGATAGGGGTGTTATTCCCACTTCCTGCACTGGGCAAGCACTCCTTGAGGGCCGGGGCGGCCCTATGCTGGCTCAGAACATGGCTGGGACACACCCAGGTCATTTGAATGAATGCCTTGTGCAAGACCCAGCAAAGAAGAGACACTCATGGAAGGATTCTGTTTTCTTATGGTTCCGGAGATGTGTCGTGTGCCCCTCCTGAGTGCCAAGCCACTGGGATCCTAGACAGGACTAAGACGTAGTCCTTGTCTTGAAAGATGGAGCACCAGGCAGGGGACAGATGTGAAAGTCACCATCTGCCAGACAGAATGAAAAGCCAAGGAGAGGCATAGGTGAGCCGCCCGGGGAGGGCAGAGCAAGGAGGAGCCGAAAGTCCTGGAGACTCCGGGGGCAGTTCAGCTGGGTCTGGGGAAAGATTTGCCCGAAGGCAGGTTTTCCCAGGTCTTCAGAATAAAACCTCCAACAGGCCCATACCTACGCAGGGATTTGGGACCTATGCGGGGATTTGGGATCTGCGCAGATGTGGGTGCCAGCCCCTGCTAACTGTGGGGCTTGGGACAGGTCACTGCACCTCTCTGAGCCAAATTACCCGGCTCCCAGGGCCACTGGAGGATTAAAGGAACTAGTGCACTTAAGGCATTTTTCCAAAAGCCTGGAACATAGCAGCTGCTCAGTGAACGGGAGTGGGGGAATGTCCGTTCCTCGGGGAGGACAGAGCGAGAGCCAGCTCTCTCCCAGCTCCTTCCAGGCCACAGCCCTCTGACGCCAAATCCCTGACCTTGGGCCTGGATCATGTGGCCGCCAGACTAGGGGCAGCTGCCCCTTAATCCTGAAGGGTCTCCCACCAGATTCCTGGGGCCACAGCCCTGGGCTCCTGGTCTCGGGGAGGATCTGGTAAACAGAGGGATTGTTTCGGAAAGTCAGCTGGAGGGGTGATAATTTTAGCAAGGATTCCTGGCACCTCTCCTGGTCCTCCAGCTCAGAGCTGGCTGGGGGCGGGGCTGAGGATCCCTGGGCGGCCACTCCCCACCCTGGGGTCTGTGTACCTTTGTGCGGGGTCCCAAACACCAGGAGGCACCTCCTAAGGTACTCACTCTTCAATCCGCCAGCCCCTACCCCCTGCCAACCATACACACATACAGTTGCCAAAATCCTACTTCCTCTTCAAGGTCCTTCCAATGCCCCCTTCTCCGGCAAACTCCCTCAAATAACTTCAGAGCCCAGTCTTGTCACCTGGTGATCTCTGCGCCCCTCTTTCTCTCTGAGAGTCCCTTGCAGGAGAAGGAACAACAGAGGATTTTTTTTCTCCCCTTTGGCCACTTGCAAACTGTGTGACCTCGGAGAGGTGACTTCACCCCTCTGAACCCCAGTTCTTTCATTTGCAAAGTCATTTTAATAATAGAACCTACCCATTATTAAGGGTAAAATGAGGTCACATGTGTAAAGGTCGTGCCCACAGGACACGCGCCCTGAAAGGTTCCTGTTCCTACAGCCTCCCCGGAGCTCTTACTCTTGTTGTTTCATTCAGTCAGTGCTTATTTACTGGGGGCCTACTGCATGCTAGGGACTCATGATACAACAATGGTTAAACAGGCAAAAATCCTGCCCTCATTGGAGCTTTCGCTCTCATGGAAATAAACACTATAAACAAGTAGAGTTTATGATGTCCAGTGGTGATTAGAGCTAGAAAAATAATGGGAGGCAAGGTTCAGGAGTGTTGAATATGGTGATCGGGGAAGGCCTCCCAGAGAAGGTTGTATTTGAGAAAGATGAGAAGGAGATGCAGGAACTCGCCATGCAGATATCTGGGGGGAAAGAGCATTGGCAGAGCAAACAGCCAGTGCAAAGGCCCTGCAGTGGAAGCTCCCCTAGGGTATTTAAGGAACAGAATAGGCCAGCATGGCTGGATCAGAGAGCAGGAGAGAGAGGGGGAGTTAGGCAGGGTCAGAAAGAAAACAGGAGCAGGACATTACGGGGCCTTGTAGCCACTGAGAGGGCTGGCTTTTACTTGGAGGCAGTGGGAAGCTGTTGGAGGCCTTGAGGAAAAAAAAAGGGATGTGATCTGATGTATGTATTGAAAGGAGCCCTGTGGCTGCTGTGTTGGGAACAGAGTAGGGGGTGAGGACAGAAGCGGGGAAATTATTATAGGGCCGCTGCAACAGCCAGCACGTGATGGTGAGGCTCAGACCAGGCTGGTAGCCGTGGAGGGACTGAGAAGGGGCCAGAATGTCAGGTTCTAGAATATTGTGAAGACTTCGCTGGTGGGCGTATGTGGGGTGTACAAAATGACAGATATCAAGAATGACTGTAATTCATGACTGTAAGGTTTTGAATTCAAGCCGCAGGAAGGGTAGAGATGCCCTTGGCTGAGCTGGGGAGGCTGCACACTCGGAGTGTGGGGTGTTGGGAGCTTATGGTGGACACGCACACAGCTCAGAGTCCGCTGTCAAAGGTCTGTCCGGCGAGGAATTGACTGGAGAGTTTGAGGCAGCATATTCCCCGCAGAGCTAAGACCTAGACTCCGCCTCTGTAAGGTCTTATCTGTGGGGTTCACCAGCCTCTGGATCTGGCTCATGAACACACACTGTGTTGCCCAACCACGGCTGGGAGTTGTAGGAAGAAGCAAAGACCAGCTACAGTCTAAAGTCTGAATCAAGATGGAATAAGAAAAGCCCCTTAGTAAACTTAGTGACGGGAATAGCCAATATGGACTAATCATATGCTGAGGGTCAGGCAGTAGAGTGACGGACATGAAGATTGTGAAGCCAGCTCCCTGAGTTCAAATCCCGGCTCAGCCACTTATGAGCTGTGTGACCTTAGGCAAGTTGCCCAACCTCTCTGTGCCTCTTGTTTCCACCCATCTATAAAATGCAGATGACATTAGTACCAGCTTCATATGATTTCCAGAGATTAAATGAGGTGGTATTTGTGAAGCCCTTAGTGCCTGGCACATGGTAAGGGCTTTGAAAGTGTTGGATAAATAAAATGCTTCCAAATGCTTTAGATGTGTCCTGGCTCATTGAAACAGCAGCCTGGGAAGATAAGTGATACTTATCTCATTTTTTTCCCTAGATACATTTTTCTCAGCAATCATCTATGAGTTTATAAAGCAAATTACTATCTTCTCATGATTATACTCCCCTGATTTTTTTTTTTAAAAAGTGTTTAACAAAGATTTAGTATTGATAACTTTATGTCTATCAGTCTTGTTGGTTTTTTTAAAACTTGCTTTTTTTCTATAAGTGGACTCATTATCAGTGATCCATGAGCCCTTCTCTCTCTTGTTCTTTTTTTAAACTGATACATGCAAACAGATGAAAGATATAGATTGCTCTATAAGACTTATTGAGAAAAAAAAGAACACCCTCCCATTTTTCTATTTCTCTAAAGCAGTGGTTCTCTGTTGGAGACGGTTTTGTTCCCCAGGGGACATTTGTCTGAGACAGAGTGTCACGACTTGTGGGTGAGGGACATGCTAGGGGCGTCCAGGGAACAGAGACCAGGGATGCTGCTGAAGGTCCTGCCAGGAACAGGACAGCTCCCCTCCCCCAATATAGAATGATAACAAAGAATTGTCAGGCCCAAAAAGCAAAGTTGATAAACTCTGATCTAAAGCATCCAAGGGCACAAAGGCTTGGAATGGTGGGAGAGGGAACATGCTTCAGGTCACCAGTAAATGGCAAACTCAGGATTTGAACTCAGGTCCTAGGGCTCCCACTCCAGGAGGAAGGCAGAATGAAATGTTGCATCACACCCTGTGATCCATGCTCCATCTCTGCAGGTGTGTGCCCAGCTGTGCCCGACGCCCTGTGCCTGTCCCTGGCCACCCCCCCGAGCTGGTCCAGTCCCGAGCTGCGTAACAGTAATCGTGCCAGTAAATATTACTGAACCTCAGCTGGCTCATCTGTAAAGTGAGTCAGGAAGGACTTAGGTCGAAGGGTCCTTGCGAGGATTATGTGATTTACGTGAGGGTCCTGGGGTAGGTTTCAGCATACCGCCCGACGCCTATTACTCCATGCCCTCCCCCCCAAGTAAACGGTTGCACTTTTATTTCCTCAGAAGTGTGGCGAAGGTCCTGAGAAAGGGTAGTGATTCCCGGTTTAAGGAATCTGAGAGGACTTCTCGGGGGAGGAGTGTGTGAGGTTGGCTTTGGCAGTCGGTCGTGGTTTGAACGGATAGGAATGAGGGGACGCTGTCCAGGTGGGCGGCGTGGTGGAAGCCAAGAAAGAGGGGAGGAGCCGAGGGAGGGCCTGGGGAAACATGGGCCACCAGGTGGTGCGCCTTAAGTGAGGAGATAGAAAAGAGCTTCTCTTGGACCCAGGACCCCTCAGCCTTGACCCTCCCAAACACACCCACATCCGTCCGGCAAACCTGCTTACAGAGGCACACAGCCCCTCGGTATCCAGAGCCCACCCTGGGTCGGCAGACCAGTCCCTGGCTGGGGTCGCAGACGTGGAGGTGGTCGCAGGGCTCCCCCAGCCGCCGTGCGCACACCCGGCAGCAGCCGCAGCCGTCCAGCACCAGGGGCACCCCCAGTGGGCATCGGGGCGGTGGCCAGGGACAGGCACAGGGCGTCGGGCACAGCTGGGCACACACCTGCAGAGACAGAGCATGTCACTCGGCCACGGGCATTCCAGGTGGGCAGTGAGGGGTCCACGCTTTGGCCCCAGGGTCACACAGACCTGGCCTTGAACCTTGGCAGTGTGGGGATACCCTTCCCTAAGAGGCAGCGTGGCCTTGTGGTCGCGAGCAAGGACTTTGGCCTAGAGTCGCAGTCCTGCCTCTGCTCCTTATTAGCTGAGTGACCTTGGGCAAGTTACTGAAGCTCTCCAAGCCTCAGTTTCTTCATCTGTGAAAAGGGGGCAACAGTAATATTGAACTCAGAGGATTGTTTTCAGGATTTCATACATGAAATGTGCGTGTTAAACCCTGAGCACAGAGCCCATGCTGTAGATGTGCATTGCCTTAGCCGTGATGATCACAGTTGGGAATTACAAGGGATGAGCCGGGCCCTGCCCTCAGAAGCTTACAGAAAGGCAAAATCAACAAAACAAAGGATTACAGTGGCAGGGCACTGCACATTTTCTAGCATGTAGACTGGAAATATTTGTCCTGACAGCTAAATAAATCACACGGTATCATAGATGTTTTTGATCTTTGGAACAATCCAGAATATGTTTCTGGGTATGTGTCAGATCCGCCAGGAAACTTGGTAAAATACTGATCCCCAGGCCTCCCCTGGGACTTCCCAAATATAACTTCCAGAGACAGGCTCTGGAATCTGTGTTTTTATCGGGCTGTCCTGGGGCTTCTGATGCATAGCTAGGATTTTGACACCTCTGCCAGGGAGAGATGGGGGAAACTGAGCTCCAGCGAGACAAAGCATCTTGCCGAAAGTCAGTGTGTTAGCTGCAGAGCTGAGCCCACTTCCTCCTTAAGGATCCTGTAATTGGGAAAAGCCTGAGCCAGGGACCCATCCCCCACGGACAGGGTCAAGGTATTGATCCAAGTGTCCTGGTTGTTCTTCCACACTCAGGACAGAGAAACAATCAAGCCAGAAGCCAGATGCCATGGTCTCCCCATATGTCCATTTGAAGGTGGGGACCCAGAGGCAGGCATAATTCAAGATATTCCCAGGTAGCTCCCTTTGTAGGGGGCCGATCTTTAGTTCCATAGGATCTTTAGAGGACCAAAGGGTTTCATCTGGAGGATGGAAGACTTACAGTTTACAAAAATAGAATGAATCACCTCCAAACTTCTGTGTGGCCCCAAAGCAGGCAATGAAACCCTTGGCCCTCTTTGTTCTACCTCTAGGATCCCCCAGTCCTGCAAACTTGCCTTCAGTGGCCTGCAGGTTGCACCCCAGCCACCAGAGGCCACCCCAGACCGGCCAACCAGCCTGGGGGGCCGGGGTGGGGGTGGTGATTCCAGGCAGGGACAGCACTGGTCAGGAGGCAGGCGGGCAGCTCTGTGCCCCAGGCCTTGCAGGGGAGTGAGTCACCATCTCTGCAGGAATTCCATGCTGCAGACTGGGTGATACTGAAGAGATTCTAGAGAAGATGGCCTAACCTTGCCCCTCAACGCCTGGTCCGGACCAGCAGCATCTGGCTTGTCTGAAAGTCTACGGCAGCATCTAGGGCGCCTCTTTATGAACCCAATGCTGCACTGTAATAAATCTGGAAACAATTCTCATGGAATCACCCTGAGGAGCCATCAGCCTGACTTTGGGATCCCTGTGCAAAGCAGAGGTTGGGCTCCCTTGGTTAGTGAGAAGTGGAGCCCCTGGCCAGAATTGGCTCTTGGGTCCCTCCCGCCCAAAAGCAGGGGTGCCAGGCCACAAGCCTTCTGCTTTGTACCCGGGTTCTCGCCCCAAGCTGCCTACGGGGTGAGCTTGGCTTAGGGGGATGTGCTGGTCCTGACACCCAGGTGGGGCCACTAATTATACCGATGATGTGGCCAGCATTGACCACGGGCATGCCGTGAGCTGTAATGTGCTAATTCAACCTTTTCAGATGAGGCACTCGCTTTGTGTCCACAGGAAAGACCAAGAAACAGAAGCTCAAAACAGTGTGGGGACGAGGCCAGTAAGAGGTAGAGTCAGGACTGGAATCCAGGTCCACGGGAATCCAAGGCCCAGGCTCTCATCACCACAACCCACCTTTGTCCTTGGGCAGCTCTGCTGCCAGCTTAGCCTCTGCCTCAGTTTACCTATTTATTCAGGAGGGACAGTGAGAGGTCAAGGGAGCCCAGCCAAGGAGAGACCTGTCTTCTCTGGACCCCCTGGATCTCCAGGGAGACTCCTGCTGTTTCCTCAGAGCCTTGCTGCAGTCACCAGAGGGATGAGCCCTGGATGTGGAATATTCTAGAAAAGAGTTGAAATCCAGGTTGTACCTGGATGGGCTGTGTGACCTTCAACACACCATATAAATGCTTCGTGGGGAGGAGGCTGTTTCCTTCTCAAAGGGGTGAGACCACCTATCTGGAAATGGGGACAGGGATTAAAAGAAGTCATGGCTGGCTCTTGGTCACAGTGACTTTGTCTGTTTCCGGGTCTCTGTCACCTGCCCCTGTTTACCGACCTGAGCCCAGGAGCCCACAGGCTGCCGGAGGACTTAGAATTCTCTCCCTGAGGATGGTTGTGGCTTTCTGTGTTCATGATGACTAAGTCCCTGATTCTGTGCGGGATGCCGCCCGCCCAGCTCCCGGGGACAGGGAATAATAAGGGAGGGGTGGACAGTGAGTCCCAGACAGCTTTCTTTGAGTCTTTCATTTAAGCCTGGCTCCGGAACCCCAAGTCCCCTATTCCAACTACCCAAGCCACCCACCCGGGCATCGGGTGTTGCTCAGCCCCTTGGGGGAGAAAAACAGTGGGGTCAGGATGCCAGCTGGGCTCACAGCCTTGCCCCCCAGTCCTACTGAGGATCCAGGAGAGAAACACTCCTGCCATGATCCTCAGAGAAGCATGACATACAATGAGATTGTGGCTTGTGGTGGGGCCAGTCTCCGTGGTATCAGGAACTCAGCATTTGCTGAAGGAATGACGGGGCTCGGCAGCTGGGGCCTTGGTCCAGGTAGGGGAAAAGGCACGGGCAGCAGGAGAGACACAAATAGAAGTGCCCCTTCCCTACTCCCCACACAGCCAAGCCCACCTGGGCTCCACCGCCTCAATTACTCTGATGTTTCTTTGCTGTGTGATTTTAGGCAAGCTGCTTGCCCTCTCTGAGCCTTGCTTGCCCGAAAACAGGGGATAATAATTCCTTACGAGGCTGTTGGATATGCTAGGCAAGGTAGATATTTCACAAACCTTGTGAAAAATGTTCCCTGAGAGGAGATTGCTATTCCATGAACGTCTCCCTGTCCCCTCTTCAGCCCGAGTCTGCAGGTCACTCACACCCAATAGCAGTAATGCCCTTGCGGTATGAACTTTCCCATCAGGTAGACACCAACATCCATCCAAATCCTGGCTCCAGGTAGGCAAAGCAGGTTGTATGTTGCATCTTCCCATATATAATGAGGACACCCCCCTCAGTGCTGTAGAAGGGCTCTGGGGACCGCCAGTAGTCATGGCCCTCTCTTTTGAAACACCTGCCACAGTCCAGGTCCTGTGCTGAGCACTTCTGATGAATTACCATTGTGATCTTCGCAAAGACCTTGTGATCATTATGCCCATTTCACTGAGGGAGCAGCTGAGGCTCAGAGAGAAGGGACTCGCCTAAGGCAGCACTGCAGAGCTGGCCAGAGACAAATGTCTGGGCACCGGGGAGGGAAGCTGGGCTGTGCCTGACACCAGGGACCTGCAGGAAATCTTCCAGGGGATCCTTGGCAATGATCCCACACCTCTCCCACCACACCAAGGAAGTCAGCAGGACGTTTTGGGGCCCAGGGCCCCCTTACCTTTGAGAGGAGGCAGAGGAGGGAGAAGGCCAGAAGGTGGGTCTGTGGTGTGCCTCTCATGTCACTGTGTCCCCCACGGAGCCAGCTCTGAGCCTGGGAGGCAGGACCTACTCTAAGATTTTATGTTCCGGCGGCTGTGAGGTCACTCCCAGGCACACACACACACACACACACACACACACACACACACACAGACGTGTGCACACACACTGGCCTCTGCATTCCCCCTCCTGTCCCCATCCTCATGCTCCCACAGCTGAGCCCATTTACCTGAAGAGGAGACCGCGGAGGCCACCGAGAGGGTGCCTGCCAGTGTGTGTGTGTATGTGTGTGTATGTGTGTGTGTGTGAGCGTGTGAAAGCCAGAGCCAGTGACAGGCTGCCAAGAGCCTGTGACAGGCTGGCAGGGGCCCCTCTTGCTCCTCCCAGCCCAAGGGGGTGGCCGCCGCAGCCCTGCCCCAGACCCCAGCCCGAGCCTCGGGACGCTGTGGACCCAGCAGGAGCTCCGCAGGACACCCCCCTTTGTAGAGCTGACCCAAGTCCTCCGAAGCCCTGTGGCCCGGACTCTGGGCAGTTTCGGCTGGGTCTGTGGTTTCTGGCAGGAAGATTGGCAGCCACCCAGAGGCGGGTGTGACCCAGAGCAGCAAAACTTCCCTGGGCGGCCTGTTTGCTTTTGGCAACAAGGGGCCTCCCTCCCGCCAGCTTTCCTGGGCTCTGGAAGGTGGCCCACGGTGCATGAGCCCGTGCAGGCTGGACCTACTGTGCGCCGGCCCTGCTGGATGGTCTGGAGGAACCAAATCCATTGTGTTGAATTTGGCCATCTCCGAGGCCCCCTCTGTGGGAGCTGGAGACACAGTGGTGACCTTGGAACAAAGCCCAGAGAGGGAGACAACAGCGGGAAAACAGGTGAAATTCCTGGGCATCCTGAGATCCTTGTTGAGAGGGAAAGTGAGGGATGGCTTTCTGGAGGAGGTGTCTTTACAGAGACAGAGGGGGTAAGAGCAGGCAGGGTTTGCAGGCAGAGTGAACAGCACGTACGCCTAGGCAGGAGTCAGCACAATAACGGTAACGTGCCTATTCTGGGAGCCAAGGTGTGGCTGGAGCTGGGGGAAGTGGGGAGTGGTGCTGTATGGGGGGAGCAGAACACTCAAATTCAAACCAGCCACTCCTGGGGGCATCTCCAACATTCCAGCCAGCGGGGGGAAGGAGTGTGAGGACAAGGGCTTGGACTGTAGAATTTGATAAAGGTCACAACAGGGAGTGTCGAGCAGGGGCTGGGGAAGGCTTTGGCCCCCATAATCTCCACCAGGACCCCAAACCTTGAAGTGAGGGCCCTGGCTTCCAGAACGGGTGGTGGGTGAGGAAAAAGAAGAGTGACCGGATATAGGGTCCGACGGAGGGACTTGCTGAGGGGGAGACTCCCTCCTAGTCCTGGGGAAGGGGCAGTGGGATGGGGGACGTAGATGGACATGCACGCTCGGTCTCGGTGGGTTCTGGCTGGAGGAGGAGGGCGGGGTGGGGACGGCGGTGTCCCCAGGTGGGCAGGGAAGGAGATACACCTGTTTGTCTCTCCATGCTTGTGTTTTAGTCCAAGGCAAGCCTGGGTGCTCTTTGCCCCGTTCCTCGTGGCTGAGCGCCCCACTCCTTTGCACGGCAGGACTGTTTTCAGTAATGGCCTTGAGATGAGACAAATTGTCTTCATGTATGAACTAAAGCTTGCACTTACCAAATAAACCCCCCCCCCAACCTTTGCAGTCACACTGTTGCAAATTTTATTTTTATTTTTATAAGATTTTGTTTATTTGCCAGAGAGAGAAAGAGAGTACACACAAGCAGGCAGAGAGGCAGGCAGAGGCAGTGAGAGAAACAGGCTTCCTGCCGAGCAAGGAGCCCCATGTGGGACTCGATCCCAGGACCCTGGGATCATGACCTGAGCTGAAGGCAGCGGCTTAACCAACAGAGCCACCCAGCCATCCCTCACTATTTTAAATTTTAAGCACAAACCCAAACTCCAAGGACTCACATAGAACGAGAGAATTGAAATACCTGTATCTTCACCGTCCTCTGTGACCACTTTTCGCTTCAAGTCTACTGTTGGGGTGCAGAACCACATCCCCAGGGTTGGAGACAGGGCTGAGCAAGATTCTGAACAGTCAGGAGAATGCGTGCTCCTGAGTTCATGGGTGCTGGGCCGCTGTCTTCTTAGAGATCTCCAACTTCCCTTCCATGTAGGATAGGTTTATTAAATGGAAAGAAATGGGGGGAGTCTCGGTGGTTCAATTGGTTAAGCATCTGCCTTCAGCTCAGGTCATGATCCCGGGGTCCTGGGATCGAGTCCTGCATCAGGCTCCTTGCTCAGCAGGAATCCTGTTTCTTCCTCTCCCTCTGCCCGCTGCTCCCCCACTTGTGCTCTCTTGCTCTCTCTAAAATAAATTTAAAAACTTTTTAAAAAAATGGTAAGAAATTAGGGGGCGCCTGAGTGGCTCCGTCGGCTAAGTGTTCAACTCCGGTTTCAGCTGAGGTCATGATCTCAGGATTGTGAGACTGGTCCCCACACCGAGTCTGCTTGAGATTCTCTCTCTCCCTCTGCCCCTTCCCTTCTCTTGCCCTTACTCTCTCTCTAAAAGAAAAAAAATAGGATAAGAAATTAAAATGTGCTAAATTCGAAGCTTAATTAAAATTCAACAGTTACCACATCAATTGTTGAGAACTTGGACCAAGACAAGATGTTTTCAGGACAAAGTACTTTATGATGGACAGGATTTACATTTATGTACTGACACGGTTTCTATTTATATACTGACTTCTCATCGGTTTCATTTTGTCTTTAAATTCTCTGCAGACCCTGTGCCTATCTTATTGTCTGTGCTCAGGGAAGACCAGTCCTGGGCCCCACCCGTCCTTGCTAGGACCCCTGGTTTTAAGAACAATGAAAGTGATAACATAAAGGGCACGCAGAGGAAGCCAGCCCTGGGCTAAGTACTTCTTATAAAAAGTGGTGTTTTAATCTTCACAATCTATGCCTCAATGAGGGGAGGTTCAGAGAAGTTAAGTAACTTGCCTAAGGTTGCACAGCGAGAAAGTAGAACCAGGTTTCAGTGCAGGTCTCCCGGGCTCCCAAACCTTCTGTCATGGTTTTGGTTGTGATTTTATTTTGGCTACTGCTTATAAAACTCTCGGTGGCATATATTTTTTAGTTCAAGGGGAATGTGCCAGTGTGATATAAACGTCTTGATAACTCTTCCCATACGTGCACACCCCTGTCACCGCCACTCAGAGCAAGATACTTTTCCAGAGGGTTCCTCATGCCCCTTCCAGGTACTCACTCTTCTGACCTCTATCATCATTGATCAGTTTTTCCCGGAACCTCTTCTCTGTCTGAAGCAAGAAGGAAGACAGGAGAAGTTGGACGTGGGGAGGAGCTGGCAGGAGGCACACTGCTCACGGCCACGGGGAAGGAACGAGCTCCGCTGACAGCCAGGCGGTGAGGCTGCCGTGGGCTCCCAGGACCGTGAAGGAGTCATGGGTCAGTGAGGGCCAGGGAGGTGACAAGAGATGACTCGAAGTGCTCCCTGCACCATCCTCCCCCCACCCCTGCCCCCGGGGGCCTCTCTGAGTCAGAGTGTGGCCGTGTGCTTGGAACGTGTCCGCTCTCGTCACTGGGGATGGCAGCATGCGGTCAGCAGGAGACCCTGGGGCCTGGCCAGTCCCGGAAGCACGTGGGCTGGCATCGGGGTGTTTGGTGGTACAAGTGTCAGAGATGAGCCTCCTACATGCGGTTCGGGGTGTCAAAAGTCCTGCGGCAAGAACTGCCACTTTGCTGACGGCTTACACAGGGGCAGGCCCCCCCAAAGGGCCAAGCTCAGTGCCAGAGGGATGAGACAGTCCAGAGAACCCATGAGGCTCTTGGCGGCGGCTGCAGCTCCCCCAACAAGACCCCAGAATGAGCCCGGCTGCTCTTTGCATTACTGGAATAAAACACGGGCTCCTAAATCCAAAGATCCTGGATTTGAATCCTGACTCCGCCCTGACTTGCGGTGCTGGGATTGGGTTGTGGTAAGAGGTGCTCCTAAATACCCCGAGCGAGCGGCCCAGGAGGGCCTGTCCCTTTCGGGTGCCCAGACCTCATGCGGTGAGCCCCCCGGGCAGTGAGTGCCGCCTGAGGAAGGTGGCGCCTGCGGCCCCAAATGAGTTCATGGCAGCAACTCAGTGAACACTGGTTGCCTGACGCAATGGTACTCCCTCCTCCTAATGTGTTCATTGGCGTACATTAGGCTATGCTGAGGCCACAAATCCCCAGATCTCGGCGACTTGACCCAATGGAAGGCTGATGTCTGCTCCTGAAGAGTCCAGTGGGGTCAAGCAGGTCTTCTCCATCTTGGAGCTGACCCTGTGGCTCTTCCCTCCCCACGTGTGTGCTGGGCTGTCAGCGCCCTCCAGGTGCTCCTGTGAAATGTGGAATCCCGGGCCTCGCCCAGAAGCAGAATCTGCTTTTTTTTTTTTTAAGATTTTATATATTTATTTGACACAGAGAGATCACAAGTAGGCAGAGAGGCAGGCAGAGAGAGAGGAAGAAGCAGGCTCCCCGCCGAGCAGAGAGCCTGATGCAGGACTCGATCCCAGGACCCTGAGATCATGACCTGAGCCAAAGGCAGCGGCTTAACCCACTGAGCCACCCAGGCGCCCCAGAATCTGCATTTTAAGGGGGCCCACTGGTGTTCTGTATGCCGTTTCTGTTTGGGAGTCACCCAAGGTCACCTTGGAGGAGAGGGCCGAGAAGGCACGCTGGTTCTTCATTGCCTCCACCCAGAGGCCATGCCCAGCGCTTTGCTTGTGCTTCCTTGGCCAAGTCTGTGCCGTATGAATTTTATCCTAGGAGCAGCTTTGGGTTCTGTCTTTTTTCCACATTCTTCTTTGGTTCTCCAGTTCATTGATTTGTCCCCAGAAGTTTTTCTGTTCTGTGCAGCTGGACCTCGGTTGGGCCCTCCGATGCCAACCTGTTCCGTGTCTTCAGCAGGGTCTCCTCCATCAGAAGCCCGCAGGATGGGCCCAGTGAATGGCCATGGCTTGCCGTGGTCTGGGCTCCTGCCCCAGAACATGAGGCCCCATCTCTCCAAGACTGGCTGTCTCCACGCTGCCCTTGCTGATGGCCACGCTGGGAGGAGCTGGTGGAGCTCTGCCTGTTGCACCAGTCTCGCCCCCTGGCACCTCTCCCCAGCCCCCTCTTCCACACATTCCCCAGTCTGCACGGGAGTTCAGAGGTCTGCCCCCTGACCCTGACATCCCAGATCTCAACCGTGCTGAGCTCCTTCTCCCACCCCTGGGACAGCTGTGGGGCTTGGACAGTCTAACACCCGGCTTCAGTCTGCGCTGCCCATGTTCTGTGTGCAGGGACCAGCATGGTGCTCTCCGAAAGAGGGGCTGGGATGTGGAGCTCTCGGCACACACATGGGATTGCCTCTGCACACGGCTTCCCATAGCACTGGGACCCAGGAGGCCTGGCAATGAGCTGGTTCTCACTTGCTGGGGGAGGGGGTTGGCCCCGGGCTGTGCCAAGGGTAGAGCTGGTGAAGCATTGATAAGCCTGCTGGGGAGCAGGGAAGAAGTCATGAAGGGACATGGAAAGGGCTTTGGAAATTGGCACGAGGGTTTATTTACAGACTTAGTATGCCAAGGAGAAGGCGCTGAACATGGCAAGCGTTAGGTGCTAGATACGGCTTTGGTGCGTGCTTGAATGAGTGAACGAACCGGGGGACCAAAGCTCTAACCCCAGCTCTGTAGCTGTACGTTCTCGGGCCGGTTCCTTGGCCTTGCTTGTTGTCACTTTCTTCGTCTGTTAAGTAGGAGAGGGGCAAACCCACTATTTTGTACAACCTCTTGGCTCTAGGAATCTGTTTTTGTGCCCAGAAGCACGGAGTGGCAGCTCTGACCCAGAGCGGGGCATGGAGGGAGGGCCCTCAGGAATTCAGAGTTCTAGAACATCAGGAGGCAGAGGGGGTTCCTATAGACTCGTTGATGTCGACTGATTACCAGCGTTCAGGAGACCCCACTGAGTTGGAATGAGTTGTTGCTCATGAGGGACTGGGTGTCAGGGAAGAGCTAGCTTTGCTCTTGGCCAGCTATCTCTCGGAGGAGGCAGATAATAAGTTAGATTACTCCCTCTCCATCCAAGAGAGCCCCTCCATCCGTGGGGATAGCCAGTCTCCAGGGACTTACCTCTCACAGTCTGCGTCCCAACAGGTGCCATTACCCGTCCATCCATCTGTCCATCAATCCATCTATCTGTTCGAGCATTGGTCCTTCTGTCTGTCCATTCATCCATTCAGCTATAGATCCATCCAGTCAACCGTCCACCCATCCATCCATCTATCTGTCTATCCATCCACCCACGCGTTCATTCGACAAACACTGAATGTGGTGGGCCATCCCCTACTCGTACATAAAGAATTACAATAAGGTCTCTGCCCAACGAGCTCACAGATTAGAGGGGAAGAGAGAGATGGGGGGGGGGTAATTACAGCACAGTCAGTGGGAAAGCAATGAGAGAGGAAGACCTAACCCAGTCTGGGAGGTGGGAGAGGTGGCTTTGTAAGTCTTCCTGGAGGAGGTGACCGCTGAGCTGAGCCGTGAAGCAAGAGGAGGAGTTGTGCAGGCAAAAAGGCAATTAATTAAACAGAAGACGGGAGAACTGAGGCCTGGAGGTGGCGTGAGAGCAGGAGCCCCTGGGGGAGCTGTGCATAGCTGAGTCCGGATAAAGCCTGGAGAGCCAAGTGGGAGGCAGACGGAGATAAAGCTGGAGAGGTCTGGTTGCGCGGAGGGCCCTGTGTCAGCTGGGGAGGACATTTGTGGCTGGGGGTGGGGATAGGGACAGAGACATCCAGAGACAAGCAGAGACGTAGAAAAGCTCCGGGTCAGCCATCAGAATGCCGCCCTCCTTCCTCCTGTCTACTCCTGAGTGGCCTTCGGGAAGTCACCTGCCCTCTCTGGGCCTCAGCTTCCCCACTGTGACATGACAGGGTGTCCCTCTGTGGCCTCTTGGGAGCCTTCCAGCTCTGAGGGAGCCCTGAGTCACATGTGGTTAGCAAAACCAATACCCACGTGAACATCTGGCCTGGCCTGAGGCACAAGTTAATTGTTCCCAGTCCCTGTGTGTGTTGGGGGTGGGGAGGGCATTGGTTAGGAGGACCCCGGTTAGGGACCGCCCCCATAGGGTTCGAGGTCACAGGACAGAAGGATGTGCTAAGCAGGAAGTGAGTCACCAGCCAGTGATCAGCTCGAGCCCAGGGTCCCCAGGTAGGGGAAGGGAAACCCCTACTCCTAGCTCCTTGTCACCCCAGAGCCCCCTCTCCAAGACAGCAGACCTCCATTCAGAACAAACTCCCATACAAAATTCTAATATTTAATACAGGCCCAAGGAAAATGGTTTAATTGGTTTGGTAGGAAGCAGAGGGTGGGGGCCCCCAGCTGGGGCTCTGGGTCCTCTCCACCCCCCAGCAGCCGCCAGGGCCCTACCACTGTGCCTCTTTAAAGGTGGTCTGGAAGCATCTCCTGGTTTCCACTGTTTGGGATTCAGATAACAAGATAGAAGTGATTCAGAAGGAAGAGAGAGACCCAGTTACATCCTGGCTCTGTCTTTGCTGTGTGACCTTGGGCAAGTCACTCCACCTATCTGGGCCTCAGTTTCCGAGCAGAGTTGTCCTGAGACTTACAGGCTGGGGGATAGCTGCACTCAGGGGATGGCAGCTCATGCCGACCAGTCCTTCCCCAAGTTTGCAGCCACTGGCTTCGGGCGGGGAGGAGGCCGGAGCCACAGCTGAGACTTGCTTTTCCATTTTCAAGCTGCCTGGCTCTGTCTCTAAGAGAAGCTATTTCTTTAACCCCACAACCCCTCAGAAAGGACGAGCCACAACCTCCCTCTGGGCACAGCCCCCACTCTCAGGATCCCAAGACCTCCCCCCCTCAGAGATAAAGTCACCCTCAGACGTTGGAGGAGCATACGGGCTGCCCAAGGCCACAGTGAGGGTTCTCCGGACCAGCTTCCAGGAGCCCAGGGCAGGAAGTGGGACAGGGAGGCCCCCAGCGCCCCCGCCCCACCAGCCCCAGAGAAAACACTTCATTACTGGAAGCCCGGCCAGGCAGAGGGGGTGGAAGTGGCCGTGCGAGAGGAAACCTCACAGGGTCAGCCAAACCTCGGTCCCCGAGGCCAACAGCCCACGGACTGGCCATGTGGGGCTGGCCCGCTGGTGTGTTTACGGAAACACTGGCCCTGAGGCCGGCCCAGCTGCTGGGCTGGGATCCCCGGAGGCACCCCCAGGCCTCAAAGTGCCAGCCTATGGGGAGACAGCAAAGGCTGCCGCTGAGGCCTTGTTTTCCTCCCGGCACACCTGGGGAGTGGAAGGCTGAGGAGCTCCCCAGGGAATAGGGGGTGAGGTCTTCAGGCCCGCCCTGGGTCCTCCTGGTCCAGCTTCCTGAGCTGGGTCAGGGGGGGTCAGGCCCTTTCTGGACACCCCCGGAAAATGGCATCAATGTAAGAGAGGCACGTGGCCTGTGGACTCTGGAGCCAGGCTGCCTGAGTTCAAATCCGGACCTTGGCCCTCACTGGCGGTATCACTCTGGAGAGTTCGCTCAACTTTTCTGTGCCTCAGTTTCTCCATCTGTAAAATGGGGGTGACGATAACAGCACGCACTTCATGGAGATGTTGCTAGAATGGAATGATCTTGTATGTGCCGGGTACTGCCCCAGTCACGCCCCCAAGGGCCGTGTTTGTTACGGAAGTCTTTTCAGCTTAAATATCTACTGAGCGTCCCTACGGGGATTGAGATGCTGAGGTTATGGAGAGAAATCTGAGTTAGTTCCTGCCCCAGCGAGATTCAAGGTCAAGGTGAACATCTGGGGGGTTGGGAGGTCGGGGCGAGAGGGGTGGGACTAATGACCATATCCATCCACAATGGATATGAAAGGGTGAACATCTCCCTCTCTGTCTCTGTTTGTGGGAGCAGGGGCCACACGAGCCTCTACCTCTACACCGGGCACGGAGGCCGGTAAACAAACACCCATGCTTTCTGAAGGCTGGAGGGTGGCAGGCCCTGAGCCCAGCGTGAAACCCTTCCAGCTCCTCAGCTCCCAGATGGAGTGGTTTGTGTCATTCTTTCTATGTTCAGAGGAGCAAACAGAGGCTCAGAGATGCCAGCCCAAGGTCCCACAATGGGTAAGTGGCAAAGCCAGGTCTGAACCCATGCCGAAGTTCAGAGCCTGCATTTTTAACCACTAAGCTCCCCATCATCAGTGCGGTATTAAATTGCACAGCAGCCCTCTGGCCTGGAGCTCAGAGCTGTGCCCAGCCTGGCCTGAGAACATCCAGAAGCCTTGTGGGGGAGGGAGGACCCTTTAGGCAGAGGGACTCACCTGTGGAGAGGCAAAGAGACAGGCCCAGGCCACTGTACTACTAGCATGAGCTGCTTGTGCACTAGCAAAGACTGCGGTATGCAGGGCTGGGGTGTGGGAGTGGTGCAAGCAACAGTGGGGAGGACTGAGGGATCTCTGCAACAGCCTAGAATGCCAGGGAAAGGTTCAGACTCTCCTGCAGGGTGTGAACCCCAGGCCAGTCCTGAGCAGAGTTTGCATGTGACCAGATGGGATGCCCACTTGGGTGGCCAGGATCAAAGATAATTACCAAGGAAGGAGTTAGGATACGGGGGGCGGGGGGGGGGGACCAATTGGTGCAAATGACAAACCTCAGCATTGTTGCTGGCGATGAGCTATCTCGCCCAGATCAAACCTTTCCTGCCCCGTGTTCCATTTCATCCAAAGCAATGTGTGTGTGCCTTTGGGGCGCAGGGCCGGGGCATGGAGTGGCCAGCCCGGGAGTCCTTGCAGCCCAGAAACATGTCTTCTTCTCCAGCCCAGCCTCAGCCCTAGCCCCAGCGATGAACGACTCCTGGGCTTAATCCCACTTTGCTCACCGTGGCTGCCAGCAGCTGGAGGGGGCCCGGAATGTGTGACTGGGGGCAGCTGTCTACAAGGTTCTCAGCAGCCAAGTCTTCACCCCCTCCCAGCCCACCTGGAATTCAGACACATGGGGGTTCACTCTTGGACCTGTCATGTATGTGGGCTGTGTCCTCGGCTAGGTGCCTGGAGGTCTCCTTCGTTCGTGACATAGACAGTCATGAATGAGAGGGATGTTGTGAGGACTGATTGGGGTCTTGGATGTGGGGCATGGAGCACGCCGTTGGCTCAGGGCAAATGCTCTATGCCTGTGAGCTCAGGGTCATGACCACAGCTGCCTGAAGGCAGAAGCCGATGTCTGGTCCGGGAAGAGCTCAGAAGCTGCCCGCTGTGGCCTGGTGAGGCCCAGAAGGCATCTGGGCCATCCCCCTGTGACTTAGCTCAGGGAAGTCAGTTCCCCCAGCGGGCATGGGGGTCCCTGGCTTGAGTCATGTGCCTGCACCTCGTAGGGCACAGGCTGGTGGAAGGCAGAAGGGCTCATGTCTGGGCTCTATCACGCGGGCTGTGCGGTTAGACCACCCTGGCCTCCCCTGAGACCCCGCCCTCCACAGTTCATCCCAGGACCAGTTACTTCACATTCCAGTGCCTTGGCTCCTTTGCATTGCAAAATGTCCATTGCAAAATGGACATATCACAGTTCCCACCTCATGCGGTCATTGGGTGGGGCATCTGCCTTCAGCTCAGGTCCTGATCCCGGGGAGCCTGCTTCTCCCTCTCCCTGCTTGTACTTTCTCTCTCATTCTGTCTCTCTCTCTCTCAAATGAAAAGAAAAAAAAAAAAAAACAAGATTAGGAGTGGGGGTATATACACACTTAGCACAGGGCCTGGCGCGTGCTAAGCACGTGGTAAATATTAACCATCATTGTGAAGCAGGAGCCATAAGACAAGAAAGGTCAGGAAATTCACAGCAATTAAATTCCAGGAGAAGGGGCGATAAATCTTGAAAACTGTGCCGTATGCACAGGTGCACGAAGACGCTGGCCATGGAGACAGCCGGGAAACGGGGCCGCGGCTGGGAAGCGGCCCAGCCTCCTTCTGAAGACCAGTCAGGAAGAATAACAAACAAGCAGCGGCATTTCTCACAGAATGTGCCCGAGGCGTGTGCTAGGCGCGGTGCTTGTGGGCTCTGCACAGAAAAGCTCATTTCTTTCCCACGACAGCCCTGGGAGGAAGGGCTGGGATTAGGGTTGGCAGTCAGATGACAGAGGGACCTAATTTACAAGGCACGGAATCTCTCCTGCCTCCCTAAATGTCACGTCCTGGGCACTCGGCCCGCCTCTTCCTAGTCCCAGGTCTGCTGTGAGTTGGGATAATGATTAGCTCTGTCTGATGGATGTCAAAACCAACCAAGCCAGGCTGGGCCCCTGTCCTGTGTCACACAACTAGGAAGAGGCAGACCCCAGGATTCTTAGATTTTGAAGCTTGGACCTCTATTACCTTAAGGAGCTGCCTTCTAGCCTAGGAAGCCAAGGTCCCAATTCACTTCCCCAGAAGGCCCAGCGACGGGGACCGCTGCCTGGAACCGCCCTCCTCTGGCTGGCCCAAGGCGGCCCAGAGAGCTGGCCTGCAGGGCAGAGGCCTGAAGGTTCCGCCCCACATTCCTGTGGGTTAAGTCTGGGGACCCAGGCTCCCAGCATCAGCCATCACGTTCCCCAGAAAGAATCTCTACTCATAACAAACCCCAAAGGTCACTCATCTGGGAAGGAGCGTTCCGTCTCCACCCCTGGGCAAGAGCGAGGACTCCAGCTTTTACGGAGACCACCCAGGTGCCTGGATGGGAATGACCTGCTCCTGCCTGGTCTCTGCACCCTGGTCTGCCTCCCCTGGGTCTCCTCTGTGGATGGTGGTTAGATGGGACAGGTGGACAGAGAACGCAAAGGAACATCCCCGTAGAGGAAGCCCCGTAGAGAGTTCTAGTGCAGGAAATGCCTGGGCTCTGGACTCAGCCTGCCTGAGCTCACGTCCCCCTTTCACTGCCTCCTCGCTGTGTGTCCTCGGACACATCACTTTGCCTCTCTGGGCCTGTTTGCAGATGATAATAACAACTTGCATGAGGATTAGTTAAATGAGACCCATTCACTCAACCGTTATCATTGGCCTCCAAAAAATAAAGCAACGAATAGAGGAGACAAAACTCTCTGCCTTCAAGATTTTAAAGAGGAAATATCATGACGAATATTATTGACTTTAGCAAATGCTGGTTATAAAGAAAATAAGAAGCAGATATGGTAAAACATTACCAGCAGTTAAACTAGGGGATGGGCAAATAGCAAATGGGTATTTTCTGTGCTTAACTGTGTGTTTGAAATATTTTAAAATTACAAAGTGCAAAAGAAAAAGAAGTGAGATAGAGAAAGAACAGGAGGGAAGAAGGGGGTGGGGAGGAGGGAGGAGGGAGGAAGGGAGTGCGTGCATTTTCCCCCGCGGCTGTGTCTCCGTGCAAGGGTGTCTCGGGCCGTGGCTTAGACACACCACATGACCATTTCATCTTTCAATGTCTCACCCTGCTTTTGGAGTCCTCAAAGCTGTCTGGGGTCAGGCTGACCCACCCAATTCAAAAAAATATTCACTCATAGCTTCTTCTCTGGCTCCCTTCCTGGCTTGCTTGTTTGGGAGGAGGACAGGAGGGAGGGTCAGGGGAGATGTGTATCTGTCAGGGTCAGCTAGGTCACAGTGCAGTAACAACCACCCCCAAAGCTTGTTTCTCAGTTATCCTTGCTGCGTGCCCCCTCAGGCCTCTGCCGCTTTGTGGCCCCTCACCCCAGGATCCAGACCGATGGAACAGCCACAGTCCCAAAGGCTTTTAAAACCTAAAAAGCGATGCTCTGCTTTCTCTGGAACATCCCTTTCCTGAGTCAGTAGCTGCTTCATAGTCCAACCATCTGAAGGGGGAACAGAAAACACAAAAAGGGAAAACAATGCAATCCAAGACTCCTAGATTTGAGTATTATGCCATCCTAGACCGGAGTCTGAGAATCTGACCATCACAGATTTTCAAAACTGAGAGCCCTTTGAATCCAGTATCATTTTCCAAGGAGGAGTTACCTCTACAACCTTCTTCACAGAAGAAGAAGACTGGCCGCCAGTCTTTGCCTGTACTCTCCCAGGACCGAAGAACTCATCACCTCCCAGGACAGCCTATTCTGTTACGGATCAGCTCAAAAAAGTTCTGCTTTTATAAAGTGAGTCAAACTTTCCCTTTTGCAGGCTCTTCAACTCCAGATCCCGGTTATTTTCCTACAGCCATCACCAGGGCAACCTTGGAGACAGGCTGGACTGGCAGCCAGCTCTGGGGAAGGAGTTGGGGAGCAGCCCTGGGGGCCAATAGTAATATTCGTCTGATGCCCGAGACTCCACCGTCACAGTCTGCGGGTCCCCGTGAGGGAAGCTTATAAATAGCAAAAAGCAGAAACCTTTGGACCCAGACCCAAGTTCAAATGCTGACTTCTAGACCCTGCTTGCAGGCAAGTTTCCTCACCTCCCTGAGCCATGGTTTTCCCCTGTGTTCAGTAGGATTAAGTAGTCATAGCAACAAGAATGCCATCTCCTGTGCTCATCCAGTGGGCTAATGAAATTAACATCTACCACCATGCTGGGCACATAGTAGGTGCTCAGCTAGACCTGGGTGCAGATCCAGCTTCTGCATCTCCTTATGTGTATGCCCTTGGGCTTCACTTCCATGAACTTCAGATCCTCCATCTCTCCAATGGGGTTGATATTCCTCACACCTCCCAGGGTCTGGTCAGGATTGTTTGGTTCATGTTCACTGATGACGTGGTAAACTCTTGACCGGAATTGGACATTTACTCCTCTACTAGGTAGGTGGAATGTCTTTAAGCACCCCAGTGTTAGTCATGGAGAAACTGTGGCAAAGAGAGGTTGGGTTGAGTGACTTGCCCAAGGTCATGGGCTGGTGAGGTGATGGAGCCAAGATTGGAATCCAGACATAGACAGACTCTTTGTATATCAAGGGCCCGGCACGTAGTTGTTCATGTTGTGTTTGAACTGCTGTACCTTCCCCATCCCTTCCCCTAAAGAAGCACAATACCGTGTAGAATGGCTTAGGTGTTCTCAGCATTCATTCCCAAGCATAGGTCAGGTAGGAGATTTGAGGATCTAAGTGATAGAATTAATCACCCAATATTCCTGACTTCAACTGTGAGGACCTTTGGGGTCAAGAAATCTGCAGGTTGGGTCATTCCAGGATTGGTTAGTCCAGAGGCCAAGTGATGACACCCAGGAAGCATACCACAGCTCCAGAATCCTTGGTGTATTGGCTTTAGTGCTCAGGCTTGGTACCTCATGGTCTCAACATGGCTGCCAAAGTTTCAGATGTCATTTCCTCACACAACCACCTAAAAGGGAAGAATGGAGGAACTTCTCCCTACATGGCTTCTTAAACTTGAGGCAAGCCCTGCTCAGAAACCCCAGCAAACTTTGTGTCTCCTTGGCAAGAACTGGGTTACATTCCCATGGAAGCCCGCTAGTGCTCACCAATAGCCTTCTTCTTTCTGGGCACACAGTGAGACTGCAATTCCTAGCCTCCGTTGAAGTTAGATTTGGTCATGTGACTGAGTTTGGCCCATGAGATAGGAGCAAAAATAAGTGCATTGTTTTCAGGTCTGGCCTATGATCCTTGCTCTTTCCCCATCTGCCCGCTAAATGGAGAGGACTCTGGATGGATGAGGAAGGCAGAGTCACAGACAGGAAGAGTCTCAGTCCCTAAATGGTGACAGAGAGCACGGTCCTCCTGCCAAGACTATGGGAGAAAAAAATCAAACATTTGTGGCAGAAAGCCACTGAAATCTTAGAGGTATTTGTTACAGCGGCTAACATGACTTAACCCAGCCAATACACAAGCCGGTCCCTGAAAACCAGCCAACGGGACTGGAGAAGCTTGAACAGCTTAGCCCCTGGGGCTGGAGAAGAGATTTCTTGGGCACACTGCCCACCCCATACTAGAACAGAGGCAAGGCTGTGGAGAGAAGATTGGAGGCAGGAAAGCGAATGGGCAATGGGTTATGGACTGGAGTTGGCTCCAGAGCCCCAGAAGGACGGTGCCTGGGAGACACAGCCTTCCTCCTAGGCTGCTGCTAAGAGGAGCATGTGCAGGGCAGGGAAGGCTTCTGTAGAAATCCACATTTGTCTGGGCTGACCTGCTGTCAGTGGGGTCACTGGCCCCCCTGTTGGCTCATCCCTCTAGCCACACCCTGTGGATCATCCTGTGGCCAGCAGAGAACCGGGGAGGCCATCAGATCCACCCAAGCAATGTGGGTTTCTGAGAACCGTATATTTGGGGACCCTTGGCAAATGGACTTTCCAGAGCCTCGGGCCTAGCGGGCTGAGCAGGGGTGGCTTGGGCTGCTTTGGGGGCCTCAGCCTGGGGAGGGGAACTTGCAGGACGGATGAAGAGGCCCGACGTTAGCACCTCAGTTCCACAACCTCTAGCCTGGTCCGCTGGACGAATGAGTTCCCCTCCTGAACTCAAATCAGGGGAAGGAAAGTGGATTCCTTCAACATGGGTGAAGATGGAGTAAAATAATCCAGGTAAAGTGTCCAGCCGAAGACCACGAGCCCAGCTGGCGCTCCTTGCATCTGGCCGCTGCGGTTACTGCTGGGTGGCGGGGGACCACATTCTGTCCTTGTCCCCTCCCCATCTTACCAAGGCTTGGCAGGGGCCAGGCACTCCTGGTAGAGCTTTCTCTTCCCCGGAGTGGACACCCTGGACAGAAGCCTGCCCTGGCCCCGCCCCGAGTCCACCTCTTGCCCACGTGCCACTCATCTCCTCCAAACCTCCATGTTCCCACCTGAACAATGGGCGCAGTCAGGTCTCCACTGCCTCCACCTCACAGCTGTACCCAATCACTGCGCCTCAGTACAGAGAGTCCACGGGCACTCTGCCCTGGGTTCAAAGCCAGCGGTGGCCTCCTCGCATTTTATGACCTTAAGAATACCATTGAATTAAGGTTAGGGAGGCCTTCGAATGGTATAATGCTGGTTTCTAGCTCCTAGGGGAGATGAAAGCGAATCAGGCATGTGACATGCTCAGCTCTGAGCCTGGGACTTGGGAAGGGTTCAGACAATAGTAGCAGCTATTATATCACTAGTGGTCTCAGGATTTTGCAAAGTCCGGAGAGTGCTGTAAGTTGAAAGTTTCTTAGGTCAATCTCCATGAGACACCAAAGAAGAAAGTTCCACCTTCCCTTGGAGGCCGGGTTTCGGTCCCCTTCTTCCCCTGCCCCAGTTGTTCTTCCAGACTCCAGCTCCTATGCCCTCTTCCTAGAATCAGAACCATGTGGGAGCCAGTATGGTGCAGGCCCGAGAGTCGGGAGCTTCAAGTTCTAGCCTAGCTTCCACTGCTCTCTGGCTGTGTGGCCCTGGGCAAGTATATCAGCCTTTCTGAGCCTCCTTAACAATCATATGAGGCAATGGGACTGCGGTCTCTACCCTATGGACCGTATGATATGACATACATGGACTCCTTCCTCACAACAGCCAGCAGCCAAGGAGAAAGGGTGTGGCTCCCTGGCAGGCTCAGGGTCAGGGTCAGGATCACGGCTCTGTGTGGAATCTCGTCTCTGCTGCCCAGAACAGCATCTCCTGATGCCTGGAATTCCACCATGAGTGACTCATGCCTTTGGGAAATCATTGCCCTCCCCCACACTGAGTAACAGCAGGAACGGTCCCTTGTGGCTTCCCTTCACAGAGAGCGTCCACACGGCACTGTCTCACTGGGTCTCAGCTCGCTCGCTACCATAAGGTAGGCAGCAAAGTGAGGAAAGTTTGAATCAGACACAGAAAGCCATGTGTCCAAAGCGACACAGCAAGTTAGTGGTGGAGCCTGGAGTCCTCAAGTCTCCTGGCTTCTTGGTCAGTGCATGTATCCCCCCAGCAACTTTGCTTAAAAATGCTGCCCTGGATATCTGTGCTCTCAAAGGCCAAAACGTGGAAGCAGTGCAAGTGTCCATAGACGGATGAATGGATAAACAGAATTTGGTCTATACATGCAATGGAATAGTACTCAGCCCTAAAAAAGGAGGACACTCTGACCCAGGCTATGCCATGGATGAACCATGAGGACCTTTTGCTGAGTGAAGGGAGCCAGCCACAAGAGGACCGATGCTGTGCGCTTCCACTTACGTGAGGTACCTAGGGCAGGAGAAGGTAGAAGGGTGGTGACCCGGGGCTGGGGGAAGGGAATGAGAAGTCCATGTATGGGAACAGAGTCTGAGCTTCTCAGGATGAAGAGAGCTCTGGGGATGGATGGTGGCAATGGTAGCATAACCATGGGAATGTTCTTAATGCCATGGGCCTGGACATTTTCAAATGTTAAGACAGAAAATTTTATGTTGCACGTATTTGGGCAACATTCAAAAGTTAAGTTTTTAGGGGCGCCGGGGTAACTCAGTTAGTTCAGTGTCTGACTCTTGATTGGGCTCAGGTCATGATCCTGGGTCCTAGGATCCAGCCCCACATCAGGCTCTGTGGTCTGTGGGGAGTCTGCTTGTCTCCCTCTGCCCTTCCCCCAACTCTCTCTCTCTCTCTCTCAGATGAATAAACAAATCTTTTTTTTTTTTACTTAAATTTCAGTTTTGGGGCTCCTGGGTGGCTCAGTGCATTAAAGCCTCTGCTTTCAGCTCAGGTCATGATCTCAGGGTCCTGGGATCGAGCCCAGCATCGGGCTCTCTGCTCAGCAGGGAGCCTGCTTCCCCCTCTCTCTCTGCCTGCCTCTGCCTACTTGTGATCTCTCTCTGTCAAATAAATAAATAAAATCTTTAAAAGAATAAATAAAATTTAAACTACAGTTTTAAAAATAATGCTGCTTCTGCGAGGAAGATGGGGAAGTCCTAACCTTTTTATGACTTACATGTAACTTTGTTTATCATGATGTGTATCAGTCAGGATAGATTAAGTCAAGCTGCTGTAACAAACAGCCCCCAAATCTGACTTTTGAGTTGAACACTCACTGAACATTACCACCTTACACACTATACCCTGTACCCCCTGCAACAGTCTTTCTCACTGCTTTGACATCACCCTGCTCTGTCTACACCCCAAGCCCAGAATAAGGCAGTGGAATTGGTCAGATTCAACCTTGGCTGGCTGTGTGGCGGTGGGTAAGCCAGCTAACCTCTCTAAGCCTCAATGTACTCATCTGGGAACTGGGAACAGTAACAGAAGATATCTTGAGGAGCGTTCCACGTGGCCTAAGGCACGCTGTCAGGCTATGGGTTTATATAAGCCTTGTGCAGAGTTTGGCACCCAGGCAGGAATGGGGTAGGCGTTAGCCCTTGCCAGCCAGGCCCTCGGCTTGAACAATCCCGGGAGAAACACCTTCTTCCAGCTGGCCTTGTGTCAGGGCTGGGGAATGGGTGGGACAGGAGCCAGAGGCTGCAGAGACAGTTGTCTCAAGCCTGAAATGCTTTTCTCTCCAATAATCTGTTTTCAATCTCTCAATCTTCTTTCCCCCCTTTTTCAAACCCATCCTGCCAAGGAACAAGCATGTAAGTGTGCGTCAGCTCCTGGCCCAGCCAACATCCCACCCTTTGGGAATTTCTGCTTTAAATAGTAGGGCATAGGACCTGTTAACTTACCATGTGTGTCCCAGCCTCTACGCCTTTGCATATGCCGTTCCTCTTCCTTGCCATGCCTTTCTCTGTCTCCTGGGTCTATTCTGATTCTACTCATCACCTGTCAAGATTTGGCTGCAGAAACCAGTTCTGCAGCAGCTCCTCTGATCGCTCCCCCAGGCCCTGGTAACCCATCTCCCCAGATCTGCACACAGGTCTTGATTTCTTGTGTCCTCTAGTTACCTAATGTTTTGGAGGGCACAGTGTTGTCCGGTTCTTTGCAAAATATGAGGCTTTCGTGAACTGAAGTGTGCCTTCATCACCACCATGTCAAGGGGAGGCAACTGTGATTGTTATATCCCCATTTTACAGATGAGGAAATGGAGTTCCCGGAAGCAGAAGTGAGTGGTTGCACAGCGGGGAGTCAGGACATCTAGCCCAGAGGAGAGAGGCTCTCACTAAGCCCTCAGCTGGGCAGAGAGCACAGGAGGTGTGTGCCTGCATAGGCATGTGCCTACATGGGCATCAGCAAGGGAAGGGGCGGGTGTGGCAGAGACAAGTAAGCCTGGCCTGCGCAGGGCTCTTTGTGCACACACATCCGGCCTACATTTCCCAGCCTCCCTTGCAAGGGAAGCAAGGCCTTCTTGGTAGAGTAGTTATGAGAGTGGACTCAACTCCCCATTTCTTACTCTTCCCATGCCCCTTTGCAATGTGACTTTGACCTAGCTCCCCTATTCCCCCTTTTCCTTCAAATATGGGTTGGCCTTGGATCTCTCTTTGGTCAACAGAATGTGACCGAAGCAACCTTGTGCTGGTTCTGGGCGTGGCCTTAAGAGACCTTTCCGCTTCCCTCTCCGTCTCTCTCTCTCTCTCCCTCTCTCTGCTTCCTCTCGTTCCTCTGCCTGCCCCCGAACAATGGGAGAGCACATGGACTGGAACCGTGTTATTTCAACAGCTTTTGGGTAACAGACAGTTCTCTGACTTTCTCAGGTACAAACATGGTCTCCACTCAAATCTACAATGTCCAGTCAGGATACTCAAGGGAACTGCCCATTTGATTTGGGTTTAGACCTTCTTCCCTGTACTGGCGACGGTGGGAGGTGGGGTGGGGACTCCTTCTCCATTCCTTCTTCCCTTCCCTTCGGGTGGGGCTGAGGGGACTGGGCGGAGGCGGCCAGGGTAGAGGAAAGATCTTTCCAGAGCTGCCGCCATCCTGGCGGGCCTCCAGTGCTCTAGCAGAAGACATTTCAAACTGCCCCTTTTCCATCGTGGGATGGTGTTGGGGGCTCCCTGAACTTGGTCATTGCTTCAGGTTCCTCTCACTCTTGACCTTGGTGGATGCTCTTCTCCTCCTGGGGGGTCACTTGCCACTCCTTGCTCAACTCTAGGAATCCCAAGTCCATCTCCAACTTCTTGGGACCCAAGATGACCCCCTGCCAGCTCCCCCAAGCCCAGCCTCATCTGATCCAGAAACCCCTCCAGGTCCCCGGCCTGGCATTTGGATGCGCAGTCTCTGGCCTTCTCAATTAGGGGTGGGGGTCCCTCAGGCCTCTCTTCCCATGCAGCACCTCATCAAGTCCCCCCCACTTTCTCTAAGTGACGAGGGGTGAAGACTGGGGAGACGCGTCCCAGCCGCTTCCTTTGGGACTCCTTTGTACGTGGTGATCTGATCTGGAAGGTCACTTCTGTCCTATCCTTCTGTCTTCTCTTTAACATTTTGATATATTTAAACAAATGGGAACACCCCGTACATTCTGTTCTCCCCTTGACTTTTATCAACCGCTGTATCTCGAACATTTCTCTCACCTTTCCTTAGAGACCCCTCCCATTTTAGAAGTTTTAATTGTGGCAAAATGTGCATGCATAATATAAAATTTGCCCTTTTAACCATTTTTCGGTGTATGGTTCAGTGGTACTCCGTACATTCGCACTGTAGCCCTACCCCTACCCCATCCATCCCCAGAAGCCTTCTTCTCTTGTAATACTGAAACTGTAGGCTTTGAACAACTCCCCCGGCGTGTCCCCCTGCCCCTGATACCCCCCTTTCTGCTTCCTGTGTCCGTGACGTGCCTCGCCCTGGGTGCTGCTTCCAAGTGGGACCATTTGTCCCACGACGGGCTCATCTCACTGAGCACAGTGAACTCAAGCTTCGCCGGTGCTGTAGTCACACTGTCTCTCCTTGTATGGCTGAGTGGTCTTCCGTGGTTTTACAGACATGCTGCTCGTTTACCCGTGAACAAACACCTGGGCTGCGTCTACGTTTATGATTCCTAAGAATCATGCTGTTAAGAACACAGCTGTACAAATATCTGCGTAAGAGCTGACATTCGAGTCGTTCGGGAGTTGTGGAATTGTCCAATGATATGGTGACTCGACTTCTGTTTTTTGAGGAACTGCCATGCTGTTTTCCACAGCGGCGACTCCATTTTCTGTCTACTAGCAGGGCACGAACGTTCCATTTCTCCCCATCCTCGCCAACACTAGGTATATTTTTTTAATATTTTATTTATTTATATGAGAGAGAGAGCATGCAAGCAGGGTGAAGAGCAGAGGGAGAAGCAGGCTCCCCGCTAAGCAGGGAGCCTGATGTAGGTCTCCATCCCGGGACTCCGGGATCATGACCTGAGCCAAAGGCAGATGCTTAACTGACTGAGACACCCAGGAGTCCCATCTTCATTGTTGTTGTTGTTGTTTTTTAAGATTTTATTTATTTATTTGACAGAAAGAGAGATCACAAGTAGACAGGCAGGCAGAGAGAGAGGGGGAAGCAGGCTCCCTGCAGAGCTGAGAGCCCCATGCAGGGCTCTATCCCAGGACCCTGAGATCGTGACGTGAGCGGAAGACAGAAGCTTAACGCACTGAGCCACCCAGGCACCCCCATCTTCACTGTTTTGACAGTAGCCAGCCTAGAGGTGTGAGCTGGCGTGCTTCCAGTGTTTTGCTACTAAGAAACGGCTGTGGATCATTTCGTACACACTTTATTTCACGCATATAAACCCGTATCTATGGTTTAATTCCTAAAACTAGAATTGTTGGACCAAAGGGTTTGTGCATTGTTTGCGAAACTTATAACAGCCCAACCTACACACGAAACCCAGCACCTATGCTGAGTGTTTAGCTTGGCGACTTCTCACAGAGCACTGGGGCTCCAGCAGCCAAAACCTGATCACCAGAGCCCTCCAGACCGCAGCAGCCCCCCTCGTGGCCCACAGAGAGGAGCAGTCATCACCCTGACTTCTGACAGCACAGGTTCACTTTGCCTCGTTTGAACTTTGTGTAATACCTACGGTGTTCTGTGTGAGATTCGTCCGCACCGCAGCGGACACGCGGTCATTCTCACGGCACGGTTGCATGCAAATACACCGAAATTGCTTATCCCTTCTACCGTTGTTGGGCATTTGGGCCGTTCCCAGTTTGGGGACATTTCCAACAGGGCTGCTATGGACAGTACTCGTGAAGTGCTGTCCATCCACATTCTCCTCCAATATATACTCAAGAATCGAAAGAAGGGACTTGAATAGATATTTGTACATAAACGCTCTTTGCAGCATTTTTGACAACAGCCCAAAGGTGGAAAAGCAACCCCAAGATCCACCAGCTGATGAGTAGATCAAAGGGTACATAAATATGATGGAATGTCATGCAGCCTTTAGAAGGAAGGAAATTCTGACATGTGCTGCACGTCATAAGCCTTAAAAATATTATGCTGCATGAAATGCGCCAAACTCAAAAGGACAGATATTGTACGACTCACTTACCTAGAGCAGTCGGATTTAGAGAGGCTGGGACTAGAATGGTGGCTTCCAGGACTCCGGTGGAGGAGGGAATGGGGAACTGCTGTTTAAAGGGGCAGAGCTGCTGTAGAGGAGGGTGAAGCAGTTCTGGAGGGGTTGGTGGCGATGGTTACACAATGGTATGAATGAACTTGATGCTGTTAAGCTGTACCGTTAGAAATGGTGAAAATGATAAATCTAATATTGTGTGTGTTTTATTACAAAAAAAAAAAAGAAAAGAAAATTTGAAGCCACAAATGCAAACCACCAATGTATCTTAAAGTTTTTCTAGCGGACATGTTTTAAGAGTAAAAAGAAACAAGTATAGTTACCTTGAAAAATTATTTAACCCAATATATCAAAAATATCATTTCAACGCAGCATCAGTATTTTTTTAAAAAGCGATTGAAGAGTTATTTCACTTTTTTTTTTTGCACACTAACAAAATCTGGTGTGTGTTTTATACTTATAGCGCGTCTAAAGCCGGACTAGCCAGCTCTGAGCGCCCCATAACCACAGGTGGCTGGTGGGTATCATGTTGGATACTGCAGGGCTAGTACACATCTTTATTCATGTCTAAGGCATTCCCGTTGGATGCGTGTGATCTTGCTGTCCTTTTCTTTTTCTTTTTCTTTTTTTTTTTAAGATTTTAAAAAATGTATTTGTCAGAGAGAGCGAGCACAATCAGAGGCAGAGGCAGGCAGAGGGAGAAACAGGCTCCCCACAGAGCAAGGAGCCTGGATCGTGACCTGAGCTGAAGGCAGACCCTTCATCAAGGAGCCACACAGGCGTCCTGAACTTGCACTTCTGAGAGATCCTGCCAGGTTGCCTTCCCTAGGTATTAAGCCGAGTTTTATTTTATTTTATTTTTAAAGATACTTTATTTATTTATTTGACAGAGAGAGATCACAAGTAAGCAGAGAGGCAGGCAGAGAGAGAGAGAAGAGGAAGCAGGCTCCCCACTGAGCAAAGAACCCGACGCGGGGCTCAATCCCCGGACCCGGAGATCATGATCTGAGCCGAAGGCAGAGGCTTAACCCACTGAGCCACCCAGGCGCCCCTTAAACTGAGTTTTAATCCCCCTGGCAATGTATGCGGTTGCATTTCTCTCGTCTGCCCACCTGCCAGTTTGATAGATCACCAGAGCCTGCTTACTGTGGATTTAACTCAGGTTTCTCTGATTAGGAAGGAGCTAAACATCTCTTATTTTATTATATTAAAAAGCCATGTGTTTCCTTTTCTGTGAACCACAGACTCTCCTCATTTGAGGGCTGTTTTGTATTCCTCAGGCCCCACGGGAACCTGAAATGCAGGGGGCGCCCGCCGCCAGGTGTTTCAGAATCCTGTTCCTGCAAGAATTCGGCCTGCCAGGTCCTGGGACGCCGGGTTTATCTTTGAGGACGTGGCTCCCTCTGCTGGCAGTGGTGAGTTTTGCCGCCTCGGCTTGGACCAGCAGAAGAGGCGGGGCTGCTGGAGCCTGGCTCCATCTCACCCTTTACGACCATTTACTGCCCTGAGACCTGGGTGAGCAACCGCAGCCCTCTGGGAGCTGCACCTCCTGCGTGTAACATGGAAATCATCTTCCATTTCTCTGATCCCAGGTTTGCTGGGGGGATAATCAAGTGATGAGACATGAAGGAGATGCCCAGGGTGTGTCATGTCCAAGGACTAAATGAAAGGTACTGAGGGGTGGGGGTTGGTAGGTTTTTGCTCCTGGAGGAGCGAGAAAGGGTGACGTGGAGCCCAGTAAAGGAGGCACAGGTGCAGCTGGACATTCATGGGGAACGGCCTGTTTCCTGTTTGGGGGAATGGCCACCTCATTTCAGAGCAAGAGGCTGGGACGAGCCGCCATGCCTGGGACCCTCACATCCGTACCATTCTATACCTAACCTGGACCCCCATCTGTTCCCACACGGGGCTGCGCACACAAGAATGTTGAACAAACGCAATCTGGGCACCCACCGAGGCATTTGGACGCTCCTAGCCTGGGCCCTCCCTCCCAGGGTCCCTGTAGACAGGATCACCTGAACGGGGTTGGGGGGGGGGGGATGCCGGGGTGGGGGAGGGGGGCACTCCCACAACCACATCGCTTGAGCACCAGCTGTTTGGTGGTGTTGGGAGAGGGCGGTTCTCTCTGAGCCAGTCGGACCCCTGCCACCTCTCCAAAGGGCTCTGCGGTCCTATGTGACATTCAACTCCTATGTAATTGACAATTATACTCAAATCCTCCTTCTGCTCTAAAACTTCCCATAGCGTCCCCACCGCCTGGCAAAAAAATCCAGCTTGTATGCCGCTCTGACATTCAAGGCCACTGTAGCCTAAACTTGGTCTCTCTGTGCAGGAAGCCTTTTTGATGATGCTTTCTCCTATGGGCACCGAGAGGGCTTACCTCCCGGCTCTGCCCCTGTCCTGCGATGTGTCCTCAGTAAGTCATTTTCCCAAGTCTCAGTTTATTTTTATCAAGTGGTGACAGTGATTCCCACCTTGAGAGAGTGATTGCAGGAATTACAGGAGATTAGGTGTCAAAGTGCCTGCACCGGGTAAGCACTGGTGGCAACCATCATTAGCAGCAGCAGGAGCTGCTGACCTCCCCACACAGGCTCCCCAGATCCCTGGGGAATCTAGAGGTTTGCGCTCTTTGCCCACTAGAGGGCACCAGAAATCAGGCACTTGTCCAGAGCTCTGACCCTGGCTGAGCAGGAGGTAAGAGTGAGGGGTTTCTGGGCTCAGAAGAGACCCCTAAGACCATCTGAAAGCTTGGCAATTATCCTGTGTTCCTAGGCCTGGCGCACAAAGATTCCCCAAACCCCAAACTGAGCTTCAGTAAAGTAATGAGAGGCAGCCCAGTCACCATGCCCAAAGCCCTACCATCCTTCCCTGGCTGCATCCCACAGCCCAAGACCGTGTGGGCAAAAGAGCGCCAGCTTCTGAAGCTGACTCTTCACATCTGACTGTGTGCTCTTGGGCAGGTGACTTGCCCTCTCTGAGCCTCAGCTTCATTTTCTGTAAAATGGAAATGTGACAGCAGCCTAGAAGGGAAAGGCCTCTGTGTGCAGAGGGCGGGTCATAATTGCTTTTGTGTCTTTCCATCAGGAACGCTACAGGGTAATCAGCTGTTTTCTGCTGATCACAAATGCGATGGATTGATTACTCCAAATGCTTTTAAAGCATTTCCCCGTGAGGCAAGCCTTGTACTGGCCTGATTAGCAAAATGAAATTAATAGTTTTGCTAGGGGTTGTGAGATTCTGGGTGTTAGGTCTCCCCCACCTCGGCCCCTCTGTATTCTCCAAACTCTCTACAGTGTTGATGCATTGTCTTCTCAACGGTAGACAAGGGTGAAAAGAAGGAACGGGCACCTGCTATGCACTGGATATTTTTCCTTTATCCCTCTCCAAATCCTTAGGCTCCCTGCGTCCAGGGACTGTCTGCCTTGCTCGCTGCCGTATTCTCTGTGCCTAGCACTGTGTGTGGCGCATAGTAGGTCCTCCAAAAAATATTTTTATAGTGATCAAAAGTGATTTCTGCAGACTTTACAAATGAGGAGCTAAGGTTCAGAGAGGTTTTGTGACTTGTCCTTGATTACCCGGCTTGTGGGACGCAGGGCCCATATCCCGAGAAATTTCTTTCTACTCAGTGCCTGTCCTTGATCCCCAAACCTCCTTTGCCCCAAACAGCTTATTTTGCAAATTCCTACTTATATAGTATGTGTAGTACTTGTTAAGCCACAATCCTAAGGGGTAGTTTTAGAATTTCCCCCATTTTATAGACAGGAAAATTGAGGACCCCATCAGTCAACTAACTTGCTCAGATCACACAGCCAGTGAATGGCAGAGCCAAGATTCTAAGCCCCGCAGTCTGTCACTAAAATGCTTGCCATTGACAACTATGTGAAGCCACCTCTAGGTGGGACTCCTGCCTTCCTGATTCCTTGGGGGCCCCTGGAGGGCCTGGATTGTGCCTGTTTTGTGCAGTCCTTAGAGCTCCTGGCACAAGGTGAGGCGTGTTGTCTGTAGGCCCTCAGTTCAGGCCCTCTGGCCGCATTCCTTTCCCCACCCCCCAGGCAGATAACGTCCTCTGGTTGCTGTAAGCCCATCTAGAAGTTAGTAGGTGGCCCTTGGTTTCTAGTGCAAGGTCATCGCTGCCCTTTGAGCCTGTAGACAGGCTCAAAGCCTATAGCCTATGCTTCACCCCGTCCTGTCTACACCACTAGCAGCAGTTGGTGCTTTGAGGGTGGAGGGGAAAAAAAAAAAAAGACAAGAGTTAGACTTTGACCCCTTTATCTGCACTCCTTTTCCCACTTTAAGACGTGAGTCCAAAAGTGTAGGGCCAGGGTGCATATTTACATATGTGTGCGTGGGGCTCCCGTGGTCACGCCTACGGATAGGAGCCATCCTGCATGTGAGTGCACGTGGGAATCTGGGTGTGGCACGAACACCCCCGGGTGTGGCCCAGGGTGCGGATGATGCCGACCTGGGTGTGAACTTGAGTTTCTGTGCAGCTCTGCACATGTAGGGGTAATGCACAAAGACAGACCTCCAAAGCAGAAGGCTTTGCATCTCCTTGCCCTGCCTCAGCTTCCTCCCGTGTAACGTGGGGACAACAGTGGCACCTCGCTGGTGGGACAGCGCCAGGCATACCATAAAGTGCCATAATAGTTACTACTGTATTATCAACCTCCCAAGTTGCTGGAGATTCCAGAAAATAATCGCTTTGAAGGATCTGGCTCAAGAAATATTACACCCATGATCCTCAGCTCAATCTTCTTTCCCTCAGTCTTAGCATTGCACGGGCACTGCAACAGCGTCAAGAGAGTTTAGAAATAGAGGTGGGGAAGGCTGGGGAATCTGTCACCCAGCGTCCCGCCCTCCCCCCACCCCCGTCCCCGCCGCAACAAGCAGTCTCTGCATCATTGCTGTTCCTTTCCAGACCTTGCCCATTTGTCATCTTGCTTGGAGCTTGGAGCCCACCATGGTGGTCAAAACACATTGGGATGAATTAACCAACATACATTGTTTTCAGCGATGGTGACTAAACTGAGTATTTTTGTAATCCTGCCTTTGTTTACTTCTTGCGAGCATTTATTTCCCAGGTGACAACCCGTCTTTATCATTACTGGAGATAATAGAAGAAGATTAGAAACTACCTAATGTCCCCAAACAGGGAAATAACCCTTTTATAGAGAGCCAGCCTAAGGAATGTTACGAAGTCTTAACGGACAGCTCTTTCCATGGAAGATTTTTTTTCCTTTTTGGGGGACAGTTTCGTGTTTCCAAATCAGGAAAGGGATATTCCAAGATTATCTGTCCCTGGCAACGAAGCAGATTCCGTTGAAAAAGATGGAGACATTGGCCATCAGGGAAATGTATGCCCAAAGTCCAGTGAGATCCCACAACACACCCACGAGGATGGCTAAAATCAAAAAAGACAGACCATGGCAAGTGTTGCTAAGGCTGTGGAGAAATTAGAACCAATTAGAACCTTCATACACTGCTGCTAGGGACGGAAGGTGACGCAGTTGCTTTGGACATCAGTCTGGCCATTCTTTAAAAGGTTAAACATAGGGGCGCGTGGGTGGCTCAGTGGGTTGGGCCGCTGCCTTCGGCTTGGGTCATGATCTCAGGGTCCTGGGATCAAGTCCCACATGGGGCTCTCTGCTCAGCAGGGGGCCTGCTTCCCTTCCTCTCTCTCTGTGATCTCTTTCCTTCCTCTCTCCTATTGTGATCTCTCTCTGTCAAATAAATAAATAAAATCTTTAAAAAAAAAAAAAAAGGTTAAACATAGAGTTACCATATGACCCAGCAATTCCTCTCCTAGGTCTGTGCCCAAGAGAAATGAAAACATGTTCATACATAAATACTCACAGCAGCATTATTCATAAGACCCAAAAGGGGGAAAAAAAAAATCTAAGTGTCCTTCAACTGATGAATGGATGTATGAACCATGGTCTTGCCACACAATGGAATATTGGCCAGTAAAACCAAGGAATGAAGTACGGATTCGTGATACAACACGGACAAACCGTGAAAACACTGTGTTAAGTGAAAGAAGCCAATCACAAAAGACTTAGTAAGATTTCCATTGTGCAGGATTCCATTTATTTGAAATGTCCGGAATAGGCAAGTACATAAAGATGGGAAGTAAACTGGAGTTGCCTGGGGCTGGAGGGGGAGGGAGTTCAGCAAGAGAGCGAGAGGATGACTAACAGTGGGTGCCGAGTTTCTCTGGGGGGGGAGTGATGAAAAGGTTCCAAAAGTGATTGTGAAAAATACGCCAAAAACCATTGAATTGCACACACTTTAATGAGTACGTTGTAAGACATGTGAGTTTTCTCTCTATAAAGCTGTTACAGCTTTTTCAAAAAGGCTGGAGACCCGAGGCCACAATGGAAATATATACTGTCATTTATTGTGAGCCTGGACCATGGGCCGGGTACTTGTTAATATCGCTTAACTTCCACGATAAGCCTGTTGGGTTATCTTCCCTATTATATAGATGAGGATGTGCGGTTCAGAGAGTTGGAGTAATCGGCCTGAGGTCACTCAGCGCTTTGGTGGTTCAGCTGTGATGTGAAACCGGGATCCATGCTCAGTACGAAGCACTTTTGCCATCGTTCTGGTTCAAGATGGCAACCAACGCAGAAGAATTCTGAGCTCTCCTCCTCCCAGGGACATGGGGTCTACAGCTACATATGGAAACGATTAGCTGAAGGATTCCCACACGTCGGGCAAAGGAGACCCCACATCAAGGCAGGTTGGAGAGGCTAAGACAGATTCTCGCCACAGACCTTACCCCTGGTGAGTAGACCCACAAAGGAGAGGGAACTCAAGACCTCCGAGCTTTTCCCTGAAGAATGAGGGCGGTGAACCCCACATCTGGTACCCCAACTTTTAAGACCAGTACCTGGAGTCCTTCTGTCGCCTGCTTGGGAGAGGCCAGGAGCTGGTACATTGGGCCAGCTGGACAGATAAACGTAGAGCAACAGGACATGGGGGGCCCAGGATCGGGGACTTCTCCCTGCCCTTTATCTGACCTGGGCACCGGCGGTCATTCATGGTCTGGGTCCTTTATCACTGCCTCAAGCTTTCTCCGTAGCATCGCCCTGTCCAGGACCCCTCAAGTGGACACCCATCACATCCACCAAAGAGCCCGAGGGGCCCCAGGACAAGTTTGGCAAACAGATCTGTCCACGGCGCAGCCCCCAAGACTTCCCATGTTCGTCACAACATATTTTTTAAAGATCTATTTATTTGAGAGAGAGAATGCACATGCACACCTATGAGCAGGGGTGGGGACAGAGTGCAGGGGTGGCGGGAGAATCCTCCTACAGACTCCCCACTGACCGTGGAGCCTGGGGCAGGGCTCCATCCCAGGACCCTGAGATCATGAGCCGAAACCAAGAGCTGGCCACCGAACCAACTGAGCCAGCCAGGCGCCCCATCACAGCATTGTTTATAGTAAGGAAAAACCAGAGAGAACCTAAAGGCCCAGCACTCAGGGACTGGTCACTATGCAAGGGGACAGGCAGTGGAGGGATCAGAGGCGGCCCGTGGAGCTCTTGCAGTAGAAGGCTTATGGACTTAGAGAACGGCTCACAGTACATTCGGTGAGGGCCACAGACCCCTGCTAGCCGCCCCCACTGTCCTCCCGCCACCCAGACAGCCCCAGACTGCATCTTACCGCCCAGCCACACTTAACTCCTTAAGGTCCCCAAATGTACCCCAAGCCCCCGCTGCTCTCTCTCTTCTCGGGCGTCCTTGGCACCTGCCTCTCCTTCTGCCTGCAATGTCCCTTCCTGTCCCTCCCTTTCATTCTCTTTCCAACTGGCTGACTCTGGTTCAGCCCCGGGTCTCAGCAGAAGCTCTCTCTCCACTCCCCCCATCCCCGCCCCCACTGCCAGAAGTGCTCTTTGGCTCCCCGGCTGGGAAAGGCCCCCTCTGTGCTCCCACAGCCCCAGGGAGGCCCACATCAGCACGTGGTCACACTCTCTGGGACTGCCTGCTTCCGACATTGGAGGCCGGAACATGAGGCTATTGTCTTCCTGGCTATTGTCTTCTTAGTATCTATCTACTCTCAGAGCAGGCACCTTCCAGTGAATTCCTCAGCAACTGGAATAAAAGCCAGACTTGTTTTCATGGTCTGCAAGGCCTCATGTGACCTGGCTAGGGCCCACTTCTTCAACTCGCCTGTAATTCTTCTCACAGCTCTCTGCTTACTGACAGAGACTGTGCTCCAACCTGCCAGGAACGTGCCTGCCTTAGGACCTTTGCACCTGCTGTTTCCTCTGCGTGGGATCGAGGACCCATGGATGGAGACCTGGTTCTTCACCTCAGGTTGCTCTTGGTCTGGTGAAGGAGGCAGACACATACACTGGCCCCACTCTGGGCCCTGTTCACCTCAACTATAAGATGAAGGTGGCCATCTGCCAGTCTCTCCCTGCTCTGCCTCCTCCCTTGCTGGCCATTAGAAGGTCCCGTGGGGTCGGAGCAGGAGGTAGGAGGTAGTGCCTGTTTGGGGAAGCATGCAGGGGCAGAGCAGGTGTAAATAGTTGCTGTAATGGGCTGCAGTGGCAGGTGAGACTCAGTTCCGGGGTGGGGGGGGGGGAGCAGGAGGTGTAGGGGCAGGAGAGGAAGGCACACAAAGGCAGGCTGGTTCCCACTTCGCCCCAGGCTGCACCTGGCTAGATTCTGCAGACCCTGCTCTGAGCTCACTGCCTCCCAGTGCAGCCTGGCCTTTAGCAGAGCCCGGCTGAGGCTGGAAGGGGGTGCCCGTGGGGTCAGTGTCGGAGCCAGGAGGGCCTGGGTCAGGCGGCGGGGCACCACCAACCCAGGCGCCTTTCCTATTGTGAGTCTCTCTTTGCTACAAACTTCACTTCTCTCCTCCCAGAAGGGACCCCAGGGAACAATAGGATGCCAGAGGCCCCAAATAATCAGTTCTCAGGGGCTCCCCTCTGCTCTTTTGGACCATTCCTGCCCAAACTTCCCCTCCCCCCCAACCCCAACCCAGTGCTTAAGGAACTGGAGTGTTTATCCTTCATTTCATTCCTGTTTCCCTAGTGGAAAAGAAGATTGTGAGCCTTTGTCTTGCAGATACACTTGCAGTAAATCAAAGCAGTATGTGAGGTCACTAGGAGGTTCTAGGACCGTGTGTGAAGACCGTGGCGCTCCGGGATTGTGACCGCTCTGACTCCGGGAGAAAGGAGACCTAGAAAGGTAGGTAAGATGCGACAGGCACTTTAGAACTAGAATCTAAGTTCATCCTCAGTCCTTCGACGCCGGGATGCTGGTTTTCATTGAGCGGACCAGGACCCAGGCTACGAGAGGTGAAGGGAGTGGCTCGAGGTGCACTCACAGCCGAGAGCTGCTGGACCTCAGAGTCCAAGTCCAGTCACCTGCTGGAGCCGGTGCCCTCCGTTGTGGTGTTCACCGCCTCAGGCTGCATTTTAGCGGCACAGCTGACCAAGGGCTGGGTTACCAGCTCCGTCTCTCAAGGAAGAAAAAAACCTGAGAGAAACTGACAGGTTGTCAATAGCCCACAGCCCCTGGGCCTGCCCACCCGTTGAGGATTAGAAGGAATAACAAGGTCTTTGAAGGTCATCGAACCCCATTTTACAGAGGAGAAAGCAGACTGGAAGAAGGGAAGGAACTTACCCAAGATCACACAGTTGGTGAACTAATACTCCCATACTTTTGTTGGGAAACAAAAGCCAAAGAAAAATTAACTTATTTCCTTACTTCTTACAGCCCACTGACAAGTCCTTGAAACAGGCAGAGTGACATTCTTCTTGGAACTCAGCTGCCTCGATGTTAATATTTTGTTAAGGGCAAGAGACAATCTTAACCCGACCCACCCCCCCCACACACACACATATACCCCAGGATCCTGCAAGTCTACGTTAACATATAAAAAGTCCTATGGAAACTTCCTTTATCTCTAACCCCCAAGATGCATGTTGGCAATCATTCTCCAAGCATATGGCCCACTGATATACATCTGAAGGGTCTCATGGCTCAGGTTTTATTAGACAGTAATAAGTGACATTTTCCTAACCATAGCTAGCCCTCTCAAGGTCCTGGAAACCTTGTTTCCAAAATTCCTTAGAGACTTACACTATCCCTAACCCCCTCCCAACTTGCAAGTATAATCAGCTACTCCTCATGACCCAGCACAGCTCTTTCTGCCCATAGGTCCTGTTCTAGGCTTTCATAAAAGCACGTTTCACACCAAAGACATCTCAAGAATTCTTTCTTGGCCATCGGCTTTGAACCTCAGCGTTTTTCCTACATCAGTTTGATGTCACTGGTGGGGACAGCAGCTCACCGTGACCACCGTTCTTCCATGGGTCAGTGCTCCAGCTCCAAGGGACCCTCTCACCATCCCACAAGGACCACATTGGTCTAATCTATTGGTGATATTGTGCTGGTAGGACTGGGTGAGCTCAGATGCCTCTTTAAGACACCTGCAGGCTGGAGGTGGGGAGACAGGACCATTGCCAGTCAGGTTCTCCAGAGAAACAGAACGAACAGAAGGTGTGGATGCGTGTGGGCATGTGGGTATGTATGTGTGTGTAGGGATATGGGTGTGTATATATAGAGAGTGGAGAGGAAGGTGGAGGACAGAGACGGGTTTTAAGGGTTGGCTCCTACAGTTATAAGGCAAGTCCATCCACAATCCATTGGACAGGTCAACAGACTGGAAACTCAGGATGTCTGTGTTACAGTTGTTTGTTTGTTTTTTAAGATTTTATTTACTTATCTCGGGGGGAGACGTGTAGAGGGGGAGGCAAAGGGAGAGGTAAGGAAGCAGACTCCCCACTGGGCAGGAAGCCTGATGCTGGCCTCCCCTCGATCCCCGGACCCTGAGATCATGACCTCAGCTGAAGGCAGATGCTCAACCCACTGAGTCACCCAGGCGCCCCTGTTTTCCAGTCTTGAAGCAGAGTTATTCTCCTCTGCACACTGGACCCCCTAATTCTACCCATCTAATGCGACTCACAACATGAGCTCTGAAGTCAAAGAGCCCGATTGCACCACCTTCATGCTCTGTAACCTAGGCTGTTCATTTAGTCTCTTCGAACCTCGGTTTCCTCGTCTGTGAAATGGGTTTCATAATTGTACCTGTTTTGTAGGATTGCCTTCATGATGAGGCATAAACAACACCCAGCACAGAGCCTCGTACACAGCTGGGCACTTGACTTGTGTTCGCTCTTATCTCATCATCATATGCGTATGAGCGGCTAAGAAACCATTGAGTTAATGGATAAGGAAGACTTTGGAAGTCAAGTTACAAGAGAAATCTTTGAAGGAAGCCAGGTTATCTTGGGCAAGAATAGAACTTGAGCACCGCCCTCAAGTGTCGCCAGAGCTAAAACGAATGGGCAGAAGTAGGTAGCAACCAGGGGGCCCGGGTGGCTCAGTTGTTAACTGTCTGCCTTGGGTTCAGGTCATGATCCCAGGGTCCGGGGATTGAGCCCCACATCGTGCTCACTGCTCCACGGAAAGACTGCTTCTCCCTCTCCCACTCCCCCTGCTTGTATTCCGTCTCTTGCTGTCTCTCTCTCTGTCAAATAAATAAATAAAATCTTAAAAAAAAAAAAAAAAAGGAAGTAGAGAGCCACCAGTTATTTCTGGGCTTGAAGGAAGATGAGGACCCAAGGGGGAACTGAAGACAGTGGTTAGGGTGCCAGAAGATTGACAGAAGAACTTCCCATAGTTAGGGTTTAGGGAAGGGGATGAGCTCTTCCTTGCAGGAAGTCTGTAGAGATAGTCAAGTGGGCAGCTGTCAGAGAGAGGATTCCTGCACTAGCTGGAGGTTGAAGAAAGACTTATGAGGGTCGTTTCTTTGTCCTTGTTCTTTCTGGATAATGATCCCCAAATTCCTTCCCCTGTTTGGCCATATAGCCAGTGAGAGGTCCAGTAGGATTATGGGAAATAACCTCCTCTCCTTCTCTCCCTGTCCTCTCTGTGCTTCTATTCCTCAAACACAGCCAAGTTCTACCCCACTACCACTGGGCCTTTGCACATGCCACCTTCTCTCCATAGAATTGCATCCAGATTTTGTGGGCTTAAAACTTATAAAGCTGGGAGACTTTCTTTAAGAAAAAAGAACACAAAGGAGGCCTAGGTGGTTAGGTTGGTCAAGCATCTGCCTTTGGCTCAGGTCATAATCCTAGGGTCCTGAGATGGAGCCCCGCTTCAGGCTTCAGGCTCAGTGGGGAGCTTGCTTCTCCCTCTCCTTCTGCTCCTCCCCACTCTCCACCTGTGTGCTCTCATGCTTTCTCTCTCACTCTCAAATAAATCAATAAAAATTTTTAAAAAAAGGAAAACACAAAATCAGATAAAAATGTGAGTATTTTGAATGAGAAACAAAACCACAACATATAAAAAGCAGACAAACACAATACAGTGTCCAGAAAAACAATATTATACTTATATTAACCCCCTTATATGCTTCCATAATACTTTTATTCCTACATTTGGGTCATGTACTTTTGGGATAACCTCTTCACTTGACATTGATTTAGTACTGCCATTTTCTTTAGAGAGAATAAGAAGATATCTCAATTTTCTCTAGCACAGTGGACCCAACACTCCCCCCACCATTGTTAATAGTTTCAAAAGGTTTCTTTCAACTTCATAACTCATTACTGGTAGCGTGAAAAGCTTTAGGATTACTGTCCTATTTAGAAAAACTTCGATCAGGATCGAGGATCTTATATAGACAGTCACAAGACTTTTTATGTTTCCTTGATTTACGAAACTTAAACAGCATTTGAATGGAAGCCTCTACCAACCAGCTTGTTGCCAACATCCTGTTTACATTTTGAGTTTTGTTTTAGATTTTTCATCAATGTCGCATTCTGTGACAACTTCCCCTTCGCTAGAGTCCCCCAAATGCCAAAGCAGCTCCAGCAGCGTCCAAAGGGAGGGCATGTAGGACAGGGAGGAAGTGGCAGGGGAGAGAGGCAGTGAGAATAGCTTACTTTGGCCAACTCGGAGGGCACGTGATCCTGAGTGGGCGTGGCCTCTCCCAAGTCATAGGAGGATGCCCAGCAAGTGAGGGGTTCCAGGGCTTAAGCTCTGTGACTTTCCCAGTAAGCCTGGGAATCCACTGCCCCCTCTCCCTGGCGGGAAATGCCTCCCCCCCACCCATGGGTGCGAGGGCAGCACAGCTGGTCCACCTCCACTCACGCATCACTTCTTCTAGGAGGCCTGCAGAGCCCGTTAGCTGTCCCAGGAGGCGGGAGACCAATCTGTCTGGCTCACTTGGCGCCCTTAGTCTCCTCTGAGCAGTGCCTGGTACACAGCAGAATCCCAGGCCCAGAAGGTGGAAGTGACCTGCCAGGGTCACCCAAAGGGTAACCGCCAGAGCTGGGAGTCAGCCTGGAAGGAAGGAGGGAAGGGAGGAACCCGGCTTCCCAGATGAACTGCGGACCTCAGAGAGATACACTCCTTGCCAGATGCTTTCGGAGCCCTCGCTGGCCGGCTTCCCTTCTTCCTTCCTGCACAGCTGATCAGGAACCCGGAGCGCGGGTCCTCTGAGCCCCTCCACAGAAATCTCCCTCCAGCCGTGCCTGGGAGTGTGAACCTGGGTCTGAACCTCCCGGCCACTCCTTAGCAGCTGTGTAGCCTTGAGCAGTTTGGCCTCACCATTTTGCACCTTGATGTCCTCATCTGTAAAATGGGTTTTATGGCTGCACCTCCTCCCCTGGAGTGAGGGGACTGTAGATAATGTGAACTCAGCAGAAGTTCTCTGGTCCTGGAGCAGCGGCAGCATGTGCAGCGTTAGCTCTGCGAGGTGAGGCCAAAGCAGGAGCCTTTCCCTCTTCCCTCCTCCCTCCCCCGCCCCCACACCCAGCCCAGTGATCTTCCCTAAGCTTCTGTAGATGCTGCCTTGCTGAGGTCAACCAAGATACCAACCTGCTTGTTATAGCCAAGGGACTCTGGAATCCTCATGCATTCTTCCATCTGCCTCTCCTGGAGGGCAAGGGCTGGCTCACCTCCACCAGTGGTCAGGGGAGAGCTAAGATCCTACCCCCCTCCCCGCCCGCCACAGAAGTCAGAAGGCAGCTGCCCCTAGACTGAGCCCTCTCAGTGGGGCCAGACCTCCCTCACCACCTGTCCCCAGCACCCAGCCCAGGGACTGGTCCAGGGCCACACCCTGTCATCGCTGGTTGGGAATTAGGGAGGAGGCTGACACACGGCCTGCCCCCCCAAGGCAGTCACCCCTGACTCACCACGGTGGCCACTGGGGACCGTGGGGCGCGTGCCTACAGTGTTCCACGGGCCCCGCTCCGCTGTTCGACGGGCTTCTCTTGTTTCCCCACAGCCTTGCAAGACAGGTGCCATTATCCCCATTTCCCAGAGGTGAAGACTGAGGCTCAGCCAGGACAAAGCACTTGCCCGAACCTGTCCCCACAAGGAGCACTAGAGCCCGGAGGGGCCTGTCCCCACTGCTCTTCCAGAAATGGAGATGCGTGGCACTTCCCCCTCAGGGAATCATTTCTTTTCCATTAAGGAAAGCTCCTCTGCCAAAATGTACTGCTATGGCAAACCACTCTAACATTTCGCTTTAAAAATTTAATGCTATTTTCTACCCAGAGAAAAAAAAACAGCTGTGAGCTCCTCCAGGGAAGGCATGGCTTCCTCTGCCATTCTCAGGTCCTCACTGCCTGTCGTGGGGCCGGCGTGGAGCAGGACTGCAGCGGCCGTTTGAGGCGAGAGGGTGAGAGCCGCTGCCTGGCCCCCGGGAGAATCACGGCTCCGGCCCGTAGGAGGAGGCCGCCTCAGCCCCAGGTCACAGGCCTGGGGGACCCCCGGCTCACATGCAGGGTTTCTTTATTCTACACAATACCTTTCTGAAGTTCGAATGATTTGCCCATCTGTAAAGGTTAGAAGTTTTCATACAGGATCCCGGTTTCCAGTCTGTGGCCAGAGACGGGCTAGCTTTCACCAAACCCATGTCCTTTTCTTCCAGGCGCACAGCCTCCCTTGCAGTTAGTCGGGACCGTGTGACAAGAGTCCGGCCAATGGAAGGTGGGTGGAAGTAATAGGCACCACTTCCTGCCTGGGCCCCCAAACTTCCCTCCTAGCCCTGCACCCTCTCTTTCCTGCCTGCTACCAGAGACAGAAGATCCGGGGGAGGACCCTGCGTGGGGGGGGGGCATGGGGAGGACTCCCAGGCCTGAGGAGGGGGTGGGGCAGGGCCCATCCAGGGCTGGCCCATGCTGGACTGCGGTGGGAGCAGAATACAAACCGTTGCAGTGGTAAAGCCCTGAGCTTTGGGGCTGCTTGTTATAGCAGCTTTTGCTGACTAATGTGGCTTCCTCTGAAAAGTCAGAGGTGGTGGGGGCGGGGTGCAGCGCTGGGCTTACTTTTCCGGGGGGGCAGCAATGAGCTGGAATTTTCTAGCTGTCGCACCCTCCAGCCTGGCTGGGGTTTTTAGCTCCCCTAATCCCTGATCTCAATCTGCCCGACTCAGTATCCAGGGACACTGAGGCACATGGAAGATAAGGGACCAGCTCAAGGTCACGGTGTATTGGGGCAGAGGTGAACCTGGACTGAAGTTCTCCTAGCTAGTACTCCAGGTTTTTCTCAAGATCTTTCTCACTTGTGAGCGGAGAGGAGGTTTGAGTAGAAAGTGAGGAAAAGAGGCAGAGGTTCAGAGTCTAGCACCCTTTTGGGGTGAAGGGAGAGCAAGGTGACCAGGAAGGGAAGGGGCACCCCAGATGGTGAAGGAGGTGGAAAGATGGGGGAACCGTAACTGCTCTATGATGCCAGTTTGCAGAAGGCTTGGAAATGCTCAGCAGGCAAAACTAGGCCCCTCCCCAAGGGGCTAGACCTGCGTCTGGTGTGGACGCCTGACCCCAACCCTCCCTTTCTCGGTCCCTCTTGGGAAAGGGCCGATGCCCTTCGTTGCCAAACCTCCACTACAAAGAAGCAGAAGACAGTTTTCCTTTCCAGACAATCCAATCCAGAAAGAAATGATTTACAATCAGGATTTACAATCCTGTGTCGAGGGAGTTGGCGAATGCCAGGAGCGGGGTAGGGTGCTCTGTGAGGCGTGGAGAGATGGTCTGGGTGAGCCCCTCCCAGCAGCTCTGCAGGGGTGGGGGAGGAGGGGAGACACTTCTCTGCCCCCTTGCAGCCACTAGAACTCCCTAGTACCCCAGCACCTGCCAAGGCATGCATTTCCTGGAGGACCCAAGTCCTACCCCATCTGGGGACCTCCCAGAGTCCCCTCTGACACTTGCCTGCCATGAGGTGTTTGTAGACACCCAGCAGCTGTGGAAGGACCATGAATCCTTCGGCTTTGCCGCTACCTGCCCAGACCAGACCACGGCCTGGAATCCACGGAAGCTTTGCCAGAAGCTCAGCTTGTTCCTCACTTCCCCACAGCTTATAACCACCCCCACCCCTCAACATGGCCACTGGGCCCAGCGGGCTCCCCAGCTCAGACCAAGAAAGGCACTTGGAGACTTGAATTTGCATCCCACCACCCAACCACCGCCACCCACCGCCAACACCCTACCGTCAACCACCACGGATCGCCAAACACTCCACCGCCAATCACCACCAATTACTGCTAATCGCCAAACACCGCACCACCAACCGCGACCACTACCACCCATCACCATCACCACCAGTAACAATCATCACCACCACCAACAACCAAAAACCCTACCACCAACTACCATCAATCACCGCTAATAACCAAACACTCCGCAGCCAACCACCACCCACTGTCAGCATATTGACAGGAACAGAAAGAATCTACTACACCGAGGATCTGGGTAGAGAAAGAAGGAAAGAGCGTATCCTCCCAGAGCTGCTGTGCAAAGGTCCTACTACGAAGGTTCACAGACCCACGGAGACCTTGGGCACAAAAGCCCGAGTTGTCTTTAAGAAGCAATTATGCGGCACTTACACCAGAGGTGCGTTAAACAATGACCCAGCAAACCCGTACCCGTGTCTACAATGTCTTCCTTGCGCTTGTGAATCCGGGAAATTCTGAAGGAAATAATTGAAGATTAGCACCAAAACTCATACGGTGGAAAAAAATCTAGCCTGAACAGGTATATAAATATTCACTCATTATGTTCTGCAGGAATATTAATGTGTTTAATTATGGGATGTTAATCCAGACCCCACTGATGTGTTACATGACATAGAGTGTGCTCTGTCCTTCTTCCTTTCCCCCTCCCTACTCCCCTTTTCTCTCTTTCTTTCTTTCTTTCTTTCCCTCTCTCCCTCTTGCTCTTTCTTTCTTTCCTTCCTTCCTTCCTTCCAGATTTTATTGTTAAGTAATCTCTACCCCCAACATGGGATTTGAATGTAACAATCCTGAGATCAAGTTGAGCTCAAACGTTCCAGTGACGGAGCCAGGCAGGCACCCCTAGTGTGTGATTTCTAAAAACCTCAAACTTCCAAAATCCCAAAGCATGTGAAGGCCCTGAGGTATCGGGGTTGAGATAAGAGACTGTGGCCTGTGTACATTCTAGGTGCTATGTATCTATGAACTCACTTATTCCTCGCAATAACCCTATGGAGGAGAACTCCTTATTACTATTATTCCCATTCTAGAGACGAGGAACCTGAGGCAGGGGGAGGTGAAGTGACTTGCCTCAAAGCTGGTGAGCGTTGACGCTGGGGCTTGGACGCCAGCATCCTGGCTCCAGAGCCTACTCCCTGGACCATGCCCCCCTCTGCCTGGGGTAGGGCGGTAAACAGCAGCCAGTACACGCCCCGCAGGCTGCGTGGGGAGTAGATCCATACGCCAGGTGTTCTCCAGGCCGCCAACCATCCAGTTTGCCCTGGAACCATCCTGTGTCCCTGGAAAACCCTCAGTCCCACCACACTGGGATGGGTGGTCACCCTAGTTCTTAGGGACCACGTGTCTACCCTCTTATAAGTGTTCCGAGTGTCCGATCCACTGAGGGGGATCCCAGGGTCTGAAGATGTGTATGTTCACATAACATGGCGTCTCAACCCAAACCGGGATCTCCTGCAGGTACTTAACCAAGACACTGGGAGAAAACTCTGGAGGAAACGCGGGCTACGTCAGACTCACCGAGAGGCAGGGTCTGTCTTCAAGGCTGACACCCGCCTCGGGGTTTATAAGGACAAGTGTGACTCTATCCGGCCTTCCCCTTAAGCACTGACTTTGGACGCCACTGTAAACACAGTGGGAATATTCCTTTGCAGAGATTTACTCTGGTACTTACGTTCAGAAATGACTCGCTCTCACCCCTACCTTCTAATTTTAGCTTATTAAAGCCCACACCTGACTTCTTAGGAAGGAGCCACACGCAAGACTTTTATCCACCTGCCGTAGGCCTGCTCAGTCCTGTCCAAGTGCAAAGTGGAGGGAGGCAAGGCGCCTGCCCTTGACAAGCAGGTCTGGGCTATGGAGGCGGGAGAGAAACATGTGCCTGGCAGAGGGAGACAGAGACAAAGACAGAGAGAGGAAGAGGGAGGAAGAGAGGGGGAGAGAGAGCAGAAGGAGGGAGAGAGGGAGAAAGAACAGAGGGAGAGATCACCCCGCATGCTGGGGTGTCCCTGGTCAAGAATGCAGGCCGGAGGCTGCTGCTGGCTTCCCATGGCAGACTGAACACGTGCATTTACCTCCCCTGTTCTCTGCAATTATAATAAAATGGCATAAAAGCATTTTTTAAAAAAATTTATTTGTTTGACAGACAGAGATCACAAGTAGGCAGAGAGGCAGGCAGAGAGAGAGGAGGAAGCAGGCTCCCCGCCGAGCAGAGAGCCCGATGCGGGGCTCGATCCCAGGACCCTGGGATCATGACCGGAGCCCAAGGCAGAGGCTTTAACCCACTGAGCCACCCAGGCGCCCCCCAAAAAGCATTTTTTAAAAATGCACACCTATCCACTGGGAGAAAGAGACCATGTGAAGAGCTAACAGCAGACGAGAGCAGTCAACCAAATTCTAGAAGCTGGAGCAGATGGTGAGTGGGGGCTAACTGAAGAAACCAGAAAGCTGCAACCTGACTGACTGCTCCGGGGAGCCATCAGGACACAGGACGACTGAAGACCGTCCGGTAGGCTCAGGCATGAGGGAGACAAAAAACCTCCACAGACCGAGGTGAGGGGCAGGATGGGAAACAGAAAGGTGGGTGATTATCCGTCGGGCAGACAGCGGGTTTCCGGGGCTCCCTGCCCGGCTGGCACAGGCAGGACAGGACCGTCCCTGCCACCACAGGAGGCTCGCCCAGCAGAGAGCCCCTACGCTGCTAATCTGAGGTCGTGTTTGTGCTGGGCTCCGCTCCCGGCCTGGACTCGAGCTGTCCTTGGAAGCTGTAGCTCTCACTGTTACATTCAGCTGGCCTCTTTCGGGCTGGTCCTCTTATTTCCTTTCGGTCAGACAGAGCCTCAAAGATGTAGGAGGAGGGAGAGGTGAAGTAGACCGCAGAGTCTGGCCACCTGAGGACACCCTCTGCCTATCCGCACGCCCTCCTCACACTTCAGGCTCTTTGATGTGGCTCAAACGGCTCATTGCCTCCCAATATCTACTATCCTCTTCTTGAGTAACCGAACCTCGCTTTTTAGCTAGCTACTTTGTCTCCCGGCTACGGACATTTCTCAGTCTCGTTTTCAGTTAGGTGTGACCATTTGACTATAGGAGTGAAAGGGTTGTGAGGAAATCAGGAATTATCTTTATAAGAGGAGAGCTCTTCCTCCATTCTGCTCTCTGGGTTGCAGATGTGATGGCCAGTGCTCCAGCAGCCATGGTGGACAATGAGGATAAAGGCCACATGCTAGGGATGGCGGAGCAGAGAGGTGGAAGGTGCTGTCTTCACAGAGTTGCCATACCAGCCTGCACTGTCCACCTTTGGACTTCTTTTATATGACAGGGAAATAATCTTCTCTCTTGTTGTGGCTACTGTTATTTTAGAATTTTCTGTTTTGTGCAACTGATCCTAATTCTGTCTGGTTAAATTGGAGTTGGGGACAGCAACCCTTGTCCTCTTTCTTATTCAGAGATCAGAATCAGCAGAGACTTTGGCTGTTATGAAGCCCATAGGGTCAGGGGCAAAATCTGGCCCACTGATATTTTTCTTAGCTCATGCAAAGTTTTTAAAATTAGGAGGTATTTGAATACTTTAAAAAAAAATCAGTCTTGCTTTTTTCTTTCATTAGTAATATTTTTAGAGCTATACCTCTTGGTTTTAATGAATTAATTTTTAAATTCATTATGGAAGCATCATTGTCACACAATGTTATATTAGTTCTAGGGATACAATGTATTGATTTGACAGTTGTATAAATTACTCAGTGTTCACTATACGTATAATCACCAGCTATCTGAACACAGTTTTAAACATTAAAATTGTGGTTTCTAGATTTTCTTGAATGACTGGGGGGCCTGGTATTCCCTGGATCCACATTCTGGCCCGGCGGCATTTAGATGGGGCATCTGTGGTCTTGTTGCGTCGTCCTTCCATTGCTCTTCCATGAGCTAGGCTTGTGTGTGTGTGCGTGTGTGTGTGTGTGTGTGAGCTCACGATAGCTCATGAGCTAGGTGTATATATAGATTGTCCTATGAGCTATATTTGTATATGTGTTATCCTACAAGCTAGGTATTATATGGATTGTTCTAGGTGGTAGGTATATATGGGTTATCCTATGAATTAGGGATGTCTATGTGTTATGTTCTGAGCTCGGTATATATTATGTGTCCCTCCACTCACCAGATGAGGAATTTTGAGGCCCAGAGAGCACTGGCCCCAGTCGTGGACCTGGAAGTGGCAGAGCCAAGACTCCATTCTGTCTGCATTCTATGCTTGCTGTGTTGGTTTTTGCGTTGGCAACACTTGACTTTTCAACTTCTTGGTTGACGTTTCATAGGAGACAATAGAGCCAAGGAGGAAGAAATACTTAATGATCCTTGTCATATCATATCAAATGCTGGTTCCTCTGCTGCCCCGGGAGTAAACCACCTAGAGAACGGATGTTTTCTGCATGTCCTCAGTGCCTGGCGCTGAGCCAGCCGAGGGAAGGACGTGCTAAACAAGTGAGGTGACCCGCCCTCAGTCACACAGAACCGGATGCGGACCCAGGGCTCCCGCCTGCCTGTCCCGAGCTCTTGTCCCAGACCTGGCTGCTCTCCAGCCTACCCTGCTTTCTCTTGGACACCGACAGAGGTCAAGAGCACAGGCTCTGAGTTTAGCATATTCACACCCAAATTCCTCCTTCACCTCTTACCCCTCGGAGTCTTGATTTCTCCAGCGGTGAATAGGGCTAAGTACAGAACCTACATCATAAGGCCGTTGCGGGGGGTGGGGAATCTCTGGGTGAAATCATCCGCATGTGAGTAAGTGACCAGCACGGAACAGGTGCTCAATAGACCTAGATATTATCGTGACACGAGTTTTGTATGAGTGTGTGGGGTAAGGAGGGGTTTGTCTTGAAATTCTTTTCTTAGGCATCATCTTGCCCTTCCTTCATCTAAGGCAGCCTGAGCCCTGTGCCGGCCTGGACACAAGGTCATGCTCAAGCAAGGGCTTCCCATAGATCCCAGAAGCTTGACAACAGTGACCTCAATTGCCCACTTACCTTCTATCATTCCACCAACAGGTAGCAGTTCCTACTTTCCACCAGACCCTGGGTGAGAGCTGGGGATCCGGGAGAAGTTGATCCTGTCCTGCCTTTGTAGAATCTCCACCTGGCGGGTAAGGTAAGACAAGGTCACAGGGCTCTCCCACACCCAGCTGATGACAAGTCTTATGTGAGAGGAGCACAAGGCCTACGGAAGATGCATTCCCACTGCAGCAGCGGCTGCGAACGCTCACCCACATCTGCAGCTCCTTGCCTTCCCAGATGTGCTGCTGGACTACATTTCCCAGGCTCTCCCGCAGTACAGTGTGGCACGTCACCCGGCTGTGGGGATTGAAATGTGGGCTGCAGTGAGGGGTGCCACTTCGGAGCCCTGCCCCCAAACCCACAACCGCTGCTTCATCTCTTTTCCTTATGAATGGCTAGAGCAGGGATGACCCCCAGGACCACCTTGAGACCTGCATATTGAAGATTCAGTCTGAGTCCCAAAAAGAACAGGTAGAGTCCACACCACTCTTTTTTTTTTTTTTTAAGATTTTATTTATTTACTTGACAGAGAGAGATCACAAGCAGGCAGAGAGGCAGGCAGAGAGAGAGGGGGAAGCAGGCTCCCTGCTGAGCAGAGAGCCAATGCAGGGCTTGATCCCAGGACCCTGAGATCATGACCTGAGCAGAAGGCGGAGGCTTAACCCCCTAAGCCACCCAGGCGCCCCTACACCACTCTTGTTACAGAAGCAAGAACTCTTTTTCTAGCATATTGTATTTGTAACATCCTATGTGGAAAGGTGGCTAGGGTTACCCTAGCTGATAATCTACCCTGAAACCCTGGTTTTCTTACGCACGACTCTAACAATTACCTTTACCAATGCTATTGTCTGGCTTAGTTCTTTGTGCAACTGGAGATGACACTCCTGCCTGGTGTTATTTCCATTTGGGACATTCTTATTCATTCTCTGTCTTCATGCATTTGTTGTTGACATTGTTGCCTGGAAGTAGATCTTGAGCTAGATTTTTCTCTACCCAGCCCTCTTCCAAGTCTATAGACATTGGCCTACCCTGGATTGTTGTGGAGAGGTTCAAGACCTATCTATAGTACCCAGGGTCCTGGCAGGAACCAGGCAAACACTCAGATTGAGCCACTGAGGGGAGTTTAATAAAGAAATTATATTCACTCAGTTATAAGATGAATAAGGTCTGAGGCTCTAATGTATAACAGGATGGTTATGGTTGATAACACTATTGCGTAACTGAGATGTTGAAATGTGCTAAGAGAGTAGAACATAAATGTCCTCACCGCTCCCCACCCCAAAAGCGGGGAATATGTGATGAGGAATGTGTTAATTAACTTGATGGGGGGGAATCATTTCACATGTATACGTCCATCAAATCATTGCACTGTACACTTTCAATATCTTACCATTTTATTTGTCAATTATACCTTAATAAAGCTGGGGGAAAAATGATTTACAAAGCTGTGGGTCAGTGAAGCCCTCAGTGCCCAGCCCACATGCCCTCAGCATCACCTCCTCTGCATGGTGTTTTCCTGCTAATACGGGAGTCATGCTCCTGCTCGCTCGCTCTGCTGTAGGGAGCAAGCTTCGCCAGCGTGTTGAGGCAGCCCAGAGTGCCCGGAAGTACTTGATGTCCTGGAAGCAGCCCTCCAACAAAGTCAAAGCGCAGTTGGTAGATAAACTTCCCAGCTTCCTCACTCTTCAGGGGGGTAACTCGGAGAGACACATTCCACACTGTCTCCCAGAGCTCCCCTGAAGGACTGAGCTCTAGGCGCCTTGGGTCCCTAGCCTGCCTGCACTGGCTCATTTCCTGTCTTACTGGCACTGCCCTTCCAGTGTTTCCCAGGATCTCTTCTCAAATAAACAACCTGCACTTGAATCTTTGTTTCAGGCTCTACTTCCGGGGGAACCCTAACCCAGAGCAGAGTTTATGGAGAGCACTAAGGGATGGTGCAGTAGCCTGAGGCTAGTAACAAAAGGAATCCCTGCCTTTGAAGATGGGCAGGAGGGACCGGTGTGAAATGGACAAGACCACCTGCCAGGAGCTGGGGGCTTGGTGGAGAGACACAGCTGACCCGGTGACTGACTGTACAAGGGGGAAGGGAGACAGAAGGAGTAAACATCCTGACTTCTCCCTCCTCCCACTTTCTGATCTCCTGCTCTTGCCCCTTATCGACCAAACCCAACCAGAATCCAGAGCAAACCCAGCCAGAATCCAGAGGGTAAGAGAGTCTGCTGGTGTTTCCATGGAGGTCAGGCTGCCTGGCACACAGCAGCCTGGAGAAAGGCAGGGGGTGCATTTGGAGGGGCAAACAGAAGATATGCAGCACACAGCCTGATTGTTTCCCTTTGTCTTTAAGCTGCTTGGAAGGCAGACTTTTGGTAGTCCAGAATCTGGGAAAAGGCTTTTCCAGGTGTCAGGATGGAGTAAACTTAGGTGCAGAAACTGGAGGGGTTGGCATGCATACGCACCAGCATTCCTGTTACCCTCTGCATAACAATCTGCCCCCAAGACTTGTTGACTTCAAGTAACAATTTTATTACATACCCCAAATCTGTAGGTCTGGAATCTGAGGTGGGGTCAGCTGGGTAATTCTTCTGTTCCACACAGCATGGCTGAAGTCCCATATTCGGCTGGCAACTGTTTTGATCTGGATGGGGGCGGGGGTGTCCCAACGTAGCTTCATGAATGTGTTTCTTTTCTTTTTTTTTTATTTAATTTTTTATTTTTATTTTTATTTTTTTTAAAGATTTTATTTATTTATTTGACAGAGATCACAAGTAGGCAGAGTCAGGCAGAGAGAGAGAGAGGAGGAAGCAGGCTCCCTGCTGAGCTGAGAGCCCGATGTGGGACTCGATCCAAGGATCCTGGGATCATGACCTGAGCCAAAGGCAGAGGCTTTAACCCACTGAGCCACCCAGGCGCCCTTATTTAATTTTTTAAAAAGATTTTATTTATCTGTTTGACAGAGATCACAAGTGGGCAGAGAGGCAGGCAGAGAGGGGCCTGCTGGGCAGAGAGCCCGATGCGGGGCTCGATCCCAGGACCCTGAGATCATGACCTAAGCCGAAGGCAGAGACTTTAACCCACCGAGCCACCCAGGTGCCCTGAATGTATTGTTTCTTGGTGGGAGACGTGGAAAGGCTGGGACCAGCAAGACTGGAGTGACTTTAAGAACTACGGGCTCTCAGGACACCTGGGTGGCTGAGTCGGTTGGACATCGGCCTTTGGCTCTTGTTGTGATGCCAGGATCCTGGGATTGAGCCCTGTACCGGGTTCTCTGCTGGGCAGGGTGCCTGCTTCTCTCTTTCCTTCTGCCTGCCACTCTCCCTGCTTGTGCTCTCTCTCTCCCTGACAAATAAATAAAATCTTACAAAAAAAAAAAAAAAAAAAGAACTATGAGCTCTCCAGCTTGATAGGCTCAAGGTAGTGGGACTTCCTACACAGCAACTCAGGGTTCCTTGGGAGAATGTTCAAGAGGCCCCACTGGAGGCTGAAAGGCTTTTTACAACCTAGTCTCAAAGTCCAGGAATGTCATTTCCACTGCATCCTACTGAACAAGTCCCTCCATCCAACCCAGATACAAAAGGAGGAAAATCTTGCAATGGGAGGAAGTGCAAAGAACTTGTGGTCACCTTTACTGAACCAGCAAGTCACCGGGTTGACCAGTGTTTGGGGAATTTGCTGGGAAGTCAAGGGCCAGGTGTTAGAGAGGGTCTTGGATGTCATGACGGGGGCTGGCGAGACAGCAATTACGGTGGAGAGAGAAGGCTCTAGAGTTGGGTTCAAATTCAAACAGGATGTGGTCTGAGTCTGCGGTTCTAATCAGCTCCAGATATCAAGGCCAACGATTTCCAGACTGCACTCTGAGTAGCTGGAGACTATTTTTTTTCCCCCTAAATAAAAGCTTGATCCCGATTTGCCTCCATTTATACCTTTCAGTGATTTTCCAGTGTTCTCAGGGGGAAAGAACGAACGATCAGTCCTTCACTGTACCCCAGCTGACCCCCCTTTCACCGTGTGATCTAGCTCTCTCTTGACTCATCCTCTTTCCCCCTTATTTATTAACTTATTTATAATATGAAATGAAATAAACCCACCATGCTACCCAAGTGCTTGAACATTACCGATAACCAGAATAGATCTGTAAGCGTCTCCTCCACTCCTTCTTCCCTACTCCCCTGAGATCAACTTCCTATCAAACATGTGTTTACCTTTCCCTTTAAAAGTTTCTTCTACCCATGCATGTATCTAAACATGCATGTTTTTGGTTTTGCTCTTATGGTGTTCTAAAAGTTGCACCATAGCATATACAGTTTTCTGCAACTTTTTTCATGCAAAATTGTTGCCTAGATCTGGCCCCTCTCTGCCCGCGAAATTCATCAATTCCACCGTTGTGTAACAGTGGATGGCGTGAATAATCCGGTTTATTTGCTCACTCCCTGTGAACAGGCACTTGGGAGTGTTTCCGATGTTTTTGTTGTTAGGAACAGTGCTGGCGTGAACATCCTCGAAAAGTTCTCGGACTGCACACAAGTAGGTTTCTCTGAGGGTAAATGCCTAGGAGGATTTTTGCTACGTCCCCCTCTCCTCGCCTTTCCCCAGCTCTGCGGAGTCTCAGAGAACGTCATCTCCCCCTGGGCTGCCCTCTTCCACCCCACTCCCACCCACCCCAACCCCTCACCTAGGAAGCTCAGAAAACCCTCCCCCGACCTGCAAGCTACGGCTGGTCCGCATTAAACCCCCTAACCATACATTTATGTTGTGCGTTTATATGATGAGCGTGTGTCTCGCCCAGTAAAGTGCAAGCCCCACGAGGTCTGTCACGCTCACCATTCCCCTGCTTCCAGCCCAGCTCAGGCCTGGCACGCTGCAGGCGCCTGGGCGGTAGCTTGACTGTTGCTCGAGGGGCCAGGCGGAAGGCAGAGCGGACCAGGCGGCTGGAGCCTGAGCCCACAGGTGGATCCAGCCCGGCGTCCCGGAGCAGGAGATTTCGGGTGGGCCTGGGTCCCGGCAACTCGGACTTATCCCAAGCCAGGCCAGGATTTCCAGGAAATTCACATCCCTGGTCCGCGAGGCGGGGTTCGGGGAGGGGCGGGGCCCGGGCGGGGCGGGGGCTTCGGGGGAGGGGGCGGAACCCTGAGGGGCGGGGCGGGGGCGGGGCCGGGCCCACTTAAGAGGAGCGTGGCGCGCAGCCGTCGCGGCAGGTCCCTGGAGTGAGCACCGACCGGCGGAGGGAGGCGCGCAGGGGCGCACTCTTGGCACCATGACCCAGACGCCCACCTTCGACAAGCCCAAAGTGAGCTCGGACGGGACTCGGGGTCCGGGGGGGTCTGGCTTCTGGTCTGGCTGGAGGGCTTAGGGGCGTCCACAGCCCGGGAGCGAACCGGGGCCCCTGCAGGCGCTTCCTCCCTTCAGCTCAGGCCCTCGCTGCTGCCGGGCAGTTTAATGAGAAACAATGAAGCAGAGAGGGTCCCGAACCCCAAGGCGCCACCGACTGGCTTCCGCGTTCTGCTTCTGCCCCTGATTTGGCCTCTCGGAGTCTCAGTTTCACTACCTGTCAAATGGGCCTGGGACCCCCGCCAGCGCTGGGTAGCTGTGGGAGACTAGGCAGGGGGCTTGACTTTTTGGATCTCGGCTGTAAAATGGGGCCCAGTGTCTACATCCATAGGCACCTCAAGTGTTGTGGAAACAGCTTTACAGCCCAGCACTGTGATGGTTCTGTGAGCCAAGGAGCTCAGGTCTGTGGGTGTGCCGGTCAGGAGGAACGCGCCGAAGAGCAGAGGGAGAGGATCAGGACGCCCCTCTCTCCCCGCTAGGGGCTGAGTGGACCTTAGGTTCATTCGGGGCCAGGCCACAGCCACTGGCCTCAAGGGATAACTCCGTGGTCCCTCCTCCCACCAGCTGTGGCCTCTTGGGAGCGGCTGCGTCAGGGAGGGTCTTGGGCCCACTTGGCCGGCTTTAGAGCACTGAGATTCAGTCTACGGAGGAGGGGAGGGGTCCAGGGGTCTGTCCAGCAGAGTGAGTCAGCTAGCAAGATTTGAGACTGCTGTGGGGGGGTCACGAGAAGGAGTGAGCTGTAATCAGACTCAACTTACCGCTCCGAAAAAGAGGTGTGTGATGATGGCAGGTATCACAAACGTTGGTGAGAATCGCATGTGTGTATCGGAGTGCGGGGGTGTGGGGTTGGGTAGGCAGCCCTGGAGGAGGTATGGCCCAGCCCCCACGGCTGCTGCCCCCACCATAGGCTCAGCTACCCGTGCTGGGGAGCCCTCCTGCCAGACCCCACCCCGTGCCTCTATGCTTTGTCTGGATGTCCCATCACTGGAGCTTCTTTCCTTGTGAAGTTTTGTTGGGTTTTTTTTCTCCTTTTTAAAAAATGCTTTTGGATTCCCCCTGCCCTTGGGAAGGTGGTTCCCCTGATGTGAATCCTGAGACTGTAGACCAAGTCCCTTGACCGGAAGTGAAATTGGAATTTGGGGATTAGTGAGAGGCAGTGCTTCTATAGAACTTACTATATGCATCCAGTCTGCCCTTGCAACACTTGTCACAGCCCATCGAGGGAGGGGCTATTTTACCATTTTTGGGTCTCACCCAATCCTACCTGCTTCAGGCTGGCAGGTTATTTCCCCTCTCTGGGCCTCAGTTTCCACACCTGGGAAATGGGCCCCCCCTGCTTGGTCGGGAGGTGTCCAGAGGGACACCAAGGGATGCTTGAGAGGGAAGGTGAGTGTTCTCCACTGTGTAGAGGAGATGTGATTCAGTTTTACAATGCAAGGAGGAAACGTGCCTGAGCTGGCAGGAGAAGCAAAAACGAGCGTGTCTCAGCCACTGCGACCAGAGCCAGCTCCCTGCCTTCCCGTGGGTGGGGCAGATCCTAATGAGAACTAGTATTAGTAGCTGGAGCTCATTAAGTTGTTATTCTGCTGTGCCGGGTACTGTTCTGAACTCGTTACTTTCATTAATTTATTTGATTCTAGCAAGGACCCTGTGAGGTTGTTATGATCCCATTATACAGATGAATAGAGGCACAGCGAGATTAATGACGGCTCAGATCACACAGTGGGGAAACAGCCAAACTGGGGCTGAGCCCAGGCGAGCTGGTTTCAAACATCCCAGAGCCAGCTTTCCAGCTTTCTGCCTTTGCAGAAGCCCTTGGAATGGAGGTGCTGGTGCCCCTCGTGGGGGCCTCCGGGACAGGAGCCTCTGCTGGGCTGTTTGGCTTCTCATGCCTACTACTAGGTGAGGCCCAGGACCCGGCCAGCTTTAAGAAGGCAGAGCAAGGCTGTGCTTTGTAAACTTCAATGGGTACTCAAGTCACCTGACTGCCTTGTTAACATTCAGATACTGAATTGGGAGGTTTGGGGTTGGACTGGAGATGTTCCCTTCTAACAGGCTCATGAGCAATGCTGACAGTGCTGGACCACAGACCACACTTGGAGTAGCAAGACCCTACGTGGCTGCCTCCCTGGTTTGACTGTGTTATTCTAAGAGATGCTTTCTGAGCACCTGTTGGGCATTGGAGGAGGTACCCAGGAGATGGAGGGTTGGCCCTTATCATTCTATTTCTACATGAGGCAAGGCTGGAAAGCCCGTGGTGTTCAGGAGTTCTTTGTCATGGAGGACAGTGCTGATCACTTGCCTGTTTCTGTAATCACCGTGGCTACCAGGCACCTTCTGTCATTTACATCCCCATCCTCCGGACAACTGGACAAGGTAGATCTCTTCCTGCCCCTTTAACAGACCAGGACACTGAGAAGCAAAGTGACTTGTCCAAGGTCACACAAAATGAGCATCTCAAAGCTGTAGAGCAGCAAGTGAGCTGGCCCAGGCTGGAAAAGCACAGTCTCTACGCTGTCCCTCCCTGACGCAGAGAACTGGGGCTAAGTCTCTCACGTAAATTTAAGTAGGCTCTATGCCCAGCTTGGGGCTTAAACTCACAACTGAGATTAAGAGTCGCATGCTCTACTGACTGAGCCAGCCAGGCACCCTGCCCACATCATTTTTTCTTTCCCCTTTTTTGAATGTTTGCTCCGTACCAGGCACTGTTCTAACTGATTTGCATATACTCATTTAATGCTTGCGGTGTCATTCTAAGATGATTCCTCTTCCCTTCTGTAGGAGGAAATGGCTCAGACAGGGGAAGGCACTTTCCAAAGTCACACAGCCGGAAAAGCAGAGCTACACTTGAACCCATTTCTACCTAAAACCGAAATCAATACTGTCCACTCCCTTTGGGGTGAGGGGTGGACTCAGAGTCACCTTGGGCCTCAGATAGACTGGGGGATAGGTCCCCGCCTCTCTGTTTGGCAGCCACAGAGCTCAGGTGGACATTTCTCTGAAACTCCGCTTTCTTCGCTGTAAAAATGGGTTGATTAAATACAAGGCCATGGGGCGCCTGGGTAGCTCAGTAGGCTAAGCATCTGCCTTCAGCTCAGGTCATGATCTCAGGGCCCTGGGATCAGGCCTCGAATCGGGCTCTCTGCTCAGTGGGGAGCCTGCTTCTCCCACTCCCTTGGCCTGCTGCTCTGCCTACTTGTGCTCTCTCTCTACCTCTCTCAGATAAATAAAATCTTAAAAATTTTTTTTAAAATCAAGGTCATGGGTTCCTGGGGACATTGTGCTGAGTGGCACATGCTGGCTGGCAGGCAGCAGGCCCTTAAGGGTGCTGTTCTTTCCCCTGGGGTTGTAGTACGCCCCCCTCCCCCACCAGCTGGGGCCCTCTGGGAAGCCTCCTACCCCCACAGTGTTTCCTACTCTTGACTTCCTGCCGCAAAAGCCACCGAAAAGCCCACCGTTAGCATGGCTTTGGCCTTCTGTTGCTTTTTGGTTAGCAAAGAACCAGCTGTTTTTATTTATTTTTTACTTACTGTTTAAAGATTTTATTTATTTCAGAGCTAGGGAGCATGAGTTAGGGGGAGGTGTCGAGGGAGAAACAGACTCCCTGCCCAGGAGGAAACCTGATGTGGGGCTCGATCCCAGGAGCCTGGGATCATGACCTGAGCCAAAGGCAGACGCTTAACCAACTGAGCCACCCAGGTACCCAGAGCCACCTATTTTTAAAAAGCCCCTCAAGGAGCTTGCCTTACCCATTATAACTCACAGGGCACTTTGGAGGGAAGGGAATGAATGAGACTGGGTTTCAAGGAAGCCTTTTGTTTGACAGAGGAAGTGAGGACCAGAGAGGGGACCCATGGTCACACAGTGAGGTAGGGGAGGCGGACCACACTCCTGATTCTGCATCCGACCTTGGGGTTGGCCTGGCTTGGATGGCGAGGGGCCCTGTGAGCTTGGAGGAATGTGTCTCCCTATCCAGTGATCCTTGGGGTTGCCCTCCTGGGGCAGGGAAGGGAGCACTGTGACTGGCTTTGGACTGGGGAAAAGAGTAAGCCAGGAGGCCACAGTGAGGTTCAAGCCTATATGTACTCAGAGTTTTGGGGGCAGGCTCATTCTCACCCCTTAGGGTTCTGGGGTCCCAGAGGAGCAAGGTGAGGGGAAACACAAGCCTTGGGGTCCTTGTGACCACGGGGGCAGATCACGAGTTTTCCCATCTTTACAATGGGAATCCAGTTGGTCTCCAGGCCGGGAAGGGGTGGGGCACACCGGTGCTGGCCGCTGTCCATCATTACGCCTGTCACTGTTCTCCGTCCCCTTTAGACTTTTCCCAGCATTGACTCAGCACTGATAGCAGGATGAAGGGAGTGGATTGTGGGTTTACAAGCTCTGGTTTTGACTCAAACAGCTTCCGGCTGTTGGTACTTATTAGTCTGGCCTGAGGCTCATTCCTTAATTTCTCTGTGTCTCCGTCCGGATAGCTGGGGAATAGCTGTGTTGGGGGTTCCTAGGCTGTTACTCCGTAAGATCTGGCCCTGGCTGAGGACCCGCCCTCCCTGCTCTGACACCTCTGGGGGAGGCTCCCAGCAGCGACCGAGAGCTCAGTCAGGCCCCATGACGGCAGGAGGCACCAACGCTGGGCGAGCTGTGGGAGCTCAGATGGGGCTGAGGAGAGGACCTCCTATAGGAAGTGTGACCAAAACAACGTGTCATATCTCAACCCAGGGCAGCTCTGTCTCCTGGCTTTACCTCTCTGCTGACAGGCCATGGTGGGCACTGACCCCTGGCACCCCGCAGCTCACTGCCAAGAGCCCGGCTAAGGAAAGAGAGGCTGGCTGGCTGGTAGGGAAGGGAGGGCTCCTGCGGCTCATCTGGGTTCTGGGTTCTGGAGGCTTCTCTTCCAGGCCCAGGGGCGCTGGTCAGTCCTTTCCTTACCCCGGGGAGAGGACACCGCACTGCTGACCTAAGACAGCTCTTGGTCATTTGATGTGTACTAAGCGCTTTTGGCTGTGCTGGGCATGGTCCTAAACCCCAAAGACGCAGCATAATGATCCCACTTTGAGGAAACTCCTAGGGAGACAGCTATGGTAAGTGAATACAAAAAGTCAGCGTTTTGGAAAACACAGAACCAGATGGTTGGTTGGGGGAGCCTGGGAAGAAGTAGTTTGCTCGCGCGTGCCTTGAAGACACACAGCCTCCCAGTTAGGAGTGGGAATTCCATCTCCAAGTGTCTGGCCCAGAGAGTTCATGACCTGTGGCCTTGCCCTGGATCTGCCCCGACACCTCGGGGGTGTGAATTGTACCTCCCCGGGCCTTGGCTGACTGGCTGGCTTACCTCTCCTGAGAGTAAGACTTAACGTGTTCGCCCACCCCCTCCCCAGTGTGCCCAGCACCTAGTGGGGCGTAGGAAATATTTGGTCACTGGGAATGTTTCCTACTCCTCTCTGGGATTTCCTGCAGCTCTGTGAGGTGCTTGCCAAGTCAGCCTGCTGGAGAGCAAGTGCAGGGGAGTAGGGGTGAGACTCCTCCCCACCCCCCGCCCCCAGAGACATCAGGAGGCTGGGCACAGGGCAGGGGTGTGGCCCCTGGGCAGAATTTGGGCTTAGAGGTAGAGCGACTGCGGTTCTAAGCCAGCTCTGTGGCAATCAGCCTGGGCAGAACAGGGCAGGCGGCCAAGTTCCTACGAGTTTACCATCCCCATGCCCACTCCCCCAACCCCCAGTCAGCAGCCCAGGGCTAACATGCACCTTGCCTTGGAGTCAAGATTAATTGAGGTAGGGGCGCCTGGGTGGCTCAGTGGGTTAGGCCGCTGCCTTCGGCTCGGGTCATGATCTCGGGGTCCTGGGATCGAGTCCCGCATCGGGCTCTCTGCTCGGCGGGGAGCCTGCTTCCTCCTCTCTCTCTCTGCCTGCCTCTCTGCCTACTTGTGGTCTCTCTCTGTCAAATAAATAAATAAAATCTTTAAAAAAAAAAAAAAAAGATTAATTGAGGTAAAGGACCTGGTAACTAGAAGTAGCTTCTGGTACTGCTGAATGGTTCCTGACAGCCTCTCTGAGGCTAGGCCTGCAGGCAAAGCGTAGTAAGAGCGCTAGGACTCAGACTTGGGTTCAAATGCTGACTCGGTCCCTGCTGGCCTTTGTGCTCCTGGATCCCATCCCTTCTTTGAGTTCAGCTTCCCCCTCTGCAGAATGGTCGTCAAGTTCTGCCTTCGCTGTCGTGAGGATGGAATCAGTTCATGTCTGTATGTGGTCCAGCACATAGTAGATACTCAATAATCAGAGGACACTGATGTTCTTTTTCCCTGAATGGGGACAGCCGAGCAGGGTCCCCACCCATCTCTGAGCTTACACCCCATTGTCACCTGGGGGGTGCAGACAGACGTCTTCATGGGTAGTGGCTATTTTCCAGAAAGTTCCATGGGAGGCTTGCCTGAGGTTGAGCTACCTAAGGGTGGTTGTTGCCTCTGCTTCTCCCCTGAAACGTGTCCGGACAGCTTCCCAGGAAGCCCCAGGAGTGAGGGGGACCTGTAGGGCATGATGGGGCATGATGGGGCAGCAGGCTTTCCTCTCGCTGTCTCCGGGGGTGCTCTCACTTCCTGCTTCCCGGCTGGCTCTCCGAGCCCCACTTCCCCTGCTCTGCTGCACTGGGGAGCACCTCCTGCGTCTGGAGCTGCGGGCAGGTACTCCCCGAGGGCGCTTATCTCTTGTCCTCACTACTGAGCAGCCCTGTTTTCTGTTCTGACTTCCCTCTCCCCTACTTAGGGTAAGGCAGCCAGAAAGAGCTTGTACACGGTGCCTCCTGATCCAAAACCCTTCAGTGGGTCCCCTTAACTGTGACCTGTGACCACTCCCTGCCCAACACCCGCTGACTTTCTGTGGCGACCTATCGCCCCATGAACCTCATTCTCCATATCAAGCCAGTTCCCTCCCTGCTTCCTGACCCAAGTTCCTCTGCCCGGGCCCTTCTCTGTCCTCCCTCCTTTAACCCTGTCCGCTCCTCCTCCCAGCACCTCCTGATTTGTCCCTTCTCCGTCATCGTCTCCTGTAACCCCTCTTCGCCCATGGCCTTGCAACCTGCCCCAGTCACTCCCACCGCCCAGAGAAGCCATTCTCTTCACCCCCATCTGCCTCTAGTCCTTTCTCTGGCCCTTTCTTCCCCTCCAGGGGTGAAATTCTGAAAAGGAGAATCTGCACTTTCTCCATTTTATTACCTCTACTTATGTCTTACTCCATTCCAGCATGGATTTGCCCCCTCTGGCCTCTGGAGCACTCCCTATAGGAGAGTAGTTCTCAGCCTTGGCTTTGCGTGTTGAAAACTAGCAACAACTCCATGCTCAGGCCCAGGCCGAAGGACTGTGACATTGCGGACCAGGGTGGGCCCAGGTGTAGGCAACTTTCCAAAGCTTCCCAGGTGTTCCTCATGGTCAGCCAGGGCTAAGCACCTCTCCTCTGGGCCCAGTGCCCTGTGGCCTTGGCCCCAGGGACGTGTGTCTGTTCTCTTGCTTGACCTCTGGCAGGACCTGACCATATTCCTTTTATGTAGCTGCTGTAACGAATTACCACATGCACACCCGGTAGCTTAGAACAATGTAATCTCCCCATTCTAGAGGTCAGAAGTCCAAATCAAGGTGTCGTTGGTAGGGTCTCACGCCCTCTGAGAGATCTGTTTATTGCCTCCTCCGGCTTCAGGTGGCTCTGGGCCATCCTTGGCTGGTGACCACACAGTTCCTGTCTGCCTCCAAGCTCAGGTTGCTGCTGCTTCTTCTAGGAGTTTCTCGCTCAAAACTCTGCCTCCCTCATAAGGAGGTGGGTAATTGCACTATCCAGATAACCCAGGATAAACTCCTCAAGTCCTTAAACCACTTCTCTCTCTCTCTCTCTTTCTCTTTTTTTCCACCACGGGAGTAATACAGGTTCTGGGGATTCGGAAGTAGACCTGTTTGGGGGGCTACCGTCTCACTGACCCAGTGCATTGCCACCACCCCTTGCAATCAGACAGACCCTTGCCTTGTACACACCCTCCTCCTGGTTTCCCTCCTGCCCATCTGGGGGCTCCTCTCTGGGCTCCCCCTCTCCTGCAGAGCCACTGGGTGCTGGTGCTTCTGGAGGCTTCCTCCCCCACCCCTTCCTTGACCCACTCTCCCCAGTGAGCCTGTTCAAGGGCTTGGCTGCAGCTGTCCATATTCGTACTTGTATTGCCAGCCTGGTGTCCGACCGTGCTAGAACTTCCCATGCGTTGGCTCAGTCCTTTTACATTGGAGGGCTCAAAGGCGTCCCAGCCAAACATCCCTAAGATCAAACTGACCGTGTCCCTCTCCCCGCACCCCTGTCCTTCCTTCCCCCTTAGCACTTGTGCTTCTTCCTGGGTAGTGTCCAGAGCCTGGGAATCTCTACCCACCCCACTCAGGCCTGACCTGGGGCTTCCTCCTTGACCCCTCTTTCTGTACCCCACCCCCCTGCTTTTCCATATCTGTCTTGTCACCCTGGTCCAGAGCACTATCCTCTCTCATAAATTGGACCGCAGTAGCCTCCTGCTGTTTTGCTCTGAGCCCGCCTCGCCCTCTAGCTGGCTTTAAACCCTGTCGTGGCTTCTCTGTGCTTTCAGCTAAAATGACTCCTTGTGGCCTCGGTGACCCCGCAGCCTGTCCAGACTCATGATCCCTCCCTTCTCAGAGCCGGGTTTCAGTTCCTCCCCATCCACAGGCTCGCTACCACATGGCCTTTGCACGTGCTGTTGCTTCTGCCTGGAATGCTCTTCCTGCCTTCCTCCTTGGCCTGCCTTTGCCTGGTTGGCTCCTCTTCATATTTTGGATCTTGGCTCAAGCTCTGTTTTCTCTGGGAAGCCATTGTTGGCCCTTGAGCTGGGTGAGGTCTTTTGTTTGTTAGCCCTTTTGTAGGCTTGTGACTGTACATCTGTCACGTTTATGTACTGCCTTTTCCCTGGCAGGACCATAAGCATCACAGAAGTGGGACTCCGTGCCTTGAGCTTTGCTCTCCATCCCTAGCACTTGGCAGTTTGGTGAATTCTGGCCTCTTCACGGATGCCGTTTTAGCATTTGCTGTGTGCTAAGTGCTGGGCTCACACACTACACGCGTGAACGTGGTCAAGCCTCACAAAGCCCTAGGAGGAAGGCATTGTCTCCTCCCCATTGGATCCATGAGGATGCCGAGGCACCAAAAGTGAAGTCACTTTCTCCAGGCCACCAGGGAGTGAGTGGAGGAGCCAGGATTCCAGATGTAAGCCCAGAGTATGCTCCCTCTCTGGCCAGATCCTCAGTAGGGTGGTGTGCTGTGTGTGTGGGTTTAGGACAACAAACCCTGCAGGCTCAGAGAGAAGAGGGCCCCTGTCCAAGGTCCCACAACTCCTTGGCAGTTCCCTGGGCTGGAAGCTTCACTGTTCCCAATGCTGAATGTTTTTTGAGAACATAATGAACATTTAGCTAAGTGGGCATTGAACTTGTTTTGTCAGGGAATCCAACAGTTCCCTTGCTTCTGCGCCCGGCGGGGAGTGTTGCTGGGTCCTTTGCAGGCTGGGTGACGTCCGGAGAGGTCTGGTTACTGGGACCTCCTACTCGGAGGCAGGTTAAGCAGCTCTGCGCCTGCCAGCCTCAGCGGGCCTGTAGTTTCCTCCCTTGCCAGGGCAGTGACTTTCTCCTCCAGGTCCCCAAATTCTAGGGAAGACCCCAACCTGGCAGATGTCAGTGGATTTTCTAGGTCTCCCCCTGGTCCAGGGAAAGTCCCCTTCCCCGTGTCTCCCAGACCCTGTTGTGGTTCCCAGCTCCTGGGAGATGGCCTGGCTGAGAGGCGGACTTATAAACCACCCTTGTCTACCTATGTGGTGTGTTGTTATTGTTATCTTTAATCCTTATGGTTGTTCGCGGACAGGGAGGCAGAAATACCCTGTTGTTTTGCAGTTGAGGAAGCAGAGGGTCTGAGAGATCAAGTGTCCCGGCTGAGATCACACAGCAGGCCAAGGGGCGGAGCTGGGAGTCCGGAGATGGGCTGTCTCCAAAGCCCGTGTCCTTAACCTCCTGGCGTTGTGCACCGAGCAGTGTTTGCGGGGCCCTACGCGCGTAGGGAACGATCACCAGGATGGCCGAGTATCGAGGACCCTTTCTGGAGTACGGAAAGATCCTGTGTTGCGCCTGTTGATTCCTGATAACCGGGCTTATGTAACACCAACTTTGGAAAACAGAGTCTGGGTGTTTGAAACCCACTGTGGGGCCCAGGAAGTCTGCACTCAACACTTTTTGTTAGAGTTGGTTTTTGCTTAGTGGGCGGAGAGCAGACTCTGCCGGCACGGTGGCTGGGGCTCCATGGCTGGCCTTGGGCTGGCCTTGGGTATAAGGGCACTGGCCTTGGGCTTGGGCTAGGGGTTCTGGTTCTGCCATTTACCAGCCGCGGTGAAGAACAGAGGAACTGTGTGGGGTTCCTGCCTCAGTGGCTTGTGGTGTGAACTCGGTCAAGTTACTTAACCTTCCTGAGACTCAACTGTGGTTGAGCCTCTGTGGTCTTAAGCGTGAAAGAGCTAGAGATGACTGTTAACCACCCCCACCCCCCCGCCCAACAGATGAGGAGGAAACAAAATGCTGTGTATTCAGAGCTTAGTGGAGCGTCTGTGGCAAGTGTCCAGTCAGGGGGACTCATGGTTATTGCAGTCCTGCTGGCATTCATGGGTGTTTGTTCTCGCCCCCCCCCTATGTCCTCCCCCTGCCCCCTTGCAGGTGGAACTGCACGTCCATCTGGACGGAGCCATCAAGCCTGAAACCATCTTATACTACGGCAGGTAAGTCCACAGGGAAGAGACCTTCCTCCCCAGCATCTGGGGACGTTGGGTGGTGGTGGGGGGTGCTCCATGGCTCAACCTAGAGGCCTCTGGAAAATTCCAGGGTTGGCATTCCTTCCTGTATCCCCATGGAATGAAGCTGGCCCCCTGGCCGGAAGAAGGTGGTCTGTGGAGAAATGGCGGCCCCTCAGCTCTGAGCCAGAGACCCACAGCCCAAGGCTTCTGCTTTCCCTGATTCTGACTCTTGTCCTGCTGATGCCAAGGGGCCAGGAGGAGCTTACCCTACCTTATCTGCAGGTGCTTGAGTGCGTGCATGTACACACACATACCCCCACAAACACACACACACACAAGAGGAGGCAGTTCCCAAGGCTGAAGCAGTCACTGTGTTGGGACTCTGCAGAGAGGCTGTGGCAGAGGTGATGGCCCCGCACGGGACGCCGGGACCATTTGTTGAGCATCTGCCAGGCTGAGTGCCCTCCTTGAGTCAGCAAATTTAATCCCTCCGCAGAGAAGGACAGTGCTGTTATCCGCATCTCACTGAGGAGAGCCAGGGGCTCAGAAAAGCAAAGACAGTTGCTGGAGGTCAACGCGACAATAAACAGTAGAGTCTAGAATTGGCCCAGGGCCCTCTCCTGTCCAAGGCTTTCCCTGTGTCACCAGGGCCGTCACCTACTGGGGAATGTGGACAGGTAGCCTCTCCTCTGGGGCCCATCTTCACCTTCTAAGTAAAGCTGTGCCTCCTGCCTCGGGTTGCATGGGCAGGGGTGCCTGCCGCTTCCTCCCCACTTCAAGGGCTCATGGTGGACCCTCTCTTGGGTCCACTGTTTAACAGCAGGGATTTTAGAGGTCAGAGGGTCTGAATTTAAATATGGGCACACTGTTTCCTCACTGTGACCTTGGCCTCTAGCTTGAGGGGGAGGAACAGGGCCTCCCTCCAGAACTGACCTAGAAGAGGGGGGACCTGCTGCTCCCCACTCCTCCCTCCACAGACTGTGCCCCCATCTGTTTGCTGGACACTCCCTTCATTTGGAGCTGGAAGGAGTCCGCCTCTCTCATTGCCCGGAGCACTTCTGCTCCAGACCCAGATGCGGACACGCAGCTCCATACGCCCCGGTCCCCCGAGTTTCCAGACACCGCTGCTCCAGAGAGCTGGTGAGGCTGGGCGCCTGTCCCCAGTTCCCCGGAGCATCTCTTCCAGCTCCCTGAGGCAGAGTTCTGCCAAGAACACTTTTCTCCACCTTCTGCTACTTTCACAGACCCCTCCCTCCGCCCTAGGAAGTCGCTACTGATTTTTTTTTTTACCCCTACTGATTTAATTCTTGACTCCCCTACGTCATTTGTCAGCATTTACTGTGCTCCCCGAGGCGCTGCATCGGTGCTGATGTGCTGAATCCTCACGACAACTTGCGGGGTGGTATTGTTGTGGCCCCATTTTATAGAGGAGGACACGGAACTGTGATGGGTAAGGGGATGTACCTAGGGAGCACGGGTGTGAGCCCGAGTCCACGCCCCTGACCATTACTCCTGCCAGCGAGAGGCTTCGATGAAGCAGTGCCCCGAAACCACTTCGCTCCGGGCACTTATTGATAGTCTTAACGATAAGCTAGGGCTCTGGCTAAGTGGGGTGAAGCTGCTTGGCTTATCTCTGCCCGTCCTTTGCCCATGCCAGGTGCCAGCCATTGCCCCAGAGGAGGCTGTTGGGTGGGTTATCAAGCACCAGGTTAGGACTGCCTACTGAGTTCTCATTAAGGGGTCAGAGAGCACTTACTAGTGGAGCAAGAAGGCCGGAGTCCAGGGCAGGGAGGAGGGGGAGGAACCGCCCCCATGGGCAGGCTGGTCGGATCTTCTGTTTTCCCCCACAGCTTGGCATCTCGGGAGCAGTCGAGGTGCCTCGGTGGGCCCATGGGGTAGGGTGTTATGGGTGCCAGCTGGAATCCAAGCTCAAGGACAGCAGGCAGGGGGTCTGGGATTTGGTCAGACTTGGCTATGGAAGCCCGTAAACACACCGGAGGACTTCCCGGTGGTGGTGGGCTGAGAGAAAGAAGGAAGCCCTTCTCTCCCTCTGGCCAAATCCAGTGGCCGGTCTTCTGCCTCTGTGATGTGGGCCTCCGCTGACTATGTTCTTACCTCCTTCTTCCCTTAGCGCCTGTGATTCTGTCCTCTCCGGGGCTTCTACCTCTCTCTCCGTCTCCTTCGTGAGCCTGTCTGCTCTTTTGCCACAGCACATTCTGAATCTGGCCCCGCTTTCCTCCCTTGACCAGCCTGGCCTGAGCCACCAGCATCCCTCACCTGGGCAATGGCAATGGCTTCCTGGCTGGTGTCCAGGCGGCCACTCTGGCCTCCCCTATTCCTGTCTCTGCAGTACTAGAGTCAGAACACCTGTCTTAAAACCTCGTCTGACCAGTCTCTCGCCAGCTCTAACTCCCACACTCCCAGCTGACTCTGAGTCAAAGCCAAGGTCCATTCACAGCCTTTGAAGACCAGCAAAGCCCGAGCTGCCTCTCTGACCTCTCCTTAATCCGCACTTGGTAAACACAGAGAGGTTGAGTAACTCTCTCAAGGTCACGCAGCCTTTAAGGAACCCAGCTGGGATTCAGAACCAGTCCATCAGGCTTTGGGGTTTGCTGTGTGACCCTGGGCACGTAAACTACTTCCTGTCTTCTTCTCTGTACCGTAGCTATCTGTGTTACTGAAAAGGATGCGGAGGTCCCTGGATGGGATGGCTCTGCCCCTGGGTGATTTGGCACATACAGCAGGGGGATGGACTTGGAACTCCATAGCCTGGCTCTTCCTTCTCGTTGGGCTCTCTGTGGCCGGGCTCCCGGTAGGCACATCCCCACCATGGCAGGAAGAGCACTGGCTGAGGCATGGCTAACTGGGAGTATAAGGAGCATCTGATGACCAAACTTGGTCATCCCCAGGGGAGCCTCTGCTGCCAAGTGGCTGTGGGTGGCAGGAGGACCCAGGGCCCTAGGATTAACTCCTTTTTGCCTCAACTTTGGGCCCCAGACCAGAGCATTACAGCTTGGCCTGAGCAGCTTCTGGAGGCCCAGTCCCGTATAAGATCCCAAAGAGTGTCTCATGCTATTTTTTTCCTGCTAGGACTGGTGCAGTAGCTCTCAGATCTGATACCCACACGGCAATCGGAAGGAGCTCTTAAATCTCTTCATGCCGCTCCCCTGCTTGAAATCCTTCAGTGGTTTCCCCGTGCTTTGGGGATCAGGCCCGAACTTCTACGAAGCTTCCACTAGGCTCTGCCTGCCCTCTGGCTCTTCACCTACCACTGACCCCACTCTGAACTCCAGCTGCCCTGCCTTTGCCTCCCCTCCCAGCTTAGGCCTGGAGCCCCTTCTGTTCCTTCTAATTCTGCTTCAATGTCCCCTCCTCTAACCAGCCTTCGCAGACCACTCTGTGTGGTCAAAGATCTCTTGGTGGCTGATGAGGAGAGAGGCTGGAGAGGGTAGGCACAATGGGCCTTCAGGGAGTAAAATAAGTGAGATGTGACTGGCTGGTGGGCAAGGCAGAGGAGCCCGGGGGAGGCCCCTGCCCTGGGTTGGGCAGCTGGGTGGGGGGATGGTGGAGCTATATTTGGAAACATGGAGCATAGGGCAGGGATGGGGAGGTGGGATGAGATGGGGGAGGGTGTCAGACACCTGGGGCTGTCTTGGTCACTGCTATCTGTCCAGTGCCCAGGACATCGTAAGCCCTCAAGTGGTGGTATATGGAAGTAGAGACTTCTGGCTGAAAACCATGAAAGGGGAGGAGCTTGTGTGGGCAGGTGTGTAAAAGGGAGGGTCTGTAAGAACGGTCAGGAGGAAGGGCCCCACCAGGAAGCGGGGGTCGAGGGAGCTGGAGGAAGACTCTAGGGGGCCTCACACATAGCGTGTCCAGAGGACCAAGCACGTGTTGTGGGGAAGGGGGCTGACTGCGCGCTGCCGGGGGCGCTCCTAAGGATTGGGACCCCCAGCAGGGGAGGAGCGCCTGTGTCGGGGGCTCGGGGGACATGCATTTATGTCCGGAAGCATCATAGTATTTTAGGGACCGAGGTCCCCCAGTGTCCCTGGCAACCCCCCCCCCCCCATCCTCTGTTCTTGCTTTGCGGATAACGCGATGCTTGAACCAGATTTAATCACCTCATTTCCATAATTGTTTGCTCCTCTTTTTTTTTTTTATATATATATCTTCTTTTGTTCTACTTGCTGGAGGAGTTTCTCCGCTGTATTTTCCATTCATTTTATTACATCCTGATGACCGGCCCATATTCATTTAGATTTGCAGAAGCTCTCTCTTCCTCTCAGGGTCCCCTTACTGAGAGGGGTGTCTTGTTTCCTGGGAGGAAGCTCTTCTCCGGTCCCGGAGATGCTCCTCTGTAAGGGTTTTAAGTTTTCTTCTGTTCCCTGCGTTGTTTCCTCGGCATTTCCTCCTGTCTCCTGTCTTGTCCCTTCGTGGTGGGAGCATTTCTTGGATGTCTGGTGTTCTTTGCCTGTTCGTCTTCAAAGTGGGAAAACTGAGGCCCGGGTGACCTGAGAGCTGTGGTGGGGGAGGCAGGCCTGGCTCACCCTGGCTGACCCTGGCAGGGAGGAGGAGGCCCTGGGCGGAGGGGCGGCTGTGGGCAGGCCCCATGCTGGGGTCTGTAGGCGGAGAGGGGAGATGCTCGGAGGGAGGGGACCAGTGCACCCATTCCTGGGAGTCTCCGCTGGACCCTCTCCCAGCTCACGGGCTGGGCAGGCCTCTCCCATGCGCAGGCCAGCCGGATGGAGGGCGGAGGTGGGAAGTCCGGCCCCTGCCCCGGGCATTGTGGTGCTGCAGTTATGGCCCTGATAACCTCTGACCTGGCTGGGGACCAGCTGGCTCTACCCACTCCGGGGCTGAGGAGGAAACTGTGGTCTTGCCCTAGCAGCTGCCCGGTTCCCAGGCACCACGGGCGTGCATGTGTGCATGTGAGCATGTGTATGTACATGTATGCATACAGACTTCAACCCCCGGTGTCCCCCTTGAGGTTCCCTGGTTGGTCATGACCTTGGGGACTTGGTGGGGGGAGGGGTGCTGGAAGGATTCCAGCCTGAGTTCTATATGCCCCAGGCCTCTGTTTTCCCATCCGTTCAATGGGAGGAGTTGGAGGAAGAGGTCCCCAGCTTTCCTGCTCTGGTCCCCGGGAGGAGTTTGCAGCCCACTGCCCTCACTGTTTTGTTCCCAGGAAGAGGGGGATTGCCCTCCCCGCGGAGACAGCAGAGGAGCTGCGGGACATCATCGGCATGGATAAGCCGCTCAGCCTCCCGGGCTTCCTGGCCAAGTTTAACTACTACATGCCCGCCATCGCGTGAGTCAGCCCCCCAGCCCTGCCCCGCCCCGGCTGTGCCTGCCACCTGCTGCCCGCGCCTCCCACTGCGGGGTGGGAGAAGGTGCTCGGAAGCCCTAGTTCTGCAGCTTATCCTTGTGTGTACTTGTGTGACTCTCTCCAGGCCTTGATTTTCCCTTCTGGAAAGTGGGCATAATATCTAGAAATTTCTTCAACTTCTACAGGAAAGTGAGAGTATGAGGTCAAAAGCTGGCATCCTAGTGCCTGAATCTTTCACGAAATAACTGTGACCTTGGGCAAATTTACCCTCTCTGGGCCTCTGTTCCCTCATCCAGACCATGGGGCTTGTGATCCTGTCTACCTCCTGGGGCTGGAGTTTAGAATGGACGTAGAACTTTCCTCACCAAGCTCCCCCTTGCCATGAAGCCGGTTGCTACCTTTATGGACAGCCAGTCACAGCTGTTTTTCTAGTCCCTTTTGTTCCTTCCATCTTAGGTCTGGAAGACTGTGCGTACAGCACTCAGAACTGTAGTTTTCATAGTTGTCGATGGTCCCGCCAGGTGGACACGCTCCTCATTTGCAGAGGAGGAAACTAATGCTCAGGGGAGGGTAGCCGCTTGCCCAGGACCACACAGCTGGAAGGGGTGAGGCCCAGATCCCACCTGGAGGCCACCTTGAGCTTCCTGACACGAGGCAGGCCTCTGCCGTCTGCTGCCAGAGCTCAGGAAGGGGACGAGGCAAATGGACAGGGAGCAGTTAGGGAAGGCTGCCTGGAGGAGGAAGCATGGCCCAGGCTTTGGGATAGAGAAGGTGTAATGTAGTCTGGAGGGCTAGACCGGAGGGAAGGTTTGGAGCATATGCCAAGTAGGGGTTGTTGGATGACTGGTGAAGGTCTGCGAGGCAGATGGAGGCCCTTGGCTGGATAAGTGGCAGGACAGGTAGGAGGAGTTCTGTGGAAGGAAGATGTGTGTCAAGGCTGCTTGCTAGAAGCTTTTGGAGTCAGCCTGGAAAACACCACCTGTCCCCATCCCTGGCCCTGGTAAGCAGAGACACACACACACACACACACACGCACGCACATACCTCCCTGGAGACACCGGTCCTATCTCCCCGGGCACCCCCTCCCCAGAACATACACATGGCTGGGGCTTCTGTACAGGCTGAGGCACCTCTCCCATGTCACCCCCAAGGCAGCTTCTGTCTCTCTGGCCACAAGACAGAAGATGCTCAGCTCCTTGAAGGCCCAAGATGACCAGGCTGTTTGGCATCATCTCCTTCTGAATTGCTTGGCCTTTGGGGCTCTGCCCGTAAGACTGATGTCCATACCGTGCCCTTGCCACCATCCACCATCAGACAGGTGTCTGATGAGAGCCCTTATCTTCTGCCCTTATCCTTCTGCTCACTTCTCTCCCACAGCGTGGGCCTCCTGTGGCACCTGGGGCAACAAACACATTCCCAACCTCGGGTCCTCTGTGCATGCTGTTCCCTCTGCCTGGAACGCTCTTCCCTGTAGATGCCCTGTGGCTAGCTTCCTCACCTCCTTCTCAGGCCTGCTCAAGTGTTCCTTTTTCAGTGAGGCCTTCCCTGATGGTTCCGATGAAACTTGTAGTCCCCTCCCCTGTTTTATGTGTCTCCATAGACCATTTCACACCTCACCTACTGTAGACTGTGTGTTTCACTTACTTACCTGTCTCTCGTGCTTAACTGTAGGCTCCGGGAGGGCAGGGATTTTGTCTACCTTGTTTCCCTAGTGCTGGTCACTGTGCAGTGAATGTGTGCCACCGCTCTGGGGGAGGTTGGGCACCCTCTTCCTGGGAGGCCGGCTCCCCTGCAGCAGGCCTGAGGTCCCAGATCCAGGCCAGGGAAGACAGCAGCTGCTCATTCTTATCCTCAAAAGCATGGTGCTTCCAGTGACCCTTCTCCTGGGCATGGCCAGTTTCCCTAAGGCCCTTTGCACGCACACCCCACATTCGGGTGACCATTCTGTATTCACCCTTCAAGGTGGAAACTTCCAGCCAGGCCCAGCTCATGGTCACTTGGTACCACTTAGCGTGGCCCTGGCAGGTTGATGCGTGCCTTACTTCTAGAGCCAACACTCAACAACTAAAATACTTAAAGGGTCTGTCTCTCCGACTTGGAGCACTGGCCTAAGTGAGTTTCAGGAAGTTCAGCATCTTTGTCCTCACAGTAACATTTGCTGTAAGTGTCGGGGGACTAACTGGAGGCCTGTAACAGGTAAGTGTGGGAACCAGGATTCAGGAGTCCGAGGTTTCTCCCCCACCCCAGGGTACCCTCTGGATTTGTCCGTCTGTGTCCTTTCCCCTCTCATTTTAGTTTTATTGGGGTAGAATTGATAAGTAGAAATTATGTGTTTAAGGTGTTTTGATATACATGTATGCTGTGAAACGATCACCACAGTCCAGCCAAGTTAACATATCCATCACTGCAGATAATTACCATCGGCTTTGGCTGCACATGTGTGTGTGTGTGTATGTGTGTGTGTGTGAGAACACTTAACGATTTACCCTCCTAGCAAATCTCAAGTATATGCTACCGTATTTTTTTTTTAATTTTTATTTATTTACTTGACACAGAGAGAGATCACTAGTAGGCAGAAAGGCAGGCAGAGAGAGAGAGGAGGAAGCAGGCTCCCTGCTGAGCAGAGAGCCCGATGTGGAGCTTGATCCCAGGACCCTGAGATCATGACCTGAGCCGAAGGCAGCGGCTTTAACCCACTGAGCCACCCAGGCGCCCCCCCTAAAGGCCTCATTTTAACTTAATTACTTCTTTAAAGACCTTAAATCCAAACTTAATGACTGCCACCCAGGCGCCCAGAATGCTACAGTATTGTTAACTGTAACCCCCATGCTGCACATCCCATCTCCAGAACCAAACTCCACTTGTAGAACTGAAACTTTGTACCTTTTGACCGACATCTCCCACTTCCCCCTTCCCATGTTCAAGCTGCCCCGACTATGTTCTACTTTCTGCTTTTATGAGTTGGGCTATTTTAGATTCCACGTGCAAGTGAGATGGCGCAGGATTTGTTTTTCTGCGTCTGGTTGATCTCACTTAGAGTGACGTCCTCCAGGTTCATCCGTGCTGCAAATGGCAGAATTCCCTTGAGGCTGAATGATCGTTCTGTGTGTGTGTGTGTGTGTGTGTGTGTGTGACATTTTCTTTATCCATTCATCTGTCGACGGACCTTTAGGTTGTAGCCCCGTCTTGGCTGTTGTGGATAATACGGCAGTGAACGACGTGGTACAGATATCTGAGATACTGACTTCATTTCCTTTGGATAAAGATCTGGAAGTAGGACTTCGGGATCGTATGGTAACTTTTTACAACGTTTCTTGAGGAGACTGCTCGCTGTTCTCCACGGTGGCTGCACCAATTTGCATTCCTGCCAGCACGTACAAGGGGTCCCTGTTCCCGTCTGTCCTCAGCGACACTTGGTGACTGTAGCACACTAACAGGTGTGGGGTGATCTGTCCTCGTGGTTCCGATTTGCATTTCCCTGGTGATCAGTGATGCTAATCGCCAGGGAAATGCACCTTTCCACGAAGCTGTTGGCCATTTGTACGCCTGTTGAGAAATGTTTATTCGGGTCCTTTGCCCATTTTTAATATGATGATCTGGTATTTTTGCTATTGGGGGCTGGAAGTTCCTTGGGCATTAGCCCCTTGTCAGATTGGATCTGCAGGGATTTTCTTTCACTCTGTAGTTGTCTTTTCACTCTGTTGAAGGCTCCCCTTGCTGTATGCTTTTGTGTCTGGTGCAATCCTACTTGTCTTTTTGTGTGGTGCCCGTGTTCTCTTGTTTCTCTCCCCTGCTGACCTGCGCCCATGAGCCAGCAAACATCTGAGTGGCCATGACATCCTGGGCTCCGTCCTGAGGGGTCCCAGCCATGACACGATTGAGGGAAAGACCCCTGTCTCATGGAGTCTACATTCTAGTAGGAGAGATGGAAATTGACCGATAAGTAATGAGAGAATCACGCCAAGTGGGGGTAAAGCACTGGCTAATCCCAGGGGAACAGGTAGAGAACGGCAGAGGAGCCCTTCGGAGGCCAGGTGGTCAGGGATGGGCGCTCTGAGTAGGATGGTCTCGGGGAAGAGCCCTGCTGGCTGGGGGATCTGTGAGCATGGAGGCCCCGACCTGGGAACAGGCCTGACTGTAGCTGGGACAGAAAGGCGGCTCTGGTGGCATCATAGAATGAGTGAGAAGGAAGGTCTGGAGAGAGTGACAGGGGCCCGAGTCTGCAGGCCTTGTGGAAGCCATGAGGGTTCAGAGTGGAGGGGCGCATGTTTGATTCACATGTTAAAAAGACTGCTCTAGCTGCTGTGTGGAAAACGGAGTTGGAGGGGCAAGCCTGTAGACTTGGAGATCTATTTAGGAGGTGGTTAGAACCTGGGTGGAGGGGACAAGAAATGGCATGTAGTTTGGAGGTAGAACTGACAGGCCCTGCCTTGTTTCTAGGATCTTCTCCGACAGCTACCAGAACTTGGGGCTGGGGGCCAGAAGTGGGTTTGAGCTGCCACGGGTTGGGAACAGCCCTGTTGCTGCTGGAGCTCCCAAGAGACTTGGGGAAGGTTGCCCCCAACCCCTCTCTTCCCTTCCCAGGGGCTGCCGGGAGGCCATTCAAAGGATTGCCTATGAGTTCGTGGAGATGAAGGCCGAGGAGGGCGTGGTGTATGTGGAGGTACGCTACAGCCCGCACCTGCTGGCTAATTCCAAAGTGGAGCCAATCCCCTGGAACCAGCCCGAGTAAGTGACACCTGCTGGGGCGGCCCGACTCGTGGGAGCCCTGGACCTACTCTTTCTCCCTGGTCCTGTCTGTGGCCTCAGAAAGATGAGTTTAACTCTTTTGCAAGAGACATGGTTCCTAGCCCTCACCTGGGCTAATTTTAAAAATTTTTTGACCTTTGGTAAAAGTGTCTATGTTTCCCTGCCCCGGACACAGGCCCACAATCTAGGAATAGTAACTCCCTTGTCTAGAAGCTTCTATGTGTCCTGTTCTAACCTTGTCACTGACGCGAGTGTGGCCTATTCCTGCCCACTGTCTGGACCCCAGAGAGCTCTGAGTGCCATCAGCCGAATTCCTCGCCCCCTTCCAGCCAGGACTCTGACAGCTGTGGATGCATGGGAATCAGACCTGGCAGGCTTAGCATCACCCCCGTCCGTGGGGGAGGACTGTGCCTGAACTCATCACCCCACACACCTTCCAGTCTGGAAGTGCCCACGCAAGCATGAAGTGGGGGGTTGTGCCAGGGCTGGGGGCCAGGTCTTCCCCCAGAGCCCGTGGGTTCGCAGCGGCTGGAGCTGCTTCTCCAAGAACCATCTTTCTCTTCCCCCAAACCCCCGCCATGTCCCTGTCCCAGGGCTATCCTTCAGACCTTCCTTTATCTCTGGCCCATCGCTGCTCCTCTCCGCACACAGGGGCGACCTCACCCCGGATGAGGTGGTGGCCTTGGTGAGCAAGAGCCTGCAGAAGGGAGAGCGAGACTTCGGGGTGAAGGTGCGGTCCATCTTGTGCTGTATGCGGCACCAGCCCTGTGAGTACCCCTCAGCCCCGCCCCTGGCCACTGCCCTGACACACCCTCCCGCCCCCCACCCAAAGCCTGGCACTGGAGCCACATCTGGTCCCCACATGCCCCCACCCCATGGTATTTGTGGAGCCCACTGGCAGGACCTCGGGGCTTCTTGCAGTCACTAGAGCCTACTACCGTGGGCAGGCTCAGACCTCCTGGCAGCAGAGAGACCCTCCTCCCTGGGCAGACCGGGCCTGCCAGCCACGTGACCTGCATTTAGGAAGCAAAAAACCAGAGGAACCTGAATAATAGGAAAAAACCATCTAAGCCAGGTTCTGAAGAGCCCACAGTCCTCCCTTGAGACCCTGGGGGCCAGGCCTCGTCCTGTGTGGGCCACAGGCCTGGTGGACAGACAGGTCTGCCGTCTAGGGCCTCCAAGGGTCTCCCTCGTGAGGGACGCTGGTCAGGTGTCTAGAGCTCCGGCTTCCATGGTGTGCAGAGCCCCACGGTGTGACTTTGGACACATCCCTCCACCTCCTCAGACCGCAGCTGCGTCACGGCCGGTGACGGTCTCTGCTCAGTCTCTGCTCCAGCGGGCAGTGCGAGCCAAGGGCTTCCCGCCCGCCGACGGGCCCGCAAGTGGAGAGGGACTTGCGTGGGCTTCCGCGGTCCCCGTGGCAGCCTGTGGGGCTGGGCTGCCGTCGCCGAGCCTCCTCGGCTGGGCGTGGGGCTGAGGCTGAGAGAGGGGCGGCCTGCTGCCCCTTGGTCGGGACAGCGTCAGGCTCACACGTGCACACACAGCTCTCTGGCTCCAGAGCCTGCGACTGGTCATTTTTTTTTTAAATATTTTATTTATTTATTTGACAGACAGAGATCACAAGTAGGCAGAGAGGCAGACAGAGAGAGAGGAGGAAGCAGGCTCCCCGCTGAGCAGAGAGCCCGATGTGGGGCTCGATCCCAGGACCCTGGGATCATGACCCGAGCTGAAGGCAGAGGCTTTGACCCACTGAGCCACCCAGGCGCCCCGCGACTGGTCATTTTTAAACTCCTCATGAGGACTTGGTTAGTTAAGAGGCCAGAACAGGTCAGCAGTACAAGTCTGGTTCTGGGCTTCTCTGTGAAATCGCGGGGAGCCTCGGTCTCCTCCTCTGCCAAATGGGGTTAGGCCGTGGCACCGTGAGGCGGTGAAGAGCTAGGCTTGGGCTGGGGGACGGGGAGCAGAGGGACTTCTCGGTGCCACCAACAGAGGCGTGTTGCCCACAGGCTGGTCCCCGGAGGTGGTGGAGCTGTGTAAGAAGTACCGGCACCAGTCTGTGGTGGCCGTGGACCTGGCTGGAGATGAGACCATCCAGGGAAGCAGCCTCTTCCCGGGACACATGAAGGCCTTCGAGGTAGGGCCCCGGGGAAGGAGGCAGGGAGGGGCTGGCACCGGGGAAGCCACAGGAGGAGGGAGGGGGTCACGTGGACAGGGGAGGCTGGGGCCACCTCCATGCTCCCTCCAGTGCGCCGTGGCGGGGTCTCGGGGGTGCTAGAAACTGGGAATTTGTATAAGCAGAAGCTCCCACCCAGTGTGAGCACTCCTGTGTGGGAGCCTGTTACTGCCTGTCATTTGCCGTGTGACCTTGGGTGAGACTGTCCCTTCTTGGGGCTGCTGTTCCATCTATCTGTTGGGATGACCGAGTTGGAGCGAACATTCAAAGCCTCACGACGACGCACTCCGTCCCCGGGCCTGGAGCATGGGTTCTGGGGCCAGAGCTCTGGAGTCTCACTGCCCCGTCGCAGAGCCTGGCTCCCTTCTTCCTTTCTGATCACCGTCCTGTTACTTTCCTGGGCCTGTTTCTCCTCTTGTAAAACAGGTATTAGGGTATTTGTGGAGATTAGGCAACGTGGCTGAGCCCTTTCATACGGTGACTGACCCACGGTCACCGTCTAGTAAATGGCAGCCGTGGCTTAAGTTAGGATCACACAAACAGAAACCCCAGCTTTCCCGTCCTGAAGCAGGTCAGCTAACTGAAGAGCCTGCCGAAACGGGGAGCTGGAGTGTGGCAGGGGCTGGGCCTGCGGGGGCCTCCCCCAGGCCGGCCCTGACCGCCTGTCACCCCTGCAGGAGGCTGTGAGGAGTGGCATTCACCGCACCGTGCACGCAGGGGAGGTGGGCTCCGCAGACGTGGTGAGAGAGGTGAGGAGGTGGGGCCGGCCTGGGGGCCTTCCGCCCGCTCCCCCCCCCCCCACGCCCCGTCCTGGGCTCCACTCCGCTTCTCTGCAGGCTGTGGACACGCTCAAGACGGAGAGGCTGGGCCACGGCTACCACACGCTGGAGGACGAGGCCCTTTACGCCAGGCTGCTGCAGGAGAACATGCACTTCGAGGTGGGCGGCCAGGCGGTGGGAGGACAGCTGGGAAGCCAGGAGGGCACCGGGAGGGCCAGGAGCCAGGCCAGCGTGGCAGGAGTGGGCCGTGGGCCTCAGAGCCGCCCGCCAGCAGAGGTGGCCGGATGGAAGTCATGGGACTCGGCGGCCGGGAGGCTGGTGTGGCTCCAGCCCGAGGGGCTTACGAGGTGGGGTGGGGGGTGGCGTGGCTTGGGGGGGACACGTGGGCCAGCCACCCACCTGCTCTTCCAGGTGTGCCCTTGGTCCAGCTACCTCACAGGCGCCTGGAAGTCGGACACGGAGCACCCAGTGGTTCGGTGAGGCCCGGTCCCCGGGGCCCATTCAGTTTTGTACCAGGAAAGCCGAGGGTGGGAAGGAAGTGGAGGGACTGGGTCCTGGCCCAGGCGGGGCCTCTTGCTAGGAAATCTCTTCGAGTCCTTGGAAGCAGGTGCTGCTGTCCTCATCTGTAAGATGAGGGCAAAGCTCGGTGTGCCGTGACATGACTGAGGGAGCCCAGGTCCTAAATAGCAGAAGTTCTGCTCCTCTCATGGAGCAGTCATGGCAGAACACCCTGCTGCCCTGAGGGGGAGGGGGGCTTCCACACTCTAGACCCTGCCTCCTGGGCATCTGGGAGAGGCGGCTCTCCAGGTCACGTGGTGCCTGCTCCTAACCTAGCATCTAACTAGAGGCCTTGGTCCTTCCTCCCGCTGTTCTGTGACTGGGCCCTGGGAGCCGCATCAGGCCTCAGGAGGGCAAAACCACCCTTTCCTGACACAGGAGAAGGCGGCAAGAACAGGGGGCGACCACGGTCAGGCCAAGCTTAACGGCAGGATCATGGGCTCTGATGTTCTTCTTACAAGGAGGTCCTGAGGTCTGCTTCAGGACAGGGGAGTGCGTGGTACCGGCAGAGTGTCCGCGGGGAGGTTCTTGGAGGCACATGGGCACACAGCCTGTGGGCTGGAGGCGGGTGTGCGAACCAGCCGCCCAGATTCGATGGTTGAAGCGACAGCCTCAGGAGATGGTGGTCCCAGAGGGCCGAGGAGAGAAGCCGGGACAGTGACACTGAAGGGACAGACGGAAGAGACTGGTCCGAGAAATCAAGAAAAAGGGTTTTAAGAACAGTCAACGGTGTAACACTCTACAGAAGCGGAGTAAAGAGCCAGGGGAAGCCTTGCGGGTGTAAGGCGACGGGGATCTGGGGTGCCAGGAGCCCTTTCCCTGGGGGGTGGTTGAAAAGTCGATCTTAGTGGGATTAAGGGTGAAGGGGGCGCGGACGACCCTCCCAGAACATTGGCAGTGAAGGCGAAGGCTGGAGAGGGTCGTAGCTGGGGGGCATGCTGCTTGTTCGGCCTCCCTAGGCCTCCGCTCTACCTGTTCCTCTTCCGCCTTTGCCCGGCTCTGGCCCGCCTGGGTGGGCTCAAGTCTGGAGATGCTAGTTCTGTGCTGTCGGACAGGTCCGCTGAGTTCTCCCAACTTCCTTCCCCTCTACGGCGAGCGGCTCTTCCAGGTCGTAGGGGGCTGCGGGCTCTTGGCGGCAGGCACTGTTCACGTAAGAGTACAGGCGGCTCTTCCCTCTCCCCCTCACCCCTGCAACCAGGTTCAAACAGGACGAGGCTAACTACTCACTCAACACAGATGACCCACTCATCTTTAAGTCCACCCTGGAAACGGATTACCGGATGACCAAACAGAGCATGGGTTTCACCGAAGAGGAGTTCAAGAGACTGGTGAGTGGGCGTGCACTCTGGCGGCCTTGACTCTTGGCCCTGGGAGCGTGTGAGGCCTTCAGGTCTTAGCCAGGCCCCAGGACCTCTGGAGATGAAGTGTTTGCCTCACCAGGCCAACCCACGCCGGTCCTAGAGTTAGGTGCCTTCTAGGGATAAATTCTCGGGCTGGCACACTGATCAAGGACCAGATTTTTCAGCCTTTGCTTGGGTCGAGTGCCTGCAAAGAATCCATTAAAAGCTGTCACCTCTCTTCCCAGAACGGTGTGCTCGGCTATAAAATTCTGCACGCACGTTTCCAGCCATTCATAGATCCCAGGCTGAGCCCTTAATTTTAGGGGCTGAGAGCCCAGATCTGTCCCTGCGGGAATCTCTCTGGCCCCACATATCCTGCCTGGTCTCCAGTTTCTCCAGCTTCCTTCTCTCATCCCTGTGTCATGTCGTGGCACTTTAAGAGCACTGAAACCCACGGTCTGTGCTCTGGCACTTGCTGCCAGGTGACATGGGACCTGTCCTTCCCCACTGTGAGCTTAATCACTGGCCATGCTCATTGAAGAGGATGGCGCATCACTAGACTGTCAAGGCTTTCTTCCATGCTCTCTGGTTTCACATTATTTGCCATGCTGGCCCTTCTAGAACATCAACGCGGCGAAGTCCAGTTTCCTCCCGGAAGATGAGAAGCAGCAGCTTCTTGACCTGCTCTATAAAGCCTATGGGATGCCACCTTCGGCCGCTGCAGGTGTGTTCCTGGCTGGGCTTCTGGGCTCTTGACCTGCCTCTGTGGGATTTCCTACAAGAAGCCCTTCCTTACCCTCTGGGGAGGTGCTCAGGATACGTGAGGCCTCCCTGGTTCCAGGGCTGAGGCTGATGGCCTCCCACTAGACTGGCTTACTTTCTATATAGTGCCATCTTCAGGCTGGTCTTGGGAGAGACTTTCTGAAGGCCAGTCCCAAAGATCTTGGCAACCTGGGTCATCTCCATGGTCGCCTAAAGCCAAGGGCAGGGGAGCTGGGCCCAGGTTCTAGCTCTGTTCTGCTCCTTCCTTCTGATGTGGCTTTGGCAAAGCATTCCCTTGCTCTAAGCCTCAGTCTCCCGCTCTGCAGAAGGGGGTTCCTCTCTGGCTCTGAAGTCCTGGGTACTAGCGGCCGCTAACCTTTCTGTGTCTCTGATGTGGCAAGCAGAGCCGCATCCCTGAAGACATCGTGGCTGCCTCTCCAAGCCCTCACCTGTGGACGGAGCCTCCCCAGCACTGTGAGGCTGGAACGACACTTACCTTGACTCCTTCAAGGAAGACTGGCCTAGTCAGCTACGGCTGCTCCTGAAGCCCGTGTGCCCATTTCTACACACACCAATACCTCGGCATGCCGCATCTCTGCCTACGGGCCAGACTCCGGTTGACTGAAACCTTCCTCCTATGGTGATTCGTGCTGAAAATCTGGTGCTCAATAAAGCAGCCAATGGCTGGTACTATGCAGCGCCATGGTCTAGGGCAGAGTGAGAATGGAAGGAGCCTCTGGGTTCCCAGACTCAGGCAACCGGCCCAGCAGCGGGGTCCTGAGATCCTGGTGCGGGCTTGGGGTGGGGGGTCGAGGGGGACACCGGGGCTTCTAATGCTGGGGGCAAAGAAGGGACCCCAGTCTGCCCTCCCTCCAGAAGAAACCAGGCTTCTCTTGAAGAGTGAATCTGCTTAACTGCTCCCTCTTTGCGTCCTGCCACTGTAGGTTTTAAGGGCTGGGCCTGCCCGTCTGGGTGAGCGGTGGACTGGGGTGGCAGGCGGGAGAGTGGAAGACTGATCAGCCAAGGAGGGTCCCAGCCTCTGTGAAGACAGGCCTCTTCTCAGGTACTTCCTTGCACGGAAGCCCGGGGCACTGACAGATCCCAGCTAACCGTGGACTTGGGGAAACAAGGCCCAGCCCTGCTTTTGCTGTTTAAAGAAGAAATAATCATAAACCAGTCACACAAATCATCAGCATTTATTTCCTGGGTCCTAGGTGTCACTTATCTCGGTAGAAAGGGCAAAGAGTTGATCAGACAGTTTTGAGCACAAAACCCTTGCCTAGAAATGGATCTGCAGAGTTCCACGAGGGGACAGTCAGTTTAACTTACAGTGCCTTCCCAAAAACCCAAACACAGCTCCCGCCCCCTCTGCTGAAAAAAAGTTTAAAGTTTTTAAAAAGTTTAAAAGTGTTTTTTAAAAAAGGGATATGAAGATCTTGACCCAGAAGGTTGGGCTTGGGGGGGCAGTGGGGCAGAGCTGGGCTGGGGTTGCTGCCCAGGCCACCTCTGGAGGTGCGTTCTTGGGGGGGCTGCTCAGGCACCCACTGAATAAATAATGCCCCACAGCTGCGGGGTCCCGGAAGTGTACCTGGGCACAGTGAGGAGGTGGTGGGCGAGGGGAGCCTCAGGGTGCAGGTGGAGGGCCTTCCCGGGGAAGGGGCCGCGGTGGCCTCTGGGGGTGCCTTTTCACTCTGGCCTGGCCTGCCTGGGACCGGGGCTCAGAGAAGAGGCTGCCAGGCCAGTGCCAGGGCTCCCAGTCCAGGCAAGGACAGCAGGTCTCTTTTCCATCCTCCATGGGCAAGGTCAGACTCAAGACGAGGTGGTCCCATCACTGCTCTCGGGCTGGCTGCTGGCTGCCTTGTCTGGGGCGCCCGCCTCTGTCTGTCCTTCTGGAGAGGAGAGAAAAGGAACATACACACCAACATAAAGCACAGAAGGCTACTTGGAAGGGCCCAAAGTGGTAATAGTAGAGCCCTGGGGCACAGGACACGAGCTAGATTGGGGTGGCAGTGACCAAAGGGACCTTTAACCTGGCCTCTAACATGTTAATGTTTACAAAGAACTTGCGTGCGGTGCTACTAGTATGATTACGGTCAGTGAGAGGCCAGGAGCACAGATGACGGCTGGAAGCCTTAGCATCCAGTGAAGGGCTGCTGAGCGACGTTTGAGAAGTCTGTGCAGGTTCTCCAAGAGGAAAGGGCAAAGATGAAGCCCCAGCCGGGAGCAGGTGCCCTGGGGAGAAGGAGGGTGTGGCTGGGGCAGAGCCCACGGCGGTTTCACTCTGCCACGTCCTTACCAGACGGGCCTCACCTTGGCCCACCCATGACCCCCTATCCTGGGGTAGTACCTGTAGCAGAAGCTTGGGCCCAGAGGGTCCTTCTAGACTTCCAGAAGCCTGCCAAACTATTCTGCACTTTGGGCAAATTTTCTAGCTCGTGATGTTCTATTTGACCCTGAGCTTCTTGCCCTGGCAAGCAGAACTTTCTCATCAGATTCCCTAGTAATTTCTGCTCTACCCTTTCCTTGCTGTGGGACCTCAGGCAATTTATTTCCTCTCTCTGAGCCTTTGCACACTTGCACCTGTATGTGACGGGAGTGCAAGGCCCACAGGTGGTCATCTGGCACGTGGGAAGGTCTTTGCCCATGGTCACAATTCCTCTCGGCCAGTCCCAGCTCTCTCTTGGCCAGGGGAGAAGGTTGGTTTTGTGTTTTTTTTTTTTTAAAGAATGAGCACAAGAGTGAGCAGGGCAGGAGAGGAAGAGGGACAGGATCTGAAGCAGGCTCCAGGCCCAGTGTGGAGCCTGAGGTGAGGCTGATCTCATGACCTTGAGGTCATGACCTAAGCTGAAATCAAGAGTCAGACAGTTAACTGACTGAGCCACCCAGGTGCCCCAGGGAGAAGGTTCTTGAACACTTACTTTACCAACCACTACCCTTGGGACCCCCTTGGGGCCAGTTTCAGGACACACTTGAAATGCTTTGTGGTCACTGTTCTGGTAGGGAGTGTACTCCATTCTTCCCATCCTGTCTGTTGTTTCTCATTATTAGGCAAAGTAAGGAAATGTTTGCGCTCTCCACATGCGGAGGGATCAGGAAAGGTAGGATAAGCTAAGGGAGGGTTAACAAGCACCAGCAGGCCCCAGACTTGGCCCCTGTCCTTCAGGATAGGCCAAGGCCCGGCCTCCCCATCCATACGGCCAGGTCTCCATCTCCTGGGCTGTTTTAAGCAATCAGATTCTCAGCCAGGCCTGCTGGGTCCGAATCTCTGTAGGCCCCCTCCCTCAGCGAACCTGGGGGACTGAGCACAGCCCCCAGGCCTGCCTGTGGAAGCCGCTCATGGCAGGGCCCCCTGGAAGGTTCCGTGGCTGGGCCAGCCTACGACTGTAGCATGAGTGCTTCACCTCCTTGCAGGGACCACTGTTCCTTCCTCGGGTCCCCTTTTTAAAGGTCACCGCGGCAGGCTAGTGTCCTAGACCCAGAGGACCCAGACACTCAAGGATTCCAAATTAGAGGAAACAGGTATTTGAAGGGCCAGGGTCCACGGAGTGGCCACCACTGCTGAGGCAGAGGGGGTGGAACAGGTTCCCAGAGTCAAGGAGAAGGCTGCAGAAGCTCAGAGCAAGCCCTGTGGCAGCACAGCCCGTGGCGGGGGCAGGCACGCTGGGCCGTGAGCAGCCCTTGACTAGGCAACCTGTCCCTACTGCCAAGTGCCATGTCCCAGGGCACAAGACAAAGATCCAGGGGGGAGAAGCCCCCAGCCCAGAGGGGTGCTGTGCGAAGTGGGGCTGTGGAGGTGGCCAGGAGGAGAGGGGCCACCTCCTGCTTGAGGGGGCAGGTGGTCAGGGTCTGGGTCTCTGAGGAGGGAGGGGAAGGCAGGAAGAACCAGCTTCAGGGAGCAGCGTGTTAAGGTCCATCAGGGGCTGCTAGAAGCAGATGTGCTTTTCTCTGGCCGGGTCCGTGGCGGCGGGCTGAGCGAGCTGGCAGGGGGTTGGGCCATGGGACAGGGAGGGCGGACAGACCCCCGGAGCAGGGCAGGGTGTGCGGTGTCTTCCTTGCTCAGGGTGCCGTTCTGTGTTCACTTGCTGGTGACCCTGAGCAACCCACCCAGCTTCTTGGGCCTGTTGGTCTGTCTAGAACAGGAGCGCGTTGAGTCCATGTCCCCACAGTCTGTTCTGTACTCGGGGTCACTTCTGGCCAATGCACGCCAAGGGCTCTAGGCTAGAGACTACAAGGGAGGGCGGGGGGTGGGGCAGATGGTGGCTCTCCAGGACAGCTCTGTGGGAGACCCACGGAGCCCTAGAGTTGCAGTCAGCTGTGAGAGGTGATATGACACAGACCTTGCCTTTGAGGAATTATGGGGACAGGGAGGAGAGGGTTCTACACCAGTGCACGAGGGTGAGGAAAGGCCACCCAGAGCAAGGCCCCAGGGCTGGCCGGTGGACGGAGCAGAGGCGAGCCCACTAGGACAGGAAGGGAAGGGGGGCTGCCCCAGGCACGATGGGGGGTTGGCGGCTGCTATTTCCCCCTCCAACTCACTCCTGCAGCCCGTAGTTTCCAAGCACCTGCTCCCCTGGAGCTCACATTCCAACACATGAAAACTTCACTGTCAGGGCGGGCCCCTCTGAGCACCTGGTAGGAATTCAGCCATAGGACTGGGTGGGAAGGTTCTAGCAGAGGAGACCATGACCCAGGAGGCTCTGAACAGGACAGGCTTGTGCCTTGACAGAAAGAGATCCATGGTGGGTATGGCTGGAGGACAGAAGGTGAGGACAAAGGGGCCCCCGCTGAGATCCAAGAGGGAGGGCAGGGCCTGGTCACACAGTAGGGTGCTTCACGGTCGGTGTGACAGGGGCCTTGCCGCAGAGACATGATGGAACGGGACAGTTTGAGTCCTGCTGGCCACAGGCTGGCTGGTGGGGACGCAGGGAAGTAGATGGCCCTGCGACGTGTCTGGGAAGAGAATGGATAGGACCTGTGGATGGAGAGGGCGGTGAGGAAAAGGGAGGAGGCTGGACGCCTGGCCGAGAGTCCTAGGGCCTGAGACACTAGGGCCCTCCAGCCTAGAAACTGGTTGGCCCCTTGGCCACGGACCATGAGACTGGGGCCTGACTTAACGTGGGCAGTCTAGGACTTGGCGGGCGGCCCCGGAGCCCAGAAGAATGAAGACCCGTGCGTTCTGACCTGCCCCCTCGAGTGTCAGCTCGCCCATGTCTCCAGCCAGCTTCCTCACGCTCACGGCCTCAGAGTCCCCCTGGATGTCAGGGACTGCGTTCCGACGACCTGTCCGGTCACAGGAAATGAAGTCCGAGTAGGAGGACTCAACCTCCATCATGCCTGTCGCATCGCTCCTCAGACCTGTGGGGACAGGGGCAGGAGGACCCGTGAGGCCAGGTGCAGCCCGCAGGGAAGACTCCGCTCTGGGCCCAGCACAGACATCTTTTGACAAAATGACAGTTTTTGCCTCAATCACTGAAGACAGAACAGCCAAGAAAAATACGAAGAACAAAATAAATCACCCATCATTTCACACCCAGGAAACCACTAACAACAGTTTAAAGAACAGCCTTTGTCTTTCCTCTAAAAAGTTACTGATGCGCGTCTAGCACTGGTGAGATGAGGCCGTGAACAAGCCCGTCACAGCGTCTGCCCCCATGGAGCCAACCAGCCAGCTGGCGGCCGTAGCGGATTGCCTAAGTCACCCGCGGAACTACGAGGGGGCTCAGGGCTTCCAGGGAGAAGGCAGGGTGCTGGAGTGACTTACCAGGGTCTGACCAAGGCTGGGGATCAGGAAGCAACATTTTAGGTGAGCTCCAAGGAAGAACAGGTGTTATCTAGAGGAGTGGAGGGGAAGAGCGTGGGAAGGCTCGGGGGAAGGGTAGGAGGAGATGCGAGACCCAGAAGAGCTCCAGGCTGGAGTGCGCTGGGCGAGGGGCAGGGACGCCCCGGGTGCTGCCGACCTGGCAGGGCCCGGGTCACATTGCAACTGGCTGCAGCTCTCAAAAGACCAGAGCTGCGTTTTCAAGGAAGACTCTGGCATCTGGGTTGAGCAGGGCTCAGAAGGGGGCAAGTTGTGGGCTCCTGCAGGTGAGGTGTGAGAAGATGGTCAGCAGAGGAAGGAGGCGGTGGTGCAGATTCTAGATGTGACTTGGAGGTTAGATCAGCAGGACCTGGTACCTGACTGGTGGGGAAATGAGCTTTCTGACCCGACTGAGTGGACGTGTGGCTGCCTGAGACGGACAGCAGAGGAGGCATCCTTGGGGCCTGACGGGCAGGGAAGATTAAGAGTTCTATTTGACCACACGGACTTGGAGATGCCTGTGAGCCCTGTGAGGGGAGATGCTGAGAAGGTACATGGAGGGAGGGGGCTGGAACTCAGATGGGGGAGGGTCTGGGGAAGAAAAACAGGAAATTAGAAGTTACTTCTACGGCGAGGATGAAGAGCTCTGCTGGTAGAAAATATAGCCTAGAGACCAAAAAGAGCCACACATATAAAGAGCCATATGTATATTTGAAAACACTGGGGGAAATCGTACTACACATTGTATTTTATAGCCTACTTTGTAGAACTCTAGAACATGTCATTAAGTTTCCCTCTAGATGAGTTTTGTACACATATACTTGGATGTACCACGATTTGATCAGCCTCCTAGAAATGAATATGGAGGTATTTCCGATTTTCTACCATCACAGACAGGACCAGGTCTTCATGTAAGTCTGTGCCTCACTCTAGTTCTCAGAGTAACTCTCTAGAAGTAGAATCGCTGCGCTAAAGAGAAGGATGCGGTGATTTTTGAGCCACACCCTCGAGACACATTTCCAAGTTGCCTTCGCGAATTAGCATAGGGATTATGATGACAAAAAATGAGGGGGGAAAAAACCTTCTTAAATTCTGTACTATGCCCATTTATATTCCCACTTGCAGCATGTAAGGTTGTCTGTCGATCTGCACCCTTGCCAACGGTCAATATTGCTATTACGTAAACAAATGTCCATCTGCTAGGGGGACATGAACATTTAAGAAACTGATTTTCTGAAGCCAGTCAGATCACACCAGGTATACTGACACAGCAAGGTTTCTGAGATAAACTGTTAATTGCAAAACAACACCTAGGACAGAAGCTAGTTTCTGTGGAAAAGAGCAGATACAAGGAAAGAAACCTTATCAAGCGTGTTTTTTTTTTTTTGTAACTAAGGGGAACTTTTACTTCTAAGACTATCTTTGTTCTTTTCAGCCCAAGTTACTGTGTGGCGCTTTTGTACAGTGTTAGGTGACTGACGTTGGCAGAGGTGCCTGGGGTGGGGTGGGGCTCAGTAAGGTGTGTGTGTGTGTGTGTGTGTGTGTGTGTGAGAGAGAGAGAGAGAGGAGAAAGGTCAGGTTGCCAGCGTGGAGGGCTGGCCTCACACCTCCCCACAACACCTAGCTCAGAAGAGATAACTAAGAATACATCTGGGGCATTCCAAGAATGCCCTGCGCCTCCCTGGGCCTGTTACCCCATCTGCAAAATAAAGGCAGGGCCAGAGCCCAAGGCAATCCCCCCAGGCTCCAGCAGAGGGCGTGCTCAGACTACCTTTCCCGGCTGCCTGGAGAGACGTTGCCCTAGTGCTTTGTCTTCTCAGCAAAAAACAACACAGCAAAAACCAAACTCTCCGAAGTCCCAGAAGGGGTTCCTTCTGCAGGTCACAGAAGTTTTACTTCTGCACTCTCCCTCTTGGGAAATGGCTCAGAGCCTCCGAACAGGGGACTGGCCTGCTGCAGTAACAGGAGTTAACAATAACATTTCTGACGATTCGAACGGCAATAATAAAGAGAAAAGTTACGAAATCATTCTACGCTTTCTGGTCCTCATTTAAACTGCCACAAGACTGCTTGCAGTCAGTGAGGCGAGTTTATAACCATGACTCAGGAAGGTCCTGGGTGGACCCCTTGGGCTCTTAGGCCCAGGTGGCCGAGGGCAGGGGACAGACCCCCAGGCAGGCCACACCATTTCCCCAAGCCCTGCCTCTTTAGTTCTTTTCCAGTGGTTCCATGAGAACAGGGATTTCACCAGCCAGACCAAAAGGCCTCTTCCGGGCAGCAGAGCCAACCACTCAGAGCTCAAGACAGTGCCTGGCGAAGACTATGTGATCAATAAAGATGTCTCGGGTGCCTGGGTGGCTCAGTAGGTTAAAGCCTCTGCCTTCAGCTCAGGTCATGATCCCAGGGTCCTGGAATGGAGCCCCACATCGGGCTCTCTGCTTGGCGGGGAGCCTGCTTCCCCCCTCTCTCTGCCTGCCTTTCTGCCTACTTGTGATCTCTCTGTCAAATACATACATACATACAAATAAATATTTCTCAAATTTCTGTCTGTCTACCTATCTATCTACCCTCCATCTCTCTCTCCCTCTCTGTGCGGCCAATAAAGGGACTTGTTAGGACTGCTGGGAAAGGACTCTGTCCCCTGTAGACTGCTGTGATATTCTCGTCTGCTCTCTCTAGGATCTGCCACTGTGGGATGGAGTCACAGGCTTCATCTAAAAGGCCAGCTTCCAGCTGGAATAGACACCCTGGGGCTTTGGCTCCTGCCCTTTCCCTACAGGCTGCCCTGTGCAGGGAGCTGAGCCTCCTGTCTCAGAGAGGGAAGTGTGCCAAGCACAAAGCCCAAGGAAAACACCAATGCAGCCAACATTCTCCATCCTCACCCTCTTGGGGAAGAGGGATTCCAAAGCGATTTTAGGCTATAGTCAGGGGAGCCCCCTGAGCCACAGCACAAGCACACAATTTCACTTTTCTTCAACATTTGAATTCTTGCTCTCTGCTCTTGAAAGTCAATAGCAACCAGGAAATAAATCCTTAGAGATGGAAACTGCATCAGAAAATGGTCATTATCAGACTGCTAATGATAGTATAAGCTCGCCAGAGCCTCTCTGGGGAGTGATTACCTCAGATGCACCAAGAAACCTCAACTTTTTTCATATCCTTGAGCAACTAAGCTCATAATAACAGACTTCTTTTTAAGATTTTATTTATTTGAGAAAGAGGGAGAGAGCAAGAACGCGTAAGAGCACAAGCAGGGGGAGCAGCAGAGGCAGAGGGAAAAGCAGGTTTCCTTCTGAGCAAGGAGCCCAATGCAGGGCTTGATCCCAGGACCCTGGGATTGTGACCTGAGCCAAAGGCAGACACTTAACTGACTGAGCCACCCAGGAGTCCCTCATAATAACTGATTCTAAGACAAGAGTCCAAGTTGTGCATGAAATTAATGTATAAAGATATTCATTATGGCATTATTTATAATAGTCCAAAACTAAGACACCGAAATGAGCTTCTATGGAAAACAGAAATATAAACATATTTCACCAATTTATAGCCAAATGAAATATAAGTAGCATTAAAATGTTTGTGAATTTATTTTGAGAGAGAGAGAGAGAGAAAAAAAACACAAGCAGGGGGAGGGGCTTAGGGAGAGGGAGAGAATCGTAAGCAGGCTCCCCGTTGCTGAGTGTGGAGCCGGACTTGGGGTTCAATCCTGAGAGATCATGACCTAAGCTAAAATCAAGAGTCAGATTCTTTGGGTGTCTGGGTAGCTCAGTGGGTTAAGCCTCTGCCTTCCGCTCAGGTCATGATCCCAGGGTCCTGGGATTGAGCCCCGCATTGGGCTCTCTGCTCAGCGGGGAGCCTGCTTCCCCTGCCCTCTCTGCCTGCTGCTCTGCCTACTTGTGATCTCAAATAAATAAATAAAATCTTAAAAAAAAAAAAAAAAGTCAAGACGCTTAACCAACTAGGCCACCCGAGTGCCCCATGTTTGTGAATATTTTTAAAAGACACAAGGAAATGTGCACAATTGTTAAATGAAGAAAAATCTCAATAATATCATCACGTATTTAAGTTATGACTTAAATTTTTTTGTATTCTTCATAGTGAAAACATTCACCTTATTTTTAAATTATTTCATTTTTGAACATGTGTGCATGTAGTATAAAACTCAAAAAAGGACATGCCCCCCAAAAGAATAAAATCTTTAGAGATAACCAAGGAGGTAAAAGACCTGTACTCTGAAAGTGATAAAATACTGATTAAAAAAACTGAAGATGACACAAACAAATGGAAAGATATTCAATGATCACGGATTGGAAGAATAAATATTGTTAAAATGTCCAGGCTACCAAAGCAATCTATAGATTCTGTGTAATCCCTATCAAAATACCAACAGCATTTTTCACAGAACTGTCAGAAATACTAAAAGTTATATGGAACCAACAAAAGACCCTGAGTAGCCAAAGCAATCTTGAGAAAGAAGAACTAAGTGGGAGTTATCACATTTCAAGACAGATGACAAAGCTGTTGTATCAAACCAGTATGGTACTGGTACAAAAACACACACACAGATCAATGGAACAGAACAGAGAGCCCAGAAATAAACCCCCACTTATATGGTCAATTAATCTATGACAAAGGAGGCAAGAATATAAAATAGGGAAAAGACAACCTCTTAATTAATTGTGCTGGGAAAACTGGGCTACACAATATACCAAAACAAACTCAAAATGGATTATAGACCTAAATGTGTGGCCTAAAACCATGGAACTCCTAGAAGAAACCAAGCAGTAAGCTCTTTGACATTGGCCGTAACTGACATTTTTCTAGGCATGTCTCTTAAGGCAAGTGAAACAAAAATAAAAACTATTGGGACTGTATCAAGATAGAAAGCTTTTACACAGAGAAAGAAATCATCAACAAAATGAAAAGGTAAGTCTACTGAATGGGAGAAGATATTTACAAATGGTATATCTGATAAGGGATTAACCCCCAAAATACAGCCTTATACAGCCCAACATAAAAACACACACAAATAATCTGATTAAAACAGGGGACCTGATAAGACATTTTTCCAAAAGACATACAGATGGCCATATAGATGAAAGGATGCTCACGTCACTCGGTGTCAGGAAAATACAAATCAAAACCACAATGAAATACCACTTTACACCTGTCAGAATGGCTAGAAGAAAAAAGACAAATAACAAGTAGTGTGAGGATGTAGGAAAAGGAGCCTTTATACACTGCTGGAGGGAATATAAATTGGTACAGCCACTGTGGAAAACGGTTGTGAGGGGTCCTCAAAAAATCAGAAATAGAATTGCCCTATGACCCAGAAATTCTACTATTGCAGATGTACCTGAAGAAAATGAAAACACTAATTTGAAAAAGTATATGCACCTTTATGTTCATTGCAGCATTATTCCTTTTTAAAGATTTATTCATTTGAGAGAGAGAGAGAGAGAGACAGATCATGAGCAGGGGGAGGGGCAGAGGGAGAGAGAGAAGCAGATTCCCCACTGAGCAGGGAACCCGATGTGGGGCTCCATCCCAGGACCCCGAGATCATGACCTGAGCCGAAGGCAGACGCTTAACCCACTGAGCCCCCCAGGCGCCCCGTTTATTGCAGCATTATTTACAACAGCCAAGTGGAAGTAACCCAAGTGCCCATGCACAGATGAATGGATAAAAATGTGGTATATGTACACCGTGGAATTACTTCATAGAAAAGGAGATCTTGGTATTTAAGACAACATGCATGGACCCACGGTGTTATCACACTAAGTGAAATAAGTCAGGGAGGAAAAGACAAACACTGTATGATTTCACTCGTATGTAGAATCGGAAAAATGAAACAAGCAAACAAACCAAAAGCAGAAACAGAGGACAAACTGGTTGCCAGAGGGGAGGGGGGGAGGAGGTTGCACACAATGGGTGAAGGGGAGTGGGAGGTACAGGTTTCCAGTTCCGGAATGAGTAAGTCAAGGGTATTAAAGGGAATATAGTCAGTGATATCATAAGAGCACCATAGCAAACATGGCATAAGGCATAAACTTGTCAAGTCACTACCTCGTACCAGTGAAACTAATGGAACATTGTATGTCAACTACACTTAGAGTGCGTGAGAGAAGGAATGAACCTCCAGACAGAAACAGAGCTAGAAAGAGCCACTGCTCCTAGTCCAGGGCTTTCGCATGCACTGCGACTACAGGGTCATTCCTGTCGCACTTGCGGCCACTTCTAACGACATCCACAGAGGCAGTCACTTCAGAGAGGGAGAGAGACTGGTAACAATGCAGACAAGGAATTTGCTAGAAAAACTGGTATAGGTGACTTTAAAAGTCCAGAGCCAGAGATCAAAATGAGACAAGCAAAACCTCGTATTATACTGTTAAACAATTATTTCTGCCTCAAACATTTATAATAATTAATGATATACACTTTAAATTCCACATCAAGAAAATAGTAAGACCCAATACACTGTCCTCCAAAATCATGTCTTGTCGTGTGAAGACAAAGGCTTACTGGTTTCAACTTTCACTTAAATGTCTTGAATATAGTTATAACTTCAAATTAAAATTAAGTTCAGATTTCAGGGGCACCTGGGTGGCTCAGTGGGTTAAAGCCTCTGCCTTTGGCTCACGTCATGATCCCAGGGTTAAAGCCTCTGCCTTTGGCTCACGTCATGATCCCAGGGTTCTGGGATCGAGCCCTGCATTGGGCTTTCTGCTCAGCAGGGAGCCTGCTTCCTCCTCTCTCTCTGCCTGCTTGTGATCTCTGTCAAATAAATAAATAAAATCTTTAAAAAAATTAAGTTCAGATCTCAGATTGAAAATCAGTACTATGGAGATTTAAAAATGCAAGTAATACACATATGAAAATACTTTGAGAAACAGAACATAAAGCTGAAAAATGGAAAGAAACCCCAAACCTCAGAAGGTACAAAAGGAAAAGCACAAGCCGTCAGAGGCCTCCCAGGGCAAACACTTCCTCTGTCCTTCCAAGTATACTGTATACAATATATAAATATATATTCCTTCCCTCACTCCTTCCTTTTTCTTTCATTTCCAACAGAAACTTTTCTTTTTTAATTTTGCTTTTTTCATTTAAAAATATATCCTGGAAACCATTCCAGATCACCCTGACACCACAGCACTGATTATATCAAAACCCAAGAAACAAACCCCAAATCCTTTACAGCTGAAACTTTTTTCTTTTTTCATTGACTGTACGGTATAGTGTTGTCTTACTACTATAGACTGATTATTCCCTTTTTAAAAAAATTGTTTTTCAGATTTTATTTATTTAATCGTGAGAGAGAGAGAATGCACAAGCAGGGGGAGTGGCTCTGGATCACACTCAGAAATATCTTCCCCACTCTGAGATTACTAAAGAATTCTCCCTTGTTTATTTCTTACACTTTCATGGCTTCATTTTTCACATTTAAGTCTTTGATTTATCTGGAATTTATTTACTGTAAGGTATGGGCTAGAGATCTACCTTAATCACTTTTTCCGCTTACCTCAAGATCATTTGTGGAATAATCAAACTGAAGGGGACCCCAGAGCTCATGCTGAGAAGTCTCCCATTGAAAGCTGGGGAAACTGAGGCCCAGCAAGAAAAAGTGAGCTGCCCAAAGTTTTTGCATCTAGGGGTGCTAACTCTTGGTCCAGCGCTCTTTCTCCTATACTGCTCTGCCCTGTTGAGAGCCCCAGTGACATCACAAATCTCCAAGGGGAACGTGTGGTGTGGCAGGAGGCACCCAGTGTAAACAGCCCTCCGGTGCTGCTATTCACTGGCTTGGAGACCTCGGCCAACTCCCCTCACCTCTCTGGACTCGCTCCCTCTGCCGCAGTGTGGGGAGAACAAGAACACCCTGGGGATCGGGGGCTGCTGCCAAGACTGAAAGAGATGATGTGTATAGAGTCTGATAAGATACCTGGAAACGTAAGAGACACACAATTAATAAGTCGCTAGTGCAGCCTGTTTTCATTGGCTGTCTTATCAGTAAAACTATCTTCTTGACGTTTTTATTTAACTCCTTTATCTTTACGTTTTGTGGTACATAGAAGGCCAAAAACTTATACTTCCTTCTTTTTTTCTTTACAGTGCTGAAGGGAATGTAAGTTCTGCACAAGTGGGGAGCCTGGGTATCCCACTACAGCTGAAAGGCCTTGCACACAGTTGAAACTCAATGAATATTTGATGAATGTGTAAATAATAGAAGATGTTCTAGATTCCAGGGCAGAAAGAGCAAAGGGTTGCAGCCCTGCATCAAAACAGTGGCCAAGGGGTGCCTGGGTGGCTCAGTGGGTTAAGTCTCTGCCTTCGGCTCAGGTCATGATCTCAGGGTCCTGGGATCAAGTCCCACATTGGGCTCTCTACTTGGCAGGGAGACAAAGTCTCCTGCTTCCCGCCTGCTGCTCTGCCTACTTGTGATCTCTCTCTGTGTGTCAAATAAATAAAATCTTAAACAAAAAACAAAAACAAAAACAAAAGCAGCCAAAGCTCTGGCTCAGTCTCCATGCTGAAGGGTGATCCCTACACTCTATCCCAGCTTCCCTTTCCCCCATCTGAATATAACAAAGGTCGAAATATGCTCTCTACAGCTCTTCTGGTCCTAACATTTCTTCCTTCCTTCCTCCCTCCCTCCCTCTCATTCATTCATTTCTTCCTTCCTTTCATCCACTCATCCATTCATTCTTTCATTGTTTACTGAGCACCTTCTATATGCCAGGCACTGGCATGCGGTACGCACTGGAGACTAAAAAGACATTTACAGTCTGATAAGAGAAAAAGGAGCTGAACAGGTAAATGCCTGATCATCACAGATAAATGCTAAGTGCAAAGGAAGACGAGACCAGGTTCTCTGCGTCTGGATGTTTAGTTAAGGGTTGTGTGGTCGGGGAAAGCCTCCTTAAGCAGGCGACTTCGTGTTGACATCTACAGAAAAGCTGCACGGGGGTAGTCCCAGCAGAGTCAACAGCCAGTCTGGGGCTACAGTGATCTAGCATCTCCCATCTCATCTCCAACCCTAGGAAGTGCTCAAGAGTGACATTCCTCTGCTCTTCCTCAACCTCAGGAGATTCTGGGGCTTTCTTGGGGTCTGGTCACCTGTAAGGCATTTGCATGACCAGGATGGAAGGGAAGACCCTTATACGCAGCTTCCCAGACCCAGATCCAGAACCTTGGTAGCCCAAGGTCAGAGGCTCTTGCAGGTGCTGGCTCTGGGCACTGTCAAGCTCCCCACAGGAAGCCACCTTATGCCTTCAGTTTCTAACACTCCCCCCCTCCCCGCCCCAGCTCTGTAATGGAAGAGGTTCCCAGACTCTGCCAAGAGCTACATGGTCTGTTCCAAGACTGCAACTATTAGGCCTCATTGCTCAGGCAGATTCCAGTACAACTCTAAATTGTTTCCAAATTTACCAGAAAGGTCATTTCCTGTTTTTTTTTTTTTTTTTCCTTTTCAAAAATTAAATATTTGCAGAGACCGTACAAAAGAAAGCAGATCCTTTTGCAAAGGACACAGGGCACAGAGTGAGACTTGGTCCCGTGGGAGAGGTCTCCTCAGGGGTGGGGAAAACGCTCTTGAAGGTTTCTCTGAGGGGAAAAAAGGGCTGTGGAAACCTGACGGAACTACCAGAGCCTACTGAGCGGGCATTCCTCAGATTTAAAGGGAAGCGGCTTTTCCCTCTGGTGCGCAGCCAGAACCAGAGGGGCACGGAGGCGAGGAGGAAAGTCAGGGCCCCTAACAGCACCTCCCAGAACCTGAGGAGGGGCAGGGTAAGGGATTCTAACCATGGGAGGCCTGCACCAAGAGGCGGACTGGCACCAAGCACCATCTAGTGCCTTGGGCACACCCAGAGCCGAGTCGCCAGAGAGCAGTTTCCTGCCTGGGCAATGCCCGCTGCCCCCTCCAACGGCCTCCGGGGCAGGTGGTGGAGACACAGGCTTTGGGAGGCCGCTGAGGAGGAAAGGGCAGGGTGCAGAGTCACCCAAAGTCCTCAGTGACCTTCTGGTTGTCCGTCCTTGCGGACATCCTTTTTCTCAGATGTCCCCCACACTCCAGGGCCCTCTCCTAACATCTTGGAACATGTCGCAAGCCCGTCCACACAGGTGCCTCCTCTGTTAGGGACTTTTGTGGTACAAGGCCCCTAGGACCGGGAGCAGGACCAGGTGTGGGTCCTCCTCTCTGTTGGTCCCTGGACGTTCTTAACCCTTTCCCGTAATAGTATGTGTTGATGGCTCCCCGTACAGCCCGCAGCCTCCCTCCAGAGCTCTACGATTGCCAACCTGACTGCCTCCTTCACATTTCAAACTTCACACGTCAAGTCGCAAGCCTGCCCCCTCTGGCCTTCCCCAGCTCAGTGAAGGCGCCATCTGTCCGGACCGCTTAGATGCTGGATTCCGCCTCGCGCTCCATCATACACGACCCCTCGCCGGCTCCCGTCACCTCCACCTGCGAAGCTCAGCGTGGATCTGTCCTCCTTCCCCCTCCACGGTCACCACCTGGTCTCCGTCCTGCCTCACCTGCACCTCGGTGGAGCCTCCTTACTGCATCCCTGCTCTGCGCTTGCCCTTGGCCCAAGGTCCATCTTCTGTACAAGCAGCCGGCGGGGATGTCTGCCTATCAGACCTTGGGTCACCTCCCTGTCTCATTCAGCCTTTGATGCTTTTCCATTCCACAGCTAGCAAAATCCAAACTCATCCCCCCCAACCTGAAGTCCTGCTCTGATAGAACCCTGCCTCCCTCTGTGACCTTTATCCTCATTCCCACGGTCTTTTGGCCCATTTGCTCATTAATCCTCAAACTAACTATGTTCTTCTGACCTCAAGGCCTTCACGAGACTGTTTTATGCCCGGAACGCTCTCTGCTACTCTGCTCCTTACAGAGCCTTGAACCTGGATTCCTGGCCCTGCCTTCTCAAATGTTCCGGCTCTAGGACTCTGGCCGGAGAGGCCTTCAGGGCAGGCAGCCTTCAGAGCCCCCCAGCCCACCACTCCTGCTGGTCAGGGAGGCCTGGCTGAGCCACCTGGAGTCTGTGGTATGGTGGACACCGCGGGCTGAGGAGTCACCAGCTTCTTCTTCTTCAAGATTTTATTTGAGAGAGCAAAGGAGTGAGTGAGTGAGACAGACATGAGCAGAGGGAAGGGCAGGGAGAAGGGAGAAGCCGACCCCCTGCTGAGCAGGGAGCCTGACCTGGGGCTCCATCCCAGGACCCTGAGTTCATGACCTGAGCCGAAGGCAGACGCTTAACCGACTGAGCCACCCAGGCACCCACCAGCTTCTGCCCCTACAGCTGGGCAAGTTGCCTGACCAAAGATGCCTCTTCTGGAAGATGCGGGTATGACAGCTGTCTCGCAAGGTAGCTGTGGGGACTAATCAGAGCCAGCCCATACAGAGTCCCTCCTGCGCGCCACACTGTGTGCTAAGCATCTTATAGGCACTACCTCATTTAATTCTAGAACAGCTCTCTAGCATGTGGAAAGCGTTCTTCATCCTGTTCTACGGAAGAGACAGCTGAGGTGCAGACAGGCCGAGTAGCTTCCCCAAAGTCATGTAACCACGGAGCATGGGGTGGGGTCGAGCCTGTGCCATTCGGTTACGAAGCACAGAAATGAATCGGCATCTGCCTGGCACTAGAAAGCATTTGCTAAACGTGGTCCATTCCCTGTTCTCCCCTCTGTCTCCAGCCTTTTCTGGAGGGCATTTCTGAAGGAAGGGCAAGAAAGCAACGGAGTCCCAAGGAGACAGTCTACAGTGCTGCTGAAACACACACCCATGTGTACTTCTCCTGCACTTAAGCAAAGTTCTATTTAGAATTTTCAGCTGGAGGTAAAAACCTTCAGAATCTTTTTGGTGATGTTAGGTCCGTTCTCTGAATTCTGTCCCCAAATTCCATTTTTTGTTATCCTACTTTACGGCAATGGAAAAATAATTACTTGGGGGTACAAAATTTAAAACTCTCACTCCCTCTGCAGCCACATCTCTCCCTGGGACGGGGCAGGGTTAGTCCTGCACGGAGGGCTGGGCACTGAGAGGGGGATACACACTCCTCAGTCCTCGGACACCTGTGCTTCTGCAGCGGTCTCTGCAAAGAGGCAGAAGAGGCCAGCTGGATGACCGCTTGGGGACCGGGCACGTTGGGTGCCCCCTGGGCCTTCTGGTCTTTACACACCATCTCAGCTTGCTGAGGCCTTGGCTAAAGTGGTTCCCAGAGACTGGCAGCCCCCAGCGTACTGTGGAGGGAGGGCAGGAAAGGGAAGCGCGATCATTTCCATTGTGGAACAGCCAAAGGGCCAGAGGGTGGCCTGAGCTCCAGCTCTGCTGGGTACCTCTGGGCAAGGTTCTTTCCCCCTCAGACCCTGGGTGGAATGAAGTAGGAAATGCAGTGGGTAAGCTGGGGTCTTTGTGATGGTTTTGAAACAATCTGCAAATGCTTTGACGTTGCCTCTATCAAGAGGCGGAATCTAATTTGCATCCTTTGAAAGATGTGGCCTCAGTGCCTGGCTCCTAACTAATGGGGTGCAACAGGAGTGCTGCTGTGTGACTCCCAAGGTGGGGTTAGGAGAAGAGACACAGCCTCCACCTGGCTCTCTCTTAGAGCTTTGAGCTGCATGTAAGGAATCTGAAGCTGCCACGCTCTGAGGAGGCCCAAACCAGCCCAGGGAAGTGCCCACATGGAGAGGTCCTGCCAGCGCAGGGAGAGAGGAGCAGCCGGCGGCCCCTGGCTACACTGGCCTCGGGCTGTTCCAGCACCAGCCACCACCCGATGGCAGGTGCATGAGAGATCCAAGCCCTAATCGCCCAGCCAAGCTCTTCCCCAACTTCTGATGCACCGAAATCACAACCGATAATAAATTATTGCTGTTATTTCAAACCACTAAGTACTGGGGCTGCAGTGTTGATCAGCAATGGGTAGCCAGCGTGGTCTCCAGCATGCCGTCTCTCCAGGCCTCCAGAAGTCTATAAAATGCATTCCCTAAATCCACTGAGGAGAATGAAAAGGCAAGATATGATCTCTATAATATTAATTTATCCATCCATTTCGTTCCACAAAATTTTACTCATCACTCAATCTATACCAAGGTTGGGACTAGATGCCACGGACTCAAGACCAGTAGGATATCACTGTGTCCTTGAAGGAAGTTCATGGTCTAGTTGGGAAGATCAACTCATGCCCCAATATTCATGACGAGTGTGGGTGGTGCCTACCAGAATTACCAGGACTGCTAGGAGACCGTTTCAAGCTGTGCCCCTCGCCTCCCACAAGGATTCTACTAACACCAGGCAGGGACAAGGGGCGGCAGGGACATGGGGCGGCGGGGACACAGGGCAGCGGGGACACAGGGCAGTGGGGACACAGGGCAGCAGGGACACAGGGCAGTGGCCTCTGCTGCTGCCGGGAGGGTGTTGGAGTCCACACAAGTAAGAAGAGAGAAGAGAGTTTAGGGACCACTTCTGTATAGAAATCTTTAAAAATTTTAAGACTCTTTAAAGAGCTTCGTAGTTAAGAGCTGTAACAAGAAAATGTATATGGCAGAGTCGGGGCTCGGGATGCCAGTCATTTATACTGTCACTAATTTTAAGGAAGTTCCTCCCTCCCTCCCTCCCTTTGTATTTAGCACTCGCTGGGCACTGGGGATTCAGCAGTGAACGAAACCGACTCTCGGCCCTCATGAAGCTGAAGGTCTAGTGGAGTGACGCTACTAACGAGCACACAGAATAAATTATTGGGGGCAAAAGTACTAAGGGGAAACTAAAGCAGGGCGAGAGGCATGGGTCTCTCTATAGAGGGCACAGGGAGCCTCAGAGATGGGACCCTGGCGTGGAGACCCGGAGGGAGAGAGGGAGGGAATGAGGGAGGCGGGCAGCAGGCAATACCTGGGAAAACCATGCCAGGCACAGGGAGGAAATGCAAGAGGCGGCCTTGCCCAGTGTCCAGAAAGACTACCAGGAGGCCTCAGTGCCGGGGTGCAGGGCTGGTGGGGAAGGAAGACGGAAAGTGGCTGGCGCCTTCCGGGGTCCTGGAGGACAAGGGTGCCTCTGGATTTGGCTCTGATTTGGATTTTACCCTCTCATAGGCATTTCCAATTGGATGCCTTAATGCTTCCCTTCCACGCCAATTTTTGAGCTTTCTCCCTGGTGTGGGGTGAGTGAGGGGACCCCCTCACCCAGTGCACCCGGGCATAGACGCTGCCTGCCAGAGGGCAGTGCCGGCCAGACTTGGATCCTCCTGTCTGAGCTGGAGGAGAAACAAAGTTCTCGGGGCCTCCCTACCGCCTCGAGCCAGGAGTAGAGATAAGAATCCGCAAAACACAACCTAGGTAAGTACTAACTGAACGGCCTCCTGTGGAACCTGGAAGAGCCACGTGTTTATACACTGGGGACCCAGCACCAAAACAAGAACCCTGCTTTGCCATGACACACGTGCTGACACAGTTCACTGACTGCCTTCCCAGCTGGTTCCGAGAGGACGGGTCCCCAGACTTTCGCGTTGGTCACTGTATCGGCGCCACACGGTGTAGTTCTTGAATGAGGAAGGGGCTCAATAAATATAGTCACGTGACTGAGTCAGTCCACAAACAAGATAAAAACTCAAGGACATCCACGCTCTCAAGCCAGTGATTGAAATAACCATCTGAGCCCCGGCTCCTGACCAAGTAAGAATAGTAACAGGAAAATTAAGACGGCTGCCATCTCGGGGGTGTATCTACTGTGCCTCAGGACAGGGTAACAGCCTCTGCGCTACCTCACAGTAGCCCCATATAATTAGATGCCTCTGACACAGAGCTGGGAGGTACTGGAGCCTGGATTCCTCCCAGGACCGGCTGGATCTCAGGCCTCAAAGGCGGTGCCTCTCGGGTTTAGGGAGGCAGAGAATGTGCGAGCCCCCCTAGGAGTAGGTGAGGGGAAGCGGCTGATGCGGCAGGAGCGGGCTGCCAAGGAGAGGAAAGGGAGGTTCTCCTCTGTCGTTTACCCTTGTCTCTACCTACTCACCTGACCTGTTCAAGCTCTACCCTACCTCCGAGAATCACAGAACATTCCCGCATTCCGGTCATTTACTCCACGCTTAATAAGTGCATACTCTTTCCAGCAATGGTACTGAAAGTATTTGAGAGGCACTGCATTAGCTAACCCTCCCCATGGAGAGACCGTGACTCACAGAGGTGGCATAAGTCACCGAAGGCCCCCACCAGTGACTGAGTGAATCAGGACTTGAATCCGCAGTTCCTCGTTGTCCATTCAGTATGTGTCCTTCAGGATGACGCATTCTGGGGATGGCTTTGTCTGGATGTGACGACACTGCACCTGTCTCGTCCCCATCAGAGAACTCCCGGCCCCCCTGGCTGCTCTCAACCCAAATGCCCCCTCCCCAACACCAGCCTGGCTGAAACAAGGCCACAGGCTGTAAAAATGGCACAAGGAGCTTTCAGGGCACCCACCACTGCACCTGTTGCAGAGTGTCCAAGAAATGCTTTCTAAAAGAAGGAATAAACGAACGAGTCAGGAGAGACAAGACAATGGAGCGCGAACAGCTCCAGAGAGCTCGCAGCTGGACATTGTCCGAGGGCCAGGACCCTGCGCGAGCTGTCTCCTGAATTTCAAAGAGTGACAGGCATGTACACAAGCAGCCTTCACGCCAATGACGACTACAGCAAGGCGGACAGAGAAACCACACCAGGGATTCAGATGACAGAAAGAAAGCTCCCATGCCGAGTTACCACTGGTTCTGACACCAGCAGAGAAACACAGCCTCAAGAAGCCACTGCTTTACAGCGGGGCACCGAGAAGAGCCTGCTTGCCGGGCAATGTCCCCAAGTAGAAAGGACTCAGAAAATACTTGCTTCTTGCTTATGTCAACCCCCAACTCGGGCATAACAAAGACATGCTTGCAGCTTCTTAGCCAATAAAGCCATTTATAAAATACGTTAGAGTCCAATTTCATTTGTCTAATTATCCCTTAGGGAATGACTCACTCCAGATCACCAAGATTCCCACACTGTTACTCTTGTAAGATGAAAACCTCATCTGGAGATAGAAAATAGATCAGTGGTTGCCTAGGACTGGGGAGAGATGGAGGGTTGGGAAGGTGCTGGGTACTGAAAATGTTCTAAGACTGATTATGGTGATAGACACATAATTCTATAAACACACTGAAGGTCACCGGATTGTGCACTATAGCCAGGTGAACTGTATGGTATACGAATCATATCTCAGTAAAGCTATAAAAAAGCCCTTATCTGAATTGTAATGGATAGAAATTCTTCTCATATGATGCTTTAATGTACTGCCAACTTTTCCTTAAGGATTTAAGATCACAGCGGTGTACGTGCTATAATCCAGCAACGCTCTCACTATTACAACATACAGGGCAGTCTGTCCTAAACGACCCTGTTTTTGCTATTTAATCTAGTTTTACTGTCGATGCCCTTTACTTTCACCAGAAAGCTTGGGTGATTAAGCTCATGAGCTTGGGTCACGTATCCCTTACTGACTTACTGGCTACGTGATCTCTGGTGAGTGACTAGATCTCTCTGTGCCTCTGGTCCCCCCCTTTATAAACAGCGGTAGTAACCTCACTGGAGGGTTGTGGGAGTTAAAGATGATGATGTGAATAAAGCATTTATTGCTGTTCCGGGCAGTGGGGAGCCAGACTGAGTTCCGGCCATCAACTGTTCTCCCCACTGTCAGTACAGCCACCTAGAGGGATCCTTCTGAGCTACAGACTCAGGAACCGGAAAACCTGCCTGGAGTGTTCAGTACACCCGCTGCGGTCAATGAGATGAAACGGGCTGGGAATGAGGTTTCAGAACTGGACTTTGGGACATCCCCCGGGAAGGCTCTCAGCGTCAGTGATACGGAGTAATCTGTCCCAGTTCAGGTTCAAACAGAAAAACCCAGGGGCCTGGGGAGGTCTCTCAAGATCCTGGATCTGGGAGGCTTGTGTCCAGGGGGACACAGTGGTCTCCAACACTTTAGACTTTCTCTAGACCAGTGTTTCTTAAAATTCAGAGGTCATAGATACCTCTGAAAATCTGAGCAAAGCCAAGGACACTTCTTGGCGCAGGAAAATCTATTTACATATACTGTACCCATAGGTACAGGGGAAATCCCGAATACCAGAAGCTAACCATAAATTCCTGGCTAAAAACCTCAGCTCTATGGGGCGCCTGGGTGGCTCAGTGGCTCAGTGGGTTAGGCCTCTGCCTTCGGCTCAGGTCACGATCTCAGGGTCCTGGGATCGAGCCCCGCATTGGGCTCTCTGCTCAGCAGGGAGCCTGCTTCCTCCTCTCTCTCTGCCTGCCTCTCTGCCTGCTTGTGATCTCTCTCTGTCAATTAAATAAATAAAAATCTTTAAAAAAAAAAAAAAAAACAAAGTTTAAAAATCCCAGCTCTAGACTTCCTACAGCCCCAGCATCCTCAAGTTTGGTGGCCGTGAGCCCCAGAACTCCCATTGCAGCTGGAACAGAGGCCTTCTGGAGGCCTGCCCTCCTAAATGAGCCAGACAAGCGGTCCCGGGAACTGATTGCTTCATCTTAGTCACTGCGAACAGCTGCATCCAGGGGCTTCCCAGGGGGCACTGAGTCAGAGCAGGACACAAGCATGGTAGCTCGGGAAGCTACCGCAGGGCAAGGCCCAGAAGCCCTGCTAATAAGCAGCTGGGGAGTTCCAGCCCTAGGGCAGCAGCCAGACTCTCTCTCTGCCAGCAACAGAGAAGATGAACCTTAGGGGCTAGGGGCAGGCTAGGCCAAGCACAGGAATTCAGAGGTGGAAATCGGGGAAAGTCCCCAAGCTGCTGGGACTACTAGGCCTTGGACAGATTCAGCTCTAACTGCAGGGAGACAGAGCCAAAAGAGGGTAGGCCAGTTGTGGGGAGGGGAGGGAGCTGAACCATGGATCAGAGGCTGTTAAAAATGATTAACTGACCCCACAAGTGTCTAATTATGAACACTGACCCAGAGTGGCCATACTCCAAGAGTACGCCATTCATATTTCATGAAATGCAATACTCTTCCAACTGGGGGTGGGGGGACCTATAGGCACCATCTCTCTTCATCAGACCCGTAGGCTGTGCTGATTTCTCCAGGCTGGGTTTGCTTGCTTTTGCTCCTCTATCACAGTATTAAATTGCCCATAATGTGCCCTAGGCTTTATGAGAATAGCTTTGCAACAATTGGTGGACAGGAAAGCTGGCATCGTGCCCAAATTTGCTAATAATTTCTGTGCATGATTCCATCAGTGTAAGTGGATGACTGGAGAAACCCACGCTCTTTGGAGCCGCCAGAAGTAACTTGTTTTTCTGATGCTATAAAGAAATGGTCTGTAAAACTGGGGTGTGATATTGTATAACTTCTGCAAAGTGCCAGCCTGCTTTACCTCCATGGGACCAGAATTCCTTTCTAATTTCACTTGGGACCGATTTATTCGTTCAAACAGAAAGAAAGCTATTTACACAGAAACGCTTGGGAGGTGACAGTAGAGTGGTAAGAACAGTGTGACTACCCACCTGGTTTAGTTTCTTTTTCCTACTTGCATCTCTTCCGATTTTCCGCTGTTGAGTAATCAGTGTGGAAATTCTAAGGGAACAGAGGAAAAACAAAAATTAGAGCCAGACACACTCTAGGGTTGTAAACTAAAACAATCTTTGGGAAGACAAGTTAAGTGTATCTAGTATCATGTTAAATGTGCACATCCTTTGGGTCAGCCACATATGTAGGCATCTACACTATAGGTATGTTCCCATAAGTAAAAGGATGTTCGGTAAAACATTCTGTGTAATAGCAAAAAAAAAGATGTCTGTTTAATGTCTGTTAATAGGACAAGTTAAGTTACAGTGTCCCAATACAGTGAGAAACCAGGCTGCCATCACAAAGAATGAGAAAGATTTCATTGCACCGACAAGGAAATGTCATCATTTTCATATGTCAACATTTTTAATATAAATATGAACATGATTATTCTAATCATGTTATAAACATGATTGTTTATGCTTAGAAAAATATACCATTCGTATACATACACATTTGTATCTACACAGAACAAGGCCATCAGCAAACTATGAAAAGCGGCTCTCTCTGGGCCTTGGAAACTGGAGGGCGAAAGGAGTGAAAGACGAAATTTCCCTTTTTACATGAATAAATTCTGTTTTGGTTGAAAACTTTTAAAGAGGCACACGTAACTGTCATAATCATTATACATGCTATGTATCTAGAATTCTAAAATATCAAGAGTGCAAAAGACATTTTCAGACAAAGACTGAGCAAAAGTTTGCCATTTAGTCTCCAAGAACATTCTCCAACAGAAAGGAAACCAAACACAGAAAGCAAGTGAGATTTTGGAATCAACAGTGAGACAAATTACTAAGGTTAGTGTATTGGTAAATTTAAAACACTGAGTGAGTGAAACCAAGCTAAGTGGGGAGATCAACACAAATTTGACAATATTACGCATTTGACTGTAAGAGTGTCAAGGATGGAAGAGAGATGAGAACTAAAACCTTGCACGGCCCCTGTGAGCCAGGACAAGCGGTAACACTGTTTAATTGAGACAATATATTCATGATGCCTATTAAAAGCTTTCAAGGTAAAATGACAAAATACAGAAATAGAACACTTAAGTTTCAAACCAGTTAGCATGTTCTCTCCAAATTACTACATAGTTTTAACTAAATTTCAATAAGAATACAAATAGTATTTTGGGGGAGAGTGAAATGGGTAAAATTACTTTGAAGTTCATATGGAATAATAAATTCCCCCAAAATTTAGCCAAGAAATGGGAAAGAAAATTATTTTAAAGAAGTAAATAGGGGAGTTGTCTAAAGAGATAATAAAAATTTACTTCATAAAGACTTAAGAAAAAGATACGGTTGTAACATAAGAACAAACAGGTCTGTGGACTGAAGCCGCAAGTTCAGAAATGGATACAAGAAAGGAACTTAATTACCACAAAGATGGAATTCCAATGCAGAACAGAAAAGATGGCTTATTTAATAAATGGTGCTGGCATATCTAGAGCAAAGCTTGGCCACTACCTCTTCGCTACATATAAACACAATTCCAAAGGGATTAAAGGTTCAGGATTAAATAATTAAAGCCATAAAAGTACTGGAAGAATGTTTAGGAAAATATTTATATAACTGTGAGGTGGGTAAATTATTATTAAACAAGGCAAGAAATCCAAATACTATGATGAAAAAATAGAAGAAATTTAACAAACAACAGATCAGGAAAAACAGCTGCAATACATATAGAATCCTTAATATATAAATAGCTTCTATAACTTGTTAAGAAAAAAAGCAAACAATTCCTAAGGAAAAAAGTGAAGGAAATTCAGAGAAGAGGAAAATAAAGTGACCAATTCACATGAAACAATGTTTAATCCTACTAGTAGTAAAGAAAATACAAGGTAAGCGTCTGTGAGATACCACCTTCTGCCATGACCTTGGTCACAGACAGTACAGACAGAAGACGGGACGGAGGGAGGAGGGGAAATGAGACTGGAGGGGGAGACAGAGGGCTGGAGGAGGAACAGAAAGAATATCTAATATTGGTAAAGATCTAGGGAAATGGAAGGACTCCTATATTTCTGAGAAGATGTAATTACTAGAACTCTTTATAAAGTAGGATATTCTCTATTAAGATGTCAAATACATACAATATATGTATATTATTATTAATATACAATATTATTTATGAAAATGTAACTTACAGAAATAAAAGCACCAGTATAGTCAATGGTATTACCATAGTGGCGTATGGTGACAGACGGTGGCTCCTTTTTTCCTGAGCACAGCATAACTTATAGACTTGTCTAATCACTGTATTATACATCTGAAACTAATGTAACATTGTGTGTCCACTATCATCAATTTAAATAAATAAATAAATAAATGCACCAGTAGAGAAGGCTATGTATATAAGGATATGTAATGCAACAATATTTTTAGTGAAAACAAAACATAACTCGAACATCGGTCAAAGGAGAGACAGTTGAATATATTGTGGACCTCTAGGTCGACAGCCCTGAAGCTATTTTAAAAGGTGCACTAGATTTATCCCTACCCAGGACCTATTATTTAGTGGGAAAAATGAAGTGCAAAATAAACGTATGCCCCCACTTCTGACCAAACCACCGCACATCTACACAAACCCTACACCTGCTTCAACAGGAGCGTGAAGAAAAGACACACACCAAACTGAGTTCAGAAGGAGGGAAATGGGGAGTGAGGGAAAGGAGAGATTATAACTTTTTCTTTTATAACATCTTCAAATTGTTTAGTTACAACGAGCCTATGTATTAGTTTAGGGAAAATTAATGAAGATAAAAACAATAACAAACATATGAGGGCAGAGAAAAAACTCTGATAAGCTGTGTTATACGCTACCCACTTGTCTTTACATCGGATAATTAACTCCATTTACTGTAACTTCTTTTTTGGTCAAATAGAACACGTTAATAGCTCTGGAAGACAGATTTTTTTAAAAAGCTTCATGGGGATGGGGGAGTACTTCATTCCTAAGGATTTATGCTTTTTATTTAAGAAGGGGGAAAATATTACTTAAGGGGAAAAAAAAAAAGAATTTCCCATGTTAAAATCCCAAAGAAAGCCTAAAACTCTGGCTTGAAACCGCCCTGTTTAGGTGGTGGTGTGTGGGTTGGTTCTGTGCTGTCGACTGTTTTCCATGGCTCGGTGCCCTTGCCTGCTTTCCTCCCCGCAAACCAACTGAATACACTCCCGGGAGTGAACTGGCTGCTGGGAATCAGAGCCGTGCAACCCCCTCATCTCTGCTCACAGGCTCTCTTGGTCTCCAAGCAGATGCTTTGGCTTCTACATCAAATGGGTTCCGGAATGCAGAGAAGTGAAATGGCTTGCTTTTGCAAACCATTCTGCTGGGAGGAGGAGAAGAGGAAATGGTTTATCCCAGCGGAAGAAACAGAAGAGAAGAGGACCAGCATTCCCGACAAGCTCTTGAAGGACAGCGACTCCATGGAATCTGCCATTTCAGAGTCACGTGCAAGGTACACTCTGGCCTTCCCTGGTTGAATGCTTCGCTTTTAACTGTTATTTCATGGGTAATAAATATTGCACTGAAATAATAATGATACCTCATGTTTCTACAGCACTTGAGATCTTACAAAGCATTTTAAGATACCTTAAAGGAGCCAGGTATCAGATCAGTATCACTCCCATTTATAGGTGAAAATGACTCAGAGAAGTTCAATCGTTTTCAGTCACGTGGCAAGTTGCTAACTCTGGTCTCCAAACCCCAAGCCCAGCAGGGAGCTCAGGTATGAAATCACAGGGACAAAGGGGAACTACAGGCAAGCCAATGAACAAAAGCAGGCTCTTGGGAAAAAAACAGCTCTTCCTGCCCCTTAGGAAAAAAAAATATCATTTACTGGAATAGAGCTGCTGACTATGGGAAGGAAATCGCAAGCTCCTGGGTCTGCCCACCCCAGCCCACCTAACCTTCAAGGCCACTAGACGGCTAAAGCCCAGGGGGAAAGAGGATGCATATCTTTTGTCTCTACGGCCTCAGGGCCCAGCCCTGGGTCTGGCACAGACTAGAAGCCACTACATTTCTATCTCTAGTAGTTTTGAATCCACCTACCTCTTCCAGCCACCCCCACGCCAATCCTCTCTCCCCTGACTGCTGCGACTGTCCCTCCGTCCATCACCCACACAGCAAATAGCACCCACAAAGGCCTACTGATTAATCATTGTCATCAGGCCCCTGACTAATTCTCTGAAGCCTCACCTCTGCCTCTTGCTCAGATCGCTTCCCCTCCACGCTTCAGCCACGCTGGCTTCCCTTCAGGCTCTCCAACAGTCCACATGCTTTCCTGCCTTGGGCCCTTACCCTCATGTACCTGTCCCTACCTGGATTATCCTTTCCCACAATGCCCTTCTTCCCCACCTCCTGCCTCCGCTCTTGGCCTAATAAGCACCTCATCTCAGTTTAAACACTGCCTTGTCAAGCAAGCCTGCCCTGACCACATTCCTACTTATTTACTTTATAAAACCATACGTCCTTGGCTGTGAATGACAGTGAGAAGAAGGATCCTGCTTGTTTTATGACCTACTGTTCACTATCACCTTGCTCAGTGCCTGGCAGATAAGGAGGTGCTCAGTGAGCATTAGCTAAAACTAGACTGAGCTGAAGGCTGGACTCAGATGCTAGTGTGCTGCGTTCTCAGGCTTTCCACGGCACTGTCCCTCTCTCAGAGCACATGATGACATGTGTGAGAGTTACCGGAGTCTTTTTTTTCCTATCAGATTACAAGCTACTTAGAAGTCTAATATACCTTGGTATTCCCTATCGTGCCTTGTGTAATGCCTGAACACAAGGGTTCTTCTGAACAGTGGATGAATTCTTGCACCGACACAGGGAAATACGAAGAAAGGCTACAGTCTCTAGTCAACCACAGACAACGGCTTCTCCTATTAGGGGACTGACCAGCAAGCCTTGAGCACCTTGGATAGGCAGAGGCTCTGCCCAGAAAATGAGAAGTGAAACCTGGAAAGCAATGGTAGTGTGAGGGTGAGCCAGGACAAGCATGTACTGCTGAAGGGGAGTTTCTTACCCGGGCAGAAACGTTCTGGAGCCAAACCAGAATATGTGTAGGAGATCTAAGCAGTTCCCCTTTGACCTAGCCATGCCCTATTAAAAAACCAGAGACATGAAACCACTGGGTGATGATTTAAGTGTTTTTCTGTACTGTCTAGCTTTCCTTCCATGAACATGTTCTAATTTCATAATCTGGGGGAAAAAAAAAAAACCCACCACAATAAATGTTATAAAAACAAACCAGCAGAAAAATCCAGTGACAATCTTAGACCGCAGAATCATCCGTCCTTATGTCTCCTTACTCGACTTGGGATTGCAGATTCTGGGTCCTCCGGGGTGGGGTCCCCCCCTGCAATTAGTCAGGAAGAGTTCCCGTCCTTCGTCAGATGCCTTGGGCAGGAAGGGGCCGGGAGTAAAAGCTTCTGCAGGGCACAGTTCTCATCTCTCCCTAATGCAGATGCTGGCAAAACTCTGAGAACCAGGAGATGGAGGGTAAGTGTGGGGTTAACCACCCAGCTCAAACAGGATCCCCAGCTGCTAAATGCTGGTGCAGCTCAACTGTTCATTGATGCGAGGAGAACCTCACAAGGCCATGGCTGTCTCCTCACAGCCCTGTTCCTCCACACACCCTAGTGCTTTGTACTAGTCCGCCTCCCGGGTAATTTACTGAATGGCAGAGATCAAGCCTATGAAGTCCTAAACATAATGACTGACCTAGGTCCCTGGAACATAATAAGAAGGCATTTTTATAATGTCCCCGAAGGTCCATTATTCATTTTGGAAAAGCGCAGTTGAGGAGTAGTCATTTCTTGGAAGATTAAAGAGACTTCTTTTAAATCAAGTTAGGAAATGCCGGCCTCCTCAAGCAAGAGCCAATGCATTTCAATCTGCTGTTCACAATCACTCAGCATCGCGGCTTCTGAAGAAACCACTCTGTGAAGGCGCTCAAAGTTTTCATAAGGCCTTTCTGAAAGACTTTCAGGAGGTAGTGAGTTCAGCCTCGGGTCATGATTAATGACTTGTTTCCAAGAACTTGAGATTTTCCACGTCTGTCTCCACTTAGGAATCACTTCTGGCCCCTTGTGAAAACACTCAGCAGAGTTAATTGGGTGAACTCAGCTTCTCGTCACACTCAGAGAATAACACCTGCCACCAGTTTCTTCCTTAAGTGGCTGGGCTAGCATCCTCGGGTCCCAGGAGAACAGCACCTACTTCTGGCTTTGGTCTGAGCACCCGACTGAGTGATAGGAAATGGTGCTTAGGCTTGGCTGAAAGAGCCAGCATAGGAGCTCTGATCAATTCAGAGATGACACCATGTCCCTCATACAAATAGCATCCTGTGACTGACGGGGCCAGGCCCTATATACATTGGCCAGTGTTCTCTTTCTGGAAACCATAAAGTAGGCAACCCCAAGCATGTTTTTTTGTGCCAACCAGGTGCACTATGAGCTTTGTGCCAACCAGGTGCACTATGAGCTTTATCCTGTCTCATCCCCGTGGCACCCCTGGAGAAAGGTTATAATTGTGACCCCCCCCCCAACACTTTTCAGAAGAGAAGCAGGCTCTAGGAGGTAATCTGTACGAGATGTCTCTACTAAGAGATGGTGAGGGCAGAGCTCTCACTGCTTCTGACTGACCTCTACACAGTCTCAAGTTAACAGGGACTGTGGACACCCACCAGCCCAGAGGTCGCGAAGGTAAACCTCCACAGGGGCCAAGTGGCAGGCATGAGACCAGAGATGGTGCCAGATGGGCAAGCAAATGACACAGACAGTACTAAACTGGAGAGCAATCCTGCTAAAGACATTCAAATTCAAACAAAAATAAAAACCCAAACCACATACCTTCCTTTCAAAATATCACCTCCTCCCCACCGTCTCTGGAAGAAGGACCACCTTTTTCTCTTTTTTTTTTTTTTCCTCCAATAGGTGCCGTGCATAACATGTAGCCCAACGCAGGGCTGGAACTCACCACCCTGAGATCAAGACCTGAGCTGAGATCAAGAGTCGGACGCATAACTGACCAAGTCACCCACGCACCGCTGGGACCATTTTCTTAATTAGCCGAAGTCTGGAGATCTTGAGCAGCTGGGCTGAGGCAGAGAGCCTTGGGCCCCCTGCCCAAGACCATGCGTGGCTCCGTGGTAGCAACGGTCCACTTTCAAAGGGTTGAGCCATGGAGAAGACCAAAACACTCAGATACGCCAAGGGGCTTGGAGAACTCTCCTGGTAACCACGATCTTAACTCAAGCAGTTTTTAAATACTGCATTTTCCTGAGGGCTGGAGACTCTGGTAGCCTTAAAGACAGAAATCTCTTAAACTGCCACACCTCGCCCCCTGGCCACTCAAAAATCCAAGATCTGACCACCTTCTGCTTTTCTTTGCACTCTGGCCCCAGCCACGCTGTCCTGAAGCAGCGGTCGTTGTGTCTAGGTGACATGAAGTGGAAGGGCCCAGAGAGATTTTCCCTTCCTCTTCTCTTTATTGCCAAGCTAGGGACTAGGAGGGTGGGCTTTGTGTTAAAATTGAGTATGCCCGGTCTCCTCTGGACCTTTCTACCAGGGGACGGGGTTCTGGTAATGGATGAGACAGACTCACAAGAGGGGACACATGGTCTGGGGGAGACAGTGAATGAAGTTCTGCCAGTAATTATGTGAACCATAATCATTTATGTGAAGTAATCCCGTTCACCTGAACTGGGAAGGTGGTCGGTGATATGGGAACATACCATGGGGATTAACCCTCAGTCAGTGGAGTTAGGAGCAAGGACACTGACCACCTCAGGTTATGGAAAAGGCTGAGCATCACGTGGGGTTGAGCACTTAAGAGACACTCAATAGGGATCATTCTTTTTCTCCCCAACCCCCCCCAACACTGTGCATGCGCCTGCACACCATGCTCAATCTTTCTTGAAGAATACCAAACCTTACAAAACTATAAAAAACTCAAAAGTAACTTTGTTGCCTGTTTTATATCCTCTTTTAATTGTCCTTCTAGGGGCCGGTTTTTAGCCACTCTGGGATACTGGAAACCAAGAGTACTTTGATCCTCAAGCCCAGGATTCTCTGCAAGCAGAAGAGATACGGATGGTTCATTTCAAGCTGAATTCCAAAATATAGCGATCATCTAGTTTTGTCCCTTTATTTAGGTACAAAAGAGGAAAGAGGCCTAGAGTGTGAAACACTCGCTCAGGCTGCAAACCTTCCATGGCTGGCCCTTTGTTTCTTAAAGTCAAAGTCTTTCCCCTTTAACCGTGATTTCCCAACTGTTTTGACCTTCAGGCAGGGGAGGTGGGTCGCAGGCAGCAGCTGCAAACCCTGTACCGCACACACGCACACCCCGGGAGGGAGAATGGTCAGCTCGGGCGCCTGTGGGTGAGGGGCCCAGGGCAACAAGGCTCTCCCCTCTCCTCCGCACCGCTTGGAAGGGCGCACCTGGCTTAAAGACCTGAGGACAGACCCCAACAGAGAAAATGCTGAAGTGCTAACTTAGACGATTGTTCTGTTTACTTTCTAGGCATCAACAGCAAATTTTAAAAAGGAAGCAATAAAAAGACCACGAAGCCAAAGTTAAAGTCTCCCGACGCTTCTTTCCGTCTCGGGAGTCCGCCCAGCTGCTGCGGCAGGGGGATGCCTGTGATAAGCGAACTTGAGAAACCCAACCCTTTCTAGATCTTGCATTTAGAATACCAATCTTGTATTTGTGAGGGGAAGATTACAGGGAATTGTCACTTTCAGAGACACTTTTTTCTAGGATGTCTAAAATTGTTTGTACTGCCTTGGTTATCGGAGAAAAAACTAAAGGTTTTACAAACCCCATTGTCTAATGAAGGACTTCTTCACCCATCTTCAGGGCAACGAGCTGCTTTTAAAGCTCTAGCTGATCTGTCAGTGTTCTTGGGGTAAAAATTCAAACAGCGTTTGAATGGAGCCCATCCGTGGAACTTGAGTTCAGACTCTAGCTCCAGGCAGTTGCAGACAAAGCCATAATTTGCAGAGCAATAATATATCATAATATAAAAATAGACACTTTCTGACCGACAGGCTGTGAAGCAAGCCAAGCCCTCCGGAGAGCTCTGCCTCCCTCCCTGCTCTCCCCAGGGCTGTGGGGGTGATGGTGGAGAATAAAGTTCTACTTACAAGAGCAGAGTTTCTCCAAGGTCCAGGGCTCCTCAGTCCAAGCCAAGGGAGAATTTAAGAAACCAGCATTCAAAACGCCTCCCTTTTGAGGGTTAGCGAGATTAGCAGACCAGGCCAGCGGTGCAGTCTGGATTCTTTCTTGCCCTCTCTCCCTCTCGGCGTCTCTAAATGAAATGCACTTCGAGGTTTTAGTGGGTGTTTCCCACGTCCCGGGCCAAGTAAGTCCCCATTTGTTGTAACCCAATGCTCAGCCTGATGATGTCAACCACTCAGCTCCCTTGCTCGGTTTCCACCTCTCTGTCCACGGGGGAGATCCGTTTCCTCTGGACAGTGAGCTGGGAGACCGTAACTTCATCCCACGCAGTCACATTTGCCTAACATCCTTCCTTCAATTTTCAACAGCGCAGACGTAGTGACAAAAGGCTTCCTATCCACTCACTGGGCCAGGGCTCCTGGTGTAAGTCCCTTTGCCTCTAGTCACCACTGAGTGAGAGCGATCTGGTTTGCTTTGCTGTGTTTTAACTCACTTTTCTGGTGTGTAATACCGTCGTTAGGGTGGAGATTGGCACCCCCACTCCGCCCCACCCTCATTTCTTCCAGTTCGATGTTCCAAGTTGTTCCGTTTCCCCAAGTTTCCGAGGTGTGTGTTGGGCACGGTCTTATGTTTGTCCTTCACTTAGGGGAGGTGACATGTGCCCGAGTGCAAGGCTCAGAAGCAGTACTGGTCTGTTGCTCAGAGAACTCCGTTCTTTCTGGCCTCAATCACACTCCTAACTGAAGGAATCACACTCCTAACTCCCGTGACCTCAGTTTCCCCATCAATAAAATGATGGTCTGGGGGTCTTCCACTACTGAAATTCAACGACTGAGGAGCTTATACGCAGACGCAAGATAAGGACTTATACTACAAGCTGGCTGATTACACGCTTGAGGGAGGGAAGAACCCTCGGCAGGTCAGAGGCCAATGCCCACGATGTCAGGCTCAGCCTGGCTCCTTCAACCCCCTTTGCGGTGGAGCTAAACTGTTTCTCTGGGAGAAAACCCCAAAGAATTCACTGAACAAGGCCTGCGGGACATGGAAAGAGGCAGCATAAACTACTCGATAAGATAAAGAAGCAGGAGAGCTGTCCTTAGGGATTAACATGGAACAGCAGTGATTAGGAGCGACCATAATAATCTCTTGCATTTGTGAAGTGCCTGCAGGCGAAAAGAAAAAAAACCTCTGCGCTTCTGGGTACAGAGCGAAGCAGTGTGACATGTACACTGCCTATGGGAACAGCGATCTGGGAACCAGAGCTATAGATCTGAGTCCTGTGACTTCATTTCTCTGAACTTTTTTTTTAACTGTAAATTGGGGTAATAGGGCCTCCCTTTCAGGACTGTGAGGGTTAAAGAACACATGCAAGGGCCAGAAAGCACCTGCACATACTAAGTGCTGATAGACGGTAGCTTCGCTGTGCTACGTAATCTCATCTGATTCTCATTTTAGGAGAATTAGTACCCAGGGGCTGAATTACTAATCTGCTTTTCCTGGATAGGAAAATGAAACAGAGACGCGAAGTGACATGCCCAAGGTCACACAGCTCAAGATTAAAGGGGCAGATATGGAAACTGAATCTTTAACTCCTACTTAGTCCAGCACACATGCCAATGCTATTTCTTTTTTTTTTTCTTTTTAAGATTTTATTTATTTATTTGACACAGAGAGAGAGATCACAAGTAGGCAGAGAGGCAGGCAGAGAGTGAGAGAGAGGAGGAAGCAGGCCTCCCCACTGAGCAGAGAGCCAAACATAGGGCTCAATCCCAGGACCCTGGGACCATGACCTGAGCGGAAGGCAGAGGCTTTAATCCACTGAGCCACCCAGGTGCCCCGCCAGTGCTATTTTTAAATGGAATCATTTCTACTTAGAAAAATGAACTAAGCTTATTTTTTTTTAAATGGGGAAGAGGTGGGTTCAGCCAGGTTGGGGCCAGGGGTTGGGGGGAGTAGTCAATCTATTGCCTAAAGGAAACCCTACAGGCCACTAGGTAAGAGGGGGTACTCGCTTTGCTCCCCAAATACCATGTGACCTGAAGGAAGTCTGGGCTTCAGTCACCCCTTCCTCCAAAAGGCAGATCTGATTTGTCTTAAACTTACTTGGATGAGAAGCTGGGATTGGAGTTCTTTAGAAAAAGAAGAAACTACTTAGAAGTGGAGGTAAGGCTGTGGGAGTTTGTGACTTAACCAAAACTTTAATTCTCAGAACTCTTTGATGCTGTAATCAGGAAGGACCAAGCAAATAGACTATACGTTAGGAGGCAGATTGCCAGTCTGAAGGCTCTCCCATAAGCCTGTGTGGGGCTGTGGTGGAATGAAAAGAACTCCAGTTAACGGGAGTTAACTCAGAGCCTGCTCCCAGCTCAGAGAGACCTGAGTTTCCTTCCTGTCCCTGGACCTTCCAGCATTGGATGACCTTGGGCAAGTTAACTTCTATGTAAAGTGAGAATAATAATGGCACTTAACATAAAAGGTTCTTGTCTGGATTAAGTGCCTGGCACACACTACAAGTTCAAAACTATTTGAAAAAAAAAAATTGCAAAAATAAGCTGTGACATCCTAAAGTAAAGGCATTATTTTCTAATTCTGACTCAGTGTCACCATCCTCTACCCTGAGGATGATGTAACAGTGAATGAACAAAGTCAAGAATGTCAGGAAGCCAGAAGAAGGACCCACTATTTCTTGAGAACGTCACAATGAATAAGGAACAAAAGGCCCACCGGGAACTGTGAGGCGTGTTCTCAGCAGCAACACGCAGCTTGGAGGTGGCAGCTGGGGCCATTATTTGCCGGGCCTTTATTCCAGAAGCCCAAGTGCGCATCAGAAAATGAGCTGGACCCTGGACAGGTCAGTTTGCCAAAATCACTCTCAGTGCTTTGTTATTTGAACAAAAGTAAAGGTAAGGAGCCCAATTATAAAAACAAAGATACAGTTTTCTTCGACCACATACATTTTCTGACCCTCACCTGTAACACTGAGTAACCGTACACCGGTCACAGAACCATGGAGAACAGACAAGGCCGGGCGCTCCTTCTGCCTTTGGACTGCCGACGACAGATGACGGCAGGGACATTGTGGCCTGGCGCCACGCTCTGTGCTGAGTTCTCTCGAGACACCACCTTCCATTAGCCTTACACCTAGGAGGTGAGGAGGTTTAACAGCCCCTCCACTCACGGCTGCGGAGGCCGCTGCTGCTGGGCTGACCGACCCACACGAGGCTCACGGGACTAAGTGACAGAGCCTGGGCTCCTCGCCAGGGCTGCTGGGGCCCGGCCGGGACTCGGAGTCCCTTCCTCCACTGCCGTCGGGAGGGTTTCCCTGCAGGAAAGCTGGCAGCTCGTCACAGCCCGCAGTCTCAGCTCCATCTGAAGAGGAAGGAAACTCCGCCTGCTCCTGCACACAGAGCTGGTCTGACGGGCTCAGACAGCCGCCCCGCCACAAGGCTGCCCTCGGCTCCCACCCCTCACCCCTGTCTGGAAGGGGTCTCCCCCTCTGATGTTCCATAGGACTTTATCTGTTCCTCTATCAAGAAACTTACCCTTTTCTCCTCTTTGAGGCTTATTTATTTCTGGACAGCTCTTACTTATGCTGCTGCTAGAATCTGAGCTTCTTATGGAAAAGCTCTGTGTTTAATTTATGAGCATTTTGTACATAGGAGACACTTATTAAAATAAGGAAAGCTATAAATAACGAAGACTTCTAACGGATGCTTACCATATGCCAAATAGTATTCTAACTGCTCTACAAAAATCATCTCATTTAACCCCCATGAGGGTCCTGTGAGGTAGGTCTTACTACCACCACCCGACCAACGAGGAGATTCTAGACCTGTCAGTCACGGAGCCCGTTCAGCTGGGAACTGACGGGCACCTGCTGAAAGGAGTATATGATGAATGAATTCTGGGCCCCGCGACTGACCTCCGAGTCCAAACAGCTGCCGCAAAATGCAATGACCTCCTCACCCTACCAAGACAGGTTTCAGCTGTCATGCCATTACAGACTTATCCATTGAGAAGGACGCGGATTGAGACTTCAAGTTGTAAACACAGATTTTGTTTTCTTTCCAATTACAATTGTTTATTGTAAAAAAAGAAGAAGAAGGAAGGAAGGAAGGAAGGAAGGAAGGAAGGAAGGAAGGAAGGAAGGAAGGAAAGATAAAAGAACAGAAAACAGGGAGGAAAATCATCCATCATTCAACCACCCAGAAATAACCACTTAACTTCCTGGCATACAGACTCCAAAAGAGCCACACCTACACTGAAAACAATGTTTGGGGGCACCTGGAAGGCTCAGCTGGTTAAGTGTCCAACTCTTGATTTCAGCTCAGGTCTCGATCATGATTTCAAGCCCTGCACTGGGCTCCACCCTATATGTGGAACCTACTTAGAAAAACAACAACAAAATTTTTCTTTAAATCAGACACACAAGTCATTTGGGGACAGAGAGGAGTCAATCCCACAAAAGATGACAAAGAAATGTTTGATGTTATTTTTTCTTCTGGTTTTGGAGTACCCTTGGCTGCTTTCTTTTCTTTCTCTCTTTCTTTCTTTTTTTTTTTTTTAAGATTTTATTTATTTATTTGACACACAGAGAGAGACACAAGCAAGAGAGAGAAAGCACAAGCAGGGGGAGTGGTTGAGGGAGAAGCAGACTCTCCATTGAGCAGAGAGCCCCATGTGGGGTTTGATCCCAGGACCCTGGGATTATGACCGGAGCCAAAGGCAGATGCTTAACGACTGAGCCATCCAGGCACCCCACCTGCCTGCTATCTCTACAGGGTTTGATATCCGGAGGGTCCACCTCCTAGGCCCCCTTGGACGGTTGCTGATGTAGCCAGTGTACCCAATGAAGGGATCCGGCAGGAGGGAAGCCTGATCCCAGAGAGTATGCACCTAAAAAATGGGTAAGTTCACAGAATACCTCCCTTCTAGTATGAGACTGGGCATCCTTATCCTGTCCTTTGAAGGACCCTCAGTCTCACTGCTGCTCAGGTGCCCTAAAGCCAACTGTACCCATTGGTGTGGTACACAGAGCTCCTAGCAGCCTTCCAGGCAAGGCTGAGGCCTATGCGGCAAACAGACACCAATTCCAGAGGAAACGGAAGGCCTATCTCCTAAAAGGAGGCTTTTATTATTGCTTATGATTGGGGGGAAAAATTACAGAGCATCTGAGGAAAACCAACAGCATGACAGAAACTAAAGTAAAGAGAAAATGGACTCTTATGGGAAAGAAAATTCAGACAAGTGAAAACCTTTAAAAAAAAATTCTTATATTTTCAGAGACATTCTGATGATATCATGTCCACATAATGAAATAAGTTGATAAAACTGGACTCTTGGAAATTAATAACATTTAAATTAATAGTTCAGTAGAAAAACTGGAAAATAAGAAAAGAAAATCTTTCAAAATACAGTATAGGGAAAAAAATAAAGGATGAAAAAGAATTTTTATATAGAACAATAATCCAGGAAATTCAACATCAGTCTGAAACAGGAATTCCAGAGAAAGAATACAAAGAAAAGTACAACAGGAAATTATCTAAGAAATCACGAGGGAACATTCCTAGAATCAAACGTTACATTTTTAAGACTTTTATTATTTGAGAGAGAGAGAAAGAGCACATGAGCACGGGGAGGGGTAGAGGGAGAGGAAGAAGCAGACTCCCCACTGACCAGGGAGCCCAACGGTGGGACTCAATCCCAGGACCCCGGGATCATGACCTGAGCCGAAGGCAGATGCTTCATTAACTGAGCCACCCAGGCACCCCCAAAATTGCATCTTTTTAAACTGAAAAGTTTATCAAGTGCTGAGAAGAGAAGAGTCGATCACGCCTGCATGTAGTCGCCTAACCTTTCAGAATTCATAAGGAAAAAAATCCTACATGTTTCTAGAGAGACAAACTGTTTCAAAAGAAAGAATCAGACTGGTATCACACTTCTGAACAAGAATGGCTGCCTGAAGACACCGGAGCAACGCTTTTGAAGGTAAACGTTCTAGGATCGCCTGGGTGGCTCAGTGGGTTAAAGCCTCTGCCTTCGGCTCAGGTCATGATCTCAGGGTCCTGGGATAGAGCCCCGCATCGGGTTCTCTGCTCAGCAGGGAGTCTGCTTCCCCCTGTCTCCGCCTGCCTCTCTGCCTACTTGTGATCTCTATCAAATAAATAAATAAAATCTTAAGGAAAAAAGAAAAAGGTAAACGCTCTAAAGGAAAATGACTTGGAACCTAGAATTCATCCTCACCCAGACAAAATAAAACCATTTTTGAGGCATACAAGGACTCAGGACTGTTTCTCTCTTGTGCACTGTTTTCTCAGTAAACTCTTGGAGAATATGCTTCACCTAAATGAGGGTTTAAGCTATAAAGTAGGATTTGAAAGCAGGGATCTAACAATAGAGATGAAAGGAATGCCAAGGCTGAAGGTGAGGGCAGCTCTGGACCTCAGCAGACCTGCGGACCTAGAGAGCACCAGACTCACTACCGCGTGACGGTGGCAGCCTCTAGGACAGCAGAGCTGAAGGACTGAAGGACCCCCCCCCCGCCCACCCCCCCGAGACAAGAGTCCATGGGGAAGCAAGGACAGCCTCTACAGGAAGAAACAAGGAAAACTGAGCATATTAAAGAAGCTGTTATTAGTCCAGGAAAAGTCATACAGAAAGGAAAAATAACCAGAAAGTTACTGGCTCAGCAGGAGATAGTATTTATGATGCCATAATGCTATAAAACACTGAAAACTGACTTAACCAAAAAACGATGATATTCGGAGAAAAAGGTAAAGGAGAAGTGCGAAGGGGGCTCTGGTGCTTGTGAAAAAGCTAAAGTCCCCTTGCTCCATCCTAGCAGGTCCAAAGATAACACCTAAAACTGAAAAACGAAGAAAAAGCAGTATATGATAGTGTGTGCTCCTTGTTTGCCTCTGAATGAAAAAATACGTGATCAGCGATTTCTGCAAGTAATAAGGGATTATTAATTATTTTATGTGTGATATGGTAGTGTAATTACGTTTTTAAAAAAGCAGTCCTTGTTCTCTTAGAGATACACGCTAAAGTAGCTATTAATGAAATGACATGATATGTAAAACTTACTCCAAAATTATCCAGTAGCAGGGGGAAAAGTGGCCACAGGCATAGATAAAACAAGGCAGGTCGTGATTCTTGAAGCTGGCTCATTAGATTATTCGAATATTGTCCATGTTTGAAAATTTCCATAAGAAAATGTTCACAGACAGAGAGAGAGAGAGCTGTATAAGCATATTATTTGGATATATGGAAGTAACAGAACAAACAGCCAGGAGGATCAAAAGTGAATCCTCTTGGGACCAGGGCAGGAGGCAGGGCACTAGTGGGAGCAGGAGACAGCGGTTTTCAGTGCAAGTTTATAACGATATTTGATCTTAAAAAGAATAAAGCAAACCTATGTGCATGTGCCATTTTGACTAAAACAAAAATTTTAAAAATTACTGGGGCACCTGGGTGGCTCAGTGGGTTAAAACTTCTGCCTTCAGCTCAGGTCATGGTCCCAGGGTCCTGGGAGCCCACATAGGGCTCTCTCTGCTCAGCGGGGAGCCTGCCTCCCTCTCTCTCTGCCTACTTGCGATCTGTCTGCCAAATAAATAAAATCTTAAAAAAAAAAAAAGCATATTTATTTTAGGGAGAGGGAAAGAATAGGGGGAAGGGGCAGAGAGAGGGAGAGAAAGAATCTCAAGCAGATTCCCTGTTGAGTGTAGAGCCTCATGTGGGGCTTGATCCCACCCCTGAGATCATGACCTGAGCTGAAATCAAGAGTAGGACACTTAATGTGCTGAGCCACCCAGATGCCCCAAAACACAAGGCATTTAATTTTTTTGAAAAGATTTAATTTGTGAGACAGAGCATGAGCAGGGGGAGGGGCAGAGCGACTTCCTGCCGAGCGCAGAGCCTGACATGGGGCTCAATCCCAGGACCCCGAGATCACAACCTGAGCTGAAGTCAGACACTTAACTGACTGAGGCACCCAGGTGCCCCAACACAATTAATTTTAAAAAGGAAATGGAAGGGGTGGGGAGGGCGCCTGGCTGGCTCGGTCAGTGCAGCATGCGACTCTTGATCTTAGGGTTGTGAGTTCAAGCCCCATGGGTGTAGAGATCACTTAAAAAAAAAAAAAAAAAAAGAAATGGAGAATTAAAAGCGGATGTCACCTCAGGTGAGGGGGTAAGCAGAAAAATGATGTCTTTTTGGACTTGCAGTTTTTTCAACTGATGTTCATATACTATGATTTTTAGAAAATATTATCTATTTTTATTAGTTATTGCCATCAGCTTGTAGCTGGGCCTTTTGCTAATCTCGACGTTTACAAACTAAATCTGTTTCTCCAGGTAAAGAATCCTGAATAACCCAGAGTGAGTATCTCTACATTAAATGTAATAATAATTACTACTGCAGTTTAATAATTTATCTACCATTTATCAGTGCTTTATATATGTTATTTCTAATCTTTATAACACTGTTGGTAGACTGATATCATATTCCCATTTTACAGATGGTAAGATTAAGGGTGAGGGACACATCAGTCACATGCTTGAGGTTACAGAGCAGAAGGCCAAGCTTAAGACTCTTTCCACTACCCTATCTCTCCTTCACAGCCCACTGGTTTGGGCTCCAGAATGTACTTTTGCATCCATTTTGTCATCCTATCCATGAAGCGGGAGAGACAGAATGATCTCTACCTGACAGATGAAGAATGAAAGCTGAAAGTCAGGTAAGTTGCTGAAGCGTCCAGGTTTCCCGTTCCTTAACTCAGGACTTCTCTGTCACCCCCATCATCTGTCCCCTCTACAACAAAATGCTGTTTTCATAACCTCCTCAGAGGCATGTGACATAAGAGTCACTGTAAATGAATGCAGCTGAAGCAGGAATTTTAAAAAGAGACTTATTTTTTCCAAAGGAAATATAGTAATGAACCATGGAATGTCCTTAGTTGCTCTAATGTCAGCATTTTACTCGAGTCCTCAAAGGGGTTCTTAAAATGTCAGCAGCCTGTCTTCCTGGCAGAGAGAGATGGGCGGCTGGCAGGGGCAGCCTGCAGCAGTTCTGACAATCGGTGCCACGTTTCTCGGCTCCAAAAGAAGGGAATGAGCCAGGCATGCTTTGGCCCTGGAAAAAAAAAAGAAGTATGTCTCCATCTCCTAAATCTACTTACATCAGTGGCCATGTGGCCCCAGGGCTTTTGATAGTTGCCAGGAAGCTTAGATTGGTGCTACTCTAGAGCAGAGCAGTTCCTAAAGCTGTATGACAGGCTGGGGCGGGGGGCGGGGGGTGAGGGAGCCCAAAGTGGGGAACTGAAGGGCTTGAATGTCTGTCCTCTGGTCATCTCCAACCCTGGGTAGCTGATGGCCCTGCCTGGCAAAGAAGCAGACTAAGAGCTGGGCCCAAGGGCCATGAGCTTGGCTTGAAAGCCTGTTCCCTGGCTGTTCTGGCATCTGAACAATGGCCAAGCAGCAGCTAGGGGGAAGGAGCTGTTTACTCGAGTTCAAACTATTTATAGGACCAGCAATCTGCACATATTTGGATGACAAATCTCTGGGTTGCAAGTGAGCCATGCTTTGCTCCTGGACAATTTCATCAAACACACTCCCTCCCCACGCCGCCCCCGGGCCCCTTCGTGTTGCCCTTAGGATGTTTTATTTAAATTGCTGAGTTTAAAAAAAAAAAAAAAATCAAGATCATAAAAAGAAATCACATTTTAGGAACAAGCGACTTTTAATCCATTTGCCTAGGAGCTTAAACTACATAGTATCATTTTCTTTCAGGCTAGAATCAGAGATTAAATTCTAATACATGCATACATTTTAAAAATAAGACAAATTAAAACAGTATCCACATGAGCTCTGTAGTTTCACGGGTACTCGATCACCGTAATGATGCTGAGCCCCAGTCAAGCCCTGCAAAAGGAATATTTCTGACAACGGTTCTAAGACGATAAAAGGCCCCACAGAATAGATCCACAAACGCTATGCAACCAGATCCACGTTACAGGCAAACAGAGGAGGCACTACACCCCGAGGGCGCCTGCAATGCTGCCCCCAGCGTGTGCCACCCAGGAAAGGGTTTGATTGGAACAAAAAGACGTACAGAGCCTTCCGCACTGTTTCAACACACAAAAGGTTACGGTACCCTTGCCAACGTATTTGTTTGGAAAAACCAGCGTACCTCCAAATGCTGCCTTGTTTTTATAGCAAAGGCAATGCTGATCAGCTGCCTCCCCTGAGCCAGGCACTGCTCATTCCGAAAGGGAGATGTGGATGGTATTCGACATGCATGTCCCCGCTAACGTGTTGGCGGCCTCCAGTCCCATCGCCCTACTGGGCAGGAACTGGTGCAGAGAGAAAGGGCGCTGAGTGAGAAGAAAGGTTAAGAGTACAGGGGGTCATGCTGGACAATTAAGAGATTCCTCCAAGGGACCAACTTGTTTCCGTATTTTTAGCCCCTGCTAACGAAGCTCTTTAGAAGACAAACACGGAATGTCTCCAAGATAATCTTTAGCTAACCCCACTTTTTTTCCCCAAAGATTTAATTTACTTATTTATTTGTCAGAGAGAGAGAGCATGAGAGAGGAAACAGAAGCAGGGGGAGTGGGCGAGGGAGAAGCAGGCTTCCCACCCGCGTGGAGCCCGACCTGGGGCCTGATCCCAGGACTTTGGGATCATGACCTGAGCTGAAGGCAGACGCTTAATGACTGAGCCATCCAGGTGCCCCTAGATTAAACCCACTTTTTAAAAAATCAGGAGAAAAGTAAAAGTGGTAAAAGGGTGAAGGACAGAAGCATGTTTATATAGAGAGGGAATGTAAATTATTTTTGAAATATTTTGCTGGTCAGTTGGTAATATTTGGGCAATATGTGACTAAAGGCTTTAATGTGCGTAATTTTGTTCCCATGAGTCTACGAGGAATTTAAAAAATTTCCTCATCATTCAGACCTTAGCTAAAATGTCACCTCTTGGGGACTTCTCCACCCCACTCCACCTAAGGTAACTACCCATCTACCTATCACATCACTTTCCTTTTTAAAAGATTTTATTTATTTATTTGAGAGAGCGAGCACCCAAGTCGGGGGAGAGTCAGAGGGAGAGGGAGAAGCAGACTCCTTGCTGAGCATGGAACCTGATGCAGAACTTGATTTCAGGACCCTGAGAGATCATGACCTGGTGCCCCAGATCACTTTCTTTTAATTGTCTGCACAGCGCTGCTATTTTTCTTATTCACTAATTTGTGTACTGTTCATCCTCACTGCCATTCCCTACCACCCGCACGAAAATGTCAGCTTTAGGGGCGCCTGGGTGGCTCAGTGGGTTAAGCCGCTGCCTTCGGCTCAGGTCATGATCTCAGGGTCCTGGAATCGAGTTCCGCATCGGGCTCTCTGCTCAGCAGGGAGCCTGCTTCCCTCTCTCTCTCTCTCTGGCTGCCTCTCCGTCTACTTGTGATTTCTGTCAAATTAATAAATAAGATCTTTAAAAAAAAATAAAGAGAAAATAAAATGTCAGCTTTATAGGAGCAGGGACCAGGTTTGTCAAATGTACTGCTTTCTTCCTATGTGCTGGGTACTAGCCACAGATGTTACATGTGTCATCTCATTCAGTCCTCACAGCCGTATGAGCTTTGTTATTATCCCATTCTACAGATGAGCAAACTGAGGCACAGTTTTAAGTCTAGTGAGTGGCCAGCAAATGGCAGTGGGAATGTGAACACTGCTATGACCACAACACTGTATGACCACAAAGCCTTTGTGCTTAACTACCTCCCTCAAAACAAACCAGAAGTTTCAGACTACACACTTTTTGACCAAGCATTACAGTTCTGGAAATTTGTTATATGGAGATAATTAGACAAGAACAACAGTGAGATACATTTTTATTTACTGCAGGCTGCTTACAAAAGCAAGTATGGAAATATGTTTAGGCAAGTCATCAGTTAGCTATAAGCCATAAGTTTACTTTTTGGTAAACAGGAGGCCCTCTCTCAGAGATACTGTGAAGATTTAATGAGACAGAGCACAGTACGTGGCTCATAGGGTTTTACAGTTTGCTATACGCATTTACATCTCTAAAAGGATACACAAGAAACCAAATTGTTATCAGAGGCCATATCTGGACAGCAGGATTATGGGGGAGGGCTTTCATTAACTAAATTGTGTACTTCCCCATTGGTCTAATTTTTATAAAATTCATACTGATGTCATAGTCATCAAAAATAAATATATTACTACTAAAAAAAAAGAATATGAAGGGGCGCCTGGGTGACTAAGTTGGTTAAGTGCCTGCCTCCGGCTCGGGTCATGATCTCTCAGGGTCTCAGGGTCTCTCTTGAGCCCCACGTCTGGGCTCTCTGTTCAGCGGAGAGCCTGCTTCTCCCTCTCTCTCTACTACTTCCTCTGCTTGTGCTCTCTCGCTCTCTGTGTCAAATAAATAAAATCTTAGAAAAAAAAAAAAGAACATGAAGAAAAAGTAAAAGAAACTTGGAGAAGAAAACTTGGTTTATGGGACAGTGAGGCAAATTAGTTTAGTAGATCTCAAACTAAAAATGTTCCTCCTCTTTTGTGCTATGAAAGAGCAAGATCTTCAGTGGGCTTATGGGTCCTACCCCACTGCAAAGGCCTGCATTCACAGTGAAGTCAGAGAGATTTTTAATAAGAACTCAGACCTATAGAATTTACTCAGATGGATTCAAGAAATTTAAAAGGATGCTAAAATATATACATATATATTTTAATATTTTATATTTATAAATTTTTTATATTTTATATTTATAAATATAAAATGAGAGAAAATCTTTATAGCCACATCTACCTTCTAAAGAGAAAGACTGTCAAATATGAGGCCCTTTTAGCTACCAGCCGCCTTTTTGAGTTCAGCTATGCAAAAAAAACCCGACAGAAATAAAAGCCAAAGGTTGCCAAGTTGCTCTGCAAAATAAATAAAGAAGAACAGAATTCCAGGGGGAATCTGTGAGGAATAAAAGAAGGGGAAGGAGCAAGGACCCAGGGAGATGCCAGAGGTCCAGGGTCTGGGGTTCCCAAATCACCAGCAAAGCTGGTAACTATGAAAATTCTTTTTGTGAGTGTATTCTTTGTTCTGGGTGGAAACCAGGAAGGGACCAAGTTTCAATTTTGAACTGACAGGCTGAGAAACAGAGGAAGAGGAGGCAGAGATGACCCAGAGAACACCTTCACCCCCTAGGAACCTGCAGAATCTTGGGGGAAACCTCAGATTTCGACCTGGCTAGAAACAAGGGGTCAGGCTGATCTTATCTAGATCTTAAAGTGCTAACACATCAGAGTTTATATGGTTTATTTATCAAGAGGGATATTTATTTATCAAGGAACAAATTGATATGTATGTGAGCACAAAAATAAATTAACTCGACTACTCTTCCATACCACTGAAAAGCTTTTCACAATTCGTGTAGCGTTGCGAACTCACTTTAGGTCATGTATTCCTTTGAGGATGTGATGAAAGCTAAGATCCTGCTCTTTGGAAAATGTGTATCATTTCAAAGGGTCTGCAGACCTCTCTGGAGGCCATCTCTGGGACATTCACTATAGGGAGACTGTAACAGCATTGACAGTCATTGCTTGTTGTTGACAACGGGTACCCCAAGTCACCTTGCAGTTTATGCAGAAAATATAAGAACACTCCTGACATTCATTGATTTATAAACATAATACACATAATCCTGAAGGTATAAACAATGCAATGAGATCTCTGTACTGATTTATAGTTAACTGAGGGAAGGAAAGACAACAGGCGGCTACAATAGGGTGGGATAAGTCAGACCGTACATTTCAGACTAACCTCACCCCTCAACTTCCTTTTTGGCCCTAGGACTCACTACCTACAAATGGAACAACAGGTGGAAATGAGTGACATGAATACAGAGTACAACAGAGGAAATCAACAAGAGGCCAGGGCACTGGGGCCGTTTATTTTATTTTATTTTATTTTATTTTATTTTATTTTAAGATTTTATTTATTTATAGGACAGAGAGAGACACAGTGAGAGAGGGAACACAAGCAGGGGGAGTGGGAGAAGGAAAAGCAGGCTTGCCGCCAAGCAGGGAGCCCCTGGGATGGAGTGGGGCTCTATCCCAGGACCCTGAGATCATGACCTGAGCCAAAGACAGACACTTAATGACTGAGCACCTCAGGTGCCCCTGGGGCTATTTTATTTTATTTTATTTACTTATTTATTTATTTGTTTGTTTGCTATTTTAAAAAATATTTTATTTATTCACTTGACAGACAGAGAGAGGACACACGTAGGCAGAGTGGCAGGCAGAGGGAGAGGGAGAAGCACGATCTCTGCTGAGCAGGGAGCCCGATGCGGGGCTCGATCCCAGGATTCTGGGATCATGACCTGAGCTGCAAGCAGCCACTTAACTGACTGAGCCACCCAGGTGCCCCATTTTTTTTTTTTTTTAAAGATCCTGGGGCCATTTTAAATAGCCAGCCTGCTCTTCTGTGGCCTTTGAGTTCCGTGTGTCTGCATACAAATATCTCCAAAATCCAAACCAAGCCAAAACAAAACAAAAAAACAAGAGTTCTTTTCCTTAATAAACAGTAACCATGGATATTTTTTTAAATGCCACATTAAGAAAAAGGAATTGACAAACTGAGATTGTTCTGAAAACTCATCTATGCTAAAAGAAATCTACAATCCACATTGCTGGTTTGCATTGTTAGATCAGCAAATATTTATTGAGTTCTGAAATAATCATGTCTGCTGTTTGCGTTACATAAGAACTTTCACACGAGACTGTCTCATTTCTTCTGAAAACCATCTTGTTGTAAATGCTTACATTCAAGGGCACGATGACTTGGTAATTTACAGCTTGTTAAGTCCTGTAGCCAACATCAAAATACAGACCTACCTACCTTTTCCTAAACTCCCAGGGAAAATGACAGCCCGTGCCAGACACAGGAGGGGCAGAGGAGGTAACAGCCTTGAAGGATAGAGTGGAGAGAATATGTTAATGTAGCACTAGGATAAGCTTGGGTGTTGAAATCAGATGCACTTGGGAAAAAACCCTAGCTCCCTCCCGCATTTACGAGCTATGTGATCTCAGGCAAATCACTTGATCTCTCTGAATTCTGAGATCTCATTTGTAAAATGAAGACAATAATAGCATCTATCTCATCTGAATGTAGGAAGGTAGAGGGAGGAAAAGAGGGAGAGTATAATGAACGGACGCTAATTTATCTTTTACAGAGGGGAATCAGAGACAGCGAAGGCTTCAGGACTGACTGCCATTTCAGCCAACATGATGGATTAAATATCCCCAAACCTTCCTGCCATCACCCTAGCAAATATGTCGAATGCATGCCTGAGCTTAAGAGCCTTGATGGGAAGTTTTCTGAGATCAAACAAGCACAAGTCCGGCAAGATAAGATAAGCACCAGAAGGTTTAAAGACATTGGCCATTTAATGATACAAAGCTACTTTAAAGTTAACTGTCTAAAATCACAAATAAAGAAAAAATATGTGTGTGTATGTGTGTGTGTGTGAATCTTATTTACAATTTCGGAGGTAATCACCACAATTACTAAAAACCTCTAAAGTAATAAAGAAGTGGTGGCGCCTGGGTGGCTCAGTCATTAAGTGTCTGTGTTTGGCTCAGGTCAGGATCCCAGGACCCTGGGATGGAGCCCGGCATGGCATAGGGCTCCCTGCTCAGTGGGAAGCCTGCTTCTCCCTCTCCCACGCCCCCTGCTTGTGTTCCCTCTCTCACTATCTCTCTCTGTCAAATAAATAAAGAAAATCTGGAAAGAAAGAAAGAAAGAAAGGGAGGGAGGGAGGGAGGCTGGCTTTCCGGAGAAAGCTGGGTAAGTGAGCAGGGAGACTCTGCCCCATCCTTTTCTGCTTCTATCTTTCTGTTCTATATTGGTGTTTATTTTTATGTGCAAGTATTTACTTTTCTAACTTTTGTTAAATTGGCAAAGGAAGGAAGGTTGGCCGAACTCTGCCATCACCCACCGTAAAAAATAGAAATGGGATGAATAACATAAAAATGAATTTCAGAAGAAAAAAAAAATCAGTCTTAAGGTGACTGGAGAAGGTATTCTCCTCTAAACATACCTCATCAAGGATTTCTTTTGAATGATAACACCCAGTGTTGTGGAGATCCGGGAAAATGGTGGTTAGGAATGAAAAATAGTACAACAGTCCTAAAACGCAATCTGACAACATGTACTGAAATCCTTAAAACACTCCCACCCCCCGGGGGAGGGTGGAATATGAGAACTTTCTGTACTTTGTGCTCTGTTTTACTTGAACCTAAAACTAGTCTAAAAAATAAAGTTTACTGATTAAAAAATATGTATACATGCCCTTTAACCAGGTCATGTGACTTCCAGGGCTTTAATCCTGCGAGAGATCATTATGGGGATGTTTGCAAAGACTGGACTCAGGGTGCTGACTCACAGTGCACAATTAGCGAGTGGCAAATACATTTTGGTATACCTGCAGAATGGCATACTATACAGTTACCATGTGATGCTATAGAAGAGTATCTCACAGCATGAGAAAAATAGTCTCTCTAATATATTATATTATATATATAATGTAGTGTATATAATAGGGGCTCATGGTTGTAAAGAAAAATTCTGCATAAAAAAATAACTGAGGAACCTAGTAGTAACATTGCAGGTAATTTTTATTTTCTTCTTTTGGTTTGTTGGTATTTTATTTCATTTTTTAAAAAAAATTTTAGGGGCACCTGGGTGGCTCAGTGGGTTAAAGCCTCTGCCTTCGGCTGGGGTCATGATCCCAGAGTCCTGGGATCGAGCCCCACATCAGGCTCTCTGCTTGGTGGGGAGCCTGCTTCCTCCTCTCTCTCGCTCTGCCAGCCTCTCTGTCTAGTTGTTCTCTGTCTGTCAAATAAATAAAGAAAATCTTTGAAAAAAAAATTTTAGAGATTTTATTTACTTGAGAGCAAGCGAGAGTGAGAGAGAGCACAGAGGCAGAGGGAGAAGCAGAGTCCCCACTGAGCAGCAAGCTGGATGTGGGGCTGGATCCCAGGACCCTGAGATCATGACCTGAGCTGAAGGCAGACACTTAACCAACTGAGCCACCGCAGGAGCCCTAGTTTGTTGGCATTTTAAATGTTTTCCGCAAAGCACTCTTTTTGTAATAAAAATATAGTATTCTATAAAAAGAAAAAATATAAAAAGCTATTTTTAAGTTCCTTTGGGCAACACATACCAAGAAAAGTAAAGGGAAATAAAATCGGGAAGAAAAAGGAGGATCTTTAATAAAGCAAGATGGAGAGGAGAGGGAAGGGGGCGAGGTCCTGCGGGATGGTAATGCCCTGGGCAGCGTCTGGGCTCCTCAGCCACAGCCCTTCTTCCAAATCTTTGATGGGAAAACCAAACAGAAAGGACCCCAGAGCTTTCCTCTCATTTCCCATGACTGATCATATTGCTTCTGACAGGTCGATGGTAGGCAGACATCCAGTGGATTTCAGTACAATGAAAGATGAGATCGAGAACAAGGCTATTAGCCCACAGAACTAAAGGTTACCTCAAACCAATGTGCACCAATGCCATGATTTCTAACCAACAGAGATGATTATTTATGCAGAGCTGCCAAGAAGCTATTGTGTCCACAGATGAAAATTCTTAGCCAGGAAAAGATTCCAGGCCTGAAGCAGAGCAGTCTTTAAAAGAGAACAGGCTTGCCGAAGATAAAAGGGATTCTTCCCTCCCCCCTTGGGGAGGACTGAGGCTGTTGGCCCAGAGATAAAATGACTCTGTACAAACTGATGCTGAAGTTTCTAAAAAGTCCCAGTAAGGCAAACAAAGAGAAAGATGATGTGCTTGAAGATTAATTTAAGCAGCAACAAATTAGAAACCAGAAGAAGCGGACTGAAAGGCTCATTAATAGTGTGAATCTGAAAGAAGAAAATCAGATGGGACAATAATACTGGAAGTTCTCCATTCCATGGACCCTATGACAAGAGAACCAGGCTACTGCCTTGTAAGATCGGGCATTAAAAACGAAAGCCTTCAGTGTGAACTAAGTATATTACATGGGCTCAAAGAAGAGAGCAAAGTCATACCTGAATTACAGTCCCTACAATTCTTTTGCAGCCTAACTACTTTTCTGTACTAACTCCATATTGTGCAAATATCACCGAGGAGAATTCTGATTTCATCTGGCTTAACATATAGGGAAGACTGATCTTGCAAGCACTCGCCAGCATCCATTAGTTTCTGGCCATATCCCCAAATTATCCATATGTTTTGGCAGAGAGTTTACTGGATGTCTAACAATAGAATCCTCTGTGAGCTGGAGATAACATCATCTGAAGCTAAGGACTAGAAGAGGCACCTAACAGAGCAAAAGACAAAATAAAATAAAATTTAATTACAGACGTTGAGCCAAATAGGCCCTTTGGACTGGAGCGCTGAAGGCAAGCCTTCAGCACGAATGCTGCACGGATGAACCCCTGCTTGAAGACCCAGGCTTGTGACGGAAAGGGCTGGAAGGTCTGAAAGGAACCTTGTTGAGAACATCATCTAACTCCAGGAGCTCCAAGAGGCCGATTATGAAAGGCGGGGCACTGACTGCTGGCCCAGGCCCTCGGAATGCTCTTACTTGGTGAGTATCTTTCTGAACAAGGAACTGATAAGGAACTTGCCCAGCAAGTAATCCCTGTTACAACTGTCCGACTCTTTAAGGAGCCATAAACAATGTGTAAACAAAGGCATAGAGTGTATTGCAGTCACACTGCATTTACCAAAACAAGTGGCAGGCTACCATTTGCCAATTCCTGCACTAGAGGACGGGATGCTGGTCGCCGATAGCATGAAAGGTTGAAAGAGTTTTCAAAATAATCACCTACGGTCATCTGAAGTGAAGTTTGAATTGAAGGCAAAGCTATTCCAAGCTCAGTAAGTTGCTCCTCCAGACCCACGAGGGGCATGACGAATATACAGATCAGGAATTGGGTTTTCTGCTTCTTACTGCACTGGAGACCTTCAAGTCCATTTTAAGCTCATGTTCCAGGGCTGTTCTGGAGCATAGTTTCTTTTTTCTTTTCTTTTCTTTTTTTTTTTTTTTAAGATTTTATTTATTTATTTGACACAGAGAGAGGCCACAAGTAGGCAGAGAGGCAGGCAGAGGCAGAGAGGGGAAGCAGGTTCCCTGATGAGCAGAGAGCCCGAGCCTGGGACCCTGAGATCATGACCTGAGTCGAAGGCAGAGGTTTAACCTACTGAGCCACCCAGGCACCCTGGAGCATAGCTTCTAATGTCCAGTATCTAATGCCACATGTGCTGAAGAAGTGAGTCAAGGCAGCAGTTGTGTTTTCCCTACAACAATCCCTCTCAGTGTGGCTGGGCATTTCTTCTGGAAATATCATCCCTGATTGCTCTGTTTCCATCTGGGTAAACATTCAAGCCCAGATCTATTAGCTACCCCCTCAACCCCTGATTCTGCGAACTATCTTCCTACTTAAACCAGCTGGATTGGACTTTGTCCTTTGCTCTGAAGAACCCTGATCAATATGATATGCCACCAATAAGCATCTCTATTATAGAACCCAGCATAGTACATTATCGTTACATGTGATATTTCTGTCTCCCTTAGCTGATGGAGAAAGTATTTTACTCATTTCCATAGACATACTACCCTAGCACAAATGCCAGGCAAAACAGAAAGCACCTAATAAATGAGTAGTGTAGATGAACAGAAAAAAAAAAACCCACAAAAAGATGGAAACCGTGTCTTTAGAGTGGAGAGATGAATTTTTTTTAAATGATGTTGTAATATATTTTCTTAAGAGCTTCACTTGGTCGAAGTTACTATTGTCCACTCAAAACCAAGTAGCACAGCAGTATTCATGCTCAGGACCACAAGTCCCAGTGAAGAAGAATGATGTCTAATTCTCTTTATTTCCACTGCTAAGTTTGAAATGAATTTCAAAGGTTTGGAAGATTCTGTAAGACTTATGCTGGAACAATGACAGGAATGTGATATCATGATCAAGGAGGTGTGATTCCTCCTGTGCTCACAACCTGTCTTTTATATAAAGTGATAGGGGGATGGAGAGTTACAAAAAGTTAAAGAAAGATCACTGGAGGAGGTGGATTTGGGACCAGATAAACACAATCACAAAGGAAAGCCCTTGGAAGCAATAATCATAAAAATAATGACTAGATGCACTGTGACTCATACTACATCACAGTTTAGAGAGCTTAAAAATGAAATGAAGCTGTGCCCTTTTGTGACATCAAAAAACAGCCACTTTACTGTTTGTTTGTTTGTTTGTTTGTTTGTTTGTTTGTTTTTAAAAACAGCCACTTTAACATGGAATAAAAGCGAATCAAAATTGTAACGCCATGAGGCCTCCTAGTACTGCAGTAATGGAAAGTTTTGAGAAATGAAATGTAACACCGGAAAAGCATTCAGTTTAAAACTATTTTTCCCACCTGCTGTGGGAAAAAGGGAGCTCTGGCTTCAGGTGCTCAGTCCAGTTCCTCTGAGTGAAAGGAATTCCATACCCTAAAAGATTATCAAGACTCTATCAGACCTCTCTCACCCGAAGTCAAAATTCATCTCTCCATCTGCCCGAGAAAGGTAAGGTTAATAAGCAAAGTCTTAAGACATCACACACACACAAAACAACTTCCAATGGATCTACAAATTTAAATGCAAAAATATCAAACCACATAAATATTAGAAAAATACACAACACAATGCTTTGTAGCCTCACAATGTGGAAGGCCATTCCAAGTATGAAATAAAACCCAGAAGTCATTAAAGAAAAGAGTGATAAATTTTACTGTATACAAATAAAAATATTTTGCGTGGCAAAAATCATGATCAGTGAAGTAAAAATCACAAGTCAAACTGGGAAAAATTACATTTCATAGCATGAATAGCCTATTTCCTTAATCTACAAAGAGTTTCTAGGAATTGGTAAGACAAAGACCAACAACCTAAGGAGGAAATAAGCTCAGAATATGAACAGGGAATTTAGAGAGATGTAAATACATATGGCTCTAACTATATGAAAAGTACTTTACCTTAGTTGATATTTTATTTTTCATCTACCATTGGAGAAGATCAAAAAGTCTAACACACTGATGTTCAAAAACAGTAATTCTCATCCATTGCTGATAGAGTCATACATTGGTATAGTATCATTTGGCAATGAATACAAAAAATTCACATATCATCTGCCATGGCAGATCCACTTTTAGGGATTTATCAGAAAGGCATACTTCCAAAAATGTGAAATATGTATTCATTATAGCAAAAGATTAGAAATCATCTAAACATTCATAAAAGGGAGGTTAAATAAAATCAAGGTACTTCCCAAAGAAGCCTATACAGCCATAATAATTTAGATACACAGTGATATTTAATGATACAAAAATAATTCCAAAAAACATATGTTTGAGGGCGCCTGCGTGGCTCAGGGGGTTAAAGCCTCTGCCTTCGGCTCAGGTCATGATCTCAGGGTCCTGGGATCGAGGCCCACATCAGGCTCTCTGCTCAGCAGCAAGTCTGCTTCCTCCTCTCTCCTTCTCTGCCTGACTCTCTGCCTACTTGTGATCTCTCTCTGCCAAATAAATACCTAAAATCTTAAAAAAAAAAAAAAGACAAAAAAACCCTGTATATTTTACAAAGCCTGATGCAGAAAAATATGAACAGTATACTATCTACTTCATAATAAGGAAAGAAACAAATATGTGTATTTACTTTTATACACATGGAATATTTCTAGGATGCATGAAAAACTGGAAATGGTAGGTCTCTCCAGGGTAGCTGAAGGATAAGGATGACAGAAGATTTTTCTTTTTTCTTTTTAGGATCCAACTAGAACCCTACTTCTTGAATCTGATGGTTTTAGTTCTTAAATCCCTTCTAATCTAGACTAGCACACCATGTCTTATGAAGAACAAATCTCTCTGCAGTAATGAGTTTTCTAATATTTACAACAAGATCTATTTCCTTTTATGTGGGTGTTCTTTAATGTCTCTCAATAAAATTGTATAATTTTATGCCTAGAGGCCTGTGGTTTTTGATGTTGCTGTACAAAGTATCTTTTAAAATTTAATTTTCTACTTGTAGCTGGTATGTAGAAATACAATTGATTTTCTATATTGATTTAGTATCCACCAAACTTGCAAAAACTGTTAACTTTAATAATTTCTTTGTAGAAATCTTTTATAATTTCTACATAAATAATCATGTCATCATAGAAACAGTAAGTTATTAATTCATCCTTTCCCATACTTTTATTTTTCTTGTCTCATAGAACTTCTGACAAATGTCAAATAGAAGTAATGTTATGAGGGCAACTCTGATTTCCTGATCTCCAAGTGAAAACTTCCTCAAACTGAAAATTCTCCATTAAGTATGATGTTTGCTGTACATGCTTTATAGTTTTCTTCACCAGGTTAAGGAAGTTCCCTTCCTATTTTCCACCTATCCCTAGGGGGCTGAAATTGTTGCTACTGTTTTAATCAGTAATGGATGCTGAATTTTATCACACAATCATGATTCTTCTCTTTTAATGTTAGCAAATTACACTAATTGAGTCTATGGTGTTGAACCAACCTTGCATTTCGGTTATAAAACCAACTTGGTCATGATGTATTATCCTTTTCACATCCTGCTAGATAGGGCAGACTATGTTTTCCAAAGATGGCCTTAACAATACTACTCCATCCTGACTGCTTTTTTTTACAACGTGATTTTGACACTCCTTCAGTTGGGTGGTGGGGTCTTTGACACATTTGCAGGAATCTAGACTGACCTCTGTAATGGTCTCAACCAAGAGAGTACTGGAGGGGTGGTGGTATGTGAATTTCAAGATTAGACCATAAAAATGTTAAGCACTTCCAATTAATGACTTAGAACCCTGCACTTAGAACCCAGCTGTCACACTGTCAGGAAGCTCAAACTAGTCCTTGCAGACAGACAGAACACAAGAAGAACCCTATGTAGGTGTTAAAATGGAGATGAACTGAGGTTCTATACAGCAGCCAGCTGATGGTCTACACAACAGTTGGTACTGACTGTAGGACATGCAAGTAAAAACCAGCTCCAGATGATTTCAAGCTACTTTGAGTCTTCTCAGCTGGAGGCCCAAACAAAATGGAGCAGCAGAGACAAGCCACCCTCACTGTGCTCTGATCAAGTTCCTGACCCATAGAATCTCAGGTATACAAAATAGCCACTTTAAGTCACATCTGGTCAGCTTCCTACGCCACAATAGTAAGTGAGAAATTGGATTTTGCTTTGCTAATATTTAGCTTAGGACTTTCCATATCCATGAGTAAAACAGCCTGTGAATTTTCCTTCCTCACAATGTTACCATCAGGTTTTTTGTTCTGATCATCTCTTTTATTATTTTCAGGAAGAGTTTGTATACTATTACCTCTTTCTCTCTTATTTTTTTTTTTTTTACCTCTTTCTCTCTTAAATGCTTTATATAACTTTCTAGTGAAGCCATCTAGACCTGCAGTTTTCTTTGTGGGAAGGTTTTTAAACTGCTGATTCAATTTTTATTAATAGTTACAATACTAATAAGTTTATCCATTCTCCTAAATTTCCCAAATCTTTGGCATAAAACTGTTCACTATGTCTTATTATCTTGTTAATGACTACATGATCCCCCTCTTTTCACTTTTTTTTTTTTAAGATTTTATTTATTTATTTATTTGAAAGAAATCGCAGTCAGAGAGGCAGGAGGTGTGTGTGTGTGTGTGTGTGTGTGTGTGTGTGTGTGTGTGTGTATGAGACAGAGACAGAGAGAGAGAGAGAAGCGGGCTCCCTGCTAAACATAGAGCCCGATGCAGGACTCAATCCCAGGACCCTGGGATCATGACCTGAGCTGAAGGCAGATGCTTAACTGACTGAGCCTCCCAGGGGCCCCCCATCACTCTTTTCACTCTTGATATCGATTATCTGTGCCTTTCCTTCTTTCCTTTCTCCCTCTCTCCCTCCCTTCCTTCCTTTTCTTAATCAACCTCACAAGGGTATATCATTTTTCTTAATCTTTTCCAAGATTGTTAAGCTCTCGTTGATAAGACTATATTACATATTTGCTCTATATTTCATTGATTTCTACTTTTCTTATAACTTGTCTTTATTTTCTTCAGAATTACTTTGCTGTGCTTCTTCAGACTTCTTAAGATAGATGCTTGCTTGCTATTTAGCCTTTTTTATTTCTTAATATATGCATTCTGGGCTATATACTTTTGAATCTCTGAATTCACATCTTTCATGTTCTGAACATGAAACATAGCTGAACATGAAATGTTCAGCTATTACCTCTTCAAATAACTGCCTCTGTACCATTCTTGCTCTTTTCTTTCTGGGATTCCAATTAAATGTTTATTAGACCTTCTCACTGGATCCTCTTAATTCTCTTACCATCTCTTCATATTTTGCATATTTTTTTGTCTCTTGATGTTTGTTGTGGATCATTTTCTCCTAACCTATCTTCTAGTTCACTAATTCTCTCTTCAGTTATTTTAAATCTACTGTGTTCTTGTTTCTGGTTATTATATTTTTAGTTCTACAATGCCTTTATTTTTCAAATCTGTTGTTTGTTATTGACAGTGTCCAGTTACTTACTGATATTTTCATTCTTAGTTTCTATTTCTTATTACATAATAAATTAGTTGTTTTACAGTCCATGTCTTAAATTCCAATATCTCATAGCTTTGAGGATGTTTTTGCTGTATGTTGTTTCTTCTAGTTCTTTTCATGGGTATCTTGTTTCCTTGTGAACCTGGTTTTCTTCTATGAGCTGATCATTATAAAACAAATTACTTTAGAGGTCTAGTTTGATATGCAGGATAACATATTCCTTTAGAGAGGATTTTTGCTTGCTTCTGCTGGTTCCCTGATGGCATCATTAGCTTAAGACCATCAAGATTAAGGGTTCCGCAGAAGCTTTGGTTGCAAAACTGTATCAGGACTAGTTTAGTTCAAGATCCCCCTTCATGACCTCAGCAGTCCCATTTAAATTTGAAAGGTGGTTTATTTGAGTCCCTTACCTTGACAGGCAACAAGCTATGAATTTTGTCCTCACAGATGAGGCCACCAAAATTATCACTTAACTTCACAGATGCTTTCTAAGGATAAACAAATGCCTCTGGAACAAAAATGGCTTTGGTATCTAGCCTTACCTCTCTTAGCTTTTTAACCTCTCTTACAACCCTTCAATATCTTCTAAACTTTTTGAAGCTTTTGAGAAAATGTTCCTATATCTTGTATATCTTTCCATACTGTCATCAGCAGAGCTGATTCTAGGGATCTAGTCTGCCATTACTGGAAGTAGAAATCCCACCACATACCTTTCAAGTAACTTGGGAATCCTGTACCATATATAATGGTTTGTTGTACCATGTACAATATAATGGTATTGCCTATTCAAATAAATAAATATAACAAACCTTGAAAAGATAAGGAAAATGATCAAAGAATCCAACATTGAAGAAAACAAACATGTAAAGGAGAGAAAATAAGGGAAGTTTATTTACCTTTTAGTATTTCACAGAATGTCTGCAGGAATGTCTTGGGTATTGATAAACATGTTAGTCACCTCATGGAAAAATATAATCAGCCAATTAAAGCCTCTCTTAACACACTTATTGCTTGGTTAATGTTGAAATTCTATACTCCAGCCACTTGAATTTGGTTTCCCACTTGTTTCGATGCTTGCAGTTTTTATGGAGTATATAGTTATAAATAACGTTGTACCTTCTAAATTAAAAGAAAGCCAGTTTCCTCTGTAGAATGTAAACTAGTGCAAACTTCTAATGAAGAATTGGCAATATTCATCAAAATTTAAAATGTACATATTCTTTGATACAGCACAGTCTTCCACTAGGAATTAATTCCACAGAAACACTTAAACAAAAATTCACAAAGACTAAACTAACTTTCTTTGCAACAGTTTTTTCGCTGGTAAAAAACTGAACATGACAACTTGAATATCTACCAAGAGGTAGCTAGTTAAATAAACTACAGCATATTTATACAACAGAATACCACTGCAATGGAAATTTATCATTTTTTAAGCTGTCCAGCATCCAACTGCCTCCTCCTATTTGAACATCCACTTAGACTCTGAATAAGCCGGTGACACAAAGACAAAGGGACAGTTGGAATTCATTCCTGACTGAGTCCTAATGTCAACATACGGGTCTGGCTGCTTCAGCTAAAAGAGGCTCACTGAGCCTATTTATTTCATGGTTCTCAGGCCTGCCTTGGTCCTGACCATTTTCCAAACTTTGTCCTACATCCCTCCAGGATACTCTTCATTTTCTGTTACTTGAAGCTGAAAGGTTTGTAATGGATAGAATCATGAAGTTGTTTAAAAAAATAAAATGGAAGAAAGTTAAATAAAATAAAATGGATCTATGTGAACACTAGTGGCAGAACAGTATGTACAATATGAGCTTATCTAAATAATTTTAAAACAAACAACAGATCTAATAATTCTGCCTGGAGATACAGTTTCTGGAAGGGCTATCCAGGCAATTTATAATGGTCATTTCTGGATATGAACCACGTACAATTTTTTTTTTTTTAAGAAACAGCTTATTTTATTTTTTATTTATTTCTTTAAAGATTTAATTTATTTATTTTACAGACAGATAGAGAGCACAAGTAGGCAGAGCGGCAGGCAGAGGGAGAGGGAGAAGCAGGCTCTCCACAGAGTGAGGAGCCGGATGAGGGACTCGATCCCAGGACCCTGGGATCATGACCTGAGCTGAAGGCAGCCGCTTAACTGATTGAGCCATCCAGGTGCCCAAGAAACAGTTTATTTTATTTTTAAGATTTTATTTACTTATTTGACAGACAGAGATCACAAGTAGGCAGAGAGGCAGGCAGAAAGAGAGAGGGGGAAGCAGGCTCCCTGCTGAGCAGAGAGCCCAATGCGGGGCTCAATCCCATGACCCCGGGATCATGACCCGAGCCAAAGGCAGAGGCTTTAACCCACTGAGCCAACCAGGTGCCCCAACAGTTTATTTCAAAAAAGAAAACAAAAACCAGAGGAGATGACTGTTCTGAAGTTGAGATACACTGAAATCTCTAGGTGCTTATTCTTACTGAGGGCCATTTGAAGCCGAAGTCCATTATCATTCCATAGGTGATAGGTGATTTAAAAAATGACTGAATTGGGATGCCTGGGTGGCTCAGTTGGTTGAGCAGCTGGCTTCAGCTCAGGTCAGGATCCCAGCGTCCTCGGATCGAGTCCCACACTGGGCTCCTTGCTCAGCAGGGAGCCTGCTTATCCGTCTGCCTCTGCCTGTGCTCATTCTCTCTGACAAATAAATAAATAAAATCTTTTTTAAAAAATGACTGAATTATTTTAAATGGCAGAGTGACATGTATAAAGTAGGATTTAGGCAAAATTTTGGAAGAAGGAGCCCCACTAGAAGCACTGAAGTAAAGAGAGGCTAGAAAAAGGCAAACTGATGAAACTGGAAGAAACATGAGCTCGAACTGGCAGTAATATGAAATATGGCAGTAAGAATGAAATAGAAGGGAGGGGCACCTGGGTGGCTCAGTGGGTTAAGCCGCTGCCTTCGGCTCAGGTCATGATCTCAGGGTCCTGGGATCGAGTCCCGCATCGGGCTCTCTGCTCAGCAGGGAGCCTGCTTCCTCCTCTCTCTCTCTGCCTGCCTCTCTGCCTACTTGTGATCTCTCTCTGTCAAGTAAATAAATAAAGTCTTAAAAAAAAAAAAAAGAATGAAATAGAAGGGAATTGTGCAAAAGACAAGATGGCTTTGTATCTCACACAGTTATTTATTACTCAAGAACTTACTGAATGCCTACTACTGAGTGCCAAACAGAGGGCAAAAAGAATCTGAACTTTACCGAAACTAACCAACCAACCAAATTATACACAGCCTGTTTAGGTCTCAGTTCTCTTGTAAAAGGAGAGAATACCTAATGTATTGGATTGTTATATGGACTAAAGGAAACTACGCATATATAATATACTAACTTCCACAAACGGTAATTACTTCCATAAATGTTAATTATGTAGTCCATAATTAGTTAATTATTAGAACTAATACAATGGAGAGGATGATAATTTAAATAGCAAAAATAACAAAGTGTCTCTTTCAGGAACATAGCTACATTATGGAATGAGGTCTCATATATTCATTCTGCTGTATTAAAATATTGTGGGTCATTTAAAGACCCAAAGTTTTGTTACTAATGACTCATGGCTTTACAGGGGTCTCTTGCAGAAAGCTGGTCAGCTTCAAGAAAAATAGAGATGTTTCTAGCCCCTCTGCTACAAAAGCCTCCTCCTGAGTTCTCCAGCCTCCGACATGGAAAGTCTTGGGAATCCAAAGCAGCACCACATCTCACGTTTGCATTCTGTACTCTGCTACAGCTCTTTGAGACTAAAGTTTAAGAGTGTAGCCTCTTTTTAAACATTTACTCTTCAGGCAAGATTGGGGAGATGACTGGCAAAACAGTATACAGAAAAGGTCAGTTTCGTTAAGTACAGATTACTCTAAATACACTGAAAATCCCAATAAAATCATTTGTTTATATCTGATTCTTACAAGATAGATAAGATTCATGACCCATTTAATTGTAATGAAGTAAGATATTGTAAGACTTATACAACCCCTGAAATTTACTTTGAAACTGCAAATAATCCTTGAAAGCTTGAAAAGAAAGAACCTTGGCCAAGGTAAAAACTTTTATTACACTACCATAAAAATAATGACTGGGGGGGGGGGGCGGCGCGTGGGTGGCTCAGTGGGTTAGGGCCTCTGCTTTTGGCTCAGGTCATGATCCCGGGGTCCTGGGATCAAGCCCCACATCAGGCTCTCTGCCCCATGGGAAGCCTGCTTCCCCCTCTTTCTCTGCCTGCCTCTGCCTACTTGTGATCTCTGTCTGTCAAATAAATAAATAAAATCTTTAAAAAAAATGACTGGGACCTTTTGAATAACAAGGTATATTCAGACATGGTGAAAGGAAACATACAGGAGACTTAAACCTACCCTTCCATTAGGATTTCACATCCCAGCTTGAGATAATTAGTAAAAAATAACTATCTCTCAAATCTACACTTTGCTGTAAATGAAAATGTTATACTTGGGAATCCCAATTCAGTACAGATCTTTACAAACAATACTATTATTAGCCAAAATGTATAATTATTACTAATATTTAACTTCTGAGTGTCACATATGAAGAACAAGGTATTTACCAAATGAAATATATGTGAGAAATATTTTTCTAAAACTTGGAGATTTAGCTAAGTGAGGACAAAAAACAGATTATTTTAGGCAGTAAAAGATTTAGCTGTTAATAATAATTAATCAGCAATAAACCTTAAAATTAATGCAAGCCTCTAATATTTCTCTCAAATCCTGGGTTCTGTGAGATAAATTTCATCATGTAAAAAATATTTTTTTGTTAAAAAAACATATGGGAGTGACATTAGCAAAATAGCAGAAAGGGTGTTGTACCATCTTTTCCCGAAACAACAATAATTTTGACAACCACCCGTGGATAGGAGTAGCTTTGTGGCGGTCCAGGAATTCAGCAGAAAATTTTCAGCGCATTTGTTACAGCAAAAAAAATGTGAGACTAGACTCATTGAAGAGGTTAAAAGAAACAGTTTCGCTTTACCTGAATCATTCCTCCTCTAATACAACATAGCTCAAAGCCCAGAGAGACCTTTTTGGCCCATGATTTTTCCCAAGAGGAAAAATGAGTGTGTGTGTGTGTGTCCAACTTCCCTAGCTGTGCGAAATAGTGCCTAAAGGCCTACTTCTTTCTTGCTCCATCCAGAAGACTACAGTGTTCCATGACTGTGGGGTAGGGGAAGGGCTGAGAGAACAGCCCTGAAGGCTCTGGGAAGGCATCAAAGGGATACAGATCACACTGTCCCTTCTTGGACTCCATCAGGAAGCCTGCCCACAAGCCTCTGGCAACACCTTATCTGAAGATCACCCCCCCTCAACTGGCCCATGGGTACCCACAATGTCCCATGAGCCTCACCCACACACACACACTGTTCCACTGCTGGCTCCAAGGGCACACTGGGAGAGCAAGGGGTAAAAACCTTTACAGATGGCAAGTGAGCACATGCAGAAAACTACCTTGACAATATGGCACTGGGAAAAAGCACACAAACTAGAGCATTGAGAACTACCTAAAGAAAAGCAAACGAGAGGCTATGAGTATCCAACCTGGCTTCACAGGATTGAGAGAAGGCATACATTTTACAAACTCCTCCCCAAAAGGGAACAAGAAGTGTGGAGCATGTGTATCCATAGAAAAAGTCCAATAAAGCCTCAGAATTCCTGGACAGGTGGACATGAGATGTTTCTCTCCTGAGGCCACTCAGTAAAGGCTAGAGGAGGTGACTGCTTCTTTGAATGTGAAGAGAGCGACTTAAGACTTCAAGGAACATGAAAAATCAGGGTAACATAGTATCACCAGAAGAACATAATAATTTTCAAGTAACCAACCCCAAACAAATGGAAATTTGTGATCTTCCCAATAAAGACTTCAAATAGTTGTTTTAAGGTGGCTCAATGCCACAAAAAAACCCACAGAGAGACAATTCAATGAAAATTGGAAAACAATACATGAACAAAATGAGAATCTTAACAGAGACAGAAATCATAAAAAAGAACCAGAGAGAAATTCTGCACCTGAAGAGTATAGTGAATGAAATACAAAATGCAACGAAGAGCATTAGCAGCAGACTTAATTAAGCAAAAGAAAGAATCTGTTACGTCGAAGATAATTTGAAACTATGTAGTCAGAGGAGAGCAAAGAAAAAAGAATTGAAAAGAGTGAAGAAAGCCTCTGTGAATTATGAGATGTCATCAAGAGAAAAAAAAAATCTACGTATTACTAGAGTCACAGAAGGAGAAAAAGGAGAAAAGGGGAGAAAGCTTATTTGAGGAAATAATCTAGGGAGAGATTTGGATTTCCAAATTCATGAAGCTCATAGGCACCCAAAAAGGTTTAACACAAAAGATGTTCCCCAAGATACATTCTAAAACTGTTGAAAATCAAAGGCAAAGGGAGAATTTTAAAAGCATCAAGAGGAAAAAATTCCTCACATACAAGGGAAATCTCCAGAAGGCTATCAGCAGATTTCTCCACAGAAAACTTACAGGCTAGGAAAGGGTGGGAGCACAGTCAAAGTAATAAATGTGTGCATGAAGAAAAAAAGAAAAATCTCCATTAAACAATCTATTTCTATACCTCAAGGAACTAGAAAAAAGGAACGAAGTGACCCCAAGGTTAACAGAAGGAAGGGAATAACAAAGATCAGAGAAAAAATAAATGAAAAGATAGACCAGGAACACAACAGAAAAGATCAACAAAACTGAGAGCCGCTTTTTTGAAAAGATAAACAAAGCTGACAAACCTTCATTCAGAAACCAAGAAAAGAGAGAGGACTCAAATAAAATTAGAAATGAAAGAGGAGACAGTACAACTGATATCAGAGAAATACAAGGATCCTAAGAGACTACTATGAACACCAACAGTTTGGATAACAAACTGAAATTGGAAAATTCCTAGAAACACACACAACTTACCACCACTGAATCATGAAGACACAGAAAATCTGAAGAGACCAATAATGAGTAAGGAGATTATTAAATCAGTAATCTAAAAACCTCCTCACAAAGAAAAGTCTGGGACCTGATGGCTTTACTGGAGAATTCTATCACCAACTTTAAAGAAGAATTAATAAATCCTTCTCAAACTCTTAAAAAAACTGAAAAGGAGGGAAGATTTCCAATTTATTCACAAGGCTAGCATATCAAAGCCATTCAAAGACACTATAAAAAAAGAAAATTACAGGCCAACATGCCTGATGAATATAGATGCAGAGATCTTTAACAAACTATCAGCAAACTGAATTCAGCAGCACAGTAAAAGATCATACTGTGATCAAGGTGAATTCATCTGTGGGATGCCAAAATGGTTCAGCATATTTGAATCAATAAATGTGATACACCACATTAATAAAAATGAAGGATAAAAATTATATGATCGTTTCAATAGATGCAGAAAAAATATGATGAAGTTCCTTTTATGATAAAAGGAATACTTAACAAATTCAGTATAGAAGAAATGGTGCCTCAACATAAGAGAGGCCATAAAAGGCATGCCCAGAACTAACATCACACTCAACAGTGAAAATCTGAAAACTTCCTCTAAGATCAGGAACAAGACAAGGATACTCCACTCTAGTCACTCTTTTTCAACCATAGTACTAGAAGGTCCAACCAGAGCAACTAGATAAGCAGCAGAAAGAACATGTATCTAACTTGGAAAGAAGGAAATAAAACTCTTTTTGCAGATGACATGATTTTATATCTAAAAAAGAAAAAAACTTTAAAGGTGCCACCAAAAACTTAGAACTAACAAATTCATTAAAGTTGTAGTATATAAAATCAATATACAAAAATCAGTGCTTTTTATTTTTATATTAACAATGAACTATCTGAAAGAGAAATTAAGAAAACCACCCCATTTATAATAGCATCAAAAATAATAAAATATTTAGGAATAAATTTAACTAAAGAAATATATGATCTATACACCAAAAACTGTACGAAATTGATGAAATTGAGAAAGATACAAGTAAAAGGAAAGATAGCTTGTGTTAATGGATTGGAAGAATTAATGTTATTAACTTACTTAATTAATGTTATTAATTGAATGTTATTTAATTTGGGCTATACTACCTAAAGTGATCTACAGATCTAACACAATCCTTATCAAAATTTCATTAGTATTTTTCACAGAAATAGAAAAAAAAATACTAAAATTCAAATGAAAGCAGAAAAGATCCCAAATAGTCAAAGTAATCTTGAGAAAGAAAAACAAACCTGGAAGCAACACACTTCCTGATTTCAAGCTAGAATAGAGAGCTACAGTAGTCAAAATGGTATGATAAATTAGCATAAAAACAGACACATAATCCAATGGAGTGGAACAGAGAGCCCAGATATAAACTCAGGCATATACAGTCAACTAATCTTTGACAAAGCTCCAAGAACATACAACAGGGAAAGATAATTTCAATAAATGGTATTGGGAAAACTGGATATACATATGCAAAATAATGAACCTACCATATATCACTCATGAAAATGAACTCAAAACAGATTAAAGGGGGCGCCTGGGTGGCTCACTGGGTTAAAGCCTTTGCCTTCAGCTCAGGTCATGATCCTGGGGTCCTAGGATCGAGCCCCGCATCGCGCTCTCTGATCAGCGAGGAGCCTGCTTCTCCCTCTCTCTCTCTGCCTGCCTCTTTGCCTACCTGTGATTTCTATCATATAAATAAATAAAATCTTTAAAAAAAAAACAGATTAAAGACTTAAATATAAAACCTGAAACTATAAAACTCCTAGAAGAAAACATAGGGAAAAAGCTCCTTGAAGTGGCCTTGGCAATGTCCTTTTGGATATGATACCAAAAGCAAAAGCAAAACAAGTGACACTATATCAAACTAAAAAACTTCTGCATAGCCAAGTACACTGTTCACAGAGTGAAAAGGCAACCTATGTAATTGGAAAAAATATCTGTAAACCATATATCTGGTAAAGGGCTAATATCCAAAATATATAAGGAACTCAATAGCAAAACAGTAATAATAATCCAATTCAAAAATAGACAATGGACCTGAACAGACATTTCCCGTAGAAGACAAAAATGGCCAATAGGTACAGGAGAAGGTACTTGACACCACTGATGATCAGAGAAACACAAATCAAAACCACACTGAGTAACAGTATAGAGATTCTTCAAAAAATTAAAAATAGAACTACCATGTGATCCAACAATCTCACTTCTGGGTATATATCCAAAGAAGAAGAAATCGCTATCTCAAAGAGATGTCTGCACTTCCACATTCCCTGCAGCATTATTCACAACAGCCAAGATACAGAAACAAACTAATGTCTTGTCAACCGATAAACAGTAAAGAAGATATGGTGTATATACATACAATGAAATATTATTCAGCCATGGGAAAGAAGGAAAATGTGCCATTTGAACACCATGATGAATCCAGAGGACATTAAAGTTGAATTCATAGAAACAAACAGTAGTAGTTACCAGGGACTGGAGGTGGGGAGACAGTTACGTGATTAAGCTCTAGCGATCCGATGAACAGCACGATGACTAGAGTTAGCAATATTCTGTGTGAAATTTGCTAAGACCTTAAGCATTCTTAGCACACACACACACAAACACACACACGCACACAAGGTAACTATTTGAGGTGATAAACGTGTTAATTTACCTGACTGTGGTAATCACTAAGTACACATATGTTAAATCAACACGTTGTGTTCTTTAAATACATACAATTTGATTTGTCAATCATGCTTCAATAAAGCTGAAAAAAATAAAATAAATACAATAAATGTTTAAACATGAGGAACAATAACAAATACGAGTAACAATAAACAAAATACATACACACACACACACACACAACAAAAATACTAAACAAAAGTATTTTCTTTCTTTTTTTAAAAAAAATATTTTATTTATTTATATGACAGAAAGTGATCACAAGTAGGCAGAGAGGCAGGCAGGGGGTGGAGGGAAGCAGGCTCCCCGCTGAGCAGAGAGCCCGATGCGGGGCTCGATCCCAGGACCCTAAGACCATGACTTGAGTCGAAGGCAGAGGCTCAACCCACTGAGCCACCCAGGCTCCCCCAAAAGTATTTTCTGAGTTAGACCAGGATGCTTCTCAGAGGAAGTCCTCAAATATTACTAAAGAACTGTGGGTGAGCTTAAACCCCATGGGCCTGAACTGCTCTGTAATCTTCCCCAAACCAGCAAGATGGTATCTCTGAATTTAGACACAGAAAGATACACCACAGTATGGAGTTCAGGTTAAGCCCGATATGAACAAAAATATTTATAAACTTCGATTAAACCTATTGAGCTTGTCAAGCTTGGAGAAACAAACAAATAAAACCTGATGAGAAACAAACTTCTCGAAAATATATTTTAGGGTGTTTTGGCAGTAAACTGGTTTTACACACTGTTCTTTACAGTTTTTTAAAAGGGAAAAAGAGGAGGTAGAGAATACACCTGGATCTCCCAGTACCATTTTTATGTTTGCTTGTTTTTAATAGAAAAAAAAATTTCCTGATCAGAAAATACTGAGGATAATTAGTTTTATACATAGTATCTTTTCTTTCTTTCTTTAAGAGTAACAACAACAAAAACCGCACAGTAACACATTAAATGATTTCTGGCACTATGTCAAAAATCCAGATTTTTTTTTTTAAGATTTTATTTATTTATTTGACAGAAAGATCACAAGTAGGCAGAGGCAGGCAGAGAGAGGGGGAAGCAGGCTCCCCGCTGAGCAGAGAGCCCGATGTGGGGCTCGATCCCATGACCCTGAGATCATGACCTGAGCCGCAGGCAGAGGCTTAACACACTGAGCCACCCAGGTGCCCCCAAAATCCAGATATTGAAATAATCAGAACACTGAAATGAATAAGCTTCAGTAAACCCCTAAAACCCAAAACTGTTATAATATTTTTAATACCCTACTCTTGAAAAGGAAATTGTTGGGATGCCTGGGTGGCTCAATTATTTTAAATGTTGCCTTCAGCTCAGGTCTTGATCTCAGAGTCCTGGGATCCCACATCGGGGCTCCCTGGCTCAGCGGGGAGTCTGCTTCTCCCTCTCCCTCTGCCCCTCTGCCCTGCTTGTGGTTCTCTCTCCCTCTCTCCCTGTCTCAAATAAAATCTTAAAAAAAAAAAAAAAGAAAGAAAAGGAAAATGTCACAAGTAATGTAGGTAACAAAAACACTTCTGTAAGGTAATTATTTTCTTATGTTTCATCAGTGTGGTTGGGAGGAACACTGCCCCTGTAGCTAGCTAGGCACGCTTTCAGGAGGTTTTCTCCAAACTGCGGGTGGCCTGCAAGTCTTTCCAGGAAGACCCTGAAAAACAACAGTATTCTGTGCTCTGTGTAGATATTATGAATCCTACAAAGCACTTAGGAATTTGACCTCTGCTAAAAACATCTTAGGAGGGGTGACTTGGTGATGCCACTGGCTCGAGTCATGATCCCAGGGTCCTGGGATTGAGCTCTACATCAGGCTCCCTGCTCAGCGGGGAGCCTGCCTTTCCCTCTGCCCACTGCTCCCCTTGCTTGTGCTCTCTCCCCCTCTCTCTGACAAGTAATTAAATAAAATCTATATTTAAAAAAAAAAAAAGAATTTTAGGAAATCTGAGATCCTGGTCCATCCCCAAGCTGGGTCTCCCCACTGACCCGCAGGCAACCACTTATTCCAGCCCGACCCTTACTAGTGCCCTTGCCACCCAGACGGTTCCAAGCCAGCAGTTAGCATCAAGCCTGGGCCCCACGTGAAACCCATTCCTCTCACTGCCTCAGTATTAAGCTAAAGGTCCTTACCCATAAAGGGACACTGTTAACAAAAGTACAAAAAGTAAGCTGATCCATAGTGCTCTGCATGATCAAACCCTGCAGCTTCTCCTCCAAATGTTTCTTGTGCCAAACTTCTCTCTCACTCAACTGTCCTTGGGTCACCCTGGAGCTTATTTCAGTTCCCCATGAGCAAGCTCTTTCTCCCACTTCAAGGCCTTACACATGGAGCTCCTTCTGCCTGGAATCTCGTCCGCTCTCCCTGCCCCACCCTGCCCCCTTCCTTCTAGTTAACGCCTACTGGGTACCTTCTCCTCCCCCACCTTCATGCGTAAGCACACGTTCAGGGGTACAGGCCAAGGCACCTCTCTGCTCCCTTAGCATCTTCCACTTCGACCACCATAGCATTTGTGGCAAATACGTTAGATAAGGTCCATGGCAGCAGGCTCTGGGTCTTTCTTCCTTTTTTTTTTTTTTTTTTTTTAAGATTTTATTTATTTGACGAAGAGATAAAAGAGAGAACACAAGCAGAGTGGCAGGTAGATGGTGAGAGAGAAGCAGGCTCTCTGCTGAGCAGGCAGCCTGATGTGGGACTGGATCCCAGGACCCTGGAATCATGATCTGAGCCGAAAGGCAGCCGCTTAACCAAATGAGCCACCCAGGCGCCCTGCTCCATGTCTTTGTTATTCACTGTTACAGCACTAGCGCCTACCATATCAGAGATGATCAGTAAATTCACTTATTGAATATCAAAGTGATGTGGAAAACAGAAGCAAAAGAAGAATTACTAAATTTCCTTACCCACTGACAAGCCCTTAAAACAGGCAGGGTGACATTCCCCTAAAGACTCAACTGCCTCCACCTTAACACTTTGCTAAGGGCAAAGGGCAATCATAGTCTGACCGACCCCTACCCCCAACCAGGATCCTGTAAGTCTATTTCAACAATTCCTTTGTAAATTTCCTTTATCTCTAAACTCTCCAAGATTCGTGTTGACAATCATTCCCAAGCATATGGCCCACTGATATATATCTAAAGAGTCTAACACCAAAGGTTTTATTACCATTAATGAATAACCTTTTTCCCAACAATAGCTAGCTCCTCAAGGTCCTGGAAACCTTGCTGCCAAAATTCCTCAGAGACTTAATGCCATCCCTAACCCTGTCTCAAGAATTCTTTCTTGGTCATCAGCTCTGGACCTCACCCCACCAAACCTCACTCATATTCTAAGACTTCATCAAAAGGAAGGCACAAGGGTATTAGTCATCCTGATCTATAACCTTTCCCCATTGTGCTGGCTATAATGTACTGCCTGAATTCTATTGTCTGTCATCTCAAAGCCAACTGTGAAGGTATCATAGCTCTGGCTTTAATTCTGTTCAGGTTTCCTACCTCAGAAGAAGACATTTTCTATTCAACAGAATGCAAGTTAAGGGGCCAACATGTGTTTAGTCAATTAACATGTACATTTCAGGCACTTGTCTAATCTCCCAGCCAAGAGAACTGGTTTGTCTAGACAAGGTTTTATGTGAAACCTTCAGCTACATGGCACTGGTCATTGTGGCTACTCCAGGACAACAGTCCTTCCTGAGATGGAATTAATGACGTGACACCATCAAGCTTTCAACTTTGGAAAGTTAAAAAAAAAAAAAAAGTAACCCGACTGATTTCCCTAAAAATTCTCTCCCTTGCAAGGTTGTTATGAGCGGTGGGAAGGAAAATGAGAAGGATGAGTCAGTGTGAGTCAGTGTTAAGAAAAAAGCTCTGCTTCTGGTAAACAGTTTGCTCTTTTACAGACAGGATTAGGATTACCCGACTCCCACTGCTAAAAATACACAAATAACAGGTGGTATACATTATATAAGTAGTTCCAAAACAGAGACTCAGATCACTGACTCTAAAAAGGGAACAGTTAATCAGCGATTGGTCAGACCTTCTCCAGGGCCTGCTTCTTCTTGGAGAAGCCCCAAGACTAACTAAGCATTTCCTTTAAGATGATTAAGATCTTAAATACTTCTACTGCTCACTCAACTGACCTAAAGGAATAACTGAGCCTCCCTTACAAGAGCTACCACTGAATGAGCACCTATTTTGTGCTAACCTGTGCCTGACACTTACAAAATTCATCTTTAAACTTGCAACAATCCTGTAAGATAGCCCTTCTTATCAGCATTTTATAGATACCAAAACCTGGAGTTCACAGGAGTTAAGTGATTTACTCAGGTTGCATAATGGCAGTGCCATGATTTTAACTCAGATCTGACTTGGAAGTGCTTGTTTCCCTGTATCCCAAACTCAATTCAGAAATACATATGCATCACCATGTGCAAAGCAGTATACCAGGTATCATGAAGGATACAAAGGAATCAGAGGTTCTCCGATTATCAAGAAAGCAAAGAAGGAAATGGGATTATCTATGGGAGATTTATCTCTATTTCTAGAACCTTGAACAAGGCCTGCCACATACAAGCTGCCTGGGGAATTATTACTGAAATATATGTGGAAGGTAAGGGAAACACACAAATGTAACACAGGCAGTCTGTGGTGAGTATGAGCAAGAAGGTAGTATGAGGTTTAGATTATATCCTGACACGGGATTCTGAGGAAGGTCCATGAACAAGATGGCATGCGAGATAAACTTGACAAATGGGACTTTGACAGGCAACAGTGAAAAGAAAAGAGATGGTGGAGTCCAGGGAGCAACACAGCATCTCTAGCAAAACCAGGAAAATAAAGCTGGAGAAGAAAACCGAGCGGGCCCTCAGTCTGCTTCAAGTCCTTTTATACAGAAAAGCACAAGAATTATAGATATTTTAGGGCTCCTGGGTGGCTCAGTGGGTTAAAGCCTCTGCCTTCAGCTCAGGTCACGATTTCAGGGTCCTGGGATCTCTGCTCAGCGGGGAGCCTGCTTCCCCTCTCTGCCTGCCTCTCTGCCTCCTTGTGATCTCTGTCTGTCAAATAAATAAATAAAATCTTAAAAAAAAAGAGAGAATTACTGATTTTTCCTAGTCAATTCAGGTCAATACAGGAGGAGACACACTTACTGGTTAAATAAATCAAGAACTGTCATACAGCCTTTCTGGAACAGAGTGGTCGTGGTGGCAGTGGGGGACATAACGGACTAAATGAATGTACGCATACAAATGCAGAACATATATCGTAATATCACAATAGGAACATTACAGGTAAGTTTTACCACTTTCATTACTTCAACACTGAGTCATTACAGTACAGGTTCTGGGAGCATACATTTTCTTTTAATTTAACCTACAGCCCCATCATTAGGACCAATTAGGTCAATGTTCTCAGGCATAGTCACTAGAGGGCTTTCTGGAAGAGGGGAGGGGGAAAGGGCATTCTTGGTTTCACAGTATTTGATTACCTACTCACTCAAATGGGTATTTAGTAGGTGGGGACCCGGACACTAAATGTCCAGCACACTGTGAGGCAGACTTACAGAAACAAAATTGCCACTACCGTGCCTGACTTGCAAATACCAAGACATTCATGTAAGCAGAAAACTTATTTATAATGATGAACCTAGAACTTACTCCTTTTCATTTGTAACAGTGTACTTTCATGTGGTTTTAGAGGCAATGTATTGGAGAACACATGGAAAAAGAAGGAAGTAAATACCATACAAAAGGAAGATGATGCCATTTTATATTCAAGAGGGAATTGTCATGCCTGTACCATACTTTCAAACAGTCCGGTAAAAAGTTGAAACACACATACTTATAATAGAGCGTATGCACCAAAATGTTAGCACTGTTTCATCTAGGTATTTGATGCAGATGCTCACTATACTTAAAAAAAATTTTTTTTCCTGTATGTCTGAAATGTGTCATAATATAAAGTTGAGGGAAAAAAATCCACCAGGCACCCATTAAGTGGGAGGTCATAACAGAGGCTAAGAGCACAGACTCTGGAGCTCTGTAACCTTAGGCAGGCCACTCTCCCTCCTCATGCCTCCGTTTCCCCATCTGTAGCATGTGGATCGTAATTGTAACTGCATCCCAGAGCTGTTTTAAGGATAAAACAGGCTACTCTATGGAAGCTGCTTAGAACAGAGCCTGGCACAGAGCAGATGCTGTTGAAGTGACAGCTATTCTCATCATACCTCAGTAAACAGTCACCCACCCATGCACCTGCCCATCTCTCCATCCTGAGTTATTTGCACAAGCAGAAGAAAGGGGCTGGACATTCTTGACCAAGAGACGGTCACACCTTCTCCTTCCAATAAGATCCTTTCCCTCTTTTTCCCTTCTCGAACCTGCTCCCGCCAGACGGAGCCTCCTTAGCCTCCGCTCCTCCTTTTCTCCGATGCCTCCTGACCTTGCTCTCTCTTATCCCACCTAAACACCATCCCTCCTTTCTCCCTCCTAATTCTTACGCATCCTTCAGGACGTTGGCCAAGCACCAGCTCCTCTGTGAACCTTACCAGACTCAGCCACACTTGGCTGACCTCCTCTGGAGTCCTTCTCCCAGGTAGAAGACCACTTTGAAGTGTCAACTACTTTTCAATTTGCAGGCGTCTCTCTAAACAATTTTGAGCTCTCTGAACAAGGGCTACACCTTTCTTTGCTAACTGTTTTCCTGGGCTTCTCACGGTTCCTCACAGCAGAGACAGGAGGAAATCTTTCTTCCATCTCGGCTGCTGCATTTGCTCTCTGAAGAACTGCCCTTGTTTTTATTATTTTTTTTTAAAGAATTTACTTATTTATTTGACAGAGAGAGATCACAAGCAGGCAGAGAGGCAGGCAGAGAGAGAGAGGAGGAAGCAGGCTCCCTGCTGAGCAGAGAGCCCTATACGGAATTCGATCCCAGGACCCCGAGATCATGACCTGAACTGAAGGCAGAGGCTTAACCCACTGTCCCACCCAGATGCCCCTGCCCTTGTTTTTAATGCCATGTCAGGTAAAAACTGGATCCAAAGGCTTGAGCTGACAGTATCTTCTGTGCTAACATAAAGCCGAGGGTGGTCTAAAAGAATTCCAAGCTGCGTGAGCTACACCTCCAGAGGCCAGGGTACCCTGGCTGTCACGTGGAGCCTCCTCCTGAACATAACCAAAAGGGAGAGGCAGCCTCCCTTCCCTCCCAGCAAAGCCATCATTCTGCCTGAACCCCTTTATTGGGAGGACCAATGTGATTAATGGGTGATATTCTGAAGGTGACAGGACCAGAGTCCTTTTCCTGAAGTGGTCTCCAAGAGAAATGTGTACACATGGGGGCAAAGCAAGGAACAGGAAAGCTTCACTCTAGACCAGGGTTTTGGTCCCAGATCTCCCATGAGCTAAGCTGGACCACAGTGTTCATAGCACTGCCTTGTTAGAAGCTTCCAGCACTGTACTCAGAACGAGATCCACTCTCCTCAACGTGGTCTGCAAAGCCTGAGCTGACCTGGGCCTGGGCTATTTCTCTAGTCTGAAACTGTATCACTCTCCCTCTCCTTGCCTATCCTCCAACATCATGGTCCTACGTGTTCTTTGAACAGGACAAACTCAACTCTACTTTAGGGACTTCGGGCCTGTAGCTTCAAGTCATGGTTCCGCTCTGTACCAGCTGTGTGACCACAGTTAAGTTACCCCATCACTTTGAAACTCAGTTTCTGCCTCCATAAAGTTCAGTCACTTCGGAAATATTTATCAAGCGCCTACCGTATGCATGTCCTTTACTAGACACTAGAAATAAAGCAATGAACAGAATGGGTAAGGTTCCCATTCTCTTTAGCTTACCTCCCACTGGACAGAAGGCAACTAAGCAAATAAATAAGATAATTTAAGACATTAGCAAATTTTGTGGAAAAAATTAAGCAGAGTAATAGGACAGGTGAATGACAGTGGGGAGAGCAGCCTGTATCTGCGCAAGGATGCCTTGAGGAGGGGAAATGGGAGCTCAGATCTAGTACTAAGGGAAACTAGGCAAAGGGTACATGGGATCTCAGTAATGTTTCTTACAACTGCATATGAATCTGAAATTAGCTCAAAAAGTTTAAAAAAATATCACCCCAGCTGCCATGTGGAGATTTATATACATACATAATATTTAATCTATGTATAAAATCATTTAAAATTTTAATGTTTTAGAGTTAACCCAGTATTTCCAAAACATTGTTGTATTGACATGTAATTGTTATAAAATTATTAGTAATATATTCTTTATCTTTGCACTAAGTCTTTGAACTCCACCGTATGCAACACATCTCAGTTCAACTAGCCACATCTCAGGTGCTCAAGAGCCACATGTGGCTAATGGCTACCATACGAGACAGCACAGCTCTAGAGTTCTACCTAAGGCCTCGAATCATGGGCATTTAACGTCAACCCTTACTTCTCTCTATACTCACTCCCCTGTGTAGTTTTATTGAGATATAATTGATACACAATATTGTATTAGTTTTAGGGGTAAACCATCAATCTTATAGTAGGTTTAAAAAAAGCGGGGCGGGGGGGGGGGGGGAATCAGGGAAGTCCCAGCCTCAGCAATCAGACAACAAAAAGAAACGAAAGGCATCTGAATCAGCAAAGAAGTCAAACTCTCACTTTTTGCAGATGACAAGATACTCTATGTGGAAAACCCAAAAGACTCCACCCCCAAATTGCTAGAACTCATACAGGAATTCAGCAAAGTGGTAGAATATAAAATCAATGCATAGAAATGTTCATACACTAACAAGGAGACAAGAATTTAAGGAGTCAATCCCATATACAAGTATACCCAAACCCTAGGATACCTATGAATAAACCTAACCAAAGAGGCAAAGAATCCGTACTCAGAAAACTATTGAACACTCATGAAAGAAATTGAGGATGACACAAAGAAATGGGAAAACGTTCCATGCTCATGGATTAGAAGAACAAATATTTATAATGTTTATACTACCCAAATGTTAAAATGTTTATACTACCCAAAGCAATTTACACATTCAGTGCAATCCCTATCAAAATACCATCAGCATTTTTCACAGAGCTTAAACCAATAATCCTAAAATTTGTAGGAAACTAGCAAAAGGAAGATTGAAAAAGAAAACCAAAATTGGCAGCATCACAATTCCAGACTTCAAGCTCTCTTACAAACCTGTAATCATCAAGACAGTATGATACTGGTACAAAAGCAGACACATAGATCAATGGAACAGAACAGAAAACCCAGAAACGGGTTTACTGCTTTGACAAGCAGTAAAGAATGTCCAATGGAAAAAAGTCTCTTCAACAAATGGTGTTGGGAAAATTGGACAGCCACATGAAGAAACTGGGCCATTTCCTTACACCACATACAAAAATAGACTCAAAATGGATGAAAGACCTAATGTGAGACAGGAACCCATCGGATAACACAGGCAACAACCTCTTCAACCTCCCACCACAACTTCTTGCTAGAAACGTCTCCAAAGGCAAGGGAAACAAAGACAAAAAGGAACTACTGGGACTTCATCAAGATAAAAAGCTTTCACACAGCAAAGAAACAGTTGACAAAACCAAAAGACCAAAAGACTACGATAGAATGGGAGAAGACATCCATGAATGTCTTATCAGAAAAAGGGCTAGTATTCAAAACCTATAAAGAACTTACCAAAATCAACACCCAAAGAACAATAATCCTATCAACAAATGGGCAAAAGACCTGAACAGACATTTTTCCATGGAAGACATGCAAATGGCCAACAGACACATGAAAAAATACTCGACCCCACAGGCATCAGGAAATACAAATCAAAACCACAATGAGATCCCGCCTCCACCAGTCAGAATGGTTAAAATAAACACATCGGAAAAAGATCTTGGCGATGATGCAGAGAAAGGGGAACCCTCTTACACTGTTGGTGGGAATACAAGCTGGTGCAGCCACTCTGGAAAGCAGTATGGAGGTTCCTCAAGAAATTGAAATTAGAGCTACCCTATGACCCAGGAATTGCACTACTGGATATTTGCCCCAAAGATACAAATGTAGTGATCCAAAGGGACACCTGCATCCCAATGTTTATAGCAGCAATGCCCACAATAGCCAAACTATGGAAAGAGCTCAGATGTCCATTGACAGATGAATAAAGAAGATGTGGTATATATATACAACAGAATACTACTCCACCATCAAAAAATTAAATCTTGCCATTGGCAATGACAAGGATGGAACTGGAAGGCATTATGCCAAGCAAAATAAGTCAATCAGAGAAAGACCAGTATCATATGATCTCACTCATATGTGGAATTTAAGAAGCAAAACAAAGGAGCATAGGGAAAGAGAGGTCAAAATAAAATAAGATGAAATCAGAGAAGGAGACCATAAAAGACTCTTAATCACAGGAAACAAACTGAGGGTTGCTGGAGGGCATGGAGGCAGGAGAATGGGGTAACTGGGTAATGGACATTAAATGCAATGAGCACTGGGTATTATCCACTGAGCCACCCAGGCGCCCCAGCACTGGGTATTATATAAGACTGATGAATCAGTGAACTCCACCGAAACTAATAATACACTATATGTTAACTATTTGAATTTAAATTTTTTTTAAAAAGCGTATCAGGGAGACCTGCAAGGAGACAGCCAATGCTGCTTGACAGCTCACAGGTTACAGAAGGAACAGGGTGTATTCTGCTATTAGGGGATTAGGGGAAGGTAGACAAATGGAATGGGTGTGGACAGGACAGTAAGAGGGATCAAGGAAGAGGGTTTTCAGCTTAAGCAACTGGGTGTTTAAATCCTGTCTACCTACCCAGTGCTTCTCTGAGAAGTGAATGAACTCTACTTCATTTATACCCAAGATAACACCAAGCACATAGCAGGTGTTCAATATATGTTGAAAGAAAAAAATTCATCCTAAAGTTCTAGTACATAAAAAAATAAAAGTACACCTCATAAACGGGATAAAAATCTTCTGATTCCTTCAGAAGTTAAAACTAGTTCCAAATTTCACTTTTCAATGATCAACAAGTTAGATCACGGAGTACATTCAGCCCCTTTCTAACTTCCTTTTCACTCAAGGAGATGTAAACATGTATCACAGAGAAGAAGCATTCCCATGATTCTAAAAATCCAACATCTTTCCTGTCAACATCTCTAGAACCAATCTGGGAGGTTAAATTAGAAGAAGCACTGGAGTGCCTGGTGGTTAAACATCTGCCTTTGGATCCAGTCATCATCCCAGGGTCCTGGATGTTGGGCTCCCTGCTCAGTGGGGAGCCTGCTTCTCCCTTTCCCTCTGCCCCTCTTTGCCCCTTACTGGCTGTGCATTCTCTTACTCTCAAATAAATAAAATATTTTTAAAATAATTAAATAAAAAAAATCAGAAAAAAGGCCACCTTCTTATACAACATTAGCTGGATGACTACTAGAGATGATTTAACTTAGATCCTTTCAAAAGAAATATCAACAAAATATACTGGAAGCCCAGGAAAAAGCATCTTTTCAGAAAAGAAACTGTGTAATAAAACATGTAAACAGAACGGTCTATGGGAAATAAAGCTAAGAGAGGTCATATGTCACTGGGGCCAAATAGTGGCATTAGGATATTGCTCTTTTTGAGATAAAACTGCACTTTGTATTTATGTTATTTGTGGGTACACAATGGGGGGCTTAGTTTGTTTGAAGGAATTGGTTTATAAAAGTCCAAGATGCTATAAATCACAAATGGTAACAAGGCCAAATTTTATGAACTATAACAACAAAAATCAAACTTTTAAAAAGTCAAACCTATGGCAAGTAGTAGTTTGAAAAGAGAAAATCTTCCTGAGAATGTTAAGTATAGGACACTGACCCTCAGAATGGAATTTATAGAACTCTCATGCTCAGGAGACTTGTCAGCTGATTGTCCCATCCAAACACTGCAGAAATGTATTATAGCCACCAGGGATATTCTATTTCTCTTCCCACAGCATCTACTAATTCTTATCTCAGACAGATATGTATGTGATTTGGATGAATGTTCTGCATAATTAGAATTCTTTGCAGTGCTAAGGAGAAAGCCAAGTGTTTCAAACTTAGACTTCATTTAAAAGAAAAAGAAAACTGATTTTTTTTTTAAGAGGAATCCTGGAGGAATTTGGGAAAGCTATTTTTAATTAGGAGTTGAGCAAAGTGTTATAAGAAAAATAAAGACAAATGAAAATACTGTTTATATTTCAAAGATGATGAAACAGATTCTGCCACAACATTTTGCAACACTAATTCCCAGCAAACTGTTCCTTAGGAAAACTATTTTTATCCCTTTATCAACTTAGTTGATAAGTATTTTATTTCCAGGGCATATTTGGACAAGCTATATAAAGCAAAATTGTTTTCATGCTTTAGAAACAAATATTTTGCAAATGGAAACAGAGCTTATTGTGCTATAATATTTATTTGCTAGGCTGACAAATGACTCTGGGGCCTGTTAATATCATGAAGTCTCAGAACAAGAATCCATAATTCCAGAAGTCTGGTCCCTCTAGGCATCACTCTGGAAAATTGTGATTAACATTAATTAATCTAGAAGACCTTTAACATGCCTTACTGCACTGCCTTATGTGGTATATAACATGTTACTATCATTCTCATTTTTCAGACGAAGAAACTGCAGCTCAGAAAGGCTGATGTCCAAGGTCACCAAGTTAGTGTGTATTTTGGCCACCAACCTCCGCTCCCTCAAGCTACACAGTGGCAATAGTAATGGTGTGGCAGTGGCAGTTCCAAGTTGTACTCACCTTGCGCTGGGCCCCATTCTTTGCCCTGTTCACATGTGAGCTCACTCACATAACCCTTGCACCAATTCTAGGAGGGAGGTAGGAAGGTTTGTCCTGGGCGCATCACCACCTTTTTTTCCCACCCTGCCACCATACTTGCCCCTCTTCTTTCCCCATAAATCAAACGAGTACTCCAGAATCCTCATGTTCTCTTTATCAAATCAAAACTGATTCTAAGGGGCGCCTGGGTGGCTCAGTGGGTTAAAGCCTCCACCTTCGGCTCAGGTCATGATCCCAGGGTCCTGGGATCAAGCCCTGCATCGGGCTCTCTGCTCAGCGCCTGCTTCCCTTCCTCTCTCTCTGCTTGCCTCTCTGCCTACTTGTGCTCTCTCTCTGTCAAATAAATAAAATCTTAAAAAAAAAAAAAAAAAAAAACGGATTCTAAAATGTTGATAAGTACTGAAACTAGATGACGGGTAATGGGGTTTTCTTTTTATACTATTCTACCCTTGTTTATGTTTTAAAACATCCTTACAAACATTTAACACGATTTGCTCTAACATGGAATCTGACCTATTAAAGAGCCTAGAAGACTAGCATCCACCAACAAGGAATTTGAAGGCAGCGTTATGGAAGATTGCTCTGTCATAATAGAAGAAAGGGACATTGATGCATCCATTCTTTTCATGAACACAAAGTGGGGGCCCACTATGTTAGGATATAGAAAGGCCCAATGAAGGACTCCTGTCCTTAACAAGTTAAGAGGTTAGTAGCAAATACAACACAAATGCAAAAATAATTAAAGAGGAGGGTTATTTATGAGAAATGCTATAAAAAGCAAAGTCCAAACAAAGTTCAAACAAAGCCACATCAGGACATATTCCATTACGCTGAACTTTCTGGGACAGTCCAAACTTTTTGGTGTACTGAACATTAAACATTACCTACAATCAGTGAGTGGCCCACAAGAAGAAATGGAGCTAAATCCAAAAGCAACATTAGGGCTGGAATGTCCACCATGCCCTCTTCTATGGTATTCTCATCATTTCCAGACTAAAATCCAGGCCTCTCAATGAAAGGGGCAGGATTCCCATGAACTGCTGGGATCAAAACATACTAGAGAAGACTTATCTGTAAAGAAGCTCACCAGAGCACCAACTATAACACTAAAAAGTGACCAACAATATAAATGCCCAATAACAGGGTTTGGTCTCCTTTCAACTAGTGCACACTAATCCCTACAAAACAATTTAAAAAAGAAAACAGACACTCTTCCCTGATGGGATCAGGATTAATCATGGTAAAATTCATTAAAAAAACAAAAACAGAAACCGAGCCACTTAAAGAGAGAAATCATTAAAAAATGTATATTCCTTCGCCTAATGCTTGATAAGGGGCCAAGACTTTTTCTTTTCTTTTTGAAGGCTTTTTTTTTTTTAAAAGATTTTATTTATTTATTTGACAGACAGAGATCACAAGTAGGCAGAGAGGCAGGCAGAGAGAGAGGAGGAAGCAGGCTCCCTGCTGAGCAGAGAGCCCGATGCGGGGCTTGATCCCGGGACCCTGGGATCATGACCTGAGCTGAAGGCAGAGGTTTTAACCCACTGAGCCACTCAGGCGCCCCTGAAGGCTTTTTCTTTGAAAATAAGTTCTAGTTCTAGGAATTAAAGTTCCTGCATGAACCACACCCACGGGGAAGTAGTGTGAAGGCCAAATCCTACCTTTTGATGAACTGTTTTCCTCAACCTCTTCAGAGGTCTCTTGTACCTCTCTCTAATTACACCAGAACTTTCTTTTCGTCCTTTACCTTTATCAGGTCTTTCAGACATATTAAACTTATTTTTCACAAGAACAGTGTCTTTTTTTTCTTTTATGTTCTCAAATCTCATTAGCCAACATAACACTTAGTTATTCCGCAATTACAAGATAAAATAAAACCAGCACAAACAGATCTGGGATCAAAGCCAGCTGACTCTTACTGGTTATCACCACCATCACCACCACAACCACTACCACCACCATCACCACCACCACCACCACCGCCATCACCACTACCACCACCACCGCCACCACCACCACCACCATCAACGCCACCACCACCACCACCATCGCCGCCACCACCATCACCATCACCACCATCACCACCACCACCACCACAACCATCACCACTACCATCATTACCACCATCATCACATTATTGCAGCAAATACTTAACAGTTGTTTATTACATGCCAGACACTATTCTAAGCACTGTGCATACACTGAATCTTTATTTATCCCTCATAGTCTAGGTACCACTGTGACCATCGCTTCACAAATAAGGAGACTGAGGCACACTGAATTAAGGAAGTTACTTGAAGTCACACAACTAGTAAATGGCAGAGTGGGAATTCAAACACAGGCAGTCTGGTTCCAACTTGATGACTTGAATCCCTACACTCAAACTCCCTAAACCCACACAGGCAAGAGCTGCAGTGTGTTGGTGCTGTGGAGCGGAGCTGTCCAATGGAAGTTTCTGCAATGATGGAAATGTTCTGGACCTGGGCTGTTCAACACAGTAATCTCTAGTCACACGTTACTCTTGAGAGAGAGAAACTGAATTTTTAATGTAATTTAAATTAACTAAAATTTAAACAGCCACATTTACCTAGTGGCTATTGTATCGGACAGCATAGTTTACTGGCCAAGAACATTCAAAGGACCATGGGAATTAAACACTATATTTTATAGTGAAAAAGTGAAGAGGATCTGTTAATCTAGCATCTGTTAAGTGGAGATGAAGAAACTTCTATTGTTTATTAACTGACATGAAAAGATACTCAAGATGCTGTTAAATGGAAAACATGAATTATAACACGTGTAGAATATGATCTCATTATTTGATTAAAAAGTCATAAATAGACAGTAAACTTATACAAAATTGTGGTTTCCAGGATGCCTGGTGCATTGGTGGGTGAAGCATCTGCCTTGGGCTCAGGTCATGATCTCAGGATCCAGTCCCGCATGCATCAGGCTCCCTGTTCAGTGAGGAGTCTGGTTCTCCCTCTCCTTTTGCCCCTCCCCCTGCTCCTGAGCACGCATGCGCACTCTCTCTCTTGCTCTCGCTCTCACTCTCAAATAAATAAATAAAATCTTAAAAACAACAACAACTGTGGTTTCCTCCAAATGAAAGGTATAGTGGAGATTGCTGGCTGCCTTCTTTGACAGGCACTGCATGTTGCAAGGCCAACAGCCATTTCCCTTTCTTCCACAGCAACAAAATCCCTAGGTGGCTGTGTCCAGCTGAGAAACTACATTCACCAGCACCCCTCGCCTGTAAGAAAGGACGATTAAGATGCAAACTGAATGTGCTGCTTGGGACTTCGAGTACTTTAACGCACGCCCTTTTGGCTTCTCCTTTCCTACTTCTTCCTGCTTTGAGGAAGGACTGTTTGGTTAGAGCCAGAAACCCACTGGTGACCACAAGGTGACCATGAGAGTGACCACCACGTGATACAGATGGTGAAGCAGAAAGAAAGAGAGGTATAGACGGCCGGATGGCACTGTGGAACCACCATGCCAGCAACAGACTAATGTTTTTTTGAAAGAAAAATAATTTGTCTTATTTAAAGTGCTGTTAGCAGCAGACAACAATAATTCTAACTAACCATTCTCAGAGGCCATTCCTCATGCGCACAGAGAAACATCCTAATAGCAACACAGTTCTGTTCCTGACTGGCCTAAAGATAATTCCATGCCCCTTGTAAATAACTTGTTTAAGAACCAAGCCTAAGCCCAAAGGCATTGCATTGCCTCGGTGACAGGACTTGGTTCAAGAATGGGCCCATGAGCCAATGCAGGCCGGTGAGATTCTAGGATTAGTATTCTGGGAACTTCTGAGAAAAAGTCTCACTTAGGAGAACAGAGGAAGAAAGAATCTTTCAATTCCTTTGGTGGGTTCATACATGAACCCACCAATGAACCCATGGGGCCCAGAACTGCCACAGCTATTTTGCTGCTGGTCTGAGGATGGAGCCAATGACCTGAGGAGGGCACAGCCAAGACAATCTCAGGGAAAGAACCCTGGCAGTGGGTTAAGTTCGTGCTGAAGTCTGTCCTTCTCTGGAACAAATACAATTTATGTGAGCCAAAAAATATCCATACTCTGAAGAGATCATCTTAGAGGCAATAGAAAAGTTTTTCAAATACTGTGAGAAGGTCAGGCCTTCCCCAAGGGCCTGCCAAGTTAGCCACTGGGTCTTCAAAATATTTCTGCACCTTTTCCATAGCAGGCCTAATAAAGAAGTTATTATATGATAAGTTTTTGTTCTTCTACAGGCTTTTGCAAAAAAGGTACTAAATAAATGCACCTGTTTCAAAGGCCTCATAATAAGGACAACAGTTAACATTTATTTGTCAACTACTTACTACTTGGCAGGCTTTGTGCTGGGCGGTTTATCTCATTCAGTCCTCATGAAACAAGGAACTCTTGTTCTATCCATTTACAAATGAGGAAATGCTGAAGCTCAGAAAGGCTAAGTAACTTGTAGGAAAGTAGATAGTGCCTAGGCCAGGATTTGAAGTCACATCCTAAGGATTCCAAGGCCTCCTCACCATGACTTTGTACTGCTGCCCTCAGGATACATAAAAGCACATCTAGGATTTCCCCAAGACTGTACTATTTTAAAATATGCTGTTCTCTAGGGGCGCCTGGCTGGGTCAGTTGGTAGAGTACACGACTCTTGATCTTGGGGTTGTGAGTTCAAGGCCCATGTTGGGTGTAAAGATTACTTTACGAAATCTTAAAAAAAAAAAAGGATGCTGTTCTCTTGATCCTGTCAGTATACTATACTCATCAAACCAATTTTTTGGTTTGGAAAATATGGCTGTATGGACCACATGTAACATGCAGAGATCATTAAGAACCACTGAATGTGAAACCCTGCACACACAAAAAAGCAATATAATTCCATATGTTTAACTGATGTTGAAAGTAGGATGAGACCACCAACTTTTCTCTGTTTCAAGTTTCCTTTTGGTGATTCGCAGAAGCACATTATTAAGTAGGTTTGTAGACATGGGAATGGCAGAATTGAAGATAACTCATACTTATTAAGCCCCTTCTAGTGGCCAGGTTTTATGTAATGGTTAATTCTCAAAGGATCTCATAAGACATTTCACTGATAAGGGAACTAAGACTCAAAGATTTTGCCTGATCTGCCTGAAACCCAACTTGTTGTTCTTCCCACTATATAACTCTGCATTCCTATAAGCACTAGCATTTCCCAAATGTTGACTAGGAGAGAACAGTGACTCTGAAGCCACAAGAAACCTACACCATTTTATTGGCTTCTCCCTGGAAATATTATTTTAATTAAGTTTCAGTGACTTTCAATCATGGTGTCTTTAACTTTAATAGATTATCCATAGGAAATAACCCAAATTGAAAAGATCTAATGCTTCAAGTTTTAAGCAAGGAAATAGGTGTACAGGTTTATACAGATAAACAGACTTAAGATAATACATGTAGTATATCTTTTCTTAGGCAGTAAAATACAAACAGAAAGCAGTAGAATGCTAAGCTTCGGTACAAATATTCAAAAAGTACACTGTTGGGGCGCTTGGGTGGCTCAGTGGGTTAAGCCTCTGCCTTTGGTTCAGGTCATGATTTCAGGGTCCTGGGATCGAGCCCCGCATCGGGCTCTCTGCTCAGCAGGGAGCCTGCTTTCCCTCTCTCTCTCTCTGCCTGCTGCTCTGCCTACTTGTGATTTCTCTGTCTCTGTCAAATAAATAAAATCTTAAAAAAATTTTAAAAAAGTACACTGTCCACAGACAATCCCTCAAACAAAACAAAATAAAACACACTCACCTGAGGGGCACCTGGGTGGTGTAGTCAGTTACGCCTCTAACTCTTGGTTTCAGCTCAGGTCAGGATCTCAGGTCTGTGAGACTGAGCCCCACATGGGGCTAAGCACTCCGCACAGAATCTCTTAAGATTCTCTCTCCCTCTCCCTTTGCTCCCCCATGTGTGCTCTCTCTTTCTCTCCCTCTCTCTCTTAAAGATTTCATGAAAGAGAGAGAGTAAGCAGGGTCTGTCTCTCTAATAAATAAAATTTTTAAAAACCTACCCAAATTGGCCTCATGTACAACTAATGTTATCATATTGTTTATGAAAACTTAGGAGTTATATTTTTATTTTTATTTATTTATTTTTAATTATTTATTTGTTAGAGAGAGTGAGCACAAGCAGACAGAGAGGCAGGCAGAGGCAGAGGGAGAAGCAGGCTCCCTGCTGAGCAAGGAGCCCAACGTGGGACTCAATCCCAGGATGCTGGGATCATGACCTGAGCCGAAGGCAGCCCCTTAACCAACTAAGCCACCCAGGCGTCCCAGGAGTTATATTTTTAAATGACACGTGTATGATACTCTCATTTTCCAAGCAGCTGGAGTGCCTGGGTGGCTCAGTCGGTTAAGCATCTGCCTTCAGCTCAGGTCATGATGCCAGGGGCCCTGGATTCCAGCCCGCATTGGGCTCCCTGCTCCGTGGGGAGTCTGTTTCTCCCTCTCCCGCTGGCTTGTGCTCTTTCTTGCTCACTCTCTCTCTCTCTCTCATACACAAATAAATAAAATTAAAAAACAAAACAAAACAAAATATTTCATCTTCCAAGCAGCTGAAATCCCCAGAGAACGTTAGAGCACAGAAGAAGTCTTTAGTATTACTTTGATAAAAATAAAAATTAAAAACAAAAAATGGCTTTAGGTGCAATATATTTTTGCTCCATTTTTTGTACAGAAGTTGCTGACCACCTGCCTACCTCCCCAAATTCTACCACTTTCAGAGTCATCCCAACAAGGTGCCAGTTCCTCTCTAATATCTTGTAGCCATTAGTTGTCCCCAGCCAAAGGAGTGCTCATCGCTTTCGCGGTTAGAAGGGCGTGTCAGCAGTCCATATAGAAGCAAAGGCAGCAGCTGAAAAAATGAAACCAAGTAGGCGGTAGCAAGAGGCTTCTCCATTTTACATTTTGAGACATTCGGAAATAACAGACACACAGATCGACAGAAGAGAATAGAGAGCCCAGAAATAAACCCATACATATATCAATTAATTTGTGACAAGGGGCTAAGAATATACAATGAGGAAAAGGATGGTTTCTTTAATAAATGGTGTTGGGAAAACTGGGCAGTCACAGACAAAAGAATAAAACTGGGCCACTTAAACAATACACAAGGATCAACTCAAAATGGAATAAAGATTTGAACATAAGACCTAAAACCAGAAGACTCCTAGAACATAGGTGAGCTCCTTAGCCTTGGTCTTTGGCAATGATTTTTTTAGATGTGACACCAAAAACAAAGGGGACAAAAGCAAAAATAAACATGGGAGACTATATCCAACAAAAAGCTTCTACACAGCAAAGGAAACCATCAACAAAACTAAAAGGCAACCTACAGAATAGGAGAAAGTATTTGCAAATCATATATCTGATAAAGGGTTAATATCCAAAATACACAAATAACTCACACAACTGAATAAGAAAAAAATGCAAACAATCCAATTAAAAAGTAGGCAGAGGATCTGAATGGACTTTTTTCCAAAGACATTATTTACAAATGGCCAAAAGCTACCTGAAAATGTACTGAGCATCACTAATCACCACGGAAATGCAAATCAAAACCACAATGAGGTATCACCTCATACCTAATAGGACGGCTTTTCTCAAGAAGACAACAGATATTAAATCCTGGCAAAAATAAGGAGAAAAGGAAACCCTTTACACTGTTGGTGGGAATGTAAATTGGTACAGCCACTATGGAAACACTATGGAAGTTTCTCAAAAAATTAAAAATAGAACTACCATATGATCCAGGAATTCCACTTTTGAATGCTGATCTGAAGGAAATGAAATCTCTATTTTGAAAAGATATCTGCATCTTCCATTTTCACTGCAGCATTATTTACAATATCCAAGACATGGAAACAACCCAAGTGTCCACTGACAGAAGACTAGATAAAGAAGGGGCGCCTGGTTGGCTTAGCTGGTTAAGCCTCTGCCTTCTGCTCAGGTCGTGATCTTGAAGTCCTGGGAATCTGCTTTTCCCTCTCCCTCTGCTCGTCCCCATGTTTGTGCTCTCCTGCTCACTCATTCCCTCACTCTCTCAAATAAATAAATAAAATCTTAAAAAAAAAAAAAAAGAAAGGAATAAAGAAAATGTGGTGCATATACACAATGCAGTATTATTCAGCCTCAAAAAAGAAGAAAATGCTGTTATTTGCAACAACAAAGATGGACCTTGAGGATAGGTCACTGGGGTAATGTAATTTTGGTGAACTGGCAGTCATCCAAAAAAACCTTCAGAGGAAATTCTAAAATTAATCAATATACTGTACTATTTCTTAAGCAGTATGCTGGAACATGTAAGTGAAACAAGCCAGAGAAAAACAAATACCACATGATATACCTGAAAGTTGCTAAGAGACTAAATCTTAAAAATTCTCGTCACAAGAAAAACAAAACAAAAATCTGTAACTATGTGTGTTGATGGATGCTCACTAAATTTACTGTGGAAATCATTTCACATATTAATCAAATCATTATGTTGCTTTCCTAGAACGAGTACAACGATATACATCAATTCTATCTCAACAAAAACAAAAGAATCCTTGTAATACAGCTTTAATCATTTCGGGAATAAGGAGAGATTAAAAACAGACAAAGTAAAATGGGTTCATTATTTTAAAAGGAAAATAATGACAGCTAATATTTACCGAGTGGTTCTCACAGGAAGGCTGTGCTAAGTGCTTTTACTACTTACTGTGCTCAGTGCTTTAACTACATATTCAATCTTTATAACAATTCCGTTCAGCGGGTACTATTATTAAGGAACTCACTCAGCATTCACATTTATTCAGAATATTTCCAGGATCTGGTAAACCCCTGAAATTTATTTCTCCCACTTAGGGCTGATTCGGAGCATCTTACTCTCTGAACCTCAGTCTCCACAGCTTTAAGATGTTAGCTGTATACTCTAGTCCAACATCTGCATTTCCGAATCCCGTATTACACTGTCACTAAATATCCCATTTGCCCACGTCCTAAGCCAATTCCAGTCAAAGTCCGAATAGTATTAGGGCTATCTATGTTACCATCATGTGCATGGGAGATCTGGCTGCTTTACCCCCATGCCTCCTAAGCCAGCCAAAGGGCTTGTCAGTTTCTCCACCTTCCCAGTCCTGATGTCTTCACCCTGTCTAACCAACTCATGTGACTGAGGCTTCAGCATTACTTTTTTTTTTTTTTTTTTTTTTTTTTAAGATTTTAGTTTTAAGTGGTATCTACCCCAACATGGGGCTCGAACTTACAACCTGTTGATTAAGAGTGCCAAGCTCCACTGACTGAGACTGCAGGTTCCCCCTCCAGCACAACTTTTAAGGATGCCAGGGCTGACTGGAAGCAACTATATTACGCTCAAGGGTAGAGGAGAATATATTTAAAAAAAAAAAAAAAAAAAAATCCCTGAAGAGTTCACATTTCTTCAGCTTGAATACTAGAGGATAGGTCACTGGGGTAATGTAATTTTGGTGAACTGGCAGTCATCCAAAAAAACCTTCAGAGGAAATTCTAAAATTAATCAATATACTGTACTATTTCTTAAGCAGTATGCTGGAACATAATTGAATCCTTGACTGAGAAACTTGCCATGTCTCAGGGCGGTCATCTGAACACTCAAACAATGTGGTTTTGACCAAGACCTTAATAGGAAATACATTCTATACCATGGCTCAGACATACCTAAAAAGAGCTGAAACAAAAATTTTACAAACCAAAGGTTAGTCTTACTATACAAGATGCACTCTGAATTTTTTGTTGCTCTTCCTAAAAAAAGCTTTTCATTTAAAAAAAAAAAAAAATGCTGGAACATCTCCCCCCAAATAATTCTTTACAATACTAATATGTAACAATGTGTGGTTTAAAAGCCACTGGTATAGGCAGCCTTTCCACGGCACTGTGTGGTTTTGCCAACATGTGACACGAACCTAGGAATGCAATGTTGTAAGCAACCAGTACTGGACACAGCATATGGGCTCTATTTGTTAACAAAATGCATTAAGCTGAATTATTAATTGAGGGATTCTTCTCCACCTATCAGAGCAGCGAATACGGGACAGTGTGAAAACACTCCTCTAATAAGGAGACAGTGGGATTTACCAGAGTATATGACTTAGCATCAGAAAACCTAGATTTATTTTCCAACCCCTAAAGAAATAATAGATCAGGACAATGACCTTTAATAGACGCTAAAACCATTCTGTAAAAGCCTGATGAGAGACTTATAATGGGTGGACCATGCTAACAATACCTGAACCCCCAATTAATCTTAAAATCACATCCAGTGAGAAAACTAGACTTTATTGCCTGCTGATGAGATACACAGCACCACCCATAAAGTTTAACAGCCACAAAAATAAAGGGAAGGGAGGACACATTAAAGGGATGCGATCAGGCAAATCCAGAACGTGAGAAGTTGTACGGGACAAATAACCCGTTTTTTTTCAACAAATAATAGGCAAGGAGGAAAACGAAAAGAGGAGAAATTGCTATAAATTAAAAGACTTAAGAGACAACCAACCAGATGTAATAGGTGGACCTTGTTAGGATCCAAATTTAAATAAGCCAGTTGTAAAAAAACATTTATGAGATAGTTGAGGAAACTGACTACCAAATAAATATTATTTTTTAGGAACTGCTACTGTTCATTTTTCATGTGTGATAGTGGTATTGTAATGACAGAGAAAAAAGGAGGGGAGGAAAAGTCCTTTCTCTCTTAGACGCATATTGAGGCATTTCCATATAAAATGACATATCGGCTAAGATTTGCCTTAAAATAATCGGTGCAAAAAAAAATCCAAGGGAGGGAGCGGGTGGGCATTATAGATGAAATAAAACTATATGTTGAGAACTACTGGGTCTGAGTACATTGGTATTTATTAACTATTCTTTGTACTTTTGTAAATGTTTAAAATTTTCCATATTAAGAAACTATAGGGGTGCCTGGGTAGCTCAGTGGATTGGGTCTCTGCCTTTAGCTCAGGTCATGATCTCAGGGTCCTGGGATCCAGCCAGCATAGGGCTCTCTGCTCAGCAGGGAGCCTGCTTTCCCCCTCTCTCTCTCTGCCTGCCTTTCTGCCTACTTGTGATCTCTCTGTGTCAAATAAATAAATAAAATCTTAAAAAAAAAAAAAGAAAGAAAGAAAGAAACTAAACTATAATATATAAAGAAAAGAAAACCTGGATTCAAATTCCAGGTTTTAGTAGATGTAGGACTTTGGAGGTCTCTTGAATCCTTTGATCTTTAATTTTGTCATCTGAAAATGGGATGATCGCTTCTCGGCCTTTTGGCTAAGATCAAGTGTTGAAAATGGGATGATAATCCTTGCCTCACACAACTGTTAGGAGGAAAGAAATGAGATCAGGGGTTCACCTCTTTGGAAAATCCAGCCCTTACTGATGACAATTTTGTCAGAGTAGAAATAGGTTATTGGCTGAGTCTGTTAGAATTTTCCAGAATTTTTGTTTTGTTCTATCTCCTTAATATGACAGTGTTTGCTGAACACTGGCCCTTTTCTCCCAAAAGAAGAGTCAAAACTTGTTAGCAATATATTGAAGTTCTCTAACGAGTTGTTTTCATTTCTTGTTTACTTCCCCAATTATTCATACTTCCTCTGCTAAAGGTAGAAAATAAATTTACAGGAGACTGTGTCGTTGAGATAAAACAGAACACAATTAGAAATCAATGTAATCTACACAGCACTTTGTTTAAAATATTCCAGGTGCTTTTAGGAGAGTAGATATATATCTTTCAGCACCAATGCTTCATATTAAATAAAAGGAAATAAGCAGAGGTCCAAGCCTAAGTAACACAAAGGGAAACTTGGCACTATCTGGCTTCAGCCTGCAGAATGGGTTGGAGGGAATCAGGGTGATCTTTCTATAACCCAGTTCCGATTAAGTCATTTCCCTTCCTTTCAATGGCTTCCCTCTGCTTTCAGGAAAATATCCAAATTCCTAAACAAAGGCTCAGGTGCCTCTCCAGCCTGACATCCTCCCTTTTCGCCTCCAAGACTGATGTCCCTTCTTACCACTGGCACAGTCAGTCATCCACTCCCCTCTTCTATACCTTCTAGTTAATTCTCCTGAAATGTCTCTCAAATCTGCCCTCTCCATTCCATTCCTGCTTCCACTGTCCACGATCAAGGACCCCCCCCCCTTATTTTTTTGCTTTTACTCCCCCATCTCCCCAAACATGACATATCCTTATTGCTTTTTCTGATTACAAAAGCAATTCATGCTCATAAAAAAAGAAAAATAAGGCAATAAGGAAAGGAATAAAAGTCTTCCCATGATCTCCTGACACAGACATACAGAACTTCTCTTTCTAGTACACTCCTGTTTAAAGCACCATTACTGACAACAGCCAGAAGGTGGAAAAAAACCCAAGTGCCCTTCTGTGGAATGGATAAACAAAATGTTTATACATACAATATATATACAACATGTATATATACCTACAATAAAATATTATTCAGCCTTAAAAAGGGACAAAATCTGACACAGGCTACAACACAGATGAACTTTGAGAACATTATGCTAAGTGAAATAAGTCAGTTCCAAAAAAATGTATTGCATGATCCCATTATATAAAGTATCTCGAGTAGTCAAATTCATAGAAACAGAAAGTGGAAGGATGGGTGTCAGGGCTTGGGGGGACAGGGGGGTAAATGAGAAATTCGATGGGTATAGAGTTTCAGTTTTACAAAAAGAAAGAATTCTGGAGATCAGTTGCACAACAATGAGAATATCCTTAACAGTGCTGAACTGTACACTTAAAAATGTTTAAGATGGTAAATTTTATGTTATGGGTATTTTACCACAATAAAAAATTTATTATGGGTATTTTACCAAAATAAAAAATTTAAAAAAAACTTTTTTAAAGAACTAACCTTTCTACATATTTTTCCTATAAATGTGTATGTATACATTTAAAAAAAAAACAAAAATGAGAACACACTGTACCATAATGAGCTTTTCACATCAAACCATAAGATGTAGACGTCTTTCTCATGTATATAGCTCCCACCTCATTCTTTTTTAATGGCTGATAGTATATATCATATGACTGCACCATAATTTAACCAGTCTGTTTGCAGCTTTTCATATAATAAAAACATAATCAATAATGAATACTGTTACCCTGAAAAAATAAAAAATTAAAAAAAATCTGTTGCTTAAAAAAAACATAGTCAACATCTTGCATATTTTCTCATGTCTTATGATAAACATTTTTGTTTGTTTTTTGTTTTTTTAAATGTGTCCTGTTTCCGATATCAATACTCTGAGTTTCCCAAACAAAAACACCTCCTCCTTAACCAAACACCCATCTGTATCCAGTGACCTCCCCTCCAGCCACTCTTGTTCTCTATGTAGCTAGTATGGGCACATGTATTTGAAAGTCTGTTCTCAGGTATTTATTTTTCATGTTGTTATTCCCATGTCTCCTACAGTTACATTTTGTGACTATTACTATTACTATTCTATAAAGCTATTGCTTTTTGTCTACGTTCTACTTGCTTGTTTACTTAACCTTATTATACCTAATTATTTTTAACTTAATTCTCTTGAATTTTCTCAGCAGATCATAGGTTGACAATATATTGTCCACACAGTGATTAAAAGTAAAAGCTTTGGGCTCAGGAGGCAGACCTGGATTCAAATCCTATATGACCTGGAGTAAGCATTTTTTTTTTTTTTAAGATTTCATTTATTTATTTAATTGACAGAGAGACAGCAAGAGAGGGAACACAAGCAGGGGGAATGGGAGAGGGAGAAGCAGGCTTCCCTGCCAAGCAGGGAGCCAGATGAGGGGCTCAATCCTCCTGGGCTCCTGACCTGAGCCAAAGGCAGACCCTTAATGATTGAGCCCCCCAGACGCCCCTGGAGTAAACATTTTACACCTCAATTTTCTCACCCATAGACTGGAAATCCTATTAGAGGTTATCTCACAGGATTGTTGTCAAGATCATATTATTAAAGGAGACAAGTACATGAAAAGCGCTTAACACGTATTAGTTCAATAAGTGTCTACTATCTGACGATAATGAAAATATAATTTTCCCTCCACACTTACGTACACCTTTTATTTATTTTTTGTTGTTGCATTACACGGATGCACTCCTTGTCGGCAACTGCCTTGTTTCTGGAGAAGCCGGCAGGCTCCTCGTGAAGGATCTGTGCTGTGGACATCACCCACTCTTTCCTCCTCGGGAAAGGACTGCCATCGGTTTGCCCCTTTCATCTGGATTTTCTCAGCCTTTCCTCTCACTATTGGCTCTTTGCCATCAGCCTTTAAATCTGCTCACGTCTCTCTCTCGTGCTTAAGACTCCACCTTATTCCTGTCGCTCTCCAGCCTTCTCGCTCTCCCTTCACAGTCGAACTCCTGCGAGCTGCCTACACTTTGTCTTTACTTTCTCACATCCCACTCTCTCCTCATCCCACTGATACATTACACTGAACCTTCGGGAGCTGCCGATATTCTAGATTCCACCCCCACCACTTTACCAAATCTGCTCAATTAGGTCCCCAGTGACCTCCATATTCATTTACCCGAAAGACACGTTTTAATGTTTAACTTCTTTTACTTGAAACCTAAGCAGCATCCAGCAAAATTAACCTCTTCCTTCGGCCTTCCTCACTGCATTCTCCTAGTTTTCCTTCTAGTTTTCTAGCCATTCCTTCTAATCTAAGTGAATTCTTCTTCCAACTCCAAGAGTATACAACACACTGGCCTTGAATGATCTAGGCCTTTCTTTTTTCCTTTTCTTTTCTCTTTTTAAAAATCTCTTCCAATATTAAGTTCCAGCTGTACCAGATTCATATCTGTACCCCACGAATGTACCTTGGAACGTGTTTGGAGTACACGCCATGAGGGCAAGGATCTGTGTCCTTACTGCTCCCACAATGTCTGGTACATAGCAGGCGCTCAGTAAATAAATAAATATTTTAAGAAATATTTTTTTGAATCGCCATAAATGAATGGCTGCAGTGTGAAAAACAGATTGGAGGAATGAAGACCACGAGAGAACAACAACAACAAAATCCCCTGGAACCCTGATCTTTCAAAACCATACCTCTGATCAAACACATGCAACATACACACACTGCCTGACTAAAATCCTCTGACGACTCCCCAATGCCCCCAAGCTAAAAATCCAAACTCTTCAAAACTTACAAGGAGATACAAGGAAAGTCTTTCAGAAGGGACACCTACTTCTCTCTGAAACATAGTCTAGCCAGACCATTTCAGCTGCTTGGAATCAGCCTCTACCCAGCCTATGAAATCCTTGCTGAGGCCCAAAAAGCCTGCACTCTATCCCTTGGGCTTTGCACATAAAGCTCTCTCTGCCTAGAACATTGTGCATTTCACCAGCCTCACCTGGCCAATACACCACCAGCCTTCATGTCTCATTTTGGAAGTCCTTTTAGAGTCTCCCTTTGACCACCCTCCCTAGCTTCAGTCCCTGAAATCTAGGTAAAATGCCTTCTCTAAGCGTTCAGTCCCCTGTAAGTCCAAAACCATGGCTCAAATCGCAATGAATTCTTATTTCTACTGTAAAACTGGAGCTCCCTGAGGACAAGATACCTCACTCACTTTACCCCTGGCAATCACCCCAGGCCCTGCCATACAATACACGCTCAGTGATGGACTTTCTTGTAGTAGTAGTCATGATAAAAGCTCCAAGATACGGAGGACTTACCTGCAAAGGTTTTAAATATAATTTGCCTTATAAGACAACCATTATCATGCCCATTTAGCAGATGGGAAAACTGATGCACAATGAAGTCAATCCTCTCTGGTCCCAGGAGAGTCTCAAGGACACACATTTTCTGCGGTTTTGAGTTATTCCCAGAGCCCCAAACAAGGGGGGGGGGCTTTTTTTTTTTTTTTTTCCTTAAAGAAACTTTCTGTTAAAGCCATGCAATGGGCCCAAAATAAGCAAACAGCCTAACGCGCACAGCAAGCCAGCGCCGAGCGGGGTTAAAGAGCAGGAGGGGGCGCCGACCGGGCGCGGCGGATAAAGCTCTGGCCGCAGCCTCCCTCCCGGGGGTCCCCCGCACCCCAGCCCCGGCCTGCGGCGACGAGTCAACAACCGAGCGGCGCGTTTGGGTCGCCACTGCCCGCTCGGCCCTGCTCACCTGCAGTTCCGCCGCCTCGCCGAGCCCGGGCCGCCGGCCCGCAGCGCCTCCGCTGGGCTGCTTGGCGCCCGCAGCGCGCAGCGGAGCGCGTTGCCTTGGCGACCGGAGCTGCCGAACTCCCGCGGCGGGCGCTACGGCGGCTCGGAAGGGACCGGGAGGGTTCGCGTCCCGTTCCGCGGCCTCCGAGCGGCGGCAGAAGGGAAAAGGAGGGAGGAGTTGGGGTCCTGTGCCGCGAGGGACCAAGGTGGGGTTTGGCAGCCTGGATCTTGGCCCCGGGAGAAGGGGAAAGGAAAGAAATGCTGAGGGAAACGGGGACAGCAGGGCGGGGGAGGGGTGGGGACTTGTACCTCGGAGCCTGCCTTTGCCTCAGTTTCTCTCTCTGTAACCAGATACGGAACCGTTCGAGAAGAGAACAGGGCCATAGGCAGAAGCTTGCTAGCCTGGGACTATTTAAAGTCGAGAAAACTGATGTGGGAGGAGTGACAGATGCATTTCCCTTTAATCTCAGACGGGGTCGTGTGGCAAAGAATGAATAAACTTGTTTCTTGGGGCTCGAGGTGAGAATTAGATCATCAGATCTCATTTCAATGTGGCAAGTTTACTTTAGCTCCCGACCAGCAATTATACCTCTTGAAATAATCCTGCAGATATACTGGAAGGTGAGCACAAAGGATGTCCATTGCTCCTATAAAATGAATGACTACAGCAGGAATTAAGAGAGACCGAACGAGGGTACCTGGGTGGCTCAGTGGGTTAAGCCGCTGCCTTTGGCTCAGGTCATGATCTCAGGGTCCTGGGATCGATGCCCGCATCGGGCTCTCTGCTCAGTGGGGAGCCTGCTTCCCTCTCTCTCTCTCTGCCTGCCTCTCTGTCTACTTGTGATCTCTCTCTGTCAAATAAATAAAAATCTTTAAAAAAAAAAAAAAAAAAAAAAGAGAGACCGAACGAAGTAAGTACAGATGTGGGTATAGTTTCGATAAAGACCCATCTTCAAGCTATGCTTACATGAGTGGTCTGACTAGTCTTGTCTTTGCTTCTACTCTTACTTCCAACCTTACCCAACTCTGTCCCCAGTCTGTTTTCCACCTTGCAGCCAAAATGTCCTTTTTAAAATACGAGCATGATCGGGGCGCCTGGGTGGCTCAGTGGGTTAAGCTGCTGCCTTCGGCTCAGGTCATGATCTCGGGGTCCTGGGATCGAGTCCCACATGGGGCTTTCTGCTCAGCAGGGAGCCTGCTTCCCGCTCTCTCTCTCTCTGCCAGTCTCTCTACCTACCTGTGATCTCTCTCTGTCAAATAAATAAATAAAATCTTTAAAATACGAGCATGATCATGTCCTTCCCCTGCTAGAAATCTTTCAACACATATCCCTGTGTCACATTCAGAATAAAATCCAGAGTAGTAACCACGTTCAGCTTCATCTGTATTCATTCTTCCTCTTGTTCATGCTCCAGCCACACACTGGCCATGTTTTTAGGCAAAGCATGTGTTTAAACACACACACACACAAACACACACACACACACACATTGAGAGACCACCAAAGCCCAAGACCACAGAGGCACAAAATGGTGTCATTTAGAATTCCCAAAAGGTGCTCAATACATAATCTAATTGCAGTTTCAACCTCCCCTAGAGATATAGTCTTAACCAGTCAGCCAGGAATTTTTCAATCCTCACGGAAGTGTCTGCCACCTGCGCCCTCCCCATCCCCCAAAGAAGGACAAGGTAATGAACGTAGGACAACAGGCTTTCCCCTTAGAAAGCGGCCTTGCCTAGAACAATCCTTTTCTTTTACTAATGACGTTTTCCCTCTCACTCTCCTTCCGGGAGATAACCAACTTTAGACTTTTATCAGTGAGAGGAATCTACATAACAATCCAGAGTAGTACTAAAACAATCCTTATCTTCCATTAGTTTCCCGGGTGTATTTACCTTCCTGCAGTCCGCTTCCCTAACACCCTAAACTCCTTTTCATTGTCTTATCTCTTCTCTACAAATTTAAAATTTATCATCCTTTGTCAGAAAGGTATAAAAGCCTCCAGGCCTACTCAGCCCCATCTCTGAAGCTAGACTGTAGAGGAAAAATTTCCCCCTTAGAGGGAAAAAAACAACCTAATTTTGACAATCAACGTGCAAAGATAGGAGGGGCTGCCTTGGTTTGCTGTGAGCTTCATACCCTAGAGGAAATGTGGTTCCTGCATGATGTGGGAAGTTGGAGATGATCCACTTTCCCCACTTTTGTCACCTAGAGGAGGAACACTCAACAATTAGTGTCAGAAACACCGAAAGATGGACAGGGTCCCACTGACAGAATGGTGCAGACCAGAAAAATGAAACTTTTTTTTTTTTTTTTAAGATTTTATGTAGTTATTTGACACACACAGATCACAAGTAGACAGAGAGGGGGAAGGGAAACAGGCTCCCCGCCGAGCAGAGCGCTGGATGTGGGGCTTGATCCCAGGACCCTGGGATCATGACCTGAGCCAAAAGCAGAGGCTTTAGACGACTGAGCCACCCAGGCGCCCCCCCAAAATGAAACTTCTGCTGCCAGCTAGACCTAACATTCCTCACTGAACGTAAACAGTGCTCACAGAATATAAAAAAGTATCAGGCAAGGCCAGTCATTGGAACAAGGGAAGGACAAGGCCACTGTGTGACAACATCCTCCTCATCTAACATGAGAGTGTCCTGCTTCCTTCTCAATCTTAACTCCTGGTCTCACTTCAATCCTCCCAGCTCCCGGGTAAAACAGTAAGATCCCTATCCATTGAATTGCTCCTGCTTTTTGACTGTACCCAATTCAAAACTGTTCTCCGCTTGCTTAAACCCTCCTTACAGATACCCTGTACAAACCCAAATCCTACAATAAGCTCTTCCCAATTCCCTTTTAGGAAGATACCTCATGTTTCCTCTAATGTGAAATTCTCCCTTGCCCTTGCCGAACAAGCTAAATAAATCTGATTCTTTTTTGCGTACAGGTTATGTTCCTGATGGGATTTGATTGTGGACTCTATCACAGTCTTAGGTTTCTTCAGCTCAGTCCAGCAGTATCTAAACAGGAAGACGTAACGATTTTAAGGGTTAATGTTATGCCCGAGATTTCGCGTCTGAGAGACCACCAGAGCCAAGCACCGAGGCAATCACATGAAGGTTTATTTGACAAGCTTAAGCTTGGGCCCAGCCCAAGTATACCTGGCACAGCAGAGTAGGGACTTGGATCCCGAACCAGATTACAGTCAGAGTTTTTAAAGGCAGAGTAGGTGTGGACTCCCCAGTGGGTGAGGACAAAGGGGATTATGGATGATGTAAATCTCCCAAGGATTTTTGGAAGCAAGGTCTCCAGGACCTTAAGGGGCTAGCTATTGTTGGGAGAAAGGTTATTTATTACCAGTAGTAAAAATGTTCCCGTGAGACCTTTTAGATGTTTATCAGTGGGCCATATGCTTGGGAATGATTGCTGACACTATCTTGGAGGTTTAGAGATCAAGTTTCCTAAAGTAGACTTACAGGATCCTGGTGGGACCTGTCGGGGTAGGTGGTTGGTCAGGCTAGGACTGTCCTTAGCAAAGCCTCAAGGTGAGGGCAGTTAAGTCCCCAGGAGAGAATCACTCTGTTTCAAGGGCTTGTCAGTAGCTAAGGAATTTTAATGATTTTCTTCTGCCTCTGTTTCCTACATCAGCTAAAGCTGAGGTAGGATGGCCTTAATTTTCTCCACCTCCACAGTTACCTGGAAGGGTTACTTTCTGTGACTGCAAAGCAACCTGACTTGAGCAGGTATTTTTGTTGTGGTGAGGTGAAGGGCTCAGGGGGGGAATTAGGAAAGCTTGAGTAATTCGCCTTCCTCTGCCATCAGCCTTTTTTTCTGTGGCCTGGGGTGAACCATTGCACTTTTGAGCCTTTTCCATTTCTGTAAAAAACCAGATTCAAATATATTACTAAGGCTTCTTCCAACCTAAATATTCCAGGATTCCAAACTACAGGTTTTTATATACCTAGGTAAATGTTCCCTTCTTAGTCATCTGTATCACACTCTTATCATTGTTGCCATAGCTGCATACTACCTGCACTTTGATGTTTATATCTCAAAACTTTTGCTTTAAGTAGAGGCTCATTTTTTACTTAAATTTACAAAGTTAAATTTCCATCACTTCTTTTTTTTTTTTTTAAAGATTTTATTTATTTATTTGACAGAGAGAGATCACAAGCAGGCAGAGAGGTAGGCAGAGAGAGATGAAGGGAAGCAGGCCCCCTGCTGAGCAGCAAGCCCCACGCGGGACTTGATCCCAGGACCCCGAGATCATGACCTGAGCCGAAGGCAGTGGCTTAACCCACTGAGCCACCCAGGCGCCCCAATTTCCATCACTTCTTAAATGAAAGACCAGCATTGCTAAAGCTGCCTCCGCCCCTCCAGCCACCCCAGTAATCTAAATAAACTTCAGCACACACCCTAAGCCTGAATGACTGATTAACTAACCCTTTCTTGTGTATCTATAGATCGTGCATTCTTTCCTAGAAAGAACAGAGTACATCTGCACCTCACTCACAAAACAGAAACCAGACCCTCTTGCACAAACCCCCCGGGAACTAAGGAACCAGACCCCCTCCTTGCACAACCTCCCAGCACCGCGATAACGTTTGCAACCTGGCACCATCGAGTCTGCACGTAATCAAGAAATGTTGGGGCCACTGCACTCCCTTTACTGATTAACTGCCCTAAACCGTTTTTTAAGTCCCTGGGCCAGGCAGAAACCTCGGAATTGGCCTTTGGACAAGACTGTGCCTTCTCTCCAGGTGGCCAGACTCCTGAATAAGGCTCTTACTCCTTTCCAAGCAGAACTCTCTTGAGTATGGGCCTTTGGAGCAACCGGCAGCCAACCTGGGGTTCAGTAACACTTCTTGAGAGAAATCAAAGAATTTCTGCAAGTACACACACAAACCCTAAAACAAAAAGTGCTATTTAACTGTGGATGGGCTTACCTTTTGGAGAGATCTGGAAAAGAAGCCTTCACTCTGTCAAAAATGGAGATAAGCAAATGTTAGATGTTAAGTCCTAGTCTCAAACCCTTAAGCAAGACTTCCTGACTCTGCCCTTGGGTGCTAGCTAATGTGTTCATGTGCCCCGAGGCCCTTTCGTGTACCCCGAGTGGCATGAATACCCCTCATTTTCAGAAACAACGCCCATCCCTTCCCCGATTAGCTTGGACTCATCTTTTGGTTCTCAGACTAAATGTAAATTCCCAGAACTCCCCTCCAGGGAGTCACCTGGATGGCTCAGTCCTTAAGTGTCTGCCTTCCCCACAGGTCATGATCCCAGAGTCCTGGGATCGAGCCCCGCCATCTGGCTCCCTGCTTCTCGGGGGACCTGCTTCTCCCTCTCCCACTCGCCTTGCTTGTGTTCCCTCTCTCGCGTCTCTATCAAATTAATGATATAAAATCTTAAAAAAAAAAAAAAAGACCCCTCCGGGATTGCCCCCGACCCCCAGCGACATTACTTTCCCCTCACACAGTAAGCATTAAGTAAACGTTTTTTTTCATTAAATAAACTTTTATTGAAAAGGTGGTCCCTCATACTACTTCCTGGTACTCATCACAATGTGTCGTGGTGCATGTGTGTTCAGTGTCAGACTCTTTTTTTCAAGTAGGCCGAAAATTCCTGAGTACTTCTGTACGTCAGATGTCGACACGTAACGAGCTGCCAAAGGAATACAGGTGAGGTGAAGGAATAAAACCTTCACAGCTCCTGCAGCTCTGGGCCGCGTTTGCGCCATCTCCCACCTCCCCGCGGGTCAGTTAGCCCCGCCTCCTCCGTCCGCGCCAGGCAGGGCTAGCCCCGCCTTCTCCTACGCCTCCTGGCGGGCTTAGCCCCGCCTCCCCCTAAGCATCTGGTGGATTTAGCCCCACCTTCTCCCTCGGCCCGCAGCAGATTTAGCCCCGCCTTCTACCTTTGCCAATGACAGAGGCTTTCCTGGCAGCGGTGGCCTAGGGCGGTGGGCGGGGCCACGCAATGACGCCACCCGCGCGTTTCCGGCCTGAGAAAAACGTCGCGTTTCTGAGGAGACGCCTCGTCTGGCAGTTACCACCGCGCTAGAAGCCTCCCGACCGGCCGCCTGCATCACCAGCGTCACCATGGGGGCTGTGCTGGGCGTCTTCTCCCTCGCCAGCTGGGTGGGTTCGGGGTCTGGTGTCTCCGTCGGACGTGTCGTTTGGGGGAGGGCGATAGGGATCCCCAAGCCCAGACGCGATCGGGCCTTGGCCGGGAGCTTGGGGGGACGGGCCCTGGGCTGCAGGGAGTATCCCAGGCGCAGACCAAAATCCGTGATGTCCCCGGCCCCCCCCTCCCTTCGGGATCGGGCGACTCGCCTTCCGGGTTTGGGGGAACGTCGGAGGCCGGGCCGTCATTGTTTACAATTTCGATTGCCCCGCCCCCGCGAGGCTTCCGTCTCTGGGTTCCTCTGGAGCTGGAACCCGGACCGCGGAATGAGAGTTCCGGGGCGCGGGCGCTCTGCTTCGTTTCCAAGTACCCTCCTAAGGTGGCGTCGTTTCATTTGGGGCGGCTTAAGTGATATTTTTATCCCGGAGCATGGATTTGCCTTTGTTAGAGACTATGTGGGAGATTTGGGATTTTGACCCAGGCTTGTGTGCAGTTGTGGTGCAAAGGAAAGGCGGCCTTGTGGATTATTATTTAAAATTGGAAACCGTGGCGTGAACGTTTTGGGACTTGTCCAAGGCATTTATCTCTGGCTTCCAGTAACATGAAGCAAATAACCCCAGCATTCCTCCTCTTGAGAGCTGCTGTGAGGAGGATAAAGTGAATAAATGGGTGGAATCGCTTTGTAGATTGTAAATGCCTTACTTTAAAAAAGGAAGTTTTAGGATCTGTGGAAGAGAGTATGGTGAGTTCCCTCATGTAGTTTCTCCTGAGGAGCACGATTCTTTAAAATCACTTCTTGTCTCATAACTTTCCAACGGTTTAATTGACCAAGGACTCAGTCTTCGCTCATTGCACTACCATTTCTTAGGGACAAAGTACGAAGTGTATTTTCCGTTCTTTAAGGTTGTTGATCCTAAGTCAAAAGGGTATTTGGTCATTTACAGGTTCCTTGAGAGCAGTGGCTTTCCAATTTTTTGGCCTTGACCCAAAGTAAGAAATATATTTTACATAGCTGATTTAATATGCCCATTTATACACAGGTTTCATGAAATAATTTTTATTTTTATCATCTGCTGTACAATTTTTCTGTCACATTAGAACAAATCCAGGTAAGTTGAATTTTACAGTCCAGCAGTAGGTCAAACTGTTTGCAAAGTAGATTTAGGAAAAAATACACAGTTAAGAAGGTAATTAAGGAGTGAATTTGTAATTTGAGACAAAGTGGTCTGTCTTACTGTGATAACCTGAAACACATTTTGTCTTTGATAACGCTAATATTTATATTCATGCCATCAAAGCATTTCTATCTGTAAATTGCTTTTCTATATTTTTAATCCCCTTTATTCAACAGGAATAGCAAGGAGTGCAGTGTACCAGAGAATGGAATGAGTGAGGGGAGGAAAAATAGGAAATGAAGTCAGAAAGGTAGCAGGGAGCCAAATCATGTAGGCTCACAAATCATATTTGTATTGGCCTTTACTCTTTTCTTCTTTTTTAAAGATTTTATTTATTTATTTGACAGAGAGATCACAAGTAGGCAGAGAGGCAGGCGGGTGGGGTGGGGGGGAAGCTGGCTCCCTGCTGAGCAGAGAGCCTGAAAAGGGGCTCGATCCTAGAAGCCGGGACCATGACCCGAGCCTAAGGCAAAGGCTTTAGAGCCTAAGGCAAAGGCTTTAACCCACTAAGCCACCCAGGCGCCCCTTGGCCTTTACTCTTAACAGATATGGGGATCCATTATAGAAAAGAAGAGTGATGTGATCTGACCAATGTTTTAACAAGGTGGTTGTTGGAGAACAGACTATAGAAAAGAAAGGGTAAAGCAGTGGAGAGGAGAAAAAACTTTGCCCGCATCCTCTGTTGGGATAGTGGCCTGTGAATTAAAGTGATAATCTTAGCGAGAGAAAAAAGAGCTATATGTACGTGTGCTACACACATACTGGCAGGATGTTATTTATCACTCAGTGATGAATAATGCAAAGGGATGGTAGAAAATAGGGCTTGTTATACACCTTACTTACTAAGGGAAAAGGAAGAAAAGGCTTCTAGTTAGAACAAAGAGGAGATAAGTAAGTTGGGGATAATACTTGTTTATGTAGTTGCAGAGGTCTTTTTCTTCTTTATGGCTATAAAACTCCTTTGGAGAGAGAATTGATGGCACCCTCATATCTCAGAAGTTTCAGCTTTTAGTCACATGTGGAAACCTCCAAGATTTTTTTCCCCTGTATCTGTTGAATCTCAAATGTCTTCACCTTAAAACAATCTTTATACTACCTCTGCTTGTGTGGCTACGGGAGACAGGAGCCATTGCATTTAATCCAGCTTGAAAGATGATAGTAGTGGTTTGGACCAACGCGATAGCTAAGGGTGCTAAGAAAGTGGTCACATTCTGGAGATACTCATTTTTTATATTATTTATTTATATTATTCTTAACTATTACTTATTATCTTAAAAATTATGTAGGCTCCATACCGGACTTGGGGCTTGAACTCACGCCCCCGAGATTAAGAGTTGTATGTGCGTGCTACCGACTGAGCTAGCTGTGTTCCCCAGATTCTGGATATATTTTGAGGATAAAACTGTTGTGCTGACAGTTTAGATGAGAGTTTTGGAAAAAGAGAAAAAACATCAAGGGTGACAAGGTTTTTGGCCTGAGTAACAGAAAGAATAATAGAGTTGTTACTTACTGAGATAGGGAAGTGACATAACATACAGTAGGACAGCTCTGGTCCACAGATGAAGTAGCTCCTGTAAAGGCTCAAGAAATAAAACAGTAGGTGGTCTCTCCAAAAGGCACTTATATTTTCATGATATTTACAAATAAATGGGTGTATTCATTTGCTAGGGCTAGATTTAAAAAAAAAAAAAAAAAGCCACAAATTGGGTGGTGGCTCAAGCAACAGAAGTGTGTTGTCTCTGTTTCTGGAGGCTGGAAGTCCAAGATTCAGATGCCAGCAGGGTGACACCCTCATCCTCAGCGTGATGAGGCAGAATCTATTCATGCTTCTTCCCCAGTTCCTGGTGGTTTGATACTCCTTGGCTTGCAGATCTCTGCCTTTGTCCTCACTTGGAGTTCTCCCTGTGCTGCATGTCTATACCCCAATTTCTCCTTTTTATGACACCAGTCATATTTAATTAGGTGCCTACTCTTCTCCGGTATAACATCATTTTAGCTAATTACATCTGCAATGACTCTATTTCCAAAAAAGGTCACACTCTAGGGTACTTGAGATCAGGACTTAAACACATGAATTTGTGTGTGGGGAGGTGGGGAGATTACACACACAGTTCAACCCATAACAAACAGTAGGCAGTTATTGTGAGATTATTTGATAGGTCAGAAAATAAATAGAGTTAAGAGTATGAGAATGCAGACAAAATAAATGTAAAGCAATTAGTGTTATTGCTTTTTATTTTTTTTTTAAGATTTTATTTATTTATCTGACACAGAGAGAGAGATCACAAGTAGGCAGAGAGGCAGGCAGAAAGAGAGGGGAAGCGGGCTCCCCACCAAGCAGACAGCCTGATGCGGGGCTTAGTCCCAGGACCCTGAGATCATGACCTGAGCTGAAGGCAGAGGCTTAACCCACTGAGCCACGCAGGCGCCCCAGTGTCACTGTTTTTGACTGTAAAAACTGTTTCTGTCTGCAGCCAGCTATAGACCTCTATTATGGACTTTTGGTCCAGACTGTAGTTTAGAATTGAAAACTGAAAATGGATGATCAATTTCTGATGGCTCTTGAGGTTACAGATGTTAATGGCTACCATGATATATTGAGCCCCTTCTGTGCCAGGCATCATGCCAGCTGTTGTCTGTTCCTGACATTAGCTCATTCTTTGTATAGTAACTGTTCAGGTAGGTGGTGTTATGCCCATTTTTACAGATGAGCAGACTGGGCTTTGAAGCTAAAATGACCTTAGCATCTTGTTCCAAATCACACAGAACCATGATGAAGTTCCCCAAGGTACCATCTATAAAAGGTAGGGACTGGGACCATACTGTGAGACCAGCATCCCCCATTATTTACATCTGCTTCTGCTGATGATTCTGACTTCACCTGCCTTTGTAATGTGACTTAATGTCATCTTTAAAAGCAATTTGAGCGCTTTCCTAATTAAGCCTACATAAAACAACTCAAGATTATGCCGTTATCTGAAATGCTCGCCAGATATCCAGGTTATTTTTCTTTTTTCAGTTGAGGTAAAATTAACCATTTTTAAGTGTATAATTCAATGACATTTAGGACATTCACAGTGTTACATTGTTGTTGATGTCATCACATCTGTGTAGTTCCAGAACATTTTCATCACCCCAGAGAGAAGCCTGATTCCCATTAAGCAGTCACTCTCCATCTCATGTCCCTTCTCCTCCAACCTTTGGAAGCTACTAATGCTTTCTGCCTCTGAATTTACTTATTCTGAAGCTACTAATGCTTTCTGCCTCTGAATTTACTTATTCTGGGTATTTCATATAAGTGAAATACAACATGTGATCTTTGGGTCTGGTTTCTTTCACTTAGCATGTTGTTTTCTAGGTTGACCAATGTTGTACCAGGTATTAGTACTTCATTCATTTTCATGACCGAGTAATATTCCAGTATATGGCTATATCACATTTTGTGTATCCGTTTGTCACTTGGTGGGCATTTGGGTTATTTCTGCCTTCTGGCAACTACAAATAGTGCTGCGTTGAACATTCATGTATGAGCTTTTGTTTGAGTACCTATTTCAGTTCTTTTGGGTGTGTGTTTAGGAGAGGAGTTGCTGGGTCCAATGGTGGATTCTGTGTTTAAATTTTTTGAGGAATCTCCAGATTACTTTTAAATTGAGCTAAATGGCTCTTGTTATCATTATATATAAGGGTTTCCATGTAGTGTTACTTGGTGCTATAATACCAGATTTGGTAACTAGGATTACTTAAATAGTAAGTGGAGGTAGATTTTTATGTTGTTTTTAAATAAAATATGCTCTCTGTATAAGTAACATTTATCGGGCTCCTCGTATGTTTTAGGCACTGTTCCGTACTGCAGTGTCTGAGGGAGGAAGATTCTGTTATTCAGTCTATTTTGCAGATGGAGAAATTAGCTTAGCTTATGTAACTTGCTGAGTTAGAATGACAGAAATAATATTGACTCCAAAACCCATCCTTCTTTTTTTTTTTTTTTTAAAGTAGGTTCCATACCCACTGTGGGACTTGAACTCATGACTGTGAGATCAAGACCTGAGCCAGGATCAAGAGTAAGACACTCGATTGACTGAGCTACCCAAGCGCCCCCAGCACCCAAGCTTTTAGCCACTTCCTCCCAGCCATAACTCTCTCATTTAAAGCCATCAAAGCCTGGTTTGCCTCATCTTCTACTCTGTGACCCTTATGACATGAAGGAGTCCCCTGAAAGAGGTCTCAAATGGCTGTGGTGTGCTTATTACAGGTTCCCTGCCTTTGCAGCGGTGCATCATGTCTGCTGTGTAGCTGCTGCCCCAATAGTAAGAATTCCACAGTGACTCGCCTCATCTATGCTTTCATTCTCTTCCTGGGCGCTGCTGTATCCTGTATCATGCTGACAGAAGGGATGGAATCACAGCTGAAGAAGGTAAGTAGAAGTAACAGTAGACTTAATGTACTGGTTATTTGTATTATTTTTCTAATTTGCACAATTTTAGTTGTGATTGACATTCTTACTTCTTTACGGTTGTAAATCTCAATCAAGTTCGTTGAAATTGTTGGGTTTTGACATTACTTTTGGGGTATGGTCAAGACATAGAATATGAAAGTTTTAGTTGTTTTCCAAAAATGAGGGTACTCAGAAAGAACATGCTCAGGTTCTACTTTAACAACTAAGAGAAAGATTTTCAAAGAATGGCAGGAAAATATTATCTTCCCATGTATGTTTCAGATTTAAACATTTGACCTAGACTAAACCTACACCTGTGGAAGGAATCAGTTGTAGCATGAAAATTCATGGCAGAATGGGAGATAAACCACGTCAGTAAGAAAAGCAAAGACGAGAACACTTCATTTTTATTTGCAAAATGCAAATTGTTTATACTTTTTGGTGACAAGATTATAAGCGAATTGGAAGGCAATGAGAAAAGTCCCTCAGGGCAGTCTTGCACTTGTTGAAGTAGTCAGTTGTATAAATTCAGGCTTTCTTACGATGGGATATAATCTTTATTTAAATGTGAATATTCCCATAACACTGAAATTGCTTTTTCCAGATACCTGGATTCTGTGAAGGGGGATTTAAAATCAATGTGGCTGATAGAAAAGTGGATAAAGATTGTGATGTTCTGGTCGGTTATAAAGCTGTGTATCGGATCAACTTTGCCTTGGCCATCTTTTTCTTTGTCTTCTCTCTGCTCATGTTAAAAGTAACAACAAGTAAAGATCCCAGAGCAGCTGTACACAATGGGTATGTTCATTGATTTTATTATTTACTTGTTAGATTATGGTGTAGATCCTCCCCTTGAGCAGTTAATGTTGCCATCCTGATGGAAGCAGTAGAGTATTTGAATCAGTGCCTCACATACATTTCTGACCCATTGTACATGGGAAGTTGTTTGAGTGTCATTTTCAGTTGGGAGTTCTGTAGCACAGAGGGGCTGAGGGGGAAAAGGAGAGTCTTGTCCTTTTTTTAATTTAAATTTTTTTTAATTTATTTATTTTTAAAGATTTTATTTATTTATTTGACAGAGAGAGCAATCACAAGTAGGCAGAGATGCAGGCAGAGAGTGGGTGGAAGCAGGTTCCCTGCTGAGCAGGGTTCGATTCCAGGACCCTGGGATCATGACCTGAGCAGAAGGCAGAGGCTTAACCCACTGACCACCCAGGTGCCCTTGTCCTTTTTTTTTAATACCTTTGTTTCAAGTTCCTAGATCTTTATCAGACACCTGTGAAACAGTTCAAGGATTGTGCTAGGCACTGCATACACACAAACATGTATACTTTTTATTGTTAAAAGATAAAAATGTATCTGATTTATTAAACAGTGTACAGAAAGATAAACTATATATGTTTGGGCCATGGATTTACAAATCTTTTGTTTCCCATTCCTGACTGCCCCCAGTTCCCCTTTGACACATAATTCTTACTTGAACACTGAAGGAAGTTTTGTACACTTTATATGTATTATAATCCTCTTTTTATAGATGAAGTAGCTAAATTTCAGAAAGGTCAAATAAAATGCCTGAGATCTCTGAGCCAGTGAGACTTGGAGTTGGGATTGAAACTCAGGTTTGTCCAGCTCTAAAACCTGATTCTTTCCATTCTGCCATACAAGGCAGTCTTTAAAGGTCATGGACTGAAAGGGGCGCCTAGGTGGCTCAGTGGGTTAAAACCTCTGCCTTCAGCTCAGGTCATGATCCCAGGTTCCTGGGATCAAGCTCCAAATGGGGCTGGGGTGGGGGGCTTTGCTCAGTGGGGAGCCTGCTTCCTCCACTCTCTCTGCCTGCCTCTCTGACTGCTTGTGATCTCTCTGTCAAATAAATAAATTAAAATCTTTAAAAACAAAAAGACATTTGGGAAGATATGTGCTATGGTGAGTGCTGTGAAGTATATAAACCTGGTGATTCACAGACCTATACCCCTGGGGCTAATAATACTATGTTGATTTAAAAAAAAAAAAAATCATGGACTGAAAGCCGGGTTTGGTCCTAGCTTCGCCAGTGATGAACTGTGTGATTGTGGGCACAAGGTACTTTGTCCTATGTTGAGAAAGAAGGATTAGGTGATAACTTTTCCCTAAATCCAAGAGTTAATTGCTGTATATGTAGCTAACATTGTTTGTTTAGAATACTCCAGAGTTGGGGCGCCTGGGTGGCTCAGTGGGTTAAAGCCTCTGCCTTTGGCTCAGGTCATGATCTCAGGGTCCTGGGATCGAGCCCCACATCGGGCTCTCTGCTGAGCGGGGAGCCTGCTTCCCCCTCTCTCTCTGCCTGCCTCTCTGCCTACTTGTGATCTCTCTCTGTCAAATAAATAAATAAAATCTTTATTAAAAAAAAAATACTCCAGAATTGTAGAAAAATTCTTGTCTTTAATCGCTAAATGTAGGGAAATTCCTAAGTTATATGTTTTTCTCTTATGTCTATGAATTTTGTGTTCTTTGGGCTAATATTTGCCCTTGAATTGTATGAAAGATTGAGTGGGGCAATTTCATGTCAAATGAAGAAATAAGCCCAGACAGTCATGTTGGAATGCTACTGAGTCCCTATTTTTGCATTTCGGAAATTAATTTTTCTCAGTATAAGGGCAAAAATTAACACTTAATAAATGTACTTTTATATTTTAATAGGTTTTGGTTCTTCAAAATTGCTGCCATTGTTGGTATCATGGTTGGCTCTTTCTACATCCCTGGGGGCCATTTCACCACAGGTATGGCTCACTACTAAGAGAGCTAATTATATATACACAGTCTACAAATGATGGAGTTGAAGCTACATTTTCTTTACTGGTTGTGCAGAACTGGCAATTAAATGAGGTGGTGTTCAATTATACGACTTCATACTAATATTAAGGGAGTAATTACTTGATTAAACCCAGGAGGCATTCAGCCCATTGTTTCTTAGCTGTTTTGGAACCATAAGTTGCCAATATTTTAATAGTTTACCTCCTCACTTGGCAGTACTAAGTTAATCCAAGAGCTTGTCAACATGGGGACCTGTAACTCATATGTGTTCTACTATCCCTGTCTTAATACACTTTTTTTTACCATAATATCAAGTGACATCTGTGGATTTCCACTGTGATTTTTTATTCCATTGTGAAGGGAAGGGCTTATTGTACCATTTGGAATGTCAGCTCCCAGGCTACCTTGGGCACAAGGTAAACAAGCTTTTAAAGGTCTGAAACCCAATCAGACTTCTCAGAGAATGCCTTTGAATTTGGAATAATGTTGCTGTACTGCTGGAGACAAAATATGTATTGACCACCTCTCTCTTAATTGAATGGAAATTGTTTTAAAATTGAGTAATAACATCTGAAATGTTACTCCTATGGTAAGAATAACGTCTTTCTTTTGGGTTCTAGCTTGGTTCATTGTGGGCATGGCCGGGGCCTTTTTGTTCATCCTCATCCAGCTAGTGCTGCTGGTCGACTTCGCTCACTCTTGCAATGAGTCATGGGTAAATCGAATGGAAGAAGGAAATCCAAGGTGCTGGTATGCTGGTAGGTATCTGAACTCACCTGTAAAAGCCATACTGCATTATGCTATCTTAAGCAGGATGTACAGTAAACATCTCCATTGATTTAAGTGTGTAAACTTCCAAATTAGAGCTGACTTTCTTAAAAACTATAGTCTCCCAGTTGAGTCAATTCTGAGTTATATGCATTACCGGAAGGGGGAGGCACAGATTGTAGAAATCATTGGCTTCTCTCCATTCATTTATTTTACGATTCATAACATAATCAAATGTGTTCGGATAAGAGAAAAATGTTGTGTTAGTGATGTGTAGTTCTGGTTTTGATTCCCTTGTTTCCACTGACAGGGAACTCAGGTGGATTATACATAACGGGACATCTGCCCACCTCCCTCAAGCAGATAGAAGTGAACAGTCCTTACTGCTTTCTTCAGAGTATGACCCACACTCCTTGTAAAAGCTTTCTGGTGGAAAAGGGGCACTTAACATTTCTAGGGTGGAAATACAGAATTTATAGCTGGTAATAATGGGGAGGGAATTTGGAATCCTCTACTACTAGGGGCGATGACCCAGCCATACCTCATTTAAAAAAAGCAATAGTTGAAATTCCTAGCCCCTGCACCCCACACATTTTAAACGTATAGCTCCTCTTGTGTCAAGAACTTGAAAGGCCAAAAATCACAGAAGAAAACAAATTCCCCCGTTATCCAACTCTCTGGTAATTAATACTTAACTGTTAACATATTAGTCTGTATCTTTCCAGTCTTTTTTCTTGCATATGTATCTTCTATGTATAGAAAAAAAGTCACTGAAAAAGATGTATACTTGTATCTTTTTTTCCTTATAGATATTTATTTATTTATTTATTTATTTATTTATTTGACAGAGATCACAAGTAGGCAGGGAGTGGGGGAAGCAGGCTCCCTGCCAAGCAGAAAGCCCGGGGCTGGGCTTAATCCCAGGACTCCGAGATCATGACCTGAGCTGAAGGCAGAGGCTTAACCCACTGAGCCACCCAGGCGCCCCTGAATATTTTATCATATGTCTCTGAGCACATTTCTGCCTTTTCCCTTAGAATAAATTCCTAAAAGTAGAAGAGGGGAAGGGTATGGATATTTTAAAGGCTTTTAGTACACATTATCAAACTGTCCGGTTTTCTTTTTTTGTTATTTATCTAGCTTGCTTTTTAAAAAATAACTAAAGCAAAAAATAAAATAAAATAAATTTAAAAAATAACAAAAGCAAAGCCAAAAAACCCCAAAAATGAATACTGTGTTCACCATAAACACAGAGGACGGAACTTAATAAAAAATAAAACATGCAGATTTCCACCCATTTGCAACCCACCTTCCTCTCCAGATGTAACCATGCCTATTGGATCTTTATAATTTGTGCACACATACATGTTTTTGTTATTTAGATGTAAATAGGTTCATATAATACATTGTTCCATCACTCGCTCTTCTCATCAACTATATGATGAGTATTTTCTAACATATCTGTGAGTACAGATACATCTTAACTCACTTAATGGTATACAGTTCCATGGGGTTCTGTGGTGTGGTATACCGTAAGTTATTTAACCATTGCCCTATTTTGTTGGTCACTTCAGTTATGTATAATGACTATTTATTTTAGCATGAGATTTAAGAAATTGTTTTATTTTGTGACACGTTGGAAATCATGAAACACCTCCCCATTTCTGACTCATAAAAATTTATTGTTTTAATCAGTTTATTTCCTTTTTTATAATTCACTTGAATCCCTCAACTTTAGAAGAATTTAATAATGAGTTGCAGACTTGTCCTCCTTTGGAAGTAACTAAAAAGTAGAGAAGTCTTGCATATTCGTATGGAAAAACATTAAGAACTGTACTAGTACTTTGACATACAATACCATTTTATACCAACATCATATTCATCATTTAATTTTAAATATGCAACTGTGGAGGTTATAAGTAGAAACTGGTTTTCTTACAATTGTGCTTTGAATTAAGTACAGGTTAATCAAGCTCATCATTGCTACAGTTGGTCTGAGTATACTCTTACTCTTCCATGTTTTCTAATCTTCAGAGTTACATAGCTGATTGTTGCCTATCCATGTGAACAGAAAGGAATATTATTTTTGAAAATAGCAAATACGCCACTCTCCCACAGTGAGGTGGTCTCATCGGGACAGGAAGTGGGCTTACGTAGCCCATGGCTGCAGAAGACAAATGACATAAAAGATGCCTGTCTGTTGTTTTCTGCCGACACCATCCCTGGCGTTTAGCTTGCTGGAACTGGGCCAGTTTGAGGGCCTACAAGTTTTGCAAGTTCCTAAGAAAAGTTTATAATACACATTATTTAGCTGAATTTACTCTAGCTTGTTTTTCAACCCATGGAATCAAGGTAGATAATCCAGAAAGTGAATCCACTTGCTTGAATTGAACACCAGGCCACCTCTAGTGCGCGGTCTGAGATGTCATCCGTGGGTCTTCTGTAATTTCCCTGTAAAATGTTGACCACCGTAACAGTAAAATAATGTCTCTATTTTTATATGGGGTAGAAGAAAATTGGTCTTCATTTGAAAAGCTTGTTCCAGTTGTGAGCATTGCTGTGGGTTTCCCTCCTTCCAGCTTTGCTGTCTGTCACCAGCATCTGCTACATTCTGTCTGTCGTCTTTGCCGGCTTACTCTACACTTACTACACCAGACCGGACGGCTGCGCAGAGAACAAGTTCTTCATCAGTATTAATTTGATCCTTTGCTTTGTGGTTTCTATTATATCCATCCATCCAAAAATTCAGGTATGGTTTTCTGCTTTATCCTCCTGTGAAAAAAATTTTTTTTTTAGTATATGTTCATTTGAGAGAGAACATAAGAGAGAGAGTACAGCCAGGGAGAGGTGCAGAAGCTGATGGAGAAAAAGACTCAGGGAGCCCGATGTGGGACTCGATCCCAGGATCCTGGGATCATGACCTGAGCTGAAGGCAGATGCTTAACCAGCTGAGCCACCCGGGCATCCTCCTGTGAAAAATTTTTAATTATTGCCAGACTTAAGCTGATGTAATCTTTTATGTGAGTTTATTTTTATCTACTTAAACATTTTCCCATATTATAAGTTCTTCATAATTCTAATTTAGTAACTGTAAAATGTGCCATTGAGCACCTGTATCATGATTAAGTGAATTGTTTCCCTATGAAAAAGTGAATAATTTCCCTAGGAAAAAAAACCCTAGGTAACCTGAGAATTTTATAGCTCTTATAAAATAGTTTATGTTGGGAGAATGATTCTTATGAATCATGAGCTAAGCTGTTTTAGGGGAGTTAAATTAGAAAATCACTGCTTTAAAAAAAAAACATTGCTTTTAATATTTAAAAACAAAACTCATGCATGTGAGTTTCATCATTTAAACACCATACTTTAAAAAATTTATGGAGGTTTTTTTTTAAAGATGTTACTTATTTGAGAGGCACCTGGGTTGCTCAGTGGGTTAAAGCCTCTCAGTGGGTTAAAGCCTCTGCCTTTGGCTCAGATCATGATCCCAGTGTCCTGGGATCGAGCCCCTCATTGGGCTCTCTGCTCAGCGGGGACCCTGCTTCCCCCTCTCTCTCTCTCTGCCTCTCTGCCTACTTGTGATCTCTGTCTGTCAAATAAATAAATAAAATCTTAAAAAAAAAAAAAGATTTATTTGAGAGAGAGTGCAAGTGGGCATGAGCTGGGGGAGTGGCAGAGAGAAAGGGAGAAGCAGACTCCCCGCTGAGTGGGGATCCTGATGTGGGGCTTGATCCCAGGACCCTGGGATCATGACCTGAGCCAAAGGCAGATGCTTAACGACTGAGCCACCCAGGTGCCCCAATTCATGAAGTTTTAGATGAGAAATATGAAAAGAATATAGAACACCTCTCCTTTCAAAAATGAGAAAACTGAAGTTCCAGAGAGATGATCGTCACTCAGCTGGTAAGCACTGCTGTGGAGCTTTGCTTCTATAATTAGTAGGGACGAGAGAATCAGCCTCTGCAGGATACACGGGAATTCCAGGGCTGTCAAATGCCTCAAGAACCACTAGTACACAGTTGTCTTTCTTGGTTCTTTTTCAGGTTAACTCACATTGAAAGATTACTTACCCTTTTTCAAATGTCAAGTAGAATCAGAAGGTTCTCAGTTGTTAATATCTCAGAGCAGGGTGGGGGGTGTTGGGGAGAGGCCAGGGATGTCCGCTGGGTTTTAGAAAGTCAGCCTTGGGGCGCCTGAGTGGCTCAGTGGGTTAAAGCCTGTGCCTTTGCCTCAGGTCGTGGTCCCAGGGTGTTGGGATCGAGCCCCACATCGGGCTTTCGACTCAGCGGGGAGCCTGCTTCCCTTCCTCTCTCTCTGCCTGCCTCTGCCTACTTGTGATCTCTGTCTGTCAAATAAATAAAATCTTAAAAAAAAAAAAAAAGAAAGAAAGAAAAAGAAAAAGTCAGCCTTGCAGTTCCCATGGCATTGCTTTCTTTTTGATTCCACAGGAACACAGGCCTCAGTCTGGTCTCCTGCAGTCCTCTGTCATCACCCTCTACACCATGTACCTCACCTGGTCAGCCATGACCAATGAACCAGGTAAGGGAATGTCAGTAGTACATGCACTTGATAGAGAGAAAGCAGGAAGTCACTCTTCCGGCTGGTGCAAACACTGGAGGTAGAACAAAGGGCAAATAGGAGAACACACAAAAGGCTTTGCTTAAATGTACTGTGCTCACCATGTGGTGCAGATACTCGCGTTTCAAGTTTTATTCTCCATATCTGTCCGTAGCTCTTCATAGCTGACAGCCTAAAGGGCCACAGTCTTTATACAGTCCAGGCTTTTCCTGGGACTAAGTCAAACTAGTTAAGAATTGGACAAGGCAACATTGTTTTGGCCCTTTGTGGCATTGTTGTAATTGAATTTCACTTTGGTGTTACAGGCTCTAGAGGAAATGGCTGAAAGAAGTTTCCTTTTATAATTACTGCATTGTGTCTCACTCAGTAGGGTATTCTACAGACTTGTTTTAAAGGAAGACGGTTATTCCAGACCCTCCAACGATGACTCACTTACTGTTATTATACTCTCTATTTAACTGTAAAAACAAAACTAGGGAAAATTTCCCTGTGGATAAAGCCTTTGTACAAATACAGACCCCAAAAGATTTGCCAGTTCAACTTCAAGATCAGTAAAATCAGGATTGACATTTATGAATTTGGCAAGTACTTTGTTGTCGGGTCTTTTCTTTTTTCCTTAAACTATGTTACTGATTGCCACACAAATACGTAACTAGTTGCTAAGTTTCCAGGTTCTTCTAAGTATGGCATCCGCATGTTTTACATCATGACTGAAGGATGTGTGAACCCTTCCCTCACATCCTTTCTCGGAACAAGAGTTCTAACTAAGGACAGTAAAAAAATATCCCACTTTCAGATCGTTCCTGCAACCCTGGCCTATGGAGCATCGTCAGGCACATGACGGCGCCAACATTGGCTCCTGGGAATTCAACTGCTGTGGTCCCTACCCCTGCTCCACCCGCAAAGAATGGGCATTTTTTAGATGCAGAGACGTTCATTGGGCTGACAGGCTTTGTTCTCTGTCTTTTGTATTCTAGGTAAGTTAAAAAGTACTTGGGACAAGATTCTCATGAAGGTTAATCGTAGAGCAAAGAAGCTATTTTGCTTTCAGAAAGCAGTGTGAGGGATTGAGAAAAAGAACTTAACTCCTTTTAATTTTTTATTTATTTATTTTTAATTATTTATTTGACAGATCACAAGTAGGCAGAGACGCAGGCGGGGTGGGGGGTAGTGGGGAGCAGGCTTCCCACTGAGCAGAGAGCCCGATGCGGGACTTGATCCCAGGACCCCGAGATCATGACCTGAGCCGAAGGCAGAGGCTTTAGCCCACTGAACCACCCAGGCGCCCCTTAACTCCTTTTTAATGAAAGCCCCCGACTTATTTCATGTCCCAAGTCATACATATTTCTTAAAGCCTAATAAATGTTCTCATCAAATACTTCCTTCCAAACTGACATAGAGATACCATCTCCCTGGATAGGATTAAGTCTTCACCTGACCCCACATTGGCTAGAGTAGTGACTCTGAAAATTGGTTGGTTTCTCTTTTTTTTAAGAAGGTCTTAATTTCCTGATCATTGTAAAAAATACTTAGAAAACTACAGAATTCTATACATCTAACTTTAAAATCTCTAGTTAATCCAGGGCCTCAGATAGAACCTGTGTTAGCACTTTTCATTCACCCTCTTACCCATTTTTAATTGATATTTTCTATATAATGGCACATATCCCTTGAATAATTTAAAAATAGATAAAAATGAACAAGGGTGAGTGTATATTTATATAAATTAATAATATAAGTGAGATAAGTCTGAAGTGGGAATTGAAAGTAGCCTCCCTCCAAATTTACCTCTTCCATGGTTAAGCATTTTGGTACATATTATTTGCTACGTTTTTTCCTTCGCTTACACTTAACTACCTTATTTATCAATTTGTATTTGTGTAATTATACATAATTTTATTTACAGTTATATATGTAATTTTATTTATATCACTTTATATAAATAATTTTTAAAAATAGGAACGTACTATATATATATACAGTATTCTCAAATATGAATTTGTCGTAATTTGGACAGTTTTCCACAGTATGTGTAGATTTATCTTTTTTTTTAATGAGTGTTTAAAAGAAAGATTGGCAAACTGTAGGCCTTGTAAATAGAGTTGTATTGCAATACAGCTATGCTTACGTGTTTTTATATTGTCTGTGACTTTGTTTGTTTTGCCTTTGGCCTAATGTGCTTTGTTTTGTTTTTGAGATACAGTTTCCTTACTATAAAATCACTGTGTACAGTTCAGTAGTAGTTTAGTCTGTTCACAGGATCGAGCAACCACCACCACAGTTCATTTTAGAAGATTTTATTTTGCCATAAAGAAACCTCATGTCTCCTTAGCAGTCACTTCCCTATGCCTTCCCACTCCAGCCACTGGCAGAAACTTGTCTCTCTAAACTTGTCTCTTGCGTATTCGAGTGTTTCATATATGTGGAATTGTAAAACATATGGTCTCTTGTGGCTGGCTTCTTTCATTTAGTATGTTTTCAGGGATCATACATGTTATATCAGTACTTAATTCCTTTTCATCGTTGGAAAGGATGCTCCATGGTGTGGATATATACCACATTTTGTTTATCCTTTGTCAGTGGATAGACATTTGGGTTGATTTCACTCCAGAACTGTCATGAATAATGCTGCTGTGAGTATTTGTGTACAGGTTTTTGTTTGTTTGTTTGTTTGGGTTTTTTTTAGATTTTATTTATTTATTTGAGAGAGAATGAGTGAGAGAGAGCATGAGAGGGGAGAAGGTCAGAGGGAGAAGCAGACTCCCTAAGGAGCTGGGAGCCCAATGTGGGACTCGATCCCGGAAGTCCAGGATCATGACCTGAGCTGAAGGCAGTTGTTCAACCAACTGAACTACCCAGGCACCCCTGTGTACAGGTTTTTTGTGTGGATGTACATTTTCAGTTTCTTGGATCTATACCTAGTTGTAGAATTGCTAGGCTATGTGGGACCTCTTTTGAAAACTGCGAAAGTGTTTTCCAAAGTGTCTGCATCATCTTCCCGATCCACCAGCAACGTATGAGGCTGCTGGTTTCATCACCTCTTAACTGTTAGATTATAATTGTTTTTTTTATTGTAGCCATTCTAGAGAACATGAAGTGGCATTTCATTATGGTTTTAATTTGGGTTTTCCTCATGACTGGTGATGTTGAGCATTCTTTTCTTGTGCTTTTTAGCCATTTGTATGTCTTGAAGTGATGTCTATTTAAATCTTTTGCCTATTTTTAAATTGGGCTTTTTATTGTTTTGTATATGGCTTGGAGTATGGGTACAACTCCATTCCGTTGTAGTATGGTTATCTAGTTGTCATAGTACCGTTGCTGAAAAGAATATTCTTGCCCCCATTGCTTTGTCTGGTATCCCTGTCAAAAATCAGTTGAACCTAAATGTAATGGTTTATTACTGGACTCCTAACTCCATGTCATTGATCTGTATAGGTATCCCATGCCAGTACCACACTGTTTTGATTACGGTGGCCTTGGAGTAAGGTTTTTCTGTTTTTTTGTTTTTTTTTTTAAGTTTTTTTTTTTTTTAAGATTTTATTTATTTATTTGACAGACAGAGATCACAAGTAGGCAGAGAGGCAGACAGAGAGAGAGAAGGGAAGCAGGCTCCCCGCTGAGCAGAGAGCCCGATGCGGGGCTCGATCCCAGGACCGTGAGACCATGACCTGAGCCGAAGGCAGAGACTTAACCCACTGAGCCACCCAGGCACCCCTGTAGTAAGGATCGAAATCAGAAAGTATGAGGCATCGAGATTTGTTCTTTTTCAAGGTTGTTATGGTTATTCCAAGTCCCTTGCATTTCTGTGTAAATTTTGGGTTTTGCTTGTCAGTTTAATTGAGATTTGGTAAGGATTGCATTGAATCTATTCATCTTTTGGGCATTACTATCTCAACACTATTAAGGCTGGTTCATAACATGGGATGTTTCATTTGGTCTTCAGTTTCTTTCAGTAGTAATGTAGTTACTAGTGTACAAGTCTCAAACATGTCTCGTTAAATTTCTAAGTGTTGTTTTTGATAGTTATGAGATTGTTTTCTTAATTTATCTTTAAGGTTTTGCATTGTTACCGTATAGATGTGGAATTTTTGTATATTGATCTTGTATTCTGGAAGATCATTTATTCTAATAGTATATATATTCCCTAAGATTTTCCATGTATAAGGTCTGGTTATTTGCCAATAGAGATAATTTTACTTCTTTCCCAATCTGGATGTCTTTTTTTCTTTTCCTTGCCTAATTGCTCTGCTTTGAACCTCTAGTACAATATTGAGTAGAAATGGTGACAGTGGGCTATTTGTCTTATTCTTGATCTCAGGGGGAAAGCTTTTAGTCTTTCACTATTTTTAAAAAATATTTTATTTATTTATTTGACAGAGAGAGAGATCACAAGTAGGCAGAGAGGCAGGCAGAGAGAGAGAAGAGAAAGCAGGCTCCCCGCTGAGCAGAGAGCCCAGTGTGGGGGCTCGATCCCAGGACCCTGGGATCATGACCTGAGCTGAAGGCAAAGGCTTTAACCCACTGAGCCACCCAGGTACCCTAGTCTTTCACTATTAAATGTGATGTCACCTGTGGGTTTTTCATAGATGCCCTTTATCAGTTTGAAGAGGTTCTTGTCTTTTCCTAGGTTGAGTGTTTTTATCAGGAAAAGGTATTAAATTTTGGTCAGGTGATTTTTCTGTGTCTGTTGAGATGATTATGTGGTTCTTTAGTTGTACGTACTTTCTTTATTCAGTCATTTTAACCTGCAGTGAGCATCTGCTATGTGCTAGAAATGCATAGATGACTACGGTCATTGTTGAGTTCTAGGACTAGCAAGAAAGACAGGAATGCTAAGTATGGCAGAGGGGAGCAGAAGGAGCTGTGGGACTTTAACCCAGTGTAGTGATGACTCGATGCCAGGAAGGCTTTCTAGAAGACATAGCACATAGAGAATTGAAGAAAGAGGCTCACTGGGAGAAGGCTGGTGGCTGGTCCATTCCAAGCATGGAGGAGACTTGTGAAGTCACCGAAGCAGACATGGAGAGCACGATGAAACTCCTAAGCAGTTAGTCATTAAATGGTAACCGACGAGAGTGCTCTCTGTCTTGTGATGACAGGCAGCAGTTGAGAACGTTAAGCAGAGCCCTTCAGGAGACCTTCAGTCCCCACATAGGGGCAGTTCAGAAACAACCTGCATGTATATAGGCCAATGGCAGCGATTCATCTCATGGCCCCTGTTGATCTGTCTTCTCTCGGATCACTTTCCAGCATCCGTACTTCCAACAACAGCCAAGTAAGTAAGCTGACTTTGTCAGGAAGTGACAGCGTGATCCTCCGTGATACAGCTGCCAGTGGTGGCAGCGATGAAGAAGAGGGACAGCCTCGGCGGGTTGTGGACAACGAGAAGGAAGGAGTGCAGTACAGCTACTGCTTGTTCCACTTCATGCTCTGCCTGGCTTCCTTGTACATCATGATGACCCTGACCAGCTGGTACAGGTAGGAGGCACAGACAAACCAGGTGGAAGACCACTTGACACCCCACCCACCTTGGGCTGCCTGTAAAATCTACCTCCATTGCTTGACCTCAGAATCCCCTTCATTTACCCGTATAGTGAAGTTGTGTTCAGTGCGGACTCTTTTCTGAAGTACTTTTGACTTTCTCTCCTTTTGGATTTAAAATCCAGTTGGAATTCATGTTATTTTTTTATTTGCAAGAGGAGAGGGAGAACAAGCAGGGGAAGCAGGCACCCCGCTGAGCAAGGAGCCCAGTGCGGGACTTGACCCCAAGACCCTGGGATCATGACCTGAGCTGAAGACAGATGCTTAACTGACTGAGCCACCCAGGGGTCCCTAGTTGAAATTCTTAGAGTACGAATCATGGAGAATTCTTCTAGACTTGAGTTACTTACAAGAGAACATCATAACATAAAGCAGTCTGACCCATTTTTGTTCACGAATTTTCCCTTGTGTCTAGAGATGGCCATATGGAGTATTCTGGTCACAATAATGATGTGATAAGGAAAGTTTTAGGGACATCATTTCAATCAAGACTTTTGCCAATACTTAGAACAGCTAGGTATTCCTGAAGAGCTTTGCTCAGCAAAGAGTTCTTTGTGCTGATAAGATAAAAGCTTTTTGAGAGGCAGAATCCCCTGCACATGTAAACTAATAATAGCAGCTTTCATAAGTTTCTTGTAGAACCTTACTGCATTACAGTGTTAGCCAACTTTCTTTGCTTTCGCTGGGGGGTGCTACTGGATGCTGCCAACAGGCTCTTACCTGACCATTGTCTGTTTTCTTAGCCCTGATGCAGAGTTCCAGAGCATGACCAGCAAGTGGCCAGCTGTGTGGGTCAAGATCAGCTCCAGCTGGGTCTGCCTTCTCCTCTATGTCTGGACCCTTGTGGCTCCACTCGTCCTCACCAATCGTGACTTTAGCTGAACCTCTGAGAATTCATAAAGGTCTGCTTTGCTGAAAGTCCTTACCTATTTTACTTTTGCTTCAACTAAAATATTAAGTGAATACTTTGCAAATTTGACTGTATCCAAGTTTATATCAGAGAGCAAGATTAAGTAATGCTTGACGCAGGATCTGAACTTTTCATTTATATGTATATTATGTTTATTTGTAAGGATATAGCGCAAAGGGAACATTTTGCGTTTTAAAATGAACTACAGCTGTGCTGTGAAGAGACTTCTTTATTAAGATCTGTAGGATCCTACAACTTTGATTTAAAATGTAAGAGAAATGTTGGGTATTTGAGGCCAATCGTTAATATATTTCTATTGCAGTCTCCTTTAAAAGCAAACAAAACAAAACAAAAAACACCCCCCACCATTTCCATGACAGGTTTCCTCTGTGAAAGTCTTAACTTGTGTGATGCAAGCAAGCAGTGTGTTCAGTCCTTCATCCCCCATGAAGTGTAGCATCGGAGTATGGGGTGGGGGGCAGGGGCGGGTTGCGTGCCGCTGGCTTCTTCCCCAGAAGAGCAGAGTGGCTGATCGGGCTACAGCTTCTACAGCTTGAGTTGGTCCTTCTGGTGTTTGACACTACAGCAGCGATGCCGCGCAGTCCCAGCTTTGCCAGAAGTGTCCGTCTCCATAAGCGCTTTTGTAGGTTTGGCGAAAATGAAAAGTCACTTGGGAAAACAGTGCCACTTTGGTCTATGTCGTTCTCTTGTTAATGAGTATGTAAAAGCAAAATGCATGTGAATTTATTATATTTGCACTATAAAGGTATTTGATTAAAACAGAGACTTAAGCTTTTAAGACCCTTTCTTTTACAGCTTTTATGAGTTAGTAGCCATTCTATGATTTTTAGACATTCATGGGCAGTCAGGTTTATCAGGGATCGAGCAGAATGTGCCTGTCTCTTCTAAAACTTGAGGTCTGGCTAGTAAGTAAAGTCTGGAACTCATCCCAAAATTGTACTCCTAATACCTTGCCTGGGGAAGACACTTGCGTATATGAAACACAAGGCAGGCACTGTCAGGAAACTTTGTCAAGAGAGGGTAGTCCACAAGGATGTCGACTAGAATAGTTCGTTCTCTGAGCACCATTTATAGAGTGTCTGCTCTGCACCCGGCGCTGTCAGATTCGGGGCTTCAACATTAAACACAAGATACCAGCTCTGCCATCTTGGACTTAGAGTTTAGAGGAGGATGAAAATGAGCGGACAGGTGTACAGCCCGGTGTGGTGAGAGCTGGGATTGGGGAATTGCAGAGAACTTAAAGGAGAGTTGCCTGGGGTTGGGCTGGGGAAGTTGTCCTGGTAGGCTTCCTGGAAAAAGTGGAATTGGAGGCCGGGAATTATTAGGAGTTTTCCGAGAGAGAAATGGGGCAGAGGGCTGGCATTGCTATAGGGTAGACAGAGCTTCACGTTAAAGGAAGGGGATGCAGACTTGTTCAGGAAAGCTGGGATAGGGAGAAGAGGGCAGGACCGGGTCATGAAGGGCTTCGCAAACCACAGCGAAGAGTTTGAACCCTAGTTGAGAGCAGCAGGAAGCATATTGATGGTGACGTGAACACACGGTCTTTAGTCACTGCAGCAGACACGGAGAGAGGACGTTGAGAGAAGAGACCAGGGCAGGCCATACCCCGCTTCAAACAGCAAAGTGGAAGTGAGGATGGGGAGAAACTGACAGCTGAGAGCTACTTAGTAATTAAAATTTTAAAACTGGCAATTGATTAGCTGTAGAGGAGAGGCCAATTCCTGAGTGATGCTGGTTTAATCACCTGAGTTGATGGGGCTTTCGTTTATATGGTGAGAGACAGAAAGAGAAACACATTGTGCCAGCAGGATGGAGTTGGTCCCTTAAGAATGGCGGAGAACATGGTCTTGGAAGTCAGACCCGGTTTGTAGCCAGCATTGCTTTTTCTGTCTGTTAACTGGTCGGCTAATATTTATTGAGTATATACTATGCCTTATGATCTTGGGCAAATGATTGTGTGACCATCTGTCTGAGCCTCAGTGTTTGCCTTGTTTGAATAAAAGCTAGTACCTAGTACATGTTATTGTTTAAAGAGTTAAGTTACTTTGCAAAGTGCTTAACTCATTTTAAACACTCTGGTGGCAGCTGCTAATCTCACTATGGGTTAAAATGACACTAGACAGTATTCAGAGGTCAGAGATGTTCAGCCACAGTCCGATGGAGGCTAGATTTGAGGTGTTCATACAGAATTAAACAGATGGGACACAGAGGGGACAGTCTCAGTTGGGATGGAGGTGGGTGGGAAGCAGGGCTTGATAGGAATCATTGGAACCACCTGTTTTAAACCAGCATTATGTCAAGGTACAGAGATAAAGTTGCAAGGGAGGTGCAAGTAGGAGAGGCTTAGCCCCTTACTTTGCCAGTGTAAAGCAGATACCCCCCACTTTCCTTAATGGCAGGGTAGCCAGATTAAGACCTTTAAAGGCCGTAAACTTCAGAAACAATGAGGGTTTTCCATCCCCTACCTTATGTAATGCAAAATAAAGCAATACTAAACTGTAAAATAAGTGTAACAAAGTCCAATAAAGTATTTTTTTCTCATGATAACTTTTGATATTAATTTGAAATAACAAAATTTCTTTAAAAATTAGGGGACAGTATCCCTGTTTGCTGGACTGTATTCTAAGTTAAGTTGGTCTGTTGCTAGGAAACCCAGGATTACTCAAGACTCAAGGGAACCATACTCAGGAGTGCTGAATTACTCACAAGTATACACAGGTAACATCAGCAGGTTGACCAAGAGAGTATCTTGACTCATCAGACCTTGTGGTGTCCTCTCATTCCAGATAAGTCATCTGGTGTTTCATCACCAGGAATGGGCCTGTCTGTCCCTCAGGATTGCAGATTGACAGCCTGGCTTTGAGGTTAGTGATACGGTCTAGGAATTCATCAGAGGCAACAGCAGTGGCTGCTACGTTTACCTGGTTGGAGCTAGCTGGGAGAAGGCTTGTAGGCCCATGTGGCCCCTGCCAGATGTTTACTCTCTGGACTGGTCTTGTAAAGTACTTGGTTGAGAAATAAAAGCTTCTCTTATCCATCAAGGATCCTGCCAAGAATGGCCATGGACCTGTTTATCGCTGCTATTGATGTTCTGGACCAAGCTGTACACCAGCACATGGTTTGTTTGTTTGTTTGTTTGTTTTAAGATTTTTATTTATTTATTTATTTGAGAGACAGAGATCACGAGTAGGCAGAGAGGCAGGCAGGGAGAGAGAGAGAGAGGAGGAAGCAGGCTCCCTGCAGAACAGAGTCCGATGTGAGGCTCGATCCCAGGACCCTGGGATCATGACCTGAGCCGAAGGCAGAGGCTTTAACCCACTGAGCCACCCAGGCGCCCCCCAGCACATGTTTTTGTCCATTACAGGTCCTTTTCCTTTTTATGCACCCAAGTGAGAGTGTTGTTACATGAGTCATGTTTCAAGCTCTACAAATTGATGATGGGCGCCAAGCTTATCAATGAGAGCTGCTGCTCCTTTCTTTTATCCTTTCTTGTTCTGTCCATCCGATTACCTAGGAGCCCAAATCAGGCAGCCTTCCCAGTGGCGTCCTAATCACTGCTGAGTGACCTGAGCTGCACGTGACCTCCTCAGGTGAAGAATAGCAACATGAGACAGTGCGTGTGCCCAGCTGTGCATAGACGCTGTCCACGCCCCAGAAGGTGGGGCAGCTTCTCCCCGTTGGACAGATCAGACTGAAGTTTAGAGGAGTCAGGAACTTGCCTGTAGTTACTCAGTAAGAGGCAAAACAGAGAAATAAACCAGGCCTTGAGAGTTCCTTTTGCAGTTAGACTCCATTGTCTCTTGGCATAAGGTCATAGGCACCAAATAACTGGAGACTGCTTAGGCACGAACTGTCATACCCATCAGCAACGAGGGAGGATAAGCAATCCCCCCTGAAGGCAGTAACGACCAGGTCACTTTATCTAATGGCTGGCACCTTATTAGGTAAGAGGTGGAATATTTGGTTAAAACGGTGTGTTTCCAGAAAAGTGGCAATCATAAAGGATTTTCTTCCTCACCATCTCCAAATGCAGTGGCAGGACGCATGTGCTGCATCAGGTACAGGTGTACTGGCCCAGTGCCTTGTGAGGGGAGGGCACTGGGAAAAACAGGTGTTTCAGAAAACAAACCAGAGAGCGTGGACTCATAACATGGGAAATACCTCCCACGGCTTGTAAACAGAAGCATTTGCTGATCCTTGTGACTCTGTTGCACTGGTCGGAGCCAGTAGTCCGTTTTTCCCAGATGTGGAAATGGACTGAGTTTAGGGCTGCAGCTTCCTCAGGAAGGCTGAGCTGAAGAGCTGGCGTGTCACAGTGTAAGGACTTACCTGCCACATCATCAGAGGTCAGCAGTAAGTGTATGGACATCCTGCATGAGACCTTCTCAGCTGACCCACCACCAACACGCCAGACCCACCATGGTGCCTAGCTTGTGCCTCCTGTTGGGGAGACACAAGCTTCTGTACAGAAACCAGCAGGGAGCAGGTAGAGGAACAGCTAAGCATGTGTGGGACCAGAGTGGATCAAGCCAGACCTAGTCATCCCCCCAGGAGTCTGGTTTCCTTGTAAGTGTTTCCAGAATAAAATGTTCTCAGAGGCTAAGAACCTCTGCTTTATATTTTATAAGAAGCCAGGAAACGATCTAATTTTTAGACTGTTCCCCTATAAAAAAAAAAAAAAAATTCTTCCCTTCTTTCTTTCTGTGTTCTGTTGGAGGATGAATGACAGTTAAAGGCAAACAGCCTGGTTCTAACCATGAGGAGAAGTCGGGCTAGAGTCTGACTACTTGGCTTTGGAGCCCAGCTCCACGTGTGACCTTGGGCGAGCTGCTGAGCTTCTCCGGATCTGGTTTCCCCCGCAGGGGGCAGTAATGCTATTTAAGATGAAACAAGGTTATCTACCTGAAGCACCTAACATCATGGACGCCTAACCCTTAAACGTCCCTGGGAGTTGTTAGCTGTGTGAAGGATTCAAGGCCAGTCTAGAAGGGACAGCTGGGCCTTAAGAACTAAAAAATGCGCCTGTCATCTCTACCACTGTGTAGACCCATTGCTGTTCTTCGCATACGCTGGCATCTTCTAATGGTGTGTGGTCCCCGGAGGCGGCCAGTCCAGACCACAGGTGCACGGTGTTGCCGCAGGGCCTCCTCTCCCTGCCTGACCCGGAGTGACGCTGTGCTCGGGCCTTCGTGTACCGTGAATAATAAAATTTCAGAACCTTGATCCAAACTGTCATTGTCACAAAAGGACTCCACACATAACCTTACAGGGATTTTTATTAAGACCCAGTCATGCATACTAAAATTACATGTTTTCACCACTTTGACTTAGAAAATGCACTAGAAAAATAAACTTTTGGTCAAACACTGAAGTTAGATGAATCCACCACCACATGTCTGTATACTCAGAGCTAAACTGAGTTTCAGTCTGAAGCGAGGAATGTGACCAGTGGCTGAAATGGTGCCCCAGTCTGGTGAGAAAGTGAGCCCGACTCCCCCTGTCAGAGTGGGATCAGAGGCTCCTGGCCCCGAGCGGCTTCAGGCACTTCCTCCCTGTACCAGGTTACCACGTGATGTGCCACAAGGTGGAGGCACAGCCACAATCCCCAACAGTGGCTGACCTGCCCAGCTAAGTGTGCCGCCCAGTGAGGCCTCAGGAGAAGTCGAGAAATGGCAAACAGTTCATCGCTAGCATCTCCGTCCATGAGTCACACAGTCTTTCTGTGGCACAAGCTCTGTTAAGGAATCTCTGACTGATGATTCCTGTCACTTGGCATTTTGAGCAAACCAATTCTAAGTCGGGAAAGCAGAAAGGAATTTACTTTAGATTTACGAAGTTAATAGGCCCCAATACTGACAGACATCACGGGATGGACTTCCCTCCCGAACAGTTGAGACGCTTCTGTTTGGTGTCTCCACAGAGCCCCAGAGCAGCTACACTTGCACCATGACCTATGCGAATACTTCACTGCCTCGATGAAAGAAAAGGCTTCAAAGGTAAATCTTAAAAGCTAAAAACTTTACAATGAAGTATTATAATAATGCCACAGCTTTTGCCTGCCCAAGTGGAAAAGTAATCCCATGACTGGTCTGAGAATCTGGTGGCATTTAAAGAAACTGCCCACTGGGAGAATTCACAACGGCTCAGTGTCTCATAGGAATTTGGGGAAAATACCTCTCATTGTCTTCTCAAGTTCGGCAAAAATGTATCTTACAAGCTGAAGTGTCTGTAAAACCTCTAAAGACAAGTGGGTCCTTGTGAAAGCGAGATGAAGCTAAAGCCACTTCTGCCCAAAGCAAGTAAGCTCGGGAGAGGAAGCCAGGGTTGCACAGATGTTTCTGTACGTTTCTTGCGGCCTGTCCCCGTGAGGGTAGACCAGGATTCCAGGAAGAGGCAGTTTCCCAGATTCTGTACAAGCGAAGAGGGAGAAAAACCCCATATTATCTTAGCTTACAGATTCACTTGGGAGCAATTCATTCAGACCTACATCGCCTATAAAATAACCCTGATTTTGGGGGGGGGGGGTCGGAACAGGCCTCTAAAAGGTAGAGTACAATGTCCTTGTGGCAGTAAAGCCAAATGATGCCTAAAACAGGGTTCGGAGCTCAGAGTGGGGATCCCTTTAGCATGGGATTCAGGGGTGGTCAGTGGCTTATTCTAGGCCACACAGCAGTGTAAAGTCAGAACTCGGGTCTCCTGGTTGACTCCTTTCCCTTTCCTGTTCCACAGTCTCATGAATTTAGGGAAAAGTTACTTTCCAGGTGTTCATGAAATGGGCCAGGCCTTCTCCTGAAGGAAAACACTCCCGGTTCTCCCGATGCTCGCTTGTTGGCCCCACTGGTGCACCCCCACTCCCGAGCCAGGCTCACCATGTGCTCGCTTGATATCCTACCACCCTGCTGGGGGGGCTCTACACAGACACCTGGTAAAGCCGCATAGAAACTGCCTTGATTTTCACCCAGGGAGCTCCTGCTTTCACAGCTTGGTCCAATCCTCCTGAGGTATCCACAAACTATTTGATCTCCCTCTGGAACCAAAACCAAGCCCAGCAGCTGCAGAAGGCAAACAGATCTTGGCTCTGACTCCTTTCAGAAGCTGAATGAAAGCGCTCCCTGGGCCACCTGGAAGGGCCTAGGAAATGGGCAACGTCCTGGTCTTGGAGATCCTTGTCTAGATGAGCTTACACACACGCAAGCTTTTCGAGTCAAGGGACATGGGCCACACGGGCCAGGAACGCAGTGCAGCGTGTAAACGGGAAACTTGGTGGGGCTGACCAGTCCCTCTCTCCCTCCGTCTAGCTTGGGGGTGGTGGGGAATCTCTCCTTCCTCTCTGAGGTCTGAGAACACCTCTAACCACTTCCCACATCCAAGCAGTCGGGTTCTGAACCTTCTGCTTGAGCCATCCTGCTGGTGCTGTCAAGGTCTTTTCAGCAGAGCCGGTCACGCTGTTCCTGGCAGACGGAAGTGGGGGCTGCCAGGGGCCTGCATGCTGGCACTTCCAGCTCGGCGCGGCCCCTAGAGGATCCAGGGTTGGTACCCACAGGGCAGAGTGTTCCCTGGACTTGGCACTGATGAGGTGAGTCATTTCCACCTTCTCCAGGCATTTTACACAGCGTATGAAGAGGACGAGCTTATTCACAGTAGACGGGCCTTTGCCTTTCAGAGCGCTGCCCTCCTCCTCACAGATGGTCCCCTTGCCTGCTGGTTTCAGAAATGCATGAATTTTTAAGGAATTAATATGAAAGGAAATAGGTCAAAAGCCACCAGAAGAACCACCTAGTTCGATGGTTGGGCTAAGGCTGAAGTTCTGACAGGAAGGGTCTGAGGTGCTGAAATGCAGAGCTAACACTCGGTTTCGCTGGCTAGACGAGTCTGTCCACCCGTACCAGAGAGAGAGAGAAATGCAAGTGTGTCTGGGAGGACGGGGGCCCCAGAAGTGACCTGGCGATAGCACGCACTTAACATTCGTTTCCAGAGACCAAAATCTAAGAATCCCAAGTAATTAGCCATTCCCTGCTGCCAGGTTTCCAGTGTATGGCCAGAGCCTCAGGGATAGAAGGAATTCACACAAACCTAGGTCATCTCACCTGCCCTTTCCAGTTTAACCCTCCCTACAAAAAGAAGTTGGTTATCACCAGGTCCCAAGAATACACATACACTTTCCTTAAAAGGCAGGGCCAGATGGCGACACAAGCCTCTTGGAACGGCCCAGGTATACCACAAAAAAAGCGGGATCCAACCACTTGCCTCTCTGAGAGCCATGAGAGAGCCATTTGAGAGCCATCTAGGCAGAAGACAAATGGCTGGCACTCAATTACTAAACCAAATCCCAAACGTCAGCCAAGGCCCTAGGCGTCATTTCATCCAGCTTCACTTTACAGATGAGTAGGGTGAGGGCCACAGAGGTCCATGAGGTCTTGTCTACAGTCCATACTTCTGAGGCTGGAGTCCTGGTCTCTTTATTCTTGGGCCAGAATTCTTTCAGCTCCTCGGGCCTGGCGTCTAGCATTTTAGGTTAAGTAGAATCACCTCCCTCTAGGATCCTGTATGATTGTATTGAGAACCAGGGCTAAGGCTTTGTGGGTTTGGGAAAACTTCCGTTTCTATTGCAAGAGTCAGTCAATGAATCCCAGAGGTTCTCTGACGCCTCTGGCTCCCAAATTTGATCAGGAGGTGCTGCTTATGTCCTGATGCTCCCATGAGTCGATTAAGGTGCTTTCCAAACCCAGTGTGGCAGCTGGGGTCTGGGCCTTCAACTGGTGAGCAACCCAAGTCTGTCGTTAGGGTTCAGATGAAAGACACAAACTCCTGAAGTCTCCTGTGTGGCCATCTTGTAGGCACAGCCAGGTTCTTTCACAGGAGTGTGCTGACCGGCAAGTCAGGTGGTTTTCTCCCTGAATGGGGGACCAAATTGATTTGATCCTGATTTCTCTTGTTCCAAGATCTCCAAGAACCAGATAGCTTCCCGGTTAGTGGCTGCAAACTGGGATTCCAAACGTTTGGGAATCACTGGGGACATCTTCCGTGTCTTCCATGGATTAATTCAAGTCACCAAGGGCTTACCCCATGGCTCACCCTCAGACTCTATAGGCTTTAATTTAATTACAAGGAGCAAGACAGACTCCACGGCACCTCAAATTCTCCTTGCGCCTCTCCAAAGAAAAAGGAAAGGATTTCAAGAGGGTGGCCCTCACAGGGGACTGGCTAATAGCAGGAGTAGAGCTGGGACTTCACGGCCCGCAGGGAATCATCACACTGTGCGTCCGAGGTCAGCCCCTCAGGCGGGAGGGCCTGGCCCAGGATGCTGTCACACACAGAGACTGGCTGGCAGAACTCCCTCACGAAGTCCTCCTCCGAGGCCAGCAGCACTGCATTCCAGGCGCTGATGTCCAGCTCTCCGGCCGTGCCCCCGTACTCCTTGGGGAGAATGCTTCTGGGAAGACTTGTGTGGAGAGAGTTCAGGTCAGACCCATGGAGGAAAAACTAAAGGGGAAACGGAAACACATGTGTCCTCAGGTTAGTCAGGCACCTGCGGGCCAGGTAGGTGCTCAAGCATCTGTTGAATGAATAAAGGAACAGCTGATGGCAACTGGACCCTTCCAGTTCCTCAAAAAGCTTGAGGATCCATAATTCCCTTCCATATATGCCATGCTCTGCGGGCTGCTCCTTCAAAATGTTTCCAGGATCCAGGCCACTCTGTGCCCCGCCTCATGGAACCCTGCCACCCCTACCTCTCCCCTGGATTCCCAGGACGACCTCTGCCTGGTCTCCCTACTCGAATCCTGCTCTGCAGTCTCTGCTCTTCCTGGCACTGGTCAGATCATGCCAGTCCTTTCCGTGGGACCTGCCAATGCTCCCACCTCACATGAGAGGCTGAAGCCCTCACGCTGGCCTATAGGGAGGGCCTGTTGCAGTCTGACCCCTGTGACTCCTCTGCTGCCCCTCTGTCCTCTCTCCCTTCCCTCTGCTGCTGCTCCCAAGCCCGATGTGCTCCCGCCTCAGGACAGCGTCGCTGCTGGTCCTCCGAGGTCTGCCAGCACCCTCCCTCACCTCTGCCAAGTCTTTGCTCAAAGGCCAGCTCCTCACTGACGCCATCCCTAACCCCCCTACTGAATGCTACAACCCCTTGCCCCTGTTCTATACTGGCCCCTTTCTCTGCTTCATTTTTCTCCACAGCACTTATCACATCTTAATTCTAGATAATACACATCCGCTGGCCATGTCTCTCTCTCTCTCTAGCACGCAAGTTCCCCCGGAAGCAGAGGCTGTAGTCTGTATTATTCATTTAGAACATACTTGTATACTATAGTAGTTGATCAATAGATATTTTTGAATGAATGAATGAACATATGAAGGGTGAAATGAACAAGATTATGGACCACAAATCAGGTCATTTCATAGATATAAAAGGCCTCTTCCAAAGGCTGCTTTGGCTTTAAAAGCAGGTTCCAAATGGGATCTCCAGGTACTGAGATAGGTTCAAACCCAGACAGGGACGCCACTAAATTATTCTCAAACCTGGCTAGGTATCAGAATCACCTAAGAAGATTTTAAAAGCACAGACTCCTGGGCTCCACCCCTGAACTGGAGTTAAAATCTTCAGGGAAAGGGCCTAGAATCTGGATTTTACTTTATTTTTGTAAAGATTTTCTTTTTAAGTAATCTCTATACCGAACATGGGGCTCAAACTTCAACCTTGAGATCAAGAGTGGCACATTCCACCGACTGAGCCAGCCAGGTGCCCCCTGTCTCTATTTTAAAGTCCTTCCCTTGTAACCTTGAGATTCTCTGTTTATCCTTTGGAAAAAAAAAAAAAAAAAGGTACAAAATTTAAAACCCAGTCTTTAGAGGGACCACAATGTTCCTAGGCCTCGGGAAGAAGAGGAAAAAAACCAGACATCACATGCAATCACAGTACTAGCAAAGGGTGACAAGTGGCTCTTTTAGGTCAGAGAGGAAACCATCTTTCAGTGTGCCATCTCTCCTTTCTTAAATAACAGGTAAGCTAAAACTCACCTATCTCATAAACCAGGAATTATTCCACAAACTTGATACAGCAAGACAACAAATTTGGTAAACAGAAGGGCTTAAAATAGCATTTTTAAACCCCAAGGAGCTGTAGGAAGACATCACCATAACTTTTTAACTACCTGCCCAACACTACCCTTCTCATGCAAGAAATACAATGTTGGTTCACAGTGCCCAGGTCAAGATACTCAATACGAGTCTAAATGACTACACAGCATTTAACTCTCAGGAGAGCTGCCCTCTCTGCTTTCTCCTCTGTCAGACATTATATCCTATTAATTTTATCATCTTTTCACAGAAAGGATTGCTCATTCATTTTATCTGTAACTCCGTATTTTCCAAATTAATCATCCCATGGCAAAAATAATAAACTAAGAGAAGTTTATTGATGTCACAAATAAGGGAGCCAAAAAAAAAAAAAAAAAACCCAAAAGGATCACGTCAATAGAATCATCACTTACTCTGTTCGCTATTTTCTCCTTCAGAAATGGTTTTATGATGGCAAAAATGCCTTTGAATATTCGAGGTTCATTCACTACATGGACTGCTTTTATCCGAATGGGGAAGCCATCCTGTGGGGGAAGGGAAGGAGATGTTAGAACATGTGGGGCATCCACAGACAGTCCACAGCCTGCCTCCCTCCTTTAAATCTTCTGTAGGCCCCCAAATCAGTCTGATTGGTCTGATTCTCATGGCCTCCTCAAAGCCAGCTTAAGTGGGGGCTAACCAGGAAGATAAGCCTCAGAGAGACGGTCTTTCTTAGGGCCTAGTCGTGGGCCAACAAATAGAGGGCTGCTCCTCTTGTGGCAAACAGAACAAAATGGGACAAAAAACAGAGTCTGTGTAGCTGGATCTGGCAAACATCAGACCTTCAGGATTGGTGTTACCAAAGGGTATTTCTTAGGACAGTGTTAGGTGTGATGCAAAAAAACGTTCCATGGTAGGTAGGTAGGTTTGAGAGTAGCACGCTATGTAGTCATACGGGTTTCCTGAGCTGCAGGACTGTCATCTGCAAATGTGTTCTCATGAAAGGGACAAGCTAAACCACATTTCCCAAACTTCTTTAACCCTGGAACTTTCTCCCCCCAGATCACCTTAGGAGACTAGAAAACACTGATCCAAACTCCTTATCCTGATACTTGAATCTACAGGGCATCAAAAGAACAGAAGCTAAGGGAAGCTAAAGTATTGGCTCCACATTTTTGATAATGAGCAAATGGGACACTGATGTTTAAATAATCAGCCTGGCACCTAGTAGGGGCTCACATGCATTGTGGGATTCACAGAGGAAACTCTTTTATCGCTGGTGCACCACAGCTCATGGGAGATAGCACCCACGGGCCGGTCAGAGGGAATGAAGAGCCAAACTGTTAGAGCTGTAAGACTCAGGCCAGGCTACCCCTGTGAGGGCTGGGTCCCTAACCATAAAAAAAGAAAAAGTAATTCATGCTTGCTTCAGCAGCACATGTACTGAAAAGAAAAAGTAATTTTTGCCTTGTCTTTCTAGAGGAGTCCCTGTAGGACCAAATGAGTTATGATTGTAGGAGCACTTTGCAAACCATTGAACATTGTGCAGACAGGGGAGGAGCTTTCTGGTTCCCCACACTTTTTTTTGTGGGCAGTAAAGCAAGGTTTATTGAGCAATAGCAAAGTGATGCACAAAGCTCCCGAAGAGGAAGGGGACCTGAGAGGGTTGCCCTGCACTTAAGTTCTAAAACAGGGTGCCTGGGGGGACTGAGTTGGTTGAGCATCCAACTCTTTTTTTTTCCCCCCAAATTTTATTTATTTATTTAACAGAGAGAGAGATCACAAGTAGGCAGAGAGGCAGGCAGAGAGGGAGAGGAGGAAGCAGGCTCCCTGCTGAGCAGAGAGCCCGATGCGGGGCTTGATCCCAGGACCCCGAGACCATGACCTGAGCCGAAAGCAGAGGCTTTAACCCACTGAGCCACCCAGGCGCCCCAGCATCCAACTCTTGATGTCGGCTCAGGTCGTGATCTCAGAGTCATGACATCGAGCCCCGCCTCAGGCTCTGCACCGGTGGTGGGGGATGTGTCTGTGGGGGGGGATGTTGGGGGTGGAGGGTGGTGGAGGGTGGAGTCTGCAAAGATTCTCTCTCACCCTCTGCCCCCACCCCCATACACACGTGCGCAGGTGCATACTCTCTCTCTCAAAATAAAAACAAAAAACCACACATAACACACAAGATGTTAAAGCACCTGTCCAAAATAGTCCAACAGGCTCCCTGTCCCCAGGTCCCAGAGGGCAGGGCAGGGTCTAGCACATCAGACAAATTCTGATTGCTACACAATTGAAGCACAAGTTCTCAGTTTCATTTGTTAGAATTGCTCCTCTGTCTTCTGAAGAAGGGAAAAGAAAGAGAAGGGGGGAGGGGGAAGGAGGTGGGAAAGGAGGGAGAAAGAAAAAAATATACCTAAAGCCTTGCTCTGGCTTAGGGCTCTTGCCCTAAAGCTGATCTTGCCCAGACTAAAGGGACCTCAGAAACTACTGGAGAATCTGATGAGAGTGAGCAGTAAACAGGACATTTACATTTCTTCCCATAATGTTTTTGGATCTTTCAGACTGTAGGGGAAGTGGGGTTTGTGTACTGTGTGGGCCCAGCGGTGAATAGACAGGGTCCCCTGGGAAAAAGCCCAAACTGACACGGAATAGGTACACGACAAACAAGGGCCGTACCTGAAGGATGCCAATCACCTTTTTGGCTATAAAAGGGCCAAAGTGAGATGCTTTTGATAAGCTCACTCCTTTGTAGTCCGCAAGAATCACGATTCCATTCACTTGAGTTTCTTCAGACTGAATGAGTTTTTCTAACGTCAAGTATATAGCACGGATGTTTTCGGTAATTGGGTAGTTGCTCGGTATCCATCTGTCTGAGGTCGTAAGAAATGGACGGAATGTTACAGAGATGAATAATGAACAAGTCATCACATGCCAAGATTTATCTCCTTGCTAGAACTCTTGTTTAAAAAATGGAAAGATACTCTACCGGCATGACTCTATTCAGGTTAGTAAATGGGACACCTTAGCAGCAGCTGATGTTAATTCCAAAGGCAGCAGCACGTTCTGAAATGGAAATGCAACTGAGCGCTGAAGTTAGAAGCCGGGGCTCTGAAGTCAGACACATCCCAGGGTTTGAATCTCACCAGTTGCGGGAGTTGCTTCCTCACGCTGAGCCCGCATCTCCTCAGTAGAATGGGATGGTAATCCTAAACTTAACGGTCATCTGTGCTGTCTGCCAACAGAGGTGCGCCCAGATTTTCATACCACTGCCCTAGGCCACTTCTTCCCACGCTAGCCCTTCGGTGTGGGTACCAGTGACCTGCCTCCTGGCGGCAGAGGTGGACATGGTCAGTGCGGGTCTTACATCCTCCTGGCCACAGTGTGTGACCCCAGCCTGATCAAACAGCCAAAGGGGACTCAATTCTACAACCGTGGAAGAGGCTCCCTTAGTATTCCCTGTATATCTAAGGAATCCTTCCTTTCTCTGGGAAGAAATGACGACCTTTGACTGTTAAACTGCTGTTCTCAAGAAAAATCCCACCATCCCTGTGTGTCCTTCCCTTAGGAAGATGAAACTCCACATGACTGCCACCACCACGGGGATATGTAGTATGTGCAAAATTCCTATGAACAAAGTCTTTGTCGGAAAGCTGTACCAGCTTGCTGTGGGATGTGGCTGCCTAACCCTGTGTCTGCATAACCGGAGGTCATCCTTCTCAAGAACGTATGTCCCCAAAGAGGCAAAGCTAATACCCAGTTGAGAACAAAACCTCCTTAGCGTGCCTCCTCCTGAAGAGTTGCATTGGTGGGAAGGGTCTAGCTCTGTTCCAGACACACAGGGGGAAAATTCATCTCACGAGCAAGGGGTTGAAATCGCGCAAACGCAAGTGTTGAAACCACATAAGCCAAGAGGTGAAACCAGTGTGCTCATCTGTTTTGTAATGTCCTTATGAGTTGAGTACAGAGGAGTCGTGGGAAAAACCTGCTGACTGGTTCCTAGGTCTGCTGGTGCCCTAAAATCTCCACTGCGCTGCTTATTTTAAAATAAACCACCTTAATTTTGGAAAGGTAAAAACAGCAGGTTAAGCAGCTAACACTGTGCCTGGTATACAGCAAAGGCTCAAGAGGATGGTCTGGTTTCCAAAAAGGGCTTGGTAAACGACCGAAGTGATGTGGCTTTAAGAGAGAGGACAGTGCAGGGAGGTCTCCACTCCCCGTTAGGCGTCCCTTCAAGAAGACTAGGTACGCGTGAGCAGAAGAGGGCTCCCGGCAGGCATGTTCTCCTGCTCCTGGCTTTGGTTGGGAGAACACTGCAATCTCACTTTCAGATTTTGTCTCTGCTCTGGTCTGACAGAGAATGATAAGGCTGTGGGGGTGGACAATGCCCCTTCACTCCCGAGTTGATAGCACATTTGGTCCCCCTTATTAAAACTACTGCCAGAGAAATGGAAGATGTCCTGATTACCGTCATTAAGTACGGAGATCAAAAAGTGAATCCAGAGTGAATCAATGGCTTAGCAAAGTAGAGGAATGGCGGGAGAGGAAAGGAGGGAAAAGTGGAAGAGGCATGTGGCAGATGGCCGGACACCCTTCCAGTCACCCGCCCAGCCCCCACTCATGCCTGCCTCACCTACTCACAAAGGAGGGACGCGGGGCAGGCCTGTTTGTACCCTATGATCAGGGCTGCTTTCTCAGCCCACTACATTCTCCATGCTAGAAATTCGGAATTTCCACGGAGAAACTTAACTGGGTGGCCCAGGAAGCCTGGGCACTAAGGGGTAGGAGACCTCGCCAGGGGCATGGAGACAGCAAAAGCCAGTCTACAGAAGAGCCAAGAAGATACGCACGGCACAGCAGAAATATGTGGCCCAGAGGGGTACACAGACGGACAGAGGCAGAGACAGGGAGAATGGCTAGCTTAGTTCCTGATCGGGGAACGAACTGGATTCTGGTTCTGGGGCCCAGGGCCCTGGGAAAGCAGCTATGCTTTTGGCTCGCTGGTTCTGCGGGAGGCTCCTGTTTCATCAGACTAACTCCTTCCTTTCTTCCTAAGCCAGGTTGAGTAGCTTTTTGTCATCTGTCATCAAAAGAGCTTTGAGCAAATCAGGGAGAAGGCAAGGAAGACGAGGCATGGGAGAGAGGGTGTGGGACACACGCATCCCACACAGAGCAGGGCACGCGGGCCCCTGCCCACCGTCTCGGGGAGTACCTGGGCGCATGCACAGGATGTGGCAGCCCCGGGGGTCGGTGTGGGGCAGCACGGTGAGGAATCCCGAAGCGAGGACATCCTTTAAGGCCGAGGGCTTCAGGTTGTTGAAGACCTCAGGCCAGCTTCTCCTGCAGCTGTGGTAACTGACCAGGAGCTGCAGGGCTCGGTCGTAATCGAACTTGCGGGCCCGGAGGAAGCGCAGCAGGAAGGCGTCGTCCAGGGAGGTGCTCAGGTTCGGGCACTCCTTCCGCACCATGTCACGGAGGGCCTGCACGTCTCGAAGTCTCCATTCTGGCTTCTCCTGCAGCTCCTCCCTGGCTTTGGTCACCAGGTCCTCCGTCAGTGAGCACACGTAGCCGGGGGGCTCGGCCGGTGGTGGCAGCTCATTTTCTGAGAGCGAGGCCGCAGAGGGGCTGGTTCGCAGAGAGTCACTTTCTTCTGACATTAGCTACCAGGATCCCTGCCAAAACACAAGCCCTGAGCCATGTGAACCAAGCCTGGAGCTACTCACTTCAGGGCAGCCCCATGTGGGGCGGGGTTGGGGGGGGGCACTTTGGTCAGACTGGGGGCGCTCAGCTGGAATGGAGTGGCTCAGAACCCTGTGCCCAGGTCCCACCCCAGACTGAACAGAGGGAGGATCCCCACCGAGGCCCCCTGGGCAGCTGCAGCAGGAGACACACACTCGCCACCCAACGCCGCGGCCTTGCTTCCAGATGTACGGATGGTTGCTCGACCTATGTGTAATTCGAGAAATGTGAACTAAAACAACTCTCAAAGTCAAATTGACGAGAATGCAAAATGGGCGCTGAGATGCTTGCTGTGGGTCAGAGAACAGACTGGCCTAGCCTGGTCAGAGGGCAGTCTGTCGATCTCTATCAAAATGTAAAACCACACACCCTTTGGCTCAGCATCCTACTTCGGGGACATATACTTGCGAGTGTGTGTGTGCAAAATACACACAAGGAGGATCACTGCAAGTACTGATAATAAGGGGAAAAGACAGGGGATACTTTAACTGCAAACCAGCTGGAGACTGGTTATATAATATCATCCCAAGAATGGGATACTATCACTCATGGAAAGGAATTAGGCAGGTTTTTACGAACTGACACATTAAAGAAAAGAAAGCAAGTTGCAGAACAGGGTGCATAAGATCATTTCATATTTTTATAATATATATCTATATGCTGAGTGCACCTAAAATGTCTGTAAGGAAATACCAAAAAAACTGTTCCCAGTGGGTTCCTCTAGGGAAGAGTACTGGGCCACAGGACACTTAAGGAGGGAGAGAGACTTTTTCCTGTACTGTTTGACTTTCTTTTTTTTTTAAGATTTTATTTATTTATTTGACAGAGAGAGATCACAAATAGGCAGAGAGGCAGGCAGAGAGAGGGGTAGGGAAGCAGGCCCCCTGCTGAGCAGAGAGCCCGACGCAGGACTCGATCCCAGGATCCCGAGATCATGACCTGAGCTGAAGGCAGCAGCTTAACCCACTGAGCCACCCAGGCGCCCTGTTTGACTTTTTTTGACCACACACACATAGGACTTATCATGATGGCTGTGAAACTGGGCTGACTGGCTCTCCCTGGAGCATTACTGAGGGACGGCCCCAGCTGCTGTCCGCCTGCATCCTTCATCCAGCGGACGCCACTTTCCACAGACTGTTCCCAGTGACTGAGTGAAGTGTGGGCCTCCTCTAACTTTGCCTTGAGGTTCAGCCTGAACCTTCTGTGGAACTGCCTGGCGGTCCATGACTCCCTGTCCAAACCTCCTTCCCAGGGGGGCTGGACTTCTGTCATTGTCTGAAGCTCTCCCTGCAACTTCTGCAGCTCCCCTCCCTTTTCTGCTTCACAGGTGCTTCCTCCAATTGATTTCTTGCATGCCTGATCTCACCCTGATCCTGGTGTCTGCTTCTTGGAATATCTGAACACATTTGTTGAATAAAAAACAAAAACAAAACAGCTGCTTTAGATATCCCAGGAATAAGGTAGCAGCAGCTGTCCAGTTCTAAAGCCCAAGCTCCTGTCCACAGACACCACCGGTCCCTGACTCCGAGCTCAAGGAGAACAGAGCGCATCTCAGGAGCCTCTGCACATAGCTAGTGCCCAGGTCCCTCCCCCTAAATCTTAGAAATGCCCACTCCATTCCTCACATTCTAACCTCCAGCCCCACCCAGCTGCTTTCATTTCCTCCCAAAGCTGTGTTTTCTTGTCTTGCTCACATCCTGTTTCCTCTGGCTAGCTGCTTCTTCCTCTGGTTCCTCACCTGACCAATACTGATTCATCCTAAAGTCCCAATTAGATGCCACTTCAAGCATTCAACAAATACTGAGTACTTACCAGGCCCTCTTCCTGGCACCAAGGACGCATCAGTGAACAACAACAACAACAAACTGTGCTTTTGTTGAACTTAGATTCTAGTGGGAGAAACAGACCATAAACAAGCTAAACTGTATAATCTAACAGGTGAAAGTGCTATGGGGAGAAATAAAGCATGAGGAGGGTTAGAGGTACCTGGGAATAGGGATTACAATTTTAAATAGGATGGTTACGGATGATTTGTTCATGCAAATGACATATGAGGAAAGATGAAGGAGATGAAGCAAGCCAGTAGGACATCTCCAAGGAGAACAGGGCAAAGCCAGAAGCAGGAACACACCTGGTTTTTTTTGTTTGTTTGTTTTTTTCAAACAGGGAGGAGGCCACTATGGCTACAGCCTAATGAACAAGGTGGAGAATATTAGCAGATGAATTTACAGAGGTCCGAGGGCCCCACTGGTAATAGAGTTTTGAGGGCAAGTAAGAACTCTGACTTTTACGGAGTTTGGTGGGACCTGTCTGAGTAGAGTGACATGATCTGATTTCCATTTTAAAGGATTGCTCAGCTGTCTTGCAAATGGATTGTAAAGGGACAAGGACAGAAGTAAAGAGACCATTCAGAAGCTACTGCAGTAACCTAGGTAAGAAATGATGGTACCTGAAGCAGGAAGCCTTCTCCAACCTCCAGGCCAGGGTAGGAGCTTCCCCACCAGGAGGTCTTTGGCATAGCACTCTCCTTCTGTTGTAATTGTCTACAGGCAATTTGTGGGCTACATCTGTATCTGTCTTGTTCATCACCCTAAACCCATCATCTAACGAAGTGTCAGACACATAGTCTGCACTCCATAAATATTTGCTGAGTGAAATATATTTCATTCTGAATTAAGTATTTGGTTGGCGGAGGAATGCTAAGTGAGGAATGAAACAACCATCACAGTTCACAAGACCCCCCCTGGGCTGTTTCCACGGGAGTCACCAACAGATGCCTGTAATCCCAATGTAGTGCTTACCTGGGAGACAGACTGTAGTGTCCAGTACAGTGTGCTGACACACTGTACAGTGTCCACTGTCGTGCCCACTAGGCCTAGTGTCTAGAGGCCTAGCCTGGCACATGACGGTGCTCTGCAAATATTAGCGGACGACGGGAGGTTAAGTGATGTGCCCGGAGGGTACACACCTAGGGAGGCACAGCGAGGATGTGTCTAGCCCCACTCTGGGCTCTACCCTCCACCTGGAGATTCCTGTTTAATCTCCAGGGCCTCGGTCGTTATCAGGCTCAGAGCAGGGCTCAGTCTCGAGAATGAAATGATGGGTGGGCGTATGGATGGGTGCAAACACCATTTGTTACGGTGAAGCCTGGAATCTTCCTCACCTGCAGCCCATCATGTTCTGAGCATCGCCTTCCTCCCCACCCCACCAAGAGGCCTGAAGGCCATCGCTCCTGGAGCCCCAGAGACCCCACGTCCCGTTGACAACCTTCTGAGGCCCCCCACTTCCGGCTGTCACCCCTTCCCCAGGTGTCCCCATTTCCTGGGGTCTCAGTCCTTGAGTCCCTTAACTTCCGGTTATGCCTCCCCCTCAGGGGTCCCTCTCCCCGACCCCCATGACACACGGAAGGACCCTCAGGCACTCACCGGCCGGGCTACCGGGCGGAGCGCGGGTATATCGGCTGCGGGAGCCTCGTCCGGCAACGCGCACAGAACCGACCCGCACTCCCTGCCCGGCCGGCCCGGCCCCTCGCGCCGGAAGTGACGTCCGTGGGGCGTGGGAAGGCGAGGCGCCGCCCGTGAGTGCGCATGTGCTGCAGTGCCGCCGCAGTGCCGGCTCTCTGCCTCCACCTAGCGGCCAAGTCCGCGCGCTGGAGGAGTCAGGCCTGCGGAGAGGCTACGTGGGAGGGTCAGGGGAACGCGAGCCGCTTTGGGTGATACAGATGGGGAAAATGATGCCCAGAGAAAGAAGAAAAGAAGCTGCCGTTTCCGAGAACATCCTACTATGTACCTAGTGTTTTACATCCGCTGTCTTATTAAATCCTCGTATTTATGGAATCCCCCTATTTCATGGAAGGGAAATTGGCAGTCAGTGAAGTGTCAGGGGCTTCCGACCTAGACCTTGGGGGATTGGCGTTCCAGGATTCTTCCCACAGCAGCTGCCATCAGGACTGGCTGCTGCAAAAGGGGAGATGCCAATCCAGCGGACATCCGTCTGTAACTGAGTGGCTGCAGGCCTCAGTTTCCTCATACGTTACATGATTCCTGCTTTGAAATCCCCATTGAATAATTACTTGTGTCCTGCTTTGGGACTCAAAAAAGTCCCCTTCAGAAAGTGGTAGCTTGAAAAAGTGTTCCTGCCGCACCCCCAGTTCATTAAACCCCAGCGCCATCAGCCGGACATCCGCCCCAACATACATTTCATGCAACTATGGCTTTGAGACCAAGCTCCTGGGTCGCTCTTTCATGCAGAGTAAAGACTCGAAACTATTTCTAGAGAGAAATTCTGTGGCCTGGGAGGACTGAGAGCCCAAAGGTGTATCCAAGAGATGACCTGAAACAATCCTTTCCTTTCCTGACTCCAGAGGCAAGAGGAGCTCTAGGAGGTAGGAACTGACCCATGAGGACCACAAGAAGATGGCAATTTTTGCCAGATCCCAGACTGTTGAGGAAGGTAGCGGAGCCCAGGAGTCCTAAGTTTTGACTTCTGCTTCACCACGTCTAGGATAAAATACAGAGTACTCAGTTAAATTTGAATTTCAGATAAACAACAATTTCTTTTTAAGTGTAAGTATGTCTCATGCAACCTTTGGGATATACTTATACTAAAAAATATATTATCTATCGGAAATTCAAGTTTAACTGGACATGCTATGTTTTGTTTATTTGGGGTTTTACCCCCCAAGATTTATGTATTAGTTCCCTATCAGTGCTGTAACAAATTGCTACAAACGTGGTGACTTGAAACAACACAAATTTATTCTTTTATAGTTCTGCAAGTCAGAAGTCTAAAATTAGGGTGTTAACAGGGATACAGTCTCTTTGGGGACTTTAAGGAGGGAATCCATTTCGTTACCTTTTTAGCTTCTAGAGGCCTCTTGCATTCCACAGCTCATAGCTCATTTCTCAATGAGCTCCAGCCTCTTACTTCTGTTGGAACATTTACTACCAACTCTGAACCTCAAGTTCCTCTTTTAAATCTTTTAAAATTTTTTCTTGTGGTGAGAGCACTTAACATGAGATCTACCCTCTTAACAATTTTTTAAGTGTGCAATACATTATCATTGATACAGATACAATGTGTCCTGCCTCCCTCTTATAAGGACTCTTGTGATTACACTGGACCCGCCCAGATAATCTCGGATTATCTCCCATCTCAAGATCCTTAACTGAATCACATCTTCAAAGTCCCTTTTATCATACAGGATAAGATAATAACAGGCTCCAGAGATTAGGACAAGGATATCTTTGCATGCCATTATTCAGCCTACCACAATCTAGCAATCCTATGTCCAACTATGTGACCATAGCCAAGTCATTCAAATTTCTAAAGCCTCTAGTTCCTTACAGGCAGAAAAGCTGATTAAATAAGTCATGGGGGGGAAACCTTGCTCTTTGCCAGGCAAACAGAAAACAGAAAGTGTTTTTACAAATGGCAGCTTTCATGGTAAGGGGTGAGGGATGATCCTCTCCAAAACATGGCATCCTAGTCATTGGAAAAAACTCCCCCCCACCCCAGACCAGGACCCATTGGTGGAACGTCCAGGTTGCAATCCCAGATACTGCCAGCAGGAGGAGAACCTGTCTCAAGGGCTGGGGAAGGTTGGTTGGGAGGCAATTCTGAGATGCCCCAGAAGTTCCTGCCCCATCCTCAATTGAGGGCCATTATTTTTGGTTACATATCACGACACCAGGTTATTTTAGGATTAAAAGAGTCGCAGATAATTGCTTTTTGAGAGATTATACACACCAGGTACTAGGTACTGTGCTAAATTGTTTGTATGATTTCAATTACTACAACCCTGTGAACTGGATGGGGAAACTGAAACCCAGAAAGGGAAAGACACTTGCCTAGGGGCTCAGTAGAGTCAGTGAAAGAACTGGGTTTGAGCCCACGTCTGTATGACAGCACAGCCCCAAATTTTACTTGGCCTTAGAGGCTACTTTTCCTCTTTGTTCTCACAGATTGGGAAGCAGGCTCAGAGAAGGAGAAGAAATTGCCCTTGGTCACATGATGATGACTCCAAAACTGAGCTGGGATTTGAACTTGTCTTTTACTTTTCTGCACTCAGAAGTAACTCACTTGGAATTACTCCTCGAAAGCTCTATTCCTTTGTGGGTAAAATGGGGGTATGTGTCCCACTGTCTAGGGAGTCCTTAGAAGGAGTCAGTAGAATGGCACATGCAGAGTCTTGTACATTGGATCATGACATGTCTGCTAACTCCTGATGACTGCCCTGATGAAGAGCAGAAAAGTGACTGGAGGGCGGGCAGCTTGTCCTACATCTTGGTTCGGAGGGCTCCACACACCCTGCCCTCCTAGGTTCACCCAGTCTCCTAAGAAAGAAGTCTGGCCATTGGATATATGCTACAGGAGGCTAGAAATGCCTGACCTACCACTGTTCTCTATCTTTTTTTTTTTTTTTTAAGATTTGTATTTATTAGTTTGAGACAGAGAGGGAAAGAGACGGAGCATGAGTGGTGTGAGGGGCAGGGGGAGAAGGAGATGGAGCCTCCCTGCTGAGCCTGGAGCTCAATGTGGGGCTCAGTCCCAGGACCTGAGATCATGACCTGAGCTGAAGGCAGGCGCCCAACTGACTGAGCCCCCCAGGTGCTTCTCTATCTCTTTTTCAAAGCATGCAATTCTCACTTCAGATGATCTGCTAGAACCGGTTTTAGTATTGATTCTAAGGTAAGGGCTATTTAGGATAGCACCATGATATAGGACATAGTTTCTCATCCACAACATTATTGACCTTTGTGGCTGTGCAAGTCTTTTTTGAGGGTAGCACCCCACACTTACAGTGGTGAGAAGCAAAAATGCCTCCAGACATTGCCAAATACGAGCTAGGGAACAAAACTGCTTCAGCTGAGAACCACTGGTATAGAAAAAGAAAGCTGGCTTCTGGTCAGACAGACAAGAGTCATCTGGGGAACCTCGGAACAATTACTTACTTGGTTTCTTCAACTACAAATGCTCTACTAACAGCTACCACTGATTCAACACCTTTTCTTTTCTTTCTTTCATTTTTGTTGGGGGGGACAGTGCCATGAACTCTTCGCCCGAATAATCTCATTTAATTGTCAATAACAGAATCCTGGCGGGACACTGGCTGGTGGAAGCAGGAAGGAAGAAGTACGAGTCAGGGAAACAGGGAGAAAGTAGGCGGTATTAAACATCTGTGTACCATGCTGGATGGCAGGTGCGCTCACATATATCTACCCCCGGACATTCGCTGTGTGATTTTGAGAAACTGACCGTGGGGCTCAGTTTCCTCATCTACTTCCTCAGCTGGCAAGTTCTGGTAAAATGATGGCAATGATACCCAACCCAGATTTAAATCCTCCCAAGTTCCCACATAAAAACAGAAACAACATTCCATACCCACATTTGCAACAGAACTAGGTGACAAGGTATATTCAGGAACTCCAGGAACAAAGGACTGAGGACAAATCAGCAACAGCTAGGAGGCCTGATTGCCACTAGCGCCTCTGGGAGGAGGTTCAACAGGGAAAGCAGCAAGGTGTCTGACAGACCGAAGACCTGGAGTCCCCAGATTGCAACATCTCTTCGTGGGAGAGCACGACCCGGCCACTTGAAAACAGCAGCCCAAACTGGGAAAGGTTTTGCTAACTCCAACTGGGGAAGAGCAAGGGGTCTGCCATGAGCCCTAAGGGCTGACAGAGTTCAAGGCCCGCGAATTCCAGAAAAGACCACCAAACCTTCCTTCTAGGACAGGCCCCATGCTGAGAAACTCCTGGGAAGGAGATTGCAATGGAGCAGGATAGGGAAGCAGAAAGCAAGGAAATAACTGAGCTAGATGAAAGTCGGGGAGAAGAGCGCAGAGCCAGAAACCTCAGAGGTAAAGCCAGATTTTTGTTAACAATATGCAGAAACAACAGAAGGGGGAGCTCTGTGAAAATACAAAAGTTTTCTTAACCAAGCCTCCTCTTCAATGTCCAGAAAAACTAATTTCATGTAAAAATGAGCAATGGAGGGGCACCTGGGTGGCTCAGTGGGTTAAAGCCTCTGCCTTTGGCTTGGGTCGTGATCCCAGGGTCCTGGGATCGGGGCCCGCATCGGGCTCTCTGCTTTGCATGGAGACTGTTTCCTCCTCTCTCTCTGCCTACTTTTGATGTCTGTCAAATAAATAAATAAATAAATAATATTAAAAAAAAAAAAAAAGAGCAACGGAGGGGCGCCTGGGTGGCTCAGTCATTGGGCATCTGCCTTTAGGTCAGGTCTTGATCCCAGGGTCCTGGGATCGAGCCCCACATGGGCTCTTCCAACCCTCTTCCAGCCCTACTTGGCTGGAAGCCTACTTCTTCCCTCTCCCACTCCCTCTGCTTGTGTTCCCTTTCTCACTGTGTCTCTCTCTGTCAAATAAATAATAAAATCTTTTTTTTAAAAATGAGCAATGGAAAAGTACTGAAGTCAAATCCTGGGAAAGCAAGATGGCTTAAAGAAGTAGGAGGAGGAGGAAGAGGAAGAAGAGGAGAGAGAGAGAGAGCAGCAGAGAAAAGAAGGAGGAGCAGAATAACATCCCTACAGACAATGAAAGCCAACCAGAAAGACATTTATTTAAAAAGAGAGAGAGAGAGAGAGTAAAGCAAGATAAAAATATGAACAAAATGATGTAAGGAAAAAGAGAACAACATAAATCAGAACTACAGAAATTCAGAAACCAGGTGCCAACTCATGAAAGAACCAGGGATAAAGGAAGAATTATTTTTAAAGTGAAAAGTGAACTAAATGAAATATAAGAGCAAATGAAAAATAAAATCAACAGATAGTTGAGCTAAATAGAAATTGAAAGGGGGGCAATTTTTAAAAATTAAAGTAAAATGAGGACATAAAAGAATTTGAGGGAAAAGGACAAATACTGAAGTTTGGAAATGAAAATCTAACTTAGGAATAAGAGGAGTCACTGAAGGGAAAAGTATGACAAAGAAACAGCAAAAAAACAAAAACAAAGCAAGGAATACATCATAAACCCAGAACAACCAATACCAAGGCACATGTTTTTAAAATTACTGGTTTTTAAAGAGAAAGAAAAAATTCTTTAGGCACCCTGGGAGTGCAGGAAAAAAAGAAATAAAATGATATTCTCATCAGAATCTTCAACAGCGATACTTAAAAAAAAAATCATTTATTTATTTATTTATTTATTTGACAGAGATCACAAGTAGGCAGAGAGGCAGGCAAAGAGAGAGGAGGAAGCAGTCTTCCTGCTGAGCAGAGAGCCCGATGCAGGGCTCTATCTTAGGACCCTGGGATCATAACCTGAGCTGAAGGCAGAGGCTTTAACCCATTGAGCCACCCAGGCGCCCTTCAACAGCAACACTTTAAGGCAGAAGGAAATGGTATAATATAGGTAAGATACTCAAAGAAAGTACAAACCAAGAATTTATATCTAGCAAAACTGACCTTCTATGAAGACCCACTATTACCTTGCAAACACTCAGTATTTTTCCCATGAACTCTTCCTGAGTTGTCTACCAAGAAAGAGTGGAAGCCCAGCGACACGTTGGAGAGACATTGCCACCAGGACTGGTTAAGAACTCGGTATTTATTTACTTGGAAAAGTAACACTAGATGATAGTTAAAAGAAAAACAAAGTTTAAAGTGCCTATATGCTCTAACAGTGTGGTTATAGCACAGTCCTCCAAAGTGGTGGGGAAGGGGCACAGTGGATGTGAACAGTTTTGTATCCATTTCTGGTATTCTAGCTGGTAGCAGCAATTTTCCCTTTGTTATTCTGAGATTGTTGCATGTAGAGAATGGCAAATCAGTTATTGTAGAACCTTTCGAAAAAGTTTTAAATATGTTATTTATTTATTTATTTGACAGAGATCACAAATAGGCAGAGAGGCAGGCAGAGAGAGAGGGGAAGCAGGCTCCTCGCTGAGCAGAGAACCCGATGTGGCGCTCGATCCCAGGACCCTGGGACCACGACCTGAGCCAAAGGCAGAGGCTTTAGCCCACTGAGCCACCCAGACGCCCCGAACCTTTCAAATTTTGCATCCCTTGGCATATATGTGGGAGGTTTACATATATATACTCTATAATCTCTATTAATATATAAAATCTAGGTCTATAATTATATAAAATACCTAATTCTATTACTAAAAAGGCCTAGAAATAATGGCTAATCTAGTAGCAGTGAGCATACATAACACTCATCTTATAGTCTCGCGATGCCTTTTTTACTTAAGAAAATAGAGGGGCCTTTTGGAGAAATTGCTGATTCTAGATGTGTGGCAGGAAATATAAAAGATGAGCCTGAGATATCTTGTCATACCAGTTAACAAGGAAGCCACCGAGCTATCAAGTGGACTTGGAAACCAGCCTGATGTTGGTACAACTTCACCTGCAGCAAAGATTGTAATTGCAATCGAGTTAAATGCATCAAAAATTTAATAAGCTCATGGTGATCTTCGGCTAAAAACACTAACTGATCACTTTCTGAAGATGGTATAGAAACAAATTACATTCTTAAAAGTTATGTAAATAAAACAGAAAAATCAAGTATTTGTTCCACTTTTCTTATATGAACTGTACTACTTAGGCGACCAAGTAATAGATAAAGAAAAACATCTTACAAAATTTATTACAAATGATACAGGAAAACACAATGATACAATATTGCGGTTTTGCGCCCTGCCATGAATTAGTGTATGTAGCCCTTGTACACAATAGCAGCTAATATCAAAGAACAGCAAACTCTAGCCATGTATGTGCTTCTTGATAAAAGAATACAGAACCACCAATGATCATGCCAGAGAAATGGAAACTGGCTAACTCAGCTGCTAATACACAGGAAATGCAGAGGGCAAGGGCCATGTTAAATTGGCCTGTGAAGATGTAGTAGACAAAAATCCAGACTTTGAGAAGGGCTATGGGTCAAACAGCATAACAGATAGACTACAAGGAAAAGAAAGAGATATGGGGGGAATCTATGGGTTAAAACACAGATTAAGTTGTTTGTTGTTTTTTTTTTAATGAGCAAAATGGAACTATAATATCTAGGGATCACACTCAAATGATTAGCAGGAAATAATTACTATAGAAGTCAGGCTAGGAATTACTTTTGTGGGGAGAGGCTATGATTGAGATCAGGGAGGGGCTCCAGGGGTCACTGGCAAAGTTTTGTTTCTTGACCTGGGTGGTGGTTACTGGGATGTTTGGCCCCCAAATAATCACTATGCTACAAATTTAATTTGTATGATTTTCCACATCTGTCATTTATTTTATAATATAAAGTTTTTTAAAATATATTTTTTAAAATTTGACAGAAAGAGAAAGAGAGACAGCGAGAGAGGGAATAGAAGCAGGGGGAGTGGGAGAGGGAGAAGCAGACTCCCAGCGGAGCAGGGAGCCTGTTGTGGGGCTCAATCCCAAAACCCTCAGATCATGACCTGAGCTAAAAGGAGACACTTAATGACTGTGCCACCCAGGCACCCTCGTAATATAAAGTTTTTAAAAGATGAAAACAGAACTACCTACTTCACAGTGCATGTGTGTGTGTATGTCCACATGTTTGAATATCTGGCTTCTGGTACATAGTAGGTACTCAATAAATAGGTTTCCTTTTTCCTGTTAATCCTATCGAATAGCCTTGCCTGTGTGATTTTAGCACCATTGCTAACATTACTAACTTGTGGGATTAATCAAAAACAGGTAGTACTCATTAAGTGACTGTTATGTGCTGGGTACCGTTCCCAGTACATCTAATCTAAGCATCCTCACAATTCTATTATTATTACTCCCATTTTACAGAGAAGAAAACTGAGAGAGAGGTCACCTGTGGCCACACAGAAGGTGGTAAAGCAGCCTGGTTTTGAACCCAGGCAGTCTGCCTCCACAGTCCCTACTCACACGCACAGCATATATAACCCACTGGTTTTCATCTGGTGTCCAGTGAATGTTTGCAGGCATAATGTCCCCCTACCAAGCACCTGTGGATGTGGGTGCCATCTCTTGAGACTCACTATCTGAATTTCAGAACAGCCGTGGTGGGTGAAGGTACTGGCTAGTTTGCATTTGATGGATGGGAAAACCAGACTGAGGGAGGCAAAGGAACTTGCCCAAAGTAAATGGCAGTTGGGGGTGGGGGATGGTAGTTGTGGATGGGGAAAGTTCGTACTCTTTGGCGCTTGGGATTCTAAAGAACAAAATGTTCCATACTCTTAAACAGAAGCTCATCTGATGAATCTGACCCAGTCTGAGGTCACGGATTGCCCAACCAGCCATCCAGAGCCTGACTTGGCTTGAGAAGTGTCCAGACGAGGGCTGGGAGAAGTCAAGAGCTTGGCAAGCACCAGACATGCCTGACCCCAACCAGGGGATCATGCGAAGCTTGTGACCCATGGGCCTGGTGTGCCTCAAGGAGCCAGAGGCTTCTCTTACTCTCTGTGCCAGACTTTTTGCTCACAAGCCTTGGAGTCAGGGCCCAGAATTGGGCTGCCACTTCTCTGAGCTAGAGATAAAGATGTGAGTGGAGCTGGCTGTGCGAACTTTCCACAAGAGGTGAGAGCACAGCTGTGTTGTTCTGGTCACACATTGATTTTTAAATCTGAGTCAGCATGACTGTTTGGAGGTACAGGCTGTCCTCTCTGTTCCCAGGGGCCTTAGAGCCCAGCTGGGCTGAAGCATTTCCAAAACAGGGCCTGGACTAGTAGGGGACCAAGAGGGGTGGAGATTCCACATCCCCAGCCCCAGCAATGCCAGCATAAAAGCCCACCCAGAGCACCCTCCACTGTATGAGTAACATCCAGCAGTACTGCATCCTTACCACTGTGAGGCGCTGTGCTACACGCCTCATATATATTCATGCCGCCAACCTTATGGAGGTGCTGTCAGGTGGGGGCTCTTACCAGTACCATTGGACGGGTGGGAAAACCCAGACCAGGAGAGGAAAATCACTTGTCATCAGCGGTCACACAGAGATGGGATTTCAGGTCTTTGATTGTGGGATCCTAGAGAGTCAGATCTGGCAACAACCTATATATGTCATTCAGCCCTCACAATGACCCACCATGTAGATATGTCACCCTCATGAAGATATGAGACAATGGAGGCTTGGGGAGGCAGACAGGACTTGTAAAGTGTTGCTCTAAAGCTTGGCTGTGTCAGCCAGCAATAGCTTTTCAAGAACATACTCCAAAGCCCACAAGTGCTAAAACTTGGCCATGACCACTTAAAACCCTGATATATATTATTACCCCTGCTTTCACCCACAGTTCTCTGAGGACAACGATCCTTCGGTGGCCATCTTCTTGGAAGAGTGGAATGGACTGATGGTGGCTCTTGGCAGGAGGGCAGAATTTGAAGAGCTTAATGTGGGCAGGGATGTCTGGAGGTTGGGAGAAATAGGTTGTCCTGCTGGGCTGGTGAAGGAGCTAGAGCATGGAGGTGTGCTGAGGTCAGCCCACACGCCCACATGCTCCAAGGCAAAGGCTATTGCAGTGTTTCCCACGGACCAGCATGAGCAGAGAGTACCTACAAGGGGTCCAAGCTTACTTCTTGGTCACTGGGGAGAGTGCAGTCATATCCCACAGGACCCTGTGGAAGGGCAAAGGGGTGGTAGCAGCAGAAAGCTAGAGTTGGATGCCAGATTCCGAGTTCTGAACAAGGAGTTGCTAGAGACCCCTAGAAAGACAGGTGGATCTGTCAAGGTCAATGTAGAAGGGCCTGTGGTATTGGCCATCTCCACGAGCCCACAATAGTGTCCCATGACAGAAAGGGGCAAGATAAAATGTGTCCTAGAGAGCTCAAAGCCATCCAAGATGGTGGCAGGTCAAGGGAAACCCTTCTTCTCCCCTCTCCATCTCTACCCAGCCCTCTAAGCATCACCTGTGGAGAGGGGGAGGAGAAAGAGAGGAGCCTCCCACACCACCTCCCACCACTGCAGCAGGCTGCCAGTTTGAAGCAGGACCAAGCTGGCCCAGGGGAGAAGCTTTAAACCCAAATCAAGCTGGGAGTTGTGATCAGTAGCTTTACTGGACATTCTAATTTCTAAATCAACAGTGTGTGTTTGACCTAAAGTGATTACAGAATTGTCTGTTTCCGAAGAATGAGCAGAAAAGTAACTGGGATGAGTTTTCACCTAGTTGGCAGAGAAAATGTCTCTCCACTGAATAAATTTTGAAAGGGACACTGGGAGACAAAAATAAAGGTGTGTTTAGATTACATCACAAGTCCAGTCTGTTCCACATGATGGTTGCAGCATGACGGACAATTCTCTGAAACAAGCCTGGAGGCTTGTTTGCCCTATAGTTGGCTTCATGAGGCAGGCAAGAAGTGTGGGTGCCTCTGGGGACCTCTTGAGTCCTTCCTCTATGGGGCCAGCACCGCCCCCAGCACCCCCCAGATGCTCCAGTGGTTGATGTCTGATGTCTCATTCCATCTCCTTCTCCTGAGCACCGTGACCTCAGACGTCACCTCACCCAAGAGGTTTCCCTCCTCACCCACAGGTAGTTCACAGTCAATGACCCATAAGAGGTACAAAAGGCCAGCCCCCTTGCCAGACTTTACCTGAGAACAAATCTCTGCTTGGTTCCATCCCACCTGCTTTCCCCCCTCCCTTATGGGTGCCCACCTCAATAAATTGCGTGTACCTCATCCCTGCCTCAGGCTCTGTTTCCAGGGAACCCGACTGAAGACCACCCTGAGCCTTGGGAGGCATTCTGCGATGGGGCCATGTTGCTAGCCCTGAGCCAGATACTCCATTAGCAATTCTCCTAGATCCCAAATCAGACAGACAGACCTAGGTTCGAATCCCAGCTCAGTCCCTTAACTGCTGAATGACAGTGGCCAACGGTTGTTTTCCACACCTCAGTTTTCCAATGTGGAAAATAGAGGAAAAAAAAAAAAAAACCCAACCACTCCCCTCGAGGCTTTATAAGAATGGGCTATTCGGGCGCCTGGGTGGCTCAGTGGGTTAAGCCGCTGCCTTCGGCTCAGGTCATGATCTCAGGGTCCTGGGATCGAGTCCCGCATCGGGCTCTCTGCTCAGCAGGGAGCCTGCTTCCTTCTCTCTCCCTCTCTGCCTGCCTCTCAGTGTACTTGTAATTTCTCTCTGTCAAATAAATAAATAAAATCTTAAAAAAAAAAAAAAAAAGAATGGGCTATTCATCCACCCCACCCCCTAGTCCCCTCACTACCACCCCCACTACCCTGCGCCTGTGACAGTCACTATCTCTCCTATTCCTCTGGGTTAGGAGCCCTGACTCCACACTGAAGGAGGCAGCTGTTACCCTCTGCTTTGAAGGTGTGTCTTGGGGTAAGGCCCCGGACCATGGGTTAGAATTAACCCTCATCTCTTAGAAACACCTGCGATCTGCTTGTCCCGATACTGTATGTTCCCTGTGTGCTCACTCCCTATGTCTTCACTACCCTTCAAAGCTGTTATGGTCACTTCTGCTCTATACAGGAGAAAACTGGGATCCAGAGGGCTAAAGGACCACCAGTGGGGGCCACAGGAGAAGAGACGCTGGTGCGTCCACCTGGAATGGCCAACATGAGAAAGCCTCACCCTGGCAACTGGGGACTCTTTGTACACTGCTGGTGGGGATGCAAGATAGCACAACGAGTTTGGAGAATGGTTTGCAGTGGCTTTTGAAAGAGTTAAACATACACTTACATGACTCAGCAGAGCCACTCCTTGGCACTTGCCCTGGGTAACGAGAGTGTCTGTCCACTTGGAGACGTGCGCAAGAATGTTCTTAGCAGCTGTATTTATGATGGTCCCCAACTGGGGAAAACACTCCATCCCCAGGGGAGTGTGATAAATGAACCGATATACATAAAATAAGTAAAAAGAGCAATAAAAAGGAACAAACTATTGATACGTGCAACAATATGAATAAATCTCAGAGTAATTATGCCCAGGGGTGAAGCCAAACAAAAAGGGTCCATCTTGTACGATTCCATTTCTATAAAGTTCCAGAAATGTTAACATAATCTATAGTGAAGAGAAAAGTATTCCACGGCGACCGTGGTGGCTTGGGGATGGGAATGGGTGTGTTAAGGAGGAGATGGCTTACACCAGGCTACCAAAAAACTTCTAGGGTGATGGAGACGTTCATCCTCTTGATTGTGGTGATGGGTTCATGGGTATGCACATATGTCAAAGCAAATAAAATTACGCAGTTTAAATAGGAATTGTTCATTGTACATCAAGTATGTCTCAATAATGCTGGTTTTTGTTTGTTTGTTTTTAAACTGGAGAGTGGCGCAATTAGTCTTTGAAGCCACGTAAGTCTGATGTGAAACCACTTGGAAGCTGGTGAATTATTAAAAGCCCCCCTTTCTGGGCTGGAGATATATAGTCAGCCCAAACGGCACCACTTCCAGGAAGACTTCCATCCCCTCCATGGTAAACTATGGCTTTTCAGAAATTGCCGCTCCCATGGCCTTGGGTCCACAATGCCCACTACCTTTGGGATTTTTGTCAGTGGCTCCTTGCTCCACTTGGGGAACTTCCCTTGCAGTCTCCCCCATATTGTCCTTCAAATGTGCCAGTGGAGAGCCCAGGACCAGTATCAGACCCACCTGGGTTTGAAGCCCAGCTCTGCTATTTACACCCGCTGTCCGTCTGTCTGACCTCGGATGGCTCCTTTACTTCTAGGAGCTTCAGATTCCTCATCTGAATAATGATAGAAGCTACCTTGAGATTGCCTCCAGGATCAAATGAGAGAGAGTTCGAGTTAACCAATTAGCATAGGGCCTGGTGTGTAATAAAGCACTCAATAAATGTTAACTATTACTGATCTTCACCTGGGCAGTGGGGCTGACTGTTTAAGTTTCTCAGCCTTTGAATCAAGTCCTTACCGCCCCAGCTATATTTATTGACATGGAAGGAGGCCCAAAGCATACTCTTGGGGAGGGGAGGGTGGCTGAAAGCAGGCGACAAACAAGATATACCTCCCAGGTAAGGATTAAAAGTGGGGGGAAGCGGACCCATAGCTCTTCGCCTGGTGTGTGACACAGCACGAAGCACTCACTGAAAGCTAGCTGGGATTCTTGTTGATGTGAAAGCATTTTGTAGTCTGTCCGGTGCTACATTCAAATAGATCATGTGAGTTCCTGGGAACAAGATGTTCGCGATTGTGCTGGGACAGCGAAACACAGAGACCTGTTCCTCACCTTCTGCTTGCCTTCTCACGAACTTCAGGGGGCTATTGTCGGCAGGGCTAGAGTTGGACTTGGGACCCATTAGTTCGATGTGGATTTGGGCACTTTCTTCTGTGTCCTGGAGCGAAAGAAAAGGAAAAGCACTGCACTTTCAAGCAGCGAGACTCCAAGCTTGGCTAAAGGGTGGTAACTGAGGTGTTATGACAAAATGTAAACACTGGAGGGCGCTCCTATGAACTCGAGATAGAGAAAATCACAAAAGGGAGTGACGATGATAATAATATGAATGCTGTGGTTACATTTATTGAGTTCTTACTATGAGCTCCTCAAATGTGCTAAGGGACCCACAACCTTTCTCTCATTTGAGCACCCCGTCAAATACTGTTTACTTAGGATTGTATAGAGTGTTTTGTTCCTTAGAATTTTTAAACATTTAAAGAGTCACAATTCACAAATCTTTTAAAATGAGCAAATATTAAGGGTGCAGCTTGGTGAATTGTTACAAGTGTGTATACACAGGTTACCCGTATCCAGATCAAGACATATGACTTTTCTTGCCACCATTCCCCCACCCCCACTGCCCACCACTTCTTTCCTAACTTCTACCATCATTTATTCCTTTTGCTTCTTTTTGAACTTCGTATAAATGGGGCCAAACATATATGATATTTAGGTTTCCAGCTTTAGCACATAAAAAGCCAGGATGCCATCCAAATTTGAATTTCACCTGGGAAATATTTGTGCTAAAAAAATTCACTGTTTATCTGAAGTTCAAATACACCTGAACATCTCGTATTTTTTCTGGCAACTCCAGTGTCTTTCACAACTGACCTCTTTCAACATAATAGTGAGATTCACTCCTGTTGTTAGAGTTATTGGCAATTCACTCTTTCTTCATGACTAATTAGTCTTCCACTCTACGTGTATACCTCGATATATTTACTACTTCTACTGTTGATGGAAGAGAAGGTTAGTCTTAGGCCCTAGAGATTCGTGTTAAGCAGGTGTACCCTGCAGGTGAATCAGAGGTCTGGTGGATTTGAATTCCAGTTCCATGTCTTACTGCTCGTGAGACCTGGTGACAATCTCACTGTGCCTCCCTGTGACAACCTTAATATGGGCTAATAATAGTACCTCAAAGGGTTTATAAGGTTTAAAGGGGACTTACTGTTGGGAGCTATAAACCATTTAGAATAGGGTCCAGCACACAGCTGGTGCTCAATAAATGTTGCCAGTGTCATTGTACCCATTGGACCCAGGAGAAAATGGAAGTTCAGAGACAGAAACTTGCTCAAAGTCACATACCTAGTAATAGAACCCTTTTGTCACTGATATCGAGAAAATTGGACTCATTTATTCATTCAACAATTTTTGTTGAGCATCTGGCACTGTTTAGACCTTGAAGTTATACACTGAACAAAACAACCAAAGTCCCTGCCCTTATGAAATATATGCTTATTAGTTTAATGAAATACTGTCTGGAAAGCACTTAACATGGAGCCCCACAGGCATTGCTGTTCCAAAAACAGCAGCTATTAGCCAGACCGGAGCCATTTCTGTGGCAACGCTGTGTGATGGGTATCAGCAGTCCCACTTTACAGATGAGAAAACGGATGCTTAGGGAGGTTGAGGCACTGGCACAAGGTGACACAGCTAGTAGCAGCAGAACGGGAATTCAGGGTCACGTCCACCTTACTCCAAACCCTCTTGAATTTCTCTGGGCTTGTTTCTCAGTCTTGAGCTCTGCCTCTGGACTCGAGATGTTAGGAGGCTCAAGTCGCAGCTTTGTCACCCTGGGTAAGTGACTTGCTCTCTGCAAGCCCTAGTTTCAACACTTCTGCACGAGATTGCCTTAGGGATCTGCGGAGAGCTCTTGGTGCAGATATAGGCAGAAGATAAACAGCCTCTCGAGGGCGCAAGTGTGGACCCACCGTGGGGAGGGGTCCTGCCTGTGCGAGCTGCTCCGCCCTTAAATCAAAACCTTACTTCCCTAAAGGAGCTTACGGGTGTGGAAAGCTGCCTAGAATATCTTGTTGGGTCTTCTGCAAGCAGGTGTAGTGCGCATGAGTGGAACAGTGGCAGTGCTGTGCTGAGTGCTTTCTAAGTAGTTAGCTCAGTTCTCCTCGCACCGCTGGGTGCCAGGTGCTGCCATGGGACAATTTTGCTGGTTGGAGAAACTGAGGCAGAGCAAAGCTGACCGCTAGCTCGTGACATTTTGGCTTCAGTATTTCAACGCTACCTCTGGGGAGGGTGGTCTGTCTCTGGGTGGTAAAATTTCAGTGTTTTGAACTTTGAATCTCTCTGTATTATTTGAGCTTTGGGGATAGGTCGGTTTTGTTTTTAGAAAAACAACAATACGAGGCTTTTTAAGGAGGGTGTTTGCTGTCTTTCAGAATTAGCTGTGAACACTTCTAGGGACAAACCACTTCCACTCTTTTTTTGTGGTGAGGAGACCACAGTTCTTGGAGTTGGGGTCTCAGGTTCCAGCTATCATGTCCTCCTACCCCAGGGTCCGGGGTCCGCCAGGAAAGCAAGGCCCCTGGCACAGGGTAGGTCCTCAGCAAGGGTCCTCTGGCTCTAGGGGGAGGGGGGGATCATTGTGCCTGGATCTTGCTCTATACTTCCACCATCCAGATCTGTGTCCTGCTTTCCCCTGGGGCCCTGAGAATTAATGAATGAACCAAATCACAAATAGTTTACAGGTCCTAAGAAGTGGCAAGAGACACAAGACCCAACGAAAGGGATGATGAATGGTGGCCCACTGGGCTGGGAGGGCATGGCCATCTGAGAACCCCCAAATCCCTGTCCAGGCTGGTAGGATAGGAAGTGGCTGCTGGGAGTTTTCTGCCTATGACCCCACTCATGACCCCAGCTCCTATCACCCCAGCCTCTAAAAGACTGGGCCCACAGGGCCATAAATTCCTGCTGTCGTTAGTCAGTATCTCTACAGCCCAGGCTGTTTGCCAGGAGCCCTACAATTATTTTTTATCACTTACGAGTCCCATAATTATTTTTTATCACTTTTTTTCTCACAGCAGCCTTGCAAGTAGGGCTAGTTTTGCTCTCTTTTTGTCTGGAGTTAGGGGAATCCAAGTCCTGGAAGTTTTCAGAGAAGCTTCTGGATTTGCCCCAAACTCCAAAGAGGGTCAGTGTTCAAACTCACAGCCCCTCCGTGTCCCAGCTGGAACTCTGGGTCCGCCAGGGCTGTGGGGGAATTGGGAGGTGGAAACAGGGGAGCCTTAGGAGCCAGAGAAAGACCTGAGGCTTGGCTACTTCCAAGCTGTGTGACCTAGGGCAAGTCACTCAACCTCTCTGTGCTTCAGTTTCTCCATCAAATAAGGATGTAATAATAGTACTTATCTCATATGTTAGTGCATATAGGTGCTCGGTAACCATGAGGTTCTACATAACCTTGAGTTGGGACCTGGATTCTAAACTCAAATCCTTGCCTACTGGGCAGCTTGGGTCCGTCTCTTGCCCTTTCTGAGTCTCAGATTTCTCATATGTAACACGGGTGTAGTCTTGCCTGCCTCACTCCCTGGATTTCTTGTCCCTGGTTCCATCAGCCTGATCTTCTCAGAGCCCTCAAACTGCCAACTCTTCCCTCCTGCTTGGAGCTATGCCCAACCCTTTCACCTCCTGCTTTGTAGGGTAACTCTCCATTATCAGCCCAGGCATCCTTCCTGCCCCCCACCACCTTCTTTTCATCACTGTCAATAAATATTGAGCACCTACTATGTGCCAGGACTCTAGTAGGTGGTAGGTAAGACAAGGCAAAGTCCATGTCCTCACAAGGGGGAGAGACAATAAACTAAAAAAGAGATTAAAAACAAAACAAAACAACCCATGGCAATTACAGACTGTATTATATACTTCATAAGGGAAAATTATCGCCCCATAAGAGGAAGTAAGCAGGGAAGTTTGCTTTCCAGAAAGGAATGTCTCCAAGGAGACATTTTTATTTGAACGAACAATTTATTTGAATAGACACATGGTATGAAATTCAGGCAGTACTCGTCATCCAGCCAAAAAGGCCCGTGTTACCAGTTTCTTGGTGAGGAGAGGGGGGACAGTGACATCTGTGGCAACATCTGAATCAGAGAAACAGCAGCAGGAGTCCAGGCAGAGGGAAGGGCCAGAGCAAAGGCCCTGAGGCAGGACCCGCACGCTGGAGAGAGGGAGAAAAGAGAGCAAGCCATGGTGATTGGAGGCCTGTGGTAAGGGGGCTACCACTTTGCTTCATGGGTATAACTCTCGAGCTAGGGGTAGAGCGGGAGTGAGGCCTTCTGATTTGTATTTTATAAAAACAGCATGGAGAATGGATTTAGGGATCCGAGTCGGACAAGGAGACCAACGAGGTGGTGACAGCAGAGCTGGGGATGGTGAAGACCAGCTAGGGTGGCCCAGGAGCGCAGTGAGAAGGGGTGGGTTTGGGTGGTTTGGGAGGCAGGGTGGAGACCAGTGAGGGTCCCGGCACTGCCACTGCTGGTAGTTCCGTCTTTGTGATGACCGGATGAACGTTACACCCTGTAAGCTGGTACAGAGTAGGTGCTTGGATGTTTGCTGAAGAGATGACTACAGATGAAAAGGCCCTTTGTAAGTGGAGACACGCCCATGGAGAGGTGGCTCCGGTGGCTCCTGGGTCCTCCCTCCACCCCCAAGGGCGGGCACTCCCCTGCCACCCAACCCTGTGGGTGAATCACCCCCAAACCCATCCTGCTGTGTGAAGCCTGCTTCTCAGAGGCAGAATTTTAGAACCTTAAGGTTCTCACATTTTAAATGTTAGCCACGAAACCCTTTTCCCAGGAAAGCCTGATCGATAAAATGTATAGAATTTTTTTTTTATTATTATATACCTCCACTTCCAAAAAGGGTACACCTGACAATCGCTCTATTTGCATCTTTTCATCAAAGAGCCATCGGTCACTTCCTGCAGGGAAGCCAGTCCCCAAAATCCAATTGTTTCAGTATTTGGTTTCCTTCACATCCAAAGGCATTTCTGCTTCACCCAGAGACAAATTTCCAAACGGTAACAATCTGTGTGTATGTGTGCCTTGAAAGTTTTATGTGATGTTTAAAATATGCATTTTAAAAATGCACAAAGCCGGGACACCTGGGTGGCTCAGTCTATTAGCGGCTGCCTTCGGCTCAGGTCATGATCCCAGACTCCTGGGATCCAGTCCCGCATTGGGCTTCTTGCTCAGCGGGGAGCCTGCTTCTCTCTCTGCCTCTGCCTGCCTGTGCTCTCTCTGACAAATAAATAAATAAAATCTTTAAAAAAAAAATGCACAAAGCCTAGGTGGACAGCTCGGTAATCCTTACGAACACCATCACCACCGTGTCAGGGGCCCCCGATGAAGAACAGCAGCCAGCCAGCATCCCCCCCCCCCCGAAACCGTGCTTGTGAATTACTTATAAATATCTGAGTGTTCCACTCCAGCTACAATCCTGCAGAGGTGGCCCTTTTTTCCTGAGATTTTCAGATCTTTAGGCTGCTCCAGCAGCCTAAATTAGAATCCTAAACTCTCTCCACTGGATTAAATGTTGGGATGAATATCCAAGGGCTCCAAAAAATGTATTATCATTATGATTATTTGAAAACATGTTTTAAAAGGATATTTCTACTACCACCACCATCATCATTATCACTATTACTAATACCATTATCATCTCAAAGTTTCTTTTAAAATATATTCATATGGGGGCGCCTGAGTGGCTGTTGGTTAAGCGTCTGCCTTTGGCTCAGGTCATGAACCTAGGGTCCTGGGATCAAGCCCCACTTCTCTGCTCAGTGGGCAGTCTGCTTCTCCCTCTCCCTCGGCCACACCCCCTGTTTATGCTGGCTCTCTGTCTATCTTCCACACTCGCTCTCTCTGTGTCAAACAAATAAATACAATCTTTAAAAATATAAAATAAATTTATAGGTCTCATAGAGGTCATTGTTAAATGTGGGTACACTGGACCCAGACAACCTGGAATCAAATCATGACTCCGTTACTTGGGAGCTGTGTATCCTCAGGCAATTACAAAACCTCTCTGTGCCACTGTACAAAGAGAATGCTAATAATATTTATCTCACTGGGTTCTTATAAAGATTAAATAAGATAATACTTATAAGGTCATTAGAAAAGCAACTAACACAGAGTAAACATTTAATATATGTTAGCTACTTATTATTTTAAAAATCACAGAGGCAGACTGATCATCTGACTTCCTAGGGAGACGCACCCTCTCAGCCTGCCTGAGACGGAGGGGATTTTCAGAACACAGGACTTTCAGTGCTAAAACAGGCAAAGTCGCAGGCAAAAAAAAAGATGGATTGGTCACTTTAACCCTGTCTGACAGTTATATCTCCCTGTAATTTAACAGACTGGGCCTTTTACTTTTATTAAATTAGTAATGGATTAATTAATATTATTTATTTATTAAATTTATTAAATTATAGATTTGGTTTTGAAAATAGTATTTGAGTCACATGCCCCATTTAAGCATCCCTTATGATACAGTTTCTGCAAAGCACTAATCTTGCTTACATTTTGCCCATTTTACAGATGCCCAGAGATGCAAAGGAGCTCCCTCTCTGTGGCAGCCCCCACCTTGACGAGTCTCCTCCTTCACTTCCTCCAGACAGCTGACAGATACAGTTTCTTTTGTGCTCACCAGGCACTGAGTAACATACTAAGTGCTTTCCCTTCATTTGATTCTGACAGTAATCCTAGGAGGTGGGTTCTACTATGACACCCATTTAAGAGAGGAGACACCTTCTTGCCTTCTTGCTTTCCATCTTACCCATCCACCCATATCTCCAGGACTATCATTCATTCATTCTTCGTTCATTCTGTATGTATTTGCCTAACTGTGGTTTCCCTGAAACTTCTGTTACAGGGGGGAAAAAAAAAACACAAAACACCCAGGTTCCCTGGGTCTTGTTTAGTCACTGAGTCTAGACCCTTGTCGGCTGTAGCCTGTTTTAAGACATTGTGGAAGGATTATTTGATTGAATCAGCAAATGTCTCCTACCCCTGGGGCTATGTGGTGAATGACACAGAGACCTTGCCCTCAAGTACTTGAGTCTGGTAAGGGACCCAGTTCCCGTGGTTCTCGCCCCCCTGTAGAGGGGGTGGCTTGAAGACAAAGACTGGGTCTTTTCATCTCTCTGTCATTAAGAGTGGGTTGAGTGGGTCACAGTGCCGTGAGGGACACTGGTGTCCAGAATCCCCAGCTGGGAACTCCCAGGCTCCCAGGAGGGAGCGGTTAGCATCTCAGGGGTATAAATCAGGGTTTTTCAACTCAGCAACATTAATATTTGGGGCCAATTTTCGGTTGTGGGAGGCTGTCCTGTGCACTCTAGGATAAACAGCAGCATTCCTGGTCCCCCACCCCCAACTAGGGGTAAAAAAAGTAGCACCCCCACACCAACAATGACGGCCAAAAATATCTCCAGACATTGCCAGGTGTCCCCTGAGGGGCAAAAGTATTCCAAGTAGGGAACCAATGACTTAACTGAAGCAAATTTAACGAAGGAAGTATATGGGCAGGCTCGGGGAAACTTTAAGGAATATCGAGGCACCCAGGGACTAGAAACAGTGGGGAGCTGTCATCACCCCAAAGCTTGAAGGGGCAAGACAGGGAACAGTGTTGGTGCTCCCGGGGAGAGCTGGAACTGTAGAAGCAAGGCTAAGGCAAGAGCGTAGGTCTTGGAGAAATGTAGCCCTCGTGAAGATGAAGGCAAAATCGGGTGGTGACGGGTCACTTCAACACCTCATTCTTTGTCATCCTGCCCTTTAATCTATCACTGACTCCTCCCTCTGCCAGATCCAGTAAGGAGTCAGGAGGTGTGGGCGCCTCCCAGGGCACAGAGCAGGGCAGATGAGGGCATGCCGAGGTGGTGGGCAAATGGAAGATAACCGTCACAGGGAGTGGCAGCAGGCCCCAGACACTGGGCATCTGAGCTCAGTCTTGTAACTTGTGCAGTTTTCCAGATGGGGTAGACCGGGAAAGGGCATTTCCACCAGCGGGAACAGCACGTACAAAGGCACGGAGTTACAAAAGAGCCTGGCTCACTTCATTGTTTATTTAATTATGATTGTTTGTTCGATTGATTGACTCCGATCTATGAGCACTGGGTAAAAATATAAACCCTCCAATGGTACAAAAGGGCATAAAATGAAAAGTAGGTCCTCCTCCCACCCCTGACCCCAACTACCCAACTCACCTCCCCAGAGGCCACCTTTCTCTCCAGTCTCTTATACCACCTACTAGAAAGAATCAAGGCAAATGGTAGCTGGGAAATGTATAAACTAATTCAACTTAATTTCATGGGTGTTTGTGGAACCCCTACTGTGTGCAAAAAGATGGACCCAGAGTTCTGGCTTTGGGCTCTCAGCTCAACCCGTCACCAAACGCTCTGTGGCTTCCCATTTCCTCCTCCAAGCAAGCAGTGAGTCTCCAAGGATCCTGCCAGCCCTGTGGGGTTTGCCCACAGTTGTGTTGTTCAACTGATGTTTTGTGGATTAAACTGAATGAAAGCTGAACCACTGGCAAGAAGCATATTGTAACACAGGAACACACATTAGCCTTGGGTGTGGTTCCAGAGACCACGTGCTTGTTTTGGGGAGACAAGTGAGGTTTCTGTCTCCAAAGACCTGCTCTTGCTTGAGTCAATGGAGCAGTTGCCTGAGAAGGGAATACTGCGGGATGGCCTCGAGGGTAGGTGGGTTGGAAGCAAGTTGCATGGTGCTTGGCCTGGCTCAGACCTGCCCAGGAAAGACCAGATCCTGCTTGGCTACCTCCTGCAGGTATCTGCAGCCCCAGGGAGAGTTTAGAACCAGAAGGAAGATCTGGGAGGGCCAGCAGATGACAGATGTGGGGAGTCCTACAGCCAACTGGTATACCAGCAAACAACCAAATCTGGGAACCAGATGCCTAGCCAGAAGCCTGGAAGCCAGAGCAACCCAGGTCACCGGGAGCAGACAACAACAGGGCTCTTCCATGCGGATCTCTCTTTTTCTCTCAAGACCCACTTCCTTCCGGGCAATGCCTGTATATCATGCACTTAGGGCAAACATGCCTCCCATGGACCAGATGCCTGCTTCGTGCAAGGATGGACCACGCACCAGCTCACCCTTTCTGGCTGCTCTGCAAGGAAGGTGTTGGTGACCCACTTTGCAAACAAGGAAAACAGGCTCAAAAAAGAGGGGGTGGAGTATAGGGCAGTGTGAGGTCAGGGATTGTCAATGCAAAGTGATATCAACAGGCATCTTGGGATGAAGAATTATGGAGTGTTGAGCACAGAATCCAAGAATCAGAGAAGTCATGAGGTCCAGGAGACCCAGACTCACAGGTTAGCAGTATAATCCACACCCCCCCCCCCCCCATCCTTTCACCACACCATGGATAAAACAGCTCTCTTTGGCCCATCTCCCATCTGTTTAGGTTTCTTCTTCTCTCACCTGGGGTCTTGTTCCAGGCCTCTCTCTGGGCTCTCCTCTTCCCGAACTTGCACGCAGCAGCTGAGGCAACTTCCCAGACTCTAGGCACACTATGCCACTCTTCGCCTTAAAACCCTTCACTGGCTCCCCTTTTGCCCTCAGGATAAAGTTCAAACTCCTTAACATGGTTTACTAGGTCCTCTGTCACCTGGCCATAGTCTCTTGCTACTCTGCTGCTCTCCAGCACCCCTCCACCGGCTCTATACCAACTCATACAGACCTCATCTTACCTGATATTATCCACTCTTTCCCTCTTCCTAACCCCTGGACCTTTGCACTTGCTGTTCCCTCCACTTGGATCACCAAGTGTGGTGTGCACCAGCGCCACCTTCTTTGGTTAGAATCCTCCCCTCTCTCTTCCTGTCTCCTCTGGGAAGGAATTTCTGCTCACACTCCTCTCAAGGAGGCTGGGTTAGTGCCTCTTTCTCCACTTCCACTCCCTATCCCCAATTCCTGTGCCTCCCCACATGACTGTTCACTATGCAATGTATCACATATGCCCATGGGCTTACCTGTGTCCCCATCAGCCAAATGAGCTACAGGAAGGCAGAAACAGGGGGTCACCTTTTCTCTACTGAACCCTAGCTCCTGCCTTCAGAAAGGAGTCATTGAACAAAATACATATTGTTAAATAAATAATAATATGTTAAAATCACAAAATTTGAGCATCATGGATTCGGTGAAACAAAAACCTGAAATCCCAGAATCGTAGACTCATCAATTAGACAGTATTAGAAATGCAAACTGAGAACCCCTAAAACAGGATCTCAAAGTTGGAAGAATGTTTGTACAGGTAACTCATCTAAGGGGTGTTAGTGGATTAGGAAACTCTCAGCTGTGCTCTTCTATATATTTAATTTATATTTTAACATATATTTATATAATATTACATTCACATCTTTCAAATGTTTACTTTTATAATGTATCCTACTATAATATGTATTAAGCACCAAAATTATTTATTAGCCAATATTTGTTAAGCACATACTATGTTCAGATACTGTGCTGGCAACTGTATTTTATCTGTGGCTACATAATAAATTACCATGATTTGAAGAAAATGTATTATCTCACAGTTTTTGCCTGGTAGGACTTCAGGAGGGGCAAGCTGGATAGTTTGACTTAGCGTCTCTCATGAGGTTGCAGTCAGAGTGTCCGCCAGAACCCTGGTCACCCGAAGGCTTGATTGTGGCTGGAAGGTCCACAGTCAAGATGGCTCATCCACGAGGCTGGCCCGTGACAGGAGGCCTCAGCCCCTCTCTGTGTGGACTTCGCCACAAGGCTGCTTGATGTCCTTACAACATGGCTGCCAGCTTTCTCAGAGCAAGTGATCCAAGATGGCAAAATGGGAGTCCCGGTACATTTTCAAACCTGACCTTGAAAGTGACACTCCTTCATGTCCAGAGTATCCTGCTGATGACACAGGCCAGTCCTAGACAGTTTGGGAGAGGACTTCAGAATGTGTGAGTATCAGGAAGTGGGGCTCGTTGAGGGCCATCTTAGAGGCTGGTTACCACGGCAGTGTTCAATAACAATGACAAGACCCTGCTCTTGAAGTTAACAGTCTAGGGGGAAGAGTAGAGGAAGACAATAAATCAATATACAAATAAGTAGATACTTTCAGATAGTGGTAAGCACAATGAAGGAAATCACACGAGATAATAAATTAAAGTAGAGGCTGGCAAACGATAGTCATTGACCCAATCTGGCCCCCTGCCTGCTTTTGTAAATAAAGTTTTATTGGGACTCAGTCATACTCATTCACTTAGGTATCATTTTTGGTTGCTTTCATGCTGTAACAGAAGATTTAAGCAGTTGTATCAGAAACCACATAGCCTGCAAAGCCTCGTATATTTAGCTAAGTTGGTCAGGGACCGACTCTTTTTAAGAGGTGACATTTGAGCAGAGAGACCTGAATGGTTAGAAGGAAGCAGCCATGGGAAGAGCTGGGGGAAAGAGTGAGTGTTCCAGAAAAGGGAGACACTGGGGTGAAGCCTGTGAAATGAGAACAGGTTTGGTGTGTTGAGGAACAGGGAGGAGGCCAAGGGGGCTGCTATGGAATGACTGAGGGGTAGGGAGGTAGGAGAGGATTTTGGAGAAGGGGTCAGAGCCATGTCATATAGGCTCTGGGGCCCCAGTAAAGGGTTTGAATTTTGTTCTAGGGATGGTGGAAAGCCACTGGAGGGTTTTAAGAGGGAGAGGTAGGGTCTGGTAGGGATGGAAGAGATGCCTGGTGCAGTTTGTCCCCATCTTCTGGGCAAGACAGTGCTTCTGCTGCCCCTCTAAGTGCAGCTGTCCCAGAAGTTGCTAGTGTTAACGAGACCCAGGTCAAGACATTTTGCATTATTTTGCTACATGTTCAGGACTCAGCAATCCTTCTTGTCATACTGTCCTTTCTTTTATTTTTTTAAATTAGTATTTTATTTTATTTTTTAAGGTTTTTATTTATTTATTTGACAGACAGAGATCACGGTAGGCAGAGAGGCAGGCAGAGAGAAAGGAAGGGACGCAGGCTGCCCGCTGAGCAGAGAGCCCGATGCTGGGCTTGATCCCAGGACCCCGAGATCATGACCTGAGCCGAAGGCAGAGGCTTTAACCCACTGAGCCACCCAGGGGCCCCCGTCCTTTCTTTTGATCCACGTTGAGTCCCTTGCTCTCCCATCTCTGCGTCTCTCTTCTGGACCTAGGAGAGCTGCAAAGTTGGAAAGAACACTGGATTTTGAGCCCTGGATTCCAGACTCTTTTTCTGACATGGACTTGTGTGTGACCTTGAAAGAATCAGGTAACCTCTCTGGGCCTTAGTTACCTCATCTGTAAAATGAGGTGAAAGTCCAGACTGCTTGGAGCAAGACCAGGTGGTCAGAAGGGGGGTTGTATTGGGCACATACACCACAGTCCGAGGGAAAGCCCAAAGGTCTGGTTCACGAGCTTGGCCAGGCTGGGGTTGCTGACTTGGGTGATGGGTCCCAGGAGTGGTTGGTCCATTGGGCAGAAGGCTCCCTGCAAGCTGTCTCATGCTTGAATTTTGAACAACAGGGCAGCTTGCTGCCTCCCAGAGCCCCCTGGGATGGCAGGCAGGCATTATTTGGCTGGGGGCAAGGCTTTGGAGGGAGAAGGGAAAGTCAACGTCTATGTCCAAGGCAGCATTGGATATCAGAAAGAACACACCATCTGTTGTTAGAATCCTGGCTCCATCACTTACTTATTTCCCCTATGCCCTGTGTTCTCAGTTTTCTCGTCTATGAGATGAGTAGAATCTAACCCAAGATGCTTCAGCTGTAAGAGGCTCTCCCTTGAGAGTAGCGCTAAGAGAGAAAACTGCCCCCCCGATCTCACCGCCAGTGATCGCAGGATGCCCCCGACTTACAGACCTATCCTACCTTCAGAGACATAAGGTGAAAAAAGGTGCTTCATAGAAATATCACAATAACCACTTTAAATTTTTTAAAAAAGATTTTACTTCTTTATTTGACAGAGAGAGAGAGAGAGAGACAGGGAGAGAGGGAACGCAAGCAGGGAGATCACGAGAGGAAGAAGCAGGCTTCCCACCCAGCAGGAAGCCCAACACGGGGCTTGATTCCAGGACCCCAGGATCACGACCTGAGCCGAAGGCAGATGCCTAAGTCTCCTCAGGTGCCCCAATAACGGCTTTAAATTAATTAAACCGGGTTGAATGATCCTCCTGGGGTTTACGTGAGGCCAGAACATGATAAGTGTGTGACGGGCCCTTACCGCAGGCCCCGCGTGCCTGGCTTAGCAGTGGCTGTCTCTTGCTTGGCATTGCTCAACTGTCCCCTGACTCTCCTGGCCCGGGGCATCGCCCTCACAGGGCTGCTCAGGTTTATGGCGACAATCACTGCCTCTGCTAGACGTGATCTCAAGCTATAAAGTCTTTTATAGTTTCACTCTCCCCCCGAGATAAGCCTGGGAGCCCTTCCCAAGGCCGGGGAGCAATTTCAGAGCCACGGGGCCGGGGGAGAGGGGAGGTGGGGCAGGACATTACACAAGTCGGGAAATGGAACAAGTTTTATGGCCCCAACTTCTCTAAAAATACCGTGTTCTCATATCCTCAGCGTGAACCTGGGGGGCGGTGAGACCAGCACCTGGAGCACAGTGATACTGATTTGGTCACTCATTCATTCAACAAACAGGGAACTGGTTGCAGGGCAGACCCTTACAGAGCTCCTGATTTTGCCACCACGACAAGCCATGGGGCCCCGGGGCAAGTCACTTCCTCTCGTCTGTACAACAAAAACAGCTGATGTCACCTGCCTCACAGCCTCACTGAGGCGCTGATACCAGACGAAGTGTCGGCGAGCACTTAGCGTGTAGCAGGCCTGCTAGGAACGTGGCTAGAATCCCTTTCCCTCACCATCAACTTCCATTCCATTTGTTGTTTGTGCCTCTTCTTCTTCCAGCCTGGGTGGTAGTGTGGACCAGGGTAAAGTCTTCCCCTCATCACTGCTGGCTACTTTGTTTTTATTTATTATTTATTTTTTAAGAAGATTATTTATTTGACAGACAGAGATCACAAGTAGGCAGAGAGGCAAGCAGAGAGAGAGGGGAAACAGGCTCCCCGCTGAGCAGAGAGCCCATTGTGGGGCTCGATCCCAGGACCCTGAGATCATGCCCTGAGCCAAAGACAGAGGCTTAACCCACTGAGCCACCCAGGCACCCCATACGACCCTCTTTAAGCGAGTTCCGGGGCGCCTGGGTGGCTCAGTGGGTTAAAGCCTCTGCCTTCGGCTCAGGTCATGATCCCAGGGTCCTGGGCTCGAGCCCCCCAATGGGCTCTCTGCTCAGCGGGGAGCCTGCTTCCCCTCTCTCTCTGCCTACCTCTCTGCCTACTTGTGATCTCTGTCAAATAAATAAATAAAATCTTTAAAAAATTAAAAAAAAAAACGAGTTCCACCAACTACCTGGCTTTTTTTTTCTTTCCTTTTTAATATTAAGGTATACATTTCCAGATTCTAAGCCTTAACCTCTTTAATGGATGGTTCTGCAAGTTTGGGCAAGTGTACATGGCCGCGTAACTACAACCACAGTCAAGATACAGAGCATTTCCGTGACCCAAGCCCCCTCCTCTAGGACACTTTGTATTGGACCTTCCACCCCCGTCCCTGTGCCTGGCAACCACATCACCTGACCCTAGAATTTTGTCTTTTTCAGAATATCAGACAGATGGCTATTGCGTGTAACCTTTGCGGTCTGGCATCTCACACTCAGAATGATGCATTTGCAATCCAGTTGGCTGGGATCTGCCGTTTGCTCCCTGTTCTTGCTGAGCAATATTCCCACTTGGCTTTTAAATTATATCTATGCTGATGACTTGGCCTCCTCCCCAGCCCAGCTTGGCCCTGAGCTCTAGGCTTGTATATCCATCCAATGATTTCTTGGATGTTTCATTGGCACCTCACACCAAACATCCCCAGCAGAATTCTGCTTTCAAACCCAGATCTTCAGTCCCCAAATCTATGGTTTCTCAGCTCTACGGCCTCCCAGACCTATAGCTCCCCAGATCTACAGCCCCCCTCAAATCAGTGGCTCCTCAAATTGACAACTCCCCAAATCTCAGACCCCAAATCTGTAGCCTCCAACTCTGCAGCCCCCCCCACCAATCTGCAACCCACAGTCTTCCTCATTTCAATAATGAGGACCATGGGTCCCACAGCTACTTCCCATCTTTCATTCACACATCCCACCCATTAGCCAGCTCTTGGTGGTGCTACTTCCCCGAATCCCAATCTGGCCATCTTGTCCCTTCCACCCCATACATTCCTCCTGAAAACATTATTCCAGACTTAGTGGCTTGAAACAACACTCACTTACTATCTCAGCATCCAGTCAGAAGCCCAGGCATGGTGTGACGGGGTTCTCTACCTGGGGTCTTACAAGATTGAGTTCCTACCTGAAGGTTCCAGGGAAGGATCCACTTCCAGGCTTATTCAGGTTGTTGCCTGGATTTGGTTCCTCGCGGTTGTAGGATTGAGGTCACTGTGTCTCAGCAGGCTGTCCCCGGGAGGGTTACTCTCCTTTTCTAGAAACTGCCTGCGTTCCTTGCCATAGGGCCCCCTCTGTCTTCAAAGCTGGCTTGAAGACACTCCCTTACCTCAAATGCCTCTCATGCTTCTCATTTCATTTACCAGAAAGAGAGTAGCTCCTTTGAAGGGTTCAGCTGTTTAGGGCAGGCCCACCAAGGGTGATCTCCCTATTACAAAGTCTGCTGGTTTGGGACGTTCATTACATCTGCGGAATCCATTCATAGCAGCACCCAGATTAGTGTCTGATTGAATAATTGAGAGACAGTGTGTATAACCCAGGGGGCAGGAGTCTTGAGGTCCCCTGTGAATGCTGCCTACCTGCTCTTGGCCCAGCGGCCATCCTCTCTCCCCTGGACCACTGCACACACCACCTCTGGGCTTTGCTGTTTCCACCCCTCGGAGAGTGACCTTTAATGAACACAGATCGCATCACCTCCCTATTTAAAAATTTTAAGAGGTTCCCATTGTATCTAAAATAAAATCCAAGATCTTTCTCATGACCCAGAGGGTCCCCCCAACCCTGCCCCTCCCTGCACAGACTTCATATCCTCTCCAGCCACACTGACCTTTCTGCTCAGCCTCCAGTGCTCTTAGCTCTCACCTGAGCTTTTTTTTTCTTTTCAGCATAAGAGTATCCATTGTTTTTGCACCACACCCAGTGCTTCATGCAATACGTGCCCTCCCTAATACCCACCACCTGGTTCTCCCAACCTCCCACCACCCCCGCCCCTTCAAAACCCTCAGGCTGTTTTTCAGTGTCCATAGTCTCTCATGGTTCACCACCTCCCCTTCCAATTTCCCTCAACTCCCTTCTCCTCTCCATCTCCCCATGTCCTCCATGTTATTTGTTATGCTCCACAAATAAGTGAAACCATATGATAATTGACTCTCTCTGCTTGACTTATTTCACTCAGCATAATCTCTTCCAGTCCCATCCATGTTGCTACAAAAGTTGGGTATTCATCCTTTCTGATAGAGGCATAATACTCCATTGTATATGTGGACCACACCTTCTTTATCCATTTGTCCATTGAAGGGTATCTTGGTTCTTTCCACAGTTTGGCAACCATGGCCATTGCTGCTATAAACATTGGGGTACAGATGGCCCTTCTTTTTGCCACATCTGTATCTTTGGGGTAAATACCCAGTAGTGCAATCGCAGGGCCATAGGGAAACTCTATTTTTAATTTCTTGAGGAATCTCCACACTGTTCTCCAAAGCGGCTGCACCAACTTGATTCCCACCAACAGTGTAAGAGGGTTCCCCTTTCTCCACATCCCCTCCAGCACATGTTGTTTCCTGTCTTGCTAATTTTGGCCATTCTAACTGGTATAAGGTGGTATCTCAATGTAGTTTTAATTTGAATCTCCCTGATGGAGAGTGATGATGAACATTTTTTCATGTGTCTGAGAGCCATTTGTATGTTCATTGGAGAAGTGCCTGTTCATATCTTCTGCCCATTTTTTGATATGGTTACCAGTTTTGTGTGTGCTGAGTTTGAGAAGTTCTTTATAGATCCTGGATATCAACCTTTTGTCTGTACTGTCATTTGCAAATATCTTCTCCCATTTCGTTCTCACCTGAGCTTTTATACCTGGAGTCCCTCCACCAGGCTGGCCTTCCCCAGCCAGCCCAAGCTCTGCGTGGCTGGCCCCTTCTCCTCCTTCAGACCTCAGCCACACTTCCATGTTACCTTGTTTTAAAGAATTTGGTGGTTTCTCTGAGAGTCTGATGTTCAACTATCTGAAATCACCTTCGTTTATTTATTCACCGAAAAACCCTGTCTGCCTGCTCCTCCCAGAAAGCCAGCTTCGTGGAGTCGGGGACTCTGTGTTGGTCACCTGTGCGCAGCGCTCACTAAATAGATGTGGTGAGTGAGTGAATGCACGGATATGCGGCTTTTGGGGGCTGGTTCCCTCCCCTCCATCTCTGCTGCCACCTTCTGTCACCTGGGCCTGCCCATCTTCCCTGCTCTCTCTGCTTACTTTTGCAGCTCCTCCTGTCTATCCTCCATGAAGCTGCCAGAATGATCTTGGGGTGCCTGGGTGGCTCGGTTGGTTAAGTGTCCAACTCTAGATTTTGGCTCAGGTCATGATCTCAGGGTTGTGGGATCGAGCCCTGCACTGGGTTCCACACTGGGGATGGAGCCACCTTGTCCCATTTGCTCTGTTCCTGTTCTCCCTGTCCCCCACCCCCCATGCTCCCTCTCTCTTTCTTTCAAATATATAAATAAAATTAAAAACATATATATACAGACCTGGCCAGAGGCTTGCCCCAATTGCAGATCTGCAGGTGGTTTCCTGTTTCCCCCAAAGAAATTCCATTTGCCCAGAGTTTGGGGTCCCTACTGCCTGGAGGCGATGAGCCACAACAGCTTGCTTCCAGGTGAAGGATGAGGACCTCAGTAGCATGCTGAATGATCTTAGGGACATCTAGGGACTTTAGGTGGCATATGCAATGACCATGGGGTGGGAAACTGGTCCCTGTCCTTCTTCCTGCCCACAGGCTGCACTTTCTGCTGCTTGCCCTGACTTCTGGTTCCACTCCCTCTCTTCCACTTTAAATGTGCTTCTTCTCTCTGCCTTCCTAGCCCCTGAATCTTACCCCTGTAAGAACACGCCAGTCCTTTCCCCAACCACAGTATTCACTCCCTCAAATTCCCATCTCATGGCCTATCGCTCTCACTCCTTGGTCTCTTCATATCTGCTTGGTTTTTTCTCCTACAAATGAAAAGCATAAGATTCAAGAAGGAGGCCCCTTGTGACGTTGCTTTATCATAACCCCCAGGATGCTTTGGTGCAAGGCTTTGCCCGTTGACTATTTCTATGCCCACCATGCAGTGACCAGTCATCGATGTCCTCCTCGATCCCCATGGCCCCTGGTATCAGACGACTAGCACTTTCAATCTCAACGGTTACATCACTTGCAGACCTTGGGCAAGTCCCTTCCTCATGTGTAAGACAGAACAACAGGGTACCCAACTTGGGGGTTTATCGTGAGGATCAGATTCTGTCCATCAAAGCCTGGCAAAGAGGCAGAAGTCAAATGTTGTCCTTGGAATCAGAATTTGGTTTTTAGTTCCACTGTCATCAGGAAAGGCTGCTTGGGATCCTGGGATTCTGGTCTCTTAGATCACATCTTGGAATTTACATATGACATTCCGATTGGAGAAATGTAGATCAAAGGTGATCTGGGTTCATGAAAGAGGAAGTAGGGCATCGCTGCCAGTTTGGGGTGATGGGTCATTCACACCACACGGTTGTTCTTGGTTGTCCTCCCAACCCTTGTTTCGTTCTCCAGATTTTGTATCTTAGGACTAGAACTCAGGTGGCAAAGAGAGAGATAAAGATCTTCAAATGCCGTTCTCTCTACTTTTAGAATAATGGGATAAGCAGCTTTGAGCATCATGGCTTTGGAAACAACCTTTGTGGGGTGGGGGGCGCAGTTCCCAGTCCTCAGTGAGGCCACATGGGCTGGTAGAAGCAGCATGGATCAAGTTCTGGCTCAATGGCTCCTGAGCTGGGCACCTTAGGACAAGTTCCTTGGCCTCTCTGAATCTTGGTTTCATCTACTCTAACCTGGCGATGATGGGATTCGCTGTTTGTCACCCAAGCTGATGTTGTTTTGCAACTGAAATGGAAATCAAACTGGGAGCTCTGGCCACCCACGCAGAGATCTGAGATTAACTGGGGCAAAGGGCTGATGAGGTGGAGGAGCCAAGGCCAGATGGATTTATGGGGCCCAGGGTTTTATGGTTTTGATATGGGTTTATTAAGCAGAGTCTGGGACTGTGGTAGCCTCCGCTGGTCCCCAGCCCCCAGGTCCATGCTGGCAGCCACATGGACAAGGCTTGTGTTGCAACACTATGGAAAACATTTCCTGGATCTCTGGAGGTGAGGGAAGGGACAGGGTAAGGCGGGAGTGGCCTCAGGGATCTGCAGGCAGCTCACAGGTGCTCTTGAGGCTGGAGAAATTGATGATTGTATCTCATTAGAAAGGGTCTGGATGGAGGGTTCACACTGAGCCCCTGGTGGTGGGCACCTCGCACCCAAGAGCTCTTCCACTTACTCTGGTCTCATTCATTTTAATCATGACAACACTCCCAGAGGGAAGTATCATTCCCGGTTTCCAGATGAGGCTCGGAGAAGTGGAGTTTACACTGATCTGTGACTCCCGGGCCCAGAACTGTTGTCACCTCCCTTGGGGAAGCTGAAAAGGGTTGTCCTGCTCTACTCTCATCCTTGAGTGACTCCACACCTGGGCCTCCGGACTCCAGCCACCCCACAAGCCCTATCCCCCATCCCTGAATGCTGTGGCGTGCTGGTGATGTGTAGTAACCGCTCCCCAGGGGCAAAGCCTTGATCCGTAGCTCTTGCCTGTACCTGTCTCCCCGTCACCATCCATGTCACACTGCCAAATGCGAAGTTGGGAAGAGAAGCTCTGCAGGACACACCCCTGACGGAACATGAGGCTGGGATGTGTGGGGGCCACGGCACGAGCCCACCCACCTAGTTTACCAGGGGAGAGGGCCAAGGTGGCCACAGACCTGGCTAGAAATTCTCAGGTGCGTCCTTGTGTTTATTCTTTTTTAAAACAGCACTTGTCTTTATGAAATTTCCTCATGCCTACTCATGCCTTGTGGCCAGCCGCTGACCCAGGTCCCTGGCAAGGACCCAGAATTAGGCTTCATCTCGGACCCTGTTGCCAACCCCCCAGATCTTTCCATCACTCTCCCACCACATCCCTCCCCTCTTCAAGAGGGAGCATTGACTGTCACTCTCTCTACATAGTGAACACTTGGAAACAGGGGATCAGAATTAGAGTCCCACTTCTACCTCTGCCCTGAGCCTCAGTTTTCCCATCTCTAAATGGGGAGCAGAGGGCAGGGATAATAATGTCTAACCTGCTCACTTCTTGATGTGAGATTGAAAAGCAATATAAAAGCATTTTCCCACCATAAAGCACCATCTGGCTCTTCTCATTCTTATTTCTAACACCTGACAAGGAAAGAAAGGACACCCATCCAAGGACTTAGAAAACATATGTGCCATTTATTTTGCTTTATAAACTTTTGTTAAAACACACAAGAGTAAGAAATGGTTTTTTGCTTCTTCGCCCCATCGGGCGGCAGTGATGGGCTCGGGGGTTAGCACTGGGGCGGGTGGTTTTCACACCCACAGGAAGCAGCCTGCTTCCAGAATCGCTTGGTGTGAATTTCACAATTCAACCCATTCAGGGAAATTTACGGAACAACTTGGCAAAAGTAATTGGCTTGGTCATTACAAAAGATCCAGGAGCATCCTCCTCTGACCCTCTCCTCTGTCCATGCTGCAGGGAGTCCTGTGGGTTCTGGAAGCTCCTGAGAGCTGCCCAGGGAAAAGGCTCTCAGGGGAGGAACTGGAGGGTCCACGCTTGCCCTCCCAACCCTTGTTTCATTCTCCAGATTTTGTATTTTAGGACTAGAACTCAGGTGGCAAAGAGAGAGATAAAGATCTTCAAATGCCATGTCCTCAGAGTCAGAAAAATCAACCGCTTCTTGTTGTGGGCTTCCTGCATTCCAATAAAATTATTAAAATAGAATGGATTTCTCCTCCAGGAAGGGGTCATTTGGGACTGAGGACTGAGCTCCTGACCCAGAAGGCTGCCATGTTAAAAGCCACTGCTATCCTACTTCAGCCTGTGGAAAATTCCTCTCCACTTCGTCCCCGTGACTGAGGCCTCAGCACCAGTGAGGGGCTGGAGGAGCTAAGGGTGGGGATGGCCACAAAGACAGAGAGATTCCAGCTTCCCCACCTGCCCCCAGATGAGTCTGGGTTCCCTGACCGGGATTTCTCCAGACTCAGAGCGAGGGATGGCTGGAGAAGGCTTGAGGGCTCTGAGCAGGGGACAGTCTCTCCTGGGACCGGGGAACATGGCTTGGTGGCATGGGGAGACCACTCCTGGGGCCACTGGAGATGTAGGGGTTTCTCCTGGACATACTGCCCTCAAACCCCTCATGCCTGCATCACAAAAAGCGATCACTAAGGATGAAATTTGGGGGCACTGGGGTCCTACCGCCGTCCACTCAGAAGGGTCAGCCTGGGGTGGGGACAGGTGGCCAGTCTAACTCTCCTACCTAAGCACAGCTCCAGCCCCCAGGACACATCTCTTTTGTTCCCACTGGCTAGTGGCATTTTCCAGAATTTTCCCAAAGCTACCAAAATTTCCATGGAGGATATGCTGGCTGTTCCATTCTGGGGCTTAATGTTTCCAGAGCAGCGCTCAAACCCAGGCCTTCCCATGTCTCCCTGGCCCCAAATACCCCACTCCTGGACCACCAGACCACGCTGGTCCGTCTCCTAAGAATAAGACCCCTGACGCCCCTCCCCCAGACCTGGGGGGTGAGGAGAGGAAAGGGGTCCGAGAGTTATGAATTCTCCTGTTCTTCAGCAGACAGGATGCTGGGCCCCAACTGGACATTCGTGTAACGCCAAGACAGCCTTAATCCTAGGCAGGGGCAGGGCCCCCCTGGGACGAATAAGACTTTGGCTTCTGAGGCTGATGACAGGGTCAGGAAGTCCCTCCACTGGATCACAGTGAGGACAGAGGTGCCCCTTCAGAGACGCTCGGCACCCTGGTCAAGAACTCCTGCTCTGATCCAGGCAGACCTGGGATCCAATCCTGACTCGGTTACATACTAGTGGTGTGTGTGAGTTCCAGGAAAATCACTTAACCACTCAGATCTCAATTTCGTCTTCTGGAATGGTCTCTGGGATGCAAGAAGGTGATGTGTGTCAAGCGCCTTAACACAGCGCCAGAAATGAGGCAGAGTTTGAGACAAGCCCTGGAGAAGGGGGTCCTTCCTCCCTGATGTCCTTCTGAGCTGGGCTCGCACCCAGCATCTTCGTCTCCAGGTCGCCTTGTCCTCACCTGGATCACGTCCTCAGCCCTTATCTGACCTCCCTGCTCCCTCCCGACCCACTGTGCCTCCTCCCCGGCTTCCCCCAAACCTCAGTGCCTCAGTCCTGGCATTCAAGACCCCTGCGCTGTTCCAGACAACCTGGTCTTTCCATCACCTCCCTCCCATGCCCTTCTTCCGCCCTGGGGCCCTTTCTCACCTGCTCCACCAGCTGGAATCCTGCCCTTCCATAAAGACCTACTGCAGAGTCTGCCCCTTTCCCAGAGCTTTCTCTGACATCCTCAGTCCTTCCAAGTTCCTGTTGCGACTGTCCACCTTGGCTTGTCCTCTCGTGGTGGACAGCCTGCGGGGAGCACCACCCCCAGTACCCGCCTAATTCCCTGGGAAGAGCCACAGGTTAGAGGTGGAAGGATGTCCTCCTCCTCACCAGTCTCCCACACTGTGCCTAGCCCAGCCGGTGCTTTAAAAATGCTCCTGGAATGACTGGGGGATTGCGTGCAGGTTTCCTTCAGCCTCTGGAGAGGTGGCTGTGGAGGAATTAGGATGGCTGAGGAAAGTGACAGTGGCAGGTGGAGAGACTGGAGGTTGGGGTAGCGGAACCGGGAGAGGTCAGATGCCCCAATCCAACCCAGCCTTGAAGGGCTCTGTGTCTGGGAACTAGGGCAGTACTTGGAGAAAGAAGTATCCATCTGAAGGGGAAGAGAGCTATGTTGAAGCAAGGTCCCGTGTCATCTCCAGACAGCTGTCCTTTGGGGCTGAAGAAGTAGGGGGCAAGTATGATGAAGGGGAAGGCAGTGGCTTTGGCAAGAGAAGAGTTGTCCAAGGCAGCAGAGGATTTCCAAGCTGGGGCCTCCCCAAGTCAGAGCCCCGTCATCCAGAGCAGGGGGCAGAGGGTAGCAACGGGCTACGGCCCAGAGCGCAAGTTCTTGGTCCCCTTGCCCTTTCCACTGCTGCCCTGAGGCTGGCCTTGTTGTCATGGCTTCCTTCACTGTGAACAAGTGACCACCGGGGCTCTCTGAGGGGGCTGGGGGGCCGGCAGAGCCCCCGACCCCCAACGGCTTGCTAGATGACTTCCTGCTTGGTGATGGTCGGCTGGGGGATGGCGGAGGGAGGCTTGACAATGGTGGCGATCGCTCCCGGCAGGAGCTTGTAGGGCTCAGACCCCGAGCCACCTGGCGGTGAGGGCTGTGGAGTCTCAGGGGTGGCTGGAAGGACAGAGAGACAGACAGAGGCTACTGAGAATTTCAAGCTTTGGGGGAATAACCAGAGTCCTAGGAAGGTTCTTCCCCCTCTCTGAATTAGTTTTCTCTTCTAGAAAATGAGAGAATTAAACTAGACAATCTCTAAGGTTTCCTACAGCTCAAACCTTGAGTCCCTGATCTTGACGTCTAAGTCTGGTGAGGTCTGGAAGGCTATGGCTGGGCCAGTTGTGGCCAGAGGCTTCTGCCCAGGTTCTACCAACCCCCATCTCCTCCACCATTTAACATGGAAATCTGGGCTGCTTCTTCCAAACCAGGGCTCAGCTCTGACTCTCTTCAAGGACAGTGGGACATGTGACAGCAATATCCCTTCTTGGAGACAAAGAAGAGCAGCTGATGAGACCTAAGTGTCTGGCCAACTGACTTCAAAAATACCATTTCTTTAATATTTAGGAAGATGAATAATGGAAACTAATTGGCCTCACAGCATCGCCTATTTGAAAGTTAACCTTGACCATGACCCCCTTGGCCAACTTTATTCGATGGACAAGTTTCCCAAAGAACAATCTCAATGAAATGCAATCTCATTTTAGTGGACCACTTCATCCCGATGATAATCTTACTTTTGAAGAACTATGTCCAATGACAAACTCACTCATGTGAGATTTCACCTCAGGGGACCATCTAGACCAGTGGACACCCCCACCCAATGAGGAGTCTCACCCAACTGTCTAATGGATACTCTTACCTAATTGGGCAGTACTTCAAGAACAATTTTACCTAATAGGCAACATCATAATGGAATTCTTATCCCAGTGGACATGTCCACCCAATGGATCCCTCATCCCAAGGACAGCTTCATTCAACAGAGGCTGTTAATTACCTCACTGAATAAATGGCCTCAGTGAAAAAACAACCTTAATGAATGAGTAATCTCACTCTTCATTCCATACCCTGGAGCAAAGAGAACTGTAACATCCCAGTTCCCATCTTCTAGACCCAACCCTCCTGGCTCCCCTTTTTGGTCCCAACCTCATTCCTTGCTGAGTAGAGCTCAAGTTGCTCACCTGCCTGTGCCCTGGGTCGGGGCCACTCACACATCTGTCCATTGCTGAGGTGAGAGGGCATCGTGTTGGCAACAATGACGTTCGTGCCCATGTGTTCCTGCATCAGATGCGGGTGCAAGGGGTGGTGGGCATGAGGCGCATCACTGGAGGACCCTGTAGGTAGAGGGGATCAGTCAGGATGGGGGGGTCCAAGATAAAGACCACGGGCCTTGTGGTACACATTTCTCAAGTGTGGCCAATCAACCCGTTCGCCCAGTATTGACAATGCCTGTTGGCTACCCATTCTGGGTGAGTAAACTGGGGCTTACCATTCCTATCTATAGGTCCTACGAGGGTCTTAAGAGGATCCAACAAAACAAAAGAACAAAAGTTAAAAGAAAGAAGGAGCATATAAGGAAGCTATGAGTGTAGTCACTGAATAGGAACATAGTGGATTTAACCAATGGCTTTCAAAGCTCCATGGCATGCAAGTCCTTCCATTTGGTGCCAACTCACCTGTAGCCTTGTCCCTCCCTAACACCTCTGCTTCAGCCAAACTAACCTACTGATAGCATCTAAGTGCTTCCTGTACTTCCCTAGCTCTGCTTTTACTCATATATTTCCAAGAGAGATGCTTTCTCCACACCCCCCGATGTCCACCAGTCTAAATTCCAGCTCAAATTGGGAAGCTTCTCCTGATTCTCCACTCCCCAGTAGGAAGTAAACCTCTCCTTCCTTGGAATTCCCATAGGAATCTATCTGCAACCCATCTTTGGGGAACATCTACTTTTCTGTCCATGAGCATTACAATTACAGCTATATTTTTCTCCTTTTTGAGGGTCTAGCGAAGTGTCTAGAACACAGTAACTGCTTCAAAAAAACGTGTCAGAATGATAATACCATATAAGATACTGACCGTGGCAGTGGTCACTGGTGTACCATGATGGGACTTGAGGGCTGGCAAGAGTCCTCTACATTGACAGCTTTCAATTACTGAGCATCTAATATGTGCCAGGGACTGTTCTACATACTTTTCATGTCAAAATAACTGAATCCTCTTCAACAGTCCTCTAAGGTAGGTTGTCCCCTTCCCATTCTACAGGTGAGATTACAGGGCCTGGACAGATTAATTACTTTACCCAAGTTTACCTGGCAACGGAGCACAAGCTCCATCCTGATTCCCCCCCCCCCCTGCCTTTTTCAGAAGATTTTAGTTTTAAGTAATCTCTACACCCAGCCTGGGGCTCAAACTCACGACCCTGAGATCAAGATTTGCACACTCTTCTGACTGAGCCAGCCAGGTGCCCAAGTTCTGATCTGGATCTCAGTGACAATTAATTCATAATTCGTAATTCACAGGGTCAAAGTGAGAATGAAAGGAGTTAGTAGTTCTCAACTGGGAGAGATTTGGGGCACTCTGGGCACATTTGACAGTATCTGAAGACATTTTGGCTGTCATTCCTACAGGGGTGCTATCGGAATCTTATGGGTAGAGGCCAGGGATGTGGCTAAACAGTGTACACCAGAGTCCCCACAAAAAAAGATTATCCAGTCCCAAATATGTGCCAAGGTGGCCCTTAGCCATACCATTGCCCGTGACCGTGTCGCCTCCCAAATCCTAACTAAGTTCAAGCGTCCTCTCTTCGATCCTGACGCCTATCCTACCAGCCAGCTTGACGAGGGTTATTGCTGCAAAATTCTCTCACCCCACTGCAGCTGTCCAGCCACCGATCCCCACTTCTTAGTTTCTATCACCATAGCCCCTAATTGCTGTAGCCCCACGGAGCTGCTTCCACCCTGAGCTTTGAACGCATGCTCGAGCACCAGACTCAAACACAAAACTGCCTCCTGGTAACCCACCCCGCCCCCGCCCCGCGCATGTCTACGCATGTCTCGAGCTTTGCCCAAGTGTAAATGGTCTCTTGGTTGATCTCCACGGCCACCATCGTCTCAGCCTCCACCTGCGTTCCCTCCGTCTTCCTTATCGTAGTAAGTTACTCCAGGAGCGTCCCTTCACTCTAAGCAAAAACGTGGGTTTCATCCTTGACTCTTCCCGCCCAACCCCCGCCCCGCCCACACATCTGATCAATCAGCAAATCCTGTGTGTTCTTCCTTCCTGCTGATGGTTCAGTTTACCCAGTTACGCCTTCACCCCGGCCTCCACTGTCCTATCCCCACCTGGTGATAGTAGCATTCTCAGGGGTCTCCTGCCTTTCCTGTGCCCCCCGACATCATCCCTTTCTACATAACATTCAGAGTCGTTTGTTAAAAACAGTAGTCTGATTTGCACTCTTCTTACCCAAGCCGCATTGAAAATGAAATCGAGATTTCTGACCATGGCCTACAAGAGCGTATGCTCACCATCTGGTGTCTGCCATCTCAGGCAACCCCTCCCTCCCCCATCTCACGACCTTATCCTTCTTTCTGGACCACACGAATGCCCCCCACCTCAGGGCTTCTGCAGGAGTTACTCCTGCCTGGAACGCTTTTCTCTTGGCTTTTAAATGTTGGATTTTCTTTCATCCATTGGGTCTTAGCCAAAGAAGTCCCCGCTTTCGGAGAACAGGGAAGGAGGAGGTGGCAGAGCTGGGAGGTGAGCTAGGTGCGAGGCCCCATCTCTGGCCAGGGAGCCCCGCCCACCTCTCTGCCCGTCCTGGGCCTGGCACGGACCTCCCAGCAGCATCTCCTGCAGCAGGTTGTCGATCTTGGCCATGCCGAAGAGCTTGATGAACTGGATCTGCTCGATCATCTGCCAGGTGATACTCTGCAGGGTCGGCAGCAGGAGCAGCAGCTCGCCGAAGCGGCCGCGGGAGTCGTACTGGCGGTCGTTGATGTAGTCCTCCAGGCTCACCTGTACCTGCGAGCGCAGCCGCTTGATCTTGCCCGGGTCGCTCAGCCCCTTGGCATCTGCAACGGGAGGGCAGGGGTCGAGGGCCCGGCTGGAGCATCTGGAGAGCCAGGACCCAGATCTCCCCTGACTCCTGAGGCCCTGACAGGAGGGCCCAGTGGCCCAAGGACACTTGCGGAGTCCTTAGCAGTGCTGGGACCAGGATTCAGGGGCCTCAAGAACCAGGGTTCACTAGCTCATTTATAGCTTCCTGGACGCGGGAAGAAAAGCATTTATGTCACATTTCCTGAGATCCAGAACTGGGAGATGGGGGGGTGGCAGGGGACAGGTGGGTTGGACTCTAGAAGCATACCGAAGAGGGCACCTAACAACTTCCTCACTACATGCGTGGAAACGAGGCAGGGAGCAGGGAAAGGACTTGGTCCAGGTCACACATCCAGCTTTTGGCAGATCCATGATGGGGACTTGGAGCTCTGGATCACAGCTGAAGTCCCAATGACCAGACCTCAGCACACGCTGCTTCCCTTAGAAGAGTCTCCCCACTTCCTTCCCCTCTTGCCTGTGTCATTCTGGGGTCTCAGGTTATGCCTCACCTCCTCCAGGAAGCCTTCTCTGTTCCACCCTCCCAAGCCTGCTTTATGAGTGTCCATCGTGTCCCCCCATTTCTGTGGTTCTTCTGTCACTACTGGCTGCACAGGATGCAACTGTCTCTTCCAATAGATTATGAGCTCTGGACGGGCAGGCATGTCCTGTTTGTCACTTTAAACCCAGTACCTAGCACCACGCAAGTTCAATGTTTGTTGAATAGATAACTAGATGAGGGGATGGTTCAAGGGATGGAGGGACGAGTGAATGAAAAAAAAAAAAAATCAAGAGATAAATTCTAGAGCCTAAACCTAGAAGGGGGTTCAAGTGATTGTCCAACATTCAACTCAACCTTTATGGCGATCATCCATTTATTTCCTCTTTTATAGACAAAGTAATTGGCAGAAAGAGAATTTCACCCATACTTCCAGTCTAGGATTCACTCCACCAAGCCGCATTTGTGCCCGCCTTCACTCAGTCAACAAACATGTATGGAGCATTCCCTCCACGCCAGGCCCTATACTGGCTCACCCGCCCCTCTGAGCCAGGTTGCTGACCCCGACTCGGCATCAGTAATTCTCTCCACTTTCTTGAGCAACTACCATCTGCCCAGCTCCAGGCTGAGCCCTGCAGGGGGTATAGCTTGGGCCAGGCTCTCAGGGCAACTAGAACCAGAACTCTTTACTCTTTAAGAAATAGAAATGATGTGTGGTAGGTAAGAATATAGGCTTGAGCGCTATAGAGTCTGAAGTTCAAATCCAGATTCTGCCACTTCCTGGTGGTGTGACCTTGGGCATATTAATCAGTCTCCCTGTGCCTCAGTTTTTTTTATCTGCAAAATGGGGATAGTAACCATTCCTACCTCATCGGTACCACATTGTAAGTCCTAAGTGACATAATCCACATAAAGTATTTAGAATGGTGTCCTAGTGAGGGTTCCATAGACTAGGGTCATCTCCCTCTTCGTTACTATTATTATTGGAGGTGATCTCCATGGAGTCTAGCACTAAGAGCAGTGCCTGGCATGCAGCAGGTCCCCTGTAACCTGTAACGAGGGAGGGAAGCAAGCACGGGCTTTGGAGTCCAGGAATCTTGATATTGTGAAATGAAACCAGGCTTTGCATAAAGACATTGCTACAAAGTATTCTCTAAGAATGCACGTGGAAAGTCAGTAGAGGGAATGGGGAAGAGGAAAGGCAAGGGCATATAAAGAGAATTAGTAGAGACACTAAAATCACAGTGAAAATGCGGGAAGAAGATGGGCGTGGTGACAGAGGAAAGCAAAAGCCTCGACCAAGGCAGGAGGGAAAATATGACCGAAAATAGCTCAATCAAGAAAGAGGCGGCTGAGCATTTTTTTTTTTTTTTTTTTTGAGCCAGAAGAAACAGTTAAAAGACTCAGAAATGGTTCCCCTGGGGAAATGGGCTTTCGCAGGGAAAGTGGGGTGCATTTTAAGTAGGGGCAGACAGATACTGTTTTGATCAACCTTTTTGAGGGAAAGAAGAAAAGGAGAAAGGAAAGAAAAGAAGGCAGACAGGAGGTCAGGAAAGGAAGGAGAGAGGCGAGGACACAAGGGAAGGGGGGAAAAGAACAGAACGGAGCCTCTGGGGTCCACGTGCCTCGTCAAGTCACGTCATCCCTCTGAACGCGGGTCTCTTCCTCATCTGTTCAAGAGCTCATGCAACGGCCTTAGCCCATGGCTGTACGGAAGAGTGAGGGTGTGAATGAAGTCTGCTGGAGCTTCGGGGGTGCGTGGGGGGTGGGGACTGTACCTGGGTCAAAGAAGATGATGGCTTTGAGGCAGGCGTACTCATTGTCATCGATCTGTAGCTCCTGGAAGGGCAGTACCAGCTCATCGAGGATGCGCATGGACACCCGACTCATCTCTGCCAGCTCCGGGCAGTGCCGAGGGACGATGTAGTCATTGCCTGGGTGGGTGGGAAGGAGAGGGGATGCGAATACCACCTTGGGGGTACCCTTCTCCCCCAGCTTTGGACAGGCCTTGCCTTCTGCAGTTGCAATCCAACTGGTGCCCACGGAACAGGATTGTTATGCCCATTTTACAGATGAGGAAATGGAGGCCCAGAGGAAAGGAATGAGTTGCTTGAAGTCACTGGAGCGGGTCTGGAGCCTGGCTTTCTAGGACCCTTTCACACCACCCGTCACATTCTCCATTATGACCCATTAGAGCAGCAACATTCAGGGTCTCCTTGGGAGGCACCAGTGCATCAAGGTGAAGGGTCCAGATTCTAGAATTAGACTGCCTGGGGTTGAAATCCAGTTCTACTGCTAACTAACCATATATATTTGGATAAATTACTTTCTGTGCCTCAGTTTTTTTCCATCTGTAAAATGGGGATAAATAACAAAGCTTACCTCATGGGGTTGTTGTATTAAAGGAGTAATGCTTGCAAAGTACTCAGACTAGTATCTGGCCTGTCATGTCATGTGTATGAGCATTTAGAATAATACATAAACATGCCATGGAAGCACAAGTGACATAGGCCAGAGGGTTGTGCCATTCCTGGCGGCCTCCTGCTCCCACTTCAGAAAGCACATCAGAGCGCACGGTCAATTCCATGCATAACCCCGACCATGCTCTAACTTTAATGCTGGAGAACTTCCATTCCTTGATTCCTTGATTCGACATTTCCTTCCTGAGTGGAGGATCCAGTTGGGAACACTGGGAAATGGACATTCTTGATCTTTCTCCCTTGCCCCTGCATGCCACTTTGGAACTCTCCTGTGCCTGGATGCATTCCACCCTGGGCATGCCCTCCATGGAGCCCCCGCTGGGGACAGGCAGCCTCCTTACCTAGAAGCAGAACGTCCTTGAACACCATGGATCGCTTGGTAGCTCCAAGCAGCAGGTGCTCACCAGCATGGGCTCTGAGCAGGGCCACCTGGAAACAAGAAGGGATGATGTCTGGCAGCTGCACCCCTGGGAAGGTGTCTATACCCCCGGGAAAGTGCTCCTAGCCAACTCAGTGACCCTGAGCGAGTCAGCTTAATGCTTCCCTTGCCTTTACCTGCTACTGAATTAAACTATAAAATGGGCACCAGAAAACTTCTGCCTTCCTCCCATAACTGATAAAACCTGGAAAAGATTCAGCAGGAACCTGGAAGGGGACAGAACATGCACTCAGAGCTGGGAGGCCAAATGATGACTTTATCTTTGAACTGCTGTGTCCTTCGACGAGGTAAGCTGCCTCTTCCCTCTGGGCCTCATTTCTGTGCCTGATGAAACTTAACACCATTCTCAGTGTGTGTGTGTGTGTGTGTGTGTGTGTCTTCAGCAGAGGTTCAATGCCTTTCATCAGACTCTCAAGAGGGTCTAGAAGCCAGAAAGTTCTAAAACTGTGGATTCTGAATTTCTACCCACGGGTCAACTGCAGAAGATTATGAAGAGTACTTTATAAAATGCAGATTCTTGGGCCCTGCTCCCAGAGATTCTGAGGTTGTATGCATAGGGGTGGGCCCAAGGATCTGCATTCAACAAACTCCCCAGCTGATTCTGATGTGCAGTTGTGTCTCGGGAAATCACTGCCCTGGAAGATTTCCAGGACACCTGCTCACTTGACATGGTAAGGCTCTAGGGATCTGAGAGTGAGTTCCAAGAGGTTGGATGTGAATGTTGGCTCCCAAGGCCAAGGTGTGAGTGCTGGTCCTTGGCAGGGGATGAGCTTGACATGTTCCTTCCCTGCAGAGAAGACAAAGCAGCTTTGGCAGCCTGAAGTCCACGGCAGGGACCCAGCCAGGAGGACATTGTCTGTCCTTTCCAGGCCATCGGCTTTGGGGATGGCATAGGGCCCAAAAGATGGAGAACACAGCAGCTGGTAAAAGTAGGAGCCAGCTGGAGGCCTTAAGGATCTTGTCTGCAAGGCTGGGTTGGGGAATTCTGAAGCTTTTTTAGCAGGCTAGGCTAGGAAGTAAAAATGCTTCTGTTCATTCATTCAGTCATCAAAAGTTAAGTGCCTAGTAAGTGACAGGCACTTCGTAGGAAGGAAGGACGAGGGGGAGAGGGGGAGAGTCACGTGATAAAGAATGATGGGACAAGAGGGGCTACATTAGATGCAGAGGTCAGAGAAGTCACTCTAAGGAGATGGCATTGCCTAGGGCACGGAAGGCCGCTGGCACATAACATAGTAAACATTCAATAAATATTTATTTGAATGAAGAAAGGAAGGCATGGGTGAATGAATGAATGAATGAATGAATGGACAAACTCGTGAACTCCCTCTCCAGATCTTGCAGCGACCTGCCTTTCTTCATCTGTCCTCCTAGGGTTCCATCCTGGAAGGATGACAAGGAGGAGGAGAATGACATTAGCCTTGCAGATGAGGAACCACTTCCCATGATGAGGACAAGGGAAGCCAATCACCAGGGACTGTGCAGGGCTTTTGTCACTGACCCTGCCCAGTGGCTCTCAAACCCAGGGGCAGAAGCCCCGGAAGGAATTCCCAGACCCTGGCTGCCTTACTTTGCAACCTGGTGCAGATCCCTTTCCTTCACTAGACCTTGGCCCCTTTATTCGATGCTACCCAGCCTCCTAGGTTGTCAATGGATTGATGGCCAAAACAAATCAAGAAGTGAATAAACTTGGAAAGTGGTTCCTGGGGCAGTACTGATAGATCTGGGGTACCCTTTGAAGGACAGTGCCCCCCAATTCTCCCAGGTGTGTCCCAACTCTCTTGGGCAAGATGGGCTCCTTATACACCATGAACGGGGAGCTGGGAACCCTCCTGACATGGCAGCTATTCCTGGGGTGGGCAGGCGGCATTGGGGGGGGTGTTAATGATTGTCCTGTGTTGCTGGCCACCCATCACTGCTCTCTAAGAATGCTCTGAGCCCCAGCCAGGGCGGTTTGGGTGGGAAATCGAAGTTAACAATTGCTCAGCTTGGGGGTATCTTATTGCCCTGCTGAGCCCCTGGGAAGGAACAGAAGGGATTAAACATTAATATAGACTCGCGAGCAGAGGGGACCAGGCCCAGCACACAAGGAACACTGGAAAAGGCAGGGGCAACTTGGCCAAGATCCCCGGCCTGTCATCGCTCCCAAAGCAGGGAGGGACCCATGAGACACAGCATCCGACCCAGGCCCCAGTAGGAGGGTGAGAACCAGCCGAACCAGTGTTTCCACAGTGCTCCCCACCGTAGGATACTAACAGGTGTTCCAAGAGTCTGGGGCTTCAGGGAGTCTGAGAGCCCTGGGTCCCACCAAGTTCAGCAGCTTCCTTCCCTGAAGGACTGCTCAGAAACCTTCATAGACTACATGCATTGTCAGTATGTGGTGCAGGTGTGCAGAACAGGGAAGCAATGCACCGGGAGCTGATGTCTGGGGCATCGCCCAAGCTTCCCTCTGAGCTGAGAAGCTGACCCAGTCTGACAGTCCCTCCAGACAGGAGACCCCTAGGATGTGCCTGGCCAGGAGCGATTGCTTGCAGTATCTCAGAAACTCATCTGTCCTCAGACGTGGACCCTGCTGCTCCAACCTCTTCCTTACCCACACCCCCAGGACGGTGTTGGTATTCGAAAGAAGATACTTCGGGAAACAGAAAGCTCAATTAAACCATCTTGGTGGGATACAAGAATGAAAGTGATTCTCAGGGAGGCTGGCTGTGGCCTGGGCCACGATGTCGATGTTCCATTACATGAGTTAAAGGACATCGTAATTCCCACTTTACAGATAAGAAAACTGAGACTCAGAGAGAGGGGATCATTTGTCCCAGATCACACAGAGCACCAGTCTCTGAGCCAGGGCTCAAGCTCAGCTCTCAGGATCCGTGGCTCTGGGGCCCTGTCCGCATGCTCCCAGGAGAGCTGTCTGGTGCAGGAGTGCAGCGGCCAGGAGCCTGGACTTTGGAGCTTGCCTACCAAAGTACACCAGCATGCACAGTGTTCTAATCCCGGCTGTGCTGGATACTAGCTGTGTGGCCTTGAGCAAGTCACTTAACTTCTCTGTGCCCCAACTGCATCACCTATAAGATGGGAATGCTAACAGTACCTAACTCATATGGCTGCTGGATGGATCAAATGAGTTAAGGTACGTACACATTTAAACAGCTCTGGGCACACATGAGCACCACATGTGTTCCATTAAAGAGAATCAAACCAATCCAAGGCTGTACCCCAGGGGGGCCAGCAGGACCCACCCACCCAGTGTCACCATTGCCCCCAGAGTGTTGGCGCTCACCTGGTCGTCCAGAGGGAGCTCGCAGAAGGCAGGGATGTACTTGGCCCACTCAACGAGCACCAGCAGCTGCTCCTTCATGGACTCGCACACGTCAGCGATGCTGGCAATCTTTTTCGCTCGAATGTCTCCATTGATCCCAGAGACGGGGGAGGTGATCTAGGAGGAGTGCAGGACAATGCTGGGGGTGGTCAGGCCCTCCCTACAGTCTCTGCTCCCTGAGCAGAGTGCCCCCCCCAACCAAGACAGTTCCCCTGTCTGGAAAAGGGGAGATGGACTGTGGATGTCTTTCAGCTCAGGAGGGAGCTCGGGGGCAAAGGGAGAGAAGGAAAGATGCTGAAGAAAGCGGATATGAGGAAGGGGGCTCCCCCTGAGCCTCCGCTGGCGGCCTGCCCCCACTTCCTCCTCTGCCAGCTCCTTGGAAGTCCAAAGAACCCTTCAGCTCAGGGCAAAAATCATCATTCTCATCTGACAGGTGAACAAAACACAACTCAGAGAGGTGTTGTGACTTGCCCAAGGTCACACGGCAAGAAATGGGCTGAGCCCGTTTGCTAATCTAATTGTCCATTAATCTGTTCTCTTAGGGCTAGACTGATCTCAGGCCCTCAATGAAAGTCGACTCTGTCTGGCCCACGGAATGCATGCAAAAGGATGAACTAGAAAGTGCCACAGAGGGCCAGACCTGGGTCCCAGTGGTGTCTTTGCTACAGAACTGGCTCAGTTTCCCTTTTGTGATATTCCAGGGCCCTTCTAGCTGCTGCTCCAGGGCCTGGCTGGGGACGACAGGGGTGGAGGCGAGATTCCTCTTTGGTATGGGGGATCGCCAGGTGGGTCAAGAGGGTCATCCTGATACCTGCTGGGACAGGACCTCGGCCTGCAGCAAAGCGTTGATGGAGGGCAGGCTGCTGTCTTCATAGCTTGACCGGCGAGTGCTGATCCGGTCCCGCTCATTCTGCACAGCTGTGAGGAGGCACAGAGAGGTGAGGTGGGGGGACAGGGATGGGGTGAAGGGAAGAATGGTCCCGACTGCCGAGGAGCAGATGGGGGATGTGGGGAGATACTGTAGGGCTGACTTGGAGTAAAGGAAACATGGTTGGAGGTGGAAGGAGCGGGATCCGGGGGGCAGAGCCTGGAGTAGCATGTGGGAATGAGGGCCGATGGATTCCAGCCCAGCCTATGGAAGAACCTTCTAAGCACCAGAACTGCCCCCAACACAATGCGGTGCGGTGGGAGTGATCCCCTCGTCCCTGGAGGGATGCAACACGGTGATGCCTTGGCAGAGGGTTTGAGATAGATATATCTAGATGACAGATTTTTAAGCCCTGGTTTGGAAAAGGGTCCCTTTTATTCCAGATGAAAGTGTGTAAAACAAGGGAAATGAATGGCTTTGGGTGACATGGAGATGGCTCAGGGATTGCCGAACACCCAGACAGAAGGCCTGGAAAAGGGACTTGGAGGCCCCCACCTGCCCTGATAGTCTTCTCCATCAGCAGGAGGCCAACCCACTCAGAGACAGCACAGAAAACCCCTGGCTCCCTCCTGCCTCACCATGGACTCTCCTCCAGGAACTCAGAGCCCTGGGCCTCCATCTACTGGGCCCCCACACCTCCCTGTCTCCCTATCCATGTCAGTCCTGGCCTAAGACATGAGACAGAGGCTCTGGCCTCATCCCCTGGAGTCCAAGGGCCCCCACCTTGGAATGAGGCTTTGCTGAGGCTGGCAGGAGGGAGGGCAAGACGGCAGGAGACCGGAGTGCCTGCCTGGAACTTGCCACTCACTCTCTGTGTGCTGGTACAGATCACATCCTCCCTCAGGCGCCTCAGTTTCCCCATCTATAAGCCTGTCCATCTCTCCTTCTCTCACGGGCCCACATTCCATCCAGAACCCCCAGCTCCAGGCTGGGCCCTGCTGCCTCTTCCCAGGAGCAGCTCAGGCTCAGGTCTCTTTGCTTCCGGCCTCACCCTGACCGTCTGGGCACCTGTCCGAGTCAACGCGATCTGCTACGACCCAACTCAGTCCTATGCCCCCACTGCTCAAAACTGGTGACTCCCCATCTCACGCGGACGTAACCCCTCATGATGACCCTTCGTCTCTAACCCCACACGGCCTGCCAAGCCGCCGCTGCCCCACGGCCTGGGATTCTGCACCCCACAGCTTCGCTGCTGCTTTGCTTGGCCGCCTGGCTCCGTGCACACGTCACCTTCTCAGAGACACCCACTCTGACCATCCTGCTGGCGTGGCGCTCCCTTCCTCAGGCTTTGCCCTTCAATTCTCCTGCTTTCCTTCCCTTTGGGGGCCCTTCCTATACAATCTCTTGCTCATTCCCTTACTCTCTGTCTCTCGATGGGCAGGAAAGCTCCAGAAAGTTAGAACTCCGTTGTTCACAGCTATAGCCCCAGTGACTAGCATAGGGCTTGGCTCACAGCAGGTGCTCAAGAAATGCTGATTGAGCGAGTGAAGGAAGCTCTGATTTCTCAATGGAACGTCCACATGGCCGCCATTCAACTTTCTCTTGATTTCACACATGGCTGAAATCAGAGAATGAAAGCCAGACAGCAGAGACGGAGCCCCGGCATGAGCGGGATAGGAGACCGGTCTCCAGGTCAGAAATCTCTCCTGACTCCCACCACCCTGGCCAGAGCCAGCCCCCGGGGCCACTCCCCTGCACACGTGGCGGCCCTGCCCGAGGACACCCCTCCCAGCCTCAGCGGCCAGCGCCGGCCCGCACCCACCAAGGCGCCGATGGGAGGCGGGCCCAATAAAAGGGCTGCTGTCAGCAGCTGCGGATTGGGCTCCCCAAGGTTAGCCCATGTTATCAGTACCCAGCGCGAGCGCAGTCACGGAATGATGTTCTCCAAATGTTTGCTCAGTATTAGCAGGGTCGGGGACCTAATGTAACTCCTATTGAATATTAACCGACCTGGCCGGAGGAAGAGAGGAGGATGAGCCTGTCTTCCCAGAGAACCCCTGGACGGGGCCCGGGGAGGGGCTGGGCCGGGGTTCTGAGGAAGGGCCCATCAGAACGCCCCATGGCCCACCACCAGCCTGTACCTCCTGCACCCCCGGCCTGGCTTCCTGGGTGGGCTTCTGTCTAGGGGCTGGGCACTTGTTCTGGGTCTGCCAGCTGAGTATAGCCATTGTCTCAGGTTATACGACAGAATTCAAGACCTGCCGTTGGGCCCACTGACCCCCAGTTTTCTCCCCCAGAGTCTTTGCCCCTTCAGGGAACCCACTTCTGGCCACCACGGAACACGCTCTGGCCAAGGCTCACAGGCCTGTGGGATTAGGAGCCCTTGCCTGTGGTCTAGGGGAGTTTCCAGATCAGAGATGATGCCCCCAGGCCAAGCCCTCCCAGTATCAGTTCAGGGAGCTTGGTGCATGCCCAGCTCAGGGGAGCCTGCCTCCACCCGATCACATCACCTGCCTGACTTGAATGTCCCCATCTGTAAAGCAGGGAGGGGGTCGGTTTGGTGACCGCGCCTCCACCCAGCCAGTCCATCAATTCTGTTGGCAGTGCAGGCCTTCCCGTGGTCAGGGACCACTCCTGGGTTTCAATTCCTGAATCTTAAAGCTATCAGAGAAGAGAAATGAAAACTTGTCCCAACCTTCCTGATCACGGAAGCTTTGGCCAAGAATCTCTCTGGGCTTTGGGGACTTCCCACCAGCTGGATGAGGGGTGTCGGGACAATAAGACTTCGGTAGAATGGGTAATACTTTTTCCTCCTGGAGCTTGAACGCCATGAGGACCAAACACCATGGCCCCCAGGCCTATTCTTGAAGCAACCACACAACTGTCAGTATCACCTTCTTCCAGTTAACTGAGACACACAAAGAGCATCAACACTGACTAGCTCGCTCACTTGCCATCAGCCAAGGCTCCCATCCTCCTGGCCGAAAGCCTCCTTCCCTGCGCTGAGAAGCTGGGGCTATTTTCAAGGCTAGCTAAGGCAGAATGGCCTGGGGCTCTCCCTCTCTCTCCAGGAGCCAGGACACGGGACTGCTCCCTCCTTGGCAGCTCAGGCAGGGGACCAGGGAACAAACACACATGCCCCCAAGGGGACAGGTAGATCAGTGAGTGGGTGGCTGGACTCCCAGAGCTGGAAGGCTTCATTATAGCCACCTGATTTTACAGATGGGAAAACCAGAGTCAGAAGAAATATTTCTCAAGTGACACATTAGTGATTCTGGATGTTTAGCAAGAGAAATAAGAGACCACAGGCAGGCGCCAGGCCCTGTCCAGCCTAGGAAGGCTACCAATCCTTTTCCTGCCTGCCTGTCACAAGGCCTGAAATTTTACCATGAGAGCTTCATGCTCTCGAACCGGACACCTTAGGCTGTGGGGGGAACAAAGCCACCAGCCGTGAGAACCACAGAGCGTGAGACCGTACGCTCGTTTTTTTCCTTGCCTCCTGCTGCCCGTGCGCAGGTTCTAGTCCAGTTTCTCACATTCCTCATTCCACCAAGTGGCACCCGACTTGGAGGAGAGGGACTCAACCCCTCTGAAGACTGGGAAGTAGGAGGGTGGAGAAGGTTGCCCTTTGAAAAGGCCCCTCCCCAACCGGGACCCCCCTCCCCGCAAGAGCTGGGTGCTACCATTGTGGAGACGTAGCAGGAAGGGGCCTTGGAGCCCACCCAGTGCCTCACAGGGCAGGTCCAAGTTCCCAATAGGACTCAGGAGCTCAAAGCAAGACCAGAGAGACCAGAGACCCTCCCTCACGAGCAGCTCGGACAGGCTGGTCCCAGGTTCCTGCCCTGGGCTGGGTGTGTGTACGGGGCTGGGCCACAGGCCCGGCTGGTGTGCCACAGCTGCGGGTGAGGAGTGAGGGCCTGGTGCCCGAGCTGGGGAAGGTGAGCAGAGGGGAGCAGGAAATGAAGTAGTTAAAGGATTTCTGTTTCCTGAGCTCAGGCTGTCCCTGAGATCTGGAGGTCATAAAGGAGGTGGCATCAGGTATCGCCGGGCAGAACCCAACTCTAGTCTGAAGCACTGGGTGCAAAGCTGTGGGGCCTCAGGCAAGTTTTGGACCTGTTCTGGGCCTCAGTCCCCACAGCCAGGAAAATAGGGAGTGACAATGGTGCCAGCCACATAGGGTGCCGTGTCACTTGTAGAAAAGCCCAGCCTGGTACCTGGCATCTGCTGGTTGAGAACTTTTTTTTTTTTTTTTTTTTTTTTGACAGAAAGAGATCACAAATAGGCAGAGAGGCAGGCAGAGAGAGAGGAGGAAGCAGGCTCCCCACTGAGCAGAGAGCCCGATGTGGGGCCTAATCCCAGGACCCTAAGACCATGACCCCAGCCGAAGGTAGAGGCTTAACCCACGGAGCCACCCAGGAGCCCTGAACTTTTTATAAACTTATAAACGTGCTCCCTGCCTCCACCCAGGGCAAGCCTGACACCTCGTTCCTGCTCTGCAGAATGTGAAAACCTGGGGTCACCAGACACTGGAGAGTGAAGACTAAGGAACAGGGGCACCGCCCCGGGGCAGGAAGCTCAGGAAGAGAGACCCCCTCCCCCACTACTGTCCACAGTTGCTGCTCCTAGGTGGCGGGCACACAGACATTCTCTGCTCTCTTCCTGTTTGCAATAGTGTATGAAGAGAAAACACCCGACTGGGCTGCCCATGCCCGCGGCTGTGGGGCAGATAGGGGTGGTGAGGGCTGGGAACCAGAGTAGCCAGGAGTGATCGCTTATCTCTTTCTCAAGACCAAGCCCAGTCCCACCCTGTGGCCAGATTGCCAGGCCCTCCCTCCTCTCAGCCATTCGCCACTTACCCCAGGGGCCTGTCACCCAGTCATAAAGGGTGGCCATACTTGTACCCGCCTATCCCGGCCGGAGTGGGTGCAGGTGGGGCTGTGGGGGGTGGGAATGAGGGTGGAGGTGGGGGGAGGGGGAGGGCCGAGGCTCACCTTCCTTCTTCATGCCAGCCCGGAAGCACTTCTTAAGCCTGCAGTAACGGCACTGGTTCCTCTTGTCTTTGTCCACCACACACTGCCGACTGAACCTGGGGAGAAGCTTGGAGGGTTGGATGCGGCAGGGACAGCTGTCCGGTCCCCGGCCGAGCTAGAGCGTTGGCCAACCTGGCCTTGACTCTCAGCCTCCCTGCCTTCATCATGGGAGTCATGCTAACCATGAGTCAGGCCCTGGGACTCTCGAAGAAGCCCGCCCTTTCCTGCTGAGGCTCAGAGAGGTGACACGTAGCCCAGGATCACTCAGCCTGATGGTAGAACTGAGTTGGAAACTCTAGTCCTTCAAGGACCAGGGCACTGCACTCTCTACCACGTTCTAGGAAAGTCCAGAGCTACAGCAGCCTCTTGCTTATGGCTCAGAGTCAGTACCTGGTTGGCCAAGTGACTCTCTGGAGGGGCTGTAAACAGAGGCAGTGCCCCACGGTGACAAAGGGTGGAGACCTGAGTGTCAACAGGGGCTCTGCCGCTGATTCAAGCTGGATGACCTTGGACAGATTCCTGGCCCTCCCCAAGCCACAGCTTCCTCATCTATAAAATGGGAAGAATCATAGCAACCATGTCAGAGGCGTGTTGACAGATGGAAATGAGAAGATATGTGGATGACACCCGCAGTGCGTCTGCAAATGGCAACTCCTCGTAACCAAATCCTATTTATTCATTTATATTTTATTTATTTCATAATAATTCTCTCTCTAGAGAATGCAAGCAGGGCAGTGGGAGAGAGAGAAGCAGACTTTCTGCTGAGGAGGGAGTCCGATGCAGGGCTCTATCCCAGGACCCTGGGATCATGACCTGAGTGGAAGGCAGCCGCTTAACCGACTGAGCGACTGAGCGACCCAGGCGCCTCTGAATGCTATTATTTTATTATTGTTGTTTCTCCGAATGGGAGGTGTTGGGTAGGTAGAAAGGCCTGGGGCCAATCCCCTATTTGTCACAGGAAAAGCACCAGGTTGTGGGATGGGCCCCACCCTCTGAGGCTTCAGAAGCAGCTTGGTCCCAAGCCTCATGGATCCTCATTTGCTAAACAGGAAAATAACGATGGGCTTGTAGGGCCAGTTAAGTACATACAAAGACTCGGTATGCCTGGCATATAGTAAGTGCTCAGTAAAGGGCAGCTGGTAGCTTTATGATCAGTGAATGAGGTTCCTAGATGCATGTTCCCATCTAGATCCCTGAGGCCTAAGAAACCAGAGGAAGCTTTAAGGCCTCAGAAGGCAGACGTTTCTGGGACCTAGTCAGGGGGCAGACAGACTCTGGGGAACATCAGCAGCCCAAGTGTACCCACTTCTTAGCTAGAGAAATCAAGGCTCCAAGCAGGGGCTCCTCACCTGCAGGAGTACATGTGGTTCTTTCTCACGCTCCTCCGGAAGAAGCCCTTGCAACCGTCACAGCTTGAGGCACCGTAGTGCTTCCCTGTGGCCCGGTCCCCACAGATGGCACACAAGGCGCTGACGCCCAGGCTGTTGGGTGCATTGAGGTTGGCACCTTCTGATGGGGATGTGTCTGCACCAGAGGAGACAAGAGTGAGGACTCAGGAGGGGCCCTGCTCCCCTGGTGGCTTAGGTACAGAAACCAATATGAGCATTATGGGGATCTCCACCGCCCCCTCCCAGGCCTTCAGCCTCATCCGGACCTGGGTGCTATTCCCATTCCCGCAATGACCTTGGGCAAGTCCCTCGGCATTTTGGAACTCCTGTTTTACATCTGTTACTTAGGGATGGTTGTGACAATGAGTTCACAGAGTCATCTGTGAGGGTCTGCTACTCCATGGTACAGACTGCTAAGCCCAGTTTTCTCTGGGAAGTAATGAAAACCTGATCACCCCCTACGATGCCTCTGACGTTTACAGACCCGAATGACTGGGCAGAGGGGGCTGTGGAAGGGACAGTATGCCCCTGGCAATTGCTCAGGTCCTGTCCCTCATTTCTCAGTGTATCCAGAGGCTTCACAGACTCTCCCAGGGAACAGGAAGAAATGCACCAAGGACAGCGGCCCATCTGTCCTCCTGGGAGCAGGTAAGGGCAAGTTTCTGGGCATCTTTCAAATACCACCTATGTCAGAGGCGAAAGCATCTATGCATCTATGTAAGTCTGAGAGGGGAGATAAGAAACAGGCAGCAAAGATCTTGGACAGAGTGCTTGGGGTCCTGCGGTGCCAGTGCTGATGTCGCCACTAACAGACCTGTGACCTTGGGCAAGTCCCTTTACCTCTCTTCGAGTCCCCTTGGGCCTCAGTATCCCTAACTGTAAAAGGCAGGGGTTCAACTGTTCTGATTTGCAAGTTTTTTTTTTTTTAATTTCAGCAGCGGAACCCTCTTTGTGTAAGCAGGCCTTCCATCAAGGCTAGACCTCTTGGAGAAGATGATCGATGCCATGGACCATCTCCCCAGAAAAATGCACACATATGCATACCACACAGTCATATGCAGATGGGTTTTTGTGGATACCCCAAATCTGACCTTGACTTCCTGGGAACACCGCACTGAGAACCAGAGGGGGCACTGTGCTACAGTTAAGGGCACCCATGCTACAGCCCTTCTGCCAAGCTTCAGTCTGAGCTGGCCTACTTCTTAGCCGGGTGACGTGGGCTGCATGAGTTCACCCCTCCGTGTCTTTGTTTCTTTGCATGGGAAACAGGATGCATAATCATCCCCAAAGACTGTAGGGAGATTCAGTGGGTCGATGTAGGTGACATGCTTGGTACATAAAAAGCACTGCAACAGGATTCGCGAAGGGAAAGCTTTCCTGCAGAATCAAATTCCCGGAGCAGAGGACGTGGAGCCTTCATGCGTAAGTGGACCCCGCCATGTCTCGACTCTGCCATCATCCAGCTAACATCTCCTAGGTTCCTGAGGTGCCCAGAGCTCAGCCCCCTCCACTTGGTGAATTATTCCCGGAGATGGGGATAATTGTTAAGCTATGTTGGTGCCCTTTCTCCCTCAGCCTCACTTCCCTCAACCCCTGGAGAGGTTATGACCCCACAACTCCTGGCTGTTCAGGGAGCCTGGCGGGGCGGGGGATCCTCCGCCCTGCGCAGAAGGGGCTGGGTGCTATTGAGTTTATCATCTTACCGCTGCATTCGGCAGACAGGCCCCATTCTCCGGGTGAGAACACCGAGGCTCAGGGAGGACCTGTGACCTGCCCAGGGTCATCCCACTCCTGCTAAGCGGAAAAGCCAGATTTACAGTCCAGGTGTGTTGGACGACTCTGGCCTGGGCTGCCCTTGCTGGGATGTCTGCAGGGGCCTCTGGTAAGCAAAGTCCCTGCTGTTGCTGGTGCTTCCAAATCAGGAGCGGGAGACAGATGGGGAAATCTCCATGGAGCGCTGGAACCCCCAGCTCAGGAGGAATGAAAAATGTGATGCCAACACTCACACCCTTTCCAAGGCCAGTGGGGAATGCAGACCTCCTGACGGATGCCCAGTGCTCTTGAGACGACTCATGGTGGGTGAGGCCCAGCTACCAAGGATGGGCATCAGGCACCTCATCTTACCGAATCCTCTGGTTAGCACAGGAGGCAGGTGCTATTCTGTACCCCGTTTGACAGATGAGGAAACAGAAGCTCAGAGAGGAGGCTGGCTGGCAGAGTTCTCATAGGTAGGAAGGGTCTATGCCAGACTTTGAGCCCAGATCTTTCTGGCCCCTGAGCCCGAGGCTGTGCTACTGAAGGGACACCCAGGGGTGGCTTCCACTTAGGGCACACGTGATTTAGGGAGGTGCAGGCTCTGAAGGGGTGACAGGGCTGGCCCTAGGAAGTAGTCTAGGGCTAGACAGTGGCCAGGAGTATGACAGCACATAATGTCCCCACGGGGGTCACACGACACCCTGCCTGGTGCAGAAGCTTCTTGTTCACCATTTGCTGTGATTTTCCCTGAACTCCCTTCCATGGATGCTCTGCAGAGCTGGCCGGCCAGCAGGCCTGAGGTGATTGAACCCATTTTGCAGAAGACGGAGAGGCCAAGCTAGGGGATATGACATGCCCGAGGTGGCACAGTGAGCGGATGGCAGGAACAGGTGAGCAGCTGGTGAGGCTGACCACGGGCAATGCAGTCACATCTTTCTGACTAAGCCAAACTGACCACAAGCATTACAGACCCTGGCTGAAGCCACAGAGCCACGGAAGGAGGGCAGGGGGCAGGCTGGCTTTGGTCCCCTGACACACACCTTATTTGAGGCTGGCTTAGGGTCTTTCCCCTCTAGAAGCTTCCTGGCTTCCAGGCTTCCTCTCTCCCCCTACATCCTTGGGGGGGGAGAACCTCTCAACCCAGTTTCAGATGTGCAAGCAAATCTATAAATCCGGGGAGTGACACAGTGCAGGCCACAACACCAGCTCAGAGAGAAAGGGACGTGCAGCTCAGGGGACTCTCCTTTGGCAAATGTCAGGACCACCCTTGCATATCCTCCATGTCTCCATAATGGAGGTTACTAGAGAGTACGGATCACCCCCCAGTCCAGGAACGTGCACTAGGACAGGAGCAGGGACAAACCGGGGCACAAGGCAGAATGCCCGCAGAGGACATACGTCCAGAGAGCACAGAACACACAGCCTGTGCGCGAACTTCCGCAGATACACGGACACACACTCACTGTTGCTTCCGGACAGAAGCAAGACAAGCACACACACCTCTCGAGACACCAGCGAACACACGCAGTGATCAAATACAAATGGAAACCAAAGAACAGGCACCTACAGACAAACTAACGCAAATATGCAAAAGGGTTCCCGGAGGCACACGCACGTTTGCCACGATGGTTCTCCCCCCACACACGGGTGTGCAGAAACTCGCGCATGCACACCCAGACGAGGCCACAGGCATACCACAGCTCACACTGCTGACCAGCATCTCATTGAACAAAACTTCCCTAAGAACTCTAATTTTTTCTAAGTGGGGCGTTCACCCCAGGAAAGTCCCAAAGACACCCCGTGGGGCCTCTCCATCCAGCATCTCCAGGGACAGAGCATACCTTTCTATCTCTCTGGACCTAAGCCCAGAGGGTGCAGGAAGGGGCCTAGTCAGGCCCAACTATCGCAGCTGGGCGCCAAGGGGGAGGTCACCGTCATGTCGCCGCTCCCAGTGACGCACTGAGCAGAGACAGCCTTGAGGTAACAGGGAGCAGACAGGAATACCTGGGATCTACTTTTGCTGGAGAGCTGCCCACGCGGGCCTCCCCTCACCCAGAATGCCTCTGGTCGCTGTACCTGGGCACACCTGTTTCACCTGGCGACACCTGTCCGGACCTCCAGGCCCGACATGCCATCTTCTATCATTCTCCTCCCAGCGCAGCACGGAGCGCCCCAGGCCTGCTCCCGAGCCACACACCTGGGCACACCTGCTCCCACCTACCATTGCCCATGGTCAACACTTGCACATTCTCGAACTCGAGGGTGGTGTAGGCGGGATCCAGCGCCGCGCTGTAGTCAGCCATGTCCATGTCCACGAGGGTTTTGGAGAGGCGCATTCTCCCCTTCCACCCCTCAGCCGCTCGCCCTGCCCAGGATGCCCACCCCAAAGGCTCGAAGGCTCGAAGGCTCCGGGCAGAGCCCCGGCCCCGGCCCTCTGCCCTCCCACCGCCTCCTCCCGGGGCCCCCTCTGCCTTCCTGCGTTTCAAACCTTCCTCTGGGAGGATCTGCCCGGAGTCTTGGCCTAGCCCCTGCGAAGGGGTGGAGGCTCTGCCGGGGAGGGGTGGGGGTTAATGGTTAATCAGCTCCCCCACTGGTGGATAGGCTGGGCGGGGCTGCAGGGATTTGGCTGTTTATTGGTTTCTGGTGGACACCCAGGTGCCATTACCACAGTTGGGGCCCTAACCCCCCCAATACTCAGTTACGGATTTCTGTAGGACGGACACACCACCTCGCCGACGCTCATCGGACCCCTGACTCAGCCACCCGCTCCCCCAAGCCATAATCGCCCACAGTCAGGCATTCTAGATGATAGGCCGAGACACTGACAGCCCCCCCTCCAAGATGCCCTGATTCAGTAACTTCCCAAATCATTGACTTCTACCCTCAATGCTCTGGAGGAGATAAAGCCGCCTCATGGCACAGAAATAAAGACCCAAATCCCAGGCCTCAGACACCAATCTTTGGATCCTCCTCCTGGGAACCCCCCTCCCATGGCCCATCTCCCTGCGAAGGAGCATGGACTCACCTGGGGTTCTCCTTTCCTGATTCCCGTGACCCCCCTGTGGCTACCACCAGCCCCCGCAGCAGCCAGCAGCTCAGCACCGCCCCCCCCACAATGTCCTCACCTCCTCCTACTTATTTCCCCACCCCCCTCAAGGGCGGGAGGCAAGGCCTGCCTGGATTACACTCAGGCGCCTACCCCCTACCAGTCATGACTTTGGGTAAATGATTCTCCTCCTGGAGCCTCAGTTTCCTCCTCTGTAAAAGGCATAACTGACCTCGAAGGGTGGCCTGAGTGGTAAACACGTCGGTATCAGGCAGGTCCTATCAAGCGTCCATCCCTGCTCCCCCAATTTCCGTCATCTTCCTCTTCTCTCCACCCAGAGCCTCCTTCAGAGGGGCCTTCGTGGGCCTGTCACCTGAGCAGTCGCGGGGGCCCCATACTTCAGTCCCTGTGTCTGGCTTAATGCTCTGCGGTTGCTGAGATCCCTAATGATTTCTGAACAAGGTGCCCTGCAGATTCAGCGGCGGGTCCTGCCTGCCTTCTGCGGGCCGTGTTCCCCCTTTTCCCGTTACCGCACGGGGCCCTCGACACCAAGAGCTTCCCGCAGAGCCTGGGAGGGGAGGTCACAATGCAGGAGGTAGAAAGCGCAGAGGAGGAGCCTGTCCTCCCCGGGCAGCTAGAGCAAGCGTGGGTGAAGAGGGACCGCTGATGGGCACACGGCAAGGGGGTGAGTTAGTGATGGAGCGAATCAAGGGATGAGTGTGTGAATTAGTGAAAGCATGTGTGAACCAGTGGGAAGGAGCAAACAGGTGGGGGGGGGGGTCTGTGCAGGCAAATCAGTGTGAGTGTGAGGGTGGGCAACGGCCGCCTCCTCGTTCTCCCGATTATTAGAAGCCCCATCGCCAGACTGTGCAGCCTCGTTCTTCCCCTCTCCATCGTGCCCCCCGGGAGCTGAGAAAGGGAAGTGATTGTTCTGGAGGAGAAGAGAGGCTGCACTTGATGTCAGGAGACCCGGGTTGAGCAGCTAGTTCTATCACTATGCGTATGACTTTGTTCAAATCGTGTCTCTCTCGGGGCCTCAATTTCCCCACCTGTAAAATGGGGGAGATTTTGGCCCATTTGTCTGTTGTACAAGACCCCCAGGGAGGGAGGAAGAGAGACCTTCCCCCAACCCCACCCCACAGTCTGCACCTAGAAATGTGACAAAGGCCCGAAGGAGACTTCAGCTACTGGCATGTTTCTCCCATGCCCCCCCCCCCCCCACCGGAGACATCAGACCCCAGCTCCAGTAGCCCAGATAGAGCTAGCTGGGCAGGAGAGCTGACTGAGGGATAAACACATAGGAGAAGGAGGGACAGCCTTGGGAGGGGCCCCTGAGGGCTGACCCTGGGTCCTGCCACCTGTCTGGCACCTGGGTTAGGCCACACACACACTACTGCTTTCACAAGCCAGCCGTCTGTGACCTACATGCACGGCGTCTCATCAGCTCTAAGTGGCACACTCCCCCGTTACCAATGGTGGGATGTGATTATTAGCATGTCAGAGTTCACTGGTAACAAAAATAACAATTTTTCAACCTCCAGATGACATCTTCGATTGAATGAAGTAAGGTCTGTGGTCCACTGGGGTGAGCTGTGGCATGCCACATCCCTGACCCGTTACACAGGAGAACCACCAGATGGACAGTCTGCCTGTGACTGTGACAAGCTACCAAGGACACAGAGCATGACATACACTTTACCAAACACACAACACCCATGATCCGCTGCTTATGAGTCACAGTCTAGAACCTGCGTCATATCCCGTCCACATCGTGCACATCACAACCTACTCCACATGTAAATTTATCCATTCTTGAACTACAACTGCCCACACATGAACTTGCATAATTGATTAGAGACCTGCTCTATTTCACCCTGAACTGACCCCAAACAGTATCTTCTAGATACATGTGCCTCATATGAACGACACGCCACCGTAAGATCTACTGGCTCTATGATCTCAACCAGGTTATTCTTTTGAAGCCTTGATATCACTAGTAAATGGGACTAACTTATAGTTTGTGGTAAAGATTAAATTAAATAATATCATAAGCGTTCTTAGACCTCCTTCCCCCTCCCCCACCCACGCAACCACCACTTCAAGCGTAAACTACAGGCCTTGAAATCAGAGCTAAGCCAAAATTCAGGCACTGCCAACTTCCCAAAACTATGACATCATGTCCACCCCTCCCAGCCTTAGTTTTGGCATCAGATAAATGGGTTGGTACCTCCTTCGTAGGGATGGTGTGGGCATTAAATGACCAAGTGTAGGCCTCTGGTGCAGCAGGGACAATTATCACTGGTGGTTGATTCCTTGACCCACTAGACGACCCTCAAGATCGGCGGCCATCAGGACCCCTGCTCAGAAGAGCTCCTGGGGGGACGCCTGGGTGGCTCAGTGGGTTAAGCCGCTGCCTTCGGCTCAGGTCATGATTCCAGGGTGCTGGGATCGAGTCCCACATCGGGTTCTCTGCTCAGCAGGGGGCCTGCTTCCCTTCCTCTCTCTCTGCCTGCCTCTCTGCCTACTTGTGATTTCTCTCTGTCAAATAAATAAATAAAATCTTTAAAAAAAAAAAAAAAAAAAAAAAGAAGAGCTCCTGGGGATGGTCTGCCTGGCCTCGAACACACCTGAGGCCTCCACGCCATCAGCTCAGCACCCGCTCTCACTCTCTGCCCCACCCCGTGGCCTGTCTGAGCCCACTGGACCTGCTCCCAGCAGACAACAGAGGACCTCAGAGCTCACTGAGAGGTCCAACTCCTTCATCTTGAAGATGGAGAGATGGAGGCCTCTAGAAAGGCAGAAGGGCTTACCTGGGGCAGCCAGGGGTGGGGTGGGGTGGGGTTGCCTCAGAGCCAGCTGTGGGCAGGGCACCCCAGCCTTCAGTCTGGACAGCAGGTAAGAGAGCCACTACTCAGGATCAGTTCATTTTCCTCTCAAACCACAGTAATGGCTAATGTTTCTGGAGAGATTCTGTGCGAAGTACGGTGGTTAGATCCTTCCACCACTGCTCTCACTTTACCCACTCTGCTTTGCAGATGACAAAACTAAGGCTCAGAGATAAGGAGTGACTTGCCTAAGTCCACACAGGAGGGGCTGTCATTGGAGCCCAGGTCTGACCAGAAAGCTCACAGGCTTCACCCCCTATATACTGCCTCCCTCTGGGAATCCCAGAAAGGACACCAGAACTCTGGACTGGGGGAGCTGGAGATTCCCTCACATCACTTCCATGGAGCTCTGGGATCTGAGGGGCCAAGGACCCTGGCCCTGGTCACATGAAAGTTCAGAGGCACCCTCCTGACAGCGGCCACCACAGGCTGCCTGGCATCTTGGCTTCCCCTGGGCGCTTACTACCCCACTATCTCGTCTTTCCTCACCCTACCGCCCCCCCCACCCCCCCCGCTGGGGAGTGGTGCAGGGAACCCAGACTTATCAAGACAAAGAACAAAAGTCGTGGGGGAAAGAAGCCAAGAGCCATCTCCACTCTGGGGTAGGGCCCTCCAGTTTCGCCCCTTTGAAATTTCAAATTCCAGTTTGTGGACAAAGTCCTAAACTTTCTCACAATATAGGTCCCCAACCACTGACCAAACTCCAGTCCAGGCAGCCAGCAGGCCCAGGGCTGGCCTGGCCCTGCTGCTTCCCTTGGTAGCACTCGAGTCTGGGGGAGGGGTCCTGAGCCAGCTGGGGTCTGCCAGGCCACTCCTGCAGACAGGGACCACCCCACCCGACAGGGACCCCTGCCTCCCATCTGAGAGGACAGCTCTCTTCCTGGAGCTGGGATCTGTCGCTTGCTGGTACCAACAGCAGATAATCAGGTAGGCCCCCTCCCTTTTTTGGGCACCTTTCCTCCCCCTTGAATTCCTAAAACACTGACCCTACCACCTCCTCACCTGGATAAGGCCACATTGGCTTAATTCAGTCATGACCTCACAGAACTTTAAGACTGGAAAGGGGGTCTCAACCAGCCCACCCATTTGGTGGATGGAGACACTGAGGCCCCCAAGGGCAGCGGCAGCGAGCTGCACGTTGAACCATAGACCTCAGGCCCCTTCCTGAGCCCCACAGGGCGGAAGGGTCCTGCTCAAGGCCACACAGCAGTGGAGGGATCTGGGGGAGGGGGGGCTCGACCTTCAAAAGAAGACCCCAAGCTCTGTGAGGAGCCCGGCCCTTCATCCCAGCTCTCAAGGGCCCTGGCAGTGCCTCCTGGGGACCCTGCACGGTAAAGCGTCTGTTCCCTCAGTCGCGAATGGCCATGGGGTTGCCAGAGGAGTACTTCCGAGAGGAAGATGAGGGAGCTCGGGGCTGAAGGCCAGTGGATTTGGAAGGAAACAACATTCATGTGGTTAACTGATAACCGAGCCCCATCCTTGGGCCCCCAGAAGCCTCCTTCCTCCCTCTCCTCAGTCTGATTAAGACGAACTTACTCGCCTGCTAATCATTGCTGAGCCTGTTGATTTTGCCTTAAAAAATTAACTGGGCATGAGTTTGCGGTTTGCCTCACCCCTAACCCTGAAAAGGCCTGGGTGGGCAGGAGGCCACCCGGGTTATGCAAGAGGCTGCTGGCCTCCCCACGCACATTCAGTGCCTCCTCTCCCGCTCTCCACGGGGTAGGTTTTGCTCAAGAGTCAACAGTCTGCTTGTTGCCCCTGCTCTGGGTCCTGAGCAAATTTGCTCTGTTTCCAAAGAGAGATAAAGGCAGCCGGGGGGGAGAGCTTTACAAACAGGGGTGCAGAGCGGCAGCTTTGAGCGCGGGATTCTAGAATCCTGCAGCGTCAGAGCCTGGAGAGTGCTGAGGAGGATGTGGGCCCCGGGGTCTTTCAAACGGGATCTGAGGCTCCCGGGAGACTGGCAGGGGAGGTACAGGCTCCGCTTCACCCAGTGCCTCTCAGGCTCTTAGATGCCCTCTCCGTAATATTCCCTTTGAAACCTAGAGCCAGAGCCCACCAATGGTGGGAACTGGAAAGAGGCTGGGCCAGCCTGGTCCCCTCATCTCCTTATGCGGACAGTGGGGTCGGGGGCGTCCTTGTCCGGGGACAGGCGGCTACCCTAGGTGTTCTGAGTCTCCAGCCAGTCCGAGAAGACAGGGCTCTCTCTGGACTCAGTGATGTGCTCTGGACATTAGTACAGAAGATATACTGAAAACGTCCTGCTCTGCCTTTCAGCCCCGCTCCCCTGAGGCGGGCTGGAGGCGGACAGGTGCCTGGAGCCACCTAGAGTCTGGGGAGTTCATCTGGCCCTGCTGGGCCCTGGGGACCCTCCGTGGAATAGCCTTGGGCCGTAACCCAGAGGCTCCAAGCCGGAACCCACCTCAGCCACGTCAGGCCCCAGAGAAAGCTGCAGGGCCCTCCCCTGACTCTGTTTCCTCACCTGCGGGTGGGAATAACCATACCTACCTCCCGGGCTTGTGAGGAGGAGGAAGCGGAGCGTGGACAGCCATGGCTGATGGTAACGCAGCTGTCCGGGGGGCTTTACATGGGTTAACTCATTAAGCCTTACAACCAGTCAATGAAGTAGCCAATCATTTTATCACCATTTTGCAGGCTTGAGGCACAGAGGGTCTGGGCCCTGGGCCCTGAGCTCATACAGCATCTGAGGAACAAGAGCTGGGCTTCCAACCTGAGCAGCCCAGCTCCAGAGTCTGTGCTCTTAACCCCGGGGCCACCCTGCCCTTCCAGGGCTGACACTCGGTGCCCCCAAGGCAAGGTGGCTTCTACCCTGAGGCACGTGTGGGCTGTGTGCATGGACTGGGAGGCCTGGAGGAGGCCTAAGGCGGGCAGGTCTGTCTCTGGGCTGGGGTGGTCAGGGATGGATTGCTGGAGGAGGTGACATCCTGGGCCGCAGGAACATCCAGAAGCAGAGAACACGGTGGGTGATGACAGAGGGACTGGAAGGCACGTTGGCCCGAGAGCAGGGCATCGTGGGAGATGCTGACCACAGGGCTCAGGGGGTAGGGTAGAGCGTATGGTCTGGAGAGTGATCAGGAGGGAAGCCAGGAGGACTTGGGTCTTTGGGGGCGGGGCCTGCCTGAGGGCTGCCTCCTGCCAGGTGGCTTGTGACTCTGGGCTGAGGCTGTTGTTGTCCCTCCTGTGTATATCCCTCCTCCCTCTGGGTTATGTTCCTGACTTTATCTGCAGAAATGACCTTCGGAGTGAGATGGGGCCTGCTCCGCCCCTGTGGGGCCTGCAGGATGATAGCAAGCTCCTGCGGGGCCCAGGCCCTGGTCATGGTGTAAGGGATGAACCCCTAACCTGGGAACAACCCTGGGCCCCCCTGCACCCAGGTAATGAAGGGCCCCAAGGATCTGCCTGAGGGTCACTGAGATGTAGTGTTTGGGAGTCCTGAGACTCAGGCCAGGGTTGCCGCATATAGTTGTACAGGCTGCTCACTGCACAAAGGTTCTCTGTTCCACTTACCAAACCAAATGCTCGTAGACATTTATCTGCCCAGAGGCACTCAGAGGAGAGTGCCTCGTTTATTTTCACAAAAGCTCCATAAAAGTCCTGCCTCAGCTCTGCTTCCAGCCACTGTGTGACCTTAGGCAAGGTCATATCCTTCCCTGGCGTTGGTTTCCTATTTGAAAAGTTGTCTAGCATAAAGCCCAGCTTCGACCCTGATGGTGAATTAGAATCACCTGGGACCGTAAAAAAAAATACTGATGCCCAGGCCCCGCCCCAGACCAGTGATCAAATCTGGGGATTGGGGCAGGTGGGTACTAGACATCAGTATTTTTTCAAGTCCCTAGGTGATTCTGATGTGCAGCCAAGACTGAGACCCACGGTGGGAGCTAGAAAGGCCTAGATATGCATCCACGTTTTGCAACTCACGAGCTTCAGTGAGGCTCAGTTTCCCCATCTGTAAAATGGGAATGATGATAGAGCTTCCTGTTAAGTCAGAATGCCCACTCAGCGCGATGATATTCAGACAGTGCCTGGCATTGTGGCCACCATGTAGGGAGCTCCCGATTCTTGGTACCAATGACCAGTATTTTGCTATTGGCAAAAGGAGACTGGCTTGAAACAAAGGGCCTTTCCAGGTCAAAAACTCAGAGACTCGGAGGCATGCTTTCTCTGTTCCTTATGTCAAGTCCTCACACTCTGGTCTCTGTCTGGGCTGCACACCTTTCATATTATTGAGGCCTTGTGATTATTAATATTATTACTCGATATTTTACCTCATTTATTTAAATTTTTAAGTTATTTTTTGGAATCGGCATTACATTCACGTGGTCCAAAAATCAAAACTATAAAGAAGGTGCACTTTGGGCACCTGGGTGGCTCAGTGGGTTAAGCCTCTGCCTTCAGCTCAGGTCATGGTCTCAGGGTCCTAGGATCGAGTCCCGCATCGGGCTCTCTGCTCAGCAGGAAGCCTGCTTCCCCCTTTCTCTCTCTGCCTGCCTCGCTGCCTACTTGTGATCTCTCTCTCTGTGTCATATAAATAAAAATAAAATCTTAAAAAAAAAAAAGAAAAGGTGCACTTTGAGAAGTCTTAGTCCACTCCCCAGCCACCCACCAGGCCACTCCCTTTCCTCACCACAGGCCACCACTCCTCTCATTTCCCCAGCCTCTTCCAGGCTTGCTTCCTGCAAACCCAGCAGCATCCAAGGCCCCAGATTAGCACCCCCGTCCCCAGCGCTGTTCCCCACTTTCCTCTGGTTTTCACTAGCAGACTATACTCTCTTCCATTCCGGCTGAGAGCAAGCTCTGAGGAAGGATTACTGCCCTCCTCCACAGGTGAGGAAACTGAGGCTCAGACTGCTGAGTGTTTGAGCTACCCCGGCCTGGCTCCAGAGCCGTGATTGTCCCCCTGCCCCAATGTGGCCTTCCAGGAAACCTGGCCCAGTGAGTTTTGAATCAGGGAACAAAGAATGTCCACAGTCTTCCAGATGGTGACCCAGCCAGGGGATGTTCCCCGGATGGAACAGTTAGGGCCTGGTGGCCATGTCCTCTGGTGGCGTGGAGCCTATCAGGAACTCTCTGCCAGCGTCAGGCTGTGTGGGAGGCAGGGAAGGTCAGGATGGGGAGGGAAGGAGGCATGGTCCATGGGACAGGCCCAGAAGACAGAGACCAAGGCGATCCCCCTCCTGGAGGTCAGGGAGGAACACTCGGAATTCAAGGCACAGGCGGGCAAGGCCATCTTAACCAGTGTTTTCTGCCCAGGTGACCTCAGGGCTGCCTTGAAACTGTCCACCTGCTTCAGACCACTGACTGACTGAATTTGGCCACTTTCCTTCTCTGCATCAGTTTCCCGAACTGTCAAAGGAAGATGAGGTAGTTGGTCTTTAGCTAAAAGACTCTGTAAGGCTCCTCTCTCGTCGTGGAAGGAATCTGGACCTGCCTTGATCAGGACGGTATCTGCCTATCAAGAAGCCTTTCTGGCTTGGGGGCTCAGGGTACGAGGCCTCTGTACTGCTCCCAAATCTGGACTCCTCCCCTGGGTCCTGTGTCTCGCCTCCACCACCCCGTGCTCCCATCCAGGTAGCTGTGGAGTCAGAACCATACCTGGGGGGTGCCGGGGGAAGCCCTGGCCCCAGTCTGACATCCTCCTCCTGGTGCTATGGGGTCCCGCACAGTGAGCAACCTCTTCATCCTTGAGGGGGCTCCTGCTGCCACCCTGGCACCCAATACCCTCGGAGGGCTGCCAGGCAGTGTTAATCTCTTAATACTGGTCACAATGAGATTTCAGGGATGGTAGGAGACGATATCCATGGAAACGGTGGCCCCGCCCAGGACCCATGCAAGGAATTAGCCATAGGGCTCAGCAAGGGGGTCCTGGAGACCCAACCCAAACAGGAGCAAGAAGTAGAGCAGCCTTGACTCCTGGGTCCTGCCGAGGCCCTCCCGAGGTCTCATACCCCTCAAAGTGCCTCCATCAGGAGGAGGACTTTGGCTGACTGAGGGGTGGGGTTCCTGTGAAACTGAGGGAGCCATATTCACAGGAACAGCCCTGCCACCTTTCTGAGGCTTAGTTTCTTCATCCTCTAATTTGGGTTCCAGTCCTTAACCCAGGGGCTTTTCCAGAACAGTGCAGGCTTCAGAGTCTGACAGACATGAGTCTGAAGCTCAGCTTTTCCCACTCAGACTGTAAACCCAGACCAGGCATTTCATTTCCCTAAGCCTCAGTCTCCTCATCTGTGTAATGGGCACAGTGATACCAACCAAGCACAGTAGCATTGCTACTGTGCCTGACTGGTAGGTACCGACGGTCGGTGAACGAGCCTCCTCAGCTGATTTCTGACCGCACTACTTCACTGCACATCTGCCCCCCCCCACTCCGCCACTCGAAGCTTTCAGAATCCCACAGCTTCCCCTTGGCTCTAGCCTTTGCACATGCCATGGCTTCTGCCCAGACTGTCACACCTTTCTTTTCTCTCCTTCCCCCTTTCCAAGTCCCATCTTTGTCGTCTTCCTCCAGCAGCCCTGCTGGCTTCTCCTCTGTGCTCATACAACTCCCACCAGTTTGCATAACCACAGTGTAATCAGATGGTGGTTCCTGCCTCCTCCACTGGACCGTGTCCCATTTACCGTTCGATTCCCAGGCCCCAGCTGGAACTTCACATAATGGGTCAGATGGATGGGTCAATGAAGGAAGGCATTTATCCCCCCCCCCCCAGTCATTTAACATGTGTTCACCACTTCCCACGTGCACTGTTGCAGGTGCAGAGACACAGATGGGAAGCCAACAGGCAAGGGGCACTCCCCTCAGGATGGCACTTTTAACAAATAAAAATACAGGATGCTCAGGGACATCTGAATTTAAGATAAACAAAGATTTTTTTTTTTTAAGTATAAATATGTACCAAATAACACATGAAACATACTTAAAAAAATAAGTTGCCGATTATCTCAAATTCAAATGTCACTGGACATTCTGGCCCTCCCCACTCCCTCCCTCACGGAGCTTCCATTTTGGTGCAGAGGTGTGATGGAGAGACAGGAAGCAAGGAAACAGACTTTTATAAAACGAGAATGTCAAATAGGGATGAAATGCAGCGGCAAGACATTGAAACGGCAGGTATGACGGGGGCGTCTTTAGACAGGGTGATCTCCAGCCAGTGGCCCTGACCGGCATGGCCAGTCCTAGGCTCCAGTGAGATGCACCTTTGGAAAAGAACTTAAAGGATTTGAAAAGGACGCGACAGAGGCTGTAGAGAGGAGGGCTCCGAGGCGGGGAGAGGGCACAGTGGAGGGAGGAGGCGCTGCTGCGTCTCCTTTGACAGACCCCACAATTTTGCATTTTGGATCTGGGCCTTCACAAACCTTCCCGAACTCGCAGCCCCACCCGTCGGTCAGCCGAAGTCCTCTGTAGGGCCGGGAGCCAGGGGAAGGGGCCAAAGGGGCTGTGCAGAGAAGCGTGGCCACCCGGACTGGAGCTGGGAGTTCTAACACCGTTCCCCGCACCCCCACCCCTGTCCCGCGGTTGCCTGAGGGCACAGGGCAGAACTAGTACCTGGGCAGGACCGCAGGGCGGAGGGCGTCCGGGAAGAAGCCGCCCAGACTCACTGCAGCGCTTCGCAGTGCGCATCCCGGGCTCCACCTAGTGGCCGATGCTGGACGGGCGTTTAGTAACTTTTCAGTAACCTCACGGGTTTTAACCAATCACAGGAAGTAGCATTACAATCCCACCAATCAAAGGCCAAGACGGACTACATAGCTCCAAACCCAGCCAGGTCGGTACGGAGAATCCCTCCAATCACACAGCAGCATTTGGCCACTGCACCAATCGGAAAGCAAGATTTTTGAAACTTGTTCCCCAAGGCTGATATGGCGTCGCCCTTACATCATCTGTGAAATGTATATTCCCAACACCTGGTCCCAAAGTGCCGGCGTCTTTAAGTAGGGTCCCAAGCTTTGTGCTGGCTTCGTTGGAAGTCTACATTTGCATTCAGGGGCATCTATGTATTTTAACACCGAATGGTAGTAAAAGCAATAAATATCCCCCATTATAAAAATTCATGTACAGGTCTGGGAGAGTGGGGAAAGTATGACCTTTGGAGTAGACACACCTGAACTGGAGTTCAGGTACGAGGCTTGTGAAGGAAAATATACTCCCCCTTTCTCAGTCCTTGAAAGAACAGTATCAACCTTGCCAGTGTTAACTGTCCTAGTTCATCACCCCACGCCCGTCTCACTTACTCAGGCCCAAACCAAGGGAGTCACTACCTTTGTGCTCTTCCTCCCATCCTTCCCAAATCGTCAGAAAATGCAGTTCTTGCTGCCTCCACGTGTATCTCAGATCTTCACCGTGTTTTCATCTCCACCACAGCCAACACTGTCCACATCAATATCATCTCTGGAGATCTGCAAGCGTCTATTCTATTCTTCCAGGCGCTGGTTCCCCTACCACCTACTCTTCACCCAGGGGCCAGCGATGACCCTTTACACGCAGACTGGTTCAGGTCCCTCCCTTACTGAAATTTTTACGGCTTCCTGTGCATTTATTATTAAACTCATAAAATTCAAACTCCCCTGGGCTATGAGGTCTTGATGACCTTGTATCTATATCCCTACATCTCCAACCCCATTTTATTTTATTTTTTTTTTTTAAAGATTTTTTATTTATTTATTTATTTGACAGAGAGAAATCACAAGTAGACAGAGAGGCAGGCAGAGAGAGAGAGAGAGGAGGAAGCAGGCTCCCTGCTGAGCAGAGAGCCCGATGCGGGACTCGATCCCAGGACCCTGAGATCATGACCTGAGCCGAAGGCAGCGGCTTAACCACTGAGCCACCCAGGCGCCCTCCAACCCCATTTTAGTCCACTCACACCAACCCCAGTATCTGTAGCGACACTGGCCTTCTGTTTGCTCGTCTTTCTGCCTCAGGGTCTTTGCACATTCTTTTTTCTTTGCCTGGAAAAGAGTATAGGTGGTTTTCAGAGATGACAAAAATTGTAATGGTCGTAGGAAAATCAGGGATCTTTGGAAAGATCATATGCAGTCAAGTTAGGTCTCTGGACCTAACTTGGACACGGTCCTTGAGTTCCTCTCCTTTCCAACTCCCTTTCTTGGATAGCTTTTCCAAGTAGTGGCAGAACCAAAGCCTATCTCAGCCGAAGTTCACATTGTTTCATTTACCTTCAGGGAAGCAACAAAGCACAACCGCACAGTTCAACCTACACTGCTTATGAAGTAACAGCATTCCCACCCAAAAGGAAGCCTAAAGGAGCAGTATTTCCTTAATAGAAAGGTATTGTCAGACCCTCTTCTCCTTGGTGGACCAGAGTCCCTTCTCTGAGAACAGGTGTGAAGGCCCCGGGGTGAGGCAAGTCATAGTAGTCTGAGACAGATCCAACGCAGTGACTCAGTTTACCATTCTAGACCTGTCTTGCAGACTCCTTTATGCATAGTCATCTATGGGCTGTTCTCAACTGCTCTACTTCACTCATTTCAGGCACACGACCACCTTCTTGCTTCCTGTGAAGTTACAGGTGACCATGTGACATGTTCTGGCCAATGAAACGAGAGCAGAAAGACCCTGGGTCACACCTGGACAGGAGGAGCTTGAACAGCCTGCGTTGGGTACCTCCGGAAGTAAGTGTGGATGAGGAGCGCCCCCTGCTGGCCCCTGACGGGCAGGTACTGTGAGTGAGTGGTTCGCTCAGCCGCGTTAAGCCCCTGAGACCCAGGGCCTTCCGTCACTGCTGCACAGCCTCACCTAACTTGACTGCATATGATCTTTCCAAAGAGCCCTGATTTTCCTACGACCATTACAATTTTTGTTATATCTGAAAACCACCTATACTCTTACTTAATATTTTTCCTACATCAACTCACTTATTTTCATTTGGATTTATCTTAGGAAGTGTTCTTACTACCAAATGAAACACCAGTATCGTAAGTAGAAAGCAATGGGAAAATAAACGGAATGAAATAAACCATTATAGTATAATACTGTTGCCATTCGAAGACTCTGGGCCCTTCCTCTGTTCTCTCTGCATTAAAAAAAAAAAAAAAAAAAAAAAAAGGAGGTCCCTAAGTGTGCGGCAATCTTTTGGGGCCCCAAAATGCTGGCTGAGATTGTCAGCTGTTTGGAGGTAGCACAGTGTAGAGGCTCAGAACACAAATTCTGGAGCCCAGTTTCCTGGGCTTGAATTCTGGTTCTGTCACGGACTGGCTGTATGACGTTAGGTGAATTACTTAACTGCTCTGTGACTGTGTGTATGTGTTGGTGTTGTTGTTTAATGGCAAAAGAGGGATGATAATAATAGGTATGTCATTGGGATGTTGTGGGAATTTTCTGTGCTAATATACAGAAAGGACTTAGTGCCTGGCATGCTGTGAGTTCTGCATAGGTGTGAGCTATTCAGTAATTGCAGGATCAAGAGCCACATGGATTTGGAGAAATGTCTGAACTCGATGAAGAGGAATGAGAAATCCTCCACATTCGTTCAAAATAAATCAGCTGGATAGTGTTGCTGGGGAGAGCTGCCTTAGGGACAGATGACACAACTAAGTTCTAGAGGTTTTACTTCTCAGCAGCTCTCTACGCCTCTCATCTGGTTTCATGTGACATCAGAGAGGACCAAAAGCAAAGACAACAAAAAATTAAACAGATGGGACTACATTAAATAAAAAAACTTCTGTACATCAAAGGAAACCATCAACAAAATGAAACAGCGATGTATGGAAAGGGAGAAAGTATTTGCAAATCATGTATCTGGTAAGGAATGAATATCCAATATATATATAAAAACAGCTCCTGGGCACCTGGGTGGCTCAGTGGGGTTAAAGCCTCTGCCTTCGGCTCGGGTCATGATCCCAGGGTCCCGAGATCGAGCCCCACATAGGGCTCTCTGCTCAGCAGGGAGCCTGTTTCCCCTTCTCTCTCTGCCTGCTTCTTTGCCTACTTGTGATCTCTGTCAAATAAATAAATAAAATCTTTAAAAAAAAGACACCTCCTGTGTCATAGGATGGGACAGGATGAGAAAACCATATCCTTTGAATAATAAATTAAAGAACCAAAGGAGCTGGCTGTTGGGGATGAGGCTGCTGGGTGTGAGGAGAGGGTCAGCTTGGCAAAACGATCAAGGCTACTGCCTTTGAAATATCCATGCTACCATTCGGATAACTGACCTTGTGAAAATTATAAGCTCTTTAAGCTTTATTTGCTTCATCTTCAAAATAGGAATCAGTAATAGGACTTTTTAATCAATTGCTTCATGGAGTAAATATGATCGACCTTAAAACCTGACATATAGTTGCTTATCATGTAGTTCTGTTATTTACTGAAGTCAAAGTACTCTACTTTGGGAAAGAATGTTTATCTTCTTACAGCCCCAGGAAACAAACCAGGACCAAAAGATGAATGGTACAAGAAGAAGGTGTGTGCCACAAATTAATATTTTTTTCTACCAGATACAATAGATCTACCAGGGGAAAAACCACTTTATGAAGTTGTTAGCATCTTGTCACTGGAAGCATCAAGCCCAAGCTAAGTGGCCACCTATCAGAAAGCATAGTGAAATGATTCCAGCAGTCAATCAAAGGCTTAATCAAAGTAGCAGCTCTCAGATGCAGAAGTCTTAACTAAAACTGGATCAAAACCAAATTCATGTTGGGAAAATTGTCTATCCACATGCAAACGAGTGAAACTGGACTCTCGGCTTACACCTTATATAAATATTAACACAAAATGGATCAAGACCCAAGCACAAGAGCTAAAATTATAAAACTCTTAGAAGAAAATATTCATGATATTGGATCTGGTGGTGATTTCTCTCGATATGACACCAAAAGCAGAAGACACAAAAGAAAAAATAGATGAACTGGACTGCACTGAAATCAACAAGTCTTGTGCACCAAAGAATAGCATCAACAGAGTGAAAAGGCGATCCCTGGAATGGGAGAAAATCTTTGCAAGTCATACAACAGGTAAGGGGTTCCTATCCAGAGTATATAAACTCCTACAGCTCAACAACAGTAACAAAAACCAGTTTTTAAGATGGGCAAAGGATATGAATAGGTATTTCTTCAAAGAAGATGTACAAATGACCAAGAAGCACATGAAAAGATGCTCCATAACACTAATCATTAGTGAAATGCAAATCAATGCAAAACCACAATGAGATACCACTGCACACCTTTAGAACGGATATTATTTAAAAAACAACAAAAAAATGACAAACAGATGATAACAAGCATTGGTGGGGATATGGAGAAACTGGAACCCTTCTGATCTGCTATTGGGAAGGAGTATAAAATAACACAGGTGCTACAGAGAGCAGTATAGCATTCTCTTACAAAATTAAAAATAGAATTACTATACAATTCAGCAATTCCACTCCTTGCTATGTACCCCAAAGAACTGAGAGCATGGTCTGGAAGAGCAGCGTTCTTCACAACAGCCAAAAGGTAGAAGCAACCCACGTGTCAGTTGACAGATACAAACAAATGCATGTTTGTGAAAAAAACAAATGTGATAACAAAATGTGATATACGCACAAAACAAAAAATGTCATATATACATATACTGGAATATTATGTGATAAAATGAAACAAAATGTGATATATACATATAATGGAATATCATTCAATTTTTTAAAAAGGAGGGAATTCTAATATCCTGTAACATGGAGGAACCTTGAGGACTTCGTGCTAAATGAAGTAAGCCCATCACAAAATGACGAATTTATATGAGGATCCTAGAGCAGTCCAGTCCGTAGGGACAGAAAGAACAAAGGTGGTTGCCAGGGGTCAGGGGAAGGGAAGGGAGGCATGGAGGGTTATCTTCTAATGGGTACAGAGATTCAGTATGGGAAGATGAAATAATTCATGGGAAGATGAAAGAATTCATGTGATGGATGGTGGTGATGGTTGTATAACTATGTGAATGTACTTAGTGCCTCTGAATTGTACACTAAAAGGTGGCAAAAGTGGTCAATTTTATGTTATGTATAGTTTACCACAATTTTTTAAGTTTCATCAATGTATAAAATAAAAAAATATATAAATATATATACCAAATTGCATCATGACCAAGTTAGGCTTATTCTAGGAATGCAAAAATAGTTTAACCTGAGAATATCTATTTACCAATTAGCAAATTAAAGGAGAGAAAAATATGATTTTCTTAGTAAATGCACAAAAAGCGATCAAGAATACTCAACACTGACTAAAAAACAGACAAAATTTCTAGCTTACTTGAAAAAACTTTTGAAAACCCTATAAAAGCTACCTACCGAACCCTAAAGCAGATATGATAACTTTAAAAGGTCAAAGTGTCCCTTTAAAGTGAAGAATGGGGGCTTCTGGGTGGCTCAGTTGGTTAAGCATCTCGCCTTCAGCTCAGATCATGATCCCAGAGTCTTAGGATCAAGCCTCATGTCTGGCTCCCCACTCGGTGGAAAGCCTGCTTCTTCCTGTGCCCCTCAGCCCACTCGCTGCTTTCTCTCTTTCAAATAAATAAAATTTTAAAAAATAAATAAAGTGAAGAATTAACAAGATTGCCCAATGTGGCACAGGCACATTGTGTTGTCCAGTATTATCTAATCTCCATGTCTTCCTTTGTAATGGAACCTCCAGTTTTCATTTGAGCACACAGATGCCCTCCGAAGAGATTGAAGTCACACTAGGTTGAGACCATGCACACATGTTGTGGTCAATGAAATATAATCAGAACTGTAATGTGGCAGCTTCTGGGATCTTTTCTTAAAAGACAGCTGCAACATGACTTTTACTCCATTTTCTTCTTTGTCCCCTCCATTTTTCTGCAATGAGGACATGTGGCGGGAGCACTGGCAGCCACCTTGGACCATGAGGATAAAGACCTCATGGAAACAGAAGAGCAGTAGCTGCAAGGAGTTCCTGAGGACTGCTGTGGGGAAGAGCTGTCATCCTAACCTTAGACTGCGTACATCTGGGCTTTCACAGAAATGAGGAATAATCTATCTTGTTTAAGCTACTATTATTCGGTGCCTCAGCTACTCATGGACAAACCAAACCCTATCTGATATGCACGTTATTACTGCTTCTATGTGACATTTTACTGGAGTCCCTAACAACACAATAAAATAAGAAATTAAAAACAGATGTAGGAAGAGAATTTAGCAAGGTTACTGGATACATTTTTTTTTTAAAGATTTTATTTATTTGACAGAGAGAGGGAGAGATCTCAAGTAGGTGGAGAGGCAGGCAGAGAGAGAGGAGGAAGCAGGCTTTCCGCAGAGCAGAGAGCCTGATGTGGGGCTCGATCCCAGGATCCTAAGATCATGACCCAAGCTGAAGGCAGAGGCCCTAACCCACTGAGCCACCCAGGCGCCTCAACTGGATACATTTTCAACATATTAAAAGCATTTTGGTTTTGATATACTGAAAATGTAACATCAACAAACGAGAAGATTCCGTTTTAAAACTCTTTACAGTAGCAGTAACAATTATCAATTATCTAAGAATGAATCTAACAAAAGACTTTGGATTATTAAAATTATCTAACTTTCTTGAAAAACATAAAAGCAGACCTATACCTACCCTTATATAAACATAAATGAAGACCTATATCAGTGTGGCATATTCACGGCAGAGGGATTTATTATGTAGAGATGTCAGTTCTTCCCAGATTAATCAATAAATTTGATGAAGTTTCAATTAAAAGCCCAACAGGATAAAGCCACTTAGCCTAGTACTTGGCAAACTGCAAGCACTTAAAATATGGTAGTTGCTTTAACTGAAATCCACTGGAGGAGATCAGTACGCCATTGGCCTCTAACCTTTATTCTGTCCTACTGAACACCCTCCTAAAATTTATATAAATGAACAAAGAAAATACACAAGATGGTTTTTATAGAACAACTACACTATGAGAAAGACATGCTGTACAATACAGAAAGCTAAATGTATACTTGTCAAGCATGGTAGCTACCGGCCACCTGTGACCATTGAGCATTGGAAATGTGGCTGGTTCAAATTAAAATGTTTGTTCGTGTCAAGTACACATCATATTTGGAGACTATATTAAAGAAGAACAAAAAAAATCTCATTATTTTTAGTGATTAGATGTTGAAATAATTAAGGTGTTGAAATTATGTGTGTATATATATAGGATTAAATAAAATATATTATTAAATAATTTCAACCATCTCTTTTGGGAGATTTTTTAAATTAAACTTTTTATTTGGTGTCATTGTGGGTTCACTCACCTGGGTTTTTATTTTTATTTATTTTTTTTCTCTATTTCTTTTTTTTAAATTTAAATTTTATTTTTTTTTAATTTTTTATTTTTTATAAACATATATTTTTATCCCCAGGGGTTCACCTGCGTTTTTTTTTTTTTAATTTATTGCTTAAACGTGGCTACTAGAGATAGGCAAGTGGACCAGTATACAGAATCCGGAAACAGATCTACACATATCTGAAAATGGGAGACAAAAAGAAATGACAGTGCGTGTCAATCAAGAAAGAATGTTCTAAAAAAAAGAGAGAGAAGAAGGAAAGAAGGAAGGAAGGAAAGACAGAGAAAGAAAGAAAAAGGAAGGAAGGAGGAAAGGAAGCGAGGAAGGAAAGAAATAATGTGCTATTCGGTAAATGTTGTGGGACCAACTGGTTATCCATTTGAAGAAAAATATAACGGCGTCTCTATTCCATACCTTACACAAAAATTAATTCCTATAAATAAACATCTAAATATGCAAAGTAAAATTTTAAAACCTGAAGAAAATATTTCATATAGTATCTTTATGATCTCAGGGCACTGCAAGATTTTATGGACAAACACAAACCATCAAGGAAAAGACTAGTAAATTTAACGACCTGATTTATAATTTAACCAGAATGTAACTTCCACATAACTGTAAACTTGTGTACAACAAAAGAGGCTCTAAAGAGGGTGAGAAGACAAGCTTCAATCTGATCAAAGATACTTCCAACTACTGTAACTGAAAAAAGTTTTGGATCAAGAATAAACAGTGCTTGGGGCACCTGGCTGGCTCAGTCGGTGAGACTCCACCACAGGGTTGTGCGTTTGAGACCAATATTGGGGGAAGGCCTTATTTAAAAATAAAATCTTTAAAAAAAAAAAAAAAAGAATAAATAGTTCTTTCAAATGATAGGAAAAGGTAAAGAATGCAACAGAAAAATGGGAAAAGGATATACACAAGTCCACTCCAGTGTAAACTCAAATGAAAAAGAGCCTTTCCCTCTTCTAATAGGGGAAATACAAATTCTCATTTTAAATTCATCACCTCTGGAATCAGGTGCTGGTGAGGATGTGGACCTCTCAGAACCGCTAAACGCTGAGGACCCCAGTGGTTGCTGGTGGGTGAGACTGAGCAAAATACCAATCTTTCATCAAAGACAAGATGTCCACTACCTGAGATCCAGAAACTCCACTCCTGCGTGTTATCCTAGAAAAACCCACAGCCACGGGTATCAGAACATTCTTTGCAGCATTGCTGGCAAAGAGAAACAGGAAAGAACTCCATTGTCAAAAACCAGAATACAGGGGCACCTGGGTGGCTCAGTGGGTTAAAGCCTCTGCCTTCAGCTCCGGGCATGATCCCAGGGTCCTGGGATAGAGCCCCACGTCGGGCTCTCTGCTCAGCGGGCAGCCTGCTTCCTCCTCTCTCTCTACCAGCCTCTCTGCCTACTTGTGATCTCTGCCTGTCAAATAAATAAGTAAATAATCTTAAAAAAACAAAAAAAACAGAATACACACACTTGGGACATTTATACACAGCATTTTTAGTGAGTGACCTAGTGCTACTTGTCTCTACATGGGAAGATCCAAAAAGCTATGATATGAAGGAACAAAAGGAGGCTGCCGAAGGATGCATACAATGTATCATTCAAATATATCCTTCAGATTAATAGTATATATTGCTTATGTAGCCACGTGTAACAGAAGTATAAAAACATGTCTGCCAATGCTAACCAGCAAAAGTTGACAGTGGTCACCTCCGAGAGGGGTGGTTGGGGGATGAGATCAGGGAGAGAGGTTCAAGGGGGCTTCAATGCCAAGTTTAACATCTCACTTCTCATTAAAACAAAAAGGGAATCCAGTGAGGAAACGGTCATGTTAAGATTCCACAAAACTGAGCGATGGGCACGTCAGTGTTCACAATGTTATTCTCTCTACTTTTCTGCGTGTCTGTAATATTTCCAACTTAAAAGAAAGGAGAGGTATGATGAAAAATGTAACTTTCTATCTACCAGCAACAGACAATTTGGATGTAATTTTTAAAAATCCTATCATTTAAGATATCTAAAAAAAATGTATCATTTTTAAAATCTAGGAATGTATTTAAGCTATAGAATTTCTCTGCTTCGGGGCAGGGAGAGATTTCATGGGGGTTAATGTTTTTCATGGGGCTCGGTCATGAGCCATCATGGGCACACTGGAGGTCTCTCTCTCTCTCTTTTTTTTTTTTTTTTTAACAGATTTTATTTATTTATTTGACAGACAGAGAGAGATCCCAAGGAGACAGAGGCAGGCAGAGAGAGAGAGAGGTGGAAGCAGGCTCCCTGCTGAGCAGGGAGCCCTATGCGGGCTCGATCCCAGGACCCCCAGGATCATGACCTGAGCGGAAGGCAGAGGCTTAACCCACTGAGCCACTCAGGCACCCCTGGAGGTCTCTCTTGAAGTGTCCAACGCACTCTGTCATGTGTTAAGGACTCTGAGGAGTGCTCAGTAATGAAATGTGCAGAACTTCCTTTAATCAAACTTCTAACTTTTTTCAAACATCGAACAATAGGATCTGTCTTGCCTGAGCGGCCTTGGAAAGTCTGACACAGTGATCTCCACGGGCTGCTACATTGGAGCTCTGTGTTAGGATGTTTCCACTTAATTTTATTCTTCCTTTCTCTATTAACTTTTTCATTATTTATTTTAAGCAGATTCATGGTAGGAGAATTATGAAAATGTACCGAGGCAAAATAAAAATTGATTAAATGATCCCACCATGGCCCCTATGGGTCCCTTTTCAAAAGGTATGATCGTAGCCTAGAATTTAGGAAGCACTTACATGCAAACACACTGTGCTAGGATAGGTATGTCCTTATCCTCATTTTACAGAGAAGGAGACTGAGGGTCAGAGAGGTACTGTCACCTATCCAAGGCATCTGGCTTGCATAGCTCTAACCCAAGTCTTCCCAACTTTGCAGCACAAGTTCTCACCCACTACCAGACAAGGCCTCCCCATCGGAAGGGGAGGGGTGGTCTTCAAACCTGCCAGGATTCCTTTTTCCCCCTTGCTCCCTGAGTCCTTCAGGATTCTCTCATCCCCCCAGGGGAGCTGTGGACATTATCTCTTCCAAAAACAAAGTCTGCGCCTTTGCCATAGAAGGACCTGAGTCCCTCCCCCAAACCCAGTCCACCTTATCTCTGAAAACCATGACTTGCCCTGGAGAAGAGGGAAAAAATAAGCCTCTCCCCACCCCAGCTCCACCCCCAAAATCACTGGATTTGGGGTAAATTGGGCAGGCTGGAGACAGAAGAATGGGTGTGTAATTAAGTTTCAAATTGACTATTGTGTTATGCGAATGTCTGATAAAGGAAACACAATGGCTGCCAGATGTAGGCTGGGAGGTGAGATTTCCCCAGTGGAGAATTCTAGAAGACTGGGACTGGAATTCTGGAGTCTGGGTCCTCCAGACAGCCAAGCAGGCAACAAGGGTGGGGACGCCAGAGATAATTATAGGGAGGAGAGAAGAGCCAGTCAGGGACACCAGCCCAAGAGGTTTGGCTAGGACTGGTCTCTTCAGCGTGGGACACAGAGGCGATGAGTGAACAGTGAACTCAGTCACTGCCGTAGGGTCCAAGGGACCAGAGCAACATTATTCAGCAGGAGTACCATGGGAACCCCATGTAATTTTTAAATGTTTCAACCGTCACATTAAACAAATGATAAATCTATGAAATAGGAGATTGTTCTCACAAATAATGAGCTCTCCCTAGGTCTTAGCAATCCGGGGTCCCAAATTCAATTGCCCTCAACGGTATATGGAACAGATGGTACATGAGCCAATCTCACACTTTCCTGTAAGAAAAACGGGGCCGCAAACAATGGTTTCTGTTCATCAGTGTGACTTCAATGCAGGGACATTGAGAAATGGTGGGAACAACAGCAAATTAGAGAAAGTACATCCAGGCTAAATTGCTCCAGTCTGACTCTTGCCTCATGGCAATCGGGAACCAAGTGTTGCTAGAGCTTCCCTTTATTTTATTTATTTATTTATTTATTTTGAGAAGAGCAGGAAGTTGGGATTTTTAAAGGTTGGCATTCAAGTCAAATCATATTAAAAAAAAAAAACAAAAACTGGGTGGGCTGAATCTCAGACTCTGATCTGCATTCAATCCTTGACCATGTTTTACAGAGAAGGAAACTTGGTTCAGGGCAGTTAAATATTTTCCCAACTCATAGCAAAGACAAAGAACTGGCTCTTCTGGTCATTCCTACTACTTCTCCTAATAACCAGCATTGATTTTTTTTTTTTTTCACTATTCTTACTGAGAATTTACTAGGTATAGGGTTCCATGCTGAACATTTGCTATCATGGATACTGTTTATGATGTCAGATTTAGAGAGGGGAAACCAAGGCTCAGAAAGGTGGAGTAAATTGCCTGAGGTCACACTGTGTGTGGGGCTTGAACTTGGGTCTCTGATTAGAAGAGTCTAGAAGCCCCGCTCTGGGTATACTTTTTCCACTGCCCAGCCCTGAAGAAACTCAGAGACCAAGGATCCCTGTGGTTTTTACGCTGTGGCTCCTTCAAAGGGGCTGTGGGCAGCTTCCTACACCTCCACACTTGCTTTTTTCTTTTCTTTTTTTTTTTTAAGATTTTATTTATTTATTCATGAAAGACAGAGAGGCTGAGGCAGAGGGAGAAGCAGGTTCTCCAAGGAGCAGGGAACCTGACACGGGTCTTGATCCCATGACCCCAAGACCACTACCTGAGCCGAAGGCAGATGCTTAACCAACTGAACCACCCAGGCCTCCCCCCACGCCTATCCCCCCAACTCTTGCTTTAAACCGAGGGCCTCCACTGTGTCATTCCTATGAATTGGCTTCCGGGTAAGACTTTTGTTTGGAGAGGCTGCGGCTGCCTTTTTTTTTTTTTTTTTTTCCCACTTGTTTAAATTTGAAACCACTGACCTGCCACAGTCCCTTGATTTACAGTGGGGGGCAACGGAGACCCAGAGGTAGTAAGCGACTTTGGTCCCTGTGCAAGTCTGGACCAGAGCCGGGACCCAGAACTGGATCTGGGAGGCCCAGCCTGGAGGTCAGGCCCCACCTGGGAAGCCACCGGCTGGGTGTACCGGGGCCTCCCTCCAGCGCCCCTGGGCTCTGCCCCAGGAAGAGCCAACTGTTCCCTCTGTGTCTCACCACAGGCTCCGCCCTTCCTCATGCCTGTTTGGATAACTTTTCGACCTGTTCCTGCACCAGCCCTCCCTGAGGTGTGGCTGCTTCGGCTGCTCGGCCCAGGGAATCCTGGGGTCTTGGCAATGGGGCGGCCCAGGCTTGGCTGGTCCCACAGCAGACAGTTGTCAAACAGTGGCCGTCTGGGCAGAGGGAGGCCTGTTTACAAAGGGCAGAGCCCAGGCAGGGGTTGCTGCTTTCTCCCCACACCACTGACCCATCCAGCCCTCAGCATACTACTCAGCGGTCCCTGGCTGTACTGGCTCATTCCATGGGTTTCTATGAAGCACCTACTGTGTGCCGGGCACTGTTCTACATGCTGAGGATTTAGCAGGCAACAGGAGGCCAGATTCCCTCTCTGATGGAACGTCCTCTGCAGTGGAGGAGACAGGCGAAGGCACGACTCCAGAGCTGTAGAAGATAAGAGGACTGCAAGCGAAGGGCAGAGGTGGGGCAGGCTCAGATTCGTGTGGTCAAGGAAGGCCCCTCTAAGTGGGAAACTTTCAAGCTAAGACCCAACCTATGAGAAGAAATCCATTGTGGGAAGATCTGGGGAAAAGGTGTTCCAGGCAGAGGGAATAATGAGTACAAAGGCCCTGGGGCAGGAATATGCTTGGAGAGATTGAAAGATAGTTAAAAAGCAAGTAAGGCTGAACTAGAGTGTGCAAAAGGGACAAAGACAGGAGAGGCCAGAGGGGCAGACAAGAGTCGGATTGTGTGGGACTCTTTGATTAGGGAAAAGAACTTCAGCAACACAAAGGTGCTGAAAGGTGTTCCGCAGGGATTTTGAACATGAATGTGTTCGGAATTTCTCCTGTAACCTGAACTTTGCATTTAATCCTAACTCGGGGCTTTCTGTTCTAGGACTCTAGTTTTCATGTTTGAAATAATGCTTAATTATTCTCTTCTCCTTTTTTTTTTTTTAAGATTTTATTTATTCATTTGACAGACAGAGATCACAAGCAGGCAGAGAAGAAGGCCGAGAGCAAGGAGGAAGCAGGCTCCCCACTGAGCAGGGAGCCCGGTGCGGGACTCGATCCCAGGACCCTGGGATCATGACCTGAGCCAAAGGCAGAGGCTTTAGCCCACTGAGGGCCCCTCTCTTCTCCTTTTTAATTTAAATTTTCTTTTCAAAAATTTAGTCAAGGTGTATAGGTGCTCAGCTGAAAGAAAACAAGTACTTTTACAAAGCTGGAAACCAGTCATAGCAGCTGTCCCCCTTCTCTTCCTGAATCTGATTCCTGGCATCCAGAGGCCACCACCTGGAACTGTTCTAGCTAGTTTTCCTCTATTTTTCTACGTATCATGGTTATACCACTACTTGATTTTTCAGTCTTAGATGTAAAATGACTTGCTAAGAGGCAAGATCCTATGTAACTATTTCCCAATCTGGAGATAAGTCAATATTCACTGTTTTCATATACGTAACCACATTGTATCATTACTGTTCTCCGCAGCTGGTGCCATCTGTATCTGAACGCCGAGCTTTCCCTGCACTGGCTCAGTTGACCTTCACAATAACACTAGAAGGCGTGTGTTGGTCAGCATAACAACAATGCTAAGACTTTACATCCCACAACACTGACTGCACCTGCTGAGCTGAGCTATCCTGAGAGGTCCACAGAAATGGCATTATTCACCCATTTTTCAGAACACATGGAGCTCAAAAGGACAAAGACAGTTCTACCTATCTCCATGGAGTGCAGTGGTTAAAATAAAACTCATCTGCCAGCTAAGGTGGAAGGAGTTGGGGTCCCTGGGTGAGGGACATAAACTCTTTTTTTTTTTTAAATTTTATTCATGTATTTGACAGAGAGAGAGAGAAATCACAAGTAGGCAGAGAGGCAGGCAGGGAGAGAGGGGGAAGCAGGCTCCCCGCTGAGCAGAGAGCCCAATGCGGGGCTCGATCCAGGACCCGGAGACCATAACCTAAGCAGAAGGCAGAGGCCCAACCCACTGAGCCACCCAGGTGCCCCAGGAGATAAACTCTTGATCTCACATACTGGGTTGGTGCGTTATACCAGCTAGCACTGCCATGGCTAATACAATGCCTGGGTTTGAATCCCAGCTCTGACTCTTGCAGTCTGTGTGGTTTGGGATGAGTCACATCTCTGAGCCCTCATTACCCCTTCCGAGAAATGGGTACCATGGCAGTACCTACCTCAATGGGCAGTTGTTAAGAATTAAAGGAAGTAATCGTTACAAATGATTTAGAACAGTGCCTGGCCCCTAGTGAGTACTACAGAAGTGACAAAATAAATCAGGAGGGACGTCTGGGGTGGCTCAGTTGGTTAAGCTTCTGCCTTTGGCTCAGGGCATGATCCCAGGGTCCTGGGATGGAGCCCTGCATCAAGCTCCCTCCTCAATGGGGAGCCTGCTTCTCCCTCTGTCTGCCACTCCCCCTCCTTGTGCTTGCTTGCTCTCATTCTCTCTCTGGCAAATAAATAAATTAAATCTTAAAAAAAAAAAAAAAGAACTAGAAGATGAAGGAACCAAGACTCATATCTGAGTCACGTGATGCCAAGTTCAGTATCTGACTCCAAAGTCCTAGACATCTGTATTCCTTTTTACAATTTTTGCCAAATCTGCTTGTTACCTGTACTTTACCAGTAATTATTTACTTGGTATTTTTTCTTTCTTTTGAAAACATGTATTAATTTTAAAAGTATATTTTATATTAATGCTTTAGTATGCTATTTATAAAATTTTCTAACACACAGTAATATAAAGTCAGTAAGATTTAAAAATGTTTGTCCATATACTCCTAAAATCAGCCCTACCCTGTGGGTACACCTAAGGAAAAGTATGCTATTTTTAGGTCTATAAAGAACCTTCGGGAATATTCTGTCCAGTGGCTTTGAAACCATTTTAACCATGACCCTATAGAACAGCGACTCTTTTGAAGCCTGCCTGCCTGAGCTGGAACCTTGGCATTTCCTCTTAATGCCTGTATCACTTTCACCAAGTGACTCAACCTCTCTCTGCCTCCATTCCCTCGTCTATAAAACGGGAATGACAGTAATAGTACCTACATCACAGGGCCATTGTGAAGATAAGGAGTTAAGCTTATGTGTGTGAAGCTCCAAGAAGTACTTTATCAAATCTCGCTATGATCACAACGCCATGCACACATCCATAAACATGTATAAATGAAACGAAAGTTTCACACATGTGAAATTTACTCGTTAGAGGAGATGAACTGGGATGTTTTTTCTTCTATTTTACTTCATTTTTAAGGATGTGGTCATTTTTGTGAAATTTCACTTATCTGTTTCTGATTTATAATTCATGTTCTTGGCTGTATGGACATTATACGTCAATGAAAATGTTCTTTTAAATGGTACGTTTTTTGTAAAGACTTTATTTTGAGAGAGTGAGTGAATGCACCAGTGGGGGAGGGGCAGAGGCAGTGGGAGAGAATCTCAAGCAGACTCCTTGCTGAGCGTGGAGCCCGAGGCAGGACTCAATGTCATGACCCTGAGATCGTGACCTGAACGGAGATCGAGTCCACTAAATGAGCCACCCAGACACCCCAAAGAGTACATTTTTATTCAAAAAAAAAAAAAAAAAAAAGGCAAGGAATGATAATGAAAGAAGTCAGCTGATTCTATGAACAGCCAATGTTCTGAAATTATTTTGTCTAGCTAGCACAGTGAGGGGACATTAATAGACACAGGGTCCCTAACAGCTGGCACATGCTGATCTACATTTCTTTTTTTTTTTTTTTAAGATTTTATTTATTTATTTGACAGACAGAGATCACAAGTAGGCAGAGAGGCAGGCAGAGAGAGAGGAGGAAGCAGGCTCCCCGCCAAGCAGAGAGCCCAATGTGGGGCTCGATCCCAGGACTCCAGGATCATGACCTGAGCCAAAGGCAGAGGCTTTAACCCACTGAGCCATCCAGGTGCCCCCTGATCTACATTTCTAATAAAGACTGTATGCATTAAATTCTAGGAAGAATGTATCTGCCTAAAATTTAAAAAAAATATGTGCTTCAGAGGCTTTTAAAAAAATCATATATTGGGGCATCTGGGTAGCTTAGTTGGTTAAGTGTCTGCCTTCAGCTTCGGTCATGATCCCGGTGTCCTGGGATCGAATCCTGCGTGGGGCTCCCTGCTCAGCAGAGTCGTCTTCTCCCTTTCCCTCTGCCCCTCCTCCCTGCTCATGCCTGTACTCTCTCTCTCTCTCTCTCTCTCTCTCTCGCTCTGTACTCTCTCAAATAAATAAATAAATTTTTAAAAAATTATATATTAGGGACGCCTCGGTGGCTCAGTCTGTGGAGCGAGTTGAGCATCCGTCTTCGGCTCAAGTCATGATCCCAACCCTAGCGTGGTAGGATCGAGTCCCACATGGGGCTCCTTGCTCAGCGGGGGGGCCTGCTCTCTCTCTGCCTGCCGCTCCCCCTGCTTGTCCTCACGCTCTCTCTCTCTCTCATAAATAAATAAATACAATTTAAAAAATCATATATTAAAGCAAGAGTCAGCAAACTAAAAACCTCTTGGCTAAATCTGGCCCACTGCCTATTTTTGTAAACAAGGTTTTATTGGAACACACCCCCATTCATTCATTTACATGTTGCCGATGGCCACTTTCATGCAGCCAAGGTCCTACGACAGCCACTCAGATCCTACCCCGCCTGAAAAGCTCCCAAAATTCACCATCTGGCCTTTTACAGAAAAACTTTGCTGACTCCTGCCTCCAAGTTCAAAGCCCCTAAACATCAATTAAATCATTTCCTATTTATAGCTTGTTCTAGTCTAATCCTAAGCCTAGCAAATTTTTAACAGTTATATTTCCCCCGACACTTTACTTTGGAAAAATTTCAAACCTCCTGAAGAGCGAAAGAACGGCACAGAGCGCCCTGACATCCCTCACCGAGATTCTCCCATCAATAAGCAGCATTCTGTCTCATGGCCTTTATCGCTATGTACCTGTGCAATTTTTCTTTGAAATATTTGACATTAAAAATTGTATACGCACATTTGCTATACATATTTGACTGTGTCGTGTGTGTGCCTGACCCCATGTTACAGGCGGCCAACTGTGTACCAACACATTCATGTTCCCCCTTCCACAGCTGAGAGCGATTCCTGGAAGACAGCTGGCCTAGAGGGACCGTGCGCCCCAGATTCCTCGGCAGCTGACCAATGTCATGTGACTGGTTCTGACCAGTGGAATATGAGCAGAAATGAGAAATGTCCTTCAGAGTCAGGGCCACTTCTGGGGTCCTCGGATGACAGAGATAAATAAACTTCTAACTGCCTTTTGAGGTTTGTTTGTTACATCAGCTAGTGCTACCCGAAATCATAAACCCAATAAATTGCATGAACCGTTAATGGGTGAAGGCTGCTGCTTGAAACATACTGACTGGTCCTCTGGCTTTCCAAACACCAACTGAGCCATGGAGCTTTCATTAAATGTTCCATTCAAAGAGAGCATGTAGCTTTTCTGGTTGAACCAGAGGTTGTGAGTGGAGTGGGTAGGAACCTGGTTCATTTGAACAACCATACTGGCCTTTAAAGTGAACCCTGGGGCATCCTTCTTAACTCCTTGGGCTCCAGTGAATGTTGCATGATGACTTCTGAATAAGGAATACACCCTCTTTTCTCAGAAGATGAGGCAGAGAGCCAGCAAAGAACTTGAGTGGGGTCACAAATAGCTGCCTGGGGTCAGGGCTTTTTCCCACATCTGTGGCCAGGGCAACTCTGCTCACACTTTGCCCACACCTCCCATCTGCTCCCCACGAACACAGACTCATGAGCCAAGCCCCTGAGAACAGACCCCTCCAACAGGCTTCAGAGGGCATCTGAAGGCTGGGAACTAAGCTTTGTTCTGACTCTCTACCCACAATTGCGTCCTGGAACAACCAGTTACATAGCTCTCATTCATTTCAGTGCATCCCACAGCTGCTAAAAGATGCTTAGCATTCAGTCCCTCTTGCAAAGGAAATGCACGCTCTACAGATATTATAAAAATCATTAAAATGTGTAGCACTTTCTATGTGCTAGGCACTCAATACTTTCCAGATATAAACCTCACTGGATTCTCACAACAACCCTCCAAAGTGGATACCGTCAGCATCACTGCATTTAACAGATAAGGAAGGTGGCAACCCCAAGCCTGACTCTGGGGTCTGAGCTGCTAATCATGATAGCTCCTCAGAGGCTACTGTGGGGTAATAGGTATAGCTAAAAGAGTAAGGGTTTGGAGTAAGGGTTTCATCATTTACTTGCTGTGTGATTCAGGAAAACTTACTTAACAACTCTGAATCTCATCTTCCCCATTTATAAAATGAGGATAATACGTCCCAGCCTGATGGGTCATTGCAAGCATTAAAAGGGAAGAAAGAGGGGCGCCTGGTTGGCTCAGTCGGTGGAGCATGCAACTCTTGATCTCAGGGTCGTGAGTCTGAGCCCCACACTGGGTGTAGAGATTACTTGCCTAAATAAATAAAAGATTAAAAATAAAAGCGAGAAAATATCTAAAGTAACACCAGAGTCCTGCCAGCTATGTAGGAAGCACTTCAATGGGAACAGATTCCTTTCTTCTTTCCAGGTCCACCCTCATGCTAAAGGCATGTGAGTCAGAAAGAAATGGAAGGCATAGTTCATACACGTAAGCATCTCACAATCTTTTAGTAATGAGATAAATCACAGAGCAATCAGAAAAGTCCCAATATACTTTCAATCAAGAATGGAATCAATTGCAATCGAGTACAAGTAAAATCCTTGCAGGGTATGCCACCGACAAGGACTTTGCAAAACGTATTCCCTTCCCTCTCCTCTCCAGGCTGATTCCTGCTAAACCTTGGGGTTTTAGCTTAGATATTGAAGGCACTTCTCCATGGTTAAAAGGTCCCTGATCCCTTGCCCTCCTCCCAAGTCCCTTTGTGTCCCCACAGTGCCCTAGTCATTCACATCCTGTCACTCTGTCTTTGACTATGGTTGGATCATCTCGGTGCTCTCCAAGATCTGAAACCACGTTTCATTCTCCTCCATTCCCACAGTGCCTAGCAGAATGCTTGTACTCCATAAGCCCTCAGTAGAAGTTTCTTGAAAAAATGAACACAGGAACCGTGACCTAGTGATTACAGGAGCCTCCCGGGTGGAGACAGGATCCACTCTGGGCATCGACATCCTCCCTTTATAAAATGGGACAAAATAAGATGGTTTCTATACTTTGGCTCATCTGGACCCCAAATCACACAAGGAAACTAATAAAAAAATTAAAGAGTCTTGAAACTTACCCCAGGAGATTCTAATTCACCAGGTCTGGGGTGGGACTCCAAAATATGTCGTTCTAAAAAGGTTTTCCATATGCAGTTAGGTTTGTGAACTAGTGAACCATAGAGGCTGAAATTGAGTTGAGGTGAACTGGGAAGAGGTGATAAAAGAGGGGAGACAAGGGAAAAGGGTGGGGGGGGTCTATACTTGGGAAACGAAGAGTGGGAGCCACCATGCCTGATGTCCAACACAATCCTATAGCTGGCCAACATCGGGCTTCCTACCCAACTTGGGCCCATCAGCCCTTCTGAAAAATGAGGCATTTTATAGTTTATGATACTTTCCTCCTTCATTAGCTCACAGAATCCTCACAACAACCAAGTTTCATTTGATGGATGAAGCAATTCAGAATCAGATGGCCGAAGCAAAGTGTCAAGCATTGTACAGCATTCAGTAGGGAAGCCACTTAACCAAATTGCCTCTGACAATAAGCCTCTGATCTGGCCTAAGGCTGATGCTATGGGTCAAGGGAACTAGACCAACCTACCCAGGAAAAATAAGGCTCATTTATTCTTCCCTGATGGAGGACTGTCAACCAGAGGCCAAATAACCCCATCTCCTTACTTGTTCTGTCCTGAGCACTTGCAGGTGCTGCTAGCCCAGCCCAGCCTATCCCATCCATCTATCCAATCATCCATCCATCCACCCATCTACCCATTCTTCCATCCATTCATCCACCTACCCATCCACCCATCCATCTACTCATCCATCCATCCATGCATCTATCCATTCATCCACCTACTCATCCACCCATCCATCTACTCATCCATCCATCCATGCATCTATCCATTCATCTACCCATTCATCCACCTACCCATCCACTCATCCATCTCCCCACCCATCCACCCATCCACCCATTCATCCACTCATCTATCCAGTTACTTATTCATCTACTCATACATCCAGCCACATATCTTTTCATCCATGCCATCCATCTACTTATCATTTGTCCATCAACCACCATACCCACCCATCCACCCATCTATCCACCCACCCATCACTCCATTCATGCATCCGTCCATCTTCTCATTCTTTCATTCATTCACTCAATAAGCCTCTATCAAAGTCAACAGAGGGCCAGGTCCTGTGGTAGCCTATAGTAAAATAGGAAGACAAATACAGACCTTGCCCTCCAGAGATTTGAAATGCTTACAAAAATGACCAACTCCCAAAGGACCAAAACAAATAATTAAGGAAGCTTGTTAAAAGAAAAAACGTAGGAAAGGGTAGGAAAATAGCAAAACCAGGAGTCTGGTTGGCAGACAGATAAGCACACTATAGCATCTTATCCTCATAATTGCTAAGGGCAGCTCCAGATCTGCCTCTGAGCCAGTTCCTGGCACCCAAGGCAAACATGACAACATAAGAGTCACAGGGTATTCAGCTGTGGCAGACATCATGCCACAACTATTCCTGCTTCCTCGTAACACGTATGTGCACAGCACACATTCAGAAATGTCTGGAGACATTTTCAGTTGACACAACTGATGGAAAGGATGCTGCTGGCACCTAGTGAGTCAAAGCCAGGAAAGCTGCTAAATGTCCAACAATGCATAGGACAGCTCCCACAATGAAGGATCGTCCAAGCCAAAATGTCAATAGTGCTGAAGCTGCGAAACCCATTCTGAGAGAACCCTGGTTTTTTTGGAAGCAGCATTGTGCCAGACCCCAAGAAAAGAATATCGTTGGTCTAAGCCAATCTTGGCTTTCCCATTTCTTTCCACTAGATACTTGATCTCAGCTTTGCTTCAATCAGGGAAGTCTGCTAGGAGGTTTCTGGGGAAAATGTGCTTTTTAATAAAAGAAACAAGTACTTCGAGGAATATCCCTTCCAGGTTCCCGCCCTTGAGGGTAGACATGATACCTCATACTGTACCAGCCATGTTGGGTCTGTAAAGCCAACATGGTGAGCAGGGAGAGAGGGAGGGAAGAGCATGGATCTGGCTGACATTGCTGACCACTGTCATAAGGTTGTTTCTTTAAACCTCCTTTAGTTCATTCAACCAAATGTTTATTGAGCATCTAGTCTCTGACAGACACAATATGTGAGACATATGAGGCCAAACAAATCACTGATAGTCCCCGACCTCATGGAGTTCATAGCTGAGCACCACACACACTGATGCTATCCAATCCGAGTCATGATGAGAACTGTAGAGGAGAAGTTAGTGTACCACTAGCACATTTCAAGTAGAGGGTATGGTCAAGTTCATTCAGCATCACCACACCACAGATCAGCCCCTTAAAGACTGTCCTACCAGCGTTCAAATACATGAGACAGCAACTGAGATTTAGGCATGCTTACTCTGTGTTAGGTACTATTCTGAGCACACATGTATTAACTCATGCGATCCTAACCACAGCCTTGCCTGCCAATGCCTCTCTTGAGGTTCTGCTCTGTACCACGTCCCATACCCTGCAACTTACCTCTGCAATCACAACCTTAGGGGCTTTGGTATTATCTTTTATCTGAAAGTGCATTGTTCCTAGAGCTTCCCCAAATACTTCCCTAGTTCATTTTATAGGTAAAACATGAGGGCTCAGAGAGGGGTAGGCCACACAGCTTCAAAGGAAGGGTGTAGATCCAGGATGCCGACCCAGATTTATTTTCTTTAAAAAGCAAGGTCCTTTAGTCCCTATCAAGTGTGTGTGTGTGTGTGTGTGTGTGTGTGTGTGTGCACATGTGCACTCATGCATGCACACACACACACACACACACACACACACCAACAAATGCCCAGCTGTCCCGGGCCACCAATGTTCTTTTGTGGATGTGTGCTGCAAATCTGGCCAGAGGAGCTCTCCTTTCTCTGCGCAGGCAGATCTGTAGCTTAGTCAAGAGGGTCAGAGAGGGTTAGGGTTTCTTTTTAACAATGCTGAGCTTTAGTTCTCTTCTATTCTTGGAGATAACAATGATGTTGTTTTTCTGGAACAAGTGTTATAAGAATTAAATGAAATAACAGGCATGGAACATCCATCCATCCAAACATCTACCCATCCAAACATTCAACAAATATGTGTTGCATACTTGCTTTGTGATGAGTGCGGTGTAGAGGTTTGGATGAAGGGGCATGAGGATACCCTACAAAGTACATAGACCTGGAGATAGTGAAAGGCTGTCAGGTATTATTACTCTAGTATCCCCTGGGAGGAACATGGGGTACTTTCTGTTCATCCCTAGTCTAGGCTTATGGCCTGAGGATCTCCCTCCCAGAAGCTGATTATCTGGTCCCTATGCAGATAGTCTTCCTCGGGCTACAGGGTCAATCAAGTCTTACAATTGTGTTTTAACCTTGGATGAAGCACCTAAGGCATGCCTAGCCCTTCAGCTATGCTATCTCCTCTCGCTGCACCACCCTCTGCAAGATAGGGCCCCTCAGGTCTCTCCATTTTGCATCTGGGGAAATAGATTCAGAGAGGGGAAGTAATTTGCCCAAGGTCACACAGTGGGTGTGCAGGATGGGTCCCCCAGGCTATTTTTGGTTCCTCAGCCTCTGTTACTTCCCCAGCCCCCTCCCCATCATCACATAATTCTGCTTAATGGCGGATCCAAGAAAGATGCCCTGGATCAGTCTAGAGACCTGTCCCTGATTCCTTGAGGCCATCTACCCTCAGCTGATGACCATATTAAGTAATATTTGTTGAGTTCTTACTATGTGCCTGGTGCCAAGAGCTTACACCCTGGCCTCCTTCATCCTCTCCAAGGGCGCCTAAGATACGCTCTCTCCATGGAGGGGCAACTGAGGCACACAAATTTTGAATAATTTGTCTAAACTCACAAAACTAAAGTCTGGATTCCAGAGACCAAGCTGTGTGTGTGTGTGTGTGTGTGTGTGTGTGTGTGTGTGTGATTTAAATCACTTTATAAATGCACCTAATTTTTAAAAATCCAAAATGTGCCAAAAAACGTTTAAAAAATATTTCTTAAACCTCCTTCCTCAGCAATAAAACTCTGTTCCTGGTCTCCTTCTGTCCTCCCACCGGCTTTCTATGCAAATACAAATGTGTGTGTACATACACATGCGTATATCCGTTCTGTTATCAGAAATGTAAAATGCTACACATGGTCCTTCAGTTTATTTTGTTTCACTTCGTGTACCCTGGAGGTCCTTCCCTATCCGTACGCAGATCTGCCTTTTCCTCCTCCAAGCGTGGGACAGCATTCCTCGCTAAAGATGCATCACGCTTTGTCTGCCCATCCTCTACTGTGAGACACTGGGGTTACTTCTAATCATGGGGTCACCCCAGAAGCAGAGCCTGAGTTTTCACTGTCAGGATCACACTCTTTCCTAGCCTTGCCCCTTAGTTTCATACACCTAGCACGAAATCATTTCTTCCCCTTTCCCGACACACCACGCTGGGTGCTGCTTGAAGTGGCTTCCCTCTGGTGAATTAGCCAGAGCTGACACCCCATCAGAGGGGTCAGCCAACTCCCGCCGTGGGCCCCATCCCACCTGGACCATGAGTCAGCTCTATGCTAGGCCCAGCAAGGCTCCCTGTCGGCTTTGACTCGTCCCCAGTAACCTGGGGCTGGCAGTTCTGGCCCCATCCTCTGTGGAATTTTGGAAAGACCACTGGGACATATCCCCAGGAAAGCAGTCTCTCTTGGCCGCAAAGTGAGCTCCCCCCTGCTTCATGGTTCCTGCAGTCCCTCCCAGCACTTCCCAGACCAAACATGCCATGCCCCTGTTTAAGACTTGGGTGAAGCAAGTCCCCTACACCCCTGGGGCTTCCTGCCACTCTCAGGAGTCTAGAGGACCCCTAGTCTTCGGAGTCTTTGGAAACACGCAGAGGGGCGTCCCATGGCCTCCCCAACTTGACCATGGTCCTGCCCTGTCCAGTCCTCCCCCAGCCCCGACCACTGGTGCCACTCACCATAGGGACTCTCCACAGGAGCCCCGAGGGGCGCGTTCACACTGACCATGGCCGAGCCCACCCAGCCAGGGACGCGGGGGCATGGAGGAGCCGGGCCCCACACACAACGGCAGCGGGGGCCACGGGAGCCCGTCCACCAGGAAGGCAGTGAGCACAGCCAGCTGCCACCACCTGGTTATCTTATTGATTCTTCTAATCACCCAAGGTGGGTGGATATGTTAAAGAGTAACCAGTCACTTAGGGAACCTGTGGCGGAGGCCTGTCACTGTTACCATGGCAACGGCAACCTGGCCGGCCCCGAGGTCCACTCAGGCCCTAGTCCTACACTCTGGGGTTGGGGACACCTGGAGCCAGATCTAGGGGACACCAGCCCCTCACCCCAATGTGAGGTAAGGGACCGGCCGGGGTGGGGGGGTTGAGGAGGTGAGAGTCCAACCTGGGTTGGGTTTTATGGCTCCACATACTGGGTGTGGTGCAGGGCGGGAGGGAGGGGTATCAGAGAAAAGGATTGGGTGGAAGACTGGACATATTGGACACCCACTGGATGCTGGGAGTTGCACACAGACATCGCCACGTTTAAGTTCAACCTCAAGGAGGAAACTGAGCCCCCAGAGAAAGTTGCTTGCTTGCGGTCTCACAGCTGGTACGCAGAGAGGTTGTGTTAGCTTTACAAACCCCATTCTCCCCTTTGTCTGATACGTATTTACTGAGCGCCCACTGCATACCAGGCCCTGTGATAGATTCCTGAGATACAGAAATGAGCAAAGTAGGTATCACTGAGGTGCCTGCGTGGCTCAGTTGGTTAAACAGCTGCCTTCAGCTCAGATCGTGATCCTGGAGTCCAGGGATCAAGCCCTGCGTTGAGCTCCCTGCTCAGCGGGAAGTCTGCTTCTCCCTTTGCCCCTCACCCCACTCGTGCTCTTTCTCTCTCAAATAAATAAATAAAATCTTAAAAAAAAAAAAAAGTGTGCATCATCCCCACACCCAGGGAACCTGTGGACTAGTGGGGGTGATGGGCATTTGTCAGATAATATTAAAGATTATTCAAAGATATCATGACACAGATATGATTATGAACTGGGGAGTGCTATGAGGGTTAGAGAAACAGATCGGACTCCAGGCCCATGGGCCAAAGGCTCTCTGCCCGCCCCCTCCGCTGGTCTGTTGGTCGCCCTCCCATTCCCCTTCCAAAGGCAACCTACCGCTGAAATCGCATTCGGTCCTCCGATTGCCGCACACCCCTGCAGCTCAGCCCTTTTGCACACTCGCTACACACCTGCTCCCTGGCTACTTTTGCAGCAGCCCCATTGCTTTTGTCCCAGTGATGGGTCTGGCGGTATGAACTGGGATTCTGGAATCACTTACTCCGACGGACCCCTTCATGCTTCCCGGAACTTCGACCTTGTTTCCCATCTCCTGGCTTTTCTGGTCTCTACCTCTCTTTCTAATCTTTTCACCTCTCACACCTTTCCCATTCTCATCCTCAGCAGGACAAGACTTTACCTTCTGCACAGAGAAGAAGGAAGCCTTAAACCTGGACCTGCCTGAAATCCCCACCAGAATTCACCCGCACCTGTCTTTTGTATCTGCACCTGCCTCTTCCCCCTGCTCAGGAGCCCTGTGTGAGCAAGTGGGATTTCTCCTATATATCCAATCTCTCCCTCCTCAGATTTTTTTTTTTTAAGATTTTACTTATTTATTGGAGAGAGAGACCAAGAGAAAGAGAGCAAGCAAGCAGAGCAAGCCGGGAGGGGAGTGACTGTGGAAGGCAGAGGAAGAAGCAGGCTCCCTGCTGAGTGGGGAGCCGACCGAGGGACTCGATTCCAGAGTCCCGAGACCATGACCTAAGCTGAAGGCAGATGTTTAACTGACTGAGTCACCCAGGCACCCCTCTCTTTAGACTTCTAAAATCAACTTTCTTGAGGTATAAGTTACATATAATCAAAAGTACCATTCTTAGGTATACAGTTTTATGAGTCTGGATAACTATGTATTACCCACGAGGCTATGACCTTAATCAAGGTACAGAACATTTCCATGACGCCCCCAAAGTTCTCTTTATTCCTCTGCTATTAATCCTCTGGCAACACTGATCTGCTTTCTGTCTCTCTAGATTGCATTCGTCTTTCCTAGAATACCATAGAAATAGAGCCAGACAGCATTTACTCTTTTGTGTCTGGCTTCCTTTGCTCAGCATGGTGGAGTCATCTGCATTCATGTCCCTTTTTGCTAAGTAGCAGCCCCCTGAATAGTTCACCCATTCCCCTGGTCACAGTCATTGGGACTGTCATTTTGCGGCTATTATGAATCAAGTAGCTAGGTATAGTCATGAACAAGGCTTCATGGAGACATATGTTTTTCATTCCCTTGGTTAAATTTCCAGGAAAGGAATTGCCGGTTGATACGGTATATATATGTTTCAAGTATAAGAAACTCTCAAATGGCTGTCCCAAGTGGTCATACCATTCTGCATTCCTGCGGACGGGTTAAGAGAGCTCCTGTGGGCTCTCTACATCCTTGTCACTGTTCATTGGTGTCAGTCTTTTTAACTTTAACCCTGTGATGTGATCTCTATCTTTTTGCTTTCATTTATTTTAAGCTAGTTTTTTTTTTAAGATTTTATTTATTTATTTGACAGAGAGAAAGATCACAAGTAGGCAGCAGAGGCAGGGAGAGAGGGAGGCAGAGAGGGAGGGGGAAGCAGGCTCCCTGCTGAGCAGAGAGCCTGATGCAGGCTTGCAGGATCCCAGGTCCCTGAGATCATGACCTGAGCTGAAGGCAGAGGCTTAACCCACTGAGCCACCCAGGTGCCCGTAAACTAGTTTTTGTTGTTGTTGTTCTTGTTTTTATTTTTATTATTTTTATTTTTTTTTTAAAGATTTTATTTATTTCTTTGAAAGACGGAGATCACAAGTAGGCAGAGAGGCAGGCAGAGAGAGAGAGAGAGAGGGAAGCAGGCTTCCTGCGGAGCAGGGAGCCCGATGCGGGGCTCGATCCCAGGACCCTGAGATCATGACCCGAGCCAAAGGCAGCAGCCCAAACCATTGAGCCACCCAGGCGCCCCGTTGTTCTTGTTTTTAATGAAAAAGGTAATACATTCACATGTTAAAAATGAAAATTGTGCAAACATGGGGCACCTGGGTGGCTCAGTTGGTTAAGCATCCGTCTTTGGCTCAGGTCATCATCCCCGTGTCCCAGGATCAAGCCTCTCACTGGGCCCTTGCTCAGTGGGGAGCCTGCTTCTCCCTCACCCTCTGCTGCTCCCCTGGTTTGTGCTTTCTCTAAAAAAAAAAAAAAGAAAGAAAGAAAGAAAGAGAAAAAGAGAGAGAGAAAGAAAGAAAAAGAAAATTGCACAGCAACATATAATGAAAAATAAGCTTTCCTCCTACCCTAGGTCCATCACATCTCACTCGATGGAACTTTTTAAACAAATTCTTGTATATATTTCCAGCACTTGAATGTATGCACACACGTACACACTGCTGTGGACTGAATTGTGTCCTCCTCAAATTCATTATGTTGAAGTCCTGACCTCGCAAGGCCATGTATAACAAGATAGGACCTTTAAGGAGTAATTAAGGTTAAATGAGGTCATAGGGTGGGGTCTTGATTTAAGTGTCCTTAAGAGAAGAGGCACAAAGACCTCACTCCCTGCCTCCCGCCACCCCAACAGGAGCACGTGGTGAGAAGGCGGCTCCCCGCAAGCCAGGAAGAGAGAGAGCTCTCACCAGAACCCAGTTATTCTGGCTCCTGGATCTCGGACATGTGGCCTCCAGAACCATGAGAAGATCATTTTCTGTGGTTTCAGCCATGTGGCTGATAGTGCTTTGTGATGGTAACCCAAGCTGGCTAATACACACACACAAATATCAATGCACAAACCACACAGGAAACCTTTAAAGACACTCTTAGGCCTCTTGCTCTTTCCCCCTTGGGATCTAAGGGTTGTCTCTCTACCGGCAGATCCGCCTCATTCTCTTGAGGGTTGATCCAGCTATGTGACTGTCCCATGAGTGGTTTGACTCGTGTCCTGATGCCGGACCTTTAGGATGTTTCCAGGCTTCATGACTACACACAGTGACTATCTTCCTGCACATGTCTTGACCAGCGGCATGTGGGAAGTGTCTCTGTAGGACAGATTTCTGGAAGCAGAATCCTATCAGTATTTAAATGGGCTGTAATATCTCTTTGACTTAAAAATAATCCTCCCTTAATAACTTCCTTGCCCATCACTGCCACAGCATCACCTCTCTCCTCCCTTTGCGGCCAAACTTTCAAAAAATAGCTCTTTACACCAAGGCTCTCTTCTTTCTTTCTCCCTCCTATGACACTACCCTCTTCAGGCTGGTGTCTGCTCCATGTCTCCCCACCACACACACACACACCACTGAGTCTTCATTGATGCAATAGAAAGGCTCCCTGCCAACACATTCAAAGGACATTTCACCGGAATCCCAACTGCATTTGACAGTTGACTCTTCCTTCAGCATCAGACTACTGTAGTCTTCAGGATTTCTTCCTTCTTGACATCTTTTTTCTTCTCTGTCTCTTCACATTTCATGCTTCTCTACCTGTCCTTAAATACTGAAGTGACCTGGAGCTTAATTCTAGATTTACTTCTTTTTTTTTTTTTTTTCATTCTGTTCTCCTCCTCCCATCATCCCTCCATTACCATGGTTTCAATGGTCATCTGTTTACTCGGGATTCCCCATTGTGTATGTCCAGCCTAAATTTCTCCTCTGGAGGCCAGATTCGTATAGCCAGCTGCCTCCTAGATATCTCCGCTCGTGTTTCATGGATATCTCAAATATCATAGGCCCCTAATCGCACTCCTGCTCCTCCCTTCCATCGAAACTCCTTCCCCTGAATTCCCCACTTGGATAAATTGGCACCATCATCTCCTCCACTTCCTTCACACCCACACCCAACCACTACAAAGCCCCTTTAAATTCCTCTTATTTTTTTTTAAGATCTTATTTATTTATTTGAGAGCATGCAAGAGTGAGCAAGTGCAAGTGGGAATGGGGAGGGGCAGAAGGAGAGGGAGAAGGAGGCTGCCGAATGAGCAGGAAATCCGATTCGGGGCTCGATCCCAGGACCCCAGGTTCATGACCTGAGCTGAAGGCAGATGCCCAACTGACTGAGCCACCCAGGTGTCCCTTGAATTCCATTTGTTAAATATGTCACAAATGTATCCACCTCTGCTTATCTCCAGTGCTGCCATTTTGGTTTAAACAACTTTCCTTTTTTCCTTTCTTTCTTCTTTTCTTCCTTCCTTCCTTCCATTTCTTTCTTTCTCTTTTTCTTTCTTTCTTTCTCTCTCTCTCTCTTTTTTTCTTTCTTTCTTTCTGGTGCGCATACAGAAGTGGGGAGGGGGCAGAGGAAGAGGAGGAGAATCTCAAGCAGACTCCCTGCTGAGCATGACCGCCCCCCCAGTTCTGATGCGGGGCTCCATCTCCTCCATCTCAAGACCACAAAATCATGACCTGAGCTGAAATCAAGAGTCTGATGCTTAACTGAGCCACAAAGGTGCCCCACCATCCTCATTTCTCACCTGGATGCTTGAAATAGCCTTTTACCTGGATCCTAGCATCTACTCTGACCCTGTCAAATCTGTTCCCCTTGAATGCAGCAGAATTATGTTTTCAAGTGCAAATATGATATGTCATCCCACTGTTATCATCCTGCTATGCCTCTCCATTGTCCTTGAGTGAAGCTCCAAGATTATTCCTGACTTGGCCCCTGCCTCGCCTCCCAGGGTCAGTTCACTCTCTTTCCTTCTCACATAGCAGGCTTGTTTTAGAACCTGAACTTGCTCTGTGCTCTCTGCCCCAGCTTTTCACCCACATTGTCATTACTGCCTTAGAGCCTGACCAGCTTCTTTTCTTCATCAAAACACATGTCGCAGGGTGCCTCAGCGGCTCAGTCATTTGAGCATCCAACTCTTGATTTCCACTGGGTCATGGTCTCAGGGACGTGGATTCGAGTTCCGCATAGGGCTCCACTCAACACACAGTCTGCTTGGGATTCTCTCCCTCTGCCTCTCCGCCCCCGGCCCCAACTGACCTTGCACAAATGCATGTGCAACTCTCTCTCTCCCTCTCTCAAATAAATAAATAAATAAATAAAATCTTTTAAAACACAAAACCACATCTCTCTGCAGAAGACCCACGTGACTACCCATTGTAGTTTAGACAGCACTCTTGTAATTCATGGTTCTTCTCCCAGATGGCACTTACTTCCATTACAATAAATTATTTGTATTCATCTTCTGTTTAATGCCTGACTTTTATACTACAATTACAAGCTCCAGGAGCATAAGGACATTATAGATCTCAGGAGTCAATAAATGCTTTCTATAAATGGCCAGATAGTATAAATTTGGGGCTTTAGCTTTGTAGTCTCTGGCCACTACTCATGTCTGCTGTGGAAGCATGAAATCAGCCACAGACGACAGATAAGCAAATGAGCATGGCTGTATTCTAATAAAACTTTATTTATAAAAATAGGCAGTGGGCCAGATTTGGCTTATAAGACATAGTTTGTCTGCCCTGATCTATATAGTAGTGACTGCTGTGCTCAGAACTGACCTTGTTACAGTATTTATTATATGCCAGACACTACTGTAAGTGCTTTCCATGCACTCATTTGTTTAATATGTTGAATGACCTCATGAGGCAGATACTATTAGTGTCCCCACTTACAGATGAGACAGGCACTCAGAGCTTGTGGTAACTTACCCAAGCACACTTAGCCACTAAGTTAAATTTGTACATAGGCAATCTGGCTCTGGAGTCTGTGCTCTTAACCCTCTCAGTGGATGATTGAGTGTGTGAACAAACAAGGAATCAAAGGAGACTAGGCTATGAAGATCTTCAAAACGTATAAAATACTACAGAAGCTTCAATGTTGTTACAGATTTCTTGCAGCAAAAGCTCCCCTTCAGTCAGAACAGCGGCTCTACCAACCAGGATGCTATGAGCAACCCCCCTCACCCTGAGTCCCCACCCCCAGGTCTGCAGGATCCAGACCTTGGCTAGCTAAGCAAGGCCAACCACCTCATTGCTCTGTTGCCACTGACTCTTCTCAAGGGCAGCTCCCAGAGGTCATCTGGAATTCCCACCCCTTACTATGGCACCTTTTGCTTAATTGTCCCTACCTTTGTCCAATCTCTGAGTTTCTCCCTTAGCTGAGAAGCAGCAAGGAGATGCGTTAGGACACTGGGATTCTGTGTCACACAGAACATATTCAAATTCAGCTTCTTGAACTTCAGTTGTTATGTCTGTAATGTGGGGCAGCCAAAATCACACAGGCTTTGAGTTCAGATGAAGCGAAATTCAAATCCTATGCTTGCTCCCTACTAGTTATATAACCTTACGTACACCATTTAATTCAAGGTCACATGCCACTTAAATTTTCAGAACATTTCAGGAAATTGGCATAGGGCTAGCAAGCCTTTCCCCTCCCCAATATAAAGACATTAATATATTTTTTAAAAATCTAACATCAATCATCACCATTTTTTAAAAAGATTTTATTTGCTTATTTGACAGAGACAGCGAGAGAGGGAACCCAAGCAGGGGGAGTGGGAGAGGGAGAAGCAGGCTTCCCGCTGAGCAGGGAGCCCGATGTGGGGCTCCATCTGAGGACCCTGGGATCCAGACCTGAGCTGAAGGCAGATGCTTAACCACTGAGCCACGCAGGTGCCCTATCACCATTGTTTTATAAATGAAAATACTCCCGCCCCCCAAATGAAGAAGGAAATAATCTGCAAATGATAAACTCACAACAGCATCCTTGTTTCTCTTTACCCATTTCCAACATTTGGAAATGGGCCGTCCGCCAAAGCCTCATTTATCTGATCAGTAAAAGGGGATAGTAATACACACCTGTGCTTGGTGCACTGAGCTAGTTGTGCCCAGCACAAAGCGGGGGCTGTTAGCCCCCTCTCCTGGCCTTTCCCTGGAGCCTGTTTTGCCTTCACTCCATCTCCACCTACTCAATCTCCTTCCCTCCTTTTTTTTTGACCCTGCTCTAGGAGCTGAGAGATTGGGGGGGTGGGGGGGACTAGAAAGAACCACTGCATTAGATCTCAAAGGACTTTATTGGGGGCCAGGGACAGGGGGGTGCTTGTTGACATGCAAGGACCCTAGCCTCAGTGGGAAGGACCAAGAGGGAAGAAAACTGACTCCATCCAGCGGGACGTAGGGGCCCGTTTGACTGGAGTGCTCTCTGGCCAAGCAGGGAGTGGGGCCCCAGCTGGAGGGCAAGGTCTGAGGGGGAGATTTTACTATCTCTGGAAACAAAAGGACTTTTGTGTGTTGTGATATCTGGGTGGGGTGGGGTGGGGAGAGAGGAAATGGTTTATGGGAATGAGAATGAGATTCTACAGGGAGTGTGGGGGAGAAAGAGACAGATAGACAGGCCGACAGGTGGAGTGATAGAGAAAAAGGCCCAGAAGACAGTCCCGTCCCCTACCCCACCTCACCCCTGCCGGCCAGCTCTGGTTTTGCACTCTCTGTCCAGATGCTCGGAGAGGGATCCAACAGCCTGCAAGGGCTGTCAGGGCCTGTGCTCCAGCCTGGGTGCTGCTGGGGACAAGTTGCTGTGGCTCTCAGTAGGTCACACCCCTTTGCAGAGCCTCAGTGTACACATCTGTAAAAGGGGGTCCTGAATCCACTAGTCAATATCATTTTTTTTTTCTTTTAAAGCTTGGACCTGAGACGTTCCCAACAAGGAGCAAACCACAAGTCCTCGAAATCTAGCTATTACTGCGTGAATGAAAGTGGGTTTCAGGCTAAAGATTATTTAATAAATCCCCTTCGCTGGATGGACAAAGACATGTGGGTTTGGGACCCAAGAGTGGGCTCCAACCAGCTCTGGCTCTCTGAGCAGAGTCAATGAAAGAGGCAGGCCTTTTTCCCAGAAGCCGGGGAGGAGAATGCAGGTAGAACAAAGAAGGCCAGGAGGTTGCTTCTTCAGACGCATGCTGGACCTTTCAGGAATGGAAGGAATCAGGAGGGAAAGTTCAGATCAGTGGAGAGAGCTCAGTAATGTCCTTTACAAAAGCAATTATGCGTTCATCTGGTCTTTGGGGAGGGAGCCTTTAGGGTAGGGCCAGTGCTCCCCTGCCTCCCCCGAGCCTGGGGAAAAGTTAGACCCACAGAAGCTGATTGGATTTGGGTCTGGAGAAGCACATGTTGCTACTACAGGTGCCTTGGTAACTTGGGGGGCAGGCAGAACATGGCCTTCCCATCTTGTATGGTGCCTCGCCAATCCAGTTGCCTCTGGAAGAGAAAAGGTACGGAGGAGACAGGGACAGAGGAGAGTTAATGTGGGCAGCCTTCAGACACGTTTCCAAATCTCAGCCCCTCTGCTGACTGGCTATGTTCCCTGGGGCAAGTCACATCTGCAAGCCTTGGTTTCTTCATCTGTAAAACTAATAGAAGACTCCCCTTCTCACAGAGAGGCAGCAAAGATCAGATAATGGGGCCATGTAGGCCCACACCTAACACAGTGCCTGACCAATACGTGACTCTTCAGAAAGTGCTGATTTTCTTATTCCTTCCACCCAACCCAGCCACTTAAGGGGTGCCTGGTTGGCTCAGTGGGTTAAACCTCTGCCTTCAGCTCAGGTCATGATCTCAGGGTCCTGGGATTGAGCCCTGGTCCTGGGATTGAGCCACGAGTGGGCTCTCTGCTCAGCAGGGAGCCTGCTTCCTCCTCTCTCTGCCTGCCTCTCTGCCTACTTGTGATCTCTGTCAAATAAATAAATAAAATCTTAAAAAAAAAAAAGGTATGCATCTCTGGTTTTACATAGGGTTCGTTCACTTATTCATTCAACAAACACTTCCGGAGCAGCTATCGAGCATCAGGATTTGTGCCAGATGCTGTGAGTGCATAGCTTTCAAAAGGTGCTCCCAGAAGTTTGGAGGCAGGGAATGTGGGAAGTAGAAACACCTGGGAAGATTGGAATAAAAGTCAATCTTTTTTTGTTGTTCAATTAAACCACTTAGAAAAAAGCTTTGCTTAAAGAAGGAGAAGAAGGTTGAAATCACTGTAGTAAAAGGATACAGAAATGAATCAGGTCTATTTCCCACCGTTAAAGAGTTTATAACCCAATTATATCCACAGCCATCATTTACTGAGCATGTACTATGGACAGCTATGTCCTGGGATCCTCTGTGAGACAGGTAGGATCAGCCTTATTTTAAAAGAGGAGATGGAGGTCTATAGAGGGGGAAAATGCTTTATCCGTAGTCCTCATATACACATGGACACGCTGTATACACATGGGACACCACACCCAGATCTGGTCATAGCAGGAAACACCGCTATGTAATCTGCCATCATGAGCCCAGGGGGGTTACCTGGGTCAGATCACTTACTTTTCTCAACAATTCACAGAGTAGGTATTATTTTATTCCCATTTTGCAGATGAAGAAACAGGCATGTAGAAGTTAAGTCACAAATTTGAACCCTGACAGTCTTGACCCCAGAGCATAAAAATCTTAACAACTATAGTGTTACTACTCAGTGCTACAAAAATTCCATGTATCAGCAAATTGAAACAGTCCCTTAAGCTATTTGTAATGAGGTTTGTTTTGTATTTTTGTGTCTGATAAAACTGGGCTCTATACTTTGTTAATTGATGTCACCATTAACAAATAAATAGCTTGAGCATTTGTGTTCAGGCTACCAGTGATTTCTAGAACATTGGAATAGTATAGCAGACAGAACGTAGACTTGACATCAAGACTTGTGTTTCGAACAGCTCTGCTACCTCCTGGCTTTGTGATTTTTGCATATTACTTAACCTCTCTGGTCCTCAATTTCTTCTTCTTAAAAAAGGAAAACATTTTCCCAGTATCCCTCCCTTTTTCCTTCCTTCTTTCTCTTTCGTCTCTTCAATAAGATAATGAGGTGAAAATACCTTGTAAATGGTCAACGGCTACTTGAAAGTAAAAGGTGCCATCAGCATGTAATTTTGCAATTCTAAATATCATGTTTACTTAGAATTTGTTCTTGTTTTTATATGCGCATCTGTAATGCTGGCAAGTTTGTATACTGTACATTGGCTGGGAACGTCCATCCTTCTTTCTCCATGTTTCCAAGAGACTTGCCTACGAAGGGCACTCATGGCCCCACTCCCACAAAGCTGATTGGAGGGCCTGAAGGGAGGAGCGGAGTATGTTCATTCTGTTTCTCCTTTTCTTTGCCTTTGGGATCTGCTTGGGTATGGGACACACGTGTTCCTGGTTGCTCTACTTCCTATGACAAGCTTGGAGGGTCTAGCTGGCCTTGTTGGAAGAGGACGGGGGCTGTCATGTGTGGCCAGGCAGTGGGTAAGCAGATCTAATTCAAGAGTGAGATATTTGCACGCCCACTTGTCCGTTGCATCTAAACGGTATTCTCTACTATTGACTTCATCGGAGAGGCTGCCTGTCCACCTGCCTTGGTCCTCTATCTCCCAAGCACTTTTGCAATTTGGGTAAAGAAAAAGAATTATTGGGGGTGTCTGGGTGGCTCAGTGGGTTAAAGCCTCTGCCTTCGGCTCAGGTCATGATCCCAGGATCCTGCGATCAAGTCCCACTTCAGGCTCTGGGGGCGGCAATCCGCCTGCCCCAGTATTCAGGCAGGGAGCCTGCTTCCTCCTCTCTCTGCCTGCCTCTCTGCCTACTTGTGATCTCTGTCTGTCAAATAAATAAAATCTTATAAAATAAAAAGAATTATTAATTGACTCTAAAACTACCAGATTGTATGGTATTGAGGCTACTTAGAATGGAAGAAGGCAGGGTGTCCTGGGTGTCTTCCTTTTCTTGGAATTCTGCCCATTCCTCTCAGGGTCCATCCCCTGCCCCACAGCCCCCTACCTCCGTGCTGTACTTACTTAATGGCATAGTTGCAGACCAGGTACACTGCGTGACGCCAGGTGCTGCCCCAGACGTTGATGCTGCCACAGGTGTGGATGGCACAGCCCAGCCGATTGGAGGATGCCCACACCATCTGAGGAAGGATAATGACAAGGAGGCTTTGAGAAGGACGTAGAGAGACCCAAGCTCCTTGGGATTCAGAAGCTGCTGGACAAGGTTCAGGGTAACTGAGGTCTTTCTGGGGGCGGCAATCCGCCTGTCCCAGTATTCCTGAAGACACATTGTGCGGCGTTGTTTCTCAAGCTTTTTTGTTTTTTACTAAAACCAACAGTAAGGCATGAATTTTAGATTGTTACTCAGTGCACAACATGCACACAGAGTTGAGACAAAAGTTTTGTGGACCAACGCTTAATCTTTGCATACGTGATACATGCTATTATTTTCTATACTGTTCTATTACTTTTTTTCTTCCTTTTTTTCCCTAGCAACCACTGGAAAATCATTATTCTGTTGAAGGTTAAAACACAAACTTTGGAGTTAGAGAGCCTTGGATTAGAATCTCCGTATCACTAGCGTGTGAGTTTGACCAAGTCAAATAACCATGCCATGCCCCACTTGCTTCTTTGGTAAGATGAAGGTAATAGTATTTCCTGGGATCTCAGGAAGGACACGTGCTTTAGGCCTCATAGTTCCTACAGGGTCTCCAATGTAGTTTTTTGACTATAACTCCACATGAGTCACAAAGAAATGGACAGACTGATTAGAATCTCCGTATCACTAGCATGTGAGTTTGACCAAGTCAAATAACCATGCCATGCCCCACTTGCTTCTTTGGTAAGATGAAGGTAATAGTATTTCCTGGGATCTCAGGAAGGACACGTGCTTTAGGCCTCACAGTTCCTACAGGGTCTCCAATGTAGTTTTTTGACTATAACTCCACATGAGTCACAAAGAAATGGACAGACTGAAAAAAAATATTTGTCTTACAGTGGGAAGTTTCGGTCCCATTTCCTGCAACATTATATCATGTTATATATATTTTTTAAGAGTTTATTTATTTATTTGACAGACAGAGATCACAAGGAGGCACAGAGGCAGGCAGAGAGAGAGAGAGCAAGGGAAGCAGGCTCCCCGCTGAGTAGAGAGCCTGATGCAGGGCTCAATCCCAGGACGCTGGGATCACGACCTGAGCCGAAAACAGAGGCTTTAACCCACTGAGCCATCCAGGCGCCCCCATGTTATATTTTTTTTGTGTAACAAGTGGTAACATATTCAATATGAACACTCAAAATATACTACAATTTTTGTCATTTTATTTTAGCATTTCTTTTTTTTTTTAAGATAGTGGGATCTTAGGGGTACCCGTGTGGCTCAGTGGGTTAAATGTCTGACTCTTGATCTTGGCTCAAGTCTTGATCTCAGGGCTATGAGTTCAGGCCTCACATTGGGCTCCATGCTGGGTGTGGAGCCTACTTAAAATGATGATGATGGTGATGATGATGATGATGATGATGGTGATGGTGATAATAATATCCTTAGAAGACAGAAAATACTAGAAAATGTTTGGAGCTATTGAATTCAGAAGGATTCTTGATTTGTCAGACCACAGCTCCATTTTGGAGGTCAAACAATCTGGTCAGCCCACCTAAGACACTCAGAACGAGATCCAGTCAGCTCAACTCAGTCTACATACAACTTTCCGGGACTGTGCTTATTGTGTGAAAGGAGGTCCATAGGGCCTCTGTTCTATCATTTCCGTCCCACCACATTCTCTGTCTTCTAAGCTAGCAGGATTTGTTCTCCTCGGCCGTTCATCCCCCAGAGGCGTACCTGGGTATAGTGGGAGCAGACGGGGCCGCTGCAGCGCCAGGGGCAGCGCGGCCGACAGTCCCTGGGGGCCGGAAACGAGTAATGGCGCTTCTCCTCGGACCAAGACTTCACGAGGTCCACCACAGAGCGGTACCTGGGGAGAGAGAGAAGCTGGAAGACCCCTGCTGGGGAGCGGAAAAGGTGCTCTGCCACCACCTTGTTCGGTGACTTTGTGGAGTCACCGAGAGAAGGAAGGGTAGAAGGTCACTCACCGGCCAGAATGGATGGAGAGGTTCTGGCCCACGTATCTCGTCAGCTGGGAGGGCCCGTGGGCCCAGATGCACTGGGTGGCCCAGGCCTCAGCGGACCTGGCCAGCCGCTCGTCCCAGACCTGGGGAGAGAAAGGCCATGAGATTCCCCAGGGGGACAACCCCCATCATCCCAGCTGTGTGCAGAGACACGCGTTTCCCTGGTGCCCCTCGTCGTCCTCCATCTCCTTGAAACCCTGCGCCGAATCCACTCAACAGCTTAGAGCACTTGGAGTCAGAGAAGGCCTAGAACTTCCAAGTCCACACCAGAGCCAAGACCCACACCCAGATCTCTGACTCCTCTTCCGGCACCTTTTCCCCCACATGGGACTTCAGGCTGGGGGTTCTCTGCTCTGAGGACGTCCCAGGCTGTTGGTCCAGGAGTTAGCGGGCTCTAGAAGCGGCCGAGCCCAGGGTGATGGGGAGGGAACTGGCTTTTTATCGTATTTATTGTATTCTTAAAACAAATTTCTTTTGACATTAAATATTTGAATTCAAATTTTTTTTTTCTGAATAGTGAAAACAGGCACAACTATAATATATGAGATCCCCAAAGGAGGAAAAGTGGAAAGTCTGTCATCTCAGTCCCGTCCTTGGTCCCCCCCAGCCATCCTGCCCACTAGAGGTGACCATCACTGTGACTTTTGGAGTCCTCTTCCAGAAATATTCTATAGCTGTACAAATATATACATATATATGTATACACACACACACACACACAAACAAACACATGTAATTATATAAGTATATATAATTGTATATAATTAAGTATATATAAGTATATATATATATATTTTACAAAGGCAGCCGGCCAGACATTCTATCAGGCTTCTTGCTGTTTTCACTCAACCAAAGAGGTTATCTTACTGGTTATTTCACATCAGCATATAGAGAATACCCTCCTCACCCCTCCTAACAGCTTCATAATTGTCCAGTGCGTGAATGCCCCAAATTGTATAACCTGAAAAAGCATCGCTTTAAAAAAAAAAGACCCATTTCCTTCCACTCTGACTTCCTGGGATTCTCTGAGATATTAGTCATTCATTCGTCTTATTGGTTCATTCAGCAAATATTGAACAATATTTCCAGGCGCCGGGGACTCCCAGTCTAGCAAGGAGATGAGACAGTAAATAATCATTACCACCCTGGTGGCTGTGAGAATGTAAAACAGGGGACTGGACCTTTTGGGGAGGCTGTGGGAGAGAAAGCGTTCCTGGAGCAAAGGGTACTTAGTCAGACACCTGTCCTGTGGGCAGAAGCCGCTAGTAAAGACAACACAGAGCTACCAAGAGAGCGGTCCAAACACATCCCCAGGGTCGTCCCAGGCATACTCTTAGGGAAAGCAGAGGAATGTTTCCTTCATGCAACAAAGGGGTAAACTGAGGGAAGGGGCATGCTAATGTCACACCCTCATTCACTGACCCTACTGGGGTCCAAGGGGAGATACTTAGCGCTCTCTGTCCCACCATGCATGCAATAAATAAATACTTGTCAGGATGAGTGCCTTGCACACACAAGAAATGCATCGTTGTTTGAAAACTGAAGGACCTTCCATGTGCCCATCACCGTGCTAATGAGTGAATGAGTCCTTCAATGTGCAAGTTAATAATCCTCCACCTTTAGCTGCCTGCCATTCTGGCTCCTATCCCCACCCCTTCCCAACACCCATTCCTCCTTGACATTATATTATCCAGATCTTGCGTTGTGGATTTGTTTTCTATCATCCCCATGAGGGAAGAAACGCGTCCATCCTATTCTCAGCAGAGCCCATGAGGCTTTGCACGGTACCGGGCTCCAAGCAGCAGCCAGTACCTAAGTGATTGGACACATCGTAAAAGCATAGGAATTTTCAGGCTGTGGAGTAGCACATATTTGCCTTAGAGGAGGTGGATTGACAAGCTCTTTCCCTAAAGAAATCTGTGGGTGGGCTAGAAGCCTATCTCTCTAGGCTGATTTGGGACAAAGGGCCTGGAGGAGGACTGTGATAACGAGAAAGTTCCCCTCCTCCACTCCCAGAGTCTGGCTTCTGGGGGACTGGGGTGACAGCTACTGGCCCTGCCTCTTTAAGGGAACACATTTCAGCTTCTGTAGCAGGTCAGCTGCCTGTTTTCCTGGTGCCAGTCCCCAAACTCTGCCTCCACAGGCTTGCTAAGTGTCCATCAGACCCCTAAAGCAAAGAGACAATAGTACCGAGAGCTCCAGCCACCAAACCCCTGCAGGTCCCCAGCAGGGAGCCCAAATGCTTGGTGGGGGTGGGGGTGGGGGGGCGGTGGTTATTGTATCTGTTAAGACCACAACAAGCACAGCTGGGTTAGAATCCCAACTGGATGACCTTTGGCAAATTAAATCTCTGCATCTCAATTTCTTTATCGGAAAACAGAGAGGACAATCCCCACCTCGAAGGAAGTGCCTCAGGACTGTGTGTAGGTTATGGCTAGACACACAGTGGACTGTCCATACCTAGCAGCCTGCTGACCCTGCTTCCAGGGAGGACCTGTGCAACCACCTTTGTTTTCTCATCCATAAAATGGGTAGACTAATTCCTGGCCTTTCAGCAGGACCCAGACACCCAGATACTGGTTAGTGGGGCCAGGCTGGCAAATGGTCCAGCACTTCCAGAACACACTGAGTTGACTGGCATTGGCTGGGCACAGGGGAGGATGTGGGAACTCACCATGTACTCCATGTTGGCCGCGGGTGGGTGCACACTGGCCCGGATGTGGTTGTGAAAATCCAGTAGGGCACTCATGTCCCCGGCAGAGATGTGCCGCTTCCGCCGGTACCGGGGCACCCCCAGGCCACTCAGGGGCCGCACTGCTGTGCCCTCGGTCCAGGCCAGTGCCACGGTGGCATTGGGCATCAAGGCATTCACTGTCTGGCCTGCCCAGAAGAGCAGGCCTGCCAGGCCCACGGTGCTGGGCAGAAGGGACATAGCTGGCTGGAAGGGTCACACGTCACCTCGTGCAGTCAGAGCTGGCTGCCTGGAGGGGGTGGGCATGAGGGCACCAAACCCTGAGTGTTCAGCATTGCCACCCCAAGGATGCTTACCCCTGGGAACTTGGCAAAGATCTCCTGACTCAGCTCTAGTCCTAGCGCCCAACACCCCATCCTTCCCGCCCCGGTGCGCTCAGTGAATTGGGTGATGGAAGGAAATGCCTGGACAGTAACTAATCCGGATCAGGCCATGGGATGCAGGTGGGGCCACCACTTCAAAGCCAGGACGCCCTCCCACCAGCCCAGGAGACAGACACCAGTCCTCTCCAGCTTGGGCACTCTCTTCTGCAAGCGGGCTCTGTCGATGCCCTCAGAGGGGCAGGGCCAACCTTCCCTGGGGCGGAGTGCAGCGCCCTCTGGTCCCTGAGTTGCTGCGTTTGGGGGATTGAGAGTGAGACACAGGAAGAGCCAGATGGCAGAGGATGAAAGAGGAAAAGAAGAAGAGAAGCAGAGAGGAAGTAATGAGAGAGACCCAAAAGTCATCTGAATAAAAAGGTACAGAGCACAGGGATGATGGGAACAGAAAGGTGGAAAGATAAGGAAAGAATGGGAGACAGTGAAGGGGAGAAAGAAGGAATGTGGGAGAGACAGAGGCAGAGGGAGAGAGGAAAAAAAACACACACACACACACAAAAAAACCACCAGGGGAAGGAAGGACACCAGGGGAAGAGAAGACAGGGAGAAACGAGCTGAAGAGAAGAGAGCCAGGGACCAGAGTGCAGGAGACCAGACAGCCGCTTCCCTTCCCGGGGGCGCGTACCCAGGCCGGGCTGCCCAGGAGGGTGGCAGCAGGCTCCGAGGACCCGGGGAACACGGCAGACACCCTGGCCCGCCTGGCAGCGCAGCGACTTTAATGGTCCCCTGGGAGCTGATGGCATCTGCCCCCTCCCCTTGCATCCAGGCCGGACTTGGACCGAGGCTCCGCCTGCCCATCTGTGGGCTTTCCCCCGCCCACCCTCTGGCGCCTCTGCCGGTCCCTCTTCCACCCGGGGTGGGGTGTGCGGGGGGCTGGGGCTGAGCCTCTGGCTGGGGTAGGGATATGGCAATGGCAGGGACTCCAGGAGGAAATTCCACCCCTCCACCTCGGACACCCCAGAGGCAGAGGCTTTTCTCTGCCTTCCAGAGCCCAGCAGGGAGGCCGCCTTGCTTCTGGAGAATATTCTTGGACTGTTTTCCCTATAAAGCCGACCAGCCTCAGAGTAGGTGATTAACTTGGCCCCATCTAACGAGCACCTACTATGTGCCAGGCCTGGGCTGAGTGCGTCACACACACACAAGCTCAGCCAACCCTGAGAAGCAGATACGATAGCTCCCCATTGAACAGATGAGAAAACTGAGCCCGGGAGATGAAGGGACAAGCCCCCAGCCAAGCCAGCTTGTCTGCAATAGAGACAGGATTCAAATACAAGTCTGACCCCCAGCACTGTTAGTATGTAAAAAAGATGGTGTTTTCATGACCAAACCAGTATTGATGCAAAGGGGAGAAGCCTAGGAGGGTAGTCACGACCCTGTTGCTCAAACACGGCACCCGGTAGCCTAATCAATTAAGTGCCAGATCTGGATTCAAGTCCCCATGATTTCACTGGCTAACTGGGTGCTCTTGAACACGTTACTCAGTCATTTTCTGTCTCATCTGTAAAATGGGAGTAATAATGGTACCTATCTCAGAGCACTGTTAGGAGAATTAAACAAAGTAACACTTGTGGAGCCCGTACAACCGTGCCTGGCACTCAGTGTGTGTAATTTTATGTGTGCGTGTGCGTGTGTGTTTCTGTACAGATACACGCACGGGGGCACTCAGTGTGTGTAATTGTAGGTGTGAGCGTGCATGTCTGTACAGATACACGCATGAGCTTGCAGGTGTCTGTACGTGTGTTTGTGCATTGTGTGTTGTTAATACCCCTTCGGTCTCTGAGCTGCTTATTTCTAGGTTAAGAAAGACTGTATCTCTTGTCTGATGACTTGCATTCTTCACAAGCAACAAGCGATACTTCTGTAACAGAAATGGTAGACTTAGAACGATGTTATATAAAAATCCGGAAGTGGAAGCATTGGTAAGCCTTCAGTTTCCTCTTCCAGTGACCCCTGAGAATCCCCAGGCAGCACCCAGCCTCGGGTGCCGATGAGCCAGGGGGCCGTGAAGGGCTGCAGGCTGGGGTTCTCCCCAGACACATGGAATTCCCGCCCTGGGCAGCCACCCAACCTCAGCCTCCCGGCACAGACAGTGCCGGCTGCCAAAGCACACACCATCCTGCTGGACGCCGGGGAAGGGGGGGCAGGCAGAGGCAGTGAGGGGTGGGGTGCCGGCCCTGACCTGGACAGGCCTTTACCACCATGCCAGAAGGACAAGGATGCTTGGCTCCAGGGTGCTGGGTGTCCAGAGGTAAGGCCCTATCCCTCTCTGGGCCTCAGATGTCCCAGGAGAGAAACTGGCCTCAGGGCTTCTGTGCCTATGGCAGGCTGGGACCTGCGGCACCCAGAGGGAACTCTGCAGCCCAAGGGGAGGCACACACGAACAGTCTGGGCTCTTACAAACCCAGAAGTGCCCACAATTATGCCCCACTCTGTCAGCAAGCTTAGCGGAGCTTCCCCCACTTGTACAGGCGCAGACTTCCCATGCGTGGAAGCGGTTCAGTGGTGTTCACGGTCGCCTTTGAGGTAGTAACCCCACCCACTGCACAGCTGGGGATACTGAGGCACAGGGAGCCTCGGGGACTTGTTCTGGGGCTGGGAGCTTGTTGGTGTGGCCACTGGGGTCCACAGTGAACAACCTCACGCGTTACAGAATGCATGTGCCTCGCGTGTGCACACACCACGCACCCGTACATGCACGCCCTCACACAAGCACATCTTCCTCCTACAAAGCACAGAAACAGCTCCTTCTGCCAGCCCCGGAGATCCCTTCTACCATGCACCCTCGGGTGCCCTCACAGGCATATACAGGAACTCACCCTTTACACATTTAATCCTCTGAAAACATAGAAGCCAGACGGATTTGCTCCTATCTCCGCGCCCAGTGCTATTTTAAGCCCTTACCTGGAAGAGCTCACTGAATCTTCAGGAAACCTCTATCGGGTTGGGACTATGATTGTCATCCTATCCATTTTCACATACATGAGGGAACTAAGGGGCAAACAGATGAGTCATTTTCTGGGGTCACATAGCCAGTGGGGTGGCGCCGGTGGGATGTGCACCCAGGCAGGCTGGTCATGCTGCCTCTGCCCAGACAGACAGACAGATAGACAGCTCTACACACAAAATCCCCATCTCCTAGTGCACAGGTTCACACATCCACAGAGACCCAGACGATGGCCCCGGGGTAGGTATGTAGCAACACCACAGGCCGCTCCACCGGTGGGAGCTCCTCTGCCGTCCTGCTTGTCTAAACCCATTCCCAGGTTCACTTGAGCAGGTTACCAGCAGATCGGAAGGGTCAGGGGGGTGGGGCAGGAAATAACCAGAGATGGTTCAGATTCACGCCCTGAGCTGGAACCTCACTTTAGGGTAGGGACACCGTCTCACCTCTGGATTTCATCACGCTGGATTCAGCTGTTGCTCCATCCTCACCCCTGCTGGAATTTTCTCTGGGCTTGGACAAGCAAAAGGGAAATTCTTCTAGGGAGTAGAAGCATTGAGGCAGGATCGCTCAGCTTTGGATCTAGACAGCCTAAGGTTCACAGCTGACTATCTGTGTGGCGGTGGGCAAGGTCTTTAACTTTTCTGTGCCTCAGTTTCCTCATTTATAAAATGGGGCTGCCTCATGGCACTGTTGGGAGGATTAAATGAGTTAGTACATCTTCAGACACTGGACACAGAGCATGGTACAGAGTAAGCAGTCCATGTATGGTAGCCTTAACAATAGCTAACAACAATAGCAGTAACAGTCAATGATTGTTTGGCACGTACAAGGAGCCAGGTGTTAAATGCTTTACGGGCATGATCTTATGTAAGTCTTGCTCCAATTTCATGGGTTAGGTACCAGAATCCCCATGCTATTGATGAAGAAGAGGAAACTCAGAGAGGTTAAATAATTTGCCCAAGTTCACAGGGCTCGTTCGCAGGGCTAGTTCTGGAGGCTGGGTTCCAGAACCACGTCTCTCTGATCCTTACCCTGTAAAGTCGCTTTAGAGTAGAAACTACAGAGCAAAAGCCTGGTGTTTGAGGGAGGAGACTGAGAAAGCTGGAAGCTTTTGGGTGATCTGCCAGTTAAGGAAAGAAGTTCAGAGAGGTTAAGTGACTTATCTAAGGTCACATAGCAACTGGCAGACCAGATCTGTGTCATTCCACATCCAAGGAGGGGAGGAGGGAGCTGAAGGGAGGGGAGCACACGTGAAAAATAAACGCTCCAGATTCTTCCAAAAGATAAACCAAGAAAATGCAAGGGATGAAGAGGGAATCAGTAGAAACTTAAAACTTAAAAGATACACATTGTATTTTTGTATACAGAGAAGACTAAACTAGAGGGTCTAGGGATATGTCCTTGGGCAGTAAAACTGTAAGGAAACACGAAGAAATACTGTAAGTCAGGCTGTGACCAGGGTGGGACATTTGAAGGGTTCCTATTTTTTTTAATTTTCTATTTTTAGAGAGGGAGAATGGAGGGGAGGGACCTAAAGAGAATCTTAAGCAAGACACATGTCTGACCTGAAGCCCCCTGATGCAGAGACCCCCATCATGGAGCCCAATCTTACAACCTTGAGATCATGACTTGAGCCAACAGCAAGATTCGGATGCTTAACTGACAGAGCCACCCAGGCACCCCAAGGGGCTCCTATTTCTTGATCTGACTGGTCGTTACAAGAGGTTTGCCTTATAGGGTCCCCACTGTTTTGTGGGACTTTCTGTACTTGTTCTATTTTACAATAAAAAGGTTTTCTAAAAAAATAATAGCCGTAGTCATCTACACATACACAGTGGCATCTCCTATCTGTTACCTACTTCATTAACCATGCATGAGGATTTTAATCTCCTTTAAACAATTGAAGATGTGAGGTTCAAAGGGGGAGGCGACTTGCCCCCAGTCACACAGTAAATAAGTCTGGGACCCGGGACTCGACCCCTGTGGCGTGGTGTGTCTCCGCAGCTCAGCGGTGGCTGGACGGCCGGTGGTAATTCCTGGCCCAGCAAGAATTGCAGAGTCCTCATGACAGACGCTGAGAAAGTGACTCCTTGGAAAGTAAAGCACACTTGGGGCACCGGGGTGGCTCAGTTGTTAAGTATCTGCCTTCAGCTCAGGTCATGATCCCAGGATCCTGGGATCAAGCACCCCATCAGGCATACAGTGTGGCAGGAAGCCTGGTTCTCCCTCTCCCACTTCCCTCTGCTTGTGTTCCTCTCTCGCTGTCTCTCTTTGTCAAATAAATAAATAAAATCTTTAAAATAAATTAATTAATTAAGCACACTCCCCAGCACCTCTGGTCTCCCTCTTTTGCTCCCTCTGCACCAGACGACAGAGTCTCCCTGTTGGCATGTTACCCAGAAGGAGGCAGGATGGTCTAGTAGTGAGTGAGGCACAGATCCATGGTGTCAGGTGACCAGGCTCGAGCGCTCTCTGAGCCTCAGTCTCCTTCTCTGTAAAATGGGAACAATGAAGAGGTGCTGCCTTATTTGGCTATTATGAGGAATTCAATGAGATATATGTTAGCACACAAAGCAAAATTTGTTCAATGTTAGCTGTTAACCTCCCCCAACACAAACACTGTGAGTGCATTGCCAATCTGCTCATGAACAAGTAAAATGAATTTAAGGTAACAGAAGCTAGAAGTGGCTAGCATGTGCGGTACGGATGGGAGCTTCTGCTGAGGGGCTGTATCTGCCTTATATTTTGATCCAAGACACAGGTGAATGTGTGTCAGAATTCATCTAGTTGCATACTTGAGATGTCAGCACTTAAACTTAAGTTACACCTTAATAAAAAAATTTAGAGTTATATGTGCTTTAAAAAAAAAAAACTTTGTTTAAAAGAGTTCTTTCAACAAGTATAAAATGAAATCCTATAGAAGAAAAAACACACACCAGCAGAAATATAACATTCTTGTCTCCCCAATAACACATACTTCCTCCGCTGTACACAGGAATAACCCCGCATCCACCCACCCAAACCCCAACACTCTACACATGTAACCAAAGACCCCAACACCAACACAGACAGACGTCACCATCCAATGGAGCAGACACGTTTGCATTTCACTCAACCTCACAGCACATCCATCTTCAAATATAGATGTTTTTCTACGTTGGGTGAGTGGAAACACACCCTCCACGCAAACACACAAACTGAGACACACAAAAGCCAAACCCACAGACCAAACTGACTCAATGAGTAAATTCGTGTGTCATACAGACAACACCACTTCCTCACTAGTAGGACCTGTAATTCCTCTGAGGTCATGTAATTCCTCTGATCCTCAGTCTCCTCATCTGCAAAATGGGCCAAATGAGGTCTTCTCTCATGAAATGAAATCAAATAAAAAGGAAGACAATGAGCAAATCCACTTTGAGGAAGGAGTTGTGTGATTTGTGTCTCTATCTTCAGTGACTCGCATCACATCATTTTTAATGAACTTGGGTGCGTTGCCAGTTCTCACCAGATTAATCTTTAGATTCAGTACAGTCTTAACCAAAATTCCAAGTTTTCTGGAGGAAGTTGGCAAGCTGCTTCTAACCCTCATGCAGAAGAGTCATGGCCCCAGAACGTGTAAGACCCGCCACAAGCGGTAATGACAGACATGATAATGGAGCAGAAGCAGGAACGTGAGCGGAGGGTGAAGCTGGGACCGAGGGGTGGCGGTGGGGGACAACAGCACAAGGCAGTGGACAGTAGTGCAAGCTGGGGAACAACAGTGCAAGATGGGAGACAGCAGTGCAAGGCGGGAGGACAGTATGAGCAAAGGCTCTGAGGCAGGTGGGAATTTGGTCCATGGGAAGTGAATAAAAGGCAGGATAGGGAAGACTGGGGATAAGAGAGTGTAAGAAGGAGGTTGAGAGATGGGATCAGAGGTAAGCAGAGGCTTTTTCTTGCTGAGGGGGAGGCCTTGGATGCCACAGCAGCTGCAGGGCGGGTGAGGACCTGAGATCAGCCTTTGTGCTTCGCCCTCTGTCCAGTCCTGCCAGGGGGTTGGGGCCTGGGGTGTGGGGGTTGGGGACTGGCGTGTGGGGGTTGGGGACTGGGAAGGAGAGCAGACCAGGACTTAGCCCTTTAGGGAAGGGGTTCATCCCAGTCCAACCTTCTAGGAGCTGATTTCCCACAGACCCCCAGAACCCTGAAACCAAAAGGATGCCCTTGAAGTTCCCTCCTGGTCCTCTCCCTCCCACTAAAGATTCTAAACAGGTTCACGGGCTGAGCCGAGAAGCCCTTCACCGCCTGGGTGTCGGAGAGGACTTGTCCCACCCAAAAAAAGTGGGGGAAACTGGAGGCTGGGGCTGGCCAGGCAGGCTTTAGCCCAGGGGGGCACCCCATGCTCCTGTGCCCTGGCCCACAGTCCCAGCGTGAGGCCTCCTGACTGAGAAGAGAGGGAGGCCACTAGAGGCCAAGGCCATGCCCTCGGGGAGCCTGCGGCCCCAGGACTGGGCAATCGTGCTCAGGGTCCAGTCTGAACAGCTGCACGACCAGGTGTGGTCACGGAATTTGCTGTGTCGCCGGCCAGCGCAGCTGGAGCGGAAAAGCCTCAGTGTCAGCGCCCGTCGCCTGGCCACCACCGCCGAGGCGCCCCACATTCCTGTGCAGGGCGGGAGTCCAGCCCCGCGGCCACTTCCCTGCTGCTGCTGGACCTTAAGAGTTCAGCAGTGTAAGGAAGGGAAGGGACCAGGGGGAACCTCTGGGCCTCCTGGCTCCTCCATGGCCTGAGAACAGAGTCAGACTTCTTATCTGTTCAGTCGGGACGGTGACCCTTTGCTGTGTCTGTCTCGAAAGTTACTGAGCAGACATAGATGAGCATCTTTATTTCAAAGGTGAGCGCCTATTGTGTGCCTACTGTATGCACCACACCCAGCACAGTCAGTTTTCGCTTATTTATCTGGGCAACAAAGCTGGCACTATAGGGATCTCATTTTTCAGACGAAGAAACAGAGAGGTAAGTGACTCATCCTAGAGGCATATACTGACCCTGGTCTGAAACCCGGTCTGATGGATTGCCAGCTGTGTGACCTTGGCTAAGTTTCTTAGCTTCTCTGTGCCAGCATTTGCAAAATGAAGTAATAGCAGTACTTGCCTTAGTGGTGAGAAGAAAGAGCCAAATTCAATAAAGCACTTAGCACAGTGCCGGACACTTAATTAAGGCTCAGTAACCGGTTCTCCTTAGAACCTAGGTATTTTATTCTCAGTTAGGTGTTCTTTTAAAAAATATATACCATCTCATATATTGTGAAATGTAATAAGTGTACTCGATTTATAAAATATAAATATATAGTTTAATCAATTTTTTTAAAGAAAACATCTGACTACCCCCCAGGTAAAGAACTAGAACTTTGTCTATACTCCCCTTCCCAGTGCTCTCCCTTCATCTACCACACTGGGATATCCAGTGCCTGGCCTTTCTTTCCAGTTTTACCAGCGTTTTTTCCGGACAGCAAAACCTCAGCCCCAAAGCCTGAGATTAGAGGGTCTGGGTTGAGAGAGACTGTGCGTGGGGGTGGAGGAGGGAGCAGGATTGGTGAGGTTGGGGTAGGGTCCAAGGGAGCCCCTCCTGCGGCTTTCCCTGGCGCTCTCAGATGAGCGAGACCTGGTCCCTGGACCTCCTCCCCCTGCCCTTCTGCCTCAGTGTCCACATGCTGAGCGGCCTGGCTAGTGTGTGCTGGGACACCCCCCCCAACCCCACCCCACCACCCCCACGACCCCCAGCCAGAGGACACAGCCCCCTCCCACTCAGCAGGCAGGGAGCCTGGCCTCTGGCAGACACAGGCTTTGATCAGCTGCCTCACCCCAGGGAGTGGCTCGTTGTCCCCTCCAGCCAGAAAGAGGTATCCAGAGGTTAAGAATGGGGGAGGCATTGAAGAAAGAGCTCAGGAGGAAGAGATTGGTGCCAGCAGGCCAGGAGTGGTGGACAGAGCGGGCTGCCCATGGGGAGAATTACTGGGCTGCCCGCCCCCGCCCTATCCCACAGTGAATTATTTCACCCACATCAGCCAACAAAAGGACACCTGCTGGTCACTCTTTCTGGAACGTCGGCTTCCCACTGTTCTTCTGGACAACCCCTGAGCCCACTTAGAAATCATCTCCTCCAAGAACTCTTCTCTGATCCTTTCTTGGTCCTATGGAGTCTTCTCCTCAGTGGCCCCAAGCATTCTCGATCTAAACCACTGTCACTCGACTGCAGCATCATTCCCACTTTATGGACCAGAAAATCCCTTTCCCGGTGATTTACAATCTTGGAAACCCCTGCAGATTAAAAAAATAATAATTTCACAATTATTATTCTGTCATCCCTTCAGTTTATTTTTAAAAAGCCACTTTAGGGGCACCTGGGTGGCTCAGTTGTTAAGCATCTGCCTTCAGCTCAGGTCATGATTCCAGGGTCCTGGGATGGAGCCCCGCATCTGGCTCCTTGCTCTGCGGGAAGCCTGCTTTGCCCTGTCCCCTTCCCCCTGCTTGTGTTCCCTCTCTCGCTGTGTCTATCTCTGTCAAATAAATAAATGAAATTTTTTAAAAAAGCCATTTTAATTTTAAATAACTTCCTTTACATCAGCATATTAATAATGATTCATAAATTTATTTAACAACATCCAAAGAGAGTGCTTAGTAGATGCCAGTCACGGTTCTAGACACTTGGGATGCATCCATGAACGAGAAAGGTAATGTTCCCTGCCCTCTGGAGTCGACATTCAAGTAGGGGAGACAGAAATAAACAAACAAGTAAATTATAAAGTGTATTTTATTTTGTATTTTTTAAAGTGCATTTTATTTTTAAACATTTTTTTAGTTTTTTAAAGATTTATTTATTTTTACTTGAGAGAGAGAGAGAGAGGGAGAGCTGAGGCTGGGCACGAGGTGGTGCTAGCAGAGGCAGAGGGTGAGGGAGAGTCCCAAGCAGACTCCACACTAAGCATGGAGCCCAGCACAGGACTCAACCTCATGACCCCGAGATGACAACCCCAGTGGAAACCAAGAGTCGGATGCCTAACCCACTGGCTGGGGCCAGACACCCCTAAAATGTATTTTATAAAGGACGTTTAACGATACTCCTAATTCATAAAGACCTCCTATTCTCTGCCATTTAGTCAAGTGATTCAGGCCAATATACTTGAAAACAGACCAAGATCATTGTCAAAATAAAGACCTCTTTTCCAATGGAAACAAACACTCAAGACTTTTATGTATTCTATTCTGGCAGAATGTGATCTCCTTATAAATCAGTGGCACTATAGTGTAATGTGGTTATAAAAAAGAAAAATTCTTTCTGAGAAGGCAGCACAAACTTACATTTCCTTTTATTTAACGCTTAGCTTATATATGTGCATGCCCAACCTGGCCAAAGGCACTATGGTGACCTCAGATGATTTCCATGCAACCATTCCACAGACTTAGTGAGTCTGCCTCCAACGAGGGAAACTGTGGTTTTAAAGGGGGATAAAACATCAGTTATTAAGGAAACTCACCTACTCAACACGTTGGAAGTCCTAACACCTAGCCCAATGCTTGATGCATAGCAAATTAATAAATGTTGCTTGGCTGAGTAAATGAATGATTATCACCTTCACTAGATTTTAAATGCTTTGAGACCCACTTGTAACAACAGTTGCTGAATGTAGGCATGAAACTAGCCACTAGGTGGTACCAGGGAAGGTTCAGGTGGACAGAATGCTGGTTTCTGTGGTCTTGTATCACCCTCTGGTGGGAAAGGGAAGAGCACGGTCCTCCAGTGCTTTAAAATCGCGTGTTTTTCAAACTACAGATCCCCCCACCCATTCTTGAGTTGTGAAATCAGTTCAGCGGGTCATGACCAGCATTTCTAAAAATTTATAATTTAACAGAAAATATCAGAGCATCTCATGCATAGCAGAGGTATATTCTGTCACGAACTATCATAAAGCTCTGTTTACAGGTATGTCTATGTATCTATTAGCATGCACATTCGCTCATATGCTACAGATATATTTTTAAGTGTATGCTAGACTACAGTGTGATTTATCAATACATATTCAACAATGAGCTCTCTAAGACAATGTATAAGTATATATGTGCACTGGTTTATCATAAGGGTTTCTTTCTCTTTTTTTTAAGATTTTATTTATTTATTTGACAGAGAGAGATCACAAATAGGCAGAGAGGCAGACAGAGAGAGAGAGGAGGAAGCAGGCTCCCTGCTGAGCAGAGAGCCCGATGCGGGGCTCAATCCCAGGACCCTGAGATCATGACCTGAGCCGAAGGCAGCGGCTTAACCCACTGAGCCACCCAGGCGCCCCTATCATAAGGGTTTCTTAACACACAGTGTGTAGCACAGATTTTACAAATCACGACACGCACAAATATTTTTTACTGTAAATTTCAGATAGTAAATGGATTCCCACAGGTTGCTCTCACTGATTTTTGCTGGACTCTTGTATCTATAAACACCTTAGAGGGTCAGTTCAATCGTGACAAATGAAATTGCATCTCTATCTAGACAATCAACAAACCAGATAAAGCCCCGGTGTATCGTGATTCCCAGTTTCTCTGGTGTAGACTTCCATTGCAGCTGGTTTTAAGCTCCCCGTGTGGTGTTGCTGAACCCACAGCTGGGAAAACCGGCCTGGAACATACCATACAGATCCAGGGGGTGCAAGTCATTCTAAGAGCAAAGGTAAATAAGGACATATAGTAAACTAAGTAGAAAATAATGAGTTTTGAATATTTATGTCGAGTTTAGTTGTTAGCTTATATAATGTAATTTTAAATAATGGCTGTGTTTAATGATCAGCTTGCAAAAGCTGCAAAAACCTAATGCTCTGCTCTCACAGGCCTGGATGGGTTGGCTCCAGCACACTGTCGGACTCAGGACAGAAACACGGATTTTCTAATATGGGTTGAAGTAGAAGGAAAGGAAAGAAAAAAGAAAAGAAAGAAGGAAGGAAGGAAGGAGCAGGGAGACCGATGTGGACCCCGGGATCCTGACCTGAGCTGAAGGCAGACGCTTAATAACTGAGCCACCCAGGTGGCCCTAAAATATTTGTATTCTTTTTTTTTTTTTTTAATTTACTTGACAGAGAGAGCAAGAGAGCACAAGCAGCAGGGATGGTGGGGAGAGAGAGGGGGAAGCAGGCTCCTCGCTGAGCAGGGAGACCGATGTGGGGCTCGATCCCAGGACCCTGGGATCCTGACCTGAGCTGAAGGCAGACGCTTAATAACTGAGCCACCCAGGTGCCCCTAAAATATTTATATTCTTTTTTTTTTTAATTTACTTGACAGAGAGAGCAAGAGAGCACAAGCAGCAGGGATGGTGGGGAGAGAGAGGGAGAAGCAAACTCCCCACTGAGCAGAGAGCCTGATGCGGGGCTCTATCCCAGGACCCTGAGATCATGACCTGAACCGAAGGCAGAGGCTTAACCCACGGAGCCACCCAGGTGCCCCAAACCCAAATCCTTTCTACAGAAATACAGATCCTGGGCGCCTGGGTGGCTTAGTTGGTTAAGTGCCTGCCTTCAGCTCAGATCATGATCTCAGGATCCTGGGATTGAGCCCCACATCAGGCTCCCTGTTCAGCAGGGAGCCTTCTCTTCCCTCTCTCCTCCCTCTTCCTCTGCCTGCTGCTCCCCCTGCTTGCACTCTCTTTCAATATAAATAAATAAAATCTTAAAAAAAAAGAAAAGAAATACAAACTCTGAAAGTTTCAGGAGGTACATTTTTGAAAGTTTGGTTTGGATGATGTCTAGAATTTCTGTTCACCCAGCATCCTTTTCCCTTTTCTTGGGGTGGGGGTCAGCATCTGTATTTTCACCGATGAAACATTTTAACAATGTCCAGTGTACCTCCCTGTTCTTAACCGTTGTGCAGTTTGCTATGGGAAGTAACAATAACTGAGCACCTGCCAACCTTCAGAAGCTAGAGATGGTTTCAGGTATTATCCACAAGCTGCCTTCACAAATATCATCTTTCTAGCTGTGTAGTTTTTATTACCAATCATGAAGAACCAAACTGGTGTGATTGACACTATATTTTCTTTTTAAAATGTAACTTCTTGAGGGCCCAGAGGCATCTTGCTATGGAAGGACCCTGATTAGGTAAATGCAAATTTACAGATATGAAGATCATCTTGAGGTGGTTAAGGGATTAATGCTTTTATTCTCATTAGCTTATTAATTCTCTGCACGAGTGACTTTAAACATCAGCCCATTCTAGGCATAAATCAGGCCAGTGTTCCCCGAAGTTTGGTAGCTATCCTTGATTTAGGTGCGTGAAATTATTTTAGGCGGCTGGTGATGATGAATATTTCAATATAAATGTTTTATTTGTAATAGAATAAATACAACTGGCACACAGAATCCATGATTTCAAGGATATTTTTGGCTTGAGGGGCTGTTCGGGAGGTATTTAAGTTTGAAGCATGTGCTGTTTAAAGAAAAGCTTTAAGTAAATAATAGTATTTGGTGGTGTATGGACATAGAACAATCATTTAAGGTGTTTATAATGGCTTGAAGAGTGACCTTTAAAAAGATGTGTCTTAACCCCTGGAACCTGGGAATGCGACCTTATTTGGAAATAGGGTCTTTGCTGACATAACTAAGGATTGTCTCAAGATAATTCTGGATTTAGGGTAGATCCGAAATCCAAGGACTATTGTCCTGATAAGAGACAGAAGGAGAAAGACACACAGAGGGGAGAAGACCACGTGCTGCTGTTGGAGGCAGAGACCCGAGCTATAAAGTTACAAGCCAAAAACCACCAAAAATTGCCCACAGGCACCAGAAGTGGGGAGAGAGGCATGGGCAGGAGTGTCTCCAGAGCCTCTAGAAGGAACCGACCTTGCCAATCCCTTGGGATTTCTGGCTTCCAGAACAGTGAAAAAATAAATATCTGGTGTTCTAAGGCAAAAGGTTTGTTGCCGGGGCTCCTGGGTGGCTCAGTCGGTTAAGCAGCTGCCTTCAGCTCAGGTCATGATCTCAGGACATAATCAAGCCCCACACCCAGCTCCCTGCTCAGTGGGGAGCTTGCTTCTCCCTCTCCTTCCCACCTATGCTCTCTTGCTATCACTGCCCCTCTCTCTCAAATAAATAAATGAATAAATAAAATTTTTTAAAAAGAACATTAGAGACACCTGGGCGGCTCAGTCCACCCGGTATCTGCCTTTGGCTGGGGTCATGATCTCAGGGGCCTGGGGTAGAGCCCTGCTTCAGGCTCCCTGCTCAGCGGGAAGTCTGCTTCTCCCTCTCCCTCCCTTCTGCTCATGCTCTCGCTCTCGCAAGTAAATAAAACCTTTATAAATAAATAAAATAAAAAAAGAAGTTTGTAGTAATTTGTTATGGCAGTCCTATGAGACTGATACAATGCGGGGAGGGGGGAGGTGAGGAGCCTGAAATTTGGGAAACACTGAGTTAGGAACCCAGCCACGATGTAGGGGTCAGAGGGTTTAGCTCTGTGATAAACCGAGTGACTGAGTCACCACACCGTTATCTGATCCTAACCCCCAGAGTCCAGCATTTTCACTCAGGGCAATAGTTGTTTTAAAAGCTTTTTTAAAAAATCTAATAACTAAACATTTAAATTGAGTGATTATTTTGTGCACTTCTTTTCTAATAAAATTAAATCTCATCTCCCTATACCTGGATCACCCTGATGACCTCGGGTTCATACACTAACTCTTGCGAAGGGTTGAGCTCCTCTTGTCTCCCCATTTTACAGAGGAGAAAACTAAGGCGCGGATGGAGGCGGTGTCTCCAAGCTTTTAGGAGAGACTAAATGGTGCTATGACCGCTTCTCTAAATCCCACAGCACTGCATTTACCCTTCCCCATCTCCAGCAAATACTCCCCAGAGAGCTTCTTCCCAGACCCAGAACAAGACTCCTCGCCTGCCGCCTGGCGGCGGGACTGCAAGGAGAAGAGGGCCGGCGTTCGGGAGTGGACGCGCTGCAGAGGCCGCCAGTGGCCGGGAGGGGGAGCGCGAGCGCGAGCGCTCCGGGAGGGGTGGGGCTCGCGGGCGGCGCGCATGCGTCCAAAGGGACGCCGCGGCTTCTTCCGAGCGCAGGGCACGACGGTGGCCGAGAGGATTCGGGGAGGCGGACGGTGGCCGACGAGGTCGGGCATGGAGCGTCTGGAGTGCTGCGCGAGGCTCCTCCGGGGAACGCTGGTGCACGCGGCGGTGCGGCGCTACCTGCCCTGGGCGCTGGCGGCCGGCATGCTGGCGGGCTCCCTCCTCAAGGAGCTCTCCCCGCTGCCCGAGACCTACCTCAGCAACAAGCGCAACGTCTTCAACGTGTGAGTACGCCCCGGGTCCTCTCCTGTCCCTGCCCTAGCCGACCCCCCGTCGCCTCGTCCATAGAGCAGGGGCTTAGCTGCCCTGATGGACGAGCCATGGGACCGGGAGGCCCTTTTCATTGGGACAGCTGCATCTGCACGCGTGTCGCGCCCGAGGAACCCCGAATGGCTGTGTCACTAGCAGTTGATGTCTGCACGCCCAGACGAGCCGGCTTGAGTTGACTGGGCAGGGAGTGCCGGGCAGGGCTGTGTGTGTGCGCGCGCGCGTGCGGGGCTCGGGGGGGGTGGGGATGGGGCGTTGAATTAACCTCTGTCGCGGCGCCCACCACCTCCCCTTGGAGTTAGGAGTAAGCCCCGGACCTGCTTGGAGATGCCACCTTCCTCCTGCCTGTCTGCGTCAGACCCCGCGCGGAGTCCGACCCCATGCCCACCTCGCCCCTATCCCCGGCTTGTGACAGAATCCCGTCACCACCTGTGCCTTCTCGCCCTGACACCCCCTGACCTTTGCGAGCCTCGCCCCCGCCTATGATGGGACCCCCCGCTCCGAGATAGTCCCCGGGGAGCGGAGTCCTCCAGCCTCTGACCTTTACCCTGGATCTCCTTGGACCTTCTCAGCCACTCAGAGTTCGTGGCAGTGGCCCAGGGAAGCAAGCCCGGTTGTGCTCTTTGAGACACCTCCTTAACTCCACCCACTCGCGCCTTTTTTCTTTATTGTTTTTAACTCCTGGATTTCAAGGGGTTTGTACAAAAACACTTGCAGTAGTAAAGTAGTAAAATTTTATCTGAAGGATAAAACTTCTGCCTTAAAGTGAGCTTAGACTCTTTAGAACTAGAGTGTCAACAAGATCTCCCCCAAAAATCAGCCCAACTTTGGTTATCTACTTAAAACCCTGGTTTCTCTCCCCAGCAGGGACAGATCATGCATGTCAGTTCCCTGGGAAAGATGTGAATGACAGGCTGTTGGGTGGTGACTGAGTGGCCCCGGGAACCCAGGAAAAAGTCATCCTGTCCTTGGCCCCCCTTCCTTCCTCACCCATCGGTGGTGGCTGGGCTAAGAATAGATGGTGATGAGTGTGGTTGTAGCCCCAAGCCTCTTGCATGTGTGTTTCCCATGGCTGGTCCCCAGGTCAGCCACCTTTGACGAAGGAGGGGAGGCAGACAGGCAGCTGCTGCTTTATCTGGCCCCGGGTGGGCTGGGAGCCAAGTGGCCTGGCAGACAAGCCCCTGTTGTTTGTGGGTAACCATGACCATGGATTCTGACATTTTGTTCCAAACCTCTGTGTTAATTGGAGGGAACAACGGAATCGTTGGCTCTGGGAGGGATTTAAAAACTCATTTGTTGGGGCGCCTGGATGGTGGCTCAGTAGGTTAATGCCTCTACCTTTGGCTCGAGCCATGATCTCAGGGGCCTGGGATCGGGCCCTGCATCGGGCTCTCTGCTCGGCAGGGAGCCTGTTTCCCTCTCTCTCTGCCTACTTGTGATCTCTGTCTGTCAAATAAATAAACAAAATCTTTATAAAAAAAAAAAATCCTCATTTGTTCTTCTCAGCTCTATTTTACAGCTGGGGAAACTGAGGCCTGGAGACGTGTGGTAACAGGTTGAGTCAGAGTCAGGATTTGAACCCGGTCTTCTAGCTTGAACTCAAACTGTTCTGAGATCATTGCTGCCATGGAGGAAAGAGCCACGGTGTAGAAAAAACATGCACTTTGGGGCTGGCCAAACCTCTGGGCTCGCTGATAGTGTGATTGTGACCCTGGGCAAGTTACGGAACTTTTCTGAGCCTTGCATTCTCTATGAAATGGAGCAAATGAGACCTTCTTTCCAGGGTCACCATGAGTGTTCTCTGATCACAGATTAAGATCACAGGCCTGGGATTTGAATCCCAGCTCCACCGCTTAGGACCTCTACTTTGGGCATGATACTTCTATACCTCAGTTTTCTTATCTGTAAAATGGGGATAATAATAAGGAATTAGGAGTTATTCCGTTTGAAATTTAGTAAGTGAAGTTGTTATCTGTAGCTTTTTATCAACTTTGCTTGTTTCCCCTCCCTTGAGAGTCTAGAGACCCAAGTCATGACCTTGTCTCCTCTCCGCATGTCCCCTGTCTTCACTTCCACTTTCATCTTCTGCCAGGTATTTTGTCAAACTGGCCTGGGCCTGGACCTTCTGTCTCCTCCTGCCTTTCATTGCCCTCACCAACTACCACCTGACAGGCAAGGCCGGCCTGGTCCTGCGGCGGCTGAGTACCCTGCTGGTGGGCACGGCCATCTGGTATGTCTGCACAGCCCTCTTCTCTAACATCGAACACTACACAGGCAGCTGCTACCAGTCGCCCTCCCTGGAGGGGGTCAGAAAGGAGCACCAGAATAAGCAGCAGTGCCACGGGGGAGGAGGCTTTTGGCATGGCTTTGACATCTCAGGCCACTCCTTCCTGCTGACCTTCTGCGCCCTTATGATTGTGGAGGAGATGGCCGTGCTGCACGAGGTGAAGACGGACCGGAGCCACTGCCTGCACACGGCCATCACCAGCCTGGTGGTGGCCCTGGGCTGCCTGACCTTCATCTGGGTGTGTATGTTTCTGTGCACAGCCGTTTACTTCCACAACTTGAGCCAGAAGGTGTTCGGCACTCTGTTTGGTCTGCTGAGCTGGTATGGGACCTATGGATTTTGGTATCTGAAGGCTTTTTCCCCAGGACTGCCTCCCCAGAGCTCTAGTTTGAATTTGAAGCGAGACAGTTACAAGGAATAAAAGAGAAACAAAAGGGGTGACGGCAGGACAATGGCTAATGTATTTTTTCATTGTTTTTCTTAGTTATTTAACTAAATTATTGACCGTACTTCAAAGAGGAAGCTTACCAGGAAGCTTTGGTGAGTGGTGGTGGAGTCTGGGGACTGAGTTTAATCCCCACACTTCTTGTCACAAGCACCGCCATTCCCAGTCGGGCACTTTTTGTCCCTGGCAAGGCTTGACCTTAATCTGTAATGTTCCTTTTGTCCCCGGAGGGCGGGGCTAACGCTCAGTGAGAGTACAGAACTAGGAAAGCCTCTGATGTGTGGCTGAAGGGAGGCCTGGGCCTCGGGACCCTTCTCTGCGGCCATCATTCTCTCCCTGATCCTGGAGTCTGGTATTGTTAATGCTGTGGTTGAACAGTATTACCCTCGGGTCAGTTTTGCATAAGCGTTTATTTCCAGCAGGGTTCTTTATAAACCAGCCAAATGCCTGAAAGACGCTCTCTGGTGGAGATATTTGCTTATCCTCAGAATGTTACATATTGCAACTGACTTGTCATTAGCTACCAAAACAGTGACACTGGCGTGCCTCTCTGGCTGAGTGTTGCTGGAGTGCCTCTCTGGCTGAGTGTTGGATAATATTTATGTAATGAACATTGCTAGTTTTCTGTATGTATTGTCTATTATGTATTGGTTTTTAGAGCAATAAGGTTACCTTTTTTTCCTACAATTTTGAGCAAATGCTTTATTGTTTTTAATAACAACTATGGCATTTGTTTTTTGTTGACAAAACCCCCCAAAATAACCCAGAACTTCATTGCTGCCCTTTGGTTCGTGTGTAGATAGCTTTGAGGTTTGTTTGGGTTTTTTGCTTTTTATTTTTTTTTAGAACACTGATTTATTTTTTATAATCAAAACTCTTGGCTTATAGTATTAAATTCCACCTCACTTCAGGGGTTGTTTTCTCTATAAAGAATAAAATCCGAAAGCAGACGATTTCATGACAACTGAATGAATTTTAAGCTGAGTCAGAGTAATTTTGCAAAATACATTCTTGGCACTGAAACTTCTGACCACGCATCGGCGGTTAATCTAAACAGCATGTTAGTAAGTACATCGATCAGTCTGCTCTGGCCCAAGGGACTTACATTTTGGATGAGATTTTGATAAATCAGAAGTGAAGGAAAATGCTTCCATTGCCTCTGATGGCAAGAAGCCAACCCGTTTGCAAAAATGTCCTTATTAAATATGGGAGTGACTTTCGCCCCATCCTCCTACTTGTACCAGCACCAGACCAACCCTGGGCCTGTTCAGCTGGCCTTGAAATCCATCTTTTCTTTCCCCATTGCACACTGCCCGATGTCTGACCTTGTCCTTCTGTGGCTTGTCACCTCCACCCACGAAGGTGGGGTACCAGCTCTGTGACAGGACACCTTCCCACCCCCCATGTCCCTGCAGGCTGCGTCCTGTACCTAGCCCCTTGCACTTTGTATAATCATCCTGGAAGCTTCCTTGATGTTCCTCCTCTCCCCCCAAGTTAAGCCTGATAATAGCATTAACCGACAAGCACTACACTTGACTGCCTTAACTCAAGCTTAGATTGTTAAGAGCTTGAGGCCCAGAAAATCTTCAGGGTAAACTGTCTTTCCTATAAAGTTGTATTTAAAACCTGTAGCTGGTATCCCATCCGGCTGCATGTTAATTCGTATCCATGAAAATGGGAGTTGTGACCCACTGTACCCAGAGGTGGCAGAAACACTGGCGCTGAGATCCCAGAGGTGTCACCGGGCTGCTCTAGGAGCCTTGGCCAGATGTCACAGGCCCTGTTAGAAATTTTTTGCCCTTTGGAGTTTCCATCTGTGAATGGGGAGTGGAAGAGGCTGGTTGAAGGGGTTGGGTGGGCTCTCTCCTAAGTTTTGTGTTCAGCACCAAAAGGCAGCAGGCACCAGGTGACTCCACATGTTCATTGGCCGCATGTAAATCTCCAGCCATTTCTCTTTCGCGGTTGGAATTCAGGCTCAGCATTAAGTTAACTCTGTGCAAAGTGTCCATGACTGACCCTCGTGTATCGAGTGGTTGTTCACCACTTCCTGTTCGGTCTTAGCACCCTCGCCTTTCTCTTGGGGACATGCCCTGTATCCCCGAGTGAGAGTGCCTGGCGTAGCTGAGAGTGTGGGCTTCGGGAAACCCAAGATGTGGGTTCCAGTGTTGGCACCGCCGCTTTGTGGCCACATCTCGACCACGGAGGAGATGAAACTAGGAGGATTACGGGCAGGGATGTAGGTAAAATGCCCCGCACCTGTGCTCAGCAGACGATAATCCCTTGTCTCCCTTTTTGCCCTGCAAGCCTTTAAACTTCTTGGCTCCTCGGGGAAGGCAGGGAAACAAGCATCTACTTTTGAGTACCATTTGGGGTCTGGGTCTCCCATTGAAATAGTCGTGCATCATCTTCTGGAAAGTGTCTGTTGTCTCCAGGTGCTGAACAGGAAGCTTTTAAGGGCATCTGGGACCCCAGAACTCTGCCATGCTTGCTTTGCTTCACTTGCTGAGGTTCATTCACTGACGCCTCATTTTCCACATGCATCTGTCGTCATCTGAGCAGCAGATTGTATTTAGAGAATGGCTTTTGCCACTGTTATGCACACACAGATCATGTGTGTAAACAAGCAAATTCAGTAAACTGGAGATAATGAAATTCCACATTCCATGTCTTGTGTGTTCTTTTCTAAAACCCTTAAGAAGCCCAGAACCGGGGAAGCTCAGCCTACCTGAGGACAGTGGTGTAGTTCTTATGGGAGCTGCTCGCTGTGTAGGGTGTTTACTCTTTATTTCCTCCCACATCCTATAAGCTAAGTTTGGTTTATGTCCAGTCACATATTTCCTAACTCGATTGACTCCTTCCCTCTGTGCCATATCCTGGGGTCTGGATTGAGCAGATTGGGGAGTTTTCCTGGCAGAAGCAGAAGAGCTGAGCCTCACGGGAGTTGTGCTGGAGAGTGGTTACAGAGTTCACTCCCATGAGGTCACCTGAGAGAGTGCCCTGTGCCCTGGAGACCTGGACACATGTGAGGGCTTTCTGCGCCTTCTCGTGCCCACTCATTTGTCAGCCTGACCTGCTTGGCACCACCAGGCAGTGTCTGTCGAAAGCGCCACAGCTCCAGGATTAGAAGCTCCTCATACTGCAAAACTTCCTTCAGCGGCACCAAACTCCTACGGGGAGCCAGGAGCTGATGGGGTAGGATAAACTCCCTCCCCGCCTGCGTTGGTGGTCCAAAGTCCGTGCCCTTGGAGCTAACGGTGTGTGCTGGGGAGAATTTGATCCATCTGTGCACTCAAGGAATGGAAGATCTTGTGGAGAAGACATGGAAGGAGCCAGTAAGCACCGTCCAGTGTTCTGAGCTCTGGGGCAAGGTCAGGGCCTGCAACCAGAGAGTGGAGGACAAGCGGCTGCCCTGGGGAGTGAGGGGGTGTTTTCACAAAACATAACCAGTTAGGCAGAGAAGGGAACCCCCAGGAGGGGAGAACAGGATGCACAAAAGCACAGATATGCTATGGGGATTTTTATCCAGACATCCCTTTTCAAGAAACCTGCCGTTCTGCCCATTTTCAGGAGCAACAGAGCATGAAGAAAGCTAGACTTAAAGAAGGACCCTCAGCAGAGGTGATGGACGGGCCCTGCTCTGATAGGAAGAGCTCCCAGCTAGAAGTCAGGCCGCCTGGCTCCGAGCGGGATTCTGCCATTGCTTGTGTGTTCCTTTCCCGTGTTACTTTGAATTCCTCGCTCACCAGCGCGGGCTCTCACTTTCCTTATCTGATAAATGATAGCAGTGGACGGAGTAATCTCACCAAATCTTCTGGTCTATTCTGTTCCTCTGTTCTGCTGGGCGAAGCTTCCCAAGCTGGTTACGACTCCTATTTTAGGAAACCACATGAAAAGAAACTCCTACTCAGAGCCTAGGTGGCAGCTGGTTTTCTAGCGAGTGACGGAGGAATGTACCTCTGTGTGATCCTTATCCCCCCCACCCGCCTTTAGTCTGCATTAGTAGCCTAGTGCACCTCGGACCTGACGGCACGTGTTTGATGGACTTGTGGGACGTTGGGAGCTGAGCCTTATCCCCAGAGGGGTGAGCTGCAGAAGCCTTTTTAAAAAAAGTCTCAACACCCAAGCCATTTCTGACACCTGTCTGGGAGAAGGGAGGTTCTGTTAAGAGAAATCCTGTGCACCTTCAGAACTTGTCCCAGAAACCCCTCATACGGTCTCTGAAGGGTTTTTAAAGTTGAACACACACAGCACAGAAAGCAGGGACTCTTGTAGCCTGGGGAGACAGGAGATGGTAAATTGGGGCCGCGTGTTGAGAAAGTAACCGAGTAGTGTCCAGACTTAAAATGTGCAGACCCAACGATCCCAGTCTAGGACTGCGGGCAGAGGAAGTGGGCAAACAAGTCAAAAGACTTCCTTGCAGCTCCTTGTAATAGTGAAAGGTTGTCAAGTTTTGTTTAACTGATGCCAATCAGTTAATATAATGCCCTCACTACAGTATAACGCCCTCACTACTAAAGAATCAGTGCTGTATGGCACCTGGGTGGCTCAGTAGGTTAAGCCGCTGCCTTTGGCTCAGGTCATGATCTCAGGGTCCTGGGATCGAGGCCCACATCGGGCTCCCTGCTCAGCGGGGAGCTTGCTTCCCTCTCTCCCTCTCTGCCTGCCTCTCTGTCTACTTGTGATCTCTGTCAAAGAAAGAAAGAAAGAAAGAAGAAAGAAAGAAAGAAAGAAAGAAAGAAAGAAAGAAAGAAAGAAAGAAAGAAAGAAAGAAAGAAAGAATCAGTGCTGTAGTATTTGGCATGGAATCTGGAGGCCCTTGGATGCCTGGTGACCAGAACTTACAGCGTGGCCTCAATCACATCTGTCTGAGCCCCTATTCCTGAAGCAGAGGGTCAGGATGCTGCTACCTTTCCTCCCTCAACATTCACGGCTCCCATATTCCAGGAGCACCGGGGAAACCAGGCACTGTGGCCGGCACAGTGTTCATTCAGAGACATGAGCCTTTCGGGGGTTCATCTAGCTGGGTGCAGGTGATGAGTAGAGCAACTCCAGACTGTGCTGAACATCTAACACGGGGTGTGCCCCCCACCTACGCTGACCAGCCACAGCTCAGGCAGAGATGGTTTGCAGAAAGCACTTAGAGGAGCAAAGGAGGAAGGAGACTGGCCTCCGGCCAGACAGCCTGGGTTCAAATTCTGGCTCTGACACGCGCTCAAGCACACACACACACTCACACACACACTGGCTTTGTGACCTTGAACAAGTTCCTTAGCCCCTGGCCTCAATTTCCTCATTTGTAAAATGGAGATAATAGGAGTACCCACCTCATAGGGTTATTATGAGGATTAAGTGAATTGATGCTTGCAAAGTGCTTAGACCAGGACCTAATATGTGGAAATTCTGGACGAATGCGTTCAAGTGCACAGAGTCTCTCCTGCACCATCGTCACCATGACTTACTTTACAACCAGGAGAAACCCCGTACATGTCAGTGTTTTCATTTTGATCAACTCAGAAGTAATTAAAATGTACAGTTAATGAATGTAAAAGGCCTTGTGCCGGTGACCTAGCGTGGGAATGGAGTCTCTGAGTCTAACACCTGCTTTCAAGTTGGGGGGATGGTGATTGAGGGAAAACAAGAGAGGTGTTCTCTGTTTATCTGGGGGGCTTGGGGGCAAGGTAAAGTAGGTGTCCCCGTTTGAGGCGCTGTCCACACACAGGCAAGCCACAGTCTGGCTTACCCCCGGTATCCAGGCAGCTGGTTTTGGGAACTGGGCTGGATGCCTTATCAGGGAGCCCTGCTGCTTGGCTTGTCTTCTCTGCCAGGGTGTGGCCACCTGGGGTGTGTGTGGCTGAGATGGGCTGAGTGCTTGGGAGATCAATAGGTAGAGAAGCCTGGGCGCCGCCCCTGATTAGCATCTAAGTTTCTGGAGCAAAGTTGTTCGGGCCCTGCCCAAACAGGCTGCTGTCCTCCGTTGCCCACAGCCCCCTCTTTCCATCTCCTTTTGACTTCTGCTTGCATTTCCTGAGCACTCTATGTCTGCCAGATACTACCATGCTCCTGGGGACTAATGCAGGGGTGAATGGGTGACTCTGATCCGGAGTTATTAGAAGCTTTGGATTGGAGCAAGCAGGCTACGTTCAAATCCTGCCTGTCCACGCCTCAGTTTGGGTGATCTTAGGCAAGTCACTTAGCCCCTCTGGGCTTATTACTCATCTATGAGGTGGGGATAATACTTTTTTTTTTTCTACCTCTCTAGTCTTTGATTGGTGTAATGAAATCATGGATGGGAAGATATTTTAGAAGTTTTAAAATATCAGGCCCCTTTGAGGGCTGCTCGTTACTGAAGACATTTACCTTTGTCTAGTCAATGTCTGTCTCAGAAGCCTGGGCACTGTGACTCCTACACGTCCCCAGCAACCCTGAAATGACTCAGCCTCATCAATGTACTCTTGAAAATGCAACATTGAATACAATGAATAACAAGTAGCATTTGTTCTGAATATTTTAATCTGACACCTGACATTTTTATTATATGATCTCAACTGTAATTCCCAGCGACCTTGGTCCTGGAGAAAACAGGAAGGCCTCTGGTTTCTAGGGTCTTTGGCTTCCAATTCCAGCTCTGCCACTGTATCAGTCAATGACTGCTGTAATAATGCTTTGTAACAAACCTCCCCCAACATGACGGCTTCTGACCACAGATGCTCACAGGTCACAGACAGGGGCCGGCCTGAATACATAAGCTCCGTTCTAGGCCACAAGCTGGGCTCAGGTCCGTTCTGCTTTCATTCTGGGGCCCAGACGAAAAGGCCAGCAACGACCTGGGACAGGGTTTTCTTGTGATGATCACCAGGGCACAAAAGCTAAGACAAACAGAACAGGACATTAAAACCTCTGCTTGCGTCCAGTCCTTCCACCAACATTCCACTGCTCCAAGGTGGTAGCAGGGGCCAGCCCGGCACCATGGCACAGGGAGCGAGCTCTGCGCACAGTGGGACCTGCTCGAGTCGCACAGCAAGGGCTGTGGACGTAGCATCCTGTGAGAGAGTCCAGTAACCCAAATTGCCCCTTGTACCTTGGATAGTTAACTCTCTGAGCCTCTGTCTCTTCATCATTGAAACATAAAAATTGATGTTTTGCAGAGTTAAGAATAATTCATGTGAATTTCCTAAGGCATAGTTAGTGTTCACTGGATGGCAGCTAGCAGTATCATCAGCTCCATTTTAGAGATGGGAAAACTGAGGCCTTTAGCCAATATGGGCCCAGGTTGTGGGGGGACGGCCAGACAGGTCTTCGGGGATGTGCTGGAGTGACCTGGACAGGTGATTCTGTGCCTTTGGTAGTGAAAAGCCAGTGAGCGGAAGAAAGTCTGACCTTAACTGTGCTCCCCACCACAGATCTTTCTGTGGAACGGTGGAACTTTGGGGAGGCCCATTCCCACAGTGCAGGGGGTGGTGCTGAGAGCCCCACATCAGCTTCATCCCTCCGCCCCTCCACGGCACTGCACAGAAAGTTCGGCAGCTGGCGGATTCTGAGCAAATGCCTGCGTGTTCTCTCTTCCTGTCCTCCTCCCTAGGTTCTCTCCCTGGTGTTCCAAGACACAGGATGGGACCAGGGAAAGGACTATTGGCTCTAGCTCACTCATAGTGGGAGCCTGACATGACCCAACAGACACCAGTCTATGTAGGGCCTCAGTTTCCCCATATGTGGAATAAGTGAGTGGAGGTTCACGGCATCTTCCGGTCCGGACTTGGAGTCTGATTTTCTCCAGCCGTCTGCCTGTGCCTCTCCTCATTCAGTTATTCCTCGGGTGAGAGGCTGCTAGCTGTTCGCCAACTTCTGCTCTCTCCTTCCTCAGCAATAGGCTGCCCAACCAGATGGCATTTCCCAGCCATTAAATTCATACCCATGGAATGTGAGTGGAAGTTCCGTGACCCTCTCCCCAGTGTAGGTCTTAAACTACTGGACACGTGCCCTTCCATCCTCTCTTCCCCTTCCGAGCAGATAAAACCAGGGTATCAAGGGCCCTGTGGATGAAAACAATGTCCCAGAGGAAGGTGAGGCAACAGCATGGAAGGAGTCTAGGTCCTTGAAACATTCCAGGGCAGTTTCTACCACTCACCTCGCGAATGGGAGAACACTGAACACCCACGCTCCGGAGTCCTTGACGTCTCTCCCCTCTTATTAAAAACCGCTTGGTATGCACCGTAGCAATTCTTCATTCCTCGCCTGCTATACTCCTTCTCCTTCTTTATTCCCACTTCTCCAGGCCTGACTTCCTTGCCGTCCAGCCAGCTGCCCTGGGAAAAGCTGGAATGTGTTAGGCATTGGGTGGAGACACAGCTCGGCTGGGCATCAGTCTCCCTGCAGGTGCTAAGCAGAGCTGCCAGCTCTCGTAACAGCCGAGGACCCTCCCTGTCTCCAAACTGAGACTGGCTTGGCTGTCTTTGCCATGGGCAGGCACCTTAGAGTCTCAGCAGCACCAGACAGACCTCCGCCTCCTGCGGCTGGTCAGTCACCCTCTTCTCCAGTCCCCAGTAACCCAGGCTAAGCCTCCACTTAGCTCCTGGGCCAAAGTTGTGTGTTAAGCCCATCCCAGCATTCCTGTCTTCCTATTTAGGTAGAAGGGCTATTTGGGTAGATGAGGGGAAGGCTCCTAGAACTCGCCACTGCGCCCACACACTAGACTATTTTCCACACTGTACAGTGGACAGGACCTGGAGAATGTTTTGTTGAACTCCATGGGGTGGTGACTCAGACCGCTGCTTTTCCAGATGTGGTTTCTTCACTAAAGCAAATCGATGCAGCGTCTGTCTTTGAGTTCAGCTTCTGGGCTGGAGTGTTGTTCTCTGTGTCATTTAGTAAGGACCGCCAAAAGCCATTTGCTTCCACTTGGCAGGGCAGCAGTTCTTTTTTTTTTTTTTTTTTTTAAGATTTTATTTATTTATTTGACAGGGAGAGAGATCACGTAGGCAGAGAGGCAGGCAGAGAGAGAGGGGGAAGCAGGCTCTCCGCTGAGCAGAGAGCCCGATACGGGGCTCGATCCCAGGACCCTGAGATCCTGACCTGAGCCGAAGGCAGAGGTTTTAACCCACTGAGTCACCCAGGCGCCCCGGCAGCAGTTCTTAACGTGGGGCTATGTCAGCTTTTTTGTTTTCCGTCATAGTTTGACCTGTAGAGACCTTTGATCTGTATAACAGAATGCCGATGCACGACGCTGATGACATCGGGCTGTGCCCAGTGAACAGGAAATAGCGAGTGCACCAGATGCCTTGGCGAGACCTGTTGTGGTCTAAACCCCAGGGACATTCAGGGCCTGTAACCAGGGTGAAATTTGTAGGGCCACAGGGGTTAGGAAATGTCAGGCTGTCCCCTCCAAGTGAAAGACAGGTTGCTATGCCTACTGCTAAGATCGAAGCAGTGCAGTTGGTGACCCCCTTCGGATTTGAGAGGCAGCGTGGGCTGCTCCAGACCGTTCGCTAAGTCAGCTCTAGACTGCTGGGTATGGACGGCTCCCAAAGCAGATTCGGGCTGCAGTGCAAGGTGCTCTGCCCGTCGAGCCTTATGTTCCAGCAGGCCCAACAGTGTTTAAATAGTCTGGAAATTTAGACATGGTGTGTGGAGCCTCCCGCCAGCCCTAGTGCACGATCTCACTGCACACCCCTAGCACCCGGAACAAAGTCATGTCCTCGTCTGCAAATAACAGTTTACAACTGGAAAACTAGTTTCTGGTCTGCTCCTGGGCCCTGGTAGAACTGAACTCAGCCATGAGACACCCAGTGACAAGGCAGCCTGAGCCGCATGTCCCGAACCGGGTGTCATTTGATCCATTCAGCCGCAGAGCTAGGTATGTTCAGCCCCATTCTATCAGGTGGAAGTGAAATAGCTCAGACTCCGCCAGCTCTTCCTGCCACACTGTCACCTCTCCCTCACCCAACACCTAAGGCCCTGTGACGAACTCCCTAGGATCCAAAGATGGAAGAAGAAAAACCTCCGTCCTGATACCAGCTGGGAGTGGGTGGCCACAGCACCACGGGGCAGCCTCAGAGACATCGGAGAAGGGAAACCTCTCAGCGGACAGGACTTCAAGCAGTGCCTGTGGTTGTCCGCTCTATCGAGATGGACACAGGAGTCCAGACATGCGGATCTGCATGTACTCGTGGGGTGGCTGGTTTGGCTGGATGCTCAAGAATGCAAATGGAAGATTGGTAACAAGGAGACCTGCGAGGGAGAGGCTGTGGCCGGACCTGTAACAAGGGGCACGGAGAGAGAGGATGTCTGTATTCTCTGCGGATATCCCCGCCAGAAGGACTCCCTGTAGAGGAGACTCTCAGCACACAGACGGACATGACTTGTTCTGTAGACATAAGCCCTTCCCTCCCCCAGCCACCCTAGTGCTTGCTCAACGGGCTCAAATACAAAAAGGGACAGATGGAGGGGCACAAATTTTATATTTTATGTATGGATTTGCCGCCTTTGACTTCCACGCCCATGGACACCTTGGATCCAGTGTTGGTATTCCATACAACATTGCTTCTGGCCAAGGAGTTGATATCACAGCAGAAGAATGTGGCAGTACAATTATACCTATGGGACCTTCTGGTCTTACTAGGTCTGTTATCTAGAAGCAGCCAGACTTCTAGAGCATTGAAATGGCCTCCTGCACCAGGCAGGATCACCAGGGGGTGATGTCCTGCAGGATGTAGTCTACACTTCGCACAGACTACGGTGCTGTTTCTCCCACACCCAGAACACACAGATCCAGCCATGCTGAGGTGCAAATGGAAGACTAGCCCTCACTCCTGCACGTAATAACCCATTCACAAAAATGCTACTTCCCATCCCTGAATCTTTGCACTTTGATGGTTAGAGATTATGGTTCCTAAGGAAGGAATGCTTTTGTTGGGGAATACATCAGTGGTTCAGCTGAATTAGAAGTTGAGGTTGCCAGTTAGCCATTTTGATCTCATACCATTGAAACTAGAGGCAAAAAAGGGTCCTCTACAGACTACGGGGATTGGTCCCGATCACCGAGGGTACGTGGGCTTGCTTCTGCAATGGTGGCCTGGGACACTCTGTATAGGAAGTCGAGGATTCTCCGGGATGCCCCACGGTATTTCCATGGCCAGTAGTAAAAGAGTAATGGGAAACCGCAGCAGCGAAAGGATCACCAAAGTCTGAGTCCTTTCACCAGATAAAATACCCCAACCACGAATTGTTGGTTGAGGACAAAGAGAATCTAGAATATCTAGTGGGGAAGAGAGAAATGATCAGTATCAACAATGGCCTTGGGATCAGTTACAGAAATGAGGACTCTGACAGCTCTGTGGACTTCCTTCCTTGCTTATCATGTGTGTATACATTGTGCATCAGGAATGCCAGTGATGGCTGAACTGATGTTTTAATCTGTAGGTTATAACCTATCAAGGAGTGCTTGTGACCTCTAGAAGTAGAGGAACAAGAAGAGAATCCAACATCATCCAGAATGATGTTATTGATGAGGCATTTTGAGTCTCATTTTGGAGAGAGGGTGAGAGCAGGAGACCAGTCAACCCCATCGGGGTGAAGCATGATGTTTCTGTTCTTGAGGGGAGTTTAATTATGAGTGGAGAGTCTGCGAGGATGTTTGACCAGCCCAAGGCGGGAACAGCGCCAGATGGTGACTCTGCTGTCATGTTCTGTGCTTGCCCTATCTGGGCCCTGGCTATTTTTTTTTCTTTCCATCTTGATGAACAAAACAAAACAAAACAAAGGCAAATTATTATACGTTTTTGCAAAAATCAATAAACTGTGCTTTATGTTCTACAAGTTATATCCCTGGTTTAATGTTCTTTAGACATCTTAGCCCATTTTTCCCTCTGAGGGACCGTGAGGCATGTGCCCTGGGTGTACCACAGGGAGGACCACATCTAGGTTAACATGAGCAGATGGCTGTGAGCATGCTTTATAAACTGGGAAACCCTGTGTCCAAGTGAGGTGGGTGTAGGCCAAAGTCAGAGCATTGCAAAGTCCACCCAGTAGCCATCCCCACAACCAGAAACCTGAGCTCTGGACTCAACTCTGAGTCTGAACCTCATGTCTCTGCATCTCCGGCCCCAGACTCTGGAAATAAGAGATGGATGGAAAACACCTGTTTAGAAATGAAAAGCAAATGCTCCTCCTGAATGCTTTATTGGGGGCTTTCAGTGGTTTCTAAGCATGAGCGGCAGTGACACCCAGACCCTCTCCCAACATGCAAAAGGCACAGGAAAGTGAGACACGACCGCGGAGGGCAGCAGGGATGCAGGCACCTCCCCTTCTCCACGTGGTGTGTTGGAGCACGGGGGGGCCCACAAGAGATGGGGAAGGTGAGCATTAAACGAGGTGGCTTTGGCATAGGCAGAGAGAGACGGACCCTAGTCCATCCACCTCCAGACCCACCCCTGCACTCAGGCCAGGACTGACCTTCTGAAGAAGGTCAAACAGGGCCCTCGCTGAAAGGCCACCTCCCGTGTTGGGAAATGTCAACCCCAGGTGTGAAAAGGATGACGGACGGTCGCTGCCTCCAGGGACTTCTGGTTAGTGTCAAAGCAAACCCACTGGCCAAATCAGGAGGGGAACGAGAGGGTGTGCTCATGGGGTCGGTCCCAGGCATGACCTGGTGGTTGGCTGCCACTGCCTTGGCTGGAGCCAGTGCTGTCTCCGTCCACGTACAGGAGAGTGGAGCCCCTTCGAGTCTTCAGGGGCCTCCCCGGGGTCTGTGGTCTCCAGCCCCACCCGGAGGCACCGCTTAGAAAAGTCAGTGTTGATGTTGGCTTTGTCCTGTGGAAGAATTCCCTGGGCAAGAGGGAAGGGGAGGCGAGGGGTCAGGCCCTCCGAGCCCCAAGCACCTCCCAGAATCTGGGCCCTGGTGGACGAAACAGCCTGGGACTCACCTCAGATCCTAACCAGTCCCCACAGTTCCATCTTGAGACCTTGAATTAAAAGAAAAGGCATTCGTGTTTCGTTTCTGTTCTCTCTCCCTCTCTCTCTCTCTCTCTCTCTTTCTCTCTCACACTCACTCTTTCTCTCCTTCAGTAGAGCCGTGGCCTCAACTCACGGCATTGGCAACGTCTACTTCTAAACTATGGAATGTTTTCACATTGACGATAGAATTACTCCAAACGGGGCGGGGAGTGGCTGTCCGAGTGTTCATGAGACAGTGTCTGACTGAGAGCTTGCTGGGAGTCACACAGTACAGAGACACCGACAGGCACCAAGCCCGGGCCTGGCTCTAGATGTATTTTTTCTTGAGGTACCAGTAGGCAAAGTAGCCCATCCCCCCCAGAGAGCCCATGAGGAAGGACGCCCCAAAGAAAGATGGGGGTTTCCGCTTGACCAGCCGGAACGCATTGGGGATGACAGCCGACAGCAGGGTGGTGTGGATGTCGCCGAGGACTTTCCGGAAGGCCAGGCGCTTCTGGACCCTCTCGAAGAAGGACTGCAGGTTGGGCCGGCTGCCGTCTTCCCAGTACTTCTTGGACAGTCCCAGGAACTTGAGGCGGTGCAGGGTGGCTCCCAGGAGGACGTCGGCGAGGGTGAAGGCACAGCCGCAGAGCCACAGCTCACACTTCTGCCCTGGAGGGGAAGGGAGAGGAGATGGGGGTGGTGGGACTCACATCTCCGCCACTGACACCTCTGGCCTCTGCCGGCTTCCACAGCCGCCGGGCCGCCCGCTCCTACTGCTTGAATCACTTCTGCCCAAGGCTTATACTACCTCTGTTAGTACTTCTTCTTTAAATCAACTGACTTTGAAGTGCAAATACACGTGTCTAACGTCCAGCCTCCCGTGTCTAACTGCCCGCTCGTTCAGCAGCCTCCGCTCGGATATCCACCATGCACTTCAAACCCGGTATGTCCAAAACCGAGTTCCTGATTGTCACCCCTAAACCCACCACGCTCATCCCCCACGTCAGCGACCCCGTGCCCACCCTGTCAGTTGCTTGGGCCGAAGCCCCATGTCACGGCGAGTCCTTTTCCTTTCATCCTCCACATGTAGCGTGTCTGCAATTCCTGTCAGCTTCTCTTCCAAACACAGCCAGAATGTGAGGTCACCTCTGCAGTTACCAGCCCGGTCCAAACAACCATCCTCTCTCACTGGAATTTTCAGAATGTCCCCTTGATGATTTCCCATCTCTGCCCTTGACTTCCTTGAGTCGGCTCTCAACACAGCAGCCGGAGGGACTGGAAATGGGCATGGCTTGCCTGGGGGTACCCAGGGAGCAGGGAGTGATTCATGAAAAGTCAAGATTAGAGAAGTAGATGGAGACACACTGGGAAAAATCTTAGAAGTTCCACAAAGGAGTAGGGACATGACATGGTCAGTGGGGAAGAACTTCAGGGTTTTGAACCAAGACATGATGTAGGAGACCAAAGGAGCTCCATGTCCACCTCTGGGCCTTTGCCCCTGCTGGGTCTCATGCCTGGAATGCACCCCCCCCCCCCCCCCCGCTGCCCACTTCCTGTGAGGTCTGCTGTCCCGGGAGGCTGGCTTCTGCATCTTTGAGCCGGTATTCCTTTCAACTCAGAGATGTCCTGAATCTGATGCCCTCCACCATCAAAGCCTAAGCCCCTCCATCCCTCTCACTCTGCGGCTTCTTGTTCATTCATTTATTCATTCACCCAACACATGTTTATCTAGTATGTGCTGGTCTAGTATGTGCTGGGCATGAAGACCTGACAGGACAAGACAGACAGAGTGTCCTCAGAGGCTCGTGCTTTCACAGGACAGGGAGGTAAAGTGCAAGGAAGGCTCTAATCCAGAGTTTGTTCTTGACACATAACCTTCAAGATGCCTGTTGGATCTCCAAGGGAGATGGTGAGTCAGCAGTTAGAGGTACATATATCTAGTTCAAGTGTGCATCATCAGCATGGAGTTGGGAGGACATTAGCAAGGGTAGTCTACACTGAGTGTAGACAGATCTGAGAATAGGACCAGGGACTGAGCTTTGCAGCTTCGAGAGTCAGATGTTGGGCAACAAGAAGAAACCAGCAGAGGAGCATGAGAAGGAGCACCCATGAGATAAGAGATGAACCACGAGAGGGTGTGATCCTGGAAGCCAAGATAAGAAAGGGTTTCAAGGAGAAGCAGGGAGGTATTCGAATGCTGCAGAAAGGTCAAGTAGGAGCCAGAGAACTATGGTGGCATTAGGTGACTGGGGACCTTGACAAGAGCAGTGGGAGTGGATGCTGATGCTGAACTCCTGATTGGAGGGAGTCCAAGAGAGAAAGGAAGGAGAGGAACTGGAGACCGTGAGCGAGAATCCTTCTGTCAAGGAGTTTGCTGTGATGGGAAGGACGCGCCAATAATGCGAGACAGGCCAAGGGTGTCTTTGCAAGCGGGGAGGGAAAGCCCAGCATGCTGATGGGGAAGACCCCGCAGAGAGGGGGAAATGATGCTACCGAGGACAGTGGAGAGAATTACCACCCCAAGTGCTTGAGCAGATGGACGTCTAGTACACAAGGGCAGGGGTTGCTGGTTCAAGGACAGCTCAGGCTCTGGAATTCGAGGGAGCGTACGGCACTCTATCTGGAATGGAAGACAGCCACCCCGCAGAGAACAAGTGGTGCCAATTCGACTTTGTTTGTGAGAAACATTCCAATTTCAGAGATGTTACGATGTGCTGTAACAAAAAAAACCTGGTAAAATGTGTGCATAGGACGGATGGGTACAGCACAGAGGCTGGTAGGGGGGCGCTGTGGGGTTCAAGCACTGTGGTGTCCTCAGTGAGTGAGGGGAGGGCTGGGGACAGTGGGGGGAAGTTGAGGAGGAAGGAGAAGGTATTAAGCAGTCACCTGGAAAGGGGACCAGGATGGGGTTGGGGGGACCCTCGGGCAGCAGGAGAGCCATCTAAGCCTCATGGTCATGAATTCAAAGTGAGACCAGCTGGCACATGTGTTTCTCCAGCCGCACTTGGGTCCACGGGCGCAGGAACTACTAGGCAGAGAGCGGATGTAACCATTTAAGGTTTTGTGAAATGTGGTAAAGCCAGAGGCGGGCAAGGAAGCCGACGGTGCAGGCAAAAAAAGAGTGTTCTTCCTCGTGGAGGGGGGAGTTACTGCCAGCTCTGGAGCAAGATGAGGTCAGGATGGGGGTGAGGGGATGTGAAAAAAGGCAGGATGGGGGCCCGTGGTCCCCAGCGACAGATTAGAGAAGACAGATTTGAGAATAGGACCAAGGATTGGGCCCCGGGCAGGACAAGGTTTAGGTGATGGACAAGGAGAAACCAGCAGAGGTGCAGGGGAGGGAACAGTCTGTGGGGTGGGAGAGGCACCAAATGTGAGGTGTCATCCCCCCACTCCTCACGACAACCCTGTCTGGTAGGTGCTATTATTATCCCCACATTACACATGAGGACACTGAAGCACAGAGAGGTTAAGTAACTCGGCCAAAGCCACGCAGGTAGGGCGTGTCCGAGCAGAGCCTGGATTTGAGCCCAGGTTCCAGAATCTGTGCATAACCTCTAGGGAACACGGCCCCGTCCCCATGCAGAGGCGCATGCGCACAGGCATGGATCGCCACAGACGCTCGGGCCCCTTTCGGTAAGCACGTTCTATGTAGGGTGTGCAGATCTGTGTGTCTGCCTCATGCGTGCTGTGTGCGCCTGCTCAAGTCCATGCACCAACTGTGTTTACACACGCGGCTATCCACACGTGGGCACTGCGTCCATGTGTGGAACCCCAGATGCATTAAGTGCAGTGATGCCCACGTCCACTGGGCTGTTTGGCTGCAGACAGACATTCCCAAGCTTGTATGCATATGTCGTTGTCGGAGTGTGTCCACGCCTATGTTTCTGTCTGTGGGCAGATGCCGAGAGCCACAACCATCATGTACGCGGACATGTGTGGCTGCCTGGCGGGTCGCCCTTCCGTTTGCCCCTCTCCTCCAGCTTTGTGGATATAGGAAAACAGTAACACTTATCTTAACACTTTTATCACTGTTTATAATTCTGTTTTTACTTTGAAAAGCCCCCAGCCCCGGACAAACTCTATCTTTTGCCTCCCCTGAGACTGCCAGCTCAGTGTGCTGGAGACACTTACACGGACCAGTTAGTAGGCTTCAAGTTCATGAGTACAAAGCCCAAGAGGGCACTCAGCCACGCCCGGGCATCTGTGAGTCCCAGAGTAGGCTGGCTTCCCCACGGCCTGCAGACACAGCCACACAGCTTTCGCCTCTCCTCACACCGGGTCCCTAGGCCTCACTCAGACTGGGACACCACCACGTGCGGCATTCAGAAAACAGGAGCTTTCAGGCAGAAAAGACTTCACTCTGGCCATGAACCCTGCAAAGCCAAGCACACGCACCCTGCCTTCGGCCACCTCCTCTCAAGGCCGGGCCCGCTGCCGTTCTCTGCACCATCCAAGGCTGCACGTCTCCCCTTTGCCTTCTAGATCCATCCTCCTCCCTTCTCCACGCTGCTCTGTGCCCCAGGAGGACAACTGGACAGATTCCCACCCCAGTGGGGCTCCATCCAGCCCTCAGGCTCCAGTCGGGTCCGGCCGTTGGGGAGCAGAGGCAGGAGTTAGGAGGGTAGGTGGGTGAGAGTGAGGTGGGAGTCCTCTCTGCGGGTCGCCATGGGCTCCTGCCTGGCCGTCCCCCCCACACACAGCCTCTTTGTCCCGGCTCCTGCCATGGCTCCCACCCCTCACAACCTCAGACCCAGGCCACCCCGTCTTTCCTTGTGCTCTCCCTACGTCCTGCTCACACATTTGTGAATGGTCCCTTGATGAAGTCCTCTTTAACCTACCCCATTTGAAGATGCCTTGTTTCCCTCGGGGCCCTGGCCGGTAGGACGCCTTTCCCATCCTCTCCTGGACTCCAGGACTCAGCCTGAAAACACGCTTGTATCTCCCCTCTTCACCCCACATTCGTCCTCGGGCAACATTCCATCTCTCTACTCCCTTCCACAGCTAAAGGTCTCACAAGAGGGGCCTACACCTGCTGTCTTCCTCCCTCACCAGCCATCCACCCCCACATTCCAGTGAAACTGCCCTTGGCAAGGTCACCGACAGTTGTGAGACAAAGTTCAGGGGACGCTTTTCTATCCTTGCTTCTCTGACTCCCAGCAGCATTTGACACTGTTCTCTCCTTAAAGCACAATCCTTTCTAAATCTCATGGACACAAGGGTCCTCCTGCTGCCCTGGTGACTCTCTGCCGGCTTTGCGGGCGCCTCCGCCTCTACTGCCCCCCCTACATGGGGGGACCTCAGGGCAGGGAGGCAGTTTTAAAATGCACTCACCAGCCACTCAGTACATCTCTGATGGAGCCCGATCTCGCTCCCCTTGAATACGGACTGTATTTTGTCCCTTGCTTCCAGTGAACAGAATGTGGCGGAAGTGACAGTGGCCTCCAGCAGCAGGCTGGAGGAAATCACTGTGGCCGCCTCTCTCACTCTCCGCCGCACTGGTTCCAGTTAGAGCCGGCAGCCATGTTGTGAGGACACTCAAGCGGCGCCATTGAGAAGCGCAGGTCGTGAGCAACTGGGGCCTCCCGCCAACAGCCAGCAGGGGCCAGAGACTTCCAGTCACCAACGGTGTGAACGAGCCGTCTTGGCTGTGGATTCTCCAGCTCAAACGACTGCAGCTCCAGCCGACAGCTTGAGCGCAGCCCGCATCATGCAGCCCTAAATTAGAAGCACCCAGCACCACCCCTCCAGAAGTCGTGAGCCACAGAAGATGTGTGATGTAATCAATGTGCATTTTGTTGCAGCTTCAGCCGCTAATTCATGGGCAATTTGCTGTGCAGCAAGAGGACACATCAGGCCTGACTCTGTTTTGTCCCCCCCCCCCCTTAATGAATCACCCAGTTCTGTGGCTTTAAATACCATATAGAGATGCTGGAGACTCACACATCTCTCTCCAAACTCTGACCTCTCCTTTACAAGGCAGACTAGAATACCTAGTAGCTTATATGACACCCCTTCTTGGGTGTCTGAAAGGTCTTTTGAACACACTGAGTCTCCAATCAAACACTCGCACCTGCCACCCATCCGTATCAGGAAATGGCACCACCCGATAACTCAGACCAAAACCCAGTAGGCATCTTGGATTCCATTCCCTTACTCTTCCCTCCTCATAAGACCACTCTGGAAGTACCAATCCATTCTATCTCCAAAACGCCTCTTGAGTCCCTCCATGCCTCCCCATCTTCCCTGCCACCTCCTCGGCCCAAGTCAGCATCATCCCTCCTGGGCTGCTGTGACAGCCTCCACTCTGTCTCCCTTGAAATCCATTCTCACTGCAACCAAAGTGCTCCTAAGATCAGAACATCTCACCCTGGGTGGACCCAATGCCTCCCAGTCCTGTGTGCATGTGGCTTTGCTGCTTCTGCCAACAGGTGGTGAATGTCAACCATCACCCCTTTAACCCAGACTTGCTTTAGCTAATGGGACTCTAGTAAATTCCACACAAATAGACGCTTGAAAGGTGTTTGCCTTGAAAAGTCTTTGCTCCCTTTCTGTTCTCAGAGACCCTGTAGCCACCACCATATGAATGAGCATGGGTTAGCCTGCTGGATGATGACCAACATGTGGCCCACTGGCCAGGCTGATGGAGAGCCAGCTGCTAGACATGCCAGTGAGGTCTACCAGCTGGTTACAGATACCTGAGTGATGCCACCACCAGCATGTGGGACAGAGAGAAGCTCCCAGCTGAGCCCAGCCCAAAATGCCAAACCACAAATCATGAACAGATAAAAGGTTCTTTTAAGTGACTCAGAATTAGAGTTTATTTGTTATACGGCAAAAGCTAACTGATGCAATCCCCTTCTCACAACCCTCCAAGGAGTTCCCATTGGATGGATTGTACATAGGACAGAATCTAAATTCTAAATATAGACTAGATTTAAACTCTTAATAAAATATAAATACGGGAAGAATGGAACTCGACCATTCTCTTACACTATACACAAAGATAAACTCAAAATGGATAAAAGACCTCAACATGAGACAGGAATCCATCAGAATCCTAGAGGAGAACATAGGATTTAAGATAAATCTTAAATACAGGTCCATGAGCTTGCATCTCTCTGGCTCTGTCCAACCTCACTTACGCCACTTTTGCCGTTACTGACCACACAGTAGCCAGTTACCAAAGAGTTCCCAGCTATCCCCTCACCATGGTGTCCCCTCAGCCTAGGACACACCCGTCCTGGTTCTTCACTAGGCTGGCCCTTCCATATCCTTCAGGTCTCATTTGAAACATCACTTCTTCAGAGAAGCTTTATCAAATTTGCCAGACTCTTTTTACTATCAGTCTTAACCCTTATCACTGTTTATAATTCTGTTTTTACTGATGGGATTATTTGACTAATATCTTTCTTCTCTACCAGACTATAAACTACATGAGAGCAAGAACAATGTCTTGTTTTTACTTAATTTTATCCTCAGGACCTGGCACACAATCGGTGTCCAAGAAATATTTCAATAAATGAATGAAGAAGAATGGTAATGGTTATTATTTTGAAAGCTCTATTTCTAGAACATTCTACCTTTAGCCAGGTACTGTGGAGAGTGACCAACACCCATTATCTTTATGAACCCTTGCAACCTAGAATCTAACCTCACAAGTGAGAGTCTATTATTATCCACATTTTGATGAGCTCACCGAAGTGAAGTGAATTCTACAAGGTCACAGAACTAGGAGGTAGCTGACCAAGAATCTATGTCCGTGTCATCTGGCTCCATTCTAGAGGTCTTAACTGTGACATTGTAACACTTCCCAACCCTGGGTTCTGCCTCAGAAGGGGACAAGTGCAGGGTGTAAGCACTACTCCCAGGAAAGTTTTGGGGTGCCCCAGTGGGTGAATGAGACCATGTGGGCCCAGCCACCTCACCAGACCTCTGCTGCCTCCCACAGCCATGGAGGGACATAAGAATCTCCATCTGGAACAATCCCAGTCATCTTGCCACGGGACACTGCAATGCTGCCTCCTCTTGGAAGAGCTCAGGACCAAAACAGAGCCTGAGGTCAGGAGGCTCCCTATCTACAGATCACTTGAGGAATGAGCATTCACAGCTATTCTCCAGGACCTTCAACTCTGCCCTCCATCTAGGTCACACTCTGTGTCTCCCTTGATCGTATCAGCAGCTAATATGTGTGGACATTTCCATACCGTGTGCCAGGCCATGTGCTTATTCCCTTACCCTCACTTTCTCACTGAGCCTCACAACAGCCCTGTGAAGTGGGCTTTCACTTTATCACCCCTTTACAGAATGGAAGAAGCAGCAGAGCTAGCACTTAAAAACTGAAGACTCTGGGAGCCAGGGTTTGAATCTAGCCTTCACCATTTCTATCTGTGTGACCTTGGGAAGGTTACTGAACCTCTCTGTGCCTTAGTTTCCTCATCTGTTTAAATAGGATTACTCATATTACTTACGTCCTAGAGTTGCTAGGGGCATTAAATGCATTAAACTATGTGAAACACTTAGCCCAGTGCCTGCCCCACAGGAAGTGTTGTTAAAAGATATGTTGTCTGGGCTGAATTGTGTCCTTCCAAAATTCGTATGTTGAAGCCCTAATCTCTAGTATCTCAAATGTGACTATATTTTGACAAAGGGCCTTTAAAGAGGTAAGTAAGCTAAAATGAGGTCATCAGGGTGGGCCCTAACTAATCTGGTGTCCTTATACGGAGAGGACATTTTGCCACATAGACACCAGGAGCATGCACTCAGAGCAAAGTGTGCATGGAGACACAGCAAGAATGCAGCCTCGTGGGGCGCCTGGGTGGCTCAGTGGATTAAGCCGCTGCCTTCGGCTCAGGTCATGATCTCAGTGTCCTGGGATCGAGTCCCGCATCGGGCTCTCTGCTCAGCGGGGAGCCTGCTTCCCCCTCTGTCTCTGCCTGCCTCTCTGCCTACTTGTGATCTCTCTCTCTCTGTCAAATAAAATAAATAAAATCTTAAAAAAAAAAAAAAAGAATGCAGCCTCGTGAGCCCAAGAGAGATCTTGAAAGAACCAAACCTGCCAACACTTTGATCTTTGACTCCAGACTCCAGAACTGTGAGAAGATAAATCTCTGTGGGTTAAGACATCTAGTCTGTGGGATTTTGTCAAGGCAGCTGATCAAATTAATCCATAAATACATAAGATGTGCCTGATAATGAAGGTCAACCAATGAGAAAATGGCTGAGCTGGGACTCTGACCCCAGAGGCAACCTTGGAAACACCACGCCTCTGGCCTCTGAGCACTCTTCTTCAACGGCTCTCCTAGGCACCTTCTCTGACAGAAAGGAGAAAGTTCCTGCTTAAGGTGTATAACATTTTTATTACTAAGCCTTGCCATGTTTTTTTTTCTACAGAGGATTTAGGGCCCTGGCTTTGGAGCTCATGACAATGTTCTATTCAGGCCTTTAGGTATCTATGTATACCTTATGCTTGCATCAGTTGTGAGATGCTGGAAGAGCACTGCACCTGTCAGGGGCAAACCTGCCCTTGCCCCAACCATGCCATTTACGAGCCACATGACCTTGAGCAGGTCCCTGTATCTCTCTGAGCTTCAGTTTTCTCAAACCGAGAATGTGCATGCCCTTAGCTGTCATATGTTTAAACTAGCATGTTCCAGGCAGTGGGCAAAGTACTTTGACTTTTTATAAGAGTCCAACAAGATGGCATTAAGTTGTATTATTACCATCTCATTCTACAGGTGAAGAAACTGAAGATCCAATAGGGGAAGCAACTTCTCCAAGTCACATAGTATAGACAGCGAAGCTGGAACTCTAACTCAAACCCCTGTCTGACTCAAAAACCATCTTTTTTTTTTTTAAGATTTTAAGTAATCTCTACACCCCAGTTTGGGGCTTGAACTCATAACCCCAAGATCAAGAGTTGCATGCTCTACCAACTGAGCCAGTCTGGGGCTCCTAAACCCATCTTTTCAAACACTGTGCTCCATGGCTTTCCCATACAGATGGTGTGTATGTGTGTGTGTGTGTGTGTGTGTGTGTGTGTGTGTGATGCTGTGAGTGTAGCAGTGCCTATCATGTAGGCTCTGTAAATTAGCATAACTGAGGAGACAAGACCGACCGCCTAAAACAGAGCAAGATGAGAAGACCCAGAATCAAACTCGAAGAGGACTGGTGGCAAAGACAGCACATAAAAGGAAAAAAGAGCAGAGTGGCATGGAGAGGATACTCCCAGCTAGAAGAGCTGCAGGAGCAAAGGTGTGGAGATGGGAATGAAGCTGGCATGCTCAAGGTCAGAGAACCACTCAAGGACAGAAAGAGTCAAGGTCAAAGAGAGTCATAATACATCCCTGAGCAGGGGAAAGGTGAGATGGTATGGTGGGTCCTGGTCATCACCGTCACCGCCGTCATCATCTTCACCAACCTCAATTAAACACCTACTGTGTGCTAAGCGCTGACCCAATACCTACATGTATTATTTCATGCAACGTCTCAGCACCTTTCTGGAGTGGGTCTTATTATTATTCCTAGTTTACAGATGAGAAAATGAGGTCCAGTGAGGTGAAGTACCTGACCCATGGTCACTTAACTAGTAAATGGTCAAGCTACGACTTATATCTAGTCTGTCTGCCTCCATGATCCATGACCCTAACCACCTGGGAGGTCCTCTGAGATCTTTGGGATAAAGGGGCTGGAAGTGGGCAGGGGCGGGTGGACTGGATGGGCTCCACCACCCACCTACCCCAGAACTGGCACCCACCCTCGTTCTCCAGCTTCCTCTTCTCCAGCTCCGCCTCGATCTGGTCCAGCACCATGGCCAGCTCCCCGAGGATCTTCTTCAGGTAGCTCACATCATCGTGCTCCAGGATCTTGGCCTGGGAACAGGACAGGCAGGAACCAGAGGAGTTGAGCCGGCTTCCAAGGGGCTTGGATAACCAAGGCTGGAACGAGCTTGACCCAAACCTCCTTCAGCAAACCCAGCCTCCAAATATCTCTCCCAGCATAGAGAGGGCTCCACTGTTACAAAGCTTGCTCATCTGGTGCCCACAGCACTCCCGTGAGCTTGGCTATCCTGGCCAGACCTGGCACTATCATACGCCAACTGCTCTGAGGATCTGCTTATAGCTGTTCATTGCTGCCTCTTCTCCAGAGTTACTCTCAGCCAACAAGAGCTGCTTGGAAATACTCTGGAGGGTCTCTCATCCCTCATGCCCCCACCAGGCAATCTGTAACCAATGAATGACTGACACAGGGCTATACCTGTCTTGCCCCTTGCCTCCATGAGGATAGACTTTGTGGTGACACTTACGCTGCAGAACTCTCTGTGGGATCAGGTGAACTTGGCCTCTTACTGGGTTCTCCTTAGGACACTCCCTCAATGCACTGTTACCCAAGAACCTCTGTCTAATGCTCGGCTCTTAGGGACACAACCTAAGATGTCATGAGACCAAGATCTAGTGGGACAGTGGTTTGCCCAAGGTCAAAAAACCAGTAAATGACAGAGGAGACAGGATTGGAAAAGTGAGCAGTGTTTTCATTTTAGGTCATCAGCTGATTTTCTGTATAAAACCAGCTTCTCCCATTGGAACTCTTTCATGGGAAAGGTGATGGGGAAGGGAACTGGGCAGGCCTGGGAGCACTCACCATGAGCTTCTTCTGTTTGGAAAGGTAGGGCTCAGAGAGCTGGGGCTCCTCTTCATGGTCCAACTTCATGAGGTCTGTGGTGGCATTGGCTAAATGTCCTGGGGAGAGAATAAGGAAAACCTCACCTTTCTGATACCCAGGACCACTCCCACCCCCTCTTCCACAAGTTTGCGGGTACAGTCCCACTCAAGCATTGGTCTGGGAAGTAACAATATCAACAGCCAACACCTAGTAGGTACAAGAGGCTGCGACGTAGGGTTGGATGACATGCCATCCTGTTCTAGGCTCAGGCTAGTGGGAAAGACAGACCCATAGAGAAATCTCTGATGCAGCAATGATCAATCTGTGATGGAGAGTGAACGCTGTGGGACACAAAGGGCCACCTGCTTGGGCCACAAGGCATCAAGAAACCTCAATGAGGAGGAGACTACTCGGGGATGGGAGTTTGCCAGAAACGGAGAGGTTATAAACCTGGACAAAGTCATACTTCAGTGCATGTCTCCCCCTACCCTTTCCTGTGGCAACAGGTAAAGGTAACAGAAAAAGAAAAGGAAAGGGTTCAGAGAGGCTAAATGATATCCCACACTAGCGAAGGATAAGCAGGTTTCAGGCCTGGGTCCATCCGATTCTTAGTTTGGTGCTCACTCACTGTAGCTCACAAGGAAAAACTTGCTTAATTCAAGAAAAACTGTAAGAGACTTTTACTGTGTCTTGAAACTTCCCATTCTGGTGAGGCAATTTTTGTGAGGATTTAGGAACACCCTAACCTGTATTTCCTGGGAAAAGTGGCCTTTTAAAGATGCTAAAAAGGGAAGGGTGATGGAACAGTGGGTCCATGATGGAACTCAAAGCAGCACCTTGAGAATCATTCTTAATGAGAGAAAAGAAGTATCCATAATCTAACTTAGAGAATCTAACTGTAAACTGTGGGAGTTTTAAGAGGAGGTTAAAATGTCATACAGGATAAGATCCTGGGGTCTGTTCCATGATTTCTCCAGAATTCTTGGCCAGGAAGTCTGGGATGTGGTGAGTCAGGTAGATGGTGGTGCCCCAATCCTACTCTCCCCTTTCCCTGTGTCCCAACTCCACTTAGAGATCCCTTAGGCTCCTTGAACTCATCATGGCCCACCTGTGTCATCATCCCTGCTCCACGTGCTCCTCACCTGCACTCTCCACTGCCTGCAGCACCCTTCCCCACACTGAGCCAAGCCAGTTGACTGCAGGAGTGCTCTCAATTCCTCCTTCACCTGCTCCCTGAACCAAATCAGTCCCAGGTCCTTCTGATTCCTCCTTCTTATTCTTCTCATGCTCAACTTCTTCCTTTCAATCCTCCGCCTCCCTTAGTTCAAATCCCCTCATTGATCTCGCTCTGGATGATTCTGACCCAGTCCGAGGCACCGGCCCTCTCTCTTTCCATGCCTTTTTCCCCACTCAGAGGTCTTCCTCAAACACATACTTGATCATGCCACTTCCTGCTTAAAACCCATCCTTGGCTTCCACCGACCTCAGATAACATCCAAGCTCTTCTTTTGTCTTAAACAAAACAAAACAAAACAAAAACCACAGCAGGATCCTCTCTTCTTACCAACTCCATCTTTCACTGAGTTGCCCCACCTGTCCCTGTCCCTAGGTGGTAATATTTCAGCCACTCCAAATGCTTGGCATTCCCTGAATGTTCCAGACCATCCCAAACCTCTGGGTCTCTGCTCACACTACTTATGCCTCCTGGAATATCTTTCTCCTGTATTCCTGAAAATCCCCTTCCAAATCTAGTTCAAGATCACCTCCTCCATGAAGTCTGTCCTGATCCTCTAGGAGGTCTGACCACTCAATGCCTTTGTCCTCCAGTGTACACTGTACAGATTTCTGACAGAAAATGCAAATACACTAATCAGAGCTGCCCCTACACAAACCCATTCACATTGCATTCTATGTGAAAAGTGACCCCTGGACTTGTGCAGTGCACAACATGTCCTGCCATACGTGGAGATTCTGATGTACTTATCTCTGGATATATATGTCTCCCACCATTACTTGAGTTTCTGGAGACCAGTGGCTATGTCAGATTTGTCTCTGTTTCCTTAAAACCCAGTGCAGGCCTGGCAGAGAACAAGAGCTTAGTGAGAGTTGAATATATGAAAATATGAATGAATGAATAGAATGACCGAGTAAATGAGTAACCGCAGATGTTCAACTTCTGCCCTCTGATGTCTCACCATCTACCACCCCATCTCCTGGCCTGACACAAAACTCAGTAAACACACTCCTAGAACCTTTCAGCTTTGGGGCTATATTAAGTGTCATTGATATTTTATGAATGTGAAGGTAAAGTATAGCATTTTCTCTCTTGCCAGTCACCCAGGGATGCACATGTGGCTCTCTTTAGACTCCAGGAGGGCAAACCAAGCCCAGAAAAGAACTTAGACTGATTGGAGGGATCACTGCAGGATCCCTTCTGCATCCTGTGAGATCCCCTTCCTTCCCCCAATGGAGCTGGAACCCTCAGATCTCTCTCCTCAAAGGAGGAGCAGGTTGGGCCTTCTCTGGACCCCTCACTGCCTTCCAGGTTCTTTCAGGTAGCTCATGGACGAATGAGGAAGGGTCTCCAGCCCCCAGAAGCATTTAGGAACTGCCTCCACCCAGTCCAGGCCACCATCATTGCTCACCCAGGTGACAGCAGGACCTCCTAACTGTCCCACCCATTCTCTTAGGGGAGGGAGTGCTGTAACATACACATCAGATCATGTTCATTTCCACCCATGTTCATTTCCATCCCGTTTTCCATCATGCTCATTTCCATCTCCACTGCTCTTTGGACAAGATTCCAATTCTGTCAGACCTACTCCCCAGACTCGCACCACGGCCACTCATACTCCCCTGGGGCTACGCATCATCCACATGGAACTTCCTTCAGTTCCCCCAATACACCACACCCTCTCCTGGAAGCTGGAGGGATTCTCTCTCTCCTTCTCCTTCTACCCCCTGGTCATCCTTGGGTGTTGCTTTATTTCAGAAGCCCCCCAGGCCCCAAGGCTGGGATGGGCACCTTCTCTTAACACTCATTGGTTCTAGGGTTAACATTTTTAAAATCAGTTAGTGTTTGAACAGGTTATACATACATCCTTATTTTAAAATGCAAACAATATTAAAAGAATGCACAGTGAAAAGTAAATCTCTCTCCCCTCAATCTGTGGTCTCTTAGTTCTGCTCCCCAAAAGCCAATAGCTTCTCGTATATCCCTCCCCAAACCCTCTGTGTTTGCAAGCGCCTGCGTGTCCATTTAACACCCTTTTAAATATATTAATGATAGCCCGCTAGATGCAGTTTTTGCCCTTCATTCCTACTTACTAATATATCTTAGAGAGCATCCCATATGCTTATATTTTTAGATTTTATTTAAATTCAAGTTAGTTAACATATAGTGTATTATTAGTTGCAGCGGTAGAATTTAGTGATTCATCAGTTGCATGTAACACCCAGTGTCATAGGCTTATCTTTTTTTAAAAAATAGCTGTGCTGAGGTCCATTGTATGGGAAGACTTGAAGTGTTCCAGTGTAAAGAACAACTAGAATGTATTTGCCCAACTCATGCACAACGGGGTTGTTTCCAGCTTCTTGCTATTACCACCTAGGCAGCAATGAAAATCCGTGTACGTGATTCTTGGTGCACGCATCCAGGTGTAACTGTGGGATCATCTCTGAGCTGCGGGCCTTTCTGTGTTTGATCTAGATGCCAGGCTGCCCTCCTGAGAGGCTGTGCAAATGTATTTAGTCCCGCACTGCAATTACATGCTCACTTGTCATTCTGCTTCCCTGGGATGGAACCGTGACTGGGCCAGTAGAAGCTGTGTCTGTCCCCATCCGTCCTCAGCCCCCTGCCCAAGGCCTGTGTCATAGGAGACCTCATCAGTGTTGCTGACTGAATGGAGATAGGATGATACTGATAAATTCCGAGTCTTGTTCAAGGATGCTCTAAGGGACGAGATCAAGTTCCACAACCTGCTCCATCCCACTTACAAACATCGGCTCTCTCCTTCAAGAGGGAGGAAGTGATCATTTTCTAGGCACCTAGTATCTACTTAGAATCAGCACACTTCATCTGTGTATAGGACCCTCATGGTGTCTTCACAGAGCCTGGACCAAAGTCTGTAAACAGTGGTTGATGAGTAGTCAGATCTAATCTAACCCCCATTTACCCGGAGCTGGAAACTAGAGGATGAGCCAGGCTATGGGCATGTCCAAGCTAGCAGTTAGGACAGGACACATGATGCTTAAATCAGAAACCAGAGACCCCAAAGGGGGCCTTGCACATCTGGGCAGCCTTCCTTGGTGGCACCAACCCTGATGTCACTCAGCGCCCTGGATCACCAACCACAGTCCTGACCTCCCTGGGCCCCCGACTCCAGGTGTCTGGGGCTGGGACTCCACCATGGCGGTGCCCCAGCTCCCCCGGGACAAGACAAGCCTCCGGGGGCCACAGAGCCCAGCAGCCTTTGCATGGGATGGCAGGACTAGAAGAGGGGCAGGAGAGGAAAAGGAAGATAGCCAGAGAGGGAGAGACATTTCAGTTTGAAAGGGAGTGAATGAGCTGGAAATGCCAGGGAGAGCAGCGGGGAGAAAGGCAGAGGAGGGAGGGCAGGAGCGGGGGGGGGGGGGCGGGGGGGTCGAGCCAGAGACACCCAGAGGGATTAACAGAGACAGAGAGAAAGAGGTGGAGAGAGAGGCAGAGAGGGATGAGGGAGATCAGGAGGAATATGAGGAGGAAGGGGACTCGAGATGAGCAGGAGGACTCCTGTCGAAAGCACACGGGTGGGCCAGCGGGGGTAGCGCGGCACTCACTGCGGATCTCGGCCGTGGCATACTTGGGGATCATGGAGTCGGTGGTGAGCTCGGGGTGCAGGATGCAGCCGTGCGTGTAGGCGTCCATGGGCAACGCGTCCAGCAGCTCCCGGTACTGCATCACCCTCGCGTGCTGAGCGCTGCCCGCCTCGGGCATCAGGGCCACCACGTGCTCTGCAGGGCACGGCCAGGGCTGGGCTGGGGGTGGCGGTCCCACCCTGCCCGCCTACCCTTCCCTACCTCCGATTTGGACAGGCCAGGCTCTAGGACCCCATCCCTCCATGTCAGCCTCCTGGAACCCTGAGATGTCGAGGCCCACAGGGACCAGCCCTTTTCCCAGGCTCTTGAGACAAAGTGTCCCCCCCACACACACTGACAGGGGATCCTACTGGTCTACCCAGCCTGTCTCCTAGGGGCAGCTCCTCACCACTCCAGGCTTGTAGCCCGATGGGGCTGTCGGCCCAGCGTGACCAGGCTGGAGAAGCCAGAAATCTGGATGCTTAAAACGGAACTTTCTTTGATTTTTAATTGTCGGCAACTCATTCATATTCTTTCTACACAGTACCCATCTGGGCCCTGACCCCACTCGCCTGGATTTGCGCCTGGATCTGCCATGGGCAGTGGGCTTTTGAACCTGAAGAGGGTCGGAGGGAGGGAGGGAGACGAGACACAGGGTCCTGCAGGGCTCTGGGGTGTCTGGGCTGCGCTCGTATCAGCAATGTTCGAGGGTACCTGGGCCCGTGTCTATGGGGTACCTAGGGGGCCCACGGCCCTGATTGTACTTATAGAGATTCAGGGGGCTAGGCCCTGCCCTTGTGCTGGCGTTGTTGGAAGGTCTGGGCCCCGTCTGTGGTGACTAGGAGGGCCTGCGTCCTGCGGGGGGGCTCTGAGGACCTGTGGCCGTGCCTCTGACCAGAGCTCCTGGGGAAGGAGGCTGCAGCCCCAGTGCTCCTAGGGGCATGTCTGGACTAGCTAGCCCTTTCCCTGGAGTGCCGGGGAGAGGGTTTGTGGCATCCCAAGGACCGTGGCCATGCCTGTAGCTCTGTGATTCCTGGGAAGCATCTGAGCCCTGTCTGCAGCCCCACTGTTCCTTGCAGGGGAGACTGGGCCATGTCCGCACCGGGGGGCTTCCTCAGCTTCCCCAAGGTTCTGGGAGCCTGTCTGAGCCTGTGGGGTCCCCGAGGTCTGTGGCTGAGCCCCTGGTGGAAATGGCAGCCGTACCTCCTGTGAAGGTCCGCTCCACGTAGTCGATGATCTGGTCATAGTCGCTGATGATATTGTCTCGGTGGATGACGACGGGCACCTCTTCCCCCAGGTTGAGCCGCATGAACCAGGGCTCCTTGTGCTCGCTCTGCGGCAGGCTCACATCCCGCTCCTCACAGGCCAGGCCCTTCTCGGCAATCACCAGCCGCACCTGCAGGCGCCAGGGTCAGAGCGGGGCAGGCGGGCAGGTGTGGGGGACACTCTGCCCAGGGGGCGGGGCATGTGGGAGGGAGGTCAGAAGTCACACACAGGAGGTGACATGGTTGCTTCCAGTTCATTCTTGGGCTCCTGGCAGGGGTGGGGGCTGAAATCTCTCATGGGCCTGGAGCCTCTTGGTTGGAGGAACACAGCCCTACCCTACTCTGGGGCAAAGGGGCAGTGCTCCCTGGTGGTGATGGGCCTGGGATATGATTCCTGGCTCTGTTGTGTGTTTGGGCAGATTTCTTAAACTTTCTGAGCCTCGGTTTCTTTATTTGCAGAAGGGAAGTAGTGTTAATAGTACCACCCCAGTGTCTGGGACATGGGTGGCACTCAATTCATGATTTCTTTATCTGATTAGACACTCAGCCTGGCCTCCAGGGGTAGATCTGGCCAGGAAATTCACAGAAACTCTTATCAACATAATCAATTATCAATAGCTAAATTTCTCAAATTATTTGGGAAACAAAACAAGGTGCAAACTAATTTGCCAGGGCGCCTGGGTGCCTCAGTGAGTTAAAGCCTCTGCCTTCGGCTCAGGTCATGATCTCAGGGTCCTGGGATCAAGCCCCACATCGGGCTCTCTGCTCGGCAGGGAGCCTGCTTCCCCCTCTCTCTGCCTGCCTCTCTGCCTACTTGTGATCTCTGTCAAATAAATAAATAAAATCTTTAAAAAAATAATAATAATTTGCCAACATCAGTTGGGTCTTTCATTGCCCCACACAGTTTCCCATCTGGACGTTGGATACTCACAATAGCCTTGCAGAGTGGGGGTAGAACAGGAACTATCCCCCATGTTTTTCTTGATGAGAAAACTAAAGCCTAGAGAGAGCAAGTAACTTACCCAGAGCCACACAGCAAGGTAGCAACAGACCTGAAACTCCCAGCCCAGCGTTCTCTGCCCTGCAGGCATCTTCAGGAAGTCCTGGGCCTGTCCCTCCTTAGTTTTCCCCTGTGTCTCTAAGGGGTCCCAGACAAACATTTGAGCTGGTAGAACCTAATGAACAGCCTTGAAGCTGGGGTCTGCTCCTGACCCAGCCCAACATTTTTGAGCTGGGAGGCAATTAGAGATCACCCGGTCCAACTGCCCCTTGCCTATGGATTGAGCTTCAGAAAGAAGTCAACTTGTCCAAGGTCTCCCAGCAAAAAGATGGTTCCACTCCTCTCCATTAATGGCTCCAGTTCAGGGGGAAGGGAAGGCATCCCTGAGGCCAGGAAGAGCGGCTCTCCTGGGGCGTCAATGTCCCCATGCACCTGGTAGCTACTGGGACTGGGCATTCCCAGCTTCCCTCCCAGGTGCCAGGAGTTAAACACTCAGGGGGAGGCAGCATGGTATCATCGTCAGACCTTGGGCTGGGAGCCAGACCATCCATTCAAATCCAAGATCTAGCACCTACTTGCTGGGTGACTTGGCTTTACATCCGTGTGCCTCCGTTTCCTCACCTGTCCAGTGAGAGTCCCCCACTGGTGATGCCCGGAGAAGGCTGCTGTGGGGGTGAGATGCTGTAGTCCCTGTGGAACAGGGCCTGGCACACCGTAGGCATAACGTGTCTTAGCCACTTGTACGAGACCAGGTTTTGGAAGCAGACAGATCTGGACTTGAAGCCTGGCTCTGCTGCTTGTTTGCTTTGTGATCTTGGTCAAGTCACTTGACTTCTCTGGCCTTAGGTTCTATGAAATGAGGAATGTAATCCACTGTTTCAAGCGTGGCATGAGTTAGGACAGGATGACATGGGTAGAGACCCAGCGCAGGAGGTTAATACAGGGGTTCTACTTTCATTAGCTTGCGCTCGCTCTCTCTCTCTCTCTCACACACACACACACACGCACACACAGACACACAGACTACCTCACACCCATCGCTGATGTGCTAGAGCAGTCCTTCCTGCCCCCACCCTCAGAGCCAACATGGACACCCCTTTCCTCGTGGGGAGGGAGAGGCAATGAGCCCTTGAGCCCCAACCCTTATTCACAGATTCATTTGCACCAGTAGCCAAAACCAGGCCCTGCAGATGGGGCTGGGAGGTCCTCACGTTGGCTCTGCCCCAGCAATGTGATGTGACCTGAGAGCCATCGCTGTCCCTTTCTGAGCCTCCTTTCAGTCATTGGTAGAACGAGGGCTGAACTCCGAGTTCAAGGCACGCCCTGCAGCCCTGCTGCAAGCTGACACTACATTCAGACCACACAGGAGACAGTGGGAGGGAACTGCTGCTTTTGTCTAAGAGAGGGGGAGGAACTGTGCCAGAGTGAGCACTGGGGGTGGCAACTGTTTGGTCTGGGGATGTGAGCGTATGAGAGCATGAGCCTGAATGTGAGTGGCAACTGCGTAAATAAGTGTGTGTGTGTGCGTGCGCGCGCACGCACATGCATGTGTGCATGAGCGTGGGTGTGTATGGAAGAGTGTGTGTGCATATGTGTGCACAAGTGTGTGTGTGTATGGAAGAGTGAGTAACTGTTAAAGTAGTGTGTGAGTGCATGTGCGTTAGTGTGGGGATGAGTGTGTATAGGCACGTGTGTGTGTCCTCGCGAGTGTGTATAGGCGAGCATGCACAAGCAGGAGAGTATGTGCATGTATGCATTTGAAGTCCTGAGTGGTGCCGGTGCCCTGGAGAAGCCCCGGAGCAGTCAAGGCCGGAGTTTGCCTGGAGCCGAACTGTACTCCCTTCCTCCTGCCCATCCTGGCACCCCCGACCCTGTGCGACCAGGCCCCGCCCAGCCATCCAGCTTCCGGCCAAGCTGGGACCACTGAATGGATGGAAACAGAAACCAAAACAGGCCTTTGCCCTTGGCGGGTCCAGGCACTTGGCCTTGCCACCTGGCAGGGCACCTGCCCCCAGGGACCACCGCCAGGCCCTGCCCTGGGACTCTAGTGAGGGCGCCAGGCAGGGCTAGTACCTGGGGAAGGGACTGTCTTTATGGGTGTAACAGTTTTGCTTGGAGCTGCCTCAGGGTCATGCCGGCAGGCGGCCAAGGAGACTTTCTCCTTTAGCTGAGCTGTAGGCCAGAACCATGTGCCATCCTGCAGGGGAGGGGAGGTGGGAGAAAGCCAGGCCCAGGCGAAGGGCACGCAGTCACCAAGGCCATCTGCCATCTCTGCATCCGGGAGACTGGACCAGACTTAGGTGGTCACCACTCAGTGCGACCAGACATCAAGCACCCCCAGGCAGACTATCTTCCCCATGAGTGGAAAGAATTAGCTCCTAGTGCTTCACTGTCATAGTTGGGCACTGTCCCTCTTCAGCAAGGCCCTTTTGTTGTTGTTGTTGTTTTAGAGATTTTATTTATTTATTTGACAGAGAGAGAGATCACAAGTAGGCAGAGAGGCAGGCAGAGAGAGAGAGAGAGGAGGAGGAAGCAGGCTTCCCGCTGAGCAGAGAGCCCGATTCAGGGCTTGATCCCAGGACCCTGAGCCGAAGGCAGAGGCTTAACCCACTGAGCCACCCAGGCACCCCAAGCAAGGCCCTTGTTTATGAGGCAACTGCAAAGTGCTGGGTTGGCATCTCTACCCAACCATTTAGTTGCTGTGTGACTTTGGAAAAGACACTTAGAGTCTCTGAACCTCAGGGTATTTCTCTCAAATACTTTTTCTTCTTTTTAATTAATCAAGGTGAGGGAGTGGCCCACACAGAGATCTGAGGAATAGAGTTGCCAGTGGAGGGAACAGCAGCACAAAAGCCCCAAGGCAGGGGCGTGTCTGGCATATCTGAAACACATCGAGGAGGCTAGTGTGGCTAGAACAGGGGGACAAGACGAGATGAGAGGAGGTCACGCGCAGGGCCTTGTAATCGAGACTCCCAGATTCAGGGGACCATGAATCAACCCAGGGCCTCCTTGAACTAGGATGGGAAAATTACATGTTTATTTTCAGTACTCTCATACTGACAGTTAGCATTTTCTACAATTATGAGTGTAGGTGACAAGCATGGTAGCGTTAGCAGTGCCTGAAATATTGTCACCACAAGAAATCACTTTCATCACTCCCCATTGCTACAGCTACACTCATTGTGAATTTGACATTACAGGGCTCCGTCCTGCCACTAGGTCAGGTTATAATGGGTTAATACAGAAACATATGTTAATATATAATGAATTTGTTTTAAAAGTCTGTCAGTAGCTGAACTTCGACAGGCTTACCTTTCAGTAATGCTATGTATCTTACTTTATACCATTAAAAGCATTATTGTGAGAAAGATCCACAGGGTGTCCCCCCTGCCCCACCCCACGTTGATGAGGGGTCCATGACCCAGGCATGGTTAGGATCCTGCAGTAGAGCCTAAGGCCCTTAGGAGGATTCTGGCTCTTTCCTGGAAGGACCTGGTGAGCACTGCAGGCTTCTGAGAAGAGTGGTGAAATCTACAGCTGTCACCTGAGTTTCTGGGGGTGGGGGTGGGGTAAAGGGTCAAGTGCAGCATGGACGGGGCTGGGGACCAGTACCCAAGAGCTTGAAAGGCAAGGCCAGGGCGGGGGGGTAGCGATCACCTTCCATCTCTTGCTTCCTCCTGCCATGTCTGAGAGGGGCCTCTGGAAGACCTGCTCAGTCTTGGGTGTTGTGACTGTCTTCTGACAGGACCCAGATCTGGGCTCTTATTCCCGGGGGCAGAAGGCTGGGCCAGGTTCTCGCCACAGGTATATCCAAGACAAGGGCCAACCCTGAGAGGGTGGGGTCAGGGAACCTTGAACAGGCTTGTTGCAGGGAGCCAAGGATGGCTCTCAGAGACTCACCTTGGTGATAATAATAAGAAGGACAGCTCTCATATAGCACTTTCTCTGAGCCAGGCACTGCTCTAAGACATTTACATGGGTTACAAAAACCTAATGAGGTAGGTACTAGTATCGTGCTCCTTTTACAAAAGAGGAAATAGACACAGAGACAGCACTAAATTGACCAAAGTCACAAAGCTGGTAAATAGTAATCTTGGTTTTTTAAAAAACACTGGCTGGTGTGAGGACAGAAGGATGCTCTGGGGGCTAGGGACACACAAGAGACGGGGAAGTGCTTCCTGCCTGGGAAGGGAGGGATGCAGATTGTATCAAACATCTAGTCCATTTCCATGTTGAAAAGCTGAGGACCAAAGAGGGTCAGGACCTACCTGAGGTCACAAGCTAGTGGGTGGGAATGCCAACAACAAGAATGTCTGCATGTTTGCCCCTCCCAGTCTCACCCCTCTGCCCACCACCCCCACTCCCAGTCACGGAGAAGGAGGCTGGAGGCAGGAACAGCTTCAGAAACAAGCTAACTTCTATACTTTGCATTTTGAATGCCCTAGGAACCCTGCAGCCCTAGATGATCACTTAGGATGGTACCTGAGAGTCCATCGTTAGCATGCAATCTTTAAGGCTTTGTGCTAACTGTGTGGCCATGCATGGTATCATTCAATCCTCACAACCCTCTGAGATAGGTATCATTCCTCCTCCACAGAGGAGGAAGAGGAAACCTGCAGAAGTGAAGACACGTGCACGAAGTCACACAGTGGGAAGTGGCACAGTCAGGCTTTGATCTCCAGTCTGGCAAATGTAAGTCCGCTTACTGGGCACTTCCAATGAGCCAGGTGCTGCTCTAGGTGATTTAATGGAAACCTTTGCTGAATCCTCACAATGCCCTATCCTGGAGGTGCTGTTATTATTCTCAATTTACAGACATGAGGCTTGAGGCATGAGAGGCTAAGCAACGTGCCCAGAATTACCCAGCTGGTAAGTGGCAGAGTTAAGACTGAACCCTGGGCAGTCTGGTCCCAGAGTCTGGACTCTGGATCCCCTCACTGTCCTGCTGCCCTCCAGCTCTGGGATAGTCCCCAGACATTCCACAAAGCCACCACCACCACTCCTGGGAGTAGGCTATTTTCTGCTGTTCATGAACCATTAAGGACAGACCTCTCATATGCTCTACCAAGGGGAAATGCTCCCTGAATGAAGGTAGGGCTTTTCAGGACTGAAAAGAAGGAAACTCACCTACTAAATTCCTACTATGTGCCAGACACTTAACATATCTCCATGTCCTCTTAATCTCCCAGGAATTTTGCAGGGTTGGATGCAAAAGTTTTTTTTTGTTTGTTTGTTTGTTTTGTTTTTGCCAGATGAGGATATTGGGGCACAGAGAGGTTAAGTGATTTGTTCAGGGTCACACAACCAGTAAGCACTTACGATGAGAATGGAACCCAAGACCATCCGACTGCACAGCCCAGGCCCTTTCCACCAGGTGACACTGTCTCTGGAACCCACCATGGCCCCCTAGGCAAGGGGAAGGTCGTGAGGGGAGGCAGGATACCCAGGCTGGCCTGGTCACAAATGAGGTTGCAGTGGGTAATCCTATCCCTGACTAAGGGGCCACTTCAGCCCTGAGTGCAGACTGAATAGGATATATTCCACAGGGAGCAAAGGGAAGAGGAAGAAGCTCCCTTGGGGAATGGTGATGGGAGGTACCTTCCCTTTGCCCACTGTCCAGTCCCAGCCACTGAGGCCTGGCTCCTGAGGTTCTGAGTGGGAACCAAACTGCCAGCAACTTGCATAGAGCCTGGCATGTAGTAGGTGCTCAGCATGCATGTGTAGAATTTATAGATGAGGGGCGCCTGGGTGGCTCAGTGGGTTAAAGCCTCTGCTTTCGGCTCAGGTCATGATCCCAGGGTCTTGGAATCGAGCCCCACTTCGGGCTCTCTGCTCAGCAGGGACCCTGCTTCCCTTCCTCTCTCCCTGCCTGCCTCTCTGCCTCCTTGTGATCTCTGTTTATCAAATAAATAAATAATATCTTTAAAAAAAAAAAAAGAATTTATAGGTGAGTCCCAGAGTGGCCCTGGCTAACCCATCCCTCCTTCCCCTAGCACTTTAGTGATATCATAACACCTATAATTATCAGAGCCTTGACCCTGTGCCAGGCACTGCTATCAGCATTTTTGTGTGTCACCTCATTTTGCCCTCAAAATAACCCTCTGAGAAAGGTAATGGAGCCATTAGCTCCATTCTACAGATTATAAAACCAAGGCTTTGGAGAGGCAAGGTGATGTGTCCAAAGCTTTACAGTAAATTATTGGGGAAGATGGCTGTTTCGCTGGGGATTGCCTGGGCTCAGAGTTTATTCTCTAAACTGGAGCTAGTCAGAGAGTCTGTGGGACAGCTTCACCAGTATCATGTACCTACTTGGAAATGCAGGCTCTTGAGCCCTACTCCAGACCTGCTGAATCAAAATATCTGGGGTGGGACCCAGCAGTCTGTTTCAACCAGGATCATGCAATCTAATGTATGCTCAAGTTTGGGCAGTGCCAGGTAGCACACTAAGTTATACTGCCTCTTCAACAACCCTCTCAGCAGCTCTGAGAAGGGGTGGGAATCAGAAGTAGCTGTTACTATTATTATCGTTGTTGTTGTTATTACTATCATCATTATTATTATTATTACTACTGTTACTACTACCATCATCATCATCTGATTTTCCAGATGATGAACTGCGCCTGGACCAAGACTCAAACACAACTCCTTTGGTTCCAAGGCCCTTTCTCATTATGGACTCTGTTTCTTTATCTGAAAAATGAGTGAAAGAAACAAAAGGATCTTCCAGGAAGAAGAGCAATCCCAGGGTCTGACAAAGGGCGCCACTTAGAGATCAACAATAGTTGCTGTTGGGCCCTGGCCATGGTGCTGAATTCGTGCCCCACTGACGGACAGCTGCCCAGGGTGGGAGATTGCGCCCCTAGAGGCGCCCCTGTCTTACAGGCTCAGTGTCTGACCCTCACCCCCCAGGAAGCGGGAACCCGGAAAACTCAGCACCAGGCTGGATTCCTAAACAGCCCTCCCCCCACCCCCACCGCCCCAGCGCGTCTGGGTCTGAGAAGGGGCGGAGCGGCCGTCTGTGTCTTTAAGAGCAAAACACAGATTTTAGGGGCCAAACCGAGCTGGTCTAAGGAGATGGGTTAACTCCTTCCTTCTCGGCTCAAGGTAAGTGTGGATGCGGGAGAGGACTAGGGACAGACGTTCCAAACCCCAGCCAGAGGAAGGCTCCCAGCCAGGCAGGAGCTGTAACCTGGAGGGCCTGTAGTATCCAGGACAGCAGCTCGGAGGGAGGCCCACCAACGACTACTGGGGCTGGAGACTGGATCCCGGGAAGCGCTCCTCCTCCCTCCCCGCAGCAGCCGCCTCCTCTAACAGGCCGCCTTCCCAGCAGTGTCCATTCGCTTCCCCTTGCCTTTGTCTCTCTTCTCACCCCTCCAAGAGACTGGGTCTTTCTGGGAGGGAAAGAGGCATAATGGATGTTCCCAGAACTGGGGACGATGCTCCTGGGGCCCAAGACAGGGCCAGCCATCTCCGGGAGAGCAACCCAGCATTCTCCACCCTCCCGACCCGAAACACCTTCCACCCTCCAGCCTCTCGCCGGGGTCCTCAGACCCCTTCCTCCCTCCTGGATCCCCTCCCCCACGCCTCCTGGCCACCGGGTGCATTCTGCTCCCCTGCTCCCTTGGGCTGTACCTTCTGTGAGCTGAAGGACTGGGTCCAGTGGTACAGAACCAGGCTCTCCTTGGGCCAATGGGCGGGGCTGGATGCCTCGGGCGCGTCGGGGTCCTCCACCGGCTTGGCCGCATCGCTCTCCAGCGCCGAGATGGGCCACCAGCTGCAGTTGGTGGGGGTCAGGTTGTTGGGGGTCGCCATGACAGCCCGGAATCAGAGGGAGGAAAGAAGGAGGCTCCGCGGCGGCGGCTCTCTCTCTCGCCCAGCATCACATGGCCTCGCGGAGCCTGCCCCTCTGCTTCGCTCCCTCCCTCCCCTCTTCGTGAATGTCATTACTCGCTGGGCGAGTGGGGGAGGGGCGTGGGGGATCCCGGGAGCTCCTTCCCTCCTCCTCCCCTTGGCACGCCCTTGCCCCCTGCCAGAGAAACCACCAGCCCTCTCGGGTCCCGCTCCATGGAAGGGTTCAAGGAGCCACAGGGGAGTGGGCCATGCCCCCCAGATAGCTCGCATCTGGCCAGTCATTTGCGGAGACTCCACCATTGTTAACGCATTCTGACTCTCTGTCTTCCAGGAAGCAAATACCTCTTAGGACAAGTGTTGTTATAGAGACCCATTCCCTTTATAAATCAGTGTCTGGAAATAGCTTGTCTCTCTTAGGGTTTGTCATTTTTAGCATTTCTCCTGAAGGACCTCTTAAGGGCAAAAGGAAGCAAACTATGAATTTTGGAGCAAATGCTTACACAGCACTAGCTGTGCGCCCTGGCTTTTCAACCATCAACTCACTGAGCACTCAATAATCCTATGAGCCTTGTTTCTGAGGAGAAAATTGAGGCACAGAGAGGTTAAGCGACCTTGGCCAAGGTCCCCTAGCTAGTAAGTGGTGGAGTCAAGATTCGAACCCAGCCTGTCCGGCTCCAGAGTCTATGCTCTTAATGCTAAGGTCATGATACCATGATAATGATACAAACAACAGCACAGCAAGTATTTATCAACCCAAGCACTTTACACGCATCATCTCATTCATCTGCACAACAATCATTTTTATTAGAGGAGGAAGGTGAGGCTTGGAGATGTCAAGTCATTGGTCCAAGGTCACATCTTCACCTCAGAGGCACAAGCACAACCAGCGGAGCCCAAGAAAGCTCCTAATGCTCCGCTGTCACTCAGTTTATCCTAAATATTCATGGGATCTTTCCATAAAGTTCCTTAATATACCCTTGCTTCCCTTGCTCTAAATATTGTTTTAATTTATTTACCATTGAGCAAATGGATGCACTAAGATAAGCCTCTGAATTTGCCCTCCCTCTGGCATGTGATGCTGTCAAAAACTCCTGAGCACATCACCCTTTCAGAATGATAAGCATGGCTCTTGAGGAATCAATGTCCTTCCTTTTACCTTTTACCTTTTTTCCTTTTACCAGATGCAAAAGTTCTCTGGCCCATGGGCTTCCCTTTTTTGCTTTGGCTGCCAGGAAGCTTGGAGCTACATTTTCTACTAAGTCCCAGTTGCCACGTTAGCCTCTCTGATTCAGCAAATTCTTTATCACTCTTCATGAAAATTTTTTAAAAAGGTTTTATTCATCTGAGAGAGTGAGCGAGAGCAAGAGAGACAGAGAGCACGGGGTGGGGGGGCAAAGGGAGAGGGAAAAGCAGACTCCTCACTTAGTGGTTGGGGGGGGGCAGTGCTAGATCCCAGGACCCTGAGATCACAACCTGAGCTGAAGGCAGATGCTTAACTGGCTGAGCCACCCAGGAGTCCCTTCATGAAATTTTTAGTTCTTCTTTTTCCTCAAAGTGTCTTGTTGTTCATGATTTGATTTTACAAAGCAGGATCTGATGTGTCCTGAGGGAAGATTCAAATGTCTGAATTCAGGGAAGTAAGCTCTTAGAAATTTGATTGGGGTGGAAAAATCTGGTCCCTGTAGAGGCCCCTTTTAGGCAACAGCCTCAACTGAGCAGTGGAAACCCGAGCAAGGCAAAGGGGCCCACGGCAACCACCTAGCTGACACAAAAGGCTCATGAGGAGACCCAACTCGAAAGAGCCATCAGCCCTAACTGAGCAGGGGATGCCTGGGTGGCTGAGTTGGTTAAACAGCTGCCTTTGGCTCAGGTCATGATCCCGGCATCCTGGGATCGAGTCCCACATCGGGCTCCTTGCTCGGCGGGGAGCCTGCTTCTCCCTCTGCCTCTGCCTGCCACTCTGTCTGCCTGTGCTCCCTCGCACTCCCTCTCTCTCTGATAAATAAATAAAATCTTTAAAAAAAAAAAAAAAAAAAGCCCTAACTGAGCAGTTACAACCAAGCACAGGTCCCAAGATTACAAAAAAAAAAAAAAAAAATACAATTCCATATATCCCCATACTCCCTTTCTTCACCCTGTAACTGTAGCTCTTCAGCACGGTCTCATGGCAGACAGTCTCTCCTGTACTGTCCTGCTGCTGCTCCCTTGCCTATCACTTTGGTTTTGCCTTGGGTGAATCTTTCACCCAAGGTGCTGCCCGTCCCCACCCAACTGGGATGCCCAACAGTCCCTGTCTGTCTTCAACCTAAAGGCATCCAGGGAGCCCATGTCGCAGCAGCTTCACTCAAATATGCAGTCATTCCTCAACAAACATTAATTGTGCACCTACTGCATGCTAGGTCCTTTGATGGCATCGGAAATACGGTGATAAATATGACAGACATTGACTTGCTCTCTGCATTTTTCACTTATTGATACATCTGGGAAAGAGTTTCCTATCAATGCAGGTCTAACCCATACTTATAACTATACTTGTAACAGTCTACATTGTATGGATGCACTGTAACAAATTCAACAACTCCAATTAAGAGACATATATGCTGTTTCTAATGATGTAGCAAACAATGATGTAGCAAAAATCCTTATTCATACAGATTTGCACATGTTTGAGTATAATTTGTACGATAAATTCCTAGCAGTGGAGTTGCTGGATCGAAGAATACATCTCTGCCCAAGTTCCCTCTAAAGAGGCTGTTCCAAGTTACACTCCCCATTAGCAATCTACAAAACATTCCCCTGCACCCTTGCCAACTCAGCATATTTTAAACATATATATATATATATATATATTTTTTTTTTCATTTTGAATCTCTGGGTGAGAAATGTATATTGTGTTTCTTTATCTGCTTCTCTGAGTTTTTACGATAAAGAAATTTTCACACATATGACAGCAAACAAAACAGCTCAATGAACACCCATATATCCTTCAATGAAATACAATCATTGGTTAACCTTTGCCATGTTTGTTTAATTTGGAAGGAGGGTTTAAAGTATTTTGAAACAAATTAAAGGCATCATGATACTTCATCTATGACATGCTTCAGTATTAAGTACTTTATATCTAATATAAGTCATTTTCTTGCATAAATGCACTTTTCACATTTAAAAAATTAACGATAAGGCCCTGATTATCTAGGTCATATTCCCATTTCTCCAGTTGTATGAGAAATGTCTACATAGCGAGTTTGAACCAGGATCCATCCACACAGGGACCATGCCATGAATTCTGTTGTTACCTTTATGGAGAATGGTCCTCATTCATTTATATTTTCTGCCCACGATGTTAACTCACGGAGTTTTCCTGTACAATGTTCTGCTTGGGGGTCTGACCATTGCGGCACCTTTTAACTTGTTTTACTCTCCTCTGGGTTTCCTATAAACTAGTACTTAGGTCTAAAGGATAGTCTTGACTCAGGTAAAGCATTTGGGGGCAAGAATTTAATGAACCCTTTGTGGGTGGAGCTGTGTGCTTCATTTTGCCTTGAGTCTGGAGATCCACAATGTCTTGGGGTCCCACTATTAATGATGCCATGTGTGATTTAAGGTAGTGACCACCACTCTCCATGTTAAATGTCCATTTTCCTCTTCCTACCGGGACCTTAAGGATATCCAGTTTCTCATCCACCGATGGTCCTTGGCTGGACCAATTATCCAGGCTGTAAAATGATTTCCTGATTTTGCCCTTTCAGGTGCATTTATCAGCTGGTATTCTTTGAGTTTCATCTTTTAAACTATTTCAGATCCATTTTAATTTCTTTCCCAGCAAACAGTCTATGTTTCTGTGTGGACCTGGGCAGTTATACCCCAATGTGATGAGTGCTGTGCTGGGGTAAAGACAGGGACTGTGGCCGAGCTGGGAAGGGGCATGTGCCTGGACATGCAAGGGAAGGCTCTCAGGAGTTGGTGGCTTTCAGTATGGGTTCCTCTGAAGCAGGTCCCAAGAATTGAAGGACAATCAGTTAATTTGGGAGATGGCAATTCTGGGAGGCAAGTGGGGGAATAACACAGACAAGAAAGGCAGCCTGGGAAGGTGTACTGTCAGGCAAGTGAGTACCATGGGTGCCTGGGGCTTAATCCCACAGGGAAATTCTGAGGCTGGTGTAAAGCACTTAGAGGAGGAAGAAAGCCAGGGTATTTATACACCAAGTCTTGTCAGTCATTGTTGGAAGGCTGCTCCTGGTAGGGAGTGCTAATTCCTCAGCATTTCAAGCCTGCTCTGAGGTTGGCAGTGGCTTCCAGTCACTAAAAGGCCCTCAGGCAATAAATGTGGGTGCTGCCCGCTGGGGGTCAGCCGGTGTGCACAGACATGGTAAAAGTAGAGGACAGGTAGGGTACTGTCAGTATCTGCTCAGGGACCTCTGAGCAGAAACTTTAAGAATGAAGAGGAATTAGCCAGATGAAGAGTAGACAGGAAAGGATGCATACTCCAGGCAGAGGACGGAGCAGGCACAGAGCACAGAGGTGACAGCGAGGGTACGGTATTTCAGGGACCCACTGCTGTTCACCTGGCTGGAGACAGAGGGAGAGATGAGGCTCTGTGGTCATGCCAGGTCTGTTAAATCACCTTTGGGAGTTACCACATCATGCTGAGGGCACTGGGAAGTCACTGGAGACTTTTCATCAGGGAAATAACACCCAGTTTGGGTGCCAGAAGTCTGAAAACGCCTGAAAACACATATACTGACATTCCAACCTATTAATTCACCCTGGAGACTAGCTGTTCCTTGCTGGTGATGGAATTTCTCCTGACCTCTGCATGTGAACCAGGGATGGACTCAGCCACCAAAAGCTTGCCTTGAATGTGAACTCAGTACACAGTGAGATGGAGAGCCTTGGGGAACTTCTCACTTGGGCCTTCTACTGGTGGATTATAATGCATATGTTATTACAATAACAGCTAGGAGGGTTTCCCATGTGCCAGACACTGTGCTAAGCACTTTTTAGTCGTTATCTCAAGTGAAGTGATACTGTTACTATCCTGATAACACAGATGGGGAAACTGATGCTCAGGTGAATGATGTTATTAGCCCAAAGTCAAGCACTAATACCCAAGTCCATAGAAAATGGAGTTCTAAGTGTCCACACAATAGGGGATTAGATACATCGAGTATGTCCATACCATACAGACATGGAACAATTTACATCTACTAAATGAGCAAGAGTACAATATAAAGGTCACAATTAAAAACAGGTTAAAATTACATGAGCTACTCTAAAAATTCTATTTAGCAAGGGTAACTAGAATACTTAAAATATAAAAAGAAAAAAAAAGCAGGTTACCAAAAAAGTATACACCATTCAATTTTTAAACTATGTAAGTTATAGAAGGATAGTCAGCCAAGGCGGTCACATGGTGGGGCGTCTGGGTGTCTCCATCGAGGAAGTGTCCGACTCTTAATTTTGGCTCAGGTCATGATCTCAGGGTCATGAGACTGGGCCCCATGTGGAGTCTGCTTGAGATTCTCTCTCTCCCTTCACCCCTCCTCCCCCGACTCATGCTCTCTCTAAAATAAATAACACAAACTGCCTGACCCCCAGTCACCAACTAGGAAGCAGCAGAGCTGGGCTTGGGAGCCGGGTCTACTTGACCTGAGCCCTTCTCTCCACATACCACTGCCTCCACAGCAGACCCCGAACAGGCCACAGCCATGGGTGGGCTGGAGTGGGGGTGGAGGACATCCTTCACCCTGAAAGGACGACTCAGGACATTTTGCTTCCAAGTTTTGGGCAGGATGAATGGTTCTCCTGGGAGTTAGAAGTCGCCTGAAGAAATCTGCTGTGAATTGCATCTAATCATCTAATTCCATCCAACAGTGATTGCATCTAATGTCTACATCTATTACCTGAGGGCCTGCTGGCTCAGGAAGCCACGGGGACCCCAGAAATGCCGCAAGGGTGTGGTGGGGAGCATGGCAGATTAGGAGAGCACAGGTCCCACAGCTGGCTGCTCCCTGTTCCAGCCAATCCCTCCCGGAGCGGACTGCAAGCATGGCTGCCAACCATTCCAGGTTTTCCAGAACCTGGAGATTCAGATGTTCATATGAAATCTCTCATTTTAAAATGTGTTAAGAAAGAAAAAACCTGGCTGGCACAGAAATAACAAAATATATCTATCGGTTGAATCTAAGCCCTTGCATTGTCAGTTTGCAGCCTCTGCACGAGATAATTTTTGCCACAATCCTAGGGGCAGTATGGTAGTTAACACAGCACGAGCTGCTGAAAGAGAGAAACCACAGGGGCTCTATGCAGACGTTTATTTTTCACTCCCACAAAGTCCAATTGGTAGTAGGTGGGGGGGGGGCAAGGAGTTTCGCTGTCAACTTTTCCATGTGGCTTCCGAGATCACCCAGGGCACCGCAATCCAGTGGGCACATAATGAAGACAGAGAGCAGAGGACCTGTGGGAGTTTTAATGGTAGCAGCTCTCCTTACACCCTTGCTCCACTGGCCAGAACTCAGTGCTGTGGCCACCTCACCAAAATGCAGAGGAGAGCTGGGGAATGCAGTCTCTGGCTTGTGAGTTTCCAACAGGAACTGTCCTGTAGACCAGCTCTGCAGACCCCGGGGGCAGTTATCCATCTCTGCCCCAAGCCATTACCATCCTCTGCATTTTGCAGATGAAGAAATGAATCTCAGAGAGCCTTAGTGACCTGTGAGAAGTCTTGCAGCAAAAAGCACTGTCAGATTTTCTGACTCCCATCCAAGGACCTTTCCTCCACCCAAGTGTTTCCCAACCTTGCTGTTTCCTAAGAATCAGCCATGGTACTTGTTAAACATAAAAGTCCCAGAATGTTTGGGGGAGAGTGTGGTGACCTGTATTTTCATCCAGAACCCCAGAGGATTCTTCTCTCAGGCTCTGTACCAGGGGCTGTATCATCTGGGGAGCTTCGTGAAATGCTGATCTCTTGGCCTTCACCCCCGGATTTCTGATTCAGTGGGCCTGCTGGGAGGGGTCCTGAAGCTGACATTTTATATACTCCCACGTGACTCTAATGTGCAGCCAGGGCTGGGACCCTCTGCTCCCACACCAAATTAGGCTGGTAAGTTGTTCAAACTAAAGCAGTGAGAGAGAGAGAGAGAGAGAGAGAGATATCAGTAATTGAGTCAGCACTTTAAAAACTCTTCAAGTGAGTCTAATGCACAGTCTAGGATGAGACCTTCTCAATAAATGGACCAGAAGACTGATGAGTAGGTTTGGGGTAAGCCCAACTTTCCATATTTTTAAAGCTCCTCCAGGGTATTCTGATACCATTGCCCTAGGGCTCTGCTACTCAAAGTGGCCTCTGAAGTATCAGCACATCTCTGGAAGCTTATAAGCAGAATCTCGGGTTCTCCCCTAGACCTGCTGAATTAAAATCCCCGGGAGATAAGCCCCACTCTAGGCACACAGGCTCTTTTTTGGAAGGACAGCCAATTAGGTCCTCCAATCAGTGCTGGCTCGCCTTCTCTCCACCCCCAGCTACCCTCCCGAAGCTTGCAGGAGGTTTTCTAGTGTCACTAGCATAATCTGTCCTCAAAGGTCTGGGCCTCGCTGCCCCCGCCATGACCATCTGTTCATGGACACTTTGTTTGGTCTGGGCATGCGCATGGTCTGATGAATCAACAGGGGACTCACAGGCCCTTTCTGCCAGGGAAGGACGTCACAGATGTTGGGTACTGTCTTGGGGGCAGACTATGGGATTGGGCGCTCCACCTGAAGATCTAAAGCTCTTTAGATCTGCAGGTTGGAGAATAAAGCAGACCTGTTTTGTGAGGTTCTGGGGCCAATCAGAGGAAGCTACAGGGAAGAGGGTTGCAGTTCAACATAGGGAAATTTTCAGAGAAGCAGGGGCCAAATCGAGGGTCGTAAGCTTCCTGTTCCCCAAAGAGGACAGAATGGCCTTCATGCAGGGGCACTCAGAGGCAATATCTGGATTGAGCTGAGACCCAGAAGGAGGGGAGGCGGAGTCAAGAAGAGCCCAGGGAGGGAGATGACCCAGGGTTCTGATGCACCAATCACGCATGAAGGCAGTTTGCTTAAACACAGATGACTGTTGGTGTGTGAAATCATTTCCATCTTGGTCTCCACTAGTTTGAAAGCCGTGAGGTCAGCGGCTGGGCTGCCTGCAGAGTCCTCAGCACCTGGCACAGATACAATAGCATCTGTCCAGTAAATACTTGTTAACTTAAACGCAAATGGCTGAACATGAACATTAATCTATTTGTCTCTCATTGGCAACTTTTGAACGCTGTGGGATAATCTGGCATCCCTTCGTGCCCTTTAAAGCATCTTTGTCAGGTGTTCAAATTGTCCATTTTTCTGCTTGCTTTCTCATTAAGTGCTAATTCTTTCTCATCCAGTTTTATCTGCCTGACATTCTTGGCGATGGAAAAACAACTCCTAGATCCTAAATGGCCCATGAAGGGGGATGGTCATTAAATCATTCAGGGACTCTCCTCCGCAAAGCCCACCCACCAATCGAGCGAGTTAGGAATGTCTTATCTGGAAGGATCCCAACAAGATGCCAACAGCATGGTCTCCAGGTGATGTTCTCCATGATCTAAATTGTGCTCGGTGTGACCTTTTTTCTGTTCTGAACATCTATTACTTTTGAACAAGAAAAACTGACCTGCAGGCATTGGATTGGTTTTAAACTCTATTTTATTTTTTAAAAGATTTTTATTTATTTATTTGACAGACAGAGATCATTAGTAGGGAGAGGCAGGCAGGGAGAGAGAGGGGGAAGCAGGCTCTGCACTGAGCAGAAAGCCCCACTCAGGGATCAGTCCCAGGACCCTGGGATCATGACCTGAGCTGAAGGCAGAGGATTTAACCCACTGGGCCACCCGGGTGCTCCTTAAACTCTATTTTAGATCTCTTATTTTAGCCAGCTTTACCTAGGTGGCGATGTTATTATTTGAGAAAACTGCATATGGAAAAACAGAGTAAATGCTCCCAATAACTACGTAAAAAGAAAGCTGAGACCCAGAGAAATAAAGTGACTTATCTGTCCCAGGATAGATGAGGCAAGAGCAGAACTCAGGCCCTGCCTTGCAGGTGGGTGTTCTTTTTTTTAAATTTTCCTTTTTAAAGATTTTAATTATTTATTTGAGAGAGACAGAACAGGCGCCGGAGGAGGGGCTGAGGGAGAAGCAGACTCCCCGTTGAGCAGGAAGCCCCACTCAGGGATCGGCGCCAGGACCCTGGGTTTATCACCTGACCAGAACTCAGACACCTGACCAACCGACTGAGCCACCCAGGTGCCCCAGGTGTTCTTTCTTGTACATCACTCCCTGTCCTTCCCACTGGGAACCTCTTACTGCTTTCTCTCACTAGGTCAGCAATGCAGGGCTGTCTCAGGCATTCATGGCCTCATGGGTTGGCTCTTTCATTTCTCAGGCAGGATTTCTGTAGACTCCAGAATGGAGAGAGCCATCAGACCAGGCAGCCTGCACATATGCCGTTGCTTACTGGAAAACCACAACAGGCTACAGATAAAATGTACAGAACTTCTGGTGGAAGCCTGTCCCTGGCACCAGGGCCACTTTGAAAGTCTGCTGTTAGGGGCACCTGGGTGGCTCAGTGGGTTGAGCCTCTGCCTTCGGCTCGGGTCATGATCTCAGGGTTCCGTGATCGAGCCCCGCATCGAGCTCTCTGCTCAGCAGGGAGCCTGCTTCTCCCTCTCTCTCTCTGCCTGCCTGTCTGCTTGTGATCTTTCTCTGTAAAATAAACAAATAAAATCTTAAAAAAAGAAAAGAAAAGAAAGTCTGCTGTTGGGTGATCTGCAAAGGCTGCAGGCAAGTCTGTGCCATTTCTGCCACATGGGATATTTTCTTGGGAGCATCCAGGATCGCTGAGAAGTTCTTCATGGACACTTCCTCCAGTCTGGTTCTGGCTTTTCTGAGCCAAGTACAAGGTGTAGGCCACTTCTCCAGGAGTCCTTGCTATGCTGAGCAGGGTTTAGGACCAGGATCCACTCACCTCCCATTTGACAGGATCCAGCAGAGGGAATATGAAAGCTTTCACACTGCCCCAGAAGCTATGGCAGTGGCTTCAGGCTCTGCAGAAGCACCAAGGACCGGACTCCGCTGTGACAGGCTACAAAATTCACAGGGTGAATGTATCTCAGGTTTCATAGCTGAGAAATGAGCATAAGGATTTTTTTCTTTTTTTTTTTTTTCTGGCATCTTGGGCAGATGGGTCCACGGTGGCTATTTTGGGTGTCCTACAGAATACATTTCATTATGGGGCCCTGGTCTGTGATAAAGAGTATGTCTGGGCTAAGATGATTCTCGGAGGCGGTTCCTGGGTTTGGGTGTCCCCTGGGAAAAGGTGTTTTGGAAGTGCAGCAGGGAAATTCTGAAGGCCAGAGGATGAGAGACTTTAACCTGAAGCACTGAAAGGTTCTCAAGGGCCACCCTGAGGAGTTCTTTCTACACCTTACCAGGGAAAAGACAAGAGACAGGCACTTATACGACTAAATCTTAAGAACAGACTGCATAGTAATAATCAAAGAGGTGTTGATTTAAAAAAAAATCTTCAGTGGCTTTGCGAGAAAATTATAAAAATACTACACATTAATCGTAACAAATTCAAATAACACATAATGTAAGAAGTAAATATAATTCCATTTTCCTAAACAGATACAAAATAAAAGAAGGTATCATTTTTTAGACTACCAGATAGGCAAGCTTAAAAAAATGGCCATCTCCAGCACTGGCAAGGGTGTAGGCCAGGGTTTTTGAACCTCAGCACTCCAGACAATTTTCTTTGTGGTGGCGGCTCTCCTGTGCCACACTACGACCTTTAGCAGCAACCCTGGCCTTTACCTGCCCCCCCCCCAACCCCAGTATCTCCAGCGCTACCTCCTGGGCTGTGACAACCAAGAGTATCTCCAGTCATTGTCAAATGGCTAGGGTGCGGGGAGGTGCAAAGTGACCCTTTGCCAAGAACCACTGTAGGCAAATGGACACCCCAAACACCACTAGTGGGAGTGGAATCTGGCAGTTTAGCATAGTTATCAGATATTAAAATTTGTGTCACAGAGCACCTGAATGGCTCAGTTAAGCACCTGCCTTGGGCTCAGGCCATGATCTCGGGGTCCCAGGTTCGGGCCCTACATTGTCGGGCTCCCTGCTTAGCAGGGAGGCTGCATCTCCCTCTTCCTCTGCCCATCTTCCTGCGCATTCTCTCTTCTACCAAATAAATAAATCTTTAAAAAAGAATTTTGTGTCACAAGGACACAAATGTAGAGTTTACGTTTACAGGAGTACAAACTTGTTCAATAAGCACTAATGATAATAATGGATAATGGCACTCATGGTTAATGCAGCACTCTTGGTAATATTTTAAAAACTGGTAATAATATAAATAACATTGGTAGGAAATTGGTTAAATATCTATCTATCTGGCTGCAACATGTCCAGACATACAACTGAATTAGGCCTGATACAGACAGGTCTTCAAGACAAAATTGTTATTGGGGGCTTTGCGGGGGGCTCAGTCAGTTGGGCATCTGCCTCAGGTCATGATCTCAGGGTCCTGGGATCGAGTCCTGTCAGGCTCCCTGCCTAGCAGGGAGCTGCTTGTCCCTCTCTCCCTGCTCCGCCCCCGTTCTTGCTCTCTCTAATAAATAAATAATCTTAAAAAAAAATTGTTATGGGGGAAAAAAGCAAGGTGCAGGAGAGTGTAGAGAACATTTTTGTAAAATGTGAAGAACAAAATTGTATGAATGTGTGTGTATATGTGTGTAGAAAAATACCTGCATCAGAATACATATGGATATGTGGTTTTTTAAAAAGATTTTATTTATTTATTTGACAGACAGAGATCACAAGTAGGCAGAGAGGCAGGCAGAGAGAAAGGGGGAAGTAGACTCCCCGCTGAGCAGAGAGCCCGATGCAGGGCTCGATCCCAGGACCCCAAGACCACGACCCGAGCCAAAGGCAGAGGTCCAACCCACTGAGCCCCCCGGGGACCCCTGGATACATGTTTTTAAAGCCTGGAAGAAAGTGCACTAAACCACAAACTGTGGCTATCTTTCTGTAGAGTAGGACGGAGGAGTTACGGGGGAACATCTGGGATTTTTCATCTCTAAATATTTCAGAATCACTTGTATCATTTTATAACACGGATGTTGCAAAATAATAAAAGATAAAAATCAAAAGTAGACACCCAAAGAACAAATAATCCAATCAAGAAATGGGCAGAGGACACGAACAGACATTTCTGTAAAGAAGACATCCAGATGGCCAACAGACACATGAAAAAGTGCTCCATATCACTCGGCATCAGGGAAATACAAATCAAAACCACAATGAGATATCATCTCACACCAGTCAGAATGGCTAAAATCAACAAGTCAGGAAATGACAGATGCTGCCGAGGATGCGGAGAAAGGGGAACCCTCCTACACTGTTGGTGGGAATGCAAGCTGGTGCAGCCACTCTGGAAAACAGCATGGAGGTTCCTCAAAATGTTGAAAATAGAACTGCCCTATGACCCAGCAATTGCACTACTGGGTATTTACCCTAAAGATACAAACGTAGTGATCCAAAGGGGCACGTGCACCCGAATGTTTATAGCAGCAATGTCCACAATAGCCAAACTATGGAAAGAACCTAGATGTCCATCAACAGACGAATGGATCAAGAAGATGTGGTATATATACACAATGGAATACTATGCAGCCATCAAAAGAAATGAAATCTTGCCATTTGTGACAACATGGATGGAACTAGAGCATATCATGCTTAGCGAAATAAGTCAAGCAGAGAAAGACAACTATCATATGATCTCCCTGATATGAGGAAGTGGTGATGCAACATGGGGGCTTAAGTGGGTAGAAGAGGGGCGCCTGGGTGGCTCAGTGGGTTAAGTGGGTAGAAGAAGAATCAATGAAACAAGATGGAATTGGGAGGGAGACAAACCATAAGTGACTCTTAATCTCACAAAACAAACTGAGGGTTGCTGGGGGGAGGGGGGTTGGGAGAGGGGGGTGGGATTATGGACATTGGGGAGGGTGTGTGCTTTGGTGAGTGCTGTGAAGTGTGTAAACCTGGTGATTCACAGACCTGTACCCCTGGGGATAAAAAATATATGTTTATAAAAAAAATAAAAAATTATTAAAAAAAAAAATCAAAAGTAGAAAAGGAAACCAGAAGAAAAAGAGAGGGACCATGGTTGGAGTCCTGCCTGCTCGCACCTGGAGCAAGGAAACCCGGCTTAAAGTCTTGCCCTGCATGTCGAAAATCCCAAGGCAGCATCAGAGGCCAACCAGCCAACCAACCCTATGACTCACCAGCTCAACCACTGGCTTCTCCTCTCTGGGCCTCATTTGTTAAATGGAGGTAAATGTACCTAACTCCCAGGACTGTTTTGAGGTTCAAAGGAATCACGTTTGCAAACACATTTCATAAAATAGAAAACACTTGAAAATGTTTGTTGGTTTTATTTTGGCAAAATAAAACTCTAGCTCTCTTCCTGTGGGGTTAGAGTCCTGGGGTCAGTACAAGAGAGAAGACACTGAATGGAAATCCAAACCTGAAATATCGTGAGAGATTTGCAGTATGCAAATAGGTAGGTGGGAGGCTTGATCGTTAAGAGCCAGTCTGGCTCTTAGGCACTCTGTGGCACTGGGACAAAATAGCAGTATGCTGCTATAGGTTGAGAAGGCCACACAAGAGTTCAGAAAATGGGTCCGTCCAACTAAGCTAGTACCTTAACTGAGCCAGGTTCCCATCAAACCTTTTACTGGGCTCTGGAACCTGTTCTGTCACCAGGGAGAGGTGCCAAATGCTAATCAGGGAAACAAGAAAACCCAATGGGGTGTATTTCCAGCACTGTGGATTATATTTCTACCCACAGGAAAACGGACTGGGCAGGAAGCAAGTTAGTATGTCTGTCCAGGGCTTAGGGGAGCACTCACTTAACTTACTGACATTATACAAAGTAATGTATACAGAAGCACGCAGGGCAAGGTTCTGCCTCCTACCAGCCCAGTGACATGTGGTAAAGGCGACCTTGTCAGCGATGGCAGATAAACAAGCTCATCTCGCTGCTGGAGACGGTGGTGCGGTGGCCCGAGTGTGTGTGCTTGATAACCTTGCCTTTACGCAATTTCTCATTTACTGGAAACTTTAAACAGCTCGTCCCTTCTTCAGGTGTAAAATCCTATTCTAAGGAAATCATCAGGCTCATAGTCAGATGTAGATATAGACACTTACAAATACACACACTTTAATTGTACATATACACATAAATAAACATTTTTGGCTCAGAGTTATTAGAGAAACGTACCTACCCCAACTGTCAAAAAATAGAAGAAAAGTCACCTACAGAAGAAATCATGAATATATTTAAGTAATTGACTATTATACAGTCATTAAAATCACGTTTTTGAGGAATATTTTGTGACCTAGAAAATGTTTACAATAGTTAATGGAAAGAAGCAGAATATTAATCTGTAAACACACTTTATCAGTAATTAACATATATACATTTATAATAAGAACAATAGCAGCTACAACATACTGGATGCTGGGAGCCAGGCAGGGTCTCATCCCATTATTCACGCAACACTCTCCAAGCCCTCTGAGGTGGGTACTTGCATTACCATTTCTCAGAGGAGCACGCTGAGGCCCAGGGGCTTGGGCAGCACGTCCAGGGCTGCACACCGAGGTAGGTGGGAGGCTTGATCGCTAACAGAGCCAGTCTGGCTCTTAGGCACTCTGTGGCACTGGGACAAAATGCTCGCCATGGTCATCGCCAAGTGCTGGAGCTGACCATAAACTTTTCTTCTTGATATTTTCCACATTTTCTACAGAGGTACATTTTTCTTTTGTTAAAAGTAGCTTTTATTACAAAAATAATATAATAACACATTAAAAATACTTCCAAAGTACAAGGGGTATTAAATTACCTGGGGTCCAGATGGAGGGGAGGTGGTCAGTCAGATCCAATTTGATCTGGTAACACGGAAAGGGATCAGGAAAGGCCAGAAGACTAGGCTTAGGGGAAACATGGCCGGTAGATGCTGAACACATCTCATTTCAGCAGGTGTTGTGGGACATCCACGTGGAGATAAGCAGAAGGACAGGGGACACAGAGGTGTGGCGGTGGGGCCAGGGGTCGCAAACACGGCGCCCCAATCTGGCCATTTTGACATGAAGATTATTATGAGCTAAAGGCGATGGAGACCCTATGGGGTTAAGAGAAACTTTTGCCCCTCCCTTAACTCTACAGAAGAATCTAAACCGGGGGTCTCTCCCAAAATGGGAGTTAACAGCAGAGATAAAGTTTATGTGAGCTACCCATCTGCACGGCAGGACAAACATCTAATTACCAACATTCTCTTTTCTTCCCACCACGAGGTACATACGTCTCCTCTGAAGTCCCAGGCTCTGACCCTCTTTGCTTTAGTTCAGAATGGCACACAGACCTCATTTTGCCTGTCTGTGTAGATTCCCTGCGTGTACACTATTAAATTTGATTTCTTCCTGTTAATCTGTCTCAGGTCAATCTGATTCTTAGTCCAGCTAGAGAGGCCCTTGAAAGGGATAGGAAGCCTTGCTCCCCGACCGGGAACATATGGGCTGAAGATCGAGAAGTCGTGTCAAGAACAGTTATCACCAAAGCTGTGGAAGACATTTCCTGTCTCCACCTTCCTGTTCCCTCTATCCCTTTCTGTGGGTAATAGCAACCCACATTTCCTTTGGAGAAATGCCCTACCCGTTCTCTGTAGTCTGGTGAGATGGGCGAAGTGTCTGGCTCTCTAAAGGAGAGAACATTTCTTGAGGTCAAATCCATACTGCAGAGCGGCAGGCCTGCACTGCCCCGGCCATTTAGTGAATGGCCTTTGCTGCTTGGGAGCCATTGCTCAGCTCTGAGTATGAAATTCAATTTTCTTGAGTCCATAGTGAGATAAGAGTCTTAAAATCTTGCTTTTGGGTGAGGAAAAAAGATTTCCTAATTTCCTAACGCTCTGTAGATCAAGAACACAAGTTGAGGGTAAGAGGACAGAGATCTCCTATCAGCCCCAGTGCGGAGATGACACACTGTCAGATTAAAGCTCCCATAGGGCGGGAAGGGACAGACAATGGCCTTCTGGGCCTGCCCAGGAGAAAAAGCAGGACAAGCGTTCGGGTCTGCCCTCCCTAAAGGCCAAATCCCCCGTGTGGGGCTCAGAGGCACTTCGGTTTGGAGGAGGCTGGTGCCCCATTCCCTAAGCAGAGCCAAGGGAGAGCACTGGCCTTTCCGGAAGACTCCCGCTGGCTGGGCTGCAGCACCACGGTGGCTCCTCGGCTGGAAAAGCAGCCCCAGGTGAGGCGGTGGACAAGGGCAGTTCTCTCCTTCCCCTTCCTCCATGTGCCATGTGGGAAATCCCGAAGTGTACGCCTGCCCCAGGGAGGTGCTGGGCGGACGAGGCAAGGTCAGGAGGCAAGCTGAGAGGGCTGTGGTACACGAAGAGCTCACGACTAGAAACCCTGGAAATGTCGTGACTCTGCTCGGGAAGGAAATCGGGCCGGCCCGGTCTTGGCGGGCCCCCCCAGAATCCACAATGCCAAGGGATAAGTCTAGAGCAGCCACATGGCAGGGAAGACCAGCAACGGGAAGGGAACACATCTGAACCACAAAGCTTGTCTGCTGCTGCGCACCCCCCCCTGCCCACTTGGGGTAGAAGTTGGGATAGAAGGAGAAGGGGGAGGGGAGAAAACCCTGAAATACTGAGTATATTTGTGCAGAACAGTATATGAACTGGAAGAGAACCCCCCCCACACACACTAAGGACTGGCAGAATGGAGTCTGAGATCCAGGTGGGAGGAGTGAAACACAGGACGTTGCACGGTTTTGGACCAGAGCAGCAGTGGGTAAAATCTGCTGCCACGAAGGAGCCAAAGAACTTGACTATTGCCGAGGGGCACAGAAGAATGAAAAATGGGCCTAAATCACTCTGATGACGATGCCCCAGAGAAGCTGCCTGGGAATTCCTGGCAGCTGGCAGAGGCTCTGGTCTCCGGTCTGAGAAGGCCTGGTTATTCAGCATTCCTGTTTGCTGAGTGACCTGCCCGATATCTTTTCCAAGAGAGCCACAGATTTTCTCCTCTCAGAAAGAGCATCATCCTGGACGGGAGATGAGAGGAGTTGGAGGCAAGACCCCTGAGGACCAGCAGCTGGGGGGGCAGCAGCTGAGAGCAGGGCCACAGAAGCCAGAAGGGGACTGGAGTTAAGGAGGTCATGTCCAGTGTCAGTACTCAGAACTCAAGCACCCTAGTACTGAGAAAGAGGCCACGAGATTCAGCAACAAGGAAGTTCCTTGTGACCTTGGCAGGAAGGGTTTTGGTGGGGATGGAAGTCGGGCTGTAGTGGGCTGGAGAGGGAGAGAGAGAGAGAAGAAAAGAAGTAGAGATACTGACTGTGGTTTTAAGGGTGAGAAAAGGACAGGAGCTTTGGGGGGATCTGGGTAGAAGCGGACTTTGTGGGTTTGGGTTTTTTCTCAGTTTTTATGTTTTAAAGGATGCGAGAAGATACCGTTACGTGTCTCCATGTACGGAAAAATGGAGTGTTCCCTTGAGAACAGGGGGCAGGATGGGAACCAAAGTGGTGTCAGAGTCGAGACTGGTCTCAGAGAGAAGGGGAGGGACTGGCTACAGAGACGGCCATGAAGAATGGACGCAGAAGACCTCACAGCCAACAGCTTCTGAGGACACAGGTGCCCCTTTCCGGTGAAACCTTTTCTTTTTCCCTCAGGCAGAATTAGACACACATAGAGTAAGTTGAAGACTTATCAAGACTTAACTCAAATTAAAGAACTCAAACCGCCCACTGGGAACTGGAAGATACAGTAAGTGCGAGTCCGTAAAAACTTAGCTCAACAGCCTTGTAAAGACCCTGAGTCTTTACGTTTTCGGTGGTTGTTTTGCGGAGGTGATACATCATCAGGATCCAACAGTCAGGACATAAGGTGCGGACTGACCCCACCCTGCCCCATTTATCTGCCTGAGCCTCGGATACCTCCACGGGGCTGCCCCACAGATCTCTCAGGTTTAGTGAGTGTAAACTCGGCTCCTCATTTAGAGGATCTCACTAGGCAGGAAGGCAGAGCGGTCTTCAGCCAGAGCGCCTTGGTTCAAATTCCAGCCCCCACTTCCTAGCTGTGTGACCTCAGAAGAGTTACAGTGCTTCTCTGTCGATTTCCTCATTTGGAAAATGAAGGTGATCATGGTACTCTCGTCAGACTGTTGAGAGGATCAGACTGAGTTTGCTGATAGCCAGCAAGAGCTGCAAGAGTATGAGCTTTTATTATTATCCCCCATTTAAATGTTGTTTTCCATCTGTTCACTGCCAACTGGATTCAGCGGGGTGACACATCAGAAATAGGCACCAATACCTCATCAGTGGCTCAGACCAGAAAGCAGATTTTCATTATCCACTTTCGCTCACTGCCCACCCTGTTCACATATAATCTCTCATGGAAGCCTGATGTATTAAACTTTCAATCTGCTACCCTGCCCTCCAGTCCTACGGCCACCTGCTCTTTCCATCGCTGCCAACTCAGGCCCGGATCACTGCGCCATCCAATTACAAGAGTAATCGTTCTAAGATAAAATGGTCATTTCTCTTCCCTTCCGTAGTCCCCACGATTCTGAAAATAAGCCCCCTGACACGGCCTCTAAGATGAAGATGCTTCACGATGGGATTCCTGCTATCACCTGCACTTCAAGCTCCAGCTCCCCAGTGCCCCAAAGTTTTTACTGGCTTCCTGGATTGCCCTCCCTAGTGAATGGCGCCACCTACTGTCCACTCATTCACTTGGGCCAGACATCTCTGACCAGCATGCCCAGGCAAGACCCACTAATCTTAGATGCTGTGTCCCCTTAGGTACCTCTCCCCCCTCCAGCCACTGTTCTAGCTCTGGTCTTCATTTACATTAATTCCAATGTCTACACACTGGCCTTTCTTACATCCCCCTCCTTCCTCATCTACTTTCTTTTCTTTTCTTCTTTTTTTAAAGATTTTATTTATTTATTTGACAGAAAGAGATCACAAGTAGGCAGAGAGAGAGGGGGAAGCAGGCTCCCTGCTGAGCAGAGAGCCCGATGCGGGGCTAGATCCCAGGACCCTGGGACCATGACCTGAGCTGAAGGCAGAGACTTTAACCCACTGAGCCACCCAGGCGCCCCCCTCATCTACTTTCTTTCTTTCTTTTTTTTTTTTAAGAGATTTTATTTATTTATTTGACAGAGAGAGATCACAAGTAGGCATAGAGGCAGGCAGGATCCCAGGACCCTGAGATCATGACCTGAGCCGAAGGCAGCGGCTCAACCCACTGAGCCACCCAGGCGCCCCTCATCTACTTTCTAAGAGGCTGCCAGAGTGACATAAATGGTCCTCGGGCACATCACTATTTTGCTTAAGGGCAAAATGCAAGCTATTTACAGGACTCTCTCCTTGAGTTGGCTTGGGCTCTCTCCAGTCTCATCTTTGTCCTTTCCCACATCCCAGGTCAATGTCTGACTTTCAAGTTTAGACAGAACCTCCTCCAGAAAGCTTTGTCTGAGACATCCCCATGCATCTCCAGACAGGGTTAGACAACCCTTCCGGGGGCCCACAGGGCACCCTGTGCCTTGGCTTATACACAGCACAGGGCAAGCAGCACGTATTCACTTAAGTCTATAGAAAGAAGAGAAGGAACTGGGGACAAACCAGGCTACCAGACACACTGCAGTCCCACGGCAGAGACCAGGACGCAGCTCTCTTCCCTCTGCAGACTTCCAAAAGGACACCACACATTTATTCCGCACTACCGCACTGCTTTGATAACAGAAGTATTTCATAACAGGATAATGGTGGAAGATTAAAAATATTTAAATAGTTTCTGGCACATGGTGAACTTTCAATGCTTTCACTTGACAAGGAATTACTGAATGTCAACTCTGTGCCAGGCAAGCGTTCGGGGCTTGGGCATAGGCTGTATTTTCATCAGCTCTAAGACACTGCTATTTTAGACTCCCCATTTATTGAAGGTATCATCAAGAAAAAAAATAAATGTTACCAGGACACAGCTGTCAATTATAGGACACATCCATTTTTTTTCAGAAGGCTAAACTGTGGGAAATATCACCTAGGAGTCAAAGAGGAAAGTACTGATAAACAAGAGACAGTCTCTGTTCTTAGCTCACTTCTATTCCAGTGAGGGGAGTGGTAACAAATATATATTGCCAGGTACTCTAAGTGCTATAATGAAAAATAAAGCCAGTTCAAGGGCCACAGATGAAGGGGCTTTTGGGGTAACCAGGAAAGGCCCTGATGGGGGAACCGGTACGAGCAGAGACTTGAATGAAGAGGGGAGTTGTGGGTAACAATGTTCCAAGCAGAGGGAACATCAAATACAAAAGACCTGAGAGGGAAATGTGCCTCGTAAGTTCAAGAACAGGCAAGTCAAGTGCAACTGGAACACAGTCCCACACCGTAGGCAGCACAATTCTTCAAGCCCAATGTAGTTCCCAGGTGAAAGCAAGTATGCCTGATCTAGTTAGGGTGTGTAAGGGAAGATGGGTAGAGGCTAAGAAATGTGGCCTAACTCAGTGACCAGGAAGGTGGGTGTAGAGTCAGATGGCCTAGATTTGAATCCCAATTCTGCCACTTCCAAGCTATGTACCTTGGATGAGTTATCTGGCTGCTCTGAACCTTAGTCTACTCAGCCGTAAAGCGGACAAAATAAAAGCAACTACTTTGCAAGTTGGTTACAAAGATTAGATGAGACAGCCCTTGTACATCAAGATACAAATGATCATTATCATCACCATCCTCTACTCCAAAGTCATTTCTAAAACTGTTTCAAGGTAAGGAATAATGTACTTGAGCCTTGAAACATTTACTGCAACTATACCAGATTACCAACTGGTAGGATGGCAGCCACATGGTTGGGAAAATAAATTTTTTTGAAGGTTCTGAACTTGCCTTTTCCAAAGTTTTTTTTTTTTTTTAAATCAAAGTTATCTTCCATGCATATTGATTATTTTTGCAGTATAATTTGACGAAATGAAGTCCTCTATTCAATCAGTTATAAGATACATAGAATAGGAAGCACTGCTAAAGTAATTTTACAGCTACCATAGCTTTCTGATAAAATGATATTACTATGTGCATTAAGTTAATACCTAGTCAATTTCCTAAGTACATAAAGTCTGCACATAAATCAGGGCTTTTTCCAGGGTTGGAAAGACCCTCCCAGTGTTCCTAATACATTAGCAATAATATAATACAATAATAATTTTTGTTTCTTCAGATCACATGTTTTCAGCTTCTCTATCTCATTCTGTCATGAAGTGCCACATAGTGAGCCAGGCCTGTCTGTGACGACTTGAAATTTTAGGCCATGGCAGGTCATGTGAGTTAATGGACTTCAGACACATTCCCCAGAGGTTCCTGCCTTCCAAATACTCCCTGAGTAATGAGCCACATTCACAGAAAGGATCTGACTTTATGATGGAGATAGGCTTACATGAAACACTTAAAAAAAATTTTGCTTGTTAGTATTTAATGCCATAATGGAAGGAAATAAGGTAGAATGAAAATTTCACCGAAACTGTATTTAGCAGCTAACCTCCAGGAATTGCTGGGCATCAGGGATTCCTGACTGATCTATAGTCCTTGCCTTCAAGTATGCGGCAGTTTTACCAGAAGCAGTATTTTCAGCTTAATAACACATATTTAGTCTTGATGCAACTCACTCTGCAATTCCAGAGGGGAAAAAAAATGCAGCCCATTTTTCTCTTATTTATTCTTTTCTAAGAGATGCTGAGAAATGGGTAGCAGTGGATGGACAGGCTTTTGAGACAGATTAAATCCTGACTCAATCACTTACCAGCACTGGGTGACAGCACAAGGGGAGCTAGATAGGACAAGGGATCTAACATCTGAATCCCAAGTATCCTCATCTGTAAAATGTATAAAATCACAAGAATATTAAATGAGAGAACATGTACATTGCTGCTGCGTGGTAGAGGGTAGCCATTATTATCAGCATTATTAGGTTTGATGTTGGAACTTCACAATTAACAGATTTTTTTCCCATCCCTTGTCGGTTAATGAGGCTTTGGTAGGAACAAGGAGAACTTAAAATGTTTTAACTACAACCGACTACATGCTTTAGGTTTAACATTCTTATACAACAACCTGTAGATTCCGTTCCCAGACATGGGTCAGGCATTCCAAGGTCTGGCTGTAGTTAAGTTGGACGGACTAAACTATTTCCATCAGCCTATCTACTTTGGTGACGATACCTAAATATCAGGGGCTGAGAAGACCTAGTTTGGGCTCAGGTAACAACCCTCACCCTAGTGTTGGGCCAGAACCAACTCCAGCCAATTCTATTAAGGAAAGCCATCTCTTCCACAAAGCTCGGAGAAATACAAATGTTTAACCTGGGTATGGTGAATGCGGAGAGACACTGCTACGTCAACAGAATCAGTCCCGGGGACCCGCACGCGCTGGGGTGGGGGTGGGGGGAGTGGTGATTGCAACTGTTGCACACATCACCTCTTCTTTGCCCTTCACCTGAGCAACCGTCAGAGTTCTACAAATGGAAAGATGCCTTAAAGTCACCTAGTGAGGTGAACTGCCCCATAAACCTTTTTGCAAAATTTAGTGTGTAGGGGCCTTTCTCCGTCGAGTTCTCACTAGCTTTTCCAAGCAGCCCGCGTCTGAAAAAAAACGAGATTCGCTGATAAAGTCCACTTCCTCATTTAACAATTGGAGAAACTGAGGCCCAGATATGTAAAAGCAGTCGTCTCAAGTCAGACGGAGGCATTATAGCCATTCCAATTCCGGCCTCACGTTCGTGACCCTGGCCGTGCCTGATAACCTCCCCCGCTTCCCTGCAGGACGAGGGCTTGCGTCCGAGCTCTGGAGATGTTGCAGGCCGTCGGGTTCCTTCGCACCGAGACTCGGGCCAAGAGCTCAGCGGGGTCCCGGTGCCGCGAAGATCCCCCTACCCCGCACTCGGTCCCCGGAATTTCCGTTGCCATGGCGACTCCAGGGCGAGCCCCAGACCCAGGGAGACCTTGGAAAGCGAGGCGACTGGACGACTGCAAAGAACAGCGCCTACTCACTCACCTGACACAGAGGAAGCGGGCACGCCCCACACTCCAGTCCCCAGCGAACCCGCGGAGCACCGAGCATTAAGCGAGGAGAATAACAGGAAATGACGTACACGCACGTGCTTCCGAGAGGGGCGGGTACAGGGCATTTGAGAGGCAAAGCCGGTGGCCCGCGCCTGCGCAGCCACCGCCTGCTGCGCTGCCGAGTCACTGGGGTGGGAGGAGCATGAGCAAGGGGCGGAGCGCGTGGCTGAGTGACGCAGGCTCAGTGCGACTCGGGAGGCGCGGGCTGGCCCCTCCGCGGGTTTGGATCCGGGTCAGTCAGGCGCTGCGATCTGCGAGAGACGATCTGAACTGACGGGACCGGATTCCCGGAGCGCCCCAGCTGCGAGGAGGTGAGTCCTTGACATGACGGGGAGAGTTCGCGGCATCGCGTTTCGGCCTGCGGGCCCGACCTGGCCTCGGGAGGCTTCCCCTGGGCCCGCCCGCCTCTCGTCGCGTCGTTCCCCCCGGCGTTGACTGCCTGGGCCGGGCCGGGCCGGGCCGGGCCGGGCCGGGCCGGGCTGGGCTTGGGCCTCTCTGCGCCCCCTCGGCATCCGCGGCCTGGGTCGGCCCAAGCTCGGGTCTCTTTCCCCTTCCCGCGCCCCCGAGCTCCCCGCCGCGTCCCGCCCCTCCGCCCGCTCCCGCTCTGCTATAGCTTCCCCTTTTCGCCTTCCTTGGCCGCCCTTTGCCCCTTCCCGCCCTTTCCCGCTTGTTTCCGAGCCCCAGCCTCGTTGGCTGCCTCTTCGGCTCCACTCCCGCCTTCTCCTGCATCCCTTGCGCCTCCGCGCGACTCCAGCCTCTCATTCTGGCCGGAGAGCATCCGGTAGAGGCACCTTTCCAGCTGGAGACCCTAGGCGGGCAGAGCGGAGGCCTTAATAAACAGCTCTCCACTCCCGGAATAACACCCCCCCCCTTCGCCCCCAATTTCTGACCCTTTGCCTTCTCGTTTAATTGCGACCGGTCCAGATTCTGGCAAGGCGACAGCATTAACACCGTGCGTTACCTCTATCCACATCGAGAGCGTAGGGGGTGAGAGAGTTTGTAGAGATGGGAATGTGTTTTGATCTGGGGGGCCGATAGTTGCAACCTAGACTTGATTGTGTCTTAGGGGGTTGCAGGACAGGGTTTTCTCGCCCGCACTCCGCGCTTCCTGGGAGGCTGGGAAAGTTTCTAAATCTTTTAACATTGTGATGACACGCTTACGCGCGAATCCTTTATTGATCCAACTCAGGTCTTTTCAGGGTCCTGGAAATTTGGATCCAGGTTTGAGGTTAAGAGGTCATGGTGTTAAAACTACAAGATATAAATAAGATTGTGACACATGCTGTTCTTTGAAACTCAGAGAAAACCAGGAATTTGCCCTTTTGATGGAGGAACTTAGAAGAATTTTACTTGTCATTTTTGAAAGGTTGGGAAAATCCGAGGCAAAGTTAAAGTGGCCCTTGTGATTCAACTTAAAACAATACAAAGTAACTTCGAATAGGCTTTCAAACTTTGATCTCTTTGGGAATTGTCCATTTTCAAGAAGTCATTGCAGTGAAAATGGCAAGAAATGTTACCATAAATTTAATTTTAATGAAAAAGGGCAAACCATTTACACGTTTCCCAGAGTTAGTTGTACAGCTCTTGATTTGAGTGAATGGGAAGCTAGGAATACAGAGGAACATAATAAGCCTGTTGTAATTAATTACAAACATGCTCTGATTTAGCTCTTAAGGTCTAAGCCTCACCTTTGCTCTGGGTTAATATAACAGAGGGAAAAGGTGCATAATCGGAATATTGGGAATCTGAAAATAGTTTAGACAGAACTTCATCCCTAAAGTTTTACTCTATAGCCAGTTTTTATTTTGGTCTCTTTTGGTTTTCAAATAATAGATCTTTTGGTGTGTCAACAAGAATGTTAACTAAGTTTGTATAAACACGTAGAGGTCACCTGAAGTGCAATTAAGTTAGGACTGTATAATTAAAAATTACATATCTGGGTGCAAAAGCTTCTTAGCACAGTGTTAGGGCAGGAATGAGATTCCAGTTCTTAGAGGAATACGGTTCACAGTGCTAGTATGTGTCAGGTTTATCCTTCTATCCCTAACATCCAGTCTAGTGCTACAGCATATGGTAGGAATTCTGTAAATATTTGTGGATGGAATGAATTTCTGCCTGTAGGATTCAGCAGTGTCTATTTAGTTGTGATGTGTACTGATTTCCAGAGAGACCCAGAAAAGGGTTTGTGTGGGGTCTTCAGGAATGGGAAGACTATCTTCAGATGTTTTTAACTCTGTAAGAGCAAATAGTGTGAGCATTTGACTGGCTGGTCATAAAGTAATTGAGGAAAACTATAAGCCAAACTTCAATTTAGTTCTGCCAGCAGGAATAATTTGTTTATAATTTATAGTAGCACTCTTTTAGGTACTGTGGAGCTTCCAAAAATATTAGGATAGGATGTGTTACCTTTGCTTACCTCTTTCCCCAGATATATAGGATATTAGTGGGTATCTGGGAGAGGACCCCCCTCTAAATCCAAAAGCATTAGAGACCAGCAAAATATGGAGTTAATAATGTTTCCTCAAGTCGAGGTGCTGGTTAAAGTAACCAGCAATATATATGTGGGGAGTGTGTTTAAATTTTTTGATTTAAGAAGTTGCAATAAAAGCTAGCTGAATTCTTTGGAGACCGTTTTCAGTGTTTGCCAGAGAGATCTGCCTAAAATTTCTTCTTCTACATGTAAGTAAATAAATAAATGAAATGAAATGATTAGTGTTAATTCCTTGCTGCTTTATTCTGCCACTGGTACACTATGATTACATTATATCAAACATATTGTGACACCCTGACCTTTGGAATATTAGAGGTCTCACAATACCCTAAAACTCACCCCTGAGAAATGAGCAAATAAGGAATCAGAGAAGTTACAAGTAGGGTCCATAGAGAGGCACTGCTCCTTCTGAGAGTGCCTGGGGGGTGGGAGGGGGGAAGGGGGTTAGGTAGGGTTATAGCAAGTTAGAAATAAGGAAAAGGTAAAGTTAATCCTTTGCTTCACAAATCTACCATCTTCTGGTTTTTGTTTTACATTTTCTCTTTCTGAGGCCCTGTGATACTTATATTTGTTCAGATTATATACTTATATTTGTTCAGATTTGATGTTAACTAATTTATTACCTTAGTGAAAAAATCAAGAATCTAGATTTCAAAGGGTTTATTGATCAGACTTCTCTGCTTCTCTGTTGTGTCTCTTATTGCTCTGATTGGCCCCGTTCCCCTTTTCTTTGTTTAAATATAAAAACCAAGGTGGAAGAATGGAGAAGTTCCATTAATCAAACTGGTTAATTAAGTGGAGATCACTTAAAGGTTTATCTAGAGAAAAATATATATATTTTTTACTTTCCACCTTTTTCTTTTGGCAAAGTTTTATCTTTTCAAGTTGCATGCATAGTTCATTTATTTTCTTTCTCATATAATAATTAAAATAATTTGAAGATAAAAAATGAAGGTATCAACCTTATTGGTAAGAGTGTAGAATAATCAGTAGTCATTGAAACATATTTGTAATCCTGTTTTAACAATGGTAACATCTTGATATCTGAGTATGAATATTTATATGACTATGAATACGGGTCAGAACTGCTTTAGAGAAATGCTGTCATGTGTCATGAAGTTACACTTAAGGGCTATTGTTAGGGTTGGACTACACAAATATTCAGTATCATTTTAAAAGATCAGAATGCTGTAGTGGGGCTTTTTCCTTTTATTTTTGGTGCAGAGTTCATTTTGTCTGTGGGTTTCTAGACCTCTACAACTGGACAGATTTTTACCCCTTGTTAAAAACTATACTTAAACATAAATTTCAGGTGATCTAGTTTTCAAAGCTGTGTAATAGGATATTGGCATCAAGTATTTGGACAGTTTAAATTCTACCATAATAATTGAGTAGGATACAGAATTGTTGAATCACTGTGTTGTACGTCTGAAACTAATATATGTCAACTATACTTCAGTAAAAAAATCTATTCCAATAAATACATGTTTCTGTATCATTTGTTTTTTCTTAAGAAATAAAAACTACAGTCTCCAAATGTCTATACTGAAAATTCCTTTTAGAAATAGCAATTTGCTTTTTTCTCCCTAACAAATAGTAATGGTATGAGGAATATAGATTTTAACAAAAGGTATACTTTGAACCTACTGTTTTCACTTAGCTCATTTTATTTTTATTTTATTTTTTAGTATTAACGGCAACATCCATAGTAGTGTAAAAACTTTCACAATGAAATCTGAAGCCAAGGATGGAGAAGAGGAGAGTCTACAAACTGCTTTCAAGAAATTAAGAGTGGATGCATCAGGGTAATTAAATATGTAATGTGTTTTTTGGGAATTGTGTACTAGATTTAAATAGCCTTTTCCACTGAAGAAGTTCTCATGCTCTCCTAAAATTTCTCATTATTCATAAAAAATGAAAATGTTAATAGTGTGACATTCTGCAGAATTTTGCACAGCATTATTTTACTTATAAAGAAATCCTTAATGTTCACTTTTGAAAAGTGGCGGCTCATTTGTACTCCCATGTTGGGTGTTTTGGTTTCCCTTCGTTTTGAGGAGGGTTCCCCACCTTGCTCTTGAATCAGAATTATCAAGCAGTATCCCATCAGGAATTTTCTCATACATCTCTAGGGAATCACAGTGTTTTTCCCTAAAAGTGAATCGGCTCCATAGAAATCCACATTCTCGATTTCATATGCTCTGATTGCTGAGTCTATCACTATGGAAACCTCTATTCATTAGGGTTCTGTCACTGAGATCAATAATCTTGGACCCTTTCGCCAAACTAATTAGAGCACCTGCAGACCAGCTGCTGTCTGAATGTTAATATTTCGCCCATTGCAAAATGTTCTGTACAAGACTCTTTTCATCTCCATTCTTCACCCCAGGCCAGAAGAAATCTTGAATCTCTGATAGACACAGGAATATTTCTTTTCATGAATGGTAAATAAACCCTGGAAGCTCAGAGTCGAACACTTCACACCAACTAATAATCACTGAGGTTTATTACCCACTTCTATGCCCTAGACACTAGCTTAAATATCTTTACATGTTATTTAGTCTTCACTGCCAATTTAGAAGATGGATACAATAGTTATTCCAGTTTACAGAGGAGCCACAGATGAATTAGGTCACTGGCTAAAGGCCACATTGGTGAGAAGTGGTAGAGTCAGGATTTGAACCCAATTTGCATCCAGAACCTGTGCTCTAACCATTCCTTTTTATGATACCTTGAAGACACCAGGAAGAGTTGCACACAGTAGTTGGCACATAGTAAAAATTAGTTGTTATAGCTGTTTTTTTTTTTTTTCTGGTTTTATTTATTTATTTATGGCCTATCAGGTGAGAAGATTTATACTAATGGGTTTGCACAAGAACTGTTAATGGTGCTCCCATTTGCTTCGAATAAGTATCTCTCTCCTCCCAGTGGCTTTTCTGATATGGTCATCTTGCCATTTAAATTGATCTGTAATTTTTAAGGCATTTTGGGAAATAATAGCAGAGAAATAGATAGTTCCAGATTATGGTCACATTCCTTTGTGATTTCTGGTATAGAAATAATTTTTTTAATGAGGAGAATGCTAGGAATGTGTATACACATACAAACACATATACATACAAATTCCTTAGCATATATAAATACATATGAGTAACTCTTCGTACACGGATTTCTTTCCTAGTGTTTCAGGAAGTTGGAACATAAAATTAAACTATTTCAGTATCCCTAAAAATTACCTGGAACATTAAAAACAAAAACAACAATAGCACCTTTGAAGATTTTATATCTTACCGTATCACCTGTGGTCAGATACTGCAACTTTGTAGTATGTGATCTGCTTGGAGTCAAGTTATAAAAAGGAAAGGGGAGTAGAGAACATTTGAGAAAACCAAATAAGAGTAGAAGGGATGAGTCATTACCATGACTAAGCAGAATAAGACTTGTGTAATGTATCATATGGTTCTAGTTGTTTCATATTGTTGCTGATTTATAAATGGGACATCTGAGGTACTGACTCATAAACTAACCAAGCCTTGCCAGGAATTTAGTATGATCCTGTTCAGCAGGTTTCGATTCCCAATGGTAATTTGTCTTATCAGGATAAATCTCTCTATATTTATGAGAAAACAACATAATCCTTTTTATCTGATTTTAAAATAATACAGTGCTTATTACAGAAAAATTCACAAAACAAAAAGTAAAAATCTCAATTTACCATGACTGCTCTTAACAATCTAGGCCATCTGTACTTAACACCATACATTTTTTTGACATAGTTGAGATCATAATATATGTATAGTTGTTTATCTAATGCTGTTTTCTCTAAATGTTATAAGCATTCTCTTGTGTCATTCAAGTTCTTTGTACACTTAATTTTTAATAAACTCTGAATATTCCATTGACTAGATGTATCATCATTTGTCATCATTTATATAATGTAGTATTTTCTACTGGGCATTTAGGTTATTCCTATTTTTATTTTAAATTAATTTCAGTGAGCATTCTTTTACTTAGTAGGTTAAAGTGTCTTTTCTAAGGGATTGTTACTAATACTAAGGCATGTATCGTAGGAGCCTAGTGTGTGTTTGTGTGTATACTGAAAAGATCTGCAAGGATTTATACCAAAATGTTAATGTTGTAAATCTCTGGGTCGTGAGATTATAGACACACTTTTTTTTCTCTCAAATTTTTTCATTTTCTTTACTGGGAACCCATATTACTTCTGTAATTTTAAGTTTTTTAGTTGTCAAAAATACTCCTTTCAAGTTAGATTGAGTCTCCTGAAGTTTTTGCTCCTCAGCTTAGTTCTTGTGATTCTGATTTGCACATAAAATAAGTGGTCACTGTCATTAGGGTTCTCTGTGGACATAAGGCCTTATCTGGCCCAGATAAACAGCCTAAAAGTCTATTTATATCCTGCTGCTGATCATACTTAAGAATTACTCTTTGGCTTCTGACTCTGCAACTGTGGGCTTTTAGGGATCCCCTAAATTTGGTTTTGGAGGGAAATTTACTGTGAAAGGTAAGAAATTTTTTGAGAAACCCCAACATCAGAGAAAGGTATTAATGCAAGTTGTGTTTGAATTGGTGAGAGCAGTAAATTGTCCTTCTTTCAGTTTTCTGTAAGCAGTAAACTTTGTTGTTTCTCCAGGTCCATAGCATCTCTGTCTGTCGGAGAAGGCACGAACGTCAGAGCATCCGTCAGAACAGCAGCAGATGAAACCAAACCGAAAACCTCATGTGCATCTAAAGACAGTTGGCATGCGTAAGAGCTTCTTACTGCAGATGGTTTTTCTCCCAATACTTTAAATTACTATTGGACTTTCCTGAGTATCCAGAAAAGAGTATGTTAGATGCAGAGCCCCAAACCCAATGATTAGGGATGAGCCATTCTTCTCAATTGAGAATATGCTGAGACTCGCCGTGTGGTTTCGTTCGTAGTCAATTTTTTTTTTAAATTTATTTATTTGATAGAGAGACAGTGAGAGAGAGCATGAGTGAGGAGAAGGTCAGAGAGCGAAGCAGACTCCCCATGGAGCTGGGAGCCTGATGTGGGACTCGATCCCGGGACTCCGGGATCATGACCTGAGCCAAAGGCAGTCGTCCAACCAACTGAGTCACCCAGGCGTCCCCGTAGTCAATTTTTATAAATGTCCTGTGTGTGTTTGAGAAGAATGAGTCTTCTCTGGTCATTCTTGGGTTTCTTTTATGTCCATTAAATCAAGCTTTTAAATGTATTATTTAAATATTTTTTCAGTAATTTTTTTCTAATCTATTAATAATTGGGAGATGTATGTTGAAATCTTCCATACGGGAGTGAATTTGTTTTCCTCTTAAACATTTTTATTTTATGTATTTCGAAGTCATTTTGTTATACAGTCTAGGTTCATCCCAGTTTAGAATGTTTTCTTCTGATGAATTGAGATTTTTAATGATGTAAGTGACATTCTTAATTCCTTGTAATGACTACTGTCTTAAAGTCTGTTTTTTTCAGAATTAATATATCAGTCCAGTTGTCTTTTTGTTGACATTTGCCTATTATATCATTTTTTATCTTCTATTTTTAACCATTGTGTGTTTTAAAATTTTAGCTGTATCTCATAAATATATAGGGCCTATTTTGTTTTATTCATTCTGACAGTCTTTTTCTAAGCTGAGTTCAATCCATTTAAATTGATTTTGATTATTGATTGATACATGTAGACTTGTTTCTGCCACTTTATGTTGTTTGTTCTACTTCTTTGTTTTTTGTTTTTTTACTCTTCCATCCTTCCCTCTTCCTCCTTCTCTCCTTCTTTTAAAAAGTTGTTTGAAATGGCTTTTGTTGTTTTTTTTCCCCCATCACTTTTCCTTCTCCTGGCTTGGAAATTATATGCTGTTTCTATTCTTTCAGTAGTTAGCCTTGGAATTCCACCGTACGTGCTTGTTAACCAAGACAAAAGTTATTCCAGTGACCCTTGAACAACACAGGGGTTAGCGGTGAAAAACAGTAGAAAATCCATGCGTGTAAGCGGGCCCACGCAGTTTAAACCCTTCTCGTTCAAGCGTCAGCTGTATTTTAACCCTCCGTACAATCTTTTTACTCTGAACTCCTAACTTCCATGCGCAGTTGCCCGATATTTTACTTTTCTCGTTTCTTTTTAATCTCCCCAATAGGTTTTATTTTATTATTTAAATAGTGTTTGTTTATCTCATTTGCTCACCATTATTGCATCTCAGACCTTCCGTATAGGATGCCTTTGCCTTTCTTCCTAAAGTACTTTCTTTAGAAATTCCTTTAACAAAGGTCTCTTGTTAATAAATAGGGTCTCTTGTAGAACTCCCCATACAGTGAATTTCAATGGTGCCTCCTCCTTGTATAACATCACGTTCTCTTGGTAAATATACTTTCATTTATCTGAAAATGTCTTTGTTTCCTTGTTCTTGAAAGATACACCTGATTTGATATGCCTGAAGTCCTAGTTCTAGATTGAGTTATTTTCTCATATACCTGGAAGATACTCATTGTCTTCTGGCTTCATTACAGATGTTGAAAAGTCTACGCTCAGTCTTACCATTCCTCATTTTGGGAATAATCTGTCTAGTCTCTGGCTGCTTTTAAGATGATCCAGTTTTGGAGAATCTACAGTCTTGCTACAGTGGTCTAGATGCAGACTGCTCTTTTATTTGTCCTGTTTCATGGTGCTACCTATATCTGTAGATCTCTTTCATCAGTTCAGAAAATTTCTCAGTCCTTAGCTCTTCAGAAATCACTTGTCTTCCATGCTCTATAGTTTTTCCTTGGGGAAACTCCAGATTTCTTATTCTATATTACATATTTTTTTAATTGCTTTTACATTTTTTCCAAGTCTCCTCCACGTCAGGGATAGAGGAGGAGGAGGTCAGGGGTAGGCAGACTTTTTTTATAAAGGGGCAGATAGTAAATATTTTAGGGTGGGAGGCCAAGAAGTGAGATTCAAGGATGGTATGTAGGTATGGATATAAGCGAGAAAATTTCTGCCCTGCCCCATTTGCCTGATGCACACTGTCCTGGCTGGTGGACACACTTTGTGTTCAGGTGCTTAGTTTCAGGGTGAAATGATGAGCCAGGTGGGGCGGGAGGATGGGCGGCAATACTGGAGTCAGGTTTACCATGTGCCCCGGCGGCCCCCAGATTCCAGCAAGCCCTTCTTTCCTCCAGAGAGCCCCGCATAAGCCAGATGCTTGAACTGAGATTCCGCCTCTCAGGTGCTGGCGGTTCCTGGCAGCAGAGCCCCAGCATGTAGATGGTACCAGCGTGGGACCTCGGCCGTGGTGTGACGCATCTGGCCAGGAAGGCAGGCACAGGGAGTAGAGAACCGGGTGAACGGGGATGCCCTGCCTGGTCTCTGGCTCACAGTGCTAGTCCACAGGAGCAGTATCTGTGGGCTGTGTGAAAACAGCCAGTTTTGACCCACAGACTACAATTGGCTGAATTCCGTTAGAAATAATTCAGATTTATCTTCCAGTTCAGTATTTCTTTCCTAAGTTCTATTCTCCTGTTTGGCCCAGCCATTTAATTTAATTTCAAACTTGCTTTTTTTTTTTTTTTTAAAGTTCTTTTTGGTTCTGTTCACAGTTTTGAGTCACTTTCTTTCTTTTTTTCCCTTTGCTCAGCTCTTTTATTCATTTAACTATCTTATTAAAAGTTATGTAGAGCGTCTGGTAATTCCCAATATCTGAAAACTTGAGGGAGTCTAAATTTATTCGTCATCTGTTCCCAGTGGTAGAAATGAATCCTAAGTCTCTGCTCTGTGTGGTAACCATGACATCATGACACAGTGGCCGTTTGTGTCGTCAGCCGCACACAGTGGTATAGAAGCTTCTGTGTTCAGAGCACAGAGCACAACACTTGGGCTTACTGCATCAGGTGCTTTGGGGCAGGGGCTTTTCTAGACCCACTGGCTGATGGTTCCCAGATCAAGGGTTGGGACCAGGAAGTGTTCTGCACCCAATGTGTGGCCCAAGAAATGCAATTAAAAACTACCCTTTACCTCTCCTATTTCTGTAGCTTGCTAATAAGGAGATGTTGAAGTTTTTGAGATGTAGACTTAGGCAGCTCAAAAACAGAGATAGGCTCATCACTTTGGGGGAAACTTAGGACCTCAGACTCAGGAGAGGAGGTATATTTCCAGCTATCACAAAGAATCCTTTTAGGAGAGCTGTGTGTCCCAACATCTTTTTGTGCACTGTTTTCCTCTTAGGTCTACAAGGAAGTCTTCACGAGGAGCAGTGAGAACCCAGCGTCGTCGACGTTCTAAGTCTCCTGTCCTTCATCCTCCAAAGTTTATACATTGCAGTACAATAGCTTCTTCTTCCAGCAGCCAGCTCAAGCACAAAAGCCAGACTGACTCCCCTGATAGCAGCAGTGGGCTGGGAATTTCCACCCCTAAAGAGTTCACTGCAGGAGAATGCTCTACTTCTCTCGATACTAATCACACAGGGGCAGTCGTTGAGCCTTTGAGAACTTCGGTTCCCAGGCTCCCATCAGAGAGTAAGAAGGAAGACTCCTCTGATGCTACCCAAGTCTCCCAAGCAAGTCTCAAGGCCAATGATCTCTCTGACTTTCAATCCGTTTCCAAGCTAAACCAGGGCAAGCCATGTGCATGCATAGGCAAGGAGTGCCAGTGTAAGAGATGGCATGATATGGAAGTGTATTCCTTTTCAGGCCTGCAGAGTGTCCCTCCCTTGGCCCCAGAAAGAAGATCCATGCTTGAGGACTACTCTCAGTCGCTCCACACCAGAACTCTGTCTGGCTCTCCCCGCTCCTGTTCTGAGCAAGCTCGAGTCTATGTGGATGATGTGACCATTGAGGACCTGTCAGGCTACATGGAATATTACTTGTATATTCCCAAGAAAATGTCCCACATGGCAGAAATGATGTACACCTGATAGCAAGAAGCTAAGTCCTATGCTTTAAACCAATGAAGGGTTGTCAGAGAGATTTAGTTAATGGCAGACCTTGCGGCCACGTTATGTGAGAAGACGTCTCCTTCTGCTCACTGTGCTTGCAATAAAAACTTTTCTTGGCATCTCCATTCATCTTCATTCTTTAAACTTAACTCTCTGCATTCTTACATACGCACCAAGGTGAGCAGATCAAAGGAAAATCCCTCTTCTTTAGAAAAGTTTCTGGGAGATGAAGAAACCATAATTACTTGACTGGTAGCGATGGGTATATGGTAAAAGGCTACAAGTAAAGCATTGCATTTTTCAGCTCTGTTTAAGATTTGTCAGCCCAGGAAAATGAAACGTTTTGTAACTGGACTGAACATTCGTCACGCTGTAGTTGCCAGCCCAGAATTTTAGAAGTTCTATGACTGATTTAAACTGTCTCTGATTTAACACAAGTTTATTGTGTCTTTCAGGGTTCTTTATGTCATTGTTAAGCCAGAGATCTAAGGTTTACATTCAATATGAATAAACTAGCTGGCCTGCCCTGTATTGTTTGAGAGAATCATTAACCGTCACCAAATAAACCCCGGCCGGCACTTGGTACATGAAGGCACGTTATGTGAAGTTTTTCAGGTAAGAAGCAGCTTGGAGCGGCTGCTTCAGTTGGAACGAGGGGCCGTAGTATTTGAAACCAGCGTGCATCTTCTCCATCGATGGCATTTTAACATCTGTGACACGTTTCAGTCACTTGTAATATAGATCTCATACCTCAGTTTCAAATGTTCCAGATGGATATTATCTCTCTCCACTGCCCTCCTACCCCAGCCAACCCAAAACAATTTGATAGATGCGCTATCTTGTGTTTCTGGTTGGCCATCCCAAAATTCCCGCCAGAGTTCAGTAGAGAAAAAAAGAAAAAAAAAACTAGGTTTCAGCTAGAGGATGAATCCCTGTCTTTTTCAGATGGCTCCAATGTGAATTTTTACGCATACCACATAACATACTGTAATTCAGACCATCATCCTAAGCATTCCCATCAAATTCAGTGAAAACCTGTCCAGCCATTTTAACATCATGTTAACAGAGAGTTTAAGTTTTATTTAGGTTACAAAACAAGTTTTATTCTTTACTAAAACATCCCACTGATTGGAGTTGGTTCATGACAGTGGGTGGGGCCTGGGCTTCACACATAACGTGATTTGCACTTGGGAGGGGTGGGAAGGGTATTCCCCGGAAAAGCCCTAAACATAAGCTGTGGGAGATCTGTGCTAGTTACTAGTTTGGTGTGGATTTAATGACATCTGAAGGCTGTGGTTTGAGCAAGGGAGCACAGTATCTTGCCATCACGGGCCTGGAAGCAGAAATTTCTTAATGCTAGCAGAAGGAATGTTACTGCATATACCTAAAGCAACGGTTGTGAAACCTTTGGTCTCATGACTCATGTACAAATTAAGGATGCCAAAGAGCTTTTGTTTTTGTGGGTCATACTTACAAATATTTACCCTATTAGAAATTAAAATTTTAAAAATATGTATTACTTGATTTTTAAAATAATGATTTTATTCATGTTAACATTTTTACTTGAATTAACAAAATATTTTAGTGAAAAGAGTGGCGTTGTTTTGCAGTTTTGCAAATGTCTTCAATGTTTGCCTTAATAGAAGACAATTAGATCTCATATCTGCTTCTGCATTCAACCTCTTGTGAACATTGTGTCGCGTGACCTCTAGAAAATTCTGTACACTTGTGGGAGATGAGCATGAAAAGGGCAGTTAATGTTAATGTCATGACACTAGTTTTGACCTCACAGATGCCCTGAAAGAGTAGATCCCCAGAGCACACTTTTAAGAACCTCTGATGAGACCGTTAAAGAGTTTCTACTGTAAAGGCGCCCACCACCCACGCCCTCATCTCCACAACCAGCGTCTTGCTTCACCTTTTGTACTAGCGAGAGTGGAATAATTCGGGCTGAGTGTGGTACTTGAATAAAGATGGTTCCTCAGTCTTTTAAGTCTTTTTTAGCTTTTAAGTCCTGTAGTCTGGTTATTTACTTAATTCTCTATGATAACAGAACAGTCATTAGAGAAGGAAGGAAGGTCCGCCTTCCTTTCAAACAGAAGCTGCCGTGAGCACGGGTGTCAGGACAAAGTTCCAGTGGCTAAGTAACTGCTTGAAGAAATCCGAACTTGGGTCAAAGCTAGCATTCCAGATCCAGAAGATTTTGACTGAAATGTAGATACTTAACATTTCAGTCAAAATCTCAAAACATGAATCCTGAAGCTAAAAACTATTCTGCTCAGACCCAGCTGGCCAAATTTAATCTGAGTGTCCCTCACTGGAACTTCCGACTTTTCATGAGTGTGATTTATTGAATCAGTCTTTCTTGAATGCACCCTGGGAGATGGATTCAGATTATGGATTGAGAAATTTTACTCTGAGAAGTCGCATCCTGACATGTGCCTTTATTAACTGTTCATAGAACCTGCTTTCATCCATTTATTCCACAAATATTCCTGGGGTGCCTGCAGCCATACAAGGTGCTGGGGATAAAACAGCAACAGAATGACATCCTTTACTCGAGAGAGGATTCCAAGATCCTAAGGGCTGGGGCTGGGGACGGTGATTCCTTTCTTTGGGTGCTCAGAGAAGCTTCTGTGATGAGGTCGGTGACATTTGAGCTGAGGCCCGAAGAAAGGGTAGATATTGTAGATATTTGGGGGCAGAGCATTCCGGACAGATAGACAGCAAAGAATGTCAACGTGGCTTGAAGCAGGTGAGGTCACAGAAGTGTGGGGCAGGGGCAGATCATGGAGGGCCTTGCGGGCCATTTTAAAGGCTATAAGTCCTAAATGAGGTAAGGGGCCATTTGGGGGTTTTGGAGTAGAGGAGAGGCATTATCACACTGGCCTTTACCGAGAACTCTAGCTGTTCTTTGTGAACTGGGGAGCAGGAGAAGAAGAGGCAAGGAGGCAGTTGGGAGGTCACGGCAGTGGGTTTTGATGGCTTGGATACTTGGCAGTGCAGAGGAAGAGATGTATTCTGGAACAATTTCAGAGGTACAGCCGAGGGGATTTGCTAATGGATTAGATACAGGGTATGAGAGAAAAACTGCAGTTAAGGACTCCAAAGGCTTTCAGAAGCTGGAAGTTGGCCCATGGAGCAGATATGGGAGAAGTTGGGAGTCTGGGTTTGCTCTCACCAAGTGTAAGTTGCTTCTGAGACGCCCTGTGGTGATGTGGTAGACCTTTACTGAAGATCAGTAGGGAGGTTCAGGCTGGAGACATAAATACAGGAGCCACGAGGATAGGGGTCTTACTTAAAGCTCAGACTGGAGGAGACCACATAGGAAGTGAAGGTAGGTAAAGACCCAGACAGACATTCCCATGGTAGAGAGGTCAGCAGAATGAAGAGGAACCAGCCAAAGACTAGGTAGGAGCAGCCAGTGAAGTGGGAACAGAAGAGAGCAGTCCCATCGGTCAAGTGAAAAAGCGTTTAATTAAGAAGGGACTTGGAAGCTGCCAAACGGTGCAGAGAAGGAAAGGTGAGCCCGGGCTGTGAGCAGGCACTGGGCATACAGCGTGAGCCGGAGCGCCAGGCACTTGGTCTGCGTTCTTGCTTTTTTGTGGAATGATGATAATCCTTGCTTCAAACTACTCATAGTTCAGAGAAAGAGCCCACATGTGCAAAGGCATTTAACCCAGCCAGGAAGCTTCTCTGAGGGAAGGTGGGGCTTCTTCAACTGAGTCTTCGGTGGGTTTCTGCGTGCAGGTCTCTTCTCTCTATTCTGGATTTTTGGGGTCATCCTCCTGCCCCCGGCCCCAGGCTCCCTAAGAAGTGATCCACATCTGAGAAATGAGAAAGAAACAGAGGAAGCAAGTGACTGCTCTCTCTGATCAAAAGACAGAACCACAGACAAAGAAAAGACCTGGCAAAAAGCAAGAATGGGATAGCTCTTCAAAAGTGGTTTAGAATTCATTTCAAGTTTAGTAAATTACCTTCTGCCCAAGGAACTGACTTTCCTTAGGAAAAGCTTCTGTAATGCACGGATGGCCTCAAGAGGCCTCCCTTTCCTTGAAATGCACTGCTTCCGGGCCGCTGGAGGCAAGAGCTGCTCCAAAGCTCAGCCCCGATTGCCTAAGGCCAGCACCAAATTCGGCAAACGATGTACTAAAACTTTTAAGAAATCAAAGCGCCCCTTGACCGATAACTTAGTTTATCAGCTTAAAAAGTGAAAAACCATAGGGCAATGCTGAGTCAACAAGTACTGTGAAGAGTAAGGAGGACTGTGGTGTCGAGGTATTTAGTATTTAGGGGATGATCCTAACTTACCTCTTTGGTGACTATCTTATTAAGCATTCCAGTTTGAGGAGCAACGTATCAAGTGAACATAATATTAATAATAGCTAATATTTATTAGGTGTTTAGTGTGCTCCAAGCCTTTTTACACTATTAAGTTACCCAACCATGTAAGGAAGATACTGTTACCCTGAATACTAATAATCCTTCGTGGTAGGTACTTACACAGTCAAAGAATTTGTGGGTTAGGGAAATTAACAATTGGTCCAAGGTCACCCCTTGTGAGGGGCAGAACTGGGATATGAACACATACCTAACTCCACGGCTACCTACCCTGCAGAGCCTACGGTACATGGATTTGTGAAGGTATAAATGTTACTAAGAAATGGTTTCTTAATTTGAAAACATATAGCGTTTTTGTTGTTTTTTTTTTTTAAGATTTTTTTTATTTATTTGACAGACATCACAAGTAGGCAGAGAGGCAGGCAGAGAGAGAGAGAGGAGGAAGCAAACTCCCCGCTGAGCACAGAGCCCGATGCTGGGCTTGATCCCAGGACCCTGGGACCATGACCTGAGCGGAGGGCAGAGGCTTTAACCCACTGAGCCAAAACATACAGGTGCCCCAAAACATACAGTAGTTCTTAACCAGGAATAAATCAGATTCGTCTGAGGGGATTTTAAGAAGAATACAACTGCCCAAGCCTTTTCTGGGAACAGTCTATTCATTTGTTTGGGGTGGTGGGTAGGGGACAGCTCTGGAATCTGTTTATGTTTTTAAGTTCAACACCTGAACTTAAATCTTAGGAGTACTCACCCTTGGTAGGGAACCACCATAGGGAGCTGCATGGGTGCACAGTGGCTCAATTTATCAGGCAGAACAGCCCAGGAGGACACAACAGCCTCCCAGCCTTTGAAGAAGATTACGGTGATTTGCCCAGCATTTAACTCCAAAGAGTATTGAACTTGAACAATTCAAACTATCGAACTTCCACGTTGAGATGTTGCTTTCCTCTCCTCTTGAGAGCAGAGCTGGAAAGAAACGTGTGATTCTCCAGAGACCTTGGTGAGAAGTGGCAAAAGCAGAGCGAGGCATTCTTAGAAGTGAATTTGGGTAAGCAGTTCAGTCTGTCTGGCTGGCCGGATGGTGAGTTCAAACCTAGAAGACCCAGTGTTTATCCAGAGCTACTTTTCTGCCTGTCCACTCGGCGAACAGCCAGCGGTAGTGAGCTCAGAGGCTGTGTGTTTCTACCTCAGGCTGAAACATGGACCCAGAAGGGGCTCTTTAACAGGGAAGGAACCAGGAGAACTGGGAATCCACTGGGATGAAGGGAGAGAATATTTTCTGTCGATTTCTGAAACGAACAAATCTTCCGTAGTGACTTCAAGGAGCCTGAGTCATGGTGGGATTTGGAGTATGTAAGATTAAGTCCGGAGTCAGAAAATAATCCATTAGTCCTCAAGTGCCTTCTGCACTTGCTTTTTTAGCAATTTTTATTCCCCCCATATATTTCCATCTCTGCCCCCCCACCAACAGCTTCCTGTTCTTGATAGCTCCTACCTTTCCCAGAATTACTCTTGCTCCTTCGAACCCTGGGCTCAGCTGGGATTTCCAATCATTAGTCCTGGCCATGGCTTCATGTCACAAAGATTTATTTGTCCCTTTGACTGAATTTTGGTGGGAACCTGAGTGCTGGGAATCCACCCAGGCCCTTCCCTCCTGACCCTGCCCCAAGAGCTTTCTGAGGTCTGGCCTCACAGGCTCTGAGGAACGAAGAGAAAGAAAACTTGGAAAAGGGATTTCTTTTTTTTTTTTTTTTTTTTTTTTTTAAATCACGGTTCTGGAGTATTGCGTAGACGACTTCATTCCAAATAACCAGCGACACTGTGTCTCGAAGACAGAGAAGGACAGGCTCCTCGCCCCTCTGAGGAGAGAACCTGAGAGCATTCATTGCTTTCAACGGGCTCTTTCCAGGGTTTTCCCAAGGCTGCGGAGAGGGGTTGGGGGTTGTGCATGAGCGCTGGACTCAGGTTTTCTCTATTTTCCAGACTCTGTTTCCAGAATCTCACTTCTCTTCCTGAGTTCCCTCCTCTGCTTTCAAAAGCATATGGGAAACCAGGCCCGTGCCTTTCTCTTTAGGTCACCAGATTCCTTTATGGGGCTGGCAGCGTGTATAGCCCCAGGTCCTGTTAGGGCATGTGAGTGGTGGTGGGTGAGATTTGCCAATCTCTACGCTCTGGGGGATTTTAAGTGTTCCAGGACTGGCTGTTCCCCTAGGCCTCCTTTTCCCTTCCCTCCCTTCCCTGACCCCTCGGCTGCTTCCCTGCCTGCAGACTCAGGGGACCCCAAAGGTGGAAGGGAGCTCCTACCCAGGCGGAAGAAGAGCCACCCAGTTGCCCCAGCTGCTGCCCACACTTAGTTCTCCGCTGTCCATCCTCGTCCCCTCCAGCAACTCCCTGGGTCTGAAGCACCAGCCCAGTTTGAAACACCCCTCCCGCTTTGAAGGAGGCTGGGCTGGCCAGGGGGTTATTTTGGGAGCAGCTTCTGAGATCCAATGGCCTTGTTAGGGCAACACTGACCTTCCCATCCCAGGAGGAGGGCAGGATCCAGAGAGGGGCGGGGCAGCGGCAGGGAGACCGACAGCCCCGCACACCCACTGGGTGGAGAAGGGGGCCTGCCGGGCTGCAGGAATTCAGCCTCAGGCTGGGGGCTGTCACCAAGGAGGAATTTCCCCTTTTCAAAACTGGACCGGGGACCCCTCCACCCCCACCCCTTTCACTGTGCTTCTTAAAGGGATCACACCGTTTTTCTTCTGACTCCAGGGAAGCCAGACTTGGGACGCTCTTTGGAGACTTTGAATCTTTCCCTCCGGCTTCCTTCCCAACTGGCAGCCTTCCTGTGGCTGGTTGAGTCGGGACCTCCCAGGCATGGCACTGACCAGCCGACCCAGTGCTGACTTGGTGCCAGGGCTCATTCAGCCTCTGGTGGCATCTTGCTTTCTCCCTCCTGGGGCGCAGTGGTGAGTTAGGGGCGCCCAGCCCTGAGTGTGCTTGGAGCGTGTCATTGGCACCCGCCATCACCCTCTCTCCCCCAAGCTGGAGGACGGTGAGGCTGTCAGGGACTATGATGAGATGAGTGGGGGCCGCTTTGACTTTGATGATGGCGGGGCATACTGCGGGGGCTGGGAGGGGGGAAAGGCCCACGGACATGGACTGTGCACAGGCCCCAAGGGCCAGGGCGAATACTCGGGCTCCTGGAACTTTGGCTTCGAAGTGGCGGGCGTCTACACCTGGCCCAGTGGGAACACCTTCGAGGGATACTGGAGCCAGGGCAAACGGCATGGGCTGGGCATAGAGACCAAGGGGCGCTGGCTTTACAAGGGCGAGTGGACACACGGCTTCAAGGGACGCTACGGAACTCGGCAGAGCAGCAGCAGTGGTGCCAAGTATGAAGGCACTTGGAACAACGGCCTGCAGGACGGCTATGGCACCGAGACCTATGCCGATGGAGGTGAGCCCGGCCTGGGGCCAGCAGAGCTAGTAGGAGCCAGACCCGTGAGGAAGACTGGTGGAGGTGGGAAGAGGGAGGGGTAATGTGACACAGAATCAGAAGAGCCAGGATGTCCTTGCTGTGTGACGTTGGGCAAGCTGCCCTACCTCTCTCAGCACTCATTTCCTCATTAGTGGAGGTTGGGCCAATAACAGGGCCATTGAGTAGTGTCGGACAAGACCTGCTGTATAACTACACGGCACACATTCAGTAAAACCTAACTACTACCGTTGGCATGGTAGGATTACAATCAGCCATGGAATATACTCCGGCTTGTGCTCCAGAAGAATTTGGACCTAATCTCAACTTTGCCATGAAAATTATTTTCAAGCCATAGATTATGAAGTATTCATTCATTCACCCATCCATCCACCCACCCCCCTACCCCTCCACCTCCCCACCCACCCATCCATCCATCCATCCATCCATTGTTTTGTTTATAGCCTATTTCTGTTGTACCTCCTATGTGCTAGGTATTATAAAAAGAGTTAGATATAAAGAGGAATAAGATAGCACCCAAGGCTTCAAACACTGGCTTGTAGATAAACAATTATATACAAGTAGGTAGAGTGCTGTGGCAAAGAAGTTAGATTCGAGGAGGTCAGGGACTGCTTGAGAACAGGTGACATCCGAGCTGGATCTTGTTGGGAAAACTGCTTTAGAGAGCATGTGAGTGGGGAGAGCAATGAGTTAGAAGCTCAAAAGCATGAGCGTGCCCAGTGGGTTAAGGAGATGAAGAGGAATTTTCTGTGGCCAAACAGCTGTGGGAAGTGGTAGAGAAGATATCATCACCTCATTCCCTGGCTGTGACCTTGCATATATCACTTAGTTGGGCCTCAGTTTCCTGATCCACAAAATGGGCTTTAGAATGTCAGGTGCTGCTCAAAATATGGTCATTAGAGAGGCAGTATCAACATCATCTGTCCACCAGTTAAAATGCAAACTCAGGGGCCCCATCTAGACTTGAATCTGAATCGGAATCTCCAAGGGTAGGCCCAGGCATGTGTTTTAACGAGTCCCCCTTGGAATTTTTATGTATGTTAAAGTTTAAGAAGCATTGCTTTACATCAGGCACTTTCCAACTATAGAGAGCCGGCCCAACTGGCCTGCTGCCCGTTTTTGTACAGCTTATGAGCTCAAAGTGGTTTTACATTTTGAAATATTTGAAAAAAATCACAAGTTGAACTCTACTTTGTGACATGTAGAAATTACATGAAAGTCCCTACATCATCTCCTTTGGGTCCACCGAGACTGTAATATTTACTTTTCAGCTATTTACAGGAAAGGTGGCTGGCTCCGCTTTAAATGGTCCTTCAGTTTCCTTCCGGCTCAGGATACTTCTGTGAAGTCTCCTTCCCATGCCCCATTGGAAAGAGTTGCTGACACAGATGACTCAAACCTATAGCTACTTAAACAAAAATAGGTTGGCGTCTGTCAGAAGGCATTCACAGTATATTAGATGTGTCACTAGTCTCCCCTCTTTATGACAGAGGGCAGGAAGTGGGCAGTCTGGGAGTGGGTTTGGGGTGGAGCAGGAAGGCACATGAGCCAGCCCACGGTGGAAGTTATGCTCAAGTCGAGGCCTGTACAGAGGGGCGTCAGGTCCAGGATGCTTCCGACTGGGCTGCCTGCTGGTGGATGTCTGGCGGGGGCCCACCCTCCAGTGTGGCTGGGTGTTAAGAGGTTGTGTCCCCAGAGTTTCTGTGGGTACCGTGGGAGCGACACAACACTGGCTGGACAGTGCTAGGACAAATTCTGGCTCCACGCTTCCTAATTTGGTGACCGTCAGCCATTTGCCAAACCTTCTACAGTTCAGGACAACTCAATTCCCTGGATGTTGACGCTGGCCACTGCGCTGAGCAGTGGGGACGAGTAGGGAACAGGCCCCAGTTTCTCTGGCTATAACGTGCTGAGGATCCTCGAGGGCTGGTTGGGTGTCGGTTATCTATGCAATGTGGTACACAGGATGCCAGATGTCCGTTCCCTCTTTCCTCTCTCCAAACCAAGGTGTTGTGTTGAAGGCTTGGGTGTGAGTCGTAGAGACACCCATTTCTGGGAAACTATGTACTGATTTCCCAATATGTCTTAAAGGGGAGGAGGGGGGACCTATTCATTCACTCATTCGTTCATGCAATCAATATTACGGAGCACCAGCTACGTGTCGGGCAGCATCCCACAGCAAATTCCAGAAGCCAGGGCAGGGAGCAAGGAAAATAGAGAAGGAAGAGGTCGACTTTTTGGATAGCGTGTTCTGGGAAGCTGGATGGGAGGACTCGGGAGAGCGTAATGCCTCCCGAGGGAATGGCAGTCACAAAGGCCCTGAGGACTTGGCATGTTTGAGGAACAGCAGGAACACCAGGGTGGCAGGAATAGAATGGCTGAAGGGAACAGCAGGCCGGGGCTGACGTTGGAGCTGTGGGTGTGCGCCAGATCACGTAGGCTTTGCAGAGCCCTGGGTTTGATTCTGGGTGTGTGCGGGAGCTCTTCAGGCCCACTTAACTGCAAGATGTGCTCTTGGGCCGGGTTAACTGAAGACCTGCTCCTCTGGTGTGTCAGAGGCCCAGACTCTTCTTCCGAATGAGACAGTCCCACATCCGGGGCCCTGGAAACCTCCCGGATCTCTCTCTCTCAAGCCACACACAAGGTGCAGCTCTCCAAAATTAGACGTGGCCACTGCTTTGGAAAATCTCTTTAATCAACCTGTCATCGGATCCCTGAGGGTTTGTTAAGGACCTGCCCTTTGCCCCAGCGGGAGCAGAGCTGAAGAGAATGCAGACAATTAAGATCCGGGATTAGAAGCAGCTGGGAGTCAGGGAGCTCTGCGTCATTACCTTGGCCTATCCCAAGATTTCATACCGTGGAGCCTTAGTTTCATCACCAATGAAATGGGCTTATCCTAATCCCTCCTAAGATTTCTTGTGGGGAAAATGGGTACTCGATAAATTGTAGTTGCTATAATTACTATTAACTCTCATTAATTTGCTCCACTAATAATTACTGAGTGATTATCATGAAGCTGGCGGTATCGTGTTGGGAGGGAGGAGTGTAGAAATGAACAGAATGGAAATGGTCCCTATCTTCCATAGAATCTACAAGAAATCAAGCTATAGGGTGTCAGGTGCTAGGCAGGAGAGTACTGGGGACTAAGGGAGGAAGAGGCAGGCAACTAACCAGACTGAGGCATTCAGGGAGGCTTCCTGGAGTAAGTGGCAAGCTGGACTCTGAAGTATGGAGGGAGACCGGTGGCAAGGGTCAAGGATGAGTGCTCCAGGTTGAGGGAACAGAGTACACGAAAGCCAGGAGGTCTAGAACTTGCTGCCAGCCAGGAGATAAAGCTGAAGCTTGCATCTTATCCCTAGTGTTAGGAGGTACTGATCAGAGGGACCAAATGTCCCATTTCCTGCAGTCCCCACCTTACCTTGCAGTCACAGGAAACTGCAGTGTTCCAAACTGGAAGCACTAATAGGAGGTAACTCCAGTTCAGGGCATCATGAGCGGCATTTTTTAAAATGAAGGAACAGAACAGAAAAAGCAGAGCATTTCACAGCGCATGAGAAAGTATTGTTTCCTGAAACGTCTGTTCAGCTGAAGATACACGTACACATATAATGTGTGTAGAAAGGCTTCTGTGTTTACACGCAGCATGTATTTCTTACCTGATGTCTGCATACATGTATTTCTTACTGCAGGTCATGGTCAAAAAAGTTTGAAAATCACGGCTCTAAAGTGACTTGCTGTGCAGCTTCATCGAAGCTGCTACCCCTCCCCCCTCCACAGCCTCTCCCTCTCCTCCACGCCTGTCGCCTGTCATGTCAGCTGGAGGTTGAGGAAGTTGTCCAGCTCTCCCCTGGGGAGGGGAAGGTGGCAAGGCAGCGAGCTCCTGCTCCCAAACCCTGCTCTAAGCCTCCTGGCCCCCCTCCCCCGCCTATAAGCCCTCTTCCTGCCCTGGCCATATATAGCAAAACCAAAAATAGCTGCTGGCTTAAAGCCCCAAAGCAAGCATTCACCCAGGCCTTAAGTAGTAATGCTCCTTTGGCAGCCTAGCTGTTCCCACCCCAGAGACCCACAGACTCCAGGACTAGAAGGGCCACTGGTAATCTTTGCTTTCCGAGGTCCTTGACCTGGAGCCCCGGCCTTGGCCTCAGAGGCCCATCAGTGCACAGGCAATATGGGAGCCTATGGGCAGGGATTGCCTGTGTTTATCCTCAGATCGCCTTCAGATTCTCGAAGTAATCTGCTAAGTTCCAGAAGCCCTCACCTAGTTGGCAGTCCTTTCCCCCAAATGTGCAGTGGAAAAACCAGGCCTGGGGGTGCCCTGGTGGCTCAGTTGGTTAAGCATCTGACTCTAGATTTCTGCTCAGGTCATAATCTCAGGGGGGTTGTGAGATCAAGCCCAGTGTCAGGTTTCCTGCTGGGCACGGAGCCTGCTTAAGATTCTCTCTCTCCCTCTCCCTGTGCCCACCCTCTGCTCTCTCACTCGCTCTCAAAACCAAAACAGAACAAGCGCAAGGTTGACTTTGTTTGTAAAGCCAGTAATAATAATAGTTAATTTTTGGTGTGCTTACTATGTGCAGCTGCTGCTCTTGGCGTGGAACATGTGTTACTTAAACCTTCACAACAACCTTATGCGGAAGTTCTGTTATTACCCCCATCTTACAGAAAAGGCAAAGGAGACGAAGGGTTTATGTACTGTGTTCTCTCTCACAGTCCTCTAACTAGTGAGAAGCAGTGATAGAATTTGATGGTAATAAGGGATAATTAAATAGTTCATAGTATATGGGGCGCCTGGGTGGCTGGTTAAGCTTGGACTCTTGGTTTCATCTCAGGCCACGATCTCATGATTGTGGCTTCCAGATCTAGGCTGGGCTCTGTGCTCAGTACAGAGTCTGCGTTAAATTCCCTCTCCCTCATCGTCTCATTCACTCTGTCCCTCTTTCTCAAATAAATATATAAAAATCTTTTTTTAAAAAGTTGTAGTATAAATAACTACTTTAACAAGCGATAAACCACTATACAAAATAAGACCAGCTGCATAGTTTGGGAGACCCAGTACAAAATGAAGGCAGGAGCCCCTCCTCAAAACCATGAAGAATTTCGAGGTAATGACGACAGAGCATTAAACCAAGTGCAGAGTCTTCTGAGCGCAGAGCCCTGAGCAATGACACAGGGGGACGCTTCTGAGGAGGGCCTGGACAGTGATCACAACTGCATCTGCCCCTTACCGTGTTTTTACACCAGGTTCTGTGCTCCGAATCCTACCCGCACTCTGCTATTCAGGCTTCTTTTTTCTTTCTTTCTTTCTTATTTTTTTTAAGATTTTATTTATCTATTTGACAGACAGAGATCACAAGTAGGCAGAGAGGCAGGCAGAGAGAGAGAGAGGAGGAAGCAGGCTCCCTGCTGAGCAGAGAGCCCAATGCAGGGCTCCATCCCAGGACGCTGGAATCACGACCTGAGCCGAAAACAGAGGCTTTAACCCACTGAGCCACCCAGGCGCCTCTATTCAGGCTTCTTAATAACTCTCTTTGACTACTCTTAGTGGTGTTCCAATCTTGGCGTTTGCAACCCAAACGCCAAGATTGGAATCAGGTACTTCACAGTACCTCACAGTACTTCACAGTGAATCAGGTAGTTCACATCATAATTCTGTACGTACATACGCAAAAATGCAAAACTGAAATAAATCATCACAAAATAATATTTCCCTTCCTCTATGCAATCCTTGCTATTTTTTTTCTTTTATCCTATCTTGTTGAGAAAATTAAATGATGCCCTGATAGAGTAAAGCGCTTAGAGCTTGACGTGTGCTTAGTGCTTTAATTAATATGACACACGGAAAAGATGATATTTTTGTGTTTCACTATGACAATTGGGTCAAAAAACCCAAGCTTCTGCTCTCTGGATCCAAGTTTCTTTCTCTTGCCCAAAGCTGATGACGTAAGCTCATTTTAACCCAACTGACAGTGAACATGGGAGCAAAGTGAATTCGCCAGGACAGGGACATGAGCAATACCTAGTGTCACATTATCTGGGCCTAGGGGATGTGTTCCTTGAAGCAACTTCATTCATTCATTCATCCATTCACTCATTCACTCATTCATTCTCCAAAGGAATATCTTTTCTGTTGATCTGTTTGTCTGCCTTTATGCCAATATCACACTACCTTTGTTATCACAGCTTTATAGTAAATTTTAAAATCAGAGTAAATCCTCCAACTTGGCTTTTCTTGTTTAAGACTGGGTTCTTCTACATCATTTTCATAAACATTACAAAATCAGCTTACTGATTTCTACTAAAAAGCCCAATGGGAATTTGATTAATAATTCATTAGACCTGGGGCACCTGGGTGGCTCAGTGGGTTCAAGCCTCTGCCTTCAGCTCAGGTCGCGATCCCAGGGTCCTGGGATCGAGTCCTGCATTGGTCTCTCTGCTCAGCGGGGAGCCTGCTTCCCTTCCTCTCTCTCTCTGCCTGCCTCTCTGCCTACTTGTGATCTCTCTCTGTGTCAAATAAATAAATAAAATCTTTGAAAAAAAAGAATTCATGAGACCCATTTATCAATTTGCAGAGATCAGACAACTTAAGGGCAATGAGCCTTCCAATTCATGGACATGGTATAGATCCCTATTTATTTAGGTCTTCAATTTCACTTAGCAATCCTTTGGAGTTTTCGGTGTTTTGCACATTTTTTTTTTTTTTTTGGTTGGTGGTGAATAAAATTCATAAGTTTTAAAAATGATACTGTAAATGGGATTTTTGAATTTCATTTTTCCAATTATTCATTGCTGGGTTATAAAAACGCAATTATTTTTATATGTTGACTTTGAATCCTTTTACACTGCCAAATTAATTGCTTAGGTTTAGTGGGATTTTTTTGTTCTTCTTTGGACTTAAAGGGAACATCTTTTCATTTAAAATCTTTTGATTGCTATTAAAAATCAAGTGTGGCAGTCCTGATAGATAGGAGTAAAAACGTCATGTGGTACTTGGCACTCACGGCTTACAGTAGCCACATCTGGGTTCCAATTCCAGCTGTGCCACTTCTTAATTCTATGAATGTGGGCACACCCGTAACCTCTCTGAGCTCCTGTTTCATTTTTTCCATTAGAGATGTCAAAATCTCCAAAATATGGTTGAAACAATGAAATGAGATAATACACAAAAAGCACTTAGCATAGTGCCTGGCACCTGGGAAGTCCTGAAACGATTCTCCTTTCTGCATTTACTTCACAGTCTAGAGCGTGAACTAATTCAGGAGGGCCTGCACCACAGCTGTTTTGGGGAGACTGCTTAAGCACAGAAATTAGCTTTTGACTTTGGAGCAGCTAACAAGCTAAGACTTTGATTCGATTCGTTCTGCCTTGAGTCCTGCCAGTGTAGATGGAACTCATGCCGGGCACGATTCCATTTCGAATGTAGAATCAGCATAATTTAACCTCATCTTGAAAATCTCATGTCCCAGTTCACAGCCAAGGGGCCACTGTGACAGCTGGCTGAGTTGCTGTCCTGGCAGCCTCTTGGCTTTCTCCGGGACCCCAGGGGAGGAGAGTGGACCCTCCGCAAGACAGGGAAGTGGACACAATTAGTCCTTCTTCTCTGCAGACTTGCCTTCTGTGCTGCATAGGTCCAACTGGCCGAATCTCTGCACATACACTCCTGTCCAAGGCCAGGCCCTTGGGATTCATCAAGTTCGCTTGTTTCCAGACTGTTAATTCTGTGTCCCCAGCAACTGTTCCCTGGACCAGCCCTTGCTGCCACACCCTTGTGAGGAATGTTGAGGGCCTTTACTCAGGGCCCTGGTTGAGGCTGGGGTGCAGTCTGAGCAGGACAGAGTTGTTTCCTGCCATAGACCCGAGGGCTGTCCTTGTCCCCTCCTATGCCTTCTGAAGTCAGAGCCCCAGAGTAGGTGGAGAGTTAGGTTTGGTCACAGGTAAAGCATCCAGGACCCTTACTCATTGCTCTAAAACAGAGTTGGTTGACTCTGCCAGACCACCTGGCAAAATCCACAGAATGATCCAGGGGCTGTGGGAACTCCAGAACCCACTTCCCTCCAGGCAAGCAGAGAGCATCCTGTGCCTAGAGGTATGCAAGCATATGCTGCCAACTGTCATATGGACTGTGTGGAGTCGGGGACACACACTGAGGTCTGAGAGCTGCGCACAGCCTGCAAGAATGGCTCCATTGGGCATGCACAATGGTTTTAGCACTTTTATCTTTTTAAGATTCATTCATTTATTTTAGAGAGAGTGAGTGAGCATGAGCATGGGGGAGGGGCTGAGGGAGAGCAAGAGACAGAACTCTCATGCAGACTCCCCACTGAGCATGCAGCCTGACAAGGGGCTCAAACCCAGGACCCTGAGATCATGGCCTGAGCCCAAGTCAAGAGTCAGACACTCAGCTGACTGAGCCACCCAGGCACCCCTGTGACTTTTATTTTTAATTAAATTTGACTCCTTTATGGATACCATCTTCACAAAGTGATCAAATTTCACATCGCTGATGACAGGACAACCTTACAATATAGACCCTTGATGGGACGCAGGGAGAAGGGCGCAGCCCCACCACACTCTATCCCAGCTGGGAAGGCGTGGGCAGCAGGCGGTGTATGCAGAGTCTCGTGGGCCATTGTCAGACTCTGGCTTTTCCTCTGAGAAGAATAAGGCCTATGAAAGAATAAGGCCTTCTTTATCTAATGGATAAAGAAGATGTGGTATATACATACATATATATATATATATATATAGTATATGTATATATATATATACACGTATACATACATACATACACATACAGCAGAATACTATGCAGCCATCAAAAGAAATGAAATCTTGCCATTTGCGACAACATGGATGGAACTAGAGGGTATCATGCTGAGCGAAATAAGTCAATCGGAGAAAGACAATTATCATATGATCTCCCTGATATGAGGAAGTGGAGATGCAATGTGAGAGGTTTGAGGGGTAGGAAAAGAATAAATGAAACAAGATGGGATCAGGAGGGAGAAAAACCATAAGAGACTCTTAATCTCACGAAACAAACTGAGGGTTGCTGGGGGGGGGGGTAGGGGGTGGGGAGAGGGTGGTGGGGTTATGGTCACTGGGGAGGGTATGTGCTACGGTGAGTGCTGTGAAGTGTGTAAACCTGGTGATTCACAGACCTGTACCCCTGGAGCTAATAATACATTATATGTTAACAACAACAACAAAAAAAAGTGACATACTCTGACCTTGTTTAAAGGGATTCCCTTGGCTACTGTGTTGAGAGACTGTTTGGGGGAGAGTTGGTGGTGCAGAAAGGGGAGGAGCAGAGAAGTGAATTAGTGAGTTTAGTGCAATGTTATGGGTGAGCATACAAGTCTGGAGTGCCACCCTGCAGCAGTGGCCATGGAGAGAAGGAGGTAAATCCCGGGTCTGTTTTGAAGGTAGAGTTGTTAGATTTGCTGATAGACCGGACAGGGGGAGTGAAAGAAAGAGGAGTCAAGGCTTTGGCCTAAGCCATGGGAGGATAGCATTGCCCTGAGCTGAGATGGGCCAAGTGTTCGAAGAGAGAAGGTCAGGAGCTCAGTGTTCGACATTATGGGTGAGAGAAGGCCTGTTGCACATGCCGTGTGGGCATGAGGGCTGTGGGTAGGCCTGAGCATGGAAGGGGGGCCTACATGACCAGTGGAGGGTCCTTTGAACCTAGACTCTCCTTGATTTCTTTTGCCTCCTCTACAACCAGTTATTTCTGGTTTCCAAGGCCCTCAAGATTATTGAGCTGACTCAGAGTCTGGCAAAGGGACTTCCACCCAGGCTACAGGTCCCCAGGGCTGGCGGCACCCAGGTGATTTGCTTGATGAATCCCCTGCTTATCATGTGAGCTGTGGGGTGTCATCTGAGGTGACAGCCTCTGGATGCGGGCGTGGTGGAGCCCTGCAGGCTATGGGGACTTGTCCTATACCCGCTGTAACCTGACCCTGCTCCCAGGGTCAGGTTAAGCACTGCTAGCTCCTCTGCTCTGGGTTACCTCTCAGCGATCCTGGAAAATCAGGGACAGTGGAGCTTTGATAGGTGGCCACATTTGGGAGCCCTGGGAATAAACTTTGGTGTCACCTCACAGGCAAACCAGAGAGCAAGGCATTGGGATTCAATATCATGATTGATTAGCAATGTCTGTTGTGGTCACAGTGTGGGTAAGAGATGGCCCATATGACAGTTTACTTGCTGCCTTGAACTAGATGGTCTTGGAGGGCCAATCCATGTGTGACCTTCTTGGGACTGAAATGGTCTCACTTACCCACCAAGTTACAGTTGCCTATGAATGTGTTACACGTTTGCAGGTATCAGGAGAGAACATGACAGTGTGTATTACACATGTGGTGCTGATACCAGCTGCTACCAGCTCATAAGAGCCCATCCCTAAAATTTTCAGAAATGTTGTAAGCTGGCTGTTCAACTGTGGCCTGACTAGCCACTGTGGGTATATTTACATGATGGAACTTGGCTAGCACTACAAATTAGGGTTGTTTGTTTATTTTTCCAAAGGGCTTTTCTACTAGCATAACACTGAACATTGTGCTAATATGAAATCCCATTTTTTCCTTGTCCAGATTGAGGGTAACCAACCATCCTGCTTTGCCTGGGAACTGTCCTGGCTTTAGTACTGAAAGTCCTATGTCTTGAGAAACCTTTCGGTTTAAGGCAAACTGGGATGACAGGTCACCTTGCAGTTCTTTCCCATGAAGTGAAGGGAGCCAGCATTTGTTGAGAATCTGAGATCTCTGCTAGAGAACCCATGTAAACCCTCTAGCAACCCTGCGAGGTAAACTTTCTATGTTTACTTTACTGACTAGAGATAGACTCAAAGAGAATGTGCCCAAGGCCATGAACTTGTACACTCAGCTGACAGTCTCTGCTGAATGCCTTCTATGTGTCAGTCATTGCATCGAGTGCTGGCAATGCTATGGTGAGTATGGCAGCCTTGGTCCCTGCCCTTAGAAGCTTGTGCTCTAACAACAGAAACCAGCATTGGACAGCTAGTTAATTACAAGTGGGATAAGCAATTTGAAGGGAAAGTAGAAGCGTGTATGGGGGTAACAGGAACTTGATCTGGTCTAGTAATCACAGAAGGCTTCCTTGAGGAAGTGGTGTTGAGGCTAAGAACTGAAGGATGGACAGAGCATAGCTAGGTAACAGGAACCACACGGTGCCTGGCAGAAGGAACTAGTACAAAGGCTCAGAGGTGGGCACAACAAAAGGCTGTTGGGTTCAAGAAAAGGCAGGAGCACAGAGACTGAGAAAGAGTGGAGTCAGTGAGGCTGGAAGGTTGGCAGGGCCCGGATCTTGAGGGCTTTGTGGTTCATGGTGTAGAGTTTGACTTCATCCTTATGGTATGTACTGCTGGATACCTCAGATACCACTCCAGAGCAGTGTCCTCCTTCTCCCCACCTGCTGCCAGGAGTGCTGGTTGCTGATGGCTTGTAGTGGGGGCACTGTCATCTGTCAAAGAGTTGCCCACCTCAGTCGGCAATGCATAGCTAATGAGTGCTTCATACAGGAGTTCAAAGACCCAGCCTCCTTGCACAACCCTGAAGGACCATAGCAGCTCCAGAGCTCCCCAATGGGATCAGCAGAAGCCTTGGTTCCAATAGTTCAACTTCTGCTCTGGAATCCTGCTTCCCGATAGTTCATTCCAAGAGCATTGCCCCCAAATCATTCACATACAGTCTTCACTTGAGGACCCACGACAATCCTCGAGGCACTCAGAAGCCACTGCAGGGTTTTAGATGGTGTCACCTGGTCAGATCTACATCTTATTAAGGAGATGACTCTGCCAGCGGCAAAGGGTAGACTGAAGCATCAGGGGAGGTGAGAGACCAGGGAAGATGCAGCTGTGGTAAATCAGGGAGAACTGACGCAGCCTGGACCAGACGGATGAGGAGGAGATAAAGAGAAGCAGGGGAAATGAAAGCAAAATTCAGAGTTGGGCCCGTGTGTTTCCAAAGCCCAAACCATTTCCATTATTCTGTTGCCCACAAAGACATGTCAGGCCTGGCTTGCTTTCTCAGCGACCCTGGGTCTATGGTCTTTATCAAGGTGGGGTAGAGCCAAGCTGGGGCGGGGGGGTTCCCTATTCTCAGGAGCATTTCCATAGTTATCTGTGATATATGGGCCTGGAGGTCACCACCATGTACATTGGTTTACCTGGTCCAATTCTGGTGAGCCCGGACAAGAGCCACTGACCCCTGGACTCTCTGGTGCTCAATCCCCTACCTGCCATTCTCCATCAAACCCCGTCTGAAATCTGCTGATGACACTTCCATGGTCCTGTCCCAAGATCTTGTCCTAACATCTGACCCTGCGTGAGAGAACTTAGAAAAGGGCTGGATATGACTACTAGCAAGAATAGATGAGATAGAGATAAGATAGCTATCATAGGAGGTAAGAAGTGACAAATGTCTCAAGCAATGAGAGTATGGAGGAAGGAAGATAGCCCAGGAGGGTTTCCTAAAGGAGGTGGCTTTGAAGCTGCGCTTTGGTGGATTTGGGAAGATAAAACTGGGAGGGTGAATTGGGACTAGGTCATGGAGACACTGGGCTGTCAGGTCAGGACGTCCATATGCAGCAGGGACCTCCTGGAGAGGAGCTAGTCATGATTCTGCTCTCTCCATCTCTGTCCAGTCCTCCAGTGACACTGATGCTAAGTCTTCAGACAATCTTCTAGAAACAGGTAGACATCCCTGGCCAGAGAGGGTGGTGTTCTTAGTGTCCATTCTGTATTCAGAGGCAGAATCCCTGATCTGGTCCGCTTGTCTCTTCTCTGTTTCAAACTGGACTCTAGATCTCCTAGACTTCCCTTGGGTTTCGGAAATGGTTGGCTTCCTTAGAAGATTTGAGTGAGAACTTTCGAACCTTTCAAACCAAGTCATTTAAATTCTTGGTTTCAAGTGTTCCAACTATGAATCAGGATGATGATATCTATACTTGTTACGATTTGTTTTTTTCTGCAAGTAATAGAAAACCCCAAGTGAACTAAACAAACACTTTCTATAGAAATATAATGTGGGCTACATAGGCAATTTAAACTTTGCTAGTGAAATTAGTTTTAATAATATATTTTATTTAACCCATTACCCAAAATATTGTCATCTCTATGTGTAATTAATATATAGTTATTAGTGAGATATTTTACATTTTTTTTTTTCGGGTACTAATTCTTCACAGTCTGGTGCTCAACAACCACATTTGTCTAGTGGCTACCATATTGGACAGCACAGACTAAAGCAATAAGGATATTTATGATCTCATATAAAGAAGAATCCAGAGGCAGGGCAGTCTCAGGACTGGTTGACTTGGAGGCTCAACAATGTCAAGGGCCCAGGTTCCTGCTACATTTTGCTCTGCAATCCACAGTGTCAGCTCTGTTCTCAGTAGCTCCCCTCATGGTACTGAGCCGGCTACCACAGCCCCAGGGGTCACCTCCAGGTGGCAATGCCCAGCAGCAGAAAACTATGTTTCTGCATGTTTCTCTCTATAAGAACTAGGAGCTCTTTTCTGCTTCCCCTCTGCTCTCAATGCTGGATTCCATCAAATGCTCACGTTGAATGCAATCACTGGCGATATGGGTAGACAGGAAGTCTGGCTGAGAGCAGTCGGGATCTACCCCTGCATAGGGAATCTTTCTCTGAGGCCCAGGGAGGAGAGCTGGGCCCCAGGACAGAATGAGGTTCCATCAGCAAAGGAATGGTCTCCAGTTGGGGAAACCACCAGGATCTGTACAACACCTGCCAGGCATAGCAGGTTGTGGGTTTGACCAAAGGAACGGAGCCCACTGGTTAACTGGAAGTCAGTGGAGAGGTTTTACAGCTCCTACCCAAGCTGCATATCAGAACCATCAGAAACGCTTTATAAAAACTCGTGTTCACATCAATTAAGTCATACTCTCTGGCCAGGAAGGTGGATCTTGTGCTGTAGATGTGGCTTCCAGAAGCTACTCTGGCATGTGGTTTAGAGGGTGTGAAGGCGGATCTCAGTGATGAACAGACTTCCCAAATTTTCTTCCTCCCAAGGACAGATGCTGTAAGGCTCCTGAGTCAGAGAAGGGGCCAAGTCAGCCGAGCCTGGGCATCCCAGGGCAGAGACCTGCTCTCCGACAAACAAGCAGACCGAGGCGGAAAATCAAAGCTTGTCTCCTTCTCTCCCTCTGAGCTCTTCTGTCTTCCCTGGCTCCTTTTCATCTCTCCAGTTAATCCTTTCTGGCCCAGCTTTTCTGAGCAAAGATTCTGGCCTGGCAAAAAGCTACCCTTTATTGAATGCTTACTATGTGCAGTGTCCTCACATATGGTTCACTTAGTCCGTGGTCGACCAGAACTCCCCCACCGGCCAAGGCACTCTGTGCCACTGCTGCGGCTGCCTCACATTTATTTCTGGTGATTAAATCTTGTCCCTCCAGCACTTGACTCCCCTGAGGGCACAGGTCATGACTATATTTTTACCACCGTGTCCCCAGCTTCTAACATCAAGAATGCAGGATCCACAGCAAATACTGAATTCAAATAAATGAATGAACAATATTTGGAAGTAGGTATCATTACCTCCATTTTAAGAAGGACCAATGGAGGCTCAGTAGGCTTAAATGGTTCAGGCATGTTCCAGAACTATTTGGTGTCAGAGTGAAGGTTAAAACCCAGGTTATTCTATACTAAACTGCAGGGAGAAGGTGATATTCAGGTTTTATTAACTTTAGGGGCCTGGTATGAAGGACAGAACTATATTTACCAAGGTCATGGCCTTCTCCCGAATTTTGCATGCACCCCAATAATTCCCGGGGTTTGGGCTGCTAATACTAGACCTGAAAACATTGGCAGTTGCTGTCAGTCACTACTGAGCAATGTACCACATGCCGAGTCATGAGGGAAAGAAGAAAGTGTGGTTCCTGCCCCTGGAAGAACAGGAGGGTGTCACTGAGAAGAAGATACAGATTCATCAGATGTTTGCTGTGGGATTCTTTGAGCCTGGGATCTGGGCTAGATGCTGGAATCATAGCAGGAGTAAGCTGGACATGGCTCTCTCCCTCTTGGAAGTCAAAGTCCGGTGGGAAAGGCTTGTGGTGAAGAGATGATCTTAGTAATTATTTAACTGCAATTGGGAGAAGTGAGAAGAAGTGGTGTAGGGGGACATGACATCAGGTAGCAGTACTCAGGGGGTAGGGCTCAAGAAATCCTCCCAGATGAAGTCACATTGAAGCTGAAACTTGAAATACCAATAAAAGTTGGCTAAGATGGGCGCTTGGGTGGCCCAGTTGGTTAAAGCCTCTGCCTTTGGCTCAGGTCATGATCCCAGAGTCCTGGGATCAAGTGCTGCATCGGGCTCTCTGCTCAGCAGGGAGCCTGCTTCCTCCTCTCTCTGCCTCCCTACTTGTGATCTCTGTCTGTCAAATCAATAAATAAAATATTAAAAAAGAAGAAGAAGAAGAAGTTGGCTAAGGGAAGAGAGGAGAAGATTCTGAGAAGGGGTGGGGGAGTATGTGCAAAAGTCCTGAGGTAGAAAGGCAAGTGTAACTGGAGAGCTGTTCAAAACGAGTCAGGAGAGGTGGTCAGGAGCAGCCACACCAGGCCTTGTGGCCTGCTGAGAATCTTGGCTCTCACCAAAAGGTAGTGGGAAGTCCCACTGTGCCTATAAGGCGAAGTGAGGGGGCCAGCCCAGAGGTTATCAGGAGGCACTTCCCTCCACACAAAGCTCCTCTCAGCCAGATGGCTGTGGGCGAGGTCCTCCTGCTCCCGCTCTTCGGATGTGGATGCATTCTTCCTGTCCCCAGGGAGAGCTGCCCTGTCTTAGAGAGAGTCAGGCTGGGGATGGCCCCAGCACTTGGCTTTTCCCCCTTCCCAGGGCCCCATCACTCCCAGCCTCCCCTGGGTGTCTGTGCCTCTTGCCACTTGCTTGTAAGTTTCCTAATATAGCCTGGCTGTTTCCTCCCCAACTGGTAGCCAAGAGCCGCTCTCCTGTTGCAATCTCAATTTTTCTTGGGCTTAAAGGGACCATGTCAGCCCATCTCATGCCAACTTTAAGCTAAAGGTAGATTGGCTGATTTAATTTCACAAACTTGTCCAGCCCAGAGATTAGATGTTTTACCATCTTCTCTGCTCTATTCTTGTTCACTTTTCCCTTTCATAGATCTTTTTTTCCTTCTTTCTTCTGAGCACAGTGGAAGGAGCCCAGCTAAACACGGATGTGAGTTTTGGTATATTTACTAGCTGTGCTGCCTTGGGTGAGTCTTAGAGGAACCACTAAATACCGCTCTAGGAGCGAGCCATGCAGATTTCTGGAGGAAGAATATTCCAGGCGGAGGGTGCAGAAAAGAGACCATGGCTAGTGTGTGGGGGCAACAGCAAGGAGGCCTTTGTGGCTACGGTGGAGTAAGGGAAAGGGATGGGGGATGAGATCAGTAGGGTCTGTGGGTCACTAAGGACTTCAGCTTTTCCTCTGAATGGGAAGAGGCAGAGCGGTGTCACGATGGTGACTTTATTACATTTGAACAGAATCCCCATGATAGGCGTGTCAGGAATGGATAGAGAAGCACAGGGTGGAAACAGACCAGCGTGGCCACCATCATGAAAATCCCAGTGAGAGGCTGTTATGCCCCAATAATGGGTCCGTGATTAAAGGAGCGAGACTGATACAAAGCGAAGGTCAAGCAAAGCTTTATTTCGCATCAAGCATCAAGAATCTAACCGAACATTCGGGGCCGCACCTCTTACAAGAGAGGGCAACCCTTCTGTTTCACAGACTAGCTTTTAAGGGCAAAGGCCACGCACAGGTGGCCAATGGGTTTGTAACACACACAGGAAACTCCACAGTGATGCTAGGTGACCAACTGAGTTACAATTTACCCTAGTAGACATTTGAACCAGCCTATTACACCTTGATTGGGATTGGTGCCCAAAAGGCTCCTAAAGGGCGGGGCCCATACTCCTTGGTAACCAGGGAGACAGTATGCACCCCCCCCAACTGATTGGATGTCTCCACCTGGCCTGACCCACCTTTGTATCTGGGCTTTGTTACCTGTAAATCCCCTGGGGGAAGGGGAGCAGGGACAGTTTCTAAATAGGTCCTTACAGAGACAGGGGTGGCTTGGGCTACCATCTGGGGGAGTGAGAACTGGCTGGATTTCAAACGCACTGGGAAAGGAGAGTTGACAGGATTTTCTGACAGGTATTTGCAGAATACTGTGCTGGGGTGTTGGTGATATTTTTTTTTCTCCTTAAAAGTTAATTAACTAATTAATGAATCATTTCATCAAGGTATAGTTTCCACGCAACAAAATGCATGTCAAGTGTACAGTCTTGACAAATGTATTTACCTGTGTAACCACCAGCACCATCAAGGTAGACAACATTTCTACCAATTCAGAAAGTTCCCGTAAGTCCCTTTGCAAGTGGATCCCTCTTGCCCGCAGCCCCGGTCGGTAACCACAGATCTGCTTTCTGTCATTCAGCATCATCAGCTTTTTTCCAGGCTTCGATGTAATCGGAATCACGCAGCCTGTATTCTTTCGTCTCTGGTTTATTCACTTAGCGTGTTTTCGAGAACTACGCCCTATAATCAGTAGTCTGTTCCTTTTTACTGCTGACCGGTACTCTACTGTGAGCCCGACAACCTGTCCATCCATTTAGCAATTTGCCAGCTGATGGACACTTGGGTCGTTTTCACTTGTTGTTGTTGTCGTCTCCTTTTTAATCTTCTCCCTGAACCCTAAAAAGTGGGTATTATTTTTCCATTTTTGAGATAAGCAAATTGAGAATCAGGAGAAGTAACGAGGTTCTCCAGATGAGATGATGTGTGAGATCAGTTTATCTATCTGTCCTTCTGCCTCTCATACAACGTGACCACACGGGAATGAGCTTGGAAATGGGAACACAGTAGTCTTCCATCGATCCATCTCCCAACTGGATCATGCCCTACACCACGCTCTCATTTCTCTGTTCTCGGCACCTGCCCCACACACCCATTTGAATTGGTTTCAAACCCAGTTCTGCACCTTCCTTACTGGGTGACTTTGGGCAAGTCACATAACCTCTCTGAACCACTCCACCTGTGATGGAGATCATATTTATATCTGCCTCTGAGATCATGCCCAGTGATAGCTCCTTTCTCTGTCTCTCTCCACTTCTCTTTGGCCCTTTTACGGTTCGCATTCTATGCTCTTGGTTTCTCACGGCAGTCATTGAAGGGAATTCTGCCATCCCTCTCACTGATGGCTGCTCCTGCCTGCTGTATAGAGAGGCTGCAAGACCTGGGGACCTTCCCCAACAGATTAAACTAGATTTTCTGGTGGTGAGGCCTGGAAATTGATTTTTTTAAAGATTTTATTTATTTGATAGAGAGAGAGAGAGAGATCACAGTAGACAGAGAAGCAGGCAGAGAGAGAGGGGGAAGCAGGCTCCCTGCTGAGTGGAGAGCCCGATGTGGGGCTCGATCCCAGGACCCTGAGATCATGACCTGAGCTGAAGGCAGAGGCTTTAACCCACTGAACCATCCAGGCGCCCCTGAAAATTGATTTTTTTTTTAATGTTTTAATACTATGTGGTCTTTTTTTTTTTTTTTTTTAGGATTTTATTTATTTGACAGACAGAGATCACAAGTAGGCAGAGAGGTAGGCAGATAGAGAGGGGGAAGCAGGCTCCCCGCTGAGCAGAGAGCCTGACGTGGGGCTCAATCCCAGGGACCTGGGATCATGACCTGAGCTGAAGGCAGAGGCTTTAACCCACTGAGCCACCCAGGTGCCCCAGAAATTGATTTTTTTTTAAAGAGCTTCTGAAGAGCCAGGATAGAGAACTGTGGACTCAGAGCGTGAGCTTTGGGCGTCAGACAGACTTGGGTTTGGATTCTGCTTCCTTGGTCAAGTCACTTAACCTTTCAGATCACCATCTTCCTCTTCTGTAAATAAGCATCATCACGGAACCCACCTTTCAATGAGCCCTGGGCACTATACGTGACTCTTAATGGGATCTCTTCATGCAGAAGGGTCTGGGGGAGGGACAGGACTGGAGGCCTGAGCTGGAACAGCTTGTGCTGGGGGGGACCAGGCAGAGTTGATTCACGTGGACACACTGTCCTCCACCTGCAAAGTCACGGTGCCCAATTTCTAGAAGGCCAGCATCTCAAAGTTAGGTCAAACTTTAGAGAGCTTCATATCCAATACAGTCATTGACAGACAGGGCAATTAAGGCCTTAAGAAGGAAAGAGAGTTGCCCAAGGTCACACACTGAGATGCAGTTTCCAGACAAGTTCAGCCAATCAATCAGCAAATATTTATGGAGCACCTCTATGTGCCAGGCCCTATTCAAACTATTGGGGCTGCATGAGAGACCAAAACAGGAAAGATCCCTGCCCTCAGGGAACTTCTATTCTAGTGGGTAGAGAAAAGCAATAAATATAATAATTAAGTCATAGGATATATTAGAAAAGGATACATACTATAGAAAACAGAAGTAGATTGGGGATACCTGGGTGCTTTTGGAAGTGCAAGCAGATCTGGAGGAAAAGAGCTCCAAGCAGGGGGAACAGCCAGTGCAAAGGCCAGAAAGCACTCCTGTTGGGCTGAGCTTAGGAATCCCATTCCTGGCTCATCGTTTCAATATCCTACCCACCCTGGGCATTTGCTGGGAAGAAAGCCACTTGGTTTTTTTTTTTTTTTTAGTTAACCAGGGTAAAGTAGGAGATTGTGTTTAAAACAAAGGCTCTGAATTTCCTCCCTTAACTCAGTGAACATTATGGCAGGCACTGTTCTACATGCTGAAGGTATGAAGACGAAGGCAGGGACTGGCTTTCAGCGGACTACTTACGTAGACTCTTTCCCAGGAGCTCATGTGCTTACACTAATGGACACACAGGGCCTCCACTGCGATATCTCCTTGTACACACTACTATCTTACACACACCCATGGTCTCACACAGTCTTAGCTTCCCTAATGCCCACAACCTCATACACTCAGCCCCAAGTGCTACATATTACTCTGTGCCTTAAAACTGAGACAGCCTTGCACACCCAGAACCTTCCACACACCCACAATGTTGCCTCTAGGAACCTGGGCACTTACCCCACTGTGTACACACTGCATTGCACACTCTGATCTCATATTGTCGAAAGATACTGACATGCATGTCCTTAAAGTCTTCTATACATATGGCCTTGCACAGATACACACTTTTGCATGCTTTCCAACGGAGTCCCATGCTCTCCAGCATTCACACTACTCTGGGAATTCACTAGTCAGTGAATTAATACTTTCATGAATACTTTCATGAGCTTGAACATGCACATCACCTTGCACAATAGGATGACTATGCACATGCATTTAACCTCACATACCAACAGATGTGTCTGCTCACACAACTCCATCCTCTTTGAATTTCTAATGGTTTTGCACCCTCACCCAACTTTGCCTTTCCTTATATACTCAAGACCTCAAATACTCTTATGACCTTGTTGCATCCCATTATGTCACACTTACGTGATCTCAGTCACCCTCTGTGCACACACAGCCTTGCACACCCATGATTCAGCACGTTCCACCGCTTTGCACACTCCCCCACAGGCAAATATTGCCATCACCCCACAAACTGCCTTGCCCACTCACTCTTTTGCATGTGCAGTCTCTCTTGTGTGTTTCAAAATCTGTGCGCTCGTTCTAATTCACACTCGCTGAACCTCAGCCGCTTGGACAACTTCACACTTTAAAACTGACTCACCCATGCTGTGAATTGTGTTGACTGATGATTCACAGACCTGTACCCCTGAAGCAAATATTACATGATGCATTAATAAAAAAAATAATAAAACTGACTCACCCTATTTTGCACACCTGTGACCTTGCTGTGTTTCTACCAATAGAAATATCTCCTCTATTGTGCAAACTGCTTCTGGCCACCCACTCATGTCCTCAAACACCTGTTTAACGGCATGCACTGTGGGATCTCAGCTGCTCACACAGCTTCACACACTGATGTGACCTCACTCTGTCGCGCCCAGCATGACCCTGTCGTTGGGCCACCACGGGAAATAGTCACACCATGGCGCAAACACCTGGCCGTCCACTTGTGTCCTCGCACAGTCGTTTAACCGCATGCACGCCACGGTCTGGCCCGCTCACACCGCTTCACACACCGCCGTGACTCCCACAGCCTCACTCTGCCTCGACCACTGTGCCCCCTGCGCGTTGCCACCACCCGCGGTATCCACAGGCCCGCGTGATCGCCTTCCGGCTTGCGCACCTACGTCCTCGCACGCTCCGCGACGCCCCCGCCGTCCCCACCCGCGCCTCACCCGCCCTCCCCACTGCGAGCTCCTAGCTCCGGCCCCGCTGCCGCCCCGCGCCCGCTCCCGGCCCGCGAGCCGCCCACTGACGCGCCCTCTCCTCGCCCGCAGGGACCTACCAGGGCCAGTTCACCAACGGCATGCGCCACGGCTACGGCGTGCGCCAGAGCGTGCCCTACGGGATGGCCGTGGTGGTGCGCTCGCCGCTGCGCACGTCGCTCTCATCCCTGCGCAGCGAGCACAGCAACGGCACGGTGGCCCCGGACTCGCCCTCCTCGCCGGCCCCCGACGGCCCCACGCCGCCCCCGGCCGCCATCCCGCGCGGCGGCTTCGCGCTCAGCCTGCTGGCCAACGCCGACGCGGCGCGGGCGCCCAAGGGCGGCGGCCTCTTCCAGCGGGGCGCGCTGCTGGGTCGCCTGAGGCGCGCCGAGTCGCGCACGTCGCTGGGCAGCCAGCGCAGCCGCGTCAGCTTCCTCAAGAGCGACCTCAGCTCGGGCGCCAGCGACGCCGCGTCCACCGCCAGCCTGGGCGAGGGCGCCGAAGGCGCAGAGGGCGCGGACGAGGCTGCGCCCTTCGAGGCCGACATCGACGCCACCACCACCGAGACGTACATGGGCGAGTGGAAGAACGACAAGCGCTCAGGCTTCGGCGTGAGCGAGCGCTCCAGCGGCCTCCGCTACGAGGGCGAGTGGCTGGACAACCTGCGCCACGGCTACGGCTGCACCACGCTGCCCGACGGCCACCGCGAGGAAGGCAAGTACCGCCACAACGTGCTGGTCAAGGGCACCAAGCGCCGCGTGCTGCCGCTCAAGAGCAACAAGGTCCGCCAGAAGGTGGAGCACAGCGTGGAGGGCGCCCAGCGCGCCGCCGCCATCGCGCGCCAGAAGGCCGAGATCGCCGCCTCCAGGTAGGCCCCGGGCTGGGCGCAGGCGGAGTGGGCCTTGCTGGGGAAGGGGTTCCGGGCCGGGTGACCCGGGAGTCCCAGGCTCCAAGCCTGTTCTGCGTCTTTCACCATGAGGGGTACCCCGTGACTTTTAGAGAGTCAACTGGAGGTGCTTCTATTCCCGTATCTGTGGGTCTGTCCGTCGATCCATCCATCCACTCACCCAACTGTCCATCCATCCATCCACTTAACTACTCCTTCCCTCCCATTCACCCAACTGCTCACTCACTTACCCCTTCCATTCATCCAGGCTAACAGGCCCCTGAACAACCATCTCTTCACCCCACCTACCCACTCCACTTTCTGTGTACCCATTCAGCCGCCAGGCACCCAGTCATCTGTTCCCTCACCCAGCCCCTCCTTCACCTAACTTCTGCACTAACCTCCTGAATAACCCCTCCATAAGGACAACGACCCCTCACTCAGCCTCTCTGCCATCTCTCTGGACAGCCACCCATGCATCCAGCCACATCCTCGTCCACCCCCATCCACCCGTCCAACGTTCCCCCCTTCCACCCACCCAACCTTCCAGTTACCCACCTATCCACCCAACCGCCTGGACGCCGGTCCAGACAACCATTCGGCCACCTCCCCATCCCCTTGGTCACTGACCACCCACATTCATTCGTTCTACTTCTTCCATCCACCCCGTCATCCATCTTAACATCCATCCATGCATTCATTCGCTTAACCACCTCCATCCGCCCAGTCTCCTCCATTTACCCAGTCACTCCCATCACCCAACCGTGCTTCCTTCAACCGAAACAACATCCATTCCCACCCACCTACCCTCTCCTGCAGGCACCCATCTGTCATCCATCCAGCCAGCCACCTCTAGAGCCCAACCCTAACTTCTGTTCCGCAACCCATCTCTCTTCCACTCACTCAGCTACAGTCACCCAACTACCTACTAGCCCTGAGTCCACTTACCTTCCTAACCATGCAGCACCCACCCTTTCATCCATATTCAGACCCCTCCATGTCTTCTCAGTGTACTTCAGAAAAAGTCTTGGGCGCCTGGGTGGCTCAGTTGGTTAAGCAATTGCCTTCAGCTCAGGTCGTGATCCTGGAGTCCCGAGATCGAATCCCGCATCGGGCTCCCTGCTCAACAGGGAGTCTGTTTCTCCCTCTGACCCTCTCCCCTTTCATGTTCTCTCTCTCTCTCTCAAGTAAATAAATAAAATCTTTAAAAAAAAGAAAGAAAAAGTCTTAATATTACCTCCAAAATGTATAGTTCTTGCTGTATATGTGGTACTGTTTGAGTAACTTACAAATATGGAGTCATTTAATCTCCTTATGGTACCTTATAAGATAAGTTCTGGTTTTATTTCCGTTTTACGCATGGGTTAAGTGAGGCTTACAGAGATACAGTGACTTGTCCCAAATCACCCAGGTAATGAATGGCCCTTCCTAATCTGGTTCCTACACTTCTATTCAGCGACGCTACCATTCTTGCCCTGGACCTGAATTTTCGTCTCTGAGCTAGTCATGCCGGCCTTGCGTCATCCCTCTTTAGTTCCTTCTGCCTGAGAGTTTTGTTGCTGCTGGTTCCCCGCCTGGACTGCTCTTCCTCCCCCTTGTTGCTCATTTAATTCCTACTCCTCCCTCGGAGCTCAGGTCCAGCCTGACTTCCTCAGGGAGTTGATGGAGCCCAGCCCCCTGTTAGAGGCTGACCTCACTCAACTGCATGGACGTTTTCTTTTCTTTTTTAAAAAGTATCTTATTTATTTATTTGACACAGAGAGAGAGATCACAGGTAGGCAGAGAAGCAGGCAGAGAGAGCTGAGCAGGGTCCCTGCTGAGCAGAGAGCCCGATGCGGGTCTTGATCCCAGGACCGTGGGATCATGACCTGAGCTGAAGGCAGAGGCTTTAACCCACTGAGCCACCCAGGCGCACCTACTGCATGGATGTTTTCTCACAATGTCTCACATTTGCAACTTTATGTTCCTTATGTGATTTGTTTTTAACCTGCCATTTATAAAGGGCTCTCTATGTGCCACTGTCCTAAGGCCTTTACATAAATGAACTCACTTAATCTTTACAACATCTCAAAAAAGGTAGGTACTGTTACTCTTCCCCTCCTGCAGATGTGGAGTGAGCTTGCAGGGAGGGTGGCAGGTGTGGTGGGACAGTGGTGAACAGCACTCGTATGTCCTGGTGCCCATAGCAATCCTGCTGGGGGCTCTAAGTGGCCTGGGCTGGAGGCTGTGGCACTGTGGTCTTCCGAGGAAACAGACATAGGACCAAGTCTTGGTTCTGTCGTTGTTAGCTCAGAGATCTGGGCGCATGAGTTTGGGTCCGAGCTTCAGTTTGCCCAACTGTGGCGCCACCGTTTCTGAGTTACACGTTCTTGGCCAAATCAGTTTTCGTCTTCAACCTCAATTATGTCATCTATAAAAATAGGGTTAGTCTGAGGGTTAAGAAAGGCAGCGCAGGTCCCATGGTTTACAGTCCTGTCGTGGGGTGAGTTTGTCGTGGGGCAACATTTGTGGGGAAGGGAAGGAAGCTGGGCTGGACAGAGGGAGACACTGGGCTGCAGTGTGTTCTCCACAAAGGCCTCGGTGAACCGCAAGGGGTGCGCCGCCATGGAAATGACCTTCAGAGTTGTCCCTAGTTGAGGAGAGGGTGCTGGGTCTTTACACCCTCTGTGGTGGCTGCAGCTACCCTCCAGAAAGGGGCGTGACCTGGGGCTGGAGGGTTCTCTTCAGCCAAGCCCCACCCCTGGGCAGGGCTGACAGCTGGTGCCCCTCTGAGCAGGTAGGGGAGGAGGAGAGGAGAAATAAGTCCTCCCATCCTGAAGAGGAAACCAGGGGGCACATCACGGTACCCATTCACAGTGCTGGACACCTAGCAAAGGCTCAGTAAGTATCACCTAGTCATCATCATCATTCAGTGAATTCATTATACAGATGTGGAAACTGAGGCCCGGAGAAGGAATGTAATATGCCCTGAGACCACCTGGCAAGCCAGTGGGAGAACCAACGCTCCAGGTCCTAAATTTCTGATTCTGAAGCTTGAACCAGCACATCTTGCTATCTTTGAACTTGCTACACTTTAAATTGCTGTAAATATGTGCACAGATAGTATCATTAAGATGGAAAGAAGGTATTTTAAATTTTTAAGAAAATTACCCCTACTCTCAGCCTAGTTTCCCCTAGTGTTAAGTTCTTCTGTTACCATAAGACATTGGTCACAGCCAACACTGGTACATTGCTGTTAATTTCACTCCAGACTTCGTCTGAGTTGCACTAGTTTTCCTTCTACTGCCCATTTCCCATTCCATATTCCTCTGGTATCCACATTGCACGCGGTGGTCATGTCTCTTTAGTCTTCTCTGGTCTGGGTCAGTTTTTCAGCCTTCCCTTGTTTTTCGTGACCTTGAGTTTTGATAATTACTAGCTGGGCATTTTTGTAGAACATCCCTCAGTTTATCTGATGTTTGTCTCATTGTTACACTGAGGGTATAGGCCTGGGGGAAGAAGACCACAGGAGGCCAGATGCTCTTAACATATCGTATCAGGGACACGTGGCCTCAACATGACTCGTCACAGATGACGTTAACCTTGAACACCTGGTGTCTGCCATGTTTCTATGCTGTAAAGTTACCATTTCCTCCTTTCCATACTCTGTTTTTTGGAATCCAGACACTAAAGTTCAGTCCACACTTGAGAGGGAGAAAGGTCTGGAATTAAGCTCCAGAGGGGCGAGTATCAACATTCATTAGCTGGAATTCTTCTGGAAGGAAGATTTGTCCCTTTTTCCAAAGGGAACATTTTTCATTATTAGGCCAAGTGCCTATCATTGTGACCGGCATAAGCCTGGACTGTCCTTGGGCCAACCTGGGACAGGGCAGAGCTTACAAGAGGTAAGAGCTTAGGCTCTTGATTCAGAAGATGGCGAGTTCGAGTTCTTGCTCCCCTCCTGAAAAGCTGTGTGACTAAGGGGCTTCACCACTCTGAGCCCTGGATCTTCTTTCCTCCTAGGGTTGTTTTGAGGTGTAGGTGAGCTGTTGCCTCTAAAATGCCTGGCACAGAGCAGCCAGCAGCAAAAGCAGTCATTGTCATCATCTAACCTGTTCGATTTCAAAGGTGAGGACGTAGAGGCTTGGAAAGAAGGAGGGACTTCCCCAAGTTCTCACCTGCTGGAGGCAAAATCTTGCCCCCCTCCACCCTTTTCTTTCCCTGACCTCTTCGTCCTTGCCACCAAGGCCTGTGCCTTTGAACATGACGATGTTAAGCTCAGTTGGAGAAGGCTGCCAGGCCCATAGCTGGGAACTGCATCTCTGGAGTGAGAAGGTATTGTCTGGCCTCCCCCACAAGCTCTGCCGGGAGGGGGGCACACGGGGGATTTGGATTCCTTGTGTGTCTAGGGAACACGTCCTGTATGCCCACAGGGCCCTTACCATGTGGGGGGCAGCTCCCTGGCTTGGTTTAACGCTCAGACTGAATTTCCAATTAAGGGAATCTTTGGGTTAGGAGGAAAAGCAGGATTGTCTCTCCTGCAGAAGTTTTGGTGAGTAATTGAGCTGCAGAGGAACGGGGAGCCTTCTAGCAGCCACCAGCCTCCCTGGCTCAGGCAGACCTGGGGTTCCTCTTGGTGTGGCCTCAAGCTCTTGGTCCTGGGCTTCCATGGAACTTGTCGGCTCAGAGTCTAGGATCAGGAGAGCTTTCCCAGGGATAAGAGAGAAAATTGAGGCGTCATGTCCCTCTAAAATGGACTGTGGACCGGAAAAGATTCTAGACCTGCAATGTCCAATATGGCAGCCATTCAGTGGCTGCCGAGCTCTGGAAATGGGGCTGATCTGAACTGAGATGTGCTGTTAAGTAGGAAACACACACATGGGATTTTGGAGACTTACCAAGAAAAAAGAGTAAAGGAACCCACGAATTTTACAATGATTCTTTTAAAATATTGATTACATGTTGAAATGACTATGTTTCAGGGGTATTGAGCTGGATAAAATGTATCATTACATAATTGCTAAATTAATAATATCAATAACATAATTATTAAATTCATCCGTGCCTTTTTGTTTTTCTGAATGTGGCCATTAGAAAATTTAAAAATGACACATGTGGCTCCCATTGTGTCGCTCTGGACCCACCCGGGGCTCTAGGACATAATCTGACTCCTTCCCCAAGCAGATGGGAAGATGGAAGTACAGAAAGAGTCAAAGATACACCCATAGCCACTTACGTGGTCAATGGAGAGCTGGCCTCGGGTCTTACGATTTTGTGGCTGAAAACTCTTTTTGTGATGCCTTTTAAGGTCATGGATCCTGGTGGAGGGAAAGCTGGGTGTTCGGGGAGTGCCTGAATGTTTCTGAATGTCATGCCAACACTGATGATAAATGGCTCCCTTCCGTAAGGAGCACAGGGAGTGGTTAAGAGCACTGCTTTGGCCTTGCCTTCTGCTTGCGGTTCTTACCTTATCTCCAGACTTCAGTTCTCTCATCTCTGAAAGGAAAATAACGATATGACAAGGGTTCAATCCGAAGCAGGTTACCACTGGGAGGTGATTTCTCAGAAGAGCAGGAACATGTGGTACATTAGCTAAGAGCATGGGCTGTGGTGCTGGGAGCAGCCAGGTTTGAATCTGGGTTCAGCTTCCTGTAAGCTGTGTGACCCTAGGCAACTTACTTTACCTCTCTGAGCCTCACATGCCTCTTGAGTCAAATGAGGATTAAATTAATTCCTTCTTCAAAATGGTGTTGAAGAGAGTTAAAAAAAAAAAAAAAACACTAGCTCATATAAAGGGCCTCTGTGTTGCTGGTATGCAAGGCAGGATAAGCTATTACTCCGAATCCTTTATCTGTACAGATCGAAGAGTCCGCCCTGAGAATGAAATTGCCCCGAGGGAAGACCTGTCTTCTCTACAGTCCTTCCAACTGTGTTTCCCAGACTCGCCTCTTCTGTGTGCCACCTCCCACTTCCTGCTGCATTCCCTACTCCCTCTACTGACTTTCTTTATCTCTATCTTTAAATCAACTTACTTAAAAGCATTTTAAGCATTTATCGAAAAGGGAGACTTTCTAATCTCTGTTGAAAGTGGGAAACCAGTATCAGGTTCTGAAACAGAAGTCACCCTGTTAATTCCAAAGGTGCTAAACCCAGAGTCTGCTCTCTTTTTGTTAAAAAGACATTGGCAAGAGATTGCCAGGTTCGGAAGACCCGTATCCACCTGGCCGAGGTTTGTCCCAGCCAACAAGAAAGATGGGTCTGGCGCTGTTTGAGGCTGGGGTTTGCACTGACAACACTCATTTCCAGCACCACCGGTGTATCCAGACCCCCCAGAGGGGGGTGGACCTGGCCTTGGACTAGGTGTCAGTGGGGGTCTTGGCAATTGCCTGTGTTTGAGCCTGTTCATTTGATTCTCATTTGACAGATATCCATAATCAGCCTTATTTCTGGGAACCAGGCAGGATTCCAAGTTCCTTACATGTAGTAACTTAGTTCATCCTCAAAATGACCCTATGAGGAAGGTACAATTATTACCACTTGACAGATGAGGAAACCAAGGTTAAGTATCTCAAATAATTCAGCTGAGTAACGGCACCGTTGGGAGACCTGGTTCTCAAATGCTCTTAACCATTATCTGACCTTTGGCAGGTTTTCTGTCACAAACTGATTAGCACATGCTCTGTGCCAGGCTCGGGCTGGGGCACGGGGCACCAGCGCATCGGTCAGTGTGGGGTCAGCAGCCTCCGGGGACTCATAGCTTAGCGGCAAGAGGGACAGGGCTTCTTCACAGCGCACGGTGGGTTGGAGGGAGGCCCCAGGAAAGAACAAGGAACTGCCCCCGGGTGGTCTGGGAGAGCTCCCTGCGGTGGTGGGTGATGCTGGTTGAGGGTTTGCCAGATGGGCAAGAGGGAGAGAAAGGTCGTTCCAGGTAGAGGCATGGCGGTAGGAACGTGTGTGGTGTATTTTGGGAGTCGTGAGTCATGGGGAGCTGGCGCGGGCGTCGAGGAGGCTAGAGATAAGGCTGCGAAGGCCGCCGAGAGCCAGAGTAGGGTGGGCTATGAGAACGCTAGCTAGAGCGTCAGCTGTACTGTGTGCGGATACTGTTCTAGGTGCCCGCCTGCGTTCACTCGGCTCGTTCTCCTGGTGGCACAGAGACTGCTTTTACATGCTCCACGTCACACAGCTGGCCCATGCTGCGCTGAGAGTCCGGCCCCAGGATCCGCGGTCTTAGCCGTTACATCTGCCGCGTCACATACTCTGAGCTTCTGTCCTCCCCTCCCCCCCCTCTCTCTCATTTCTTTTCTCTTTTCTTCCTTTTCTCTTTTTCCATTGTTCAGGGCAACATACTTGTTAAATTCAATGACATTCAGAACAATAAGAGATAAGCAATCAAACCCCTCTCCTACTCCATTTTCAGCCACCGCTCTGGTGTAACCACTGTTAAGAGTCACTCACAGCCCTCTTCCGTTTATCCATTCTGCGGTGTTGTTTTTCTTTGCTTTTGCCACTAGGATTACCTACATAATGTGCTTAGCTTACTGTTTCGACGTCATATGTTTTGAGATTTTTTTTTTTTTTATCTTATGCCCATTTATCTGCCCTGTTCTTCTTAACAGCTGCATACTATTCCACAGTTTGGAAGTATCATGATTTATTTAACCAGATCTATCTTGATGGAGATGCAAACCATCTCTTGCCTTCATGATTACAAAAGGGCTGCAGTGAACATCCTTGGACACGTACTCTTGCTCCCAGAGGAGTATGCTGGTGAAGGAAGTGGCTCAGCCAGCCGTCTTACTCCATCACCGACATCTGACCAGCCTTGGAATGCACTGGAAATATGATGCCAGTCCATCTGGGTCTTTGCAAGAGACTGACTCTTGGCATTTACTGTCAAGAGGTATCTTGCTGGTTTCTCTCCCCCAATACTCAAGTGCTCAAGGGGTGGGCTACCTATGTTCTAGTCCTGGATTTGAATGGATTAATGCAAACAAGTAGCAATCCAAACCACCCCTGTCTAATGTCCCCTAATCATATATGTTCAATAGATATTTAAGAATAATTGTTGCAAGGGGCACCAGATTGCTAGCCTGCTGCCTGTCCTTGCTCGTACAGACACACATCTGTGGGTTAAATTCCTGCAAGTGGAATTGCCAAGTCATAAAGAATGTGTTTTCATGATTACCAGAAACCAACTAACCTCCTAAAGGGTTGCACTGCATTTATACCCTCCCCTCACCACCGCCAGTGCTCAGGAGGACAGCTTTCCTCACACCCTCACCAACACCATGTATTATCAGTCTTTTGCATCTTTGCCAAATTATTTGAAGACAGTCAGGTGTTCCGTAAACCCAGTGACCACCGTGAACTACCCATGCTCATAGAGGGAAAAGCTTGTCCTTGGCTTGCCTCCTGGTTCTTCCCGGATGTGGGGTTCCATTGAGGGGGATTCAACTCCCCGGAGATGGCCTTGAAATGTTGGAGAGGCCCCTGACACTCGACTTCTGCCCTCCGTCACTTCCCTCCTTGGAGAATGGCCAGTGGACAAAATCTCTTTGCTCCCAGAGACTGAAGACCGGGGTAAATGGAATGTCCTGAGTTGTCAGAGTGGGACTCCTGTGACTTACACGAAGCAGCTGTGATTCCAAGGCTGGCCTCTGAGCTGAGTGGTCTGGGGAGAGAGAAGACCTTGCCTGGACCCCTGGCAGCAAGATGTTCGAACTGTGGGGCAGTGTACTTGGCGGTAGCCAGGCCTTCCGAGCTTAGAGAGTGGGAAACCTGAGAAGAGACCCAGCGAGCTGGAAGGCACCTCAGGGAGGACACAGCCCAATGTGTTCATTTCACAGATGGGGAAATTGAGGCCTGGAAAGGGATGGCCACCCGCCAGGGTCTTGCAGAGAGAGGGGCCAAGCAGAAAGAGAGAGAGAGAGAGAGAGAGAGAGAGAGGCATGGCTGGAGGGCTCTGGTGAAACCTCAGTTGACTGATGGGTCACATTTAGTACATCAGCTAGGAAGAGCGTAGGGCTCTAGAAGATGGAAAGGAATGTTTTTCTCTCCCGACCCTTAGCCCTATGAACTGGGCTTACAGTTCCTCTCCAGAACCTTTCCAGATTGATTTATTTTTTTAGCCCCAATAGCAGACTCAGAGAATAGATAGGCCTGCACATTTGGGAGAAAAATGGCGCTTTCTATCAATGCAAGTGTTTTCCCGCATCCCAGTGGAAAGGCTGACTTGGCCCCTGACCCTGACACTTGAGCTGAGCTCCAGCAGCACAGGGAGTCAGAGGTCTGTGCCAGAAGGGCCAGGACACAGGGTGTTGGAATAACAGTGACAGAATGAGAATGACAGGGGCTGCTATAGAGTGAGTGGTCAAGGGCTCAGCTCCGGGGTGGGCTGCCTGCGTTCTAGTCCCGGACACTGGCTGGCTGCACAGGCAAGTGACTTCTTCTGAAGCTTTCTGCACCTCCCTTTCTGTGTCTCTAAGATGGGATCATGGGAGCACCTGCATTATGGGGCATACGACAGGATGGTGCTTAGGACAGTGCCCATTCTCCCCACCGCATGCCAGGCTCTGTGCCGATACCCTTTATGTGCATCATCTCATTTAGTCCTCATGAGGGAGGGATTGTTTATATGTAATAAATAACCCATTTCATAGGCGAGGAAACTAACGAGCCCAAAGGCCCAACACTAGGCTTTGAATTCTCAGATCCAGACTGGGCCCCCTAAACCACAGTTGGAAAAGGATGTCCTTGAACATTTCAAGTCATTATCCTGCCAGCTTGATATTCTGCGCCGGGAACTTGGTGCCTGGCCATTCCTTTTTGCCCGGCAGAGCAGTTGAGACCATAGGCTGGGGAGATGGAGAAATTGAGGCTCAAATCCCACATTGTTACTTGGCTGCGTGTCCTTGATCTTCTGAGCCTCACGTTCCTCATCCGTAGAATGGGGACAGTGTCGGCCTTGCCTCGCGGGTTATGGTGAGGATTCCATGGGGTGATGCGCACAGAGGGCTTGCATGGTCTTGGCGCTCAGCAGGTGCTTGGTGTGTAGAGGCCGTGGCCTGTTCTATCATCGGAAACTCAGGCAAGTGGAACATGGAGAGGCCATCAGGCTCTTCCTCCAAGCTCCTCTTTCCCAAGTGCAAGCCACTTTGCTCCCCTGGGTTTCCAAAGCCCAATCCAACTTCCAGTTGACTTCCTAAGTCCACACCAGTGAGTCCTGCCATTGGGAGAGGAGATAAAATTAAAGCCCAGTCTTCCAATCCTTCAAGTAAACACCCAGCTCTCTAAAAATAGCGCCTTTGCAACTGGGCCCCAGAGCCAGGCTGGACTTGAGGGATGGAACTTGGTGGAGCTGGTTCTCACAGCCAGGCAGGCTCAGGCCAAGCTTCCACATCACCCACCTTGCCACCGAGCCTCTGGTCCTGAGGGGGATGCAAGTGTCCCTAGACCCTTCCCTCTGTCTCCATGGCCACCAGCCCCTCTTGCTGCACCACTGAAAGGGCCCCTCACCAGCTCTTCACTCCTCTTGCCCTGTACTCTCCTCTGCACGACAGCTGGAGTGAGTTTTGTTTGTTTTTTTTTAAGATTTTATTTATCTATTTGACAGAGATCACAAGTAGGCAGAGAGGCAGGCAGAGAGAGAGAGAGAGAGAGGGAAGCAGGCTTCCTGCGGAGCAGAGAGCCCGATGCAGGGCTCGATCCCAGGACCCTGAGATCATGACCCGAGCCGAAGGCAGCAGCCCAAACCACTGAGCCACCCAGGCGCCCCTGGAGTGAGCTTTTATAAATGTAAGCTGGAGCATGCCACTTTGGTAAGCAGAACTTTCCTGGGGCTCTTAGTTTGGGTTCCCCTGAAAGCAGAGCTTGAGGCAAGGATTTGGGTGCAGAGAGCTGAGGTGGGAGGTAATGCAGAAAGGAGAAGGTGAGGGGGCGGTGAATGGGTAGAGTAGAAACAGGGAAGAAGGAAGAACCAGTCTAAGTGCATGTTATAGAAGCATCACTGTAGGCTGCAGGGAGTGGTTTGGGCTGGGTCCTCAGTACAGAACCCCCACAAGACTCTGCACCTGGGGGACGGAGGGTGGGTGGACAAAACCCTGTCTCCTTCCCCCACTCTAGCCCCCCACTTCACCAAAGACATCCCCTGGGGACATAAATCTTCCTCCACTCCCTGGTGTGCTTGCACTTGGGGGCATGGGGCCTCCTGGGCCTCCTGCAGCATCAGAGCAGACTCTGGGCAGAAAGCAGAAAACTGTGCCCCAGCAGTGCTAGGGGGATGTTTTCACATGTGGAACTTGCTTCCACAGCAGCGGGTGAGATTACGAGAAGATTGAGGAGACGTGACATGGGGTCAGGTATATCTGCTTATAAGAAGTTTCAGATTTCTGACTTTGGCCTCTAAGCTGGCTCCAGCTTACCCCACCAGCCCCATCTCACGCTGCCCTCCCCATCACTCCCCTTCAGCCACAGCTCCTCCAAAGGGCCGTTCTCTTTTCTGCCTTCGTACATCCTATTCTATTTGCCTGCAGTGGTCTTCCCTTAATCTTTAGCTTGCTAACACCTTTGTCGTCATCAGGGCTCACTCAACGCAGACGTTTCTTCCTCAGAGCTCCCTTCTCGTTTGGGTTCCCTGTGTTAGGTGCCCCTCCCTCAACTGCTACCACCCCCTGCCATTGTCCGAACTCGTCCCCATCTTCCCTAGGTTGTATATGGAGGTATGCCTGCCATGGTCACTGCTAGATACCAGCTCCTGGCATGGCACCCAGCACAGGGTGAGGCTCAGGACATAACATTAGGTCCCAAACATGTCACGATGGGAAGTGTCCTCTATTTGACTCATGTAAGCCTTCCTACACATTCAGCCGATATTTACTGAGCACCTTCTAGGGTCAGGTAGCGCTCTAGGCTCTTGGGGGGAAGAAAAGCTAAAGATTCCGGCTTTCTTGGAGTTGAAATTCTAGTTGAGGAGGCAAACACCACAGCTGACAGAGTAAGTACATGAGGGAGCTTGTTGGTGGGGGCGAGCTGCCTCTTCACCCACGTGGTCAGGTTTGGCCTCGCTGAGAAGTTGACACCAAGGAGATGAGAGGATCAGCAGTGGGGTGTCAGTGAGCCGAGTGAGGTGAAGGCTTCAGCATGGGAGCAGGGAGGCAGCGGGAGAGGACAGTAGAAGAGCCCAGACCGAGTCTGGGGCTGGGGCGGGGACGGATCACTCTGTCAACATGGGAGCCACTGGCCACATGTGACAACTTAAATTTAATTTAGATGAAATTAAGTAAAGGGAAAGTTCCATTCTTTAGAAATGAAAAAGAAAGTTCCATTCTTTAGTTGCATAGGCACATGTCCAGTGCCCGATAGCTGCCGCCTCGGCGCAGAGGGAGCCCGTGTCCCCCACTGACGGCCCTATTGCACAGTGCCGGGGAGGGCCCTGCTGGTCATGGTAGGGCAGCAGCCTCACCCAGACATAACTGGGAACACATCCTGGGGTCCTTTCCTCACCTCCCAAAGTGGGTATGATTAAAGCAAGCAAGGCTCAGCCAGGATCAGAGCGCCTTTCCCGTCATCCTTGCCAGGCGGCCCTGCAGTCACGGCCTCTGCATCTCTGGGGGGGATGGGAGTGGGGAAGGTGGAGGAAGTGGATATTTGGTGAGTACCTGGCAATGTCTGCTCTGTAAAAACTGTAAAACCCTTCTTAACCACCCCAGGGTTCCTCTCCAATCTAAGCTGATGCAAGCCCTTCCCCGGCCTCTGCCTTCGAGGGTCTGCTCTGCCTTTCCATTAGCCGGGATCGCCAAGGTGTTTCCACAGTCCCAGCAGTCACGCCAGGGAGCCTCTCTTGATGTCTCAAGTAGGGGTGTGGAGTGGCACCCAGATAGGAAGGAGGGGTGCAGCGGAATCCGTCTTCAGAGCCACCTTTGGCCAAGCCACATCACTTGTGGGGGCTATCACATTACTGCTGAGCGCTGTTCCCGTCAGCCCTGGCTCGGGCAGCCGTATCTGGAAAGGGGTGTTATCCTGAGATCACGGAAGCCCACTACCTATACTGTACCCCACAGGGCTTGCCAGAAGCCAGGCTGAGAGGGTGGGGGTGAGGGGGCCCTGAGCTCTGACCCACCCGGTAGAGAGTCAGAAATGCTACCGATCAGGCCCTCCAGAAGGGGATTTGTCGGGGTAAACCTGGGGCAGGCTCCGTGCCGGCGCAGTTCTTCCCTGACGACCCCAGCTGGGGTGGATGTAGAGATAGTCCTCATGCAGCAGAAGAGCCATCCTGGAACCAGAATGATTTCTTCCTTTATTTTTTAAAATAGGCTACATGTTCCTGTGGTTCAGAATGCCACTGTTATAAAACTGTGGAGTCCGCTTCCCTCCCTGTCCTCCGTTGAGGACACCTCCACACCCCACGGGCAACCGTTGTTTGCGGTTTCTTCCCTTTCCTTCCGGTGAACGCTGTGCGTACATGAAGGTGCATTCCATGAAATTGACCATGTCCGACCTACAAAATGGCAATTTCATGCGGTTCCACTTAACACGAGCAAATGCATACTTGAATTTCCTATTTTCTCTTGCTTATACAAAAGGTAACGTTTAACACATACTATTCTGAACTTTTTTTTTTTTTAAAGATTTTATTTATTTGACAGACAGAGATCACAGGTAGGCAGAGAGGCAGGCAGAGAGAGAGAGAGAGGAGGAAGCAGGCTCCCTGCTGAGCAGAGAGCCCGATGCGTGGCTCGATCCCAGGACCCTGAGATCATGACCTGAGCAGAAGGCAGAGGCTTTAACCCATTGAGCCACCCAGGTGCCCCCTATTCTGAACTTTGATTTCTTCTCTGCTGTGTCTGTATTGGAGATCTTTCCGTATCTTCCCCAGAAAAGACCTTTGTCAGCTTTTTTTTTTTTTTTTAAACACCTGCATCTTATTTCATTATCTAGCTGGGTCATCATTTGTTGAATCCGGACCTTCTTGCCTGAACATGATCATTAGGGTTGTTTCCAGAATTTTGCTTTGTTAAATAAAGCTGGACACTCATCATTTCATCCGCAGGATATTCTATCTCTAGGATAAGATCCCCGACGGGCAATGACTCGATCGGAGTCTGTCTGTAGTCATCGTCCCATTTTATCTTCCCATCCACGTGGAACGAGCGTGAGAGGCCTCTGCCACTGACGTGCTGAGTGACCCTGGCAGGTCCCTGCCTCTGTGGGTCTCTGTTTCCTGGAGCACTGAGCTCTCCTTTACTTGGCCTTGGGAAAAACAGCCAGCTCAGATCCGTCTCCTTGCGTGGCTTTTCCCACGCCCCAGCCACACGCAGCTGCCACGTTCGGCTATTGTTGGCGCAGCTCCTTTGGGAGATGATTTCAACCCCAGCCAAGGCCACGAGAGCCCGACGAGATCAGCATGGAAGGGCCGGCAGAGGACCACAGTCAAAGGCTCAGAGATGAGACATCATGGGGTGAGGCAGGGTTTCCCGGATGCCAGTCGCTGATGTACCTTCGTAAGCCATGCTGTATCCACGTACCCTCTGGCTTATTATCTCTTTACTATTTAAAAAATATTTTTAATTTTTTAAACCTACATTTATTTTTTTAAAGGAACTTTTTACATCATTACCATAAATAGAAATCCAGCATTAGATAAAAAGTTGGGGGGGGGCACATACACATACAAGAAAAAGAAAAACATCATTAAACCATCCTTCAGTTGGTTGCTCATAAAAAACTCAGATCAAGGCTGCTTGCTGCTGTGCTCTCTCTGCTAAACAATGGAATATAAGAGACTTATTAAAGATACACAAATAAGCACCAAAGGAGACTTTCTCATTGATGAAATCAGGGTGGTTGATTTTTAATTTTGGAAGACCAGCATTGGGGCGCCTGGGTGACTCAGTCAGTTAAGCGTCTGGTTGTGATGGGATCGAGCCCCACATCGGCCTTCTGCTCAGTGGGAAGTCTGCTACTCTCTCTCCTTCTGCCTGACTCTCTGCCAACTTGTGCGTCCACGTGCTCTCTCTCTCTCTCTCTTGCTGTCAAATGAATAATAAAATCTTAAAAAAAAAAAAGTAACAGTGTTACCTAATGAATGTCCTGGTGTCACTTGTCATTTGGGTCCCAAGTGCTGGTATTCCACAGATACGAACATTGGCCTGAAGAGACAGGTTTCTCCTCTCTGTCGTCCTGGAGTCTCAGGGAGAGAAGGAAAGCCAATTTTGAAGGGTCTGTGCTCTAGGAACGAGATTCTGTGGAGTTCTGGGTGAGAGGCGCCCATGTTAAGACAGCCTTGCACACAGCAGACATTTACTCATTGCTTGTCAGTGACTGACTTCCTTCACATGTGGGGCTGTGGAACAGATCAAGCCTAATTTTACTTCCCACCATGGAAAGTTCAAAATCGGTGCTCTCGTCGGCGGGCAGCGCGCTCTCCAGCAGTTCGGAGGCCCAGCCCTCTTCCACCTCACGGTTCTGCCGTCCTCAGCACTTGGCTTCCAAGGTCCTCATGCTCTTCTGCATGAAGCCAGTGAAAAGGAAAAACACACAGAATAAATGCAAGTGGGTAGTTTTTTATTGGCCAGGCCAGGAAGGAGGGTTCGTCCTGTCCTCTTAATTTCCATTGGTCAGAGGCCAGTCCCACGGCCACGCCTTCCTGCAAGGGTCGCTGGGGAACAGTCCCGGCAGGCGTGTGCCCAGAAGAAGAGGAAACTGGTCTGATGAACTGACTAGTCTCAGCCATGCTCCATGACCATGACCTTCGAGGTCCTTTATCATCTGCCTTTCTAGGTCCTTGTTCACTCATGACATTGACATTGTCAGGCTGAACTTTTCCCAGATTCTTAAATTGTGTGTGTGTGTGTTTTAGTCTTTTTTTTTTTTTAAAGATTTTATTTATTTGACAGACAGAGAGATCACAAGTAGGCAGAGAGGCAGGCAGAGAAAGGGGGCGGGAAGCAGGCTCCCCGCTGAGCAGAGAGCCCAATGTGGGGCTCAATCCCAGGACCCTGAGATCACGACCCGAGCCGAAGGCAGAGGCTTAACCTCCTAAGCCACCCAGGTGCCCCTGTGTGTTTTAGTGTTAACAGCCCATGTGCTTTGGCTCTTGCACTTGCCTCTTTGCAGAAAACCCATTTCTGACTTCTTTCCTGTCTTCTCTGCTGGACCAGCTCACAGGAACGTGAAGACTAAGACCACAGCCTCAGAGCTGACAGTAAGACTCTGTCACTTTCCAAGGACGACACTCAGGGAGAAGAGGGGCCCTCTTCTGCTCCCCCACCTCCTTCATAGAGCAAACTGCAGGTTTCCTTTCGTATACAGACGCCACTCCTTGAATTGTCCTGCAGTAGGTAGGAGAGCCGCAGTCAGGGATGACAGACCTCAAGAGCTTTTTGTCAACACAGCTAGGAACCTGTTTTTCAAAGGGGGTCACAGAAATTGTCCAGGGAGGAGGTGAAACGCAACGGTCTGAATCTGCTCAGTTAAGGTTTTGTAGTTCACGTCAAATCTGAGAAGTCGCGTCCTGATGAAGTAGCTCTAGGGGGTGGTGTGGGCAGGTGGGAAACCCGCTTCCTTGAGTCCCGTGGCCTCCGTGATGGGAGTACCGCCACTGTGGCCCATTTCATGCTACCCAAGTGCCATGCCCGCGTGCAGAGGCGGGCAGAGCGGTGACAAGATTGGCTCCTGTGCACAGCTAACCCGGCGCTTGGTTCCTCCATGCTGCTCTGCACGCGGCCAGAGCCCAGCTGTCAGCATCTTGTTCCTTCCGGGCTCCCAGCTCTAGAGGCCTGAGCATCCCAAAGTGGAGTATTTTCCTGTTGGTCTTCTCTGCTAATCTATAGCTTCCTACGGCCTGGGCTCTACTCTTTATATCCCATTGCCTTGTTGGAGATCTGCACCTGGGAGGCACCCAGGAAATGCTTCCAGAAGGCGGGCAGAGAAAAGGGTGGACCAGGTGGGGTTGAAGAGCCCATTGAGGGAGGCAGTTCCTGCTCTGGGACTTGCTGGCTGCACCTGGCTGGGCCTGTTTCCCCGTCTGTGCACAAAGCTCCTTTCTCCTCCTCCACTCCAGCTGGGCCAGGCCGACCGCTGCATAGAAATGATGATAATCATAGTAACGGCTGCTCTCTATTTGTTCAGCAAAGTTCTGTGAAGCACCTACTCTGGGCCTTGCCCTGTTCTAGGTGCTGGGGATTCAGCAATGAACAAAACAGACAAAAATGCCTTCCTCATGGAGCTTGCTCCCGCATTTGCAGCATACCCACAACTGAGCACAACTGAACCGAAGCTCCCAGGCACCATCTCTGTTTCCCGCAAGCTGAAGGGTGACGGTGTAGTTAGCTCCGTTTTACGGCTGCAGGAAGTGAAGTCAAGTATGGTTGTGGAGTTGCTGGAAGTCAGCCCCTACGTAGGGAGCAAAGATGGGACTCAGACCCTGGGACCTGGTCCTAGGACATGGTTCTTAGCCCCCACAACATGCCCTCCCCTCCGCACAGGCCCCCTCCTGCCCACCTCTCAGCCTTTGCTCAGGCAGATCCCCATACCCTTCCCAGGGTGCCCTCTCTGCACTGGGTCTGTGCCTGTGCACACCTCCCTCGGGCCGCCTGCAGCCTGACTCTTCCCTGACAGCGTCTTTTGAGTGTCTCAAGCCTTGTCTCCAAATCCTTCCTCGTTGTCCGGCCAGCCGTGGTTGGTCACCAGGAAGGGAATCCTTTGCTGCTTTATTTTGCTCCCCTGGGACACTGCTTTCCCCTCCCCATTCTTGCCACACACCCTGCCTCCACCCCAGGGCCCAGGCATGGACCCACATGAAGAGCTCAATAAACAGCTCCTAATTCAAGCATCGAAACCCTTGATATTTCTTTGGTCTCAGGACCAAGTCTCAGTTTTAATTGCCTTCATTGTCTGGGTGTTTTTTTTTTTTTTCCCTGCACCTACTGTGTGCTGGGATGGTGTTCCGTGATACAGGGCTCACAGAGGGACAGACACCATTACCAGTCTTCAGCCTCACTTGGCACCTCGGTGTGGTTAAGGCTGGGGTGATCCCTTGGCCCGGAATGCCTGGGCCAGACCTGCTTCATGCTGGGTACAATTATAAGCAACCTCCCGTTCACCCTCAGCTTCCCTGGTTTGGAGAGGCTCTCCGGTCACCCGAAACAAAGCCTGAGGACACAAGTCCTCTGACTGCTCTAAGCACTTTGCACATATCAGCACGTGCAATCCTCCCAACCCTGTGAGGCTGGTGTTATTTTTCACCGTTGCCACAGATGGGGAAACTTGAGGCACAGAAGCAAGAAAGTAGCTTGCTCAAGGTCACACGGCTTGGAAGAAGCAGGGCCAGTTTTCGAAGCCAGGTCATCTGTGGCCAGAGTTCCCGCTCAACCACTGCCTGAGCATGAACTTGTCTAAGAGGTCTGCCCTGATCCCATCTCTGGGCTAGCTGTGTTTCCCCTCCGCCACCCCGTAGACTTATCCCAGTCAGGACTGCCATGACAGTTTTGTCAGAGGAAGACACCAGCAGGGTCAGCTTCCCCTCTGGAGCCTGGCACAGGGCCTGGGCCCAATAAAATCTCTGGACATGCTTTTTGAACAAAGGGATGTGATTCTCTGGGGCCGGGTTTGGTCCCTCCCTGGGGTTTTTCCTCCCCCTCCTTGTGGTGGCAGAGATGCCCAGCCCTCGGGACAGTTGTAGCTGCCTGGAATTCCTTCCCAAGATTCCTTATCAGTTTTCAGAGCAGCCTGGAGTAGGATAACGGGGGTGTGGGGGACACTGGGGGCTGCTCTGGAAAAAGCTGGAATGCCATAGGCGGAGCCCCACCTGGGGAGGGGCCGGAGGCCGGAGGTGGGGGAGGGTGCTGGCAGGGAGACCTCAGCTGTCACATTCCTCAGGCTCACAGAAAGCTCTCCTGGGCGCCTTGTCCTTATTTAGGCAGGAGATGTCTGCTGATCCGGGCCTGTGGGATGCTGTTGCTGGCTGGCTCACCATGCAGGGTGGGGGTAGGGGGTGTGCAGAGCACTCCTGGAGCCAAGTCTGTGGGCCCTTGGGCAGGCAGTCCAGGTGGGAAGTCCAACCCTTGGGCAGAAAAATCACTCTCTAAGTAATAATCCTGAAAATAGCAATTACCATTCATGGGTACCTACTATGCACGAAGCACTAGGCAAGGCCCGTCTGTAAGCTCCAGGTGGAGAATTTCTCCTATTCATACTCCATATCTGGCACATAGTTGGTACTTGTCACGAGAGAATGAATACACACTTCACGTGCCACAGTTCACTTGATCCTTACACTAATTCTGATGGTGGCTAAGTGCTGTAATTAACCCATTTTATAGGTGGTAAGACTGGGATTTACAGTGGTTCTGTGATTTGGCAAAGGTCACGAAACTTGGAAGAGGAGTTGCTGGGGTTCGAAACCAGGTTCTCTGGTTCCAACGCGAACTCATGTTCCCACCTTCTTATTTTGGTGTCGTCCACCCTGGGATTCCTGGCTTTCCCCCTTTCTTCGCTGTGCAAGTTAGGGCCCATTGGACAACCTTTCCATCTTCGGTTTTCTCACCAGCAAAATGGGCATCGGTAGTGATACCTGCCTTCAGGAACCCTGGGAGGCCTAAGTGGAGTAACACATGCAGGGGTCTTAGCATCGTGCTCAGCGCAGAGTAGGTACCCAACAGGTGTTGTCTGTGAGTAATGTGGGGACGATGATGGCTCGCAGGGATTCCGCATCCTCCTGGCTAGACGGGACCCAAGCTGCAGAGTGAACAAAAGGTGGCGCCATTTCCCAGCAGGCTGTGTCGCCTCCTGGAGCGCAGTGATGATGGGGGTGGGGGGGGCCCCTGGAGAGAGCCATTCCTAGCCTGTCTGAAGCCTTGCAGGTTCCCAGAGCAAGAGACAGGAAGGGGTGTCTGGGATTTCCCCTCTGTTAATACCTAGTATGCAATCATGCCCTCATGTCAGCTTGATTGCCCAGGGTTTCCATGAGCACCTACTATGTGCCTAGGTCTGGGCTGGTCGCTGCCGCTGTCCCTCGAGAAGCCTGTGGCCACACTATGGAGTGGAGCAGAGTGGAGTGTTGGAGAAACACAGATTCTGGAGCCAGACTGTCAGGATTCCCGTCCCTTGCTGGCTGTGTGCCCCTGAGCAAGTTATGGAAATGTCCAGAGCCCCAGGTTTCTCACGTCCAGTTGTTCATGTTTAGTGGAGTAATATGTGTGAGCACGTAGACGAGAGCCTCTCACATAGTACATGACCCTTCTAACATGTCTGCAACAGAGATAACAATCACCATGATTTATTTTTGATTATTGAAAAGCATCACATAGGGCTCTCCAGGCCTCAGTTTCTCCATCTTCTTACCGTATAGTTATCAAATGGGAAGAGATACTTTCTGAGGGTCCTTGCAGCTGTGTGAGTCTCACAGTCAACTATGTAATCCATAGCACACATTTACTGATGTGTACTTACCAAGCACCCGCTACGTGCTTGCTTCTGTTTTGATGGAAACACAACAGGGAAGCTTCTGCTCCTTTGGGGGGGCTCACAGACTAACTGGAGGAAGACAAAGTGACCTGGCAGCCAAGTGCAGGGGACTGTAAGAGCAGAGAGCTGACGTTCAGGGTAAGCTTTCCTGAGGAAGGTTCCTGAAGGATGAGTAGGAGTTCGCCAGATAAAGAGAAGGATGGAGGCGGGGGATGGGGGAGGGGACACAAATGTTCTCAGAAATGGAAGCAGCCTGGGCGCAAGCCCCGGAGGTGGAAATAGTAGAGCACACGTGGGGACCTGGAAATTTCTGGCTGTCTGGAGGGCTGGTTTGCATTAAGACCAGAAGTTTGGCAAGAGCTAGATCATGAGGTCATACGCATAGCATAATAATGCCTTTCTACATTATCCTCCAGGCACGGGAAAGATGCAGAGGAGGCTTCCGCCGTGGGTCAAGATTACATTTACTGGGGTCGTCTCTGGGGAAGGCTTTCTGAAGCAGGTGGTGTGTAAGAAGGAAAACTTACTTCCAGGTTTAGTATCCAGCTGGACATTCCAGGAACATCATCCCAGTTGCTAAGGTTTTTAAATATTCTGGTTGATACCAGTTTGCAGCCAGCAGTTGCCCTGAGCTCCCTATGTGCTCCCCACCTCCTGTTACTGCCCTGTACACTTGGCCTCTCACCCAGAAGATGGGGTTCTCCGGAACTGGCAACTACACGGTTAAGCACCTGGCATGCCTCTCTATGGTCAGTGCTCCCGCCCCCCCCCCTTCCCACCATAGCAGTGGCTCCACGTGTTTAATATCACTCTGCTGCATACACCTGAATCAGTCTTCCAGTTCCAAGAAAGCACCGGAGAACATCAGCTAGAGCTGGACCAGCTCAGGACACTTGGGTCTTATACCATTCCTTGCCCTGCAGGGGAGGCAGGGGAGACAGGACTAGCCACTAGGAGCCATCCTGCAGGGCTGACACAGGCTTGGGAGCCGGGCCCACCTGGGGTCTAGAGCACTTGCCGGCTATGTAGCTTTCCGTGTCTGTTGAGTGGACACACTAGTACTGGCCCTTAGGGTTGTTTTCAGGAATAAATTAAATCATACCTTTAAAAGTCCAAGCACTCAGATGCTAGGATGCTAAATGTACTTACTTACCTTATCTTGGAACGGGCATAGTATACGCACATTTGAAAGATAGAAAAGCGTTGAATCAGTCAAGAGTCTTGGCATGAAGGAATATATTCAGAGAATTCAACTGCAGACAGTTTCACGAAGCTACAGGGTCCCCCCCCCCAACTTTATTGAGCTGTAATTGACATGTAACACTCTACACAGCGTGTCGATGTGACTCACTCACAGACGACAAAATGATCACCACCCTTGCATTAGCTACCACCACCTCCTGTGTGTCACGTAATTACCAGGTCTTCTTTGTGGTGTTAATATTTAAGACCGATTTTCTTTGTACCTTTTAAGTATATAATACGGTATACCTAACTGGAATCACCATGCTGTATATTAGGTCCCCAGAACTTATTCATCTTCTCACTGGAAGTTGGTACCCTGTGGGCACAAACTGAAAGGGATGTTGAGCTGCCCAGGGCCAGCGATGATGGGAAGCCATTAATTCGTGTCCTGGGTCTGAAGGGGCCAAGGGAGGAAATGTGTTACACTAGAGGCAGCGACTGTAAGCTGTGGAGGAGCGAGCCCTCTGGAAGAGGGACAGGGAATCAATACCCTGCCCGCTCCGTCCTCCAGCCCTTGGCTGGCGCCCATCATGGGCCAGACCCAGCTGGGAGCTGGAGAGCGAGGGCGCTGTGGATGCAGTCTCCCAGGGCACAGAGCAGGGTGCAGGCTGGCGTGGTGGGGCAGGGGGAGGAGACGGGGCATCCAGCGTAGAGGGGGGTGTGCATGTCTCCCCCCTTCCACCTCCTCCCCCGGCATCTAGTTTCCACCCCAGTAGGCAGCCTGTATTACCAATTTCATCCTATCCTTCCAGAAATAGCCCACATACAGAGGAGCAAATGCACTTGTTTGTCTACACAAGTGTTGCATATGATATCTAGTAATTTATACCTTGCTCTTTGACTTGACGTCTCAGGATTCACTCTGTTCTAAAGGCCTCGCTCATTCTTAGTACTTGCAGCATCAGGTCCTTCAGACGGCCATAGGATAACTGGGCAGACCAGTTCCCCGCTGCTAGCTTTGGGGTTGTGTCCAGGCTTCTGCGATTACAAACCGCATTGCTATAAATGCCTCTGAACACGTGTCATTTGGAGCCCGTCTGTTGGCCAGATGCCCAGAAGAGAGATCACTGGCAAGAAAAAAATGTAGATGCGAAATTTCTAAAGGAAAACTTTGAGCAATTTGAAATGATAAATGCGAACGTACAGAAACACTCCTCTAGTGCTCACCGTGTGGGCCGCTGCTCTGTACGTGAACTCCTTGAGTTCTCAGAGCAGCCCTAGGGGGTAGTAAGGGGTCTCCCCCAAATTTCAACATGTGGTGGGGGAGAGGGGTTGTGACCCTCCCCCAAGGCCCCAAGGAGTTCACCAGCACCAGCTGGAGGTCTGAAGTCAACTCAATTCTGACATTATCTCCCGGGAGATAACATCAGATCCCACAAGTTAGGGTTTCAGTCCTGCAAGTCGGTCTCCCTATGCCATTTGCTAGTCCAGGATGTCGCCTGGGCTCCTGATGACCAGCTGTAGAGAGGAGGTCCCAGCAAGCCTCCTCTGAGTTCAGTTGATTTGCTAGAGTGTCTCACAGAACTCAGAGAAGTCATTTACTTCCTACTAAATGATTAGTTGATTTTAAAAGGATCTAACTCAGAAACAGCCAGATGGAAGAACTATGTAGGGCAAGATAGGGTGAAGGGTGCACAGCTTCTGTGCCCTCTCTAAGTGTGATGCTTTTCCTGGATCTTCACCTGTTCACCAGCCCGGAAGCTCTACGAACACTGTCCTTTTGGATTTTTACGGAGGCTTCATCATAATAGCATGACGGATTAAATCATCGGCCATCGGTGATCGATTCAACCTCCAGCCCCTCCTCCTTCCCCCGAAATCACAGGGTGGGACTGAGAGTTCCAACCCTCCCTTCTTGGTCGGTTCCCCTGGCATCCAGCCTCCATCCTTAGAAGTTTTCCCAAAGTCGCCCCATTATCATAAAACTCAGTTGTGTTAGAAAGAGGTTTGTTAATGAATATCAAGACACGCATTTCGTTTTTATGACTCTGAAGTGATTTCAGGAACTGGGGACAAGAGACCAGATATTGTGACCAAAAATGCTCCCATGGCTCTTAGCACTCTGGGAATTCCAAGCGTTTTGGAAACTGTGAGACAGGAAACATGGACAAAGACCTAGTATATATGAGACGTATATTTTGGTCATCTGAATGACCAAATATGTACAGCCGACCCCTGATTAACATGGGTTTGAACTGAATGGGTCCACTGAAAGTCATGGATTCTTTTCAATAGATACAGTACTGTAAGTGTATTTTCTTTTCCTTACAATTTTTTTTTTAAAGATTTTATTTATTTATTTGACAGACAGAGATCACAAGTAGGCAGAGAGGCAGGCAGAGACAGAGGAGGAAGCAGGCTCCCCGCTGAGCAGAGAGCCCGATGTGGGGCTCGATCCCAGGACCCTGGGATCATGATCTGAGCCGAAAGCAGAGGCTTTAACCCACTGAGCCACCCAGGCGCCCCATTTTCCTTACAATTTTAATAACATTTCCTTTCCTCTAGCTTACCTTCTTACAAGAACCCAGTATGTAGTATATAGTGCATCTACAGAACAGGTGTTGATCTGCTATTTGTGTTATCAATAAGACTTCTGATCAACACAAGCTGTTCACAGTTAAGTTTGTGGGAAATCCGGAGTTATACTTGGATTTTTTGACCATGAGGGGGATGGGCACCTAACCTCTGCATTGTTCAAGGGCAGCTGGATTTCTTCTAAATCACAGTACTGCCGGCAGACCTGTTCATGCGGGCCTTTGGACTGAGGGCCTCGGTTCTTCATTACCGTTGGCCGGAGGCTGCAGTAAATTAACGAGGGTAATCCTTGCTGTGCGGACCTCCCCAACAAAGCCAGCAGGAGAAGCTGCTAGCAAGAGCGACGTTGCTGTCTTTGATAAGCAAAGCATGGAAATGATATGCCATCACCTTTCCTGTGTTCTTTTATTTGAAGCCTAAGTTCAGCGCACGCACCAGGGGAGGGGATGGCACCGGGCTGCGGACACCAGCGGCCAGCTGGGAAATCGGCCTCCTTGTTCCGAGCAGATGGATCCATCTGCAGAGAAGCCAAGCGATTTTTCCCCCGTCCACGAAGCCTAAGGTCTGACCCGGGGACTCAGGCCCAGCTGGGGTGGCTTCGGCTTCCACTGGAGTCCTGTCCCTGAACATGCAGTGTTTCTCGTGTTCAGAGCCCCGATGGAGACGGCTTGTGCACGCGGAAGCTCGTGGAGTCATGGTGCTGTTGCTTTCATGTTACTGTTTTCACAGTTTCTAAAACTTAATTTCCAAACCTGGTATAAACTTTTAAAAAAGGAAACTTGTCTGTGCTGGTCTGAAGGTCTCTGCCAACTCACGCAGAGAGGCCACCCAGCTGGCAGCCAGGCTCCGGGTGGGACTGCAGGACCCAGTCCGGGGTGGGGAAGGGGAGCAAGGCCTGGGGTCCCTTGCCCTGTCGTGTCACTTGTCACAGAAGCGCAGCCAGATCTCAGTCACATATAGTCAGCTGGGCAGTTCCTAGCCTACTTGGGGAAGTAGGGTTATCACTGCTGGTAGCCACTAGCCCTGGGCTCTCTGAGACGGGCAGGGCTTCACACCGTCCCTGTGGGAACAGGCTGGGTGGCGGCCGCTCGGCCCTTCTGCAAGGGGGGCTTGAACTGAGGCAGCACAGGGCATGCGTGGGTCAGCAAAGGCCTTGCTGCTAGGAAGCCCTGGAGGCACGTTCCAGCTGGCTCTAGCAGCCACCAGCGATGAGCCTCGGGCAGATGATTTCCTGAGCCTGCGTTTCTTCCCCCATAAAGTGAGTTGTCTTGAGGATGACAAGGGAGCACACAAGTTGTTTTAGTTTCTGGTTGCTGCCATAGCAAACCTCCACCAGCGTGGGGCCCGAAGACAGCACGGATTTATTCTAGTATGTGGAGGTCGGAAGTCTGTGATCAGTCTCACCACACCACAGCCAAGGTCAGCGGGCTGGTTCTTTCCTCCTGGAGGCTCCAGGGGTGAATCCCATTCCCTGACTTGTCAGTCTCTAGTGGCCGCCCCCGGCCCTCCTCTGTTTTCACATCACACCCTCGACGGCCAGTCTCTTCTGTCAACACCTCGCCTTCTCCTCGCCTGCCATCCCATCTCCCTCTGCTTCCTCTTATAAGGACACGTGTGATCACACAATCCAGCGCAATCCCCACATCTCAAGATCCTTAATCGCATCTGCAAAACTGCTTTGGCCATATAAGGTCATGTTCACAGGTTCCAGGGAATAGGAAGGGGATATCTTTGGGGCCATTTCTCAGCCAAACACATAGGTCAAGTGTCTGGCACATAGTTAGCACTCAGTAAACTGCAATTCTTACTACTTTGCCTATGCCTTTTTGGCCAGGGCCGGGGCGGGGGGCAGCGGCGTACACCTGCTCACAGGTAGAGGAGACTTGCCAGCAGAACTGGAGGCTCTTTAAGAAGGGGAGAAAGGTCACTATAAAAAGGGATCTGGGAGAGGTCATGTCCATGGCCTGGGGATTTCAGGCTGGGTTTCCAAGGTGGGGAGGTTCTCTAGGGCCTGAGGAGGTGGTACCGACCCCCCCCCCCCAACTAGAACAAAACCACCTTATCGGAATTTTTCAAGCTCCTGCATAGAGCCAACTATCTGCCACGTCCAGTTCCAGATGCTTTACTACAGCAGTTCACTGTCATCCCAGTAGCCCCGTGAGGGCGGGACTATTCCTGCCGCCATTTTACAGAGGGAAAAATCAAAGCACAGAGAACTCGTTTAGTCACCCGCGGTCACACAGCGGTGCTCCTTACCACCTCAAAATACCAAAACATTAGTAGCATTTTTTTTTCCTTTTTAAAAGACAAAACCTGCCTATTCTCAAGACTTTTCTACAATGAAGCCATATCATTTTATACTCTGTATTTTATAACGTATACTATAAAATAACCAAAGACAGATTATGAACTTGCGACCCACCAGGTGGCCTTTACGGCTGCCCTGTAGTCTCTGTTCTCATCCCAGGACCTTCCGTCTCCTCTCCTCTTGCCAGAGTCTCCTTCCTTCCGTGTCTGGCTCCGCGTTCGTTATAATAGTAATGGGCACGTGACTTAAGTAATGGGCACGTGGCTCAATCTTCTCATTTGTACAACGGCAGTAGAGCCGACCTCACAGGGCAGCATGAACCCTTAGGTTAGTTCTCATTCTTTTCTTTTTTTTTTTTTTAAAGATTTTATTTATTTATTTGACAGACAGAGATCACAAGAAGGCAGAGAGAGAGAGAGGGAAGCAGGCTCCCCGCTGAGCAGAGAGCCCGATGCGGGGCTCAATCCCAGGACCCTGAGATCATGACCTGAGCCGAAGGCAGCGGCTTAACCCACTGAGCCACCCAGGTGCCCCCAGTTCTCATTCTTTTCTTATTAGAAACAACACTTACAGATCTCCATGCCGGTACTAAAACTAGAAAGCTCTTAGAGGAAAATACAAGAGTAAACCTTTGTGACCGTAGGTCAGGCAAAATCTTCTTGGATCTGACACCAAAAGCATAGGCAACAAAAGAAAAAAAAAAAAGATACTCTGGACATCATTAAAGACCATTATACTTCAAAGGGCACCATCGAGAAAGTGAGAAGACAACCCACAAGATAGAAAAACTCTTGCAATACGTGATTGGCAATAATATATCTGATGAACGACTTATATCTAGAATATATAAAGAACTTTTGCAACTCAATAATAAAAAAGACAAAAACGCAGTTTAAAAAAGGCAAAGGATCCAAATAGACATTTCCCCTCGAGAGATATACCAGTGGCCATGAAGCCCACGAACTGAAGCTCAGCATCCTTAGCCATCCCGGAAATGCAAACAAAACCATGCTGGGATGGCGCCTCACAAACCACCATATGGATAAAAATGAGAAGCTGGATCTAGCAAGTGTTAGCAGAGATGTGGGGAAACGGGAGCCCTCAGATGTTAGGGGGAGGATGTCAAATGGTGCAGGCACTGTGGTAGGATCCCGGCCGTTCCTCACCCGGAACACGGAGTTATCATACGACCCAGAAATTCTACTCCTAATTGTGCACCCAAGAGAAATGAAAACATAGAACCACACAAAAAAAGTTGTGCACAAGTGCCCATGGCAACCAAGCGGTGAAAACAACGCAAACGCTAGAACAGGTGAGCTCAGCCTGCTTTGGGCTCGTGCGATAACATGGGTGGACCTTGAAACAGGGTCCAGAACACATATTTATATCCCAGCTTGTGGGCGGTCCATAGAATTCCGAAGGGAATGGCTGGTAAGCGTTGTTACAATAGTAACAAAAACCATGATAATGAAAGCCAGTGTTTGTTAAAAGCTCATTTCAGACTCTCAGGAGCATAATGAAATATTAGCATCCCCATTTCCCAGTTGAGGAGACTGAGACCAGTGAGTCAAGGGCAGATACCTTGAATGTGATGCGTCTCTTATTTGTACTTCCCGGCAGGGACTTAAGCCCCATTTGCCAAATGAAGTCCTGGGGGTGGGTTGGGGTCGAGAAGAAGTTCCCCCATCAGGCAGGACTCCCTGACTGTACCCTTGCCTATGTCCTTGGTAGTCAGGGGGCTTTCTTCCAGCGAGCTATCCAGGTGGGTGTCTGTGTCCCCAGCTATGGTTCCTGCTCGTGATGACTCTGACCATGATTGTTCTGGAGGAAATGGCCACGGCCGGCCAGAGCTGTGGGCGAGGGGCTATTTTGGGAGAGGGCGGGGCAGCGGCATCCGAAGCATTCCCCACCTCAGGAAGACACTGGGCAGCACTGTCCCTGTCGGCCTCCTCTGCGACCTCCAGAGAGGCTGGCAGAGGTTTAAGCTGGGGACTCCCGTTATCTGCCAAATGAAAAAAAAATCATTTTAATCTTTATTTAACAAATCAGTGGCATGTGGTCCATTTGGGATTTTTAGTCCTCTCCAAAAAAACATGCTTATTTATTTTATTAACAAGCACCTTGTGGACTTCCTGTGTCCTGACCACTGCTCCAGGGGCCAGATGACTGGTCATTCGTTACACCATTGCTCCGGTTGCTGCTGTTATTAGCCCCATTTTACAGATGAGGAGGTTGGGGTTCAGGGAGCTCAGACTTGCCGAACAGAGTAGGGGCAGAGGTAGGCCCCCACATCCCAGCTACCTAGCGGTTTAGAGACTGTGCTCTGTGCCCCCGTTCAGTCACTGGTTTTCAGGGGTGTTGTGTGGTGGACTTGGCAGGGCTGCCTTAGGCTATAAGTTCCTCAGGTCCCATTCATCCCCATCCCTGGTCCCAGCCCATAGAGGACTTAGCCCAGAGTCAGTGGGAAGAGGGTGAGACCTTGGTATAATGGGTAAGAGCTTGGACCGATGCACTTTTCTAGCTGTGTGACCTTGAAAGAAGAACTCCACCTCTCTGAGGTCATTTGTGTTAAGGTGACACAGAGCTGGGCACAAAAAACCTCAACAAATAACAAATTAATATTGTTAGTAGTAGTAGAAGAGACAGTTACTGAGTGAATATATTAAAGCAGGCATCAGCGAACTGTTTTTGTAAAAGACCAGATGGCAAACATCTTTGGCCTTGCCAGTCACAGTCTATGTGGCAACTACTTCACTGTAGACAGTGTGTCCACAAGTGGGTGTGGCTGTGTTCCAATAAAACTTTATTTATATGGAGGGCGCCTGGGTGGCTCAGTGGATTAAACTGCTGCCTTCGGCTCAGGTCATGGTCTCAGGGTCCTGGGATCGAGCCCCACATCGGGCTCTTTGCTCAGCGGGAGCCTGCTTCTCTCTCTCTCTCTCTGCCTGCCTCTCCGCCTACTTGTGATCTTTCTCTCTGTCAAATGAATAAATAAAATCTTTAAAAAAAAAAAAACTTTATTTATATGGACACTCAACTGTGAATTCCATGTAATTTTCATGTATCAGAAAATATTACTCTTGTTTTTTTTTTTTTTTTCCAAGTTCAACCATTCAAAAGTGTATAAATCAGTCTTAACTCACTGACAGTATGGCCACCGGCGGTGGGCTCTGGTGGGGGGCCTGTTGGCTGCAGTGTGCCAACCCCTTGCACTAGAACATGAGCTCTGCGAGGGGGTTTGGGTTGCTTGGTTTGCTGTGATATCCACAGTACTCAGAACAGTGCCTCGCACACAGTAGGCACTCCACAGAGTTATATGAAATGAATGAGCTTATATGCCGAAGTGGCAGACTGGAAGCAGCAGTTAGGGGCCTGGGGGTGGGGGAAAGAGGCTGGGGTAGGGGGACGATCTCAGAAGTGGCTCTGTCGGGTTATTGCCCTGCCCCTATCCCAGAACCACCAGCCTTATTTTTAACCCTGCTGACAAGTGAAATCAAGAAGAGGGACTGCTCTATGCCCCTCCCATTGCCCTAGTTTCTGCTGCATTACTTTCCCACAGGTCAGAGCCATCCCCGGAGACCCTTCCCCCCCACCCCCGCCCGGGCCTCAGCCCAGACCCAGGGAGTGGTCAGAGGAGAAGAAATGGGTCCGGCATTTCCCTAACAAGACTCAGAGGAGAAACACTCGAAGCTCTTTGGGTTGAGCAGGCTGGGAGCTGCCCTGCAGGGGTGTAACACACAGATTCCTGGGCTCCTCCCCCTGAGGCTCTGACTCAGGTCTGGGGTGGAGCCTGAGAACCAGCATTCTGACAAGCTCCCAGGTGAGGAAGGGGCCAGGAGGGTGATGCGCCGCACTGTGAGCGGCCCCAGCCTACAGGAGCCTGTGGGCAACAGTGCTCCCTCCACCCACCTTGAGCTGCCCCAGGCTGCGCCCTGAAGGTCGCTGGTGATATACCCAGGACACTCTGAGAGGCTCCGGAGAGCCTGGAAGGCTGTGGAAAGTGCCCTGGGTTTTATTGTGAACATGGTAGGAAGCCTTGCAAAGATTTTAAGCAAGAGTAGAGGCCGCTGGACAATTGGATTAAGCCAGCCCCGGTGCCACTGTGATCAGTTGTAGGGAGTGTGTCGGGGCTTCGAGGAGCAGTGACGGAAGGAGGGAGAAGCTGCCGATGTAGCAGGAGTAGGAGAAGGGACCTGGTGAGTCATGGCCTTGGCTGCAGCAGGGAGACAAGGAGGGTGCGGGAGGACTCGGGGGTGACTGACTTGAAGGCTGGGAGTCATTCCTGAGACCAGAGACCTGGGGGAGGGCTGATAAGGGGTTCCATCGGCCAGACTGATGGACACGGGGAAGGGCGGTGGGCTTCCTTTGAACACAGAAGCCCTCATTGCTGTGGGCTGTGTGGCCTCCCCTTTCTCCACCCCTGTTCTGGCTACTCTGGACGGGAGGTCCACAGCTGACCCCTCCAGTTCTTCTGGGGCTCTGCGTGCAGGCTGCCGCTCCGGCCTTAGGAAGATCCCTGCAACACAGCTTCCCAGGGCGCCAAGAAACAAGCAAGCACCATCCAGCTTGTGTTACCAAAAAAGGACATTTTCTCCCTTTGAAGGTTTGCCCGGCTCTTTCCCTCCTCCGCCTGACCTGGGGTTTCAGGTTTCCAGGGAAGTGTTTCTGGAAAGTGTAGGAGTTTGAATCGCATGCCTGTGTGTATAGGCAAATGTGAACCTGGGGTTAGGCACGTACCACACTCTGTCTTGATGTCATAAACCTCATCGTCCTCCTCCTCCTCTCCTTCACCGCCACCTCCTCCACTGCCACCTCCATCACCACCATCACCTCCTCCACCACCACCATCACCTCCTTGACTACCACCTCCTCCACTGCCACCTCCATCACCACCATCGCCTCTGCCATCACCACCAGCAACACCACCATCACCTCCTCCACCACCACCATCACCTCCTCGACTACCACCTCCTCCACTGCCACCTCCATCACCACATCACCTCTGCCATCACACACCAACACCACCATCACCTCTTCCACCACCACCATCACCACCTCGACTACCACCTCCTCCACCGCCACCTCCATCACTACCACCACCATTGCCATCACCACACCACCATCATCTTCACCACCACCACCATCACCTCTACCATCACCACCACCATCACTACTATCACCACCATCACGACCACCAACACCATCACCTCCTCCATCACCATCACCTCCTCCACTACCACCACCACCACCACCACCTCCACCACCTCCACCACTACCATCACGACCATCATGATCACCTCCTCCACTACCATCTCCCCCACCACCGACACCACCACCTCCAGTCAGTCCCGTCCTGGCCCAAACACTTCCCTGTGCTGCCTCTTGTCAGTTTTCACCACCTCTTCAAGAGGGGAGAATTACGATCTCATTGTACAGATGAAGAAACTGGGGCGCAGAGAGCCAGGGCCACTTATCAACAGTCCTAGAGGCACCATGGGGTTGGGACTAGGGTGACGTGACCAAGGCCATGCAAAACCACAGGGTCTGATCCAGTCTTTATTTAAATTTTATTCATAGTTTGTTCATTAAGGATCTTTTGGCATTATTTTTGACTTCTAGAAATAGTGCTTTAAAATATTGTTTTATCTTGCTTACTAAGTTTTTGCATCCTCCTAACTTTTGAACCTGCGGTGAATGCATCATTTACCTACCCTAGCACCAGTCTTGGCAGAGCCAAAGTTGGAATCCAAAGCTGGGCTCTGGACTCGGCCCTGGGCCGCCCCTTCTGCTTATACCTGGGTGCAGGCACGAGCTCACGTACATATTTTTTTTCTTAGAAGTAAACTCTAGACCCAGTGTGGGGCTTGCACTCACGACCCTGGGATCCAGAGTCAAATGCTCTATGGCTGAGCCAGCCAGGCGCCCTGCGTTTGTGTCTTCTTTCCTTCAGTAAACATTACTGTGGTAAGGTGGCGTCGTAGAGGGGAGGGCCTGGAGATCAGACAGTTCTGGGTCCTTCCTTCATTGCCCATTATTGCAGGGATAGCCTGTGGCTCAAGGCACAGACTCAAGACCCAGAAGGCCTTGGTTTGAAATCTTGCTCTGCCACTTGCTGGCTGTGTAAGTTTGTGTCAGCTCCTTAAAGCCGCGCCCTGCTTTTCTCCTCTGTAGAGAGGAATGCTGGTACTGATGTCTGCTGCCCAGCGTTATTGCGGGGGGAGCGGGGTGTCAAAGGAGTTAATTTCCATAAAGCTCCTGGCATGTGGCATGTAGTAAATGCTTTTGAGTGTTAACTCATTTTCCGACCTTGAGGAGATACCTTTCTGAGCCTCAGTTTCCCCCTGTGTGAAGGCCGAACAGGAAGAGCCACTGCCCAGACTGTGCTGAGGATTGGAGGGAATAACACAGGCAAAGGGCCTCTCCCATGGAAGGAGCTTCGTGAAAGCTCTCTCCCTTATTTCAGGCCCAATGTTACATGCTGGAGACAGGTACAAAGATACAGGTCAAGTCCCCGAGGAGCTGGGTCATCTGCGGGGTGGACACTATGCTGACCTTTCACTTCCCCCAAAGGCACCAAACCCTTGCTCTCTTTCCTCCACCTGCCTTGCTGTCCCCGCCTCTCCTATTACGGAGCTAACTTCCGTTTGTCTTCATGGCAACTTAACTGTCCCATTCTCCCAGAAACCTTCCCTGACCCCACCCTGCCACCGACCTGTATTGTCATCCTACTCTACGAGATCACTGCCTTCTCGACTCTTCCTCGATGGCACTGCTCACAATTGCAACCGAGGACCGTTTATTTAATGACCTTTTCTTAAAGATGTTCTGTTGTTCGTTGGCCTTCTTCCTCCCTTACTTCCCGGTGAGGACAGGGACGGGGCTTGTCTTACCCACGGGAGTCCCTGTCTTCAGCTCCTGGCAGGTGTGGCGCATTTGCAAAGTCATGTTCAAGCTCACAAGCTCTGGAGTCATCTTGCCTGGGTTCGAAATCCCAGCTCCTACAGTTAAGGACCCTGAGACCCAGGGAAAGTTATATCACCTCTCTGCCTCAGTTTTTTTTTTTATGCAAATTGTGGAAAATGGTAACAGCACCAGCTTTCCTAAGGCGTGATGATGACTGCAGGAGATAAACTGCCTAATTCCTGCCCGGAGAACTGTGCCTGGCCCAACCCCATGCGCCTGTTACTGTTTCAGCAGGTGCTGCTGGCTAGACTAACAGCTGAAACACACGTCCCCCCCTAATCTCAGGTGCTTAACTCCCAGACACGTACGGTTTGCTTAAATGACCCACGTGGAATGTTTAAGTGTAATGCCTGAATGTTCCCCATTCCAGCGTGGGAACTCTGCCCTATGCAGTAATCATTTCTGGACCTAGGTTCCTTCCGTGGTGTTTCTTAACGGGGGCCGGAATTCAGAGTCTGTGAACTTGGATGCTGTCTTAGATTAGACTCCCTAGAAGCTGAGCCTGAGGAGGGGATTTTTTTTTTTTAATATTTTGTTTATTTGTTTGAGAGAGAGAGTGAGAGAGAGCAACAGCGGGGGGGGGGGGTGAGCAGCAGAGGGAGTGGGAGAAGCAGATTCCGCGCTGAGCAGGGAGCCCAGTATAGGACTCCATCCCAGGATCCTGGGACCATGACCCGAGCCGAAGGCAGATACTTAACCGACTGAACCACCTAGGTGCCCTGAGGTAGGGATTCTTGAGCAGATGATTTTTTGTGGGGCACACTCTCCGGAGAGAAGGGGAATGACCAAACCAGGGTGTGGTCTTACCTGGCCCCATGGTGGGGGTTCTGGAGCCTGGTTTGTACCACAGAACTGATTCTTCCCGGGGCAAGAGTGGGGCTGGTGGGTGTCATCAATCATTAGTTGTGGGCTGTGTGGTTGAGGTGGGGGAGGGTAGTTTGGTCTCTAGAACAACATGGCTTCTGCAGTTCTCTGGGACCTTGGTGAGCCATTAGCAGCCTGGTCAGGAGCTGGGGGTAGGTGCACGTGCCAGGGAAGTGATCTGGGCAGGGCACTCAGTGTCCACAAAAGATGGAAAAACCATCTTATTTTTACTAACCTCTTACTGAAATGTAGCATTTGCTTCAATTATGGAGATAGGCAATACACCACAGTAGTAGTCGGGACATCTGTGACTTTGCCACCGTGGAAATTACATGCTTTTATGTCACATTATTTTTGTTGCGGATATCATTTTTTAGGAAGATTTTATTTTATTTTATTTTTTAAAAGATTTTTATTTTATTTATTTGACAGAGATCAAGTAGGCAGAGAGAGAGGAGGAAGCAGGCTCCCTGCTGAGCAGAGAGCCCAATGCGGGGCTCGATCCCAGGACCCTGGGATCATGACCTGAGCCGAAGGCAGAGGCTTTAACCCACTGAGCCACCCAGGTGCCCCAAGATTTTATTTTTTAAAGTAATTTCCACACCCAACATGGGACTCGAACTCAACGATCCCAAGATCAAGAGCCTCATGTACGCTCTCCCGACTGAGCCAGCTAGGCACCCCTATTGTGGGTATCTTTGAAATATCCTTTCTGCTAATCTGTACTTCAAAATTATTGTGGTTAGTTCCCTTGCTAGATATTTTGTTCAGTGTGTTCATGAAGAAGA